>NC_137774.1:43484089-44928808 GCF_963455305.1 Plecotus auritus
TAACGTGGTGGAGCCCACAGGGAGCCCCAGCTGCTCTGCTTATTACCCAGAACGCTCTGGCGAGTGGGGGGTCAGGCAGACAGTGTTGAGCTGAACAATCATTGAAGGTGATGGCCCTCAGGACCCAGAAACGGCCATTGAGAAAGGTTCTCACCGTCAAGGCCTGCCCCTCCTGGAAGCCAGGACTCTGCTTCCCGGGGAGTCAGCCTCACTGTGTGCCTGACTCAGCGCTGGCCTCCCATGGGGGCAACTGACAGAACACAGAGGCCGGTCAGCCAGCCCTTGGCCCAGCTACCACCAGCCCAGTGGCCCCAGCACCACCCTTTCGTGCTGTCCAATAAACTCCCCCCTCACGAGGCAAAACAGATGAGAAAAAGCAAAGGACCAGTGTGGTACTGACCACCTGGGCTCAAATACCGGTGCCCACCTTCCTGGGCAGGGACCCCACATTTCCCCACCTTTCCGTGTTATTATAGAGCATTTGCTACAATAGGTGAGGGACCAACCATGTACCAGGTGAGCCCCTGCCCCTGCACAGCACAGTGGTCATTGGCCACCTGTTTGCTGCGAATCTTCAGGTCACCGCATGTCTCTGAGTGTCTGTTCCTCAGAACATGAAGGGAAATGAGGCCCAATAGGTTATTGTAGGGTCTCAGTGGGGTGCCTCTGAGTGTCTGGACAGTGGAGAGGTCTGCTGGAGGGGCTGTGTTTGAGCCAATTGGTCATTTTCTCTTCCTATTGACAAAGTCTCTGCCAAATTTGTGATTCTCTTCAGGGCCCAGGGCTAAGCACTTTTCTCATTAGATAAAGAGATTGGAAATTCCATTATGGGTCCCTGTCCTGGGTGAAGCCAGATCAGAAACCCCAGGGGTGAGCAGTGGAGCCCAGGCTCACCCAGCTATCTGAGAGGGGGCTGGTTTGGGCTCACTCATTCAGCAAATATATGAGAAGCCCTGCCAGGTACAGATACATCTCTAGGCACTGGCCATATCCAGTGCACAGAGCAGACCCAAAGCCTGCACTGCAGAGCTTCCTTCTAGTCGGGAGCGATTCAGTCACACTAGGCTGCACAGGCTCGTAGTGTCCACATGACAGCCGATGTGACCTCCTCCTGGCCTCCTCTACCTGTGGCTGCATCTTCCCGTATTGTGAAGACGACAGTGGACCTCTGTTCCAGCAGAAAACGTGAGTCAGTTTTGGGTCAGAGCCAGGAGGGGAGTATGGGGACTGTGAATTCAAGGTGCTGGCAGAACCCTGGATCCCACACATGGTGGGATTTCTGCAAGAGGGCGGAGGTCTGAGGGCTTCTCCTAGAAAGAGGACACGTCAGAGAGCTGTGCATGTGGATATGGGTGGTGTGGGCGAGTGGGGTGGTCAGTGGACAGAGCGAGCCCCTCAGGAAATTCATACGCTTCTGCTTCTAATCCCAGCCCTGCCTGCACCTCTATCCAGGGACCTTGCTCACTAATCTGGTAGAACCTCCTCAGTGGCAGCTTGGCTTTGATCTCTACCCATGGGAGTTACCAGGTAAATGTCAACGGGAGGAGAAGAACCCCACAGGCAGCTAGTGAATTAGGTAGCATGTAGGTGCAGGAGGCAAAGTCTGAGGTGTTAGGAGGTCTCTGGGAAGCCAGAGGTAAGGATGGATTTTCTTTGTTCGCTCATTGGTCAGCTATTCCTGGAGCACCTACTGTGTGCCAATGAGTGACATGAACAGAGTGGACACCAGCCTTCCCTGTCCTTATGGAGTTGACATTTGCGGGGTGGGGTGAGGGTAGGGAGAGGGCACAGGGACACTGAGAGAGCATGTCAGGTTCCCCTGAAGAAGGGAGACAGGTGGTTCCCTCATTGATCCAGAGCTGTCAGTTAGGAGAGCTTTCTGCCAGTCCCTTTTGGGTGACCAGACACATCTCTGCCAGGACTGCCAGGTTGAAGGTGGAGAAGGAGTAGGTCTGGCTTCTGGATGGGCAGGAGCAGCAGACACAGGACCCCAGGCTCTCTGAGTGGTGCTCTGGGAGGGCTGTGTGGAATGAAAGGCCACGCCTCAGACTCTGCTGTCCACCTCTCTCTCTCCCCAGGGCCATCTCCTGCACCCTGGGCATCTGGCTGGACCAGTACCCTCAAGATTTTTATCAGCCTCCAGAATTTCCCAGCCTGATCATGCTTTTGGCCTCCATAGAGATCAACTTTCCAGTCCCAGACCTGCCAGACCAGGCCCAGTATCTCCCTCACAGCTGGAGCACCTGAGCCCACTGAGGCGGAGACACAGGAGGAGGAGGAGTGGGTGGTGTGTGTGAGGAGTAGGGCATGTGGCTGGGCCACACAGAGAAGAGCTCCCAGAGGCTGGGGTTAGTCAGGAGCACAGAGCCGCTCAGGTCAGTGCCTATGGCCTGCAGTCTGGAGGACTTCCTGGGGGTGGGGGCTTGAACTGGGAGGTACCTGATGGAAATGGGAAAGGGAACTTCCTTGAAAGGCACACAAAAGTCAGTCACGGTGGTAACATGTTCTCTTCCTGGATCTAAAGAAGCAGCTCAGAGCAAGATGAAGAAACACCTAAAGAGGAAACGCCAACTCTGGTGCCCTATCCAGAGTCAGAGCAGGCTCCAGGCACAGCTGTCACTGAACTTCCAGATGTGGAACCACCTGCAGCCTGTGGGCCACTCGCCTCAGCTCCTGGGAGGTCTGTGGTCCCAGATCCTGGGCGGCAGCCTGTGTCAGCTGCCATGGCAGAGGGGGGTTCCCCGCCCCAATAACAGCAGTTTTCAAAATGTTTGTGTTTATCTTACATATACTTTGAATTTGGTTTTTCTTATGCTATTGAGTAAAATCAAATGTATTTTGAATAAAATTTAATGAAGTACTATTAAAATAAATTTAACTTAAATTTTATAAATTTTAGCTCTATGAACCTTCAAAGTGTAAATTCCAAATCAAGTACATTCACAATTTTTCGCAAGTGTTCCATAACATCACAAACACTCTCTAGTTCCAGAACATTTTCAGAACCCACAACCTAGGTATGTGTCCTGACCGGGAATAAAACCTGCAACCTTTTGGTGTATGGGATGACTCTCCAACCAACTGATGAGGCACCCTGTCCAGGATGAGAAAGAGCAATATTTTCATCTGAATTTTTCACTCTGGTTTAAACTGCAGTTGGATATCTTTTACATATTTTTTGGCCTATTCCTTGTTTTGGAATTTCAGTTTGAGACCCTTTGTCCTCTTTTCCATTGGATTGTTAGGAAATCTGAACTGTTATGGATATCAACTTTTTGCCATGTAACTTGCAAATGGTTTCTCTAGTTTGCCATTTATCTCAATTTGATGCGATTTTCCAAATAGATGCATTACATTTTGGTGTGGTCAACTCTGTCTTCTCACTTTGAGGGGAAAAGATGTTTTCCGTCTTATCAGGAAGATAGGCTAGGTTGTATTGTGCTAACGAAGCTCTAAATCTCCGTGGTTTGCAGCAGCAAAGGTTAATTTCACAGTCATAGTTAATTTCAGATGGATTGAAAAGAGTTCCTGTTTTTTGGATTGTTCATCTCTTTTTAAATACTTTTTATTAATTTCAGAGTGGAAGGGAGAGGGTGAGTGAGATAGAAACATCAATGATGAGAGGGAATCATTGATTGGTTGCCTCCTGCATGCCACCCCCCCCCCCACCTCCCAATGGGGATCAAGCCCACAACCCGGGCATGTGCCCTTTACCGGAATCGAACTTGGGACTCTTTAGTCTGCAGGCCAACCCTCTATCCACTGAGCAAAACCGCCCAGGCATCTTTTTTTTTTTTTTTTTTTTTTAATTGTAAGGATGGGAGTAAGGACTTCCAAGCTCTTATATGTCAGAGTGGAAACCAGAAGTCAATATTTTATTTGACAATGGCCTGTGGTGGATATGACTTCCATTTCCCCCTTTCTAACAGCTGCCAATTTCCACATGTAGTTGGTTCTGGGGTGTGTGAGTCAGGGCCCTGGAGTTGAGGTATCAGAACAACTAACTGGTCAGACCACAGTGATGATGGTTGTATGTAGACATGTGACTTCAGTGAGTTTAATAAGATTCTTTATACTAGTGACTAGAAAATACTTCTGATGTTCTCAGTTAAATTAGAGCAGCCAGCGAATGAGAAAAATAGAGCTGTTAGCTATTAATAGTTGGCAGCCAGTGGACTGAGGGGTCTTGGGTTTGATTCTAGTCAAGGGTACATACCTCAGTTGGAGGCTAGATCCTTGGCCCTGGTAGGAGCAAGCGCAGTAGGCAACCAATCGATGTCTCTTTCTCACATCTATGTTTCTCTCTCTGTGTCCCCCTCCCTCCCTTCCACTCTCTCTAAAAATCAATGGAAACTTATTTTTTGGGTGAGGATTAACTAAAAAAAAATTTAGTGAGAAGAATGGCACTGCCACTTGCATTGAAACCTCAAGCATGTTAGCTGAGTTCTTTAAGCCTTGTTCTTTTCACGTGAAAAATGAGTTGCAAGGATAAAATTGAGTAATAAAGTTCTTAACACAAAGAGTTGGCATGTGGTGGGCACTCAATATACATGGCCCATTACTATTATAAATACACATGTATGTAAACAATCCTCAGGTGGAAATACAAAGTGTAACATCAACGAAACAATTTAAAGCAGGAAGATGTTAACAGAAATTGCCCAGGGCCTTCTAATGCTCTATTTCTCCATTTAATCATAAATGCATGGACTTACTGATTTTTGTATAGAAAGATAAAATATTGCAAAGGCACATATTCTCCTGAATTAATCTGAAATTATTTGAAGTAAAAATCATAAGGATTTTGGGGAAACAAAAACTATCCTAAATTTTATCTAAAAATAAGTATGCAAACAAATCAGGAAACAGTCGAAAAGAGTATAAGAAGGGGACTTGCTCTGTCAAATAGACAGGCTTCTCAAGCAGTGTGGAATGGGTGCTGGAGTGAGCAGGCCACGGGAGCTGGGCAGCGACATCAGGAACAGGGCTGAGCACACGTGGGACTGAGTGGATCATTATGGGGGCCCTTTAGCAACAAATAGCACTGGGACAGCTGGTCAATTATTGAGGGGAAAACTTTAGATCAATATTTCAGATCTTACCAAAGACATTTTAAATGTATTTAAGATTAATATATTTTACTGTGTCTTTTTCCTTTTGAAAATCGAATGCAGGTGGATTGAAAATTTTAAAAATAAAAAATGAGAGAATATAAATAGCCTCTATTTACTTCCATGATATAGAGATAGAGAACACTTTCCACATGTTGATGTCTTTTTTGGGTGAGATGTAAAGGAGAAAAAAGGTCAGTCCCACGAAGTCCTGAGGAAAGAGCCTGCAGACAGAGAGGTGTGTGTGCCAAGGCCTGAGGTGGAGAAGGGCTCCCTGGGTTGAAGGGATGAAATAGGGCCCGTGTGGCTGGAGGAAAGAGGAGAGTATGAGACAGGAAGTTGTGCAGGCCAACGGGGTCCCGAGCCTGCAGAGTCTTGTTCAGGCTGTAAAATTTTTTCCAAGTGCCATGAGGCCTTTTAGAGGATTTTAAGTGAAAGATATTTAGCAACTATCTGTTTGTATTTGACAATAGTACTTTAATAATCAGATATGGTGGTTGCATTTTTTTTCAAATTTTTATTAAGGTATTATATGTGTACATATCTTACCATTGCCCCCCCACCCCACTCCCATACATGCCCTCAACCCCCAATATTTTGCATCCGTTGGGTACTCTTATATGCATGCATATAATTCCTTCGGTTGATCTCTTATTTACCCCACCTCTCCCTAACCTTACCGCTGTAATTTGACAGTCTGTTTTATGCTTTACTGCCTCTGTATCTATCTTTTTGTTCATCAGTTTATAATGTTTTTTTGTTATCCACAAATGAGTGAGATCATGTGGTATTTTCTTTCATTGACTGGCTTATTTCACTTAGCATAAAGTTCTCCAGTTCCATCCAGGTTGCTACAAATGGTAAGAATTCCTTCTTTTTTATGGCAGCATAGTATTCCATTGTGTAGATGTACCATAGTTTTCTGATCCAGTGACCTGCTGATCGGCATCTAGGCTGTTTCCAAATCTTAGCTATTGTAAATTGTGCTGCTATGAACATAGGGGTGCATATATCCTTTCTGATTGGTGTTTCTAGTTTCTTGGGATATATTCCTAGGAGTGGGATTACTGAGTCAAATGGGAGTTCCATTTTCAGTTTTTTGAGGAAACTCCATACTGTTCTCCACAGTGGCTGCACCAGTCTGCATTCCCACCAGCAGTGCACGAGGGTTCCTTTTTCTCCGCATCCTCGCCAACACTTGTCCTTTGTTGATTTGTTGATGATAGCCATTCTGACAGGTGTGAGATGGTATCGCATTGTCGTTTTGATTTGCATCTCTCGGATAATTAGTGACTTTGAGCATGTTTTCATGTGTCTCTTGGCCTTCCTTCTGCCTTCTTTCAGAAAGATTCTATTTAGGTCCGTAGCCCATTTTTTTTTATTGGATCATTTATCTTCCTTTTATTAAGTTGTATAAGCTGCCTGTAGATATTGGAGATTAAACCTTTATCAGTGATAACATTTGCAGATAACATTCTCCCATTAGTGGGGTTTCTTGTTGTTTTGTTGATGGTTTCTTTTGCTGTGCGAAAGCTTTTTATTTTGATGTAGTCCCATTTGTTTATTTTCTCTTTGGCTTCCATTGCCCTAGAGGCAGTATCAGTGAAGAAGTTCTTTCGGCATGTGTCTGAGATTTTGCTGCCTGTGGATTCCTCTAGTATTTTTATGGTTTCCGTCTTATGTTTAAGTCCTGTATCCATTTTGAGTTTATTTTTGTGTATGGTGTAAGTTGGTGATCTAGTTTCATTTTTTTTGCATGTATCTGTCCAATTTTCCCAACACCATTTATTGAAGAGACTGTCTTGACTCCATTGTATGTCCATGCCTCCTTTGTCAAATATTAATTGCGCATAGCGGTTTGGGTCGATATCTGGATTCTCTAATCTATTCCCTTGATCTATATGTCTGTTCTTGTGCCAGTACCAGGCTGTTTTGAGGACAGTGGCTTTGTAATACAGCTTGAAATCTGGTATTGAGATCCCTCCTACTTTATTCCTCTTTCTCAGGATTGCTGTGGCTTTTCGGGGTCTTTTTTTATTCCAGATGAATTTTTGGAGAGTTCTTTCTAGGTCTGTGAAATATGCCGTTGGTATTTTAATGGGGAGTGCATTGAATCTATAGATTGCTTTGGGTAGTATGAACATTTTAATGACGTTGATTCTCCCAATCTATGAACATGGTATGTTCTTCCATCTGTTTACGTCTTCCTCTATCTCTTTTTTCAGTGTCCTGTAGTTTTCCGCATATAGGTCTTTTACTTCCTTGGTTAAGTTTTTTTTTTTTTTTCCAAATTTTTATTAAGGTATTATATGTGTACATATCTTACCATTGCCCCCCCCACCCCACTCCCATACCTGCCCTCACCCCCCAATGTTTTGCATCCGTTGGTTACTCTTATATGCATGCATACAAGTCCTTCAGTTGATCTCTTATTTCCCCCACCTCTCCCTAACCTTACTGCTGTAATTAGACACTCTGTTTGATGCTTTACTGCCTCTGTAACTATCTTTTGGTTCATCAGTTTATAATGTTTTTCATTATCCCTATATGAGTGAGATCATGTGGTATTTTTCTTTCATTGACTGGCTTATTTCACTTAGCATAATGTTCTCTAATTCCATCCAGGTGTCTACAAATGGTAGTAATTCCTTCTTTTTTATGGCAGCATAGTATTCCATTGTGTAGATGTACCATAGTTTTCTGATCCAGTCATCTGCTGACGGGCACCTAGGCTGTTTCCAAATCTTAGCTATTGTAAATTGTGCTGCTATGAACATAGGGGTGCATATATCCTTTCTGATTGGTGTTTCTGGTTTCTTAGGATATATTCCTAGGAGTGGGATTACTGGGTCAAATGGGAGTTCCATTTTCAGTTTTTTGAGGAGACTCCATACTGTTCTCCATAGTGGCTGCACCAGTCTGCATTCCCACCAGCAGTGCACGAGGGTTCCTTTTTCTCCGCATCCTCGCCAACACTTGTCGTTTGTTGATTTGTTGATGATAGCCATTCTGACAGGTGTGAGATGGTATCGCATTGTCGTTTTGATTTGCATCTCTCGGATAATAAGTGACTTTGAGCATGTTTTCATGTGTCTCTTGGCCTTCCTTCTGTCTTCTTTCGAAAAGATTCTATTTAGGTCCGTTGCCCATTTTTTTATTGGATCATTTATCTTCCTTTTATTAAGTTGTATAAGCTGCCTGTAGATGTTGGAAATTAAACCTTTATCAGTGATATCATTTGCAAATATGTTCTCCCATACAGTGGGGTTTCTTGTTGTTTTGTTGATGGTTTCTTTTGCTGTGCAAAAGCTTTTTATTTTGATGTAGTCCCATTTGTTTATTTTCTCTTTGGCTTCCATTGCCCTAGGGGCAGTATCACTGAAAAAGTTCTTTTGGCATATGTCTGAGATTTTGCTGCCTGTGGATTCCTCTAGTATTTTTATGGTTTCCCGTCTTATATTTAAGTCCTGTATCCATTTTGAGTTTATTTTTGTGTATGGTGTAAGTTGGTGATCTAGTTTCATTTTTTTGCATGTATCTGTCCAATTTTCCCAACACCATTTATTGAAGAGACTGTCTTGACTCCATTGTATGCTCATGCCTCCTTTGTCAAATATTAATTGCGCATATTGGTTTGGGTCGATATCTGGATTCTCTATTCTATTCCATTGATCTATATGTCTGTTCTTGTGCCAGTACCAGGCTGTTTTGAGAACAGTGGCTTTGTAATACAGCTTGAAATCTGGTATTGAGATCCCTCCTACTTTATTCTTCTTTCTCAGGATTGCTGTGGCTATTCGGGGTCTTTTTTTATTCCAGATGAATTTTTGGAGAGTTCTTTCTAGGTCTGTGAAATATGCTGTTGGTATTTTAATGGGGAGTGCATTGAATCTATAGATTGCTTTGGGTAGTATGGACATTTTGATGATGTTGATTCTACCAATCCATGAACATGGTATGTTCTTCCATCTGTTTACATCTTCCTCTATCTCTTTTTTCAGTGTCCTGTAGTTTTCCGCATATAGGTCTTTTACCTCCTTGGTTAGGTTTATTCCTAAGCATCTTAATTTTTTTGGTGCGATGGAAAATGGGATTGCTTTTTTAGTCTCTCTTTCTGTAAGTTCACTGTTGGTGTATAGAAATGCCATAGATTTCTTGGCGTTAATTTTGTATCCTGCTACCTTGCCGAATTCAATTATTAAGTCTGTTAGTTTTTTGATAGAGTCTTTCGGGTTTTTTATGTACAATATCATGTCATCTGCAAATAGGGACAGCTTTACTTCTTCTTTTCCAATTTGGATGCCTTTTATTTCTTCTTCTTGTCTAATTGCAATGGCTAATACTTCCAGTACTATGTCAAACAGGAGTGGTGAGAGTGGGCATCCCTGTCTTGTTCCTGTTCTTAGGGGAAATGGTTTTAGTTTTTGCCCATTGAGTATGATGTTAGCTGTGGGTTTATCATATATAGCTTTTATTATGTTGAGGTATGATCCTTCTATTCCCACCTTGTTGAGAGTTTTTATCAAGAAAGGGTGTTGGATTTTGTCAAATGCTTTTTCTGCATCAATTGATATGACTATGTGATTTTTATCTTTCAATTTGTTTATGTGATGTATCACATTTATTGATTTTCGGATATTGAACCATCCTTGCATTCCTGGGATAAACCCTACTTGGTCATGGTGTATGATCTTTCTGATGTACTGCTGGATCCGATTTGCTAGAATTTTGTTGAGGATTTTGGCATCTACATTCATGAGGGATATTGGCCTGTAATTCTCTTTCATTGTGTTGTCTTTATCTGGTTTTGGTATTAGGGTGATGCTGGCTTCATAGAAGGAGCTTGGAAGTGTTCCTTCCTCTTGAATTTTTTGGAATAGTCTGAGGAGGATAGGTTTTAGTTCTTCCTTGAATGTTTGGTAAAACTCTCCTGTGAAGCCGTCTGGCCCCGGGCTTTTGTTTGCCGGAAGCTCTTTGATGACTGCTTCAATTTCTTCCATAGTTACTGGCATGTTGAGCTGTTTAGATTCTTCCTGATTGAGTTTTGGAAGGTTATATTTTTCTAGGAATATGTCCATTTCCTCCAGGTTGTCCAGTTTGTTGGAATAGAGTTGTTCGTAGTATTTTTTAACAATCCTTTGTATTTCGGCGGGATCTGTTGTTATTTCACCTCTTTCATTTCTGATTTTGTTTATTTGGGTCCTCTCTCTTTGCTTCTTGGTGAGCCTGGCTAGAGGTTCATCAATCTTGTTTATCCTTTCAAAGAACCAGCTCTTGGTTTTGTTGATCTTTTGTATTGTTTCTTTGGTCTCTATGTCGTTTATCTGTACTCTGATCTTTATTATTTCCTTCCTTCTGCTTACACTGGGCTTTTCTTGTTGCTCTTTTTCTAACTCTTTGAGTTGTCGGGTTAGGTAATTTATTACCCCTGTTTCTTGTTTTTTGCAGTAGGCTTGTAGAGCTATGAACTTCCCTCTCAAGACTGCTTTCGCTGTGTCCCATAGATTTTGGATTGTAGTGTTTTCATTGTCATTTGTTGTCATGATGTTTTTTATTTCTTCTTTGATTTCTCTGGTAACCCAGTCATGGTTTAATAGCATGCTGTTTAGTCTCCATGTGTTTGATTTCTTTGGGTTGTTTTTATTGTAGTTGATTTCCAGTTTTATGCCACTGTGGTCTGAGAAGATGCTTGATATGATTTCTATCTTCTTGAATTTGAAGAGACTTTGCCTATGTCCCAACATATGGTCTATCTTTGAAAATGACCCATGTGCACTTGAGAAGAATGTATATTCTGTGGCTTTGGGGTGAAATGTTCTGAAGATGTCAATTAATTCCATCTGGTCTAGTGAGTCATTTAGGATTGATGTTTCTTTGCTGATTTTTTGTTTAGAGGATTTGTCCAATGGTGATAGTGGGGTATTGAAGTCTCCTACTATGATTGTATTGCTGTCAATCTCTCCCTTGATATCCTCCAGCAGTTTTTTTATGTATTTGGGTGCTCCTGTATTGGGTGCATATATGTTTACCAGAGTTATTTCTTCTTGTTGGATTGCTCCCTTTAGTATTATGAAGTGGCCTTCCTTATCTCTTGTTATGTCCTTCAGTTTGAGATCTAATTTGTCAGATATAAGTATTGCTACCCCAGCTTTTTTTTCAGTTCCATTTGCCTGGAAAACCTTTTTCCATCCCTTCACCCTCAGTCTGTGTGCGTCTTTTTTTCTGAGGTGGGTTTCTTGTAGACAGCAGATATATGGGTCATGTTTTCTTATCCAATCCATTACCCTATGTCTTTTGATTGGGGCATTTAATCCGTTTACATTTAAAGTTATTATTGATAGGTACTTATTTGTCGCCATTCCTATTCTTTACACCTGTGTTCCTTCTTCGCTTCCTATTTCTTTTTTTTTTTTTTTTACAGCAGACCCTTTAGCATTTCTTGCATTGCTGGTTTGGTGGTAATAAATTCCCTTAGTCCTTTTTTGTCTGTGAAGCTCCTGATTTCACCTTCAATTTTGATTGACAGCCTTGCTGGGTACAGTATTCTTGGATTCAGACCCTTCCTTTGCATGACTTTGTATATTTCATTCCATTCCCTTCTGGCCTGATGAGTTTCTGTTGAGAAATCAGTTGCTAGTCTGATGGGGGTTCCTTTGTATGTAACTTTCTGTCTCTCTCTGGCCGCTTTTAAGATTCTTACTTTGTCGTTGGTGTTTGCCAATTTAATTATAATGTGCCTTGGCGTCGGTCTTTTGGGGTTCATTTTGCTTGGGACTCTGTGAGCTTCTTGGATTTGTGTGGGTTTTTTCTTCTCTATATCAGGGAAATTTTCTGTCATTATTTCTTCAAATAGGTTTTCTATTCCTTGCTCAGCTTCCTTTCCTTCTGGAACCCCTATTATGCGGATGTTGTTTTGTTTCGTGTTGTCCCAAAGTTCCCTTAGGCTCTCCTCCTGCCTTTTAATTTTTTTTTCTAGAAGTTGCTCTACTTGGGTATTTTTTCCCATCTTGTCTTCTAGCTCACTGATGCGGTCCTCTGCTTCTTCTAGTCTACTCTTGATGCTTTCTATTGAGTTCTTTACAGCAGCGATGTCATTTTTCATTTCTTCTTGGTTCTTCTTCATTTCCTCTTGGTTCTTGCTCATATTGTCAAATTTGTCTTCCATTCTTTTCAGCCACCTTATGACCATTTCTCTGAATTCTTTTTCTGGAAGGTTGCTTGCTTCCATTTCGTTTACTTCCTTTTCTGGTGATGCCTGCTTTTCTTTCATATGCGGGCTGTGTCTTTGTCTCCCCATGGTCTCTCTTCTCTGGGTGTCTGGTTATGTAGTTCTCTCTCTCCTGCGTCGATTTAAAGGCACAAAATACAGCACTACCAGGTACAACATACAAGGCACTGAACAGAAATGTATTCACGATATTAATAACCTCCAATAAAGGTGACCACCAGAGAAAGGCAAATTAGGGGATAGTAGAGAAAGAAGAAGAGGAAAAAGAAAGAAAGAAGAAGAAGAAAAAAAGGGGTGTCAAAATGAAATTGGGAAAAGGGAAAAAAAGAAGAAAAAAAGGTAAGAGAGACAAGAAAGAGACTAAGAGAGAAAGGGAAACAGACTATATATATTGGGGATAAAACTCCAATAGAACAATCACTTATCCCAGCAAATGCCAGCAACAAGTACCTGGGGATTAATACAAACTACAACACCAACTAATATTGAGTGAGGCAAGGGAAAACAGAAGCACTAAACAAACAAAAAAATAAACAAAAGAAGAATAAGCAAAACAATCTCACAAAAAAGCATAAAAATTCGATATAATCTACATTCAAACGAACAACAACAAAAGGACAGAGAGAAAAACAATTTTTTGGATAGTTAAGACAGCGAAGAGAGAGGTGTGTATGGACTTGGAGCAGGGGATTGGAGATTAGATATATAAGTAGGGTGAAATTTTAAAAGGGGGTAAACAGAAAGTATAGGGAAAATCTAAAGCAGGAAAGGGGTAAGATAAACAGGACACTGAAAAGGGAAAAGTGAGGAAGAGAGTGATGGCATAAAGGTAGATTTGAGATAGAGTAAAATGATGCTAAAGGAAAGATAAAAATAGAGTGTAGAACATTAATCCCAAAACAAAATGAAGAGAAAATAAAATGACACTTAAAAAAAAAAAAAAAAGATAAAATAGCAGTAGTAATAATACGGATTGAAAATAAAAATGTAATAATTAAAAAGGTAAAATCAAGTGAGGAAAAAAATTAGTTTCTTGAGTAAAAGATGCAAAAAATGAAAATAAAAAAATAAAAAATAAAAATAAAATGTGGAGTAGTGAAGGTCATTCACTTCCTCTGTTGTTCTGTTTGGCACGCCTGTTTCTCAGTCCGGACAGTATTGCAGTTCCCTGCGTTCCACTGCTCTTCAGTGATGTAAGCCAGTCCTGATTTTAAGCAGGCGGTGTGTCTTAATTCGTATTCCTTTATTTTTTATTACACAAGAGTCAATTTGTGATTCAGCCCTTGGGTGGCAGTGTTTCTGGATTGACTTCCGGGTTTATCTATGGCCTCTCTAGGGAGTGTTAGAGCCTTCTTTCCCCGGTTTGTGGGAGTGGGCTGCCTCAGAGCTGGCTCTCCGATGGTCACTCCCCGCTCCGATCCCCAGGTTCCAGAAAAACAACTTTCCCCTGCAGTCTCCCAGGGTGTCCCCAACTGGGTGAACCTATGAATTGGGCTTAGTAATCAGAAGCAAGAATTTCAAGAGGAAAAAGCCCAAGTGTGCGCACTCCGTGGCTGCGCGTAAGTCTAGCACACCCCTGAAATTCTTAGGGTGTCCCTGCACTTCAGATCAAAATGGGTTGCTTTTTAGAGAGCCCTTCTGTTAGCAGCTCTGAGGACCCCCTTCCACATTCACAGATCACGCCAGCCCCAGCAGCCACCGATTTTTCTAGGCACAGACTTCCCTGGTCCTCCAGCTCCCGCAAAACGCGCGTTCCTCTCTCGCGCTGGGACCAGAGACCTCACCTTATCCTAGGCGAAATCTGACCTTTCCGTGGTGGAGTGTAGAGCTCCTCTGAACCCGTGTGTTTGCGCCAATTGGGGAGCGTTGTTCTGGGGCTCGCAGCTGTTCCGTGGGTGCCGCAGTTGTGGATTCTCAGGCTTCCGATAAGCTCCACTTTCCGGTTCCAGATGGCGGCGACTCTGCATCCAAGCCTGCAGCTCCGGGAGGGGACCCAGCTGCAGTGGGAGCTGCCAGGTCAGGGGAACCCCGTCTAGCAGTCTCCCACCTTCTTCTGGAGTTCAGCTGTCCCCCAACTTGCCAACAAACACTCCTAGTGCGACCCTCAGCTGTTCTTTCTTTCTGCTCCGGGACAAGGCTCGGAACACGTCTGTCTATTCTGCCGCCATTTTTCTCCCTCCACTTCCTTGGTTAAGTTTATCCCTAGGTATCTTAATTTTTTTGGTGCGATGGTAAATGGGATTGCCTTTTTAGTCTCTCTTTCTGTAAGAGGTGAAATAACAACAGATCCCGCCGAAATACAAAGGATTGTTAAAAAATACTAGGAACACTATTTACTATTTCACTATTGGTGAATAGAAATGCCATAGATTTCTTGGCGTTAATTTTGTATCCTGCTACATTGCTGAATTCATTTATTAAGTCTGTTAGTTTTTTGATGGAGTCTTTCGGTTTTTTTACGTACAATATCATGTCATCTGTAAATAAGGACAGCTTTACATCTTCTTTTCCAATTTGGATGCCTTTTATTTCTTCTTCTTGTCTAATTGCAATGGCTAATACTTCCAGTACTATGTCAAACAGGAGTGGTGAGAGTGGGCATCCCTGTCTTGTTCCTGTTCTTAGGGGAAATGGTTTTAGTTTTTGCCCATTGAGTATGATGTTAGCTATGGGTTTATCATATATAGCTTTTATTATGTTGAGGTATGATCCTTCTATTCCACTTTGTTTTGAGTTTTTATCAAGAAAGGGTGTTGGATTTTGTCAAATGCTTTTTGTGCATCAATTGATATGACTATGTGATTTTTATCTCTCAATT
Organism: Plecotus auritus; assembly: GCF_963455305.1. Lineage (NCBI taxonomy): Eukaryota > Metazoa > Chordata > Mammalia > Chiroptera > Vespertilionidae > Plecotus > Plecotus auritus. Next base: position 43,499,247 of record NC_137774.1, read on the forward strand.
TGTTTATGTGATGTATCACGTTAATTGATTTGCAGATATTGTTCCATCCTTGCATCCCTGGGGTAAATCCTACTTGGTCATGGTGTATGATATTTCTGATGTACTGCTGGATCCGATTTGCTAGAATTTTGTTGAGGATTTTGGCATGTATGTTCATGAGGGATATTGGCCTATAATTCTTTTTCATTGCGTTGTCTTTATCTGGTTTTGGTATTAGGGTGATGTTGGCTTCATAGAAGGAGCTTGGAAGTGTTCCTTCCTCTTGAATTTTTTGAAATAGTCTGAGGAGGATAGGTTTTAGTTCTTCCTTGAATGTTTGGTAAAACTCTCCTGTGAAGCCGTCTGACCCTGGGCTTTTGTTTGCCGGAGGCTTTTTGATGACTGCTTCAATTTCTTCCATAGTTACTGGCATATTGAGCTGTTTAGATTCTTCCTGATTGAGTTTTGGAAGGTTATATTTTTCTAGGAATATGTCCATTTCCTCCAGGTTGTCCAGTTTGTTGGAATAGAGTTGTTCGTAGTATTTTTTAACAATCGTTTGTATTTCGGCGGGATCTGTTGTTATTTCACCTCTTTCATTTCTGATTTTGTTTATGTGGGTCCTCTCTCTTTGCTTCTTGGTGAGCCTGGTAGAGGTTCATCAATCTTGTTTATCCTTTCAAAGAACCAGCTCTTGGTTTTGTTGATCTTTTGTATTGTTTCTTTGGCCTCTATGTCATTTATCTCTGCTCTGATCTTTATTATTTCCCTGCTTCTGCTTACACTGGGCTTTTCTTGTTGCTCTTTTTCTAACTCTTTGAGTTGTAGGGTTAGGTAATGTATTACCATTGTTTCTTGTTTTTTTTTTTGCAGTAGGCTTATAGAGCTATGAACTTCCCTCTCAAGACTGCTTTCGCTGTGTCCCATAGATTTTGGATTGTTGTGTTTTCATTGTCATTTGTTGCCATGATGTTTTTTATTTCTTCCTTGATCTCTCTGGTAACCCAGTCATTGTTTAATAGCATGCTGTTTAGTCTCCATGTGTTTGATTTCTTTGGATTGTTTTTATTGTAGTTGATTTCCAGTTTTATGCCACTGTAGTCTGAGAAGATGCTTGATATGATTTCTATCTTCTTGAATTTGAAGAGACTTTGCCTGTGTCTCAGCATATGGTCTATCTTTGAAAATGACCCATGTGCACTTGAGAAGAATGTATATTTTGTGGCTTTGGGGTGAAATGTTCTGAAGATGTCAATTAATTCCATCTGGTCTAGTGAGTCATTTAGGATTGATGATTCTTTGCTGATTTTTTTGTTTAGAGGATTTGTCCAATGGTGATAGTGGGGTATTAAAGTCTCCTACTATAATTGTATTGCTGTCAATCTCTCCCTTGATATCCTCCAGGAGTTTTTTTATGTATTTGGGTGCTCCTGTATTGGGTGCATATATGTTTACCAGAGTTATTTCTTCTTGTTAGATTGCTCCCTTTAGTGTTATGAAGTGGCCTTCGTTATCTCCTGTTATGTCCTTCACTTTGAGATCTAATTTGTCAGATATAAGTATTGCTACCCCAGCTTTTTTTTTTTCATTTCCATTCACCTGGAAAACCTTTTTCCATCTCTTCCCCCTCAGTCTGTGTGCGTCTTTTATTCTGAAGTGGGTTTCTTGTAGTTTGGTAGATAAATGGGTCTTGTTTTCTTATCCAATCTGTTATCCTATGTCTTTTGATTGGGGCATTTAATCCATTTACATTTAAAGTTATTATTGGTAGGTACTTATTTGTCGCCATTTTTATTCTTTACCCCTGTGTTCCTTCTTCACTTCCTATATTTTTCTTTCTTTCTTTCTTTTTTTTTTTTTACAGCAGACCCTTTATCATTTCTTGCATTGCTGGATTGGTGGTAATAAATTCCCTTAGTCCTTTTTTGTCTGTAAAGCTCCTGATTTCACCTTCAATTTTGCTTGATAGCCTTGCTGGGTACAGTATTCTTGGATTCAGACCCTTCCTTTGCATGAGGCTGTATATTTCTTTCCATTCCCTTCTGGCCTGATGAGTTTCTGTTGAGAAATTAGTTGCTAGTCTGATGGGGATTCCTTTGTATGTAACTTTCTCTCTCTCTCTTGCCGCTTTTAAGATTCTTACTTTGTTGTTGGTGTTTGCCAATTTAATTGTAATGTGCCTTGGTGTTGGTCTTTTTGGGTTTATTTTGCTTCGGACTCTGTGAGTTTCTTGGATTTGTGTGGGTTTTTTCTTCCCTATATCAGGGAAGTTTTCTGTCATTATTTCTTCAAACAGGTTTTCTAGTCCTTGCTCAGTTTCCTTTCCTTCTGTAACCCCTATTATGCGGATGTTGCTTTGTTTTGTGTTGTCCCAAAGTTCCCTTAGGCTCTCCTTCTGCTTTTAATTTCTTTTTTTTTTCTAGAAGTTGCTCTACTTGGGTATTTTTCCCCATCTTGTCTTCTAACTCACTGATGCGGTCCTCTGCTTCTTCTAGTCTACTCTTGATGCTTTCTATTGAGTTCTTTACAGCAGCGATGTCATTTTTCATTTCTTCCTGGTTCTTCTTCATTTCCTCTTAGCTCTTACTCATATTGTCGAATTTGTCTTCCATTCTTTTCAGCCACCTTATGACCATTTCTCTGAATTCTTTCTCTAGAAGGTTGCTTGCCTCCATTTCCTTTACTTCTTTTTCTGGTGATGCCTGCTTTTCTTTCATATGTGGGCTGTTTCTTTGTCTCCCCATGGTCTCTCTTCTCCGGATGCCTGATTATTAGTTCTCTCTCTCCTGCGTTGATTTAAAGGCACAAAATACAACACAACCAGGTACAACACACAAGGCACTAAACAGGAATGTATTCACGATATTAATTACCTCCAATAAAGGTGACCACCAGAGATAGGTAAATTAGGGGATAGGAGAGAAAGAAGAAGAGGAAAAAGAAAGAAAGAAAAGAAGGAGTGTCACAATGAAATTGGGAAAAGGGAAAACAAGTAAGGGAGACAAGAAAGAGACTAAGAGAGAAAGGGGAACACACTATATATATGGGGAGAAAACTCCAATAGAATAGCCACTAATCCCAGCAAATGCCAGCAACAAGTACCTGAGGATTAATACAAACTACAACACCAACTAATATCAAGTGAGGCAAGTGAAAATAGGAGCAAAAAACAAACATAAACAAAGCAATCAAAAAAACAAATAAAAAAGAATAAGCAAAACAATCTCACAAAAAAGCATAAAAATTTGATATTATCTACATTCAAGCAAGCAACAACAAAAGGACAGAGGAAAACAATTTTTTGGATAGTTAAGACTGTGAAGAGAGAGGTGTGTATGGACTTGGAGCAGGGGATTGGAGATTAGATATATAAGTAGGGTGAAATTTTAACGGGGTAAACAGAAAGAATAGGCAAAATCTAAAGCAAGAAAGGGGTAAGATAAACAGGACAACAAAAGGGGAAAGGTTAGGAAGAGAGTGATGGCATAAAGGTAGAGTTGAGATAGAGTAAAATGATGTTAAAGGAAAGATGAAAATAGAATGTAGAACACTAATCCCAAAGTAAAATAAAGAGAAAATAAAATACTTTAAAAAAATAAAAAGATAAAATAGTAGTAGTAATAATGCTGATTGAAAATAAAAATGTAATAATTAAAAAGGTAAAATAAAGTGAGGAAAAAAGAAAAAAATTAGTTTCTTGAGTAAAAGATGCAAAAATGAAAATAAAAAAATAAAAATAAAAAATAAAAAAATAAAATGTGCAGTAGTGAAGGTCATTCACTTCCTCTATGGTTCTGTTTAGCACGTGTGTTTCTCAGTCCAGACAGTATGGCAGTTCCCTGCATTCCAGTGCTCCTCAGTGTTGTAAGCCAGTCCTGATTTTTAAGCAGGCAGTGTGTCTTAATTTCTTTATTCCTTTATTTTTGATTACACAAGAGTCAATTTGTGATTCAGCCCCTGGGTGGCAGTGTTTCTGGATTGACTTCCGGATCTCTTTGGCCTCTCTAGCCTGTATTTACATCCTTCTTTCCCTGTGGCACTCAATACCGGTTTGTGGAAGTGGGCTGCCTCAGAGCTTGCTCTCTGATGGTCACTCCCTGCTCTGATCCCCAGGTTCCAGAAAAACACTTTCCCCTGCAGTCTCCCAGGGTGTCCCCAACTGGGTGATCCTCTGTAGTGGGCTTAGTAATGAGAAGCAAGGATTTGAAGAGGAAAAAGCCCAAGTGTGTGAACAATGGGTCTGCGCGCAAGTCTAAGCAGCCAGCACACCTTTGAAATTCTTAGGCTGTCCATGCATATCAGATCAAAATGGGTTGCTTTTTAGAGATCCCTTCTGTTAGCAGCTCTGAGGACCCCCTTCCACATTCACAGATCATGCCAGCCCCAACAGCCACGGATTTTTCTAGGCACAGACTTCCCTGGTCCTCCAACTCCCACAAAACGCGCGTTCCTCTCTCCGGCCCGGACCAGAGATCTCACCTTATCCCAGGCGAAATCTAACCTTTCTGTGGTGGAATGTACAGCTCCTCTGAATCCTTATGTTTGCCCGAATTGGGGACCGGTGTTCTGGGGCTTGCAGCTGTTCGGTGGGTGCTGCAGTTGTGGATTTTTAGGCTTCCAAAGAGCTCCACTTTCCCTTTCAAGATGGCGCAGTCTCCACGACCGAGCCCGTAGCTCTGGGAGGGGACCCAGCCTCAGTGGAAGCTGCCCGGTCAGGGGAACCCCATTTAGCAGTGCCCCACCTTCTCCTGGAGTTTAGCTGTCCCTTAACTTGCTAACAAACACTCCTCATGAGACCCTCAGCTGTTTTTTCTTTTTGCTCTCGGACAAGGCTCGGAACACGTCTGTCTATTCCGTCGCCATTTTTCTCCCCCCGGCCCCCATTTTTAAATTTTAGAATATTAATTCCTAGGTTTAGTTTTCTAAAGAACCTACAGCATCTAAGAAATTTATTTTTTTATATTTATTTTTCATTTAAGTATAGTTGATATACAATCTTATATGGTTATATTGTTTCAGGTCTATGATATAGTGATTTGACAATTTTATCACCTCACCAATTCTTATAACCATCTGTCACCATGCAAACTTATCACAATATTATTGACTATATTTCCCTTCCCCTTTTCACCCATCCCCCACACCCTCCCTTCTGATAACCATCACCTTTGTCTCTTGTTTTATGAGTCTGTTTTTGTGTTTTTTTTTGATTCCATCTATAAATAAAACTCTATGGCAATTGTCTTACTCTGCTTTACTTAGTTCACTTAGCATAATACCCTCTAGATCAACCCATGTTGTTGCAAATGGTAAGATTTCCTTCTTTTTTTATGTCCAGTAATATTCCATTGTACATATGCACCACATCATCTTTATCCATTCATCTGTTGATGGATACCTCGGTTACCCCGTATCTCAGCTATCCTATCTAACAAAAGAGTAATATGCAAATTAACCCTCATTCTGCTACACCCAAAAGCCTCGCCCACAAGCCACACCCACAAGCCAATCAGGAGTGAATATGCAAATAAACCCAACCAAGATGGCTACGGCCACAGAGAGCAGGAGGGAGGCTTGGGTTTCCCCAGCAATGGAGGAAGCCAAACTTTCCGCCTGCCCTTGCCGGTCTAGGCCTCCACTCAAGGCTACAAAGTTTCAATGATATAAGATACATAAAACCAAACAGAAATGGCGGCAGCCACGGAGCTGGAAAGAGCAGGAGGCTAGGGTTGCCCGCGGTGATGGAGGAAGCCAAGCTTCTGCAGCCCTGGCCGGCCCAGGCCTCAGCTTAAGGCTACAAAGTTTCAATTATAGAAGATACATAAATCCCCCCCCCAAAATGGCTGCCGCCACAGAGCAAACAGAAGGTTTGGCTCCGCACCAGGCTACAAAGTTTCAATTGTAGAAGATAAATAAACCCCAGATACCAGGGCCTCCGCTTGGGTCGCCAGGGGGCGTGGCCGGCCTGCAAACCACCACAGACCCATCGCCCAGGCTGCCCCATGCCCCAAGGGAACCCCCACCCTGATCTGGGACACCCTTCAGGGCAAACCAGCTGGCCCCCACCTGTGTACCAGGCCTCTATCCTATCTAATAAAAGAGTAATAAGCAGATTGACCATCACTCCAACACACAAGATGGCTGCCTCATGTGGTCAAAGATCCTACCCCCATGTGGACACAAGATGGCCGCCACAAGATGGCCAGCAGGGGAGGGCAGTTGGGAGGGACCAGGGCAAGGGAGGCCAGTTGTGGTCGATCAAGCCTGCAGGGCAGGGCAGTTAGGGGTGACCAAGCCGGCAGAGGAGGGAAGTTGAGGGTGACCAGGCCTGCAGGGAAAGGCAGTTGGGAGGGACTCAGGCCTGCAGGGGAGAGCAGTTGGGTGGTACCAGGCCTGAGGGGAGGGCAGTTAGGGGTTACCAGGCCTGCAAGGGAGGGCAGTTAGGGGCGACCCAGGCCTGCAGGGGAGAGCAGTTGGGGGGGGGGGCAGGCCTGAAGGGGAGGGCAGTTAGGGGTGACAAGGCCTGTAAGGGAGGGCAGTTAGGGGCGACCCAGGCCTGCAGGGGAGAGCAGTTGGGGGGGGCCAGGCCTGCAGGTGAGGGCAGTTAGTGGTGACCAGGCCTGCAGGGGAGGGCAATTAGGGGCAAACAAGCTGGCAGGGGAGCAGTTAGACATCAATCAGGCTGGCAGAGGAGTGGTTAGGGGGTGATCAGGCTGGCAGGCAGAAGTGGTTAGGGGCAATCAGGAAGGCAGGCAGGCGAGCAGTTGGGAGCCAGCAGTCCTGGATTGTGAGAGGGATCGGTCCTAAACGGGCAGTCGGACATCCCTCGAGGGGTCCCAGAATGGAGAGGGTGCAGGCTGGGCTGAAGAACCTCCTGTCCCCCGTGCATGAATTTCGTGCACCGGGCCTCTAGTTGTAAATAATACTGCAGTGAACATAGGGGTAGTGCATATCACGTTTAATAGCTCTCCTAATATTAAACCATACTTGTGTTCCAGTATAAACTAATGAAGTACATATGCTAATGTTTAATTAGTCTTTTGTAGTCATATTTATTAATAAGTTCGTCCACAGCTGGGTTTTTTTTATGTGCCAAACTCACTTTTTATTATGATATCTGTTGCATTAACTTCCATATTTAATTTGCTTTCACATGTGTTTATTTTTTACTATTTGGATTTTGTTGAATTTTCTTTAATATCATGAAATATAAAATGTAAAGGAAGTAAAAACCACCCCAGGTCTTATTAACATTTTGGTGAAAATTCTTCCAATTTTGTTTTCTTACTAAATTATTTTTATTCACTCAATGTGCTGGTGAATATACTCTGTAAATATTTTCATCATTTTTAATGGCTGCATGTTATTACATTTTATGATTGCATCAGATATATTTTTAATCAATATTGTGATGATGATATTTAGCCTGTCTCCTGTTTTCCCTACTACAGACAATGAATCAGTAAATGTCTTTGTACATCACCTTTGGATATAGTTCTAGGTACATTCAAAGGGAAGCAGGCCTCATTGTTACACATATTGCCAGAGTGTCCTCCTGGGAGATAGTTTCAACTCGCATTCCCCAAGTTAATGGAAACTGTCAGGTTCATGCAGCCCTGCCAATCTGGTCTGTGAAACATGTTTAATTCTCACAGCACTCCTTACTGGTAAATCAAGATGAAGATAAATAAGTGGTTTTTTTGTTTTGTTTTGTTTTGTTTTTTAATTAACTCAGTATGTAACGGAAAGAGCAAAAGGAACTTTTTGGAGCTAAATCACAAATATTGAGAAAGGTTTCACTGTAAGAAGCAAGGATAAGAATAATTAAGTATACTGACAATTATTGCAGATACTTGAGACCCAGAAACTGTTTGCTTTTATGCTAGAAATCATTGTGATCAGAGTAGACACTGAAGCAAATACCAAACTGATTTTAATTGTTCTTCCATTTTTTTGTAAGTTTAATTTTATATTTCTTGAAAGTCTTGGAAGTATGGTACACAGTCAACTCTCTCTCTCTCTCTCTCTCTCTCTCTCTCTCTCTCTCTCTCACACACACACACACACTATTATATTTGTAAAATATTGTCCCAATATTACTAAGTATTTTTCCAAACACACCAAAAAGGAGAAAAATGTACATTCAACATTGTCATTTTGTGTCTTTAAAAAACAAACAAACAAACAAACAAACAAACAAACAAAAAAAAACAGGACATGCTTTTGATTAGACAAATTCTAGTTCTAGAAACTTACCTTTCTATATAAAAAAGAGCTAATATGCAAATGGATGTCACACCCTCACACCCTTGTGCCCTCGTGCTGGGGCCAGGGGATCTGAGGCCAGGCCAGGGAACCTGAGGCTGTGCCCCCCACCTGGTGGGGCTAGACGGGGGACCTGAGGCTGCGCCACCCCACCCAGCAGGGCTTGAAGGGGGTGGGGCCGGCCAGGCCTGGGTCTGACGTGATTTTGAGGCAAGTGCAGTGGCTGGGGACTTGACTCTGGCTCCCGAGGCATGTCCCAGACTCTGACAGGAGGGAGATTTTCATATACATTTTACTAATTTTCTTGCATCTCTGACACTCTATTATAAAGGGCAAATAGCAATATTAAAATATTTCCTCTAATTAATTTCCTTTTAATGTGCACTAATATCATGCAGTGGGCCACTAGTAAAAATATAATTATCTATGATGGCAAACATTGGGCTAGGTGCTGGGGATTCCACCATGGGCAGGATGGGTATGACTGCTTCCCCTCATGGAGTTTGTAAACGAGGACAGGAGAGAGCTCCTCAAAGCAAACAGACAGGACAAAATAACCACAAACCAATAAATGCCACAAGGAATCAGTAATCTGAAATAGAGAGTCATGGGGGGTGGGGAGGAAAGGGCAACATCTTAGACTACATGGTCAGGGAGGTTTTCTCAGAGAGACGTTTAAGCTGAGTCAGACAGCTGAGAGCGTCTGACACTCAGAGTTGGGAAAAGAGCTTTGCAAAGAAAAGGAAGAGCATATGCAAAAGCACAGAGTGTGCGTCAAGGACTGAAAGGAAGTCAGTGCTGGTGTTTGTGAGTGAGGCTGTGAGAGACTCTAGTTGAGGTTGGGAAGTCCCCGTGGCACAACAAGCCAGTGAGTCGTTCTGTTTTATGTTTTAAGGATAATTAGATGTCATAAAAGTGTCTTAAGCAGGTAGGGTGGGATGGTTGGTTTTAAGTTGAATGGATCACTCTGGTGGCCGGGAGAAGAACAGGTTGAAGACAGGAGAAGATCAGAAGCAGAGAGAGCAGTGGCCCAGCAGATGGGGAGGGTGGCCTGAACTAGGACAAGAGCAGGAAAGGTAGGCAAAGAACTAAGTCCAGTTGGAAGTGAAATCATAAAATATCAATGGTGGACTGGGTCCTGGAGATAAAATCATCTAGTTTTATTCATGTACTAGAGCAGTGGTCGGCAACCTCATTAGTCAACAGAGCCAAATATCAACAGTACAATGACTGAAATTTCTTTTGAGAGCCGAAAACCGACTTTTGCGCATGGGCCACGAAGTTTCAATCGCACTGTACGTGCACACCTGCACGTGGTATTTTGTGGAAGAGCCACACTCAAGGGGTCAAAGAGCCGCATGTGGCTTGCGAGCCGCAGTTTGCCGAACACTGTACTAGAGGTTCAGTGCACAGTAAAAACAATGATGACCCTTCATTTCAGACTAGGGGACCTCCAGGATGTCCATAAAGGGTTAATATGGGGAAGAGTTTGAACTCCTGAGAAGTGAGCAGGGGAGATGGCAAGAGGGTATTTAGATGCATGAGAAGTCTTGGATGTGGTATAAATTTGGAAGAGGACAAGTTACTGATAATAGAATCCAAATTGAGTAGGACAGGGAAACAGGACAAAGGAAAGTCACAGTACAGGTAAAGTTGGGGAATGAAAACCGAGACAGCAGCTCAGTAAATGTTACCACAGTTTGAACTACATCAAAGCAACGAAGTCAGGAGCTCTTAAGTTATGAAGCCAGGGAAATGATTTTAACCATACTTTCCTTTGAAAAGTTCAGGAAACATAATTTCACTTGCAGATGAGCAATAGGAAAAGCTGAATACTGAAAAGCGTGTGAAAAAATGGCCACTCATACATTTAAGGGAAACATTTTATTGGGACAAGCTTATTAAAGAATAATTTAGAGCAGGGGTCTTCAAACTTTTTAAACATGGGGCCAGTTCACTGTCCCTCAGACCGTTGGTGGGCCGGACCTTAGTTTAAAAAAAAAAACAACTATGAACAAATTCCTTTGTGCACTGCGGGCCCGGGACGAGTTGGCTGCTAAGCAGGACAGGCAGCGGCACCCGGCGGGCCGGATAAATGTCCTCGGCGGGCCGCATGTGGCCCGCGGGCCGTAGTTTGAGGACCCCAGATTTAGAACATCCATACAAAATAAGATGTTCAGTCTTTTTGACACAATTCCACTCTTTGAACTGATTTTATAGAAATCCAAGAAACAGTGTAAAAATGAAAATATATGAGTACTAGTAAATTTATGACAACATTGTCATCATAAAAATTTGGAATTACTGCAACATTATCAGTAGACAACTGAGTAAAATATATTACTGTGCATACATAATGAAATACTTATGCAGTTGTAGAAAGGAGTCATGTTATCTTAAGGCAGATATGAAAAAATTTTCCATGATGACGTTTAAATTAAAAGCACAAGTTTGTGTGATCCTATTTTTATTTACATATATGTGTGTTTGTATGTTACCAGAAAAACCTGCAAGTGCATTACCAAACCATTATGATTGGGAATTTTATTTTTAAATAAGAAGATATTAAAAGATCTATTGTTCATATAATTTGATTCTATAATTCTATTTCTACGGATAGAGAGCCTAATAAATCATTCAAAATGGAATAAATTTTATAAAGAAAGATATCCATCACAGCATTATGTATGTTTTTTAAAAATAAAAAGATCCTAAATACCCATCGTATAGGCAATGCTTAAGCACATGATGGTACCTAAAGAGGTGAAATATTATGCAGCATGTTTCTGGGCAACAGACATTTCTTGTGAGATAAGGATAACAAGACCAAAGCTATTTCAACATGCACAGGAAAATACTAGAGGCAATTATGCTAATACTGTAGGTTGCATGTGATTGTCCCTGGGTGATGGGACTCGAGGTGATTTTACTTCTGTTTCTCAGTGGACTGAGACCCAGGACTTCTCCTGGGTAAGAATCACTCTTTCCTCTCAATGTCCCAAGGGCCCAGCCAAGGTCTTGGGGCCCAGAAGATCTGAGTACTGTCTGCCTAAAGGGAGATCATGTGGCTAAGCCTCCAGCAAGGATTGGCTTCCCCCAAGCTCCTTGCTCAGATATGAATCACTAAGAAACTACTATCCCCCAAGTAAGTAACATTGGGTGTTGGATTTTCGTGAACAGTGTCTGAGAATGTGGCTCTAGAGCGCCTCAGAGAAGCATGTCATTGGATAAAGCCACCATCCACTCAATTCTACCCACCGAGATTTTGTCTCTCAGGGCCAGACAGGGGAACAAAGGCACCAACTCAGCAAACTCTTTGAACACCACCTGAGAAATGCATTTGCAGAGCATGCCATGTGCTTCTCTGGGCACCTGAAGAAAAACGTCGAGGGAAATCTCAAGGTCCTTGCCCCCAATCAAGGATTCAAGTGGTCACTTTGATCCACAGGCATTTATTGATACCTAATGGGTGTCTACTGCTGCCCTGGGTCCCTGGGCACAGAGCTAGCAGACATGGTAGAAGTTTGGTCCCCAGATCTCCTGGGACCAGGTCAGAAACTTGTGCAAAGGGGAAATAACAAGACATGTTAACCTGGATTATCTCTGATCCCAGAGACAAGACCCAGCTCCATGGAGCCCCCAGGGAAAGGAGGAACTAGGCTGAGAAGGAGCATCAGGAGCACCCACCAGGTCAGGCTTGAGACTGCCTCAGTGCTCCCACCTGTGTCCTCACTAATGAGGCTCCTGGGAGATTCTGATTCCTCCTCCCTTCAGGTTCCTTGACTCAGATGCTGCATTAACCACTAGGAAGGTCTCTGCCATCCAGTTCAACCCACTTAGTGGGTAAAAGTTGGATTATTTGGAAGGTCTCTCAGAAAACCTGTTCCCCATCCCAGACATGGGTCTCCACAGGGCGAAAGAAAATAATGGTAGGGAGGTGGGTGGTTGCTGTTGTTTTGATTTTTGTTTTCTTGGTTCAGGGCTCCATAAATTATATGCCTGAATTCATGACACCTGGTCACCACCATTCTTTGCAAGACAACTTCCAGGTTTTATTGTCTTTTATTACCGCTAATCTCCATTTCCTTCCTCTCCCTCCACATAGCAGCCACTTCAAAATTGGCATGTATGCTTGAAGAATTTATGTCTTTGTATGTCTGTGTGATTTATAGACACACGGAGTGTTGTGGTATAAATCCCATTGTGTTTTTAACTTTTTGTGTTGACACTATAATTTTTATATCCACTCTCCTTACTGTGTGGATACTCAAATCCCTGCTTCTCTTATATTTTTCCAAAGCATTCTCTCTACATACAGACTAATTTTCTTAGTCAAAATTGAACCCTCCCACTTTCCTGCTTAAAGCATTTCAAAAACTTCCTATTACAATTAGGAAAAAATGGAAACCAGCTCATGAGGTCTACTTGTCTGGCTCCTACATACATCTCCAACCTCAAACAGTATCCTTCTCTTTCTTCTGCTCCCCACACTTCAGCCATACTGGCTTTCATTCAGTTTGTTGAATTCACAAAGCTCTTTCATCTCAGTGCCTTTGCCTTCTCCCCCTCCCCCACCTCACCTCTTGGAATGGCTTTCTCTTTCTCAGCCTTCAAGCCTCTCCTAACTGTGGACATTGCTGCAGCCCTTTTGGAGAGACGTTGGCAATATTAGTCATCTTGGGCCATGTTCCCTGGAAACAGTGACTCCTGGGAACTGGGACAGAGTTTAGTGAAGGAGTGACCTCAGGAGAAGAAGATGGAGGGAGGTGAGCAGAGATGTGGACTCAGCACATTATGTTCAGCCCGGTCTTGAGTGTGGATCTGAGACAGGAATGGTACCCATTGAATGAGTGCCATTGGAGGAAAGGAGCCAGGCTTGTCTACCCAGTGCCAGTCATTACTGGCCTCTGGCTGAGCCTACATCCCAGGGCAGTGTAGGGGGAGCACCTACCCAATCTAGACAGGGAATGGGCCGTCAGGAGCCGTGAGCAGCCAACATCCACAGCAGCTGGGAGCTGGGGATGGCTGAACCAGCCAGTGAAATTGCACCCACTAGTAAAACCTAAGGTGTGCACGGCCTTCCTCCTAGAAATTCATTCTTAGCAACATACTTTAGAGAACCTTCATTCACGTCCCCATGAAGGAGACAAGAAAGTCCATTTCAGCATTGTTTATGATGGTGGAAAACTGGAGATAACCTAAATGTCCTTCAACAGGAGAATAAAGTAATCCTAGTTAATACCTACTAAAGCAGTAAAAGTAGTGGACTGGAGCATGTGTAGTAACATGGACAAATCTCAAAGCATGATTGAATGAAGAAGCAAGTTTCAGGGTACATTCTGAATGATGCTATTGAAATAAAATTTCAAAAATGCAAAATCAACACTAAATATAATTTGTGTGTATACAACTTTCGAGTAAAATTATAGAAACCGACTTAAGGACAAGCACAAAGTGGATGATAGTAAGTAGCTCTGGGGAAGGGAAAACTGGGATGGAATCAGGAGTTCAACGGTCTCCCAACTGTCACCCTAATGTTCTATTTAAAGACACACAGGCGATGGCAGCATTTTAAAATTTAGTAGTAACACAGGTGATCACAATTTATTCTACATATATTTTATTCTATTACATTTAATCTGAAATATTCACACTTTTAAAATTATAAAAAATATTTATGTGGCTCTATGTACACCTAGAGTGATACTTTTGTTTTTCCTGCGTTATCATTTTACTTGCAAATGACAACAGAAGTACACAGATGATCCATTTTCTTTTTTTAGGCTCCATCACAGCACTTTGCCGCATTTCATCATGTCACATGAGTTTGTTAGCCACGCTGTTCATATACAGTACAATTAACATCGCATGAGGATGTTTATGTCAGTGGGAAAATGCTCATAAAAACGCTGAAGTTTCTGAGATGGAATTGACAGAATAAGGTTTGGGAACCCACTTATTCCAGGTGTCTCTTTGCTATGTATTCTATCAAATATTTCCAGTGGTCCATTCCCACCCAGTGATGCTGATCAGAAGAACCAGTTTCATGCTCTTACACTCTGAGGGGCTATATTTTGACACAGAAGGCCTGCTTTTCCCCTGTGTCCCAGCCGAGGAAATGTTATTCAAAAAGTGATCAGTTCAAGCTTGAGAATGAGAGGCCTATCTTATAGGTTCTCCTATGGTGATTCTTCAGGCTCTTTGGACTTAGCAAAATTATATATATGAATATTCAAATATATAAGACCAAATTTAATTTTAATTTTGCTAAGTACTTATAGATGGGCCACCTGGGTGCCGCTACTAGTTTACAGTCCCACCGCAGTCCATGATGTTTCCATCTGTCCCATAGCCTCACCAACACTTGGCATCATCACACTCTAATCTGTCATGCAGATTGGTGTAAAGAGCACCTCATGACTTCTCTGACTACAAGTGCAATTTAACATCTCTTCATATCTTGTTAACGTTTTGGGTTTCCCTTTATGAAATTCCCTTTTCATATACTCTACCCATTTTTTATGTGACAGACGTTCCTTACAAACTCTAGATATTAATCCCAACAAGGGATTTCAGAGAAAGCTTGCAAGTTTTAAGATGGAGCTCCTATAGACATTTGTGCTCAGGTTTTTAGGTGGATGAAAGTTTCCATTTCTCTGGGATAAGTGCCCAGGAGTGCAATAGCTGGGTTGTGTGGTAGTTGCATGTTTAGTTTTATAAGAAACAACCAAACTGCTTTCCCCAGTGGCTGTAATAGTCTACATTCCCACCAGACCTGTCTGAGTGACAGTTTCTCCACATCCTCACCAGCATTGAGTGTTACCACCGTCTTTTATTTTAGTTAGTCTCCTTGTGGTTTAATTAACCTTTTCCTAATGGCTTATGATGTTGAACTTTTCAAGTGAGCAAGCGATATGTTATAGCCTCCTCAGTAAAGTGTCTGTTCATTTATTCCGTTTAATTCTCCAGTGAAACCACGTGGGCCTGGAAGCCCTTCATTAGAATGCTTTAACTACAAATTCAATCCCTTTAAGAGACTAGTCAGCGCATCACTTTCTTCTGAGGAAGGTTGTATAGTTTGTTTCTTTCCAGGAATCCGTCATTTCACCTAACCTGTTGGAACTATGTGCACAGCGCTCTTCTGTTTCTTGGTCAGACTGGCTAGAAATCTGTTTATTTTACCAATATTTCTAGAGAAGCAGTTTTCCAGTTTGTTGAGGGCTGTTTTGCAATTCTTTATTTTACTGATTTCTGCCATTATGTTTTCCCCCTTCTTTGGTTCTTCAAGGTCACTCTGTTGCTCTCTCTAATTTACTATTTGGACACTTAGATCTCTCTTCACCGCTGTAATTCTTCCCTTAGAAGTCTATTTTAAACTAAAACTCTCTCTTTTATGGCTGCTTTTGATTTGCAGCTATTCTTAATTGTTTTTTAGTTGTGAGTATTCCATAATCTCACTCATGATTTCCTTTGAACTCAGGGTTTATGTAGAATAAACTTCACTTCAGCTTCCGTTGTACCTTCTTCAGTGTCCAGATATTTGGCGATTTTAAAGCTATCCTTTATTATTAACTTCTTACCTTACTACATTATGGTTAAAGAACATATATGCATCATGCATTACGGTTCATGAACATGTCAATGGAGAACAAACATATATTTCTTCTTTGAAATTTATTGAGACTTCCTAGGTGGCATAGTAAGTGGTAATGATTTATTTTGTTTAAAAGACTGGGTATTATCTGTTAGTTTGATATAATATGTATAAGAATGCAAACAATAACTTGCATTTGTCAAATCTTCTTCTGATTTTTAGAAAATCATTTATTGCTTCTCATTTAATAGGTCCTATTTCTGGAGGCAGGTTTAAAATTAACGCATTCTATTTTGCAAGACAGGATTCTTTCCCTTAACTTAAAATACATTCATTTAAATGTATCCCTGTGGTTTCTTACACATGTCTATATTTTCCTCAGCAAGATAAGCTCCTTAACACGTCCTCCTGTTTTGTACTCCCCTATTCTCATCCACTACACAGTGCTGATACTATCTAGTATTTTAGAATTTTTTCACAATTTTTCTGTATTCTTTTTTTTTAAATAAATCTTTATTGTTCAGGTTATTACAATTATTCCTCTTTTATTCCCCCATAGCTCCCCTCCATCCAGTTCCCACCCCACCCTCTGCCCTTACCTCTCCACCACTGTCCTCATCCATAGGTGTACAATTTTTGTCCAGTCTCTTCCCGCACCCCCACACCCCTTTCTCCCCGAGAATTGTCAGTCCACTCCCTTTCTATGCCCCTGATTCTATTATACTCACCAGTTTATTCTGTTCATCAGATTTTTTATTCCCTTGATTTTTAGATTCACTTGTTGCTATATATGTATTTATTGTTCATAATTTTTGTCTTTACCTTTTTCTTCTTCTTCTCCTTCTTCTTCTTCTTCTTCTTCTTCTTCTTCTTCTTCTTCTTCTTCTTCTTCTTCTTCTTCTTCTTCTTCTTCTTCTTCTTCTTCAAGAATACCTTTCAGCATTTCATATAATACTGGTTTGGTGGTGATGAACACCTTTAGCTTTTTCTTATCTGTGAAGCTTTTTATCTGCCCTTCTATTCTGAATGATCGCTTTGCTGGGTAGAGTAATCTTGGTTGTATGTTCTTGCTATTCATCACTTTGAAAATTTCTTGCCACTCCCGTCTGGCCTGCATAGTTTGTGTTGAGAAATCAGCTGACAATCATATGGGTGCTCCCTTTTAGGTAATTAACTGTTTTTCTCTTGCTGCTTTTAAGATTCTCTCTTTGTCTTTTGCTCTTGGCATTTTAATTATGATGTATCTTGGTGTGGTCCTCTTTGGATTCCTTTTGTTTGGGGTTCTGTGCACTTCCTGGACTTGTAAGTCTATTTCTTTCACCAGGTGGGGGAAGTTTTCGGTCATTATTTCTTCAAATAGGCTTTCAGTATCTTGCTCTCTCTCTTCTGGCACCCCCATAATTCGGATGCTGGTACACTTGAAGTTGTCCCAGAGGCTCCTTACACTATCTTCAAATTTTTGTGTTATTTTTTCTTTTCTAGTTGGGTGTTTTTTTTTTACTTCTTTGTATTTCAAATCTTTGACTTGATTCTGGTGATCCTCTAGTCTGCTGTTGGATCTCTGTATATTATTTTTTATTTCAGTCAGTGTATGCTTAATTTCTAGTTGGTCCTTTTTCATATCCTTGAGTGTCTCACTATATTTCTCAGCCTTTTCTAGAAAATTCTTGAAAAACCTTATAACCGTGGTTTTGAACTCTATATCCAGTCGTTTGCTTTTCTTCATTTCTTTCATTTGTTCCTGTTTCTTTGTCTCCTCATTTTGGCTGCTTCCCTGAGTTGATAGAGTGGCTTTGTGTGCTAGGTGTCCTCTAGGGCCCAGTGGCTCAGCCTCCCCAGTTACCTGAGGTGGACACTCTTGGTGCACCCCTTTGTGGGCTGTGTGCACAGTCTTGTTGTAGTTAAGCCTTGATTGTTGTTGGTATCACTGGGAGGAATTGACCTCCAGGCCAATTGGCTGTGAGGATCAGCTGTGTCTACGCTGGGAGAACTTCTGTGCTGGAGATAGCTTTATGAGACAAGAATTGCAAAATTGCAAAAGCCTCTGTGCTCAGCTTGGATGGGGCGCAGTCTCTGGTCGGAGCAGACAGCTTTGGCTTCCCGTCAGCCCTGCCCTATGAGGCCCCTGGGTCTCAGTGTTTCTCAGTAATGGCTGCAAGCACCTCTGAGAGAAAGCCGCCCTCGAGTTTCATCCGCTGCCAGACAGTCCAGTTTCTCCCCAAATGAGTCTGGGTTCCCAGAGTCTTGCCCGGAACTGGAGTTTAGTGCAGCTGGAAGCTTCCATCCCTATCCCGCTTGAGAAAGCCAGCCAGGCACTCAGCCACCAGTCCTCTCCGCATGCGCGCGTCTCTGTACCTCAGCCTTTTGCAGCTCCTCTGAGTCTCAATGTGCTTTTCTCTTTCCTTCTAGTTGTAGAATTTCCACTCAGCCAGCTTTCCTGTGGTTCTGGATGGTGTTTGTTTTGTATTTTAGTTGTAGTTTTGAAATTGTTTTGCGAGGCAGCAGTTTAGGTGTTTACCTATGCCACCATCTTGGTTTCTCCTTCTGTATTCTTTTAGTCAAGTATAAACTTAGCATGGGGCCCCATTGCTTACTCCTGGGATTTTTGGTTCTGGCTTCACCCAGAACATGGACCCCTCATAGAATTTCTAATCTCTGTATTTAAGGAGAAAAGAGCTTAGCCCAAGGCATCATGGAGAATCACAAATGAGGAACAGGCTTTGTCACGAGGAAGAGAAAATGGCCAATGAGCTCAAGCACAGCCCATCCAGCAGACCTCTCCACTGTCCAGGCACCCAGAGAGCACTTTCCAAGGAGGAACCCACTGAGTCTCTACAATAAACCTATGAGCTTGATCCTAGGCTCACCCCATGTGTAGAGGCACAAGCACTCAGAGACACGAAGTGACCTGAAGACTTACACAAGCATGTGGCCGAGTGACCACTGTGCTGTGGAGTGGTAGGGTGCTCACCTGGTAAATAGATGGTCCCACACCTGTTGGGTGGTACAAATGTTCTGTAATAACACAGAAATATGAGGCTGGAAGTGGAGTCCCTGCTCAGGAAGGTGGGCAGCTGGTATTCCACCAGTTTGTCTAGTCGGTGTGCCTGGGGGTCTGCACCACACAGAAATTTTTTTTAGGAAACCACGAGTGGGTGCTGGGGACACTTGGCTGGTTGGCAGCTGGGGCCCAGGGCTGGGCTGACTGGCCTCCGTGTTCTGCTCAGGATGCCCCCATTGGGAGGCCAGTCTTTGGCATCTGACCAGCAGCTCTGAATCCTGTGGGGGAAGAGTCCTGGCTTCCAGGAAGGGCAGGTGGAGAAGGTGAGAGGCCTTCTCACTGGGAGTGTTAGGGATCCTTGAGGCCAAACTCACCTTCCATGATTCTCCAGTTCAACAGTGCCCGCCTGATCTCCTACTCTCCAGAGAGTTCTGGGTAATCAGCAGAGCAGCTGGGGGCTCCCAATGGGGCCACCACCTTAGTTTCAGGCTGTGAGCACATTTGAACTTAAGAAGGTTTCTCTTTGTGTTTCCGGTTTCGGTCTCTGTACTGAACTGAAAGGTTAACAGAAAAGCAGTTAGGCCCTCCTATCTTGGCATCAGCAGGGCCACAGGCAGGGCCGGAAGGTGGAGTTGGAGTGTCTGGAGATGCAGATGGGGAAGTGCTGGACGTGGGAGGACCCCGGGCTGCCAGCTGGAAGAACTTCACGTCATTCCACACACCTTTGATGAGGAACCGCAGCATGTTCTGCTGGTGCTGGCCTGGCAGGTCAGGCGGCCTATGCCCTCGAGGCACTGGCTTTTGGCTTTTGGACTCCATGACCTTGTCCTTGGTTTTCTTGGGCAAAAACAGCACCTCCTATTCTTCTCCTTGGTGACCACTGTCATGGATGGTGGGTGTTGCTGTGGCCTCTCCACTGCTGGGCAGCCTGCTGACCTGGAGAGAGTGGAAGGTGCACTTGAGGGTGTTGTTGGCGGTAGGCAGGTCTTTGTTTTTCGAGTTTCTCTTCCTGTCTTGAGGGCTGGCTTCTGTCCAGTAATCCACCTGCCGCTCCATCAGCTTGGCGCCATCGCCCTGGCTGGGGGAGGACAGGCCCCACTCACTGACAAGATGAGTGGAATGACAAGGCCTCATTGGCGATCAGAGGTATGGACAGAGGGAAGGATGAAAGCACGCTGCAGCCCAAGGGGTTCCATCATCTGAGTCTCCCGATGTGTCTGAGGACTGTTCTACTATCCCAACATTCACCACCTCTTCAAAAAGAATGAGCTGTAAGGACTCCTCGTTGGGGCTCTTCTGCTTGTAGGAGAGCAGAGCTTCCTTGATGGGCAACTGGTAGGCACACTTGGCCTCGTGATGTACTGTGTGATTCTCATCACGATGTCCAGCGTGTCCTGCATGGCGCTCTCGGCCTCCAGCTTGTGGAACAGGTCCCGCCAGGCCAGGTCCTAGAAGAAGCTGTTGTAACAATAATGCACGGAGCCCAGGTGCCTGGCCATGGGGTGGGAACCTAGTGGGATGACCAGGAAGCTCATGTAGCCCAGCTAGTCGAGCATCTTGTAGGACAGCAGCTCCAGGAAGATCCGGAGCACAGCGCTGAAGTAGTTGTGCCCCTGCCACCAGGATCTTTACCCGCTTCGGGGGCTGGGAATTATAGTGACAGTATGTCTGTATCTGCCAGATGATACAGCTGAAGGCCGCCTGGATGTCAGCCCTTGAGCAAGTGCACAGCAAGGCAGCGTGTGCCCTTGCAGGGTGTCCATGGGGAACTGCTCCTGCCAGTTGGAGGTGTTGACGAGGATGATGTTTTCTGGCAGATGGTCATCAGAGATGAGGATGTGGTTCAGCTGGTTGTACATGGTCTTCCTGGGGATCTGCGGCTGGCTCCCTGAGTCTGAACAGCACTCAATGTCTAGGCTGTTGACCTGCTTGTTCTGTGGTTGTGCCGTCTGCCACTCCTTCAGGTATCTGCCCCGGCCATGGTGGCTGGGATGCTTCCCCTTGGCCTTTGGTGGAGGGGATGATGAGAGATTCGGTGTTGGTGATGGCTCACTGGGCAGCAGCTTCTTGGTGAGCATGTCCAGGGCTGAGGTCTCTGCCTCCGGGCTGTCCTTGGGCTGTGCTGGCTGCTGCCCTGGGTGGGCATGCTCTGAGGCGCTAAGTGGGAGACACTGTCACTTGGCTATTGCTGCCTGGGCTTGGTCTTCCCGGGCACTGCGGCCAGACTAGGAAGCTCCTTTGTTTTGCTTTGTTTGTTTTGTTAACCCTCACCAGAGGTGATTTTTCCATTGATTTTTTTAGAAAGAGTTGAAGCGAGGGGGAGAGACAGAGAGGGAGAGAAGCATCAATGTGAGAGAGACACGTGGATTGGTAGCCTCCTGCATGTGCCATGACCAGGGCTGGAGATCAGGCCTGTAATTGAGACAGGTGTGCCCTTGACCAGAATCGAACCTGGGACCCTTTAGTCCATAAGCCAACACCCTAGCCCCCAGTGAAACTACTAGGGCTCGGAAGCTCCTCCTGGCTCTGGGCACTGTGAATGCTCCCCATGTCCGTTTTCAAACTGAAATGTGGCAGGCCTTCCCAGTATGGCCTGAGCTTGGGCTTGATGGTGCTGGGAAGGCTGTCATCTTCCTCCCTGTCTGGACTATTGTTGCTGGTTCTCCAGCATGTTAGACAGAAGGTGCAGGTCCTCCTCCACTCGGGGACATGATCTGCAGGGTCCTGCTCTGAGTGTAGGACCTCCTCTGACACTTGTTCCCTGCTCAGCCAAGCCATGACTTTCTGATTTATGTTTGGATGCCTTGTCATGGACATTGTTGTGACTTTCAATAGTCGCTGCTTCCTGGGCTCCCTCACCTCAAAGTCATCCTGGTCCAGGTCCTACCCATGGGTGGCATCTTCACCGGCCTCCAGCTCTGAGAAGCTCTCATACTCCTCCTTAGAGTAGTGATTTGTGGACTTGGGTCTTGGGCCGGCCCACATGGTGCTGTCCTCATGGTGAATGGACTGGCTAGACATGGGATGAGGTCTAGATTCAGGCGACTTTGGGAGAGGGGATACTGTGGGCCACCGAGTCAGAAACACTGTCGCTGGGCTGTTTGATGCCCGAGGGCCCACGTGTTTTCTTGTGCTTTGGCCAGATTTGCAGGCTATTGTTGGCTCGGGCCTGTGGATGCTCCCCATCTTTGTGAGCTGGAGTGTGCCAAGCCTTCAAAGAACAGTCTGAGCTTTGGCTTGGGGTGCTTAGGGTGCTGTTATCATTCTCCATGTCTGGGCCACTGTCACTGGGGTTTTGCAGTGTGTTAAATAGAAGGTCCCGGTCCTCATCCAACTCAGGGACATTTTCTGCTGTGTCCTGCTCAAGTCCACAGCCTCCTCTAACACTTCGAACTTTCCCAGCCATGCCACAACTTTTCTTGATATTTTGTGTCCTGGTAATGGACGTCTTTCCTAATATCCATGGCCTCTGCTTCTTGGGCATCTGTATGTCAATCCTCTCCTCAGCCAAGTCTGGCCCATAGATGGCATTGTTGCTGGCCTGTTGCTCAGAGGTGAAGCTCTGATATAGCCCCTTGGAGTAGTTAACCTTTTACTTAGCCTTGCATCTGGCCTGTATGGCATTGTCTTTCTGGTGGATGGGCTGGCTTGACAGGGAGCAGATCCAGAATTCGGCCATGTTGGCAGAAGCCTCCTTGATGCTGCTGCAGAGGCACAGCCCCTGGCCACCCTTGAGGGGTTGATGCCTGACCTTGGCCATGTGGATGGCGCCCACAGGGAGTGTCTTGTAGATCCAGATGGTCTGGTTCTTAAAGCGCTTCCTCCAGCGCAACAGGACCTGTAGGTTGTTGCCTTCTCTCTTGAGGAAGTGGGGGTCCTGCAGTAAGGTCAGCCCCAAGTCTGTCTCCAGTTGTCCACTGGGGAACAGCACACTCACGTAGGATGTGTTTGTAGCCCTGCATCTTCACGGTGATCACCATTGATATGAGGTTGAAGCCCTGCAACTTCATGGCAATCATCAGGGAGATGAGGTCCTTCTCCAGCTCTTTGAAGACCACCATCTTCACTAAGGTCAGGTTGCACAACGTGGGCACGAATCTGAGGCTGGGGCTATCCAACTCCCGAGTAGCAAACAGGTTCTTGGGCATTGGTGTGCTGAGCCTGGGCACGGGGCTGGGGGTGCAGGGGGTTGTGGAGACCAGGACTGTGGGCATCAAGGAAGCTGCAGCTGCTTGCCCCATACAGGTCCTTTCTGTATTCTGGGGTGATGGTTTCTTTTCCCTTGTTGGGACAGAGGAGATACATTCCGTCAGGGGCAGCTTATGAACTGCCAGGTGGGTTGGGGGCTGTAGTGCAGACCGAACCCCTAAGCACTCAGTGATTATTGTCAGGAGGTGGGACACGAGTGATCCAAGGACAGTGTGTGTGAAAAGGGACCACATGACTAGGTCAGGGAAGGCCTGTGTGGTGTTCTTGCAAACTCAGAGACCTAAAGTTATCACAAAGGATGTTCTGAAATGAAAACTTTTAAACTAAAAGCAGTTTATGGTGGGTAGTCATGTCCTAGACTGGCATCTTCCCTGACTAAGGTCAATTTTTACCTTAACTGAGCCTGTCTATTGTCTTTTGGCACCTACAATAACATATCTTTGGAATGTCAAAGGAATTTCCCTTTTTCCGGACCCTTCAAAGCATAGGCAATGCTCTGTGAAGACCACAAATCCCCTCATTGTTACCGAGTTAATTGTTGACTTGTAACTATCCTATATCCACCTATGTAAAAGAAGTATGTCTGTGGCATTTTACTCTTTATGCAGTCACGGAGGATTCCACACTTTGATTTCTCTGGGATCCTAATGTATCACCACTGGATTTCATGTTACCAACATATAACTCCTGTTTTGATTGTAATGTATAAAATGAGGTGCAAAATTGCCATTCTCCAGAGCATTATCTCAATCTGCTGAGATTTTCTTCCCTCGAATTGTTGATAGCTGGGCTTAAATAAACTCACAAAAGTTCTTCACAGGTTTGAGTGTTTCTTACTT
Organism: Plecotus auritus; assembly: GCF_963455305.1. Lineage (NCBI taxonomy): Eukaryota > Metazoa > Chordata > Mammalia > Chiroptera > Vespertilionidae > Plecotus > Plecotus auritus. The sequence goes on from NC_137774.1 coordinate 43,523,134, forward strand.
TGACATTTACTTGGTGTAGTGGGTCAGGATTCCAAAGAAGCTCATCGTGGACCAAACTGTGGACCTGGTGTTAGGATTCAACAAAAGACCCATTGAACCCACTGGTTCCCCACCCATCCGGTGAACCTGGGTGAGTTGTGTCTTAAATCCAGGACTTTTCCCTTGCTTGTGGTAGAGAGCTAGATTTGTTTGATCTGCATTTTTAAACACTCCAGGTGGAACTAAGATTAAGGGCTGAGGGATCTTAGGCTAAGACAAGACAGTAGGAAAAAAATGGGTGGCTGGTTTTAAATTGTGGCTTTCCAATAGGAATTGCTTTCTGATAATTTGAGGAAAAAACACACCTTTGTTGTGTAAATTAGAGTTGAATTCAATCAGCTCCAAAAATACAGGGGCATGTCCTTCCTCCAGCCCAAGTATCAGCTATTCTTAGTTGACTAAGAATCTCTGTGGAGGTGTCAGGTCATTCCTTATGACATGCAGGAGCCCCAAAGCAAAATTTCAGCTCAACTGCAATTAAAGTGACTCGTTCTTGTGGGGGATTACCCGTAAGGTTTGGTGACCACTCCCTGAACCCTCTGGTTGTTTTAGACAGCAGGGAGATAAACTGAGGCACATCAAAGGGTGGAATGTGATTTTCAGGGTGAGAGCCTCATGGAACTCAACCCATAAGCAACACATGTTGACCAACTACATTATATAACAATCCTAGAAACGTTGCTCAGAATCGGCAGATATCAGAAAACATACACACACACACACACACACACACACACACACACACACACACACAACTACAAAACAACAACAAAACACACCTAAAATTAACATGGGAAGTTGTGCCTACAAGGCCAGGAGATCCTAGATCCCAGCCCTCATTAATACTCCTGATAGAAAGCTTTTATTTGCAAGTGCTTTACAGAAATGGGAAGATTTAACTAGAAAATATCCACCTAAAAATGGCCCAAATACAGTTGTCTTTGTGTGCCTAAATTCATTTTTTGACATGCAATAAGAATTAGAAAAATGCAAGCTCTTACATTAAACTGAATGAATGAATGGAAACATATCTTGATTTGGAAACAAGGAGATTCTAAGGAGGAGCGCTAATAAATTCTTTTAAAAACAATTAAGGAATTAGAAATGTTAGAGACTGTCTCTGAACTCTTATGCAGCTAATAAATGCCAACACCCCATTCTTCCGCCTTCTCTAGCTCCCCCACTATATCCTTCACCCTTTCCCTTCCCTTCTTCCTTCCCCTCCACTACCACTCCCTACTGACTTAAGGAATATTGAGAACAGGAATTCCAAGAGCTCCCTTTGGAGAAAAGCTTATCTCAGCAAGAGAGGAGCCAGCAATTGTTCCTGATTTTCTCAGTGACCCTGATGGGTTCACAAAGGCATTTACCTGTTAGGATATGTAATCCTGGCTATTCTAACCGATTCCAATGAATATAGCTAATGGTTTCTGCCAGCAAATGCAACACAATTTCTTAATAAAGTTTGCAAGAAAATTCCTGTAGAAAAATCTGTCCACTGTTAGAATCATAAGAAACTGAAATAAGATGTAGAAAAAGGGCGGGGGGGGGGGGGGCAAAAACAACCATAGGGTTGATCCAAGGGTGTTTCCCCTTCTCACTGATAGTTTGGGAGAAGTTGAAATTATCATAGAAACAGGAGCCACTAAGACCCCTATAGATACTGGGGCTACTTTATTTGTTCCTAACCACATCCAACTAATTGTATTCTCCTTCAGAGTAAAGCTTCTGTGCAAATGGCAGGAATATTTAACCAATGTCTGTTTTTAATCAAAACCTGTTTCGAACCTGGGAATGTTATAGCCATATTAGCAAATATACATCTTTGCTCATCAAATCTGCCCCAATTCAACTTATAGGGAGAGGTGTTTTGTTTGTTTATTTGTTTGTTTTATGAAATTAGTGATACCCACACATAATTTTTCCAGAAGAGTAATGTGTATTTAGAAATAAATGAACAAGATACTGAGCCCAACAGAGCCTGAAATGAACCCAGTGGTGTGTCCTCAAAGTTGGGGTCCTGGCTGCACCCAGGTTTCCTCAGAGGCTCTGGAAGAGGATCTGCTGGTGGAGTCATGGACAGACATAGAGCGGCATGGGGGCGATGGTGAACATTCAGCAGGCAAGATGAGCATTTGGCCAGTATTTGTCTGAAAAGGAGCCCAGAGTTGGAACCGCATACGTGCACCTCTGTCCTATACCCACCCAGGGTGGAGGGAGCTGGGCCCCTTTGTTCTGAGCTCAGGCTTATGCAGTTCTGAACCCAACCCTCAATGGAAAATTGGGAAACTGGTGTCCACAGAGTGGCAGATATTACCTAATGTTCATGACATTCAGAGTCCAGAGTTCAGGAATGTTCAGACCTTCCAGGCCAAGGCTCCCACCTTTCCGACAGAGTTGGTCTGGACATTAGAAATCCTGACATACTGGACAGCTCCTGCCTGTTCCTCTGTTTCTAGGGGTCAGGGGACACTTTTTTTTTGTTTGTTTTAACTAAGAGGAATTTTTGTATTATTTTATTATGGTTTAAAGCATAACATATGTTTCCTTTTCCCCCCATGAGCCCCTCCCCGGCCACTTCCACCCCCCAGCAAATGCCCCCACCACCTCAGTGTCCCTGTCCATTGGTTCTGCTTATATGCATGCATACAAGTCCTTTGGTTGATCTCTTACTCTACCCCTGACTCTCCCCTGCCTTCCCACTGAGGTTTGAGGGTCTGTTTGATGCTTCTCTGTCTCTGAATCTATTTTTGTTCATCAGTTTATGTTGTTCATTATATTCGAAAAGTGAGTGCGATCATGTGATATTTATCTTTCTCCAACTGGCTTATTTCACTTAGCATAATGCTCTCCATGTCTTCCAAGCTGTTGTGAATGGTAGGAGTTCTTTCTTTTTTACAGCAGCATAGTATTCCATTGTGTAGATGTACCACAGTTCTTTCAACTCATCTGCTGATTGGCACTTAGGCTGATGGGCATTTAGGCTGTTTCCAAATCTTAGCTATTGTGCTGGTATGAACATAGGGTTGCATATATCCTTTCTGATTGGTGTTTCTGATTTCTTGGGATATATTCCTAGAAGTGGAATTACTGGGTCAAATGGGAGTTTCATTTTTAATATTTTAAAGAAACTCCATACTGTTTTCCACAGTGGCTGCACCAATCTGCATTCCCACCAGCAGTGCACGAGGGTTCCTTTATCTCCACATCCTCACCAGCATTTGTCCTTTCTTGATTTGTTGGTGATAGCCATTCTGACAGATGTGAGATGGTATCTCATTGTGTTTTTATTTTTATTTTTATTTATTTTTTTTTTCAAATTTTTATTAAGGTATTATATGTGTACATATCTTACCATTGCCCCCCACCCCCACCCCACTCCCATATATGCCCTCACCCCCCAATGTTTTGCATCCGTTGGTTACTCTTATATACATGCATATAAGTCCTTCAGTTGATCTCTTATTTCCCCCACCTCTCCCTAACCTTACCACTGTAATTTGACAGTCTGTTTGATGCTTTACTGCCTCTGTAACTATCATTTTGTTCATCAGTTTATAATGTTTTTCATTATCCCCAAATGAGTGGGATCATGTGGTATTTTTCTTTCATTGACTGGCTTATTTCACTTAGCATAATGTTCTCTAATTTCATCCAAGTGCCTACAAATGGTAGTAATTCCTTCTTTTTTACGGCAGCATAGTATTCCATTGTGTATATGTACCATAGTTTTCTGATCCAGTCATCTGCTGATGGGCATTTAGGCTGTTTCCAAATCTTAGCTATTGTAAATTGTGCTGCTATGAACATAGGGGTGCATATATCCTTTCTGATTGGTGTTTCTGGTTTCTTAGGATATATTCCTAGGAGTGGGATTACTGGGTCAAATGGGAGTTCCATTTTCAGTTTTTTGAGGAAACTCCATACTGTTCTCCACAGTGGCTGCACCAGTCTGCATTCCCACCAGCAGTGCACGAGGGTTCCTTTTTCTCCGCATCCTCGCCAACACTTGTCATTTGTTGATTTGTTGATGATAGCCATTCTGACTGGTGTGAGATGCTATCGCATTGTTGTTTTGATTTGCATCTCTCGGATAATTAGTGACTTTGAGCATGTTTTCATGTGTCTCTTGGCCTTCCTTCTGTCTTCTTTCGAAAAGCTTCTATTTAGGTCCGTTGCCCATTTTTTTATTGGATCATTTATCTTCCTTTTATTAAGTTGTATAAGCTGCCTGTAGATGTTGGAAATTAAACCTTTATCAGTGATACCATTTGCAAATATGTTCTCCCATACAGTGGGGTTTCTTGTTGTTTTGTTGATGGTTTCTTTTGCTGTGCAAAAGCTTTTTATTTTGATGTAGTCCCATTTGTTTATTTTCTGTTTGGCTTCCATTGCCCTAGGGGCAGTATCACTGAAAAAGTTCTTTTGGCATATGTCTGAGATTTTGCTGCCTGTGGATTCCTCTAGTATTTTTATGGTTTCCCGTCTTATATTTAAGTCCTGTACCCATTTTGAGTTTATTTTTGTGTATGGTGTAAGTTGGTGATCTAGTTTCATTTTTTTGCATGTATCTGTCCAATTTTCCCAACACCATTTATTAAAGAGACTGTCTTGACTCCATTGTATGCTCATGCCTCCTTTGTCAAATATTAAATGTGCATATTGGTTTGGGTCGATATCTGGATTCTCTATTCTGTTCCATTGATCTATATGTCTGTTCTTGTGCCAGTACCAGGCTGTTTTGATGACAGTGGCTTTGTAATACAGCTTGAAATCTGGTATTGAGATCCCTCCTACTTTATTCTTCTTTCTCAGGATTGCAGTGGCTATTCGGGGTCTTTTTTTATTCCAGATGAATTTTTGGAGAGTTCTTTCTAGGTCTGTGAAATACACCGTTGGTATTTTAATGGGGAGTGCATTGAATCTATAGATTGCTTTGGGTAGTATGGACATTTTAATGATGTTGATTCTACCAATCCATGAACATGGTATGTTCTTCCATCTGTTTACATCTTCCTCTATCTCTTTTTTCAGTGTCCTGTAGTTTTCCGCATATAGGTCTTTTACCTCCTTGGTTAGGTTTATTCCTAAGTATCTTAATTTTTTTGGTGCGATGGAAAATGGGATTGCTTTTTTAGTCTCTCTTTCTGTAAGTTCATTGTTGGTGTATAGAAATGCCATAGATTTCTTGGTGTTAATTTTGTATCCTGCTACATTGCCGAATTCATTTATTAAGTCTGTTAGTTTTTTGATGGAGTCTTTCGGGTTTTTTATGTACAATATCATGTCATCTGCAAATAAGGACAGCTTTACTTCTTCTTTTCCAATTTGGATGCCTTTTATTTCTTCTTCTTGTCTAATTGCAATGGCTAATACTTCCAGTACTATGTCAAACAGGAGTGGTGAGAGTGGGCATCCCTGTCTTGTTCCTGTTCTTAGGGGAAATGGTTTTAGTTTTTGCCCATTGAGTATGATGTTAGCTGTGGGTTTATCATATATAGCTTTTATGATGTTGAGGTATGATCCTTCTATTCCCACCTTGTTGAGAGTTTTTATCAAGAAAGGGTGTTGGATTTTGTCAAATGCTTTTTCTGCATCAATTGATATGACTATGTGATTTTTATCTCTCAATTTGTTTATGTGATGTATCACATTTATTGATTTGCGGATATTGAACCATCCTTGCATTCCTGGGATAAATCCTACTTGGTCATGGTGTATGATCTTTCTGATGTACTGCTGGATCCTATTTGCTAGAATTTTATTGAGGATTTTGGCATCTACATTCATGAGGGATATTGGCCTGTAATTCTCCTTCATTGTGTTGTCTTTATCTGGTTTTGGTATTAGGGTGATGCTGGCTTCATAGAAGGAGCTGGGAAGTGTTCCTTCCTCTTGAATTTTTTGGAATAGTCTGAGGAGGATAGGTTTTAGTTCTTCCTTGAATGTTTGGTAGAACTCTCCTGTGAAGCCGTCTGGCCCCGGGCTTTTGTTTGCCGGAAGCTCTTTGATGACTGCTTCAATTTCTTCCATAGTTACTGGCATGTTGAGCTGTTTAGATTCTTCCTGATTGAGTTTTGGAAGGTTATATTTTTCTAGGAATATGTCCATTTCCTCCAGGTTGTCCAGTTTGTTGGAATAGAGTTGTTCGTAGTATTTTTTAACGATCCTTTGTATTTCGGCGGGATCTGTTGTTATTTCACCTCTTTCATTTCTGATCTTGTTTATTTGGGTCCTCTCCCTTTGCTTATTGGTGAGCCTGGTTAGAGGTTCATCAATCTTGTTTATCCTTTCAAAGAACCAGCTCTTGGTTTTGTTGATCTTTTGTATTGTTTCTTTGGTCTCTATGTCGTTTATCTGTGCTCTGATCTTTATTATTTCCTTCCTTCTGCTTACACTGGGCTTTTCTTGTTGCTCTTTTTCTAACTCTTTGAGTTGTTGGGTTAGGTAATTTATTAACCCTGTTTCTTGTTTTTTGCAGTAGGCTTGTAGAGCTATGAACTTCCCTCTCAAGACTGCTTTCGCTGTGTCCCATAGATTTTGGATTGTAGTGTTTTCATTGTCATTTGTTGTCATGATGTTTTTTATTTCTTCTTTGATCTCTCTGGTAACCCAGTCATGGTTTAATAGCATGCTGTTTAGTCTCCATGTGTTTGATTTCTTTGGGTTGTTTTTATTGTAGTTGATTTCCAGTTTTATGCCACTGTGGTCTGAGAAGATGCTTGATATGATTTCTATCTTCTTGAATTTGAAGAGACTTTGCCTATGTCCCAACATATGGTCTATCTTTGAAAATGACCCATGTGCGCTTGAGAAGAATGTATATTCTGTGGCTTTGGGGTGAAATGTTCTGAAGATGTCAATTAATTCCATCTGGTCTAGTGAGTCATTTAGGATTGATGTTTCTTTGCTGATGTTTTGTTTAGAGGATTTGTCCAATGGTGATAGTGGAGTATTAAAGTCTCCTACTATGATTGTATTGCTGTCAATGTCTCCCTTGATATCCTCCAGGAGTTTTTTTATGTATTTGGGTGCTCCTGTATTGGGTGCATATATGTTTACCAGAGTTATTTCTTCTTGTTGGATTGCTCCCTTTAGTATTATGAAATGGCCTTCCTTATCTCTTGTTATGTCCTTCAGTTTGAGATCTAATTTGTCAGAAATAAGTATTGCTACCCCAGCTTTTTTTTCAGTTCCATTTGCCTGGAAAACCTTTTTCCATCCCTTCACCCTCAGTCTGTGTGCGTCTTTTTTTCTGAGGTGGGTTTCTTGTAGACAGCAGATATATGGGTCGTGTTTTCTTATCCAATCTGTTACCCTATGTCTTTTGATTGGGGCATTTAATCCATTTACATTTAAAGTTATTATTGATAGGTACTTATTTGTCGCCATTCCTATTCTTTACCCCTGTGTTACTTCTTCGCTTCCTGTTTCTTTCTTTCTTTCTTTCTTTCTTTCTTTCTTTCTTTCTTTCTTTCTTTCTTTCTTTTTTTTTTTTTTTACAGTAGACCCTTTAGTATTTCTTGCATTGCTGGTTTGGTGGTAATAAATTCCCTTAGTTCTTTTTTGTCTGTGAAGCTCCTGATTTCACCTTCAATTTTGATTGACAGCCTTGCTGGGTACAGTATTCTTGGATTCAGCCCCTTTCTTTGCATGACTTTGTATATTTCATTCCATTCTCTTCTGGCCTGATGAGTTTCTGTTGAGAAATCAGTTGCTAGTCTGATGGGGGTTCCTTTGTATGTAACTTTCTGTCTCTCTCTTGCTGCTTTTAAGATTCTTACTTTGTCGTTGGTGTTTGCCAATTTAATTATAATGTGCCTTGGCGTCGGTCTTTTGGGGTTCATTTTGCTTGGGACTCTGTGAGCTTCTTGGATTTGTGTGGGTTTTTTCTTCCCTATATCTGGGAAATTTTCTGTCATTATTTCTTCAAAGAGGTTTTCTATTCCTTGCTCAGCTTCCTTTCCTTCTGGAACCCCTATTATGCGGATGTTGTTTTGTTTCGTGTTGTCCCAAAGTTCCCTTAGACTCTCCTCCTGCCTTTTAATTTTTTTTTCTAGAAGTTGCTTTTCTTGGGTATTTTTTTCCATCTTGTCTTCTAGCTCACTGATGCGGTCCTCTGCTTCTTCTAGTCTACTCTTGATGCTTTCTATTGAGTTCTTTACAGCAGCGATGTCATTTTTCATTTCTTCTTGGTTCTTCTTCATTTCCTCTTGGTTCTTGCTCATATTGTCGAATTTGTCTTCCATTCTTTTCAGCCACCTTATGACCATTTCTCTGAATTCTTTTTCTGGAAGGTTGCTTGCCTCCATTTCGTTTACTTCCTTTTCTGGTGATGCCTGCTTTTCTTTCATATGTGGGCTGCTTCTTTGTCTCCCCATGGTCTCTCTTCTCTGGGTGTCTGGTTATGTAGTTCTCTCTCTCCTTATCCCAGGCGAAATCTGACCTTTCCGTGGTGGAGTGTAGAGCTCCTCTGAACCCGTGTGCTTGCGCCAGTTGGGGAGCGTTGTTCTGGGGCTCGCAGCTGTTCCTGGGGTGCCGCAGTTGTGGATTCTCAGGCTTCAGATAAGCTCCACTTTCCAGATCAAGATGGCGCAGACTCCGCGTCCAAGCCCGCAGCTCCGGGAGGGGACCCAGCCGCAGTTGGTGCTGCCAGGTCAGGGGAACCCCGTTCAGCAGTACCACACCTCCTTCTGTAATTCAGCTGTCTCCCAACCAGCCAACAAACACTCCTTGTGCGACCCTCAGCTGTTCTTTCTTTCTGCTCCGGGACAAGGCTCGGAACACGTCTGTCTATTCCGCCGCCATTATTCCCTCTCTCATTGTGTTTTTAAAGAATTATATTTTTATTGATTTCAGAGAGAGATAGAAACATCAATGATGAAAGAATCATTGATTGGTTGCCTCCTGCATGACCCCTAATGGGGATCGATCCCCAAACCTGGGCATGTGCCCTTGACCGGAATCGAACCTGGGACCTTTCAATCCATAGGCCAACACTCTATCCACTGAGCCAAACCGGCTAGGGCAGTGGTGGGCAAACTCATTAGTCAACAGAGGCATGCATATGGGCATTACCGGTGGGTACAGACAGCAGTGGGTTGGGGGCATGTGTGGGGAGGGGGGATGAGGACAAATATGTGATATCTTAATCAATAAAGAAATTAAAAATAAAATAAAATAAAATAAAATAAAATAAAAATGCAACCCCCCCCCCAAAAAAAAACAAACAGAGCCAAATATCAACAGTACAACGATTGAAATTTCTTTTGAGAGCCAAATTTTTTAAACTTAAACTTCTTCTAATGCCACTTCTTCAAAATAGACTAACCCAGGCCGTGGTATTTTGTTGAAGAGCCCCACTCAAGGGGCCAAAGAGCTGCATGTGGCTTGCAAGCCGCAGTTTGCTGAACATGGGGCTAGGGCCCTCATTGTTTTGATTTGCATCTCTCAGGTGATTAATGACTTTGAGCATGTTTTCATAAGGCCATGAGACATATGAAAACAGATTTTTTTTTTGTGACTAACAAAAAGAATTTTATTAAACTCACTGAAGTCACATGTCCACATATAGCCATCCTCACTGTGGCCAGGTCAGTTCGATGTGCAGATAATGTAAGGTCCTTAAAGAGCCCCGGTGGGTCCTGTGGCAGAGCGACGACCCCAAATCAAACGCGGAACTCGAGTCTCGATGCAAAAGTAAGAGGTTTCTTTATTCAAGCGCGGCGCAGGGACTCACAGGCAGCAACTCCAACCAGAGGCTGCTGACTAGAGCCCTGAACCAGGGTTGGTTACAGGCTTTTAAAGGCAAAAAATCACACGCAGGTGGGGGGCAAGATAGAATGTTGACTTATTCTCACGGGAATGGTATGTTTTATCTCACAGAAAACTTTGTGAGAACAGAAATTTTAACAGAAACCAGAAGCTAGGACATTTACTGATAAGCGCTGAGGGGGTGGTCAGCATGCTCTTCTCTGGGAACAGAGCTGTGCCTGCTTTATTTTAACTATTCCTGCGCCTGCTCTGAGAGTGCATTCTTTCATTCCCCCCTTTTCTTTTTGGGGAGTTCCAATCCTGGGACTACAGACCCTCACTTTGGGAAAGCGGTTGGTATCTCTGTTGGAGTACCATTACCTGGACTGCACTTATTCTATCCCGGATAAAAGCTACCAATCTGTTAAGGATGTAGGGGCCAAAAGTCAGGAGTATCAAAAGAATTACTAGGGGCCCCATTAGGGTGGAAATCAGGGTGGTGAGCCAGGGGGAACGATTATACCAGCCTTCAAACCATCCCTGGTTAGCCTCCCGTTCTCGCCGCCAGGTCTCAAGCCTCTCTCTAAGTTTGGACATTGAGTCTTTTATAATCCCAGAATGGTCTGCATAGAAACAACACTGTTCCCTCAAGGAGGCACAGAGTCCCCCTTCCTTAAGGAACAGGAGGTCTAGTCCCCTCCTATCTTTAGGGCAAACATAGAAAGGAGTCCCTCTTAGCATTTCTCGCGCCCCCCAATAACTGCAATGTACCGAACCTCCAGCCTTCTTTCTACTTATGTTTTCTCTAATTTCTAACCCCGTTTTAGAGGCTTCTACTGAGGTGTCGGGAAGATCCCATTCCCGGACTCCGGCGGCCAGAGCACAGATGTCAGGGGTTAGCTGCGGCCACCAGGTCCAGAGAGGTGCTATCTTGGTCGTCTCCCAAACTATTTGATGCGTTTGGGAGGATATAACTCGCCAGTTTAGTCTCTTCGGGGCATGGGGGTTGCTACTACTACTTATCGGCAGGCCCAGCAGGAGAAGGAGAACGACGGCAAACACGGATCTTGAGGGGGTTGTCAGTCCTTTCCACTGTCCACTCATGGTCCTGCGGGGGCGCTCGTTTAGCGTGCGAAGCGTGGATCCAGGTGGCGATGCCATCTACTTTAACAGCCGTTGGAGTCGTCAGCAGTACCAGGTAGGGTCCCTTCCACCTTGGCTCGAGGTTGGCAGCGCGGTGGCATCGGACGTAGACAAAGTCCCCAACCTGGAACTGGTGTGGCACTTGAAGATCCCCTGGTTGATAGAGGGCAGCCAAGGGGGTCCACACTTCCTTCTGGACAGTCTCTAGCGCCTTCAACCTGGCAAGTAGGGATTGGGGGGTATGAGTACCAGTTTTAACCGACCAGGGGTCTGCAGCCAGGGGCGGAGGGGCCCCAAACAAGATCTCGAACGGAGTTATTCCTAGGGGGCCAGGAGTGTTTCGCACGCGAAAAAGGGCAAAGGGAAGGAGGACTGTCCAGTCTGCCACGCCAGTCTCCATGGATAATTTTGTCATGGCCTCTTTTAATGTTCTATTCATCCTTTCTACCTGACCTGAGCTCTGGGGCCTGTATGAACAATGTAATTTCCAATCCGCCCCCAGTATCCTGGCCATTCCCTGACTTACCTGGGCAACGAAGGCTGGTCCGTTGTCTGACCCAATTACCTTTGGTACTCCAAACCGGGGGAAGATGTCCTCTAAGATCTTCTTGGCCACCACAGTTGCGGTCTCCTTCTTAGTGGGGAAGGCCTCTACCCAGCCTGAAAAGGTATCTACAAAGACTAGGAGGTATTTATAGCCATATCGGGCCACCTTTACCTCTGTGAAGTCCACTTCCCAGTAGCTTCCTGGGCGGTCGCCCCTGAGTCTCTGCCCAGGTGGGAGTCGGGAAGGGTGTGAGTTCACCAGTTGGCACGCTTTGCACCGGCTGACCACCCTTTCCGCGAGACGAGTGAGTCCTTTGACGAAGTATCCAGAGGCCTGACAGGTAGTGCGGAGGTGCTTTGCTCCCAGATGTGTGAGCCGGTGCAGCTGCTTAAGATAGGCTTTGGCGGCTTCCTCAGGTATTACTATCTTCCCTTCTACCGTCCTCCAAATTCCTTGCTCGTCCCTTATATATTTCTCTGGCCTTTTGACCAGTTCTTCCTCCTCTTCCTGGGAATATTTGGGAAATTCCGGCAGGCTCATTGGGGCCTCAGCTAGAGCTAGAATATTCAGTCCTAGAGCCGCTCGTTTAGCCTCTGTATCCGCCCTCCGGTTTCCTTCTGCTACATCTGAGGTCCCTCTTTGGTGGCCAGGGCAGTGGATAATAGCTACTTCCTGGGGAGCGTGTATGGCCTCCAGAAGGGCAAGTATTTCTTGCTTATTCTTAATTTCCTTGCCTGCTGAGGTAAGGAGGCCTCTCTGGCGATAGATGGCCCCATGAATATGGGCAGTGGCAAAAGCATACCTGCTGTCAGTGTAAATGTTGATTCTTTTTCCTTCTGCCAGTCTGAGGGCCTGAGTTAGAGCTATCAATTCAGCCTTTTGGGCCGAGGTCCCTTCTGGTAAGCTACTAGCCCATACTATCTGATCTTTACTGACCACGGCTGCTCCCGCCACCCTTTTACCTTCGAGGATGTAGCTGCTGCCGTCCGTGAACCAGGTGAGCTGGGCACTGGGTAAAGGTGAATCCCGGAGGTCCCTCCGGGGCCCAGTTTCCTCTGCCAGTATCTCGTGACACGAGTGGAGCACTTCCTCTCCGTCAGGGCTCATCTCAGGCAGTAGAGTCGCTGGATTTAGAGTCACTGGTGCCCCAAAGAGGACCCGATCTTCATTCAGGAGGAGGCTCTGGTAGTGGGTCATCCTTGCGTTGGACATCCATCGGTCTGGTGGTTGTCGGATAATGCTCTCCAGGGTGTGAGGCGCCACTATAGTCAGCTTCTGCCCCAAGGTAAGCTTGTCTGCATCCTTCACTAGTTGAGCTGTGGCCGCTATGGCCCTCAGGCAGGCTGGCCATCCCCTTGCCACCGCGTCTAGTCTTTTTGATAAGTAAGCTACCGGTCTCTTCCATGGCCCTAAAGCCTGAGTCAGGACCCCCCGGGCAATCCCTTTCCTCTCGTCTATGTAGAGGGTGAATGGTTTGGAAACGTCCGGCAGGGCCAGGACTGGGGCTGAGAGGAGGGCTCTTTTAATACTGTCAAAGGCCTTCTGTTGGGCCTCTCCCCATTCAAAGGGGCTCCCCTGTTTGGTTAGGGGGTAGAGTGGTTCGGCCATTGTTGCGAAACCAGGAATCCAGAGGCGGCAAAACCCAGCGGTCCCTAGGAACTAGTGCACTTGCCGGGGGGTCTGGGGCTTTGGGATCTGGGTGACCGTATTCTTGCGTGCCTCTGTGAGCCACCTCTGTCCTCCTTCTAGGGCATACCCTAGATAAGTCACCCTCCGCTGACAGATCTGAGCTTTCTTTGCCGATGCCCGGTACCCCAAGCGAGAGAGTTCTGAGAGTAGGGCCCCGGTACCTGTTTGACAGTCTTCTTCTGTGGCTCCGGCCAGGAGGAGGTCATCTACGTACTGGAGGAGGGTGATCTGAGGGTGCCTGGCACGGAAGGGCGCCAAATCCTGGTGAAGAGCCTTATCAAAAATAGTGGGAGAATTTTTGAACCCCTGTGGGAGGCGAGTCCAGGTTAACTGTCCTGTGGTCCCCGTGTCTGGGTCCCTCCACTCGAACGCGAAGATACCCTGGCTAGCAGGGTGTAACAACCAGAGGCAGAAGAAAGCGTCTTTTAAATCCAGGACTGTGTACCAGGTATGGGACGGTGGTATTGAACTCAGGAGGTTGTAGGGGTTGGGGACTGTAGGGTGAATGTCCTGTACCCTCTTATTGACCTCCCTCAGATCCTGAACTGGTCGATAGTCATTAGTACCTGGTTTCTTCACCGGGAGGAGTGGAGTGTTCCATGGTGAACGGCACTTGACCAGGATTCCCAGTTTTAAGAGGCGCTGGATATGGGGCTTAATCCCTTCCCAGGCTGTTCTTGCCATGGGGTATTGCCTTACTGCTATCGGGGTAGCAGAGGACTTGAGCTCTACTACCACTGGAGGCTGCCTATCAGCTAGGCCCATCCCAGCTGTCTCTGCCCATGCTCCCGGGTACTGATGAAGCCATTCGGTTGCCATCCCCCCCGTTTGTAACCCTGTTTCAAAGAGCCGATGTTCATCCTCTAGGCGGAGGGTTAAGAGGGTGGCAGTTTCTGTCTCGCCCTGGGTTACAACAGGGCCTCGGGGAGTGAAGGTGATTTGGGCCCCCATCTTGGTTAATAAGTCTCTTCCCAACAGAGGAGCAGGGCATTCAGGTATCACAAGGAAAGAGTGGGTGACTTTCCCGGATCCTAAGTCTAAGGTCCGGTCAGTAGTCCAAGGGTACTGTTCATTGCTGGTGGCCCCAATCACCCAGGATGTTTTCTTAGAAATTGGCCCTAGTGGCCTCTTTAAAACTGAATATTGGGCTCCCGTATCTACTAAGAAGTCGACCGGCTTCCCCTCCACTTGAATAGTTACCCTGGGCTCAGGGAGGGGTTCCGAACCCCGTCCCCTTCAGTCACTGTCCTCATGAAGTGCCAGCACTTGCTTTGCTGCCTTATCTGGTTTCTTAGGGCATTCCCGCTTCCAGTGCCCCTTCTCTTTGCAGTAGGCACACTGATCCTTATCCAACGGCGGTCTGTTGCCCAGGTTTCCTGACTGCCTCCTCTTTTCTCTCGTCAGTGGTCTGCTTTCTCCTACCACTGCGGCCAGGATACGCGTTAAGTTCTTCTCCTGTCTCTTTTCCTTTTTATCCTCTGTTCCTTCTCCTCTTCTGTTTCCCTCTTATGATAAACCTTTTCTGCCTCCTTAACTAGATCCTGGAGGGTATAATCCTGTAACCCTTCAATCCGCTGAAGTTTCCTTTTTATGTCTAGAGCGGACTGACCTATAAAAGCCATAGCCACTGAAGCCCTCTGTCCCTCCGACGCGGGGTCAAACGGGGTATATCTCCTAAATGCCTCCATTAACCGCTCGAGGAAGACAGAGGGGGGTTCAGCTGGTCCTTGAAGGACCTCTCTTACCTTAGCCAAATTGGTGGGCCGGCGCGCTGCCCCCCGGAGGCCAGCCACTAGAGTCTGGCGGTAGACTGTCAGTCACTCCCTACCTTCTGCCGTGTTGAAATCCCAGTCTGGTCGGGTAAGGGGAAAGGCAGCATCCATCAGGTGGGGGAGTTGAGTAGGTCGCCCGTCGGGACCAGGTGCGTTCTTCCGGGCTTCTAGAAGAATTCTTTCCCTCTCCTCAGTAGTGAAGAGGGTCTGGAGCAGCTGTTGACAATCGTCCCAGGTGGGCTGGTGAGAGAACATAAGGGACTCCACCCGCCCCGTCAACTTCTGGGGATCCTCTGAAAAAGGAGGATGGTTAGTTTTCCAGTTATAGAGGTCAACAGAGGAGAAAGGCCAATACTGAAGGGGCTGAAGCGGTGCCGGTCCCCCATCGTCCGACTGGGGAGGCGGAGGTCCGTATGCTCGGAGGGGGCACGCAACGGTGGAGTCCGGGGAAGGGGGCAGTCCCCTTCGGCTTCGGGTGCCCTGAGCCGGTCCCTCAGCAGGGGGAGGAGCGGAAGCAGAGGGGACCGCCGGCCCTGGGTCCCTTTGTAGAGACGGCTGGAGGGAGGGAGGGAGGATAAGGCGGCGGAGAATCGAGAAGGAGGAGGTCGGCCTGAGGGTCGACCAGCGGCTTCTTGGTCGGCTCCTGTGGGGGAGACTGGACAGTTAAAACCCGCGAGGCGTTCCGGGGCAACCAGGGTCGGACCCATGGGGGAGGATTTTGCACGAGATCCTGTAGGGCTGCTGGTCGGGGTGCGACCTGGGTCCGGGCTGAAAAACAGTGTCTTTTACTGCAAAAATGACAGAAAGGTCAAAAGTGCCCTCTGGTGGCCACCCGACATTGAGCCGAGGCCACTCAGAGGAGCAGAAAGTCTGCCAAGGTCCTTTTTTAACATTCACAGAGAGATCAAAACCTCGTCCCCGCACGTCCTTCCAGTTAGTGAGAGTCAGAGACAAAGGTGTACTCTTTCCCTGTCCCATTCCGTCCGTGTCAGGGTGAAAAGAGAGAAGCAAACAAAAAGAGACGATAATGAACAAGACACTTAGACAAAGGGCCCAACGAGACTGAAACAATAACCTGATATAACCAGACGGACGGACACCCGTCCTACAGATTGCCCGGCTGGACTTTGCCTCGCCCGTCGCCGGACACCCGATGACGACCAAGTTTACTCGGTCGTCTCCCGAATCTGGGGCGTCCCCCAGTTTGACAGTTTTTCTGACTGAACCCTAATCGGCCAGAGGAGCCCTCTCCTCACGGAGAGAACAACCTGTCTTTACCAGAAACCAGAACCAGAAATCCTGAAACAGTTAACAGACGAACCAGACAACAAGCAACAAGACGAAATCTTTTCGGGGGCCCCCCTTACCTCCAAGGTCGGTTCTGACGCTTGAGGGGTGGTCGCTCTTTCCCGGCCAGCACACCAAATGTAAGGTCCTTAAAGACCCCCGGTGGGTCCTGTGGCAGAGCGACGACCCCAAATCAAACGCGGAACTCGAGTCTCGATGCAAAAGCAAGAGGTTTCTTTATTCAAGCGCGGCGCAGGGACTCACAGGCAGCAACTCCAACCAGAGGCTGCTGACTGGAGCCCTGAACCAGGGTTGGTTACAGGCTTTTAAAGGCAAAAAATCACACGCAGGTGGGGGGCAAGATAGAATGTTGACTTATTCTCACGGGAATGGTATGTTTTATCTCACAGAAAACTTTGTGAGAACAGAAATTTTAACAGAAACCAGAAGCTAGGACGTTTACTGATAAGCGCTGAGGGGGTGGTCAGCATGCTCTTCTCTGGGAACAGAGCTGTGCCTGCTTTATTTTAACTATTCCTGCGCCTGCTCTGAGAGTGCATTCTTTCAATACCTCCACTCTGGGGCCCTGAGCTACACTCCCCAGACCCACTTGGATGTGGGAATTGGCAGCTGTTAGAAAGAAGGAAATGGAAGTCATGTCCACCACAGGCCATTGTCAAATAAAACATTGATTTCTGGTTTCCACTCTGACATATAAGAGCTTGGAAGTCCTTACTCTCATCCTTACAAGAAGAAAAAAGATGAATAATCCAAAACAACAGGAACTCTTTTTAGATCCATCAGATCATTGAAATCACATGGCTGGAAATTAACCTTTGCTGCTGCAAACCACTGAGATTCAGGCCTCCTTTAATACAATACATCCTAGCACTAGCACTTGTGTGTGTGTGTGTGTGTGTGTGTGTGTGTGTGTGTGTGTGTGCGCGCGCGCGCGCAAATGATTTTGGGTGAAATTAGAAGAAAAGCAGACACTGAGGAGGTGTCAATAGGAAGAAAAAGGAGGTTGGAGGCACTTCTGCCTTGTGACAGTCCTCCTCCTACTTGATAGCTACTCCCCCTCATGAGCCTGAACATCGCTAAGAAGCACATGCTGCAATAACCCATTGGGCAGGCAGGGGAGAGACAGGCTCTGACAGGTACAATGACTTATCCAGGATCAAGAAGAGGTAAGAATGAGGGGTTGAGTCTGAGCCCAGGTCTGTCTCCTCAAATCTGGGACCCTGGCTGCATCCAGACCTTAATGGCTATGGAGAGGGGTGTGTTGGTGTCACTGTGTACACTGTTGGTATTCCATGGAGAAGGTGAGTGAGCAGTCAGCAGCCCACAGGACTATCTATAGTTGTTATTAGGTGAGGGGTGTCGGGGGGGGGGGGTGGCAATCCCAGGAAATGAGGTCACTTCCTAATAGAACTTGGAACCCCCGTAACCAGGCACCCACTTTCTAGCAACTGCCCAACCGCCACTCACTTGGCAAGAGCCAGTTGACAGTTCAACATGTTCTCTTGTTGTGTTTCCAGTTATCAGGGCTCTGGTTCCCGGAGACCCTGCAGTGAGAGTTGTTCCAGACTCTGTAGACGGTTCCACACTCGTGCCCGACATCTCTGGCCGTTTTCAAGAAGATCCCGTCAGGTAAGAGAAGGTGGCCTGGGTCAGACCCATTCACGCCAGACCAGCCTCCTTTGTGCTCCATCCCTGAGTAGCCCGCATGCCCCTCCCCTTCATGTGGTGGGAAGAGGGACCTGAAGGGAGAACCCTTCAGGAACATTTTTTAGGGCGGCTGATCACCTAGAGGTCCTGCTGTGATCACACCCCAGGGCAGGGCAGGGCAGGGCAGGCAGTTGGAATGTGGTTCCAGAGGGGTCCCTTATCTGTGCCAATGGAAGTCCTAGCCCTCGAGCTGTCACGCCTTTTCCTCGCCAGTGGAGGTCTCAGCACATCACACTGTGTGTGTGTCTGGAGTGGAGGGTCACAGAACCAGCAAAACAGGGCTCTGAGGCTTTCCCCCTGGTGCCTGGGAACTGTCTTTACAGAGCTCCACACAGGAGAACAGAGAGGAGCTGACAGATGGGGTCCTCAACTCCATGCCCCTGCAGGAGGCACAGGTGCCCCATCCTTCTTCCAGCGTGCAGACCGGCAACAGGGTGAGTGTAGGTGCCCAGTTGACCCGAACGCCAGAACCCCAGGGAGTCAACGGGACTTGGGTTCCAGAAGGTTCCCTGCTACTCCCCTGAGATCCCTCCTAGCATCCAGTTTCCAAAGGAATCTGGGTCCCCATCTCCTCCAGTCAGGAGCTGGGGCCTCCCTGGGCTGCACATAGTACCAGGACGGGGACTGGTTATCATGGCGATCCATGTCTTCATTGCTATGGGACCTGGACCTTATCCCCTTCTGTTGCCATGACAACGGTGCGACCCTGAACACACCACACGTCCTAATATCCAGACCCTCCAGCCCAGGAAAAGCCTCTGTGTCTCATCTTACATTGGGATGTTTTGTCAGAAATCACATGGGTGACACTGTTAATACAGCATGTGCTGTCTGTCCTATGCTAGGAAAATGACCTAAGATACTAATGTGTTTCATATTCCTCGCCTCCAATTCTACTTTTCCTGCCAAGAACCTTTTCTCTTATCAATGTGAAAAACATTCAAAGCTGTGAAAAAGTTTTGTGTGTTTATTTGAACCAAAGTGTCGACAATTGCCAGGGAGCAAAATCTCAATGGGTTGAGAGAATGCTCCAGAGAATGGCAATTTTGCACCTTATTTTATAAGTTACAAGCAAAGTGCAGACTTATGTGGGTTACATGAAATCCATGGGTGATAGATTAGGCAGAGGGGAGAAAGCAAAGTGTGGAAACTTCTGTGATTGGATCAACGGTAAAATGATAGGCACATACTTCCATAGGTGGATGTAGGATAGTTTCAAGTCAACAATGAACTGAATAACAACGAAGGGATCCGTGATCTCCGCAGAGCACAGAGTGGTGCCTGTGCTTGAGTTGTCCAAAATAAGGAAGATTCCTTTGATAATCCAAAGATATGTTATCATAGATGTAAAAAGGCAGTATACAGGCTCAGTTAAGGTAAAGATTGACCTTTGTCAGGGAAGATGCCAGACTAGGACATGACTGCCCACCATGAGCTCCTTTTAGTTAGTATTTTAATTTCAGACCATCCTTTGTAGTTACTTAAGTTATCTGAGTTTGCAGGACCTCCACGCAGGACTTTTCTGATCTAGTCAGGTTAGCATGTGGCCCCTTTTTTCGTCCATACATCCTCCTTTTGTTCAAAATCAATTCAAATTATGCATTGATGATCAGTGTTAGTGTTTTGTCTTGCTGAACAATGGACCATTGGGGATGAGGCAAGACTATAACCTTAAATGGTATTCAAGGTGCAATTATTATTCAAAATAAAAAGGCAGGTGAATGGGAGGCCATGAGATCCTATATGCCTTTGTTAAACAATATTCTGTATCGCCGAAACCGGTTTGGCTCAGTGGATAGAGCATTGGCCTGAGGACTGTAAGGGTCCCAGGTTCGATTCCGGTCAAGGGCATGTACCTTGGTTGCGGGCACATCCCCAGTGGGAGGTGTGCAGGAGGTAGCTGATCGATGTTTCTCTCTCATCGATGTTTCTAGCTCTCTATCCCTCTCCCTTCCTCTCTGTAAAATATCAATAAAATATTTAAAAGAAATATTCTGTATCAATTTTAAATTTTGAGCTACCATGGGCACAGTCCTTTTGCTGCTTATCTTAAGTTTTGGTGTTTTGCATCTAGTATAACATTTACATACCAGGAACAAAAGCAACAGCATTAAAGCAGTAACACCATTTAGGAATAGAAAATGTCTAGTGCTAGACTGAGGGGAATAAGCATCTCAGCCAACCAAAAAACCCTTTGCATGCATTATCATAATTGTTTATTAAGCTAATGATATGTTTTCCTCCTCCATCCACTGTCCCTTGTACTTATGATATGTTTGGCCAGATGAATTAAGACTCTCTACTTTTTCATTATCATAACTGATCATCAGAATGTCATTGTCTAGTGGGTGGGAAAAATTTGCAGGTATCCAAATTCAACTTTTCATATGTAATAAGGGAGAGGCCTGGGGAGATAGATATTGTTTCCTTTAGGAAACCATGAAGAGGGTAATAACAATATAAAATCATTTGATGTACATTTAATCAATAACAATGAAGTGATAAAAGAACAAGTTTTGAGCAGCAGTAATTTGTGAGCATCCAGGCCTTGGTGACTTCTTGGGATAGCTGTCAGCCCCCATGGCCAGTGGTTTCTCATCCTTGAAAAGTCTTTGATCTCTATGGTGGATGGAGGCCAGTGTCAGAGACAGATGTCCATTTGTGGTAGGGCATCTGATAAGGTAACATCCTTTGTAACACGTTGGAAAGAGTCTTTAATTAATGTGTTTCAATAAACAAAAATCTCCTGGTTGTAAGTTTTGGTGTTTGAAGTCTTTGTTTCTTGGGAGTACTGTGAAATGAATGTCACAAATTTATCAGTCCCTATAACCTTCTCAATGAGTCATTGATAGTAATGTAGAATGTCTGCTTTTAGTTTTTCTTATATTTGGAAAACAAAAAGATTTAAAAATAAGCAGTATTTTAAACAGAGTCATATAAACAATAATTATATTCACTTCATTTAGTCCAATACCCATTTTTTTTTGTTTATCCTGATTATTTGCCAGTATTTTTATGAATTCAGTTATTCCTTAGAGTTCTATACATTTTCATTCAGTTCAAAGATATGACCTGCTTAGAAACCTGTAATTTTGAGTAAATCAGAATCCTTTTCATGGATTTTTCTAAAGATGTAACATATTTGAAAATGCATTAGAGTAAAACAATAACTATCTATGAATGACAAAACAAAGTGGCATGGTTATAGATTTGATTATAATGCAATTGATAAAAAAACTCTGCTTGTTTAGTAAGCTATATCATTTTAAGACAATGATTTTTTGAAAATAATAATTACTGTAAAGTGAGAGAGAATAATGTAATATATATATATAAGTACGTATATTTAGATTCAACACATAATTTCAATATAGAAAGAACAAATAATATGTAAGATTTTAAAACATTGTCCATGGCTTCTTGTATTGAGCATTGGGTATAATTCATAAACTTCCAATGTTTGCGCCACAAATATCTGGAGTCTCACTGCCAGACACCCTCACAGGCAACCATCCCTCTTGGCTGGACTGGTGTCACTGACAGTCAACTGTTAACACCTGAGAGTATCCCATTTGAACTTTTCTTTGGATCTTGGTAGATCCCTCAGAGGGCAGGTTGAAATCTTTAGAACATCCATTTTAATAAAAGCATATGTACACAAATAGCACATTTTTATTTTTTAATTTAGCAAAGCTTCCCATGTAATTTCAAGTATATAAAATAGGCCTAATTTAGTTTAAAAACATTGCTTTAATAAGGATAGAGAATAAATCCTTGAGGTATTCCAGGGCCCATTGGAATTAACTCAAAGTCATTCTTTTGTTTAAAAAGTCTCTTAAAATGGAAACTCTGGGAAGGTTGCAAATATACATATACAAAAGCTTATAGCCTGGACTTTTTGTAACTCGAAGTAAAGCAAACACAGACTTACGGTAATAACTCTAAAATATATTAATCACACTAAAAACAGTTTTAATATTAAATATTTTGTCCAGACTACAGAATTCACCTTAATTTACATAAGTATTTAATCTTTTTAGGCCAATAAAAGATTATATGCTAGTAATGCCATCTGGAGGCTGAAAATTCACCACACATATCACATAGATGAACACATATCACATAAAGACCATACACATAATTTGAATTACTAATTTTTACAGAGAAAATGCAAGAATTTTCTTATAAAGTTAAACTTTCACAAAATTTTATAGCCTGTACTGTACCCCTTTTACAAACCTTTCGTCAACTTTCACAAACCTTACCCATTCAGAAATAACTATCCTTATAGAAACTTACATTTGTCCTTTTCCTTCAAATATGACTCCCTATACCTCAAGCCTTCTATTATCATAACTATATAATTTCTTCCAACTTAACTGGAACTTTTAACTCTTAGGAGTCTTAATTTGCAATGATAAGCACAAAAGTGGACAACCAGCATTCCTTAGATTGACGTTGATGAACATATTTTAATCACACTCTCATGTTCAAGAAACACACCTTCAACAAAGCACAAAACATTACATCAACAGCTCCAAATGCATTTTACAGACCTTCTGTAATGAAAAACCCAAAAGCAGGTGAAGTTAAGATTTGCCTAGCAACCAATGTTTCAGTATTTCATGTTATTTCAATCTATCTAGATATTCCATAACTTTCATTAAAACTAAGTTAGAAAGAAATAGTTGAAATAAGCTAAAGTGATTTGTGTAGGTGGGTAAGGTAGTTTTTTCTATTGGGATAAGACATATCTTCCAGAGATTTGTATTTTTAAAAATGGCCTAGACAAGAGGTCTTGGTGAACTCAGGTATTTCCATTTCAAAGGTTCTGGGACTTTGGTTGCATAAAGCCAATTATCTACAAGCCTCTGAAATGAATAGGGGAGGTTTGGCAAGGTCAAAGGACATGGTGGGCTTTGAATTGTTTCTGGAACCAAACCTCTGGCCCCATGAAGACTTCATTTGTAAAACTAGGATAGTCATTTTCAATACTCAGGGTCTGGGTTGCCACCCAAATGTTGGCAAGGGACTGACAAATTCATGCACCCAATTTATATTGCGACCAGGTAGTGTAACAAAAGAAGACTGGATTTCTCTTGAGGGGTCAGGATTAAGTTTCTCCCGTTTGGTAAATATGTACCCAAAAGAGGTACATATTTTGTACCTCAAGTCATTGTGGGCTGGTTCCCCATCTACAGAAAGACATATGAGCAAGCCAAGTGTTAGAGGCATCTCTGCACATTTCTGGGCTGTTTGGGGCCATTCTGAGTAGGGTGAGTACCCAGTTAAGCCATCTCTCAGGCTCTCGTGGAAGTTAATAATGAAAAAAAGGTGATTATCAAATATTTGGTCAGTCTCAAGATCAGTTTCCTCTTGGGAGGTTCCTTTCAAATCATTATTTTCCCTTTTGGTTCAGTATCTGCTTCATTTATTCTAAATATGTATAACTATTCTGGAAAAAGCATATGTGGGATCACTCATTTCATAAAAAAAAAGAAAAAGAAAAAGAAACCTCAGGTATTAAGTGAATTGGGGCAGATTTGATTAGCAAACCATATATATATATATGTTTCCATGACATTTCCTAGTCGGAAGGAAACAGGTTTTGATTAAAAAGCAGACATTTGTACAGGAGGTTTAGTCTGATGGAGAAAGTAATTAGTTGGGTGCGGTTAAGAATAAGTAAAGTAGCCCTAGTATCTACAGGGGCCTTAGTGGCTTCCCTTTTTATGATAATTTCAAATTCTCCCAAAATATCAGTGAGAAGGGGAAACACTCTTGGAGCAACCCTATGCTTGTTTTTGTTTATTTACTTTTTCTTAATCCTATTTCATTTTCCTATCATCCTTAAAGTGGGCAGACTTCTCTACAGGAGTTTCCTTACAACCTCATTAAGTAATTCTGTTGCTGTGTTGCGTTGTACCCCGAATCTCACAAAGACGCCTCAAAAAGTCGAATTATGGAGTCATTTATTAAAGGCCGGCGGCATACGAGGGGCAAAAGCTCCAGATCTCGCAGCCCTGAAAAGCTTGCCACATCTGGCTTATATTGGCAGAATATCACAAAGGTGTCGATTACATCTTTGGGTTTGGAATGAGGAACCTGGTTTGCACAAAGCAGTTACAGAAGTGAAATTGAGCAAGTTAGTTATCTATAGTTTTGGGTCTACGGATCACTGAATCAACAGAAACACATTATCTGGGGCCACTGAGGCAATTTAGAATAATTGTGCTGTCCACATTCCGGGACCACTGAGTCAACCAGAATGCATTATTTGTAGCTACTGAGACAATTTAGGGTAATTGAGCTGTCCTGGTCCCCAGAAGAATGTGCTTCAATAACCAGTGAGATCACAATCAATGGGATATTCAAACCACCATCAATGGAGTGTTAAATCAATTGGGATAGCATACATAAGTTCAGAAAATCAAAATAACTTTTCTATTGTTTAACAAGCAAATAAGTACAGAAGCCAAACAGCAGGGTTAAAATATTAAACAGCATTTTTTACCCAAGCATGGTTGCTACCATGCTTTAGTTGGGCTCCCAGAAATCAGGAGTATATTAATTGGAATAGGTTAGAATAGCCAAGATTGCATTTTCTATCAGTTAAATTTCTTTGTGAATCAGTCAGGGCCATAGAGAAAATTGAGAATGATTCCTGGTTCGTCTCTGGCTGAGAGCAGCTTTTCTCCAAAGGGAACTGGTTGAATTCCTATTCTCATTTTCCCTTAAGTCAGTAGGGAGGGGTAGTGGAGGGGACAGAAGGGGAAGGAAGAAGGGAGGGGAAAGAACACGTCTGGACAAGGAAGCTCAGAGAGCAAAAGATGTAGTGGACGTGCTAAAGAAGGGGAGAATGGGGTGATAGCATTTATTAGCTTCAGGAGAGTTAAGAGATAGTCTCTACAATTTCTCATTAATTTATTTTTTAAAAGATTTTCTGTGTTTCTCTTTAGAAGCTTTGAATTTCCAAATTAAGATATGCTTCCTGTTCATTCAATCAGTTTCATTTTAGGGCTGACATTTTTCTAGTGTTTTTTTTTTTTTTTTTCCTGCAAAAAATTAATTTAGGCACCCAAAGACAACTGCATCTTGGCCATTTTTCAGTTGATATTTTCTTTTAAGTCTTCCCATTTCTGTAAAGCACTTGAAAGTCAAGGCTTCCTATCAGGGGTTAATGAGGGCTGGAGTCTGGGAGTTTCCTGCCTTGGAGGCACAACTTCCCATGTTAATTACAGGTGTGTTTGTTTTCATTGTTTTTGTTGTTATTTTATATCTGCAGAATCTGAGCAAATTTTCTAAGGATGTTATGTAGTGGGTCGAAGCATGCTGCTTATTGCTCCGTGATGCTCATACCCCTCAAGTCTCATTCAACCCCCTTATGTGCCTCAGCTTCTCTCCCAGCTATCAAAGCTACCAGAAGGCCTCTAGCCACTTTGGCTCAGTGGGTAGAATGCAGGCCCTTAGAGGTCCTGGGTTTGATTGCAGGTCAAAGGCATGTACCTTGGTTGCAGCTTGATCCCTCACCCTTGTTGGGGTGTGTGTGGGAGGCAACCAATCTATATGTCTCTCTCATTTTCTCTCTCTGTATCTCCCCCTCCCCGTCTAGTCTCTCTAAAAACCAATGGCAAAAATATACTAGAATGAGGGCAAATAAATAAATTAAAAAAAAATAAAACAACAGGAAGGGCTAGGAATGCTGATGGACCAAACCCTATGGGCTCTCCCCCAGAAGAGCCAGTCAGTTGAATTACAGTTGAGTTGGAATTTCCCTATGGGGCTCCTGCTTGGCATGAGGAATGACCTCTGACACCTTGCAAAGATTCTTTTTATTTTTTATTTTTATTGTCTAAAGTTTTACATATGGCTCCTCCCCCAACCTCCATTGACCACCTCCTCCCCTCCCTCCCCAAGCCATTCCCACCCTGGAAGAGCCCCCACCGCCCCAGCATCTGTGTCCATTGGTTATGCTAATATGCATGCATACACGTCCTTAATTGCTTAAGAACAACTGAGATTCCAGTCAGAAGGAGGATGTGTCCTGTTATCTTTGAAGCTGAGAAAATTCAACTGTCACTTATACAGTGAAGGTTTTCTGCTCAGATTCTCAGAAAGCAATTCCAAATGAAAATCCATAATTAAAAACCAGCTACCCATGTTTCCTCTTGTCTCTCCTTAGACTGGGTTCTGTCAACCCTTAACCTTAATTCCACCTTGAGGATTTAAAAATACAGCTCAAATAAAGTCAGACCCTCTACCACAAGCAAAAGATCTTGGATATAATAGACAACTTAGCCAAATTCACCTGACAGGCAGGGAACTGGCGGGCACAATGGGCCCTTTGTTAGGTCCTAGCACCGGGTCTGGGTCTGCAGGGCGGTCCTGTGTCAGCTTCTTTGGAATCCTGCCACAGGAAGCAAGTAAATATCAATGTAAGCCGCATTCAACCCTGTGCAGAGTTTCTCTGTGTTTATTGGAGCCCAACTGTCAAGAATGGCCAGAAAACAAAATCTCACTATTTTGAGGTAGTGCTCCAGAGAATGGCAGTATTGCACCTGCTTTTACACATTACAATCAAAAGTGGAGATGTATGTAGGTTACATGGAATCCATTGCTTAGAGAGGCAGGAGAAAACAAAGCAGGGAAATCTCTGGGATTAGATAAAAACTAAAACGATAGACACATGCCTCTCTTATACAGGTGCCTAGAGGCTAGTTAGCAGTCAGCAATGAACTCAATAGCAATGAGCAGATTTGTGGTGTCTGCAGAGCACAGAGAAGTGCCTGTGCTTGGAGGTGTCCAGAAAAAGGGAAATTCCTTTGACATTCCAAAGGTGTGTTATCCTGGATGCCAAAAGACAATAGACAGGCTCAGTTAAGGTAAAGATTGACCTTTGTCAGGGAAGACGCTGGCCTAGCACATGACCACACACCATAAACTGCTTTTAGATAACAAGTACTGATTTTAGGCCAACTTTGTGGTTAATTTAGGTCTCTGAGTTTGAAAGGCCACCATGCAGGCCTTACCTGTGCTAGTCACAGGCGAGCGTGTGACCATTTTTCATGCACTCTCTCCTTCGATCACTTGTGTCCCATCTCTTGCCACCAATCATGTCCCTCCTTTGTCCCACCACAGGGGGAGAAACCATTAAGTACCTGTATGCTGCAAGCAGCTGCAGCTTCCTCATCACCTGCAGGCCTGGCCCGCTCGCCCACTGTGCTCAACAGCCCAGTGCCCATGAACCTCTTCTCTACCTGGGAGGTGGACTGCTCCAGCCCCAGCTGCGTGCCCAGGTTGTGCAGCCTGACTTTAAAGAAGCTGGTGGTCTTGAAGGAGCTGGAGAAGGAGCTCATCTCCATGGTGATAGCAGTGCAGATGCAGGGCTCCAAGGGCATCTTGAGATCCCACGAGATTGTGCTGCCTACTAGTGGACCAATAGAGACTGACCTGGTGCTGACCTTCACCCTGCAGTACCCCCACTTCCTCAAGAGAGAAGGCAACAAGCTACAGATCATGCTGCAGCAGAGGAAGTGCCATAACAACCAGATCATCCTGGGCTACAAGACTTTGGCCACAGGTGCCATCCACATGGCCGAAGTGATGCAGCGACCCCCCGAGGGTGGCCAGGTGCTGAGCCTCAGCAGCCGCATCCAGGAGTCCTCCATCAAGGTGGCTGAGATATGGATCTCCTCCCTGTCCAGTCAGCCCATTTATTACGAGGCTGGCACCATGCAGGCCAGGCCCAAGGACAAGTCCACAGATAGTTACACCGAGGGGAAATTTGAGATCTTCTCGGAGCTGGAGGCCAGCTACAAGGCGCCACACAGGCAGGACCTGAAAGAAGATGACTTCGACCTGGGGCAGTCCAAGAAGCAGCAGCAATGCAAGCAAGGAAACTTGAAGCAGAAAGTCATGGCTCTGCTTCCGGGGTCCAACATGTCGGAAAAGGTCCTAGACTCAGATCAGGACCCTACAGAGCATGTCCCCGAGGTGCAGCAGGACCTGGACCTCCTGTATGACAACCTTGAGAATCCCAGTGACAGTGACCCAGACATAGAGGACAATGGCAGCATCCTCAGCAACACCAAGACGAAGACCAGACAATACTTTGAAGGCCTGGCACACTGCAGCTGGCAGACCGAGATGAGGAGCATACACGGTGCCCAGAGGCAGAAGGAGCCTCCTCGGCTGGCCGACATGCCTGCGAAGGCCCAGGACCCGGGTAGCAAGCTATTCAGTGGCAGTGTCTCTGACTTGATGGCCTACAGCACCCCCACCACCATGGTGGACAAGACCCAGATCTTCTCCCTATCGAGCCACCCCGTCAACCACCTGGACAGTGCCATGCCAGCCAGCAACAAGGCGGAGTCCACAGATATCTTCTCCGAGGGAGACTCTGAGATCGTCTTCTCTGAGCTGGAGGTCAGCTACAATGCCGCCCACAGGCATGACCTGGACAAGGATGACTTGGGCCTGGAGAAGCCGATAGGAAGAAGGAGGTCCATGACCAGGCAACAGAACTACCAGCAGAAAGTCACAGAGTGGCTGTGCAGGTTTCAAATGACGGAGGAGGTCCTGGACTCAGAGCAGGACCCTGAGGAGCAAGTCCCTGATGTGGACAAGGACCTGGCTCGTCTGTTTTACAGGCTGGTGAACCCCAGCGACAGTAGCTCAGACATGGAGGATGATGACCGTCTCCTAACCCCTCCCATGCCTGAGCTCATGACATACTCTGATAGCCTGTCAAGCAGCCCAGATATGGAGAAGGATGACAGAGTCCAAGGCACCCCAAAGCCCAAGCCCAGGTCATACTTTGAAAGCCTGTCAAGCGACAGTGGCTCCGAATGGGTGGCCCACAGCATGCCCAACCCTGGGGAGCAGTCGGCACAGCCTGAGGACAGCCCGGAGGCAGAGACCTCTGCCCAGGACATGCCTTCTAAGAAGCTGCCACCCAGCAGGCGCACCACCAAGACCGAGTCTCTGGTCATCCCCTCCAGCAGCTCCAAGGGGAAGCAGCCTGCCTGCCGGGGCTGGAGCAGGTCCCTGAATGAGTCGTCCAACAGCCTGATCAAGGAGCGCTGCCCAGTCCCACAGAGCCAATTGCAGGTTCCCAGGAAGACTGTGTACGATCAACTGAACCATATCCTCATCTCCAACGACTGTCTGCCCAAGAATATCATCCTCATCAGCACCTCTGACAGGCAGGGGCAGTTCCTGTCGGACGTCCTACAGCAGCACACGCTACCCGTAGTGTGCACCTGCTCCATGGTGGATGTCCAGGAGGCCTTCAGTTCCATCATCTCCTGGATACAAAGATACCGCAACTGCCATACTGAGGCCCCGATGCCAGTGAAGATCGCGGTGGCGGGGGCTCAGCACTACTTCAGCACAGTGCTGCGGGTCTTTGTGGAGCATCTGTCCCACCAGAGCCCTGACTGGCTGGGCTACCTGCACTTCCTGATCATCCCGCTGGGTTCCCACCCTGTGGCCAGCTACCTGAGCTCCGTGGATTACCGCTACAACAGCCTCTTCCAGGACCTGGCCTGGCTGGACATGTTCAACAACCTGGAGGCCCAGAGTGCTGTGCAGAACATAGTGTCAAGAATCACAGAGTACATCACAGGGGCCAACTGTGTCCACCAGCTGCCCATCGCAGAGGCCATGCTCATCTCTAAGCCGAAGAGCCCGGGCAAGTTGTCCTCACAGAAGTTCATTCCCTTTGTGGGGGCAGTGAAAGTGGGAAGAGTGCAACCAATTTCAGCCACGTCAGGAGACACAGATGATGCGGTCCCCTCATGCTCCAACGTGCTTTTGTCCACCGCCAGGGAGGCCTCACACAACCCAACCTCCTCCTCATCGGTGAGTGGAGGCCTGTCTTCCCCCAGCCAGGGTGTCAGTGCTGAGCTGATGGAGCTGCAGGTGGATTACTGGATGGCAGCCCAGCCCACAAACAGGAAGAGAAACAGGGAGAAGGAAGACCTTCCTACCACCAAAAACACACTCCAGTGCACCTTCCGGTCTCTCCAGGTCAGCAGGCTGCCCAGCAGTGGCGAGGATGCAGGCACGCCCACAATGTCCATGACTGTGGTCACCAAGGAGAAGAAAAAGAAGGTGCTGTTTTTGCCCAAGAAAGACAAAGGCAAGGACTTGGAGTCCAAAAGCCAGTGCATCCAGGGCATCGGCCGCTTGGTCTGCTCAGCCAAGAACCAGGAGAACAGGCAGCGGGTCCTCATTGATGGCGTGGAGTGGAACGACGTGACGTTCTTCCAGCTGGCAGCCCAGTGGCCTTCCCACGTCAAGCACTTCCCCATCTGCATTTTCGGACACTCCAATTCCACCTTCTAGCCCTGCCCCTCCCCCTGCCCTTCACCCTGCCTGGGCCAAGCCCAGAAGGGCCCAGCTGCCTTTCTGTTAACAGTTCAGTTTACTACAGACACAGACCCTGGAAACACAGAGAAACTGTTTTAAGTTAGAATGTGCGCACAGCCTGGAACCTAAGGGGGTTGTCCCCACTGGGACCCCCAAATTCTCTGTTTAATAACCAGAACATTTCGGCAGCTGGGAGGTCAGGTGGGCACCGTTGAGCTGGAGTATCATGGAAGGTGTGTTTTAGCCTCAGGATCCGCAACACTTTCAGTGAAAAGGGTTCTGGCCTTGGAGACCTGCCCTCCCTGGAAACCAGGGCTCTGCTTAACCCTGGGAGCTGGCTGCAGCCTGTGTTCAGACTCAGAGCTGGGCCACCAGAGGCAAAGGGCTGGCCTCCCTTTGGGGCATCCGGAGCATAATACGGAGGCCGGCCAGCCCAGCCTTGGACCCAGGCTGCCAACTAGCCAAGTGGCCCCAGAACCATCCACTTATGGTTCCCAATGAACTCCCGCCTCACAGGGCAAAATAACAAAAAAGAGCTGCATGGTGCAGACCCACAGGCACACGGGCTGGACAAACCAGTGCCCTCCTTCTTGGGCAGCGACCCACCTTCGTCCCTACCTCTTCATGTTATCACAGAACATTCGCAGCTACCCAACAGGTGTTGGACCAGCTATTGACAAGGTGAGCAACGAGCCTCTCCACAGCAGAATGGTCATTTGGCCACTTGCTGGCTGTGAACTCTCAGATCACTGCATCCCTCTGAGTGTTTGTTTCTAAGAACAGGAGGTGAACCAAGGAGCAACCTCATAGGGTTTTTGTAGGGACCCTGTAGGGTGTTCCCCTAAAGCCTTCTCTGGGAGCCTGGACAGTGGATAGGTCTGTGCTAATTGGTCCTTTTTCTTCCTCATATATGATTCTTCTTGGGGCCTTAGGCTAAGCTCTTTTCTCATGTCACAACGAGCCTGGAGATTCTGTTATTGTGTGAAGCCAGAGCAGAAACCCCACGGGTGAGCAGTGGGGCCCAGGCTAACCCAGCTATCTGTGATGGGGCTGGTTTGGGCTCACTCATTTAGCAAATATGTGAGAAGCCCTGGCAGGTACAGACACGTCTCTAGGCACTGACCATATCCAGTGCACAGAGCAGACCCCAAGCCTGCACTTCAGACCTCCTAGTCCAGAGCGATTCAGTCATACTAGGCTGCACAGGCTCATAGTGTCCACAGGACAGTTGATGTGACATCCTCCTGGCCTCCTCTACCTATGGCTGCATCTTCCAGTACTGTGAAGAGGACGGGAGACCTTTGTTCCAGCAGAAAACGTGAGTCAGTTTTGGATCAGATCCAGGAGGGGAGTGTGGGGACCGTGAATTCAAGGTGCTGGCAGAACCCTGGATCCCACACATGGTGGGGTTTCTGCAAGAGGGCAGAGGTCTGAGGGCTTCTCCTAGAACAAAGGGAAGGAGTCAAAGAGAGCTGTGCATGTGGATATGTGTGGGGTGGGCGAGCCGTGGAGCTCAGTGGCAGAGTTAGCTTCTCAGAAAATTCATACACGTCTGCTCCTAATCCAAGTCTGCCTGCACCTTTAATCAGGGACCATGCTCACTAATTTGGTAGAACCTCTTCCATGGCAGCTTGAAAAGTGTACTCCACCCTGTGGGAGTTGAGTTTCAGTGGGAGGCGAAGAACCCCACAGGGCAGCTAGTGAATTAGGCAGCATGTAGGTCCAGGAGCCAAAGTTTGAGGTGATAGGAAGGTTCTGGGAAGCTAGGGATGGAGACAGAGTTTGTTTGCTCGCTCATTGGTCAGCTATTCCTGAAGCACCTACTGCGTGTCTATAAGTGACATGAACAGGGAGGACACCAGCCCTCTCAGTCCTAATGGGAGGGTCATGGGAGAGAGCATGGACACTGAGAGAGCATGTTAGGTTTCCCGGAAGAAGGGGACAGTTGGTTCCATTATTGATCAAGAGCTGTCAGTTAGGAGGGCTTTCTGCCAGGCCCTCCTGGGCGACCAGGCGCATCTCTGCCAGGACTGCCAGACTGAATGTGGACAAGGAGTAGGTCTGGTTTCTGGATGGGCAGGAGCAACAGACACAGGACCCCAGGCTCTCTGAGTGGTGCTCTGGGAGGGCCGTGTGGAAGGAAGGCCAGGCCTCAGACTCTGCTGTGTACCTCTCTCTCTCCCCAGGGCCATCTCCTGCACCCTGGGCATCTGGCTGGACCAGCACCTCCAGAATTTCCCAGCCTGATGATGCTGTTGGCCTCCATAGAACCAACATTCCAGTCTCTGACCTGCCAAACGAGGCCCAGTACCTCCAGTCACAGCGGGAGCACCTGAGCCCACTGAGGCCGAGACAGGAGGAGGAGGAGGCCTCCGGGGGTGGTGTGGGTGAGTGTGCCTTTGGAAGGCACACAAAAGGCAGTGAGGGTGGTAACATGTCCTCTTCTTGGATCTGCAGAACCAGCTCCAGAGCAAAATCAGGAAAACCCTCCAGAGGCAACGCCACCCTAGTGGCCTCTCCAGAGCCAGAGCCGGATCCAGGCCCAGCTTTCACTGAACTTCAAGAGGCAGAAGAACCACCTGCAGCATTTGAGCAACTCACCCAGCTCCTGCGAGGCCTGTGGTGTCAGATCCCGGGCCACAGCGGGTGTCAGCTGCATGGCAGAGAGGGCACCCCACCCCCATTTAGATGCAGTGTTAAAATTTTGTGTTCATGTTACATGTGCTTATAATTTTACTGTATTCTTTATGATATTTAGTAACAGAATGTATTGTTGAGAACATTTAATGAAATACTCGTAAACATAGCCTTAATTTAGATTCTATAAAATTTAACCCTATAAACCCTCAGAGCTTTGAGCAAGTCTGTTTTTGTGGACCCTGACCCACGCAGGGAGAACTGTCCTGACCTTCTCCACCTGCCCTTCCTGGAGCCAGGACTCTGCTTCCCAGGGAGCTGGCTCCCCCTGTGCCCAGACTCAGAGCTGGGTGGCCAGAGGCCAAGGGCTGGCCTCCCAGGGTGGGCATCCTCAGCCCAATATGGAGGTCAGTCAGCTCAGCCCTGGGCCTCAGCTGCAAACCAGCCAAGTGGCACCAGCACCACTCACTCTGGGTTCCAAATAAGCTTGACCCTCACGGGGCGGCGGGGGGAGAAGAAAGAAAAAGGAACCGTACAGTGCATACTGCCCAGGAACACGGATTAGACAAACTGGTCAAATACTTGGTCCCCACCCACCCTTCTGTGTTAATATAGAACATTTGCTACTAACCAACGTGTGTGGGACCAACCAAGGACCAGGTGAGCCCTGCCCCTCCACAGCATAGTGGTCACTCAGCCACCTGCTTCCTGTGAGAATTCAGGTCACTGCATCTCTCTGAGCGTTTGTTTCTGTGAACATGGGGAGAGCCTAGGCCCAACCTCATTGGGTTATTGTAGGGACACGGTGGGAGGGCGGACCCCCTGGGAAAAGGCCCGCTGGGAGCCTGGACACTGGAGAGGTGGCAGGAGGGGCTGTGGTTGTTCTAATTGGCCATTTTCTCTTCTTCTTAAAGAAGCTTCTGCCTTATTTGTGATTCTCTTCAGGCTTTAGGCAAAGCTATTTTCTCTTTTGATAAAGACATTGGAGATTGCATTAGGGGTCCCTGTCCTGGGTGAAGCCAGATTAGAAATCCCAGGGGTGAGCAGGGGGACCCCATGCTCACCCAACTACCTGAGATGGAGCTCATTTAGGCTCATTCATTCAGCAAATGCCCTGCCCCCAGGACTGCACTCCAGTGCTTCTTTCCAGTCAGGAGTGACTCAGTCACACTGGGCTGCACAGGCAGGTAGCGTCCACAGGACAGTCAATGTGACTTCTTCCTCAAAGTATCGCTGCATCTACTACACGTATTGTGAAGCAGAAAGTATATCTCTAGACCAGCAGAAAAAGTGAGTGGGCTTTGGATCAGAGCCTTAAGGGGAATATGGGGACTGTGACTTGGAGAAGCTGGCAACACCCTGGGTCCCATGCCTTGTGGGATTTCTGCAAGA
Organism: Plecotus auritus; assembly: GCF_963455305.1. NCBI lineage: Eukaryota > Metazoa > Chordata > Mammalia > Chiroptera > Vespertilionidae > Plecotus > Plecotus auritus. The sequence continues at coordinate 43,557,493 of NC_137774.1, forward strand.
TGGCAGAGGTCTGAGGGCTTCTCCTAGAAAAAATGGAAGGAGGCAGAGAGAGCTGTGCATGTGGATTTGGGTTGTATGGGTGAGTGGGGAGGGCATGTGGCTGGACCACACAGGAAAGAGATCCCAGAGGATGGGTTTTTCAGGAGCACAGAGGGTCTTGAACTGGGACTTCAGTGATGGAGATGGGAGGTTTCCTTCCTTGGAAGGCGCACAAAAGGCAGTCATGGTGTAACATGTTCTCCTTTTGGATGTACAGAAGCAGCTCCAGAGCAAGATCAAGAAACACCTGAAGAGGAAACGCCAACTCTGGTGCCCTCTCCAGAGCCAGAGCAGGCTCCAGGCACAGCTGTCACTGAACTTCCGATGTGGAACCACCGGCACCATTTGAGCAACTCACCTCAGCTCCTTTGAGACCTGATGTCCTAGATCCTGGGCCACAGCGTGTGTCAGCTGCCATGGCAGAGAGGGCTTTCCCTCATCCTTTATATGAAGTTTAAAAAATTTGTGTTCATCATATACATGTTTATAACTTCACTGTATTTTTCTTATACGATTCGGTAACCTACAGTCTAATGAAAGAAAATGTAATGAAATACTCCTAAACATAAATTTAATTTACATTAAATGAAATTTAACTCTATAAACCTTCAGAGCCTTGAGCAAGTCTGTTTCTTCTGGGCCTCCATGGTGTTACTATGAGACATAGGTTGGGAATAATTAGTGTCTCAGGAGCCACCTGCTCTAAGGATGTAACGTTCTTGAGCCCAGGACAATGGGACTTTGGGGGAAATCAAAGGATGAGCATTGGGGCAGGGACCCGTTATGTCAGGGCTGCCCCTGGGAACCCACATTTCATTTAACTTCATTTCCCACCAGTACATGGACAAAGCATGGCCTTACTCGCCCCCTGGCGTCCATGTTGCAGAATGCTGTAGGGTTTAACCAGCAGCAAGCAGTTCCTGAACACTGACTGCCACCTGCACCTGGACAGAAACTCCACCCTCCCCCACTCGCACTGAATAGCATTCTGAGCATCTCTTCTGTTGGCCCATAGCACTGAAGAGGGGACAGGGAATGTCCCTGAGCCTGGGGTCCACACTCATCTCCTCTACAGGCACCGCTTCCAAGTCTCCTCTGGGGTCAGAGCCTCTCTCCGCCCTCAGTCCCTGAGCTCTGGTTCAGCTAGGCTTTTTCCTGAGGCTATTCTGTCTCAGCAGAGCCCAGCGGCCATTCCTTCTCATGGCCCAAGGCTGAACAAGGTTGTGGAAACAGCCTGGCTTCTCCTTTTAAATCAATCCTTTTCGATGCTCTGAACCACCCTGGTGAGGATAGACTAACAGCCTTGTATGGCACCCCGCATGGCACAAGCTATAATGTCTCAGGACTAATGGGTATTAACTTTGGACTACACCCAGGGTCCCTGCTCTCAAGGAGTTCAGCCCTGTTGGTTGACACGGATAGAAAGGAAATTCTAATGGAGTGTGAGGAGTCCTAACGTTGACCCTGAGGTCCATAAGCACTGAGAACGTGAGCCCATCGCGGGAACATTGTACAGACTCTCTTTAGGATGCAATTCCTAAACTAGAAAGAAGAGTAAGTACTTGTCTACCTTCTTCATCCTGATTTCACAATGGCAGCCGATGAAAGCTTTGTGAAATTAAATGGAGGTCTGGAAATCAAGGGGCAGGTCTACCTTAGAGGTCCATGGTGATGGTCAGTGCACTTGTGCGCACTGGCAATGGGCCTGGAGGAGCAGCCACCTGCCTTGCGTGGAGCGTCTCCTCACCTTGGAAGCTCAGAACTGTGGTCTCAACAGATGCTGTTTCCTATTTTAAATTACACTTTTCAGTTTGGCTCTACTTTCCAGGGTCCTTTCCTAAGTTTCACAGCCATCCTCAAAACTGGAGGCAGAGGGTGTTAGAAATGAGAGGGTGGGGGCTGGAGGGACCTGGAAGGAGAAAAATGAGGGAGATAGGAGGGCAGGGCCAGGGCCTGGTGTGGGACGACCGTGCTAGTGATCTATTGCTGAGAGTTATCCCACACTAGAGACTTAACCAATACACACTTATTAGCTCACAGGTCTGTGACGAGGAATCCCTCATGGCTCAGCTGGGACTACTGTGGTCTCAACTGAGGCAGGATCCGTGTCACTGAGGGTCTGAGCTCACTCAGGGCGTCTTTGGGATTCAGTTTGGATGGAAGGCCTGACTTCCTCTCTATCTGTTGGTCTCTTTCAGTGCTAGGCCATGTGAGTCTCTCCAGATAGCAACTCACAGCACAGAGGCTTATTCCTGTGGGGAGAGAGAGAGAGAGAGAGAGAGAGAGAGAGAGAGAGAGAGAGAGAGAGAGAGGGAGAGAGAGAGAGAGAAAGAGCAGATCAGAGTGAGCAAGTGGGTAGGTACCAACTTTTAAAAAACTTTTCATGGTGGGAAGAGATCAACCAAAGAACGTGTGTGCATATATGCATAACTCAGGGACACAGATAGTAGGGTGGTGAAGGCCTGGGGCGGGGTGTCAGGGATCGGCTGGAAGTGGTCAATGGGGAAAAAATCGGACATATGTAACACTTTCAAAAATAAACATTAAAAAAATAAATGAAATGGATTTGCTTTAAAATGGTTAAATTAATTTTTTTTTCAAAAAATTAACTTGAGAGAGAGATAGAGATAGAGATAGAGAGAGAGAGAGAGAGAGAGAGAGAGAGAGAGAGAGAGAGAGCAACATCAATGTGAGAGAGATGCATCAGTTGGTTGCCTCCTGTGTGCACCCTGATTGGGGATCAAACCCATAACCTAGGTATGTGCCCTGACCAGGAACCGAACAGCAGTCTTTCAGTACACAGGATGATGCTCAAACACTCTGACTGGGCCGGGCACGAACTTTGTAGAATCAAATCATGGAGGTTGTGTTGGATCCTTTGCTGTCTTATATGGAGTCACTAATGACACACAGACTTAAGGGAAGGGCACACATTCACACCATACGAGGAATGAAGACCATGGAGAGTCACTGAGGAGAGAACCGGTGACCCGAGGGGTTCATGCCTTGCCCAGGATAACAGACGATGAGAATGCAGAGTGTGAGATAAACCCAGCTGTGTGTCCTCAAGGTGGGGTCTTAAGTGCACCCAGGTTTCCTCAGGGGCTCTGGGAAAGGCTGTGCTGGTGGAATCGTGTACAGACATGGAGATGGCATGGGGAAGATGGTGGGCATTTGGCAGCCTAGACAGTATTTGTCTGAAAAGGCACCCCGATCTGGAATCATGAAGGTGCACCTCAGTCCACAATCCACCCACAGTGGACAAAGTCGGGCCCCCTTATACTGAGCTCATGCTTACATAGTCCTGAATCACATCCTTTTTGGATAATTGGGAAATGGAAACCCGTAGTTAGGCAGGGATTGGCCAGGGTACATGACATTCAGAGTTCAGAGTTCAGGAATGTTCAGACCTTCCAGGCCAAGGCTCCCACCTCCCCCACAGAGGTGGTCTGAAAATTAGAAATCCTGACATACTGGGCAGCTCCTGCCTGTTCCTCCCTATGTGGGGGCTGTTTTGCTCTGGGATCCAGAAAGGGAGCACTGGCATGCTTGTGCGCGCGCGCCAACACATACACACACACACACACACACACACACACACACACACACACACACAGTCTAGATGTGATGACCTTGGGTGGGATTAGAGGAAAAGCAGACACAGAGGAGGTGACGACAGGAAGGAAAAAGAGGTTGGAAGCACTACCTACATGTGACAGTCCTTCTCCTACTTTACAACTACTCCCCACATGAGCCTGAACAGCCCTAAGAAGCACTTGCTCTGGGGGAAGGTCAATGGGGAAATAAAAGGAGATATATGTACTACTATGTGCAATACTTTAAACAATAAAATAAAATTAAAAATAAAGAAGCACTTGCTGCATAACCCATTGTGCAGGCAGGAGAGAGACGGGCCCTGACAGGCACAATGACTTACCCAGGATGAAGAAGAGGTAAGAATGAGGGGTTGAGTCTTAGCCCAGGTCGGTTTCCTCAACTCTGGAACCCTGGCTGCACCCAGAGCTTCTAGGGGGCTGGGGAGAGGGGTGTGTTGGTGCCCCTAGGGGTGTGTACTGATAAGGTGCTTCATGGAGAAGAGGGGTCTGCAGACAGCGGCCCACAGGACTATTTGCATAGCTGTCATGAGATGAGGGGACTCAGCAAGACAATCCTAGGACCTGAGGTCACTATCTAATAGAACTTGGCACCCCCGTAACCAGGCACCCACATCAGCCCCACAGGCAGCTCACTTGCCAAGAGGCATTTGCCAGTGCAAGATGTTCTCTTGCTGTGTTCCCAGTGATTGGTGCTCTTGCTCTGAAGACCCCGCAGTGAGAGCTTTTCCAGACGGTGCAGACGTTGGTTCAACCCTCATCCCTGACGTATCTGGCCATTTTCTAGAATATGGCCTCAGGTAACACAAGGTGGCCTGGGTCAGACCCATTCAGGCCAGGCCACCTCTGTGCGCCATCTCTGTGAAGCCCACATCCCCTCTTCTTCATGTGGTGGGACGAGGGAACTGAAGGGAGATCCCTGGGGCAGGAACAGCTTTTGGGGCAGTGGATCACCTAGAGGTCTTTCTGTGATCACACCCCAGGGCAATGCAGGCAGTTTGAGATGTGGTTCCAGAGGGGTCCCTTATCTGTGCCAATGGGAATCCTAGGCCCGCACGCTGTCATGCCTTTTCCTCCGCAGTGGAGGTCTCAGCAGAACACACTGTGTGTGTGTGTGTGTGTGTGTGTGTGTGTGTGTGTGTGTGTGTCTGGAGTGGAGGGTCACAGAACCAGCAAATTAGGGCTCTGAGGCTTTCCCCTGGTGACTGGGAACTGTCTTTACAGAGCTCCACACAGGAGAATGGACCAGAGCCGTCACATGGGGTCCTCAACTCCATGCCCCTACACAGGTGCCCCATATCTCCTCCAGTGTGCAGCACGGCCGCAGGGTGAGTGCAGGTGCTGGGTTGACCCAGACTCCAGGATCCCATGTAGTTGAAGAGAGCCCTGGGTTCCAGAAGCTGCCCTGCTACTCCCCTAGATCCCTCCTAGAGTCCAATTTCCAAAGGAATCTGGGGCCCGTATCCTCCCCACAACCCACTATCACTGTCCAGCCCCTTTCAGAAGAGATGCAAAATCACTGCCCACAAAGTGTTAGGAATATGAGAAGGGAGACTTTGCTCCATTTCACATCATGCTCAGTCAAGAGTATTTTTGCATTTTTCTATAGACTTTCCCTTTTAATGCCCATCTCCACATGTCCATGTTGTCCCGACAATCCTTACACACCTTCTCCCACTCTTACACATCATCGTGATTAGTAGGGATGCTTTTCTCAAAAGGACATGGGGGTCAAGGTCCCAAGTCTGTTGCTTTGCCCTTTGCAGCCCCGAGAACCAAATCCCCGTGGTCCCTCCAGGTCAGGAGCTGGGGCCTCCCTGAGCTGCACAACATGCCAGGAGGGGACCTTTTATCAGGGCTGGCGATCCAACTTTTCACTGCTGTGGGACCTGGATGTGATCCCCTCCTGTTGTCATGTCAACGGTGCTGCCCTGAACACCCCAGTTGTCCTAATATCCAGACCCTCCCACCCCAGGAAAAGCCTCTGTGTTCCCATCTTAGAATGGGATATTCTGTCAGAAATCCCAGGGTGATCTTGTTAGCACAGGGAAGTGCTGTCCATCTTCTGCTAAGAAATGACTAAGATACCAATGTGTCTCATCACTCATCTCCAAGTCTACGTTGCCTGCCGAGAACCTTTTCTCTTGTCTATGTAGAAAACATGGAAACCTGTGCAGAATTTTTCTGAGTTTAGTTGAGCCAAAATGTAGACAATTGCAGTGAAGCAAAATCTCAACCGAATGAGATAATAATGCTCTGGAGTATGGCAGCTTTGCACCTTGTTTTATACATTACAATCAAAAGTGGAGACTTGTGTGGGTCCCATGAAATCCATTGGTGATAGATTAGGGAAGCAGGAGAAATCACAGCAGAAAAATCTCTGGGACTGGATAAAAGGTAAAATGGTAGACATGTACTTCTTTCATTCAGGTTGTGCAGGATGTTAACAGTCAACAATGAACTCAATAACAATGAGGGGATGTGTGGTCTCTGCAGAGAGCAGAGCAGTGCCTGTGCTTTGAGGGGTCTGAATAAAGGAAAATGACTTTGACATTTCAAAAATATCTTCTTATAGATGCAAAAAGACAATAGACAGGCTCAATTAAGATAAAGACAGACCTTTTTTCAGGGAAGATGACAACCAAGGACACCACTATCCACCAAAAGCTGCTTTTAGTTAAAAAAACAACAACACTAAACACAACACTTATTCAGACCATCCTTTGTGATTACTTTAGGTCTCTAGTTTGCAAGGCTGCCAGGTTAGCATGTGGTCCCTGCGATCACTCCTGTCCCACCTCTTGCCACCAATCACTGAGTGCTTGGGGTTCAGTCTGAGCTGCAGCCCCCAACCCACCAGATAGTTTATGAGCTGCCTCTGATGGAATGTGCCCTCTCTCCCAACACAGGATAGAAATCATACCACTATGTGGGCGCCTGTGGGCCTGGACAGCATGCCCGCGCACTCAACACACAGGTGCCCGTGAACTTGTTTTCCACCTGGGAGGTGGAATGCTCCAGCCCCACCTGCGTGCCCAGGCTGTGTAGCCTCACCTTAACCAAGCTGCTGATCTACAAGGAGCTGGAGAAGGAGCTCAGTGCTGTGGTGATCACTGTTAAAATGCAGGATTCCAAAAACATCTTCAGGTCTGACGAGATTCTGCTGCCCCCCCTAGTGGTCATGTGAAGACCGACCTGGCGCTGAAATTCTTCCTGCAGTACCATCACTCCCTCAAGAGAGAAGGCAACAACTTACAGATCATGCTGCAGCAGAAGCAGCACCTTAAAAACCAGAACATCCTGGGTTACCAGACGCTCGCCGTGGGCACCATCGACATGGCTGAGGTGATGCAGCGACCCCTCGAGGGTGGCCAGATGCTGAGCCTCCATAGCACCATCACGGGGGCATCTGCCCATGTGGCTGAGGTCAGCATCTCCTCCCTGTCCAGCCAGCCCATCGACCCCGAGGATAGCACCCAGAAGGCCGGCCTCAAGGCCAAGTCTAGAGTTCATTATCTGGAGATGGAGTATGAAATCTTCTCGGAACAGCAGGCCAACCATGATTCCGGGCACGGGCAGGACCAAGAGGAGGAGGACTTCGACTTTGAGGAGCCCAAAAAGCAGCGCCAAGTAGAAGTAAGATCTCCATTCTTGACCAGGCAACAAGATGCCAACAAGAAAGTTGGGGCGCGGCTGCGCAGGGTGCAAGTGTGGAAGGAGGTCCTGGACTCAGAGCAGGAGTCTTCGGAGCAGGTCCCTGAGGTGGAGGACCTGGATCTGCTGTATGACTCACTAGGGAGCCGTGACAGTGGCCCATGGGTGTGTCCTCAGGACCCTGAAGCCCTGGCTCAGGCCATACTTGGAAGACCTGTCCCAGCCCAGCTCTGAGATGGAGAGCTAGAGCATCCACAGTGCCAGTGCCAGGAGGAGCCTCCAGGTCCAACCCAGGTGACGGAGAAGAAAAGCCTCAAGCAACCAGTGGGCACATCACCAAAACCGAGTCTCTCCTCATCCCCTCCACCAGATCCTAGGACCTAGGAGAAGCAGGCGGCTGCTGGGGCTGGAGCACATTCCTGAAGGAGTGGCAGGTGGCACAACCAAGAACAAGCGGGCCCACAGCCTGGACAACAAGCACTGCCGTGACCCACTGAGCCAGCTGCAGTTCCCCAGGGAGATGGTGTACGATCAGCTGAACCACATCCTCATCTCTGACACCAGCTGCCCCAGAACATACTCCTCCTCAACGCCTCCGACTGGCAGGTGCAGTTTATATCTGAGTCTTGCAGGAACACATGCTGCCCGGGGGTGCACCTGCTCCAAAGCTGAAGTCCAGGTGGCCTTCAGCACCATCATCTTGTGGATTCAGAGATACTGTCACCTCAATTCCCAGCTCCCAAAGCCTGTGAAGATCGTGGTGGCAGGGGCACAGCAGTACATCAGCGCTGTGCTGTGGCTCTTCCTAGAGATGCTGTCCTACAACCTGCTCCCGCCTGGCTGGGCTACTTGTGCTTCCTGGTCATCCTGCTGGGTTTCCACCCCGTGGCCAGGTACCTTGGCTCCGTGCATTACTGTTACAAGAGCTTCTTCCAGGACTTGGCCTGGCAGGACCTGTTCTACAAGAAGGCCCAGAGGGCTGTGCACGACAGGCTGGGCATGGTGTTGAGAATCACACAGTACGTCGCAGGGGCCAATTGTGTCCACCACCTGCCCATTGTGGAGGCCACACTCACCTACAAACAGAAGAGCCCCAATGAGGAGTCCTTGACCATCATTCCCTGCGTGGGGGGGTGGTGGAACTGGAATTCTGGGACAATTCTGGGTTGCATTAGGACACTGAGATTATGTGGCCCGCTTGGGCTCTAGCGTGCTATTGTTCCCTCCACTCCCCCCGACCCGGCCTACAGGTCTGCGACAAACAAGGAGGCCTCTCACATCCTTCGGGGCTGGTGCTGAGCTGATGGGGTTACAGCTGGATTACTGGATGGCAGCGCAGCCCACAGACAGAAAGAGAGACGCTGAGAACAAAGACCAGGCTACCGCCAGCAACACCCTCAAGTGCACCTTCCAGTCTCTGCAGGTCAGCAGGCTGCCCAGCTGGGGTGAGGCTGAAGCCACGCCCTCCAGGTCCATGACTGTGGACAAGGAGAACAACAAGAAGGTGATGTGTTTGCCCAGGAAAACCAAGGACAAGGACGTGGAGTACCAGAGCCAGTGCCGGGAGGGCATCAGCCGCCTGATCTGCAGGGCCAAGCACCCTCAGGACGCACTGCGGGTCCTCTTTGACGGCGTTGAGTGGAACAACGTGAAGCTCCCAAGTCAAGCACTTCCCCACCTGCATCCTCGGATGCTCCAATCCCACCTTCGAGCCTGCCCGTCCCCTGCCCTTCCCCTGCCCTGGCCAAGCCCGGGAAGGACCAGCCGCTTTTCTGTTCACATTTCAGTTTAGCACCGAGACAGACTCTGGAAACACAAAGTGGAACCCTTTGCAGTGTGAATGAGCTCACAACCTAGAAACTAACGTGGTGGAGAACACAGGGAGCCCCAGCTGCTCTGCTTATTACCCAGAACGCTCTGGCGAGTGGGGGGTCAGGCAGACAGTGTTGAGCTGAACAATCATTGAAGGTGATGGCCCTCAGGACCCAGAAACCGCCATTGAGAAAGGTTCTCACCTTCAAGACCTGCCCCTCCTGGAAGCCAGGACTCTGCTTCCCGGGGAGTCAGCCTCACTGTGTGCCCGACTCAGCGCTGCCCTCCCATGGGGGCAACTGACAGAACACAGAGGCTGGTCAGCCAGCCCTTGGCCCAGCTGCCACCAGCCCAGTGGCCCCAGCACCACCCTCTCGTGGTGTCCAATAAACTCCCCCCTCACGAGGCAAAACAGATGAGAAAAAGCAAAGGACCAGTGTGGTACTGACCACCTGGGCTCAAATACCGGTGCCCACCTTCCTGGGCAGGGACGCCACATTAGTCCCCACCTTTCCGTGTTATTATAGAGCATTTGCTACAACAGGTGAGGGACCAGCCATGTACCAGGTGAGCCCCTGCCCCTGCACAGCACAGTGGTCATTGGCCACCTGTTTGCTGCGAATCTTCAGGTCACCGCATGTCTCTGAGTGTCTGTTCCTCAGAACATGAAGGGAAATGAGGCCCAATAGGGTTATTGTAGGGTCTCAGTGGGGTGCTTCTGGGTGTCTGGACAGTGGAGAGGTCTGCTGCGGGGGGCTGTGTTTGAGCCAATTGGTCATTTTTTATTCCCATTGACAAAGTCTCTGCCAAATTTGTGATTCTCTTCAGGGCCCAGGGCTAAGCACTTTTCTCATTAGATAAAGAGATTGGAAATTCCATTATGGGTCCCTGTCCTGGGTGAAGCCAGATCAGAAACCCCAGGGGTGAGCATTGGGGCCCAGGATCACCCAGCTAACTGAGAGGGGGCTGGTTTGGGCTCACTCATTCAGCAAATATATGAGAAGCCCTGCCAGGTACAGACACATCTCTAGGCACTGACCATATCCAGTGCACAGAGCAGACCCCAAGCCTGCACTGCAGAGCTTCCTTCTAGTCGGGAGCGATTCAGTCACACTAGGCTGCACAGGCTCGTAGTGTCCACAGGACAGCCGATGTGACCTCCTCCTGGCCTCCTCTACCTGTAGCTGCATCTTCCCGTATTGTGAAGAGGACGGTGGACCTCTATTCTAGCAGAAAACGTGAGTCAGTTTTGGGTCAGAGCCAGGAGGGGGTATGGGGACTGTGAATTCCAGGTGCTGGCAGAACCCTGTATCCCACACATGGTGGGATTTCTGCAAGAGGGCGGAGGTCTGAGGGCTTCTCCTAGAAAAGAGGACACGTCAGAGAGCTGTGCATGTGGATATGGGTGGTGTGGGCGAGTGGGGTGGTCAGTGGACAGAGCGAGCCCCTCAGGAAATTCATACGCTTCTGCTTCTAATCCCAGCCCTGCCTGCACCTCTATCCAGGGACCTTGCTCACTAATCTGGTAGAACCTCCTCAGTGGCAGCTTGGCTTTGATCTCTACCCATGGGAGTTACCACGTAAATGTCAATAGGAGGAGAAGAACCCCACAGGCAGCTAGTGAATTAGGTAACATGTAGGTGCAGGAGGCAAAGTCTGAGGTGTTAGGTCTCTGGGAACCCAGAGGTAAGGATGGATTTTCTTTGTTCGCTCATTGGTCAGCTATTCCTGGAGCACCTACTGTGTGCCAATGAGTGACATGAACAGAGTGGACACCAGCCTTCCCTGTCCTTATGGAGTTGACATTTGCGGGGTGGGGTGAGGGTAGGGAGAGGGCACAGGGACACTGAGAGAGCAAGTCAGGTTCCCCTGAAGAAGGGAGAGAGGTGGATTCCTCATTGATCCAGAGCTGTCAGTTAGGAGAGCTTTCTGCCAGTCCCTTTTGGGTGACCAGACACATCTCTGCCAGGACTGCCAGGTTGAAGGTGGAGAAGGAGTAGGTCTGGCTTCTGGATGGGCGGGAGCAGCAGACACAGGATCCCAGGCTCTCTGAGGGGTGATCTGGGAGGGCCGTGTGGAATGAAAGGCCACGCCTCAGACTCTGCTGTCCACCTCTCTCTCTCCCCAGGGCCATCTCCTGCACCCTGGGCATCTGGCTGGACCAGTACCCTCAAGATTTTTATCAGCCTCCAGAATTTCCCAGCCTGATCATGCTTTTGGCCTCCATAGAGATCAACTTTCCAGTCCCAGACCTGCCAGACCAGGCCCAGTATCTCCCTCACAGCTGGAGCACCTGAGCCCACTGAGGCGGAGACACAGGAGGAGGAGGAATGGGTAGTGTGTGTGAGGAGTAGGGCATGTGGCTGGGCCACACAGAGAAGAGCTCCCAGAGGCTGGGGTTAGTCAGGAGCACAGAGCCGCTCAGGTCAGTGCCTATGGCCTGCAGTCTGGAGGACTTCCTGGGGGTGGGGCTTGAACTGGGAGGTACCTGATGGAAATGGGAAAGGGAACTTCCTTGAAAGGCACACAAAAGTCAGTCACGGTGGTAACATGTTCTCTTCCTGGATTTACAGAAGCAGCTCCAGCGCAAGATGAAGAAACACCTAAAGAGGAAACGTCAACTCTGGTGCCCTCTCCAGAGCCAGAGCAGGCTTCAGGCACAGCTTTCACTGAACTTCCAGATGTGGAACCACCTGCAGCCTGTGAGCCACTCGCCTCAGCTCCTGGGAGGCCTGTGGTCCCAGGTCCTGGGCGGCAGCCTGTGTCAGCTGCCATGTCAGAGGGGGCTTCCCCTCCCCATTAACAGCAGTTGTCAAAATGTTTGTGTTTATCTTACATATACTTTGAATTTGGTTTTTCTTATGCTATTGAGTAAAATCAAATGTATTTTGAATAAAATTTAATGAAGTACTATTAAAATAAATTTAACTTAAATTTTATAAATTTTAGCTCTATGAACCTTCAAAGTGTAAATTCCAAATCAAGTACATTCACAATTTTTCGCAAGTGTTCCATAACATCACAAACACTCTCTAGTTCCAGAACATTTTCAGAACCCACAACCTAGGTATGTGTCCTGACCGGGATTCAAACCTGCAACCTTTTGGTGTATGGGATGACTCTCCAACCAACTGATGAGGCACCCTGTCCAGGATGAGAAAGAGCAATATTTTCATCTGAATTTTTCACTCTGGTTTAAACTCCAGTTGGATATCTTTTACATATTTTTGGCCTAGTCCTTGTTTTGGAATTTCAGTTTGAGACCCTTTGTCCTCTTTTCCATTGGATTGTTAGGAAATCTGAACTGTTATGGATATCAGCTTTTTGCCATGTTACTTGCAAATGATTTCTCTAGTTTGCCATTTGTCTCAATTTGATGCGATTTGCCAAATAGATGCATTACATTTTGGTGTGGTCAAGTCTGTCTTCTCACTTTGAGGGGAAAAGATGTTTTCCGTCTTATCAGGAAGATAGGCTAGGTTGTATTGTGCTAACGAAGCTCTAAATCTCCGTGGTTTGCAGTAGCAAAGGTTAATTTCACAGTCATAGTTAATTTCAGATGGATTGAAAAGAGTTCCTGTTTTTTGGATTGTTCATCTCTTTTTAAATACTTTTTATTAATTTCAGAGTGGAAGGGAGAGGGTGAGTGAGATAGAAACATCAATGATGAGAGGGAATCATTGATTGGTTGCCTCCTGCATGCCCCCCACCCCTCAACCTCCCAATGGGGATCAAGCCCACAACCTGGGCATGTGCCCTTTACTGGAATCGAACTTGGGACTCTTTAGTCTGCAGGCCAACCCTCTATCCACTGAGCAAAACCGCCCGGGCATATTTTTTTTTTTTTAATTGTAAGGATGGGAGTAAGGACTTCCAAGCTCTTATATGTCAGAGTGGAAACCAGAAGTCAATATTTTATTTGACAATGGCCTGTGGTGGACATGACTTCCATTTCCCCCTTTCTAACAGCTGCCAATTTCCACATGCAGTTGGTTCTGGGGTGTGTGAGTCAGGGCCCTGGAGTTGAGGTATCAGAACAACTAACTGGTCAGACCACAGTGATGATGGTTGTATGTAGACATGTGACTTCAGTGAGTTTAATAAGATTCTTTATACTAGTGACTAGAAAATACTTCTGATGTTCTCAGTTAAATTAGAGCAGCCAGCGAATGAGAGAAAGAGAGCTGTTAGCTATTAATAGTTGGCAGCCAGTGGACTGAAGGGTCTTGGGTTTGATTCTAGTCAAGGGTACATACCTCAGTTGGAGGCTAGATCCTTGGCCCTGGTAGGAGCAAGCGCAGTAGGCAACCAATCGATATCTCTTTCTCACATCTATGTTTCTCTCTCTGTGTCCCCCTCCCTCCCTTCCACTCTCTCTAAAAATCAATGGAAACTTATTTTTTGGGTGAGGATTAACTAAAAAAAAATTTAGTGAGAAGAATGGCACTGCCACTTGCATTGAAACCTCAGGCATGTTAGCTGAGTTCTTTAAGCCTTGTTCTTTTCACGTGAAAAATGAGTTGCAAGGATAAAGTTGAGTAATAAAGTTCTTAACACAAAGAGTTGGCATGTGGTGGGCACTCAATATACATGGCCCATTACTATTATAAATACACATGTATGTAAACAATCCTCAGGTGGAAATACAGTGTAACATCAACGAAACTATCTAAAGCAGTAAGATGTTAACAGAAATTGCCCAGGGCCTTCTAATGCTCTATTTCTCCATTTAATCATAAATGCATGGACTTTCTAATTTCTGGATAGAAAGATAAAACATTGCAAAGGCACATATTCTCCTGAATTAATCTGAAATTATTTGAAGTAAAAATCATAAGGATTTTGGGGAAACAAAAACTATCCTAAATTTTATCTAAAGATAAGTATGCAAACAAATCAGGAAACAGTCGAAAAGAGTATAAGAAGGGGACTCGCTCTGTCAAATAGACAGGCTTCTCAAGCAGTGCGGAACGGGTGCTGGAGTGAGCAGGCCACGGGAGCTGGGCAGCAACATCAGGAACAGGGCTGAGCACACGTGGGACTGAGTGGATCATTATGGGGGCCCTTTAGCAACAAATAGCACTGGGACAGCTGGTCAATTATTGAGGGGAAAACTTTAGATCAATATTTCAGATCTTACCAAAGACATTTTAAATGTATTTAAGATTAATATATTTTACTGTGTCTTTTTCCTTTTGAAAATCGAATGCAGGTGGATTGAAAATTTTAAAAATAAAAAATGAGAGAATATAAATAGCCTCTATTTACTTCCATGATATAGAGATAGAGAACACTTTCCACATGCAGATGTCTTTTTTGGGTGAGATGTAAAGGAGAAAAAAGGTCAGTCCCACGAAGTCCTGAGGAAAGAGCCTGCAGACAGAGAGGTGTGTGTGCCAAGGCCTGAGGTGGAGAAGGGCTCCCTGGGTTGAAGGGATGAAATAGGGCCCGTGTGGCTGGAGGAAAGAGGAGAGTATGAGACAGGAAGTTGTGCAGGCCAATGGGGTCCCGAGCCTGCAGAGTCTTGTTCAGGCTGTAAAATTTATTCCAAGTGCCATGAGGCCTTTTAGAGGATTTTAAGTGAAAGATATTTAGCAACTATCTGTTTGTATTTGACAATAGTACTTTAATAATCAGATATGGTGGTTGCATTTTTGATCAGATGCTTTTTCAGTGCCTAGCACATTTTATTCACATTTATAAAGATACATTTTAAAATTTTATTCATTTTTATTTTTATGTTTTTGCAATATTTTTTATTAAGGTATTATATGTGTACATATCTTACCATTGAACCCCCCACCCCACTCCCATACATGCCCTCAACCCCCAATATTTTGCATCCGTTGGGTACTCTTATATGTATGCATATAATTCCTTCGGTTGATCTCTTATTTACCCCACCTCTCCCTAACCTTCCTGCTGTAATTTGACAGTCTGTTTTATGCTTTACTGCCTCTGTATCTATCTTTTTGTTCATCAGTTTATAATGTTTTTTTGTTATCCACAAATGAGTGAGATCATGTGGTATTTTCTTTCATTGACTGGCTTATTTCACTTAGCATAAAGTTCTCCAATTCCATCCAGGTTGCTACAAATGGTAAGAATTCCTTCTTTTTTTATGGCAGCATAGTATTCCATTGTGTAGATGTACCATAGTTTTCTGATCCAGTCACCTGCTGATCGGCATCTAGGCTGTTTCCAAATCTTAGCTATTGTAAATTGTGCTGCTATGAACATAGGGGTGCATATATCCTTTCTGATTGGTGTTTCTGCTTTCGTAGGATATATTCCCAGGAGTGGGATTACTGGGTCAAATGGGAGTTCCATTTTCAGTTTTTTGAGGAAACTCCATACTGTTCTCCACAGTGGCTGCACCAGTGTGCATTCCCACCAGCAGTGCACGAGGGTTCCTTTTTCTCCGCATCCTTGCCAACACTTGTCCTTTGTTGATTTGTTGATGATAGCCATTCTGACAGGTGTGAGATGGTATCGCATTGTCGTTTTGATTTGCATCTCTCGGATAATTAGTGACTTTGAGCATGTTTTCATGTGTCTCTTGGCCTTCCTTCTGTCTTCTTTCAAAAAGATTCTATTTAGGTCCGTAGCCCATTTTTTTTATTGGATCATTTATCTTCCTTTTATTAAGTTGTATAAGCTGCCTGTAGATGTTGGAGATTAAACCTTTATCAGTGATAACATTTGCAGATAACATTCTCCCATACAGTGGGGTTTCTTGTTATTTTGTTGATGGTTTCTTTTGCTGTGCAAAAGCTTTTTATTTTGATGTAGTCCCATTTGTTTATTTTCTTTTTGGCTTCCATTGCCCTAGGGGCAGTATCAGTGAAGAAGTCCTTTCGGAATGTGTCTGAGATTTTGCTGCCTGTGTATTCCTCTAGTATTTTTATGGTTTCCGTCTTATGTTTAAGTCCTGTATCCATTTTGAGTTTATTTTTGTGTATGGTGTAAGTTGGTGATCTAGTTTCATTTTTTTTGCATGTATCTGTCCAATTTTCCCAACACCATTTATTGAAGAGACTGTCTTGACTCCATTGTATGTTCATGCCCCCTTTGTCAAATATTAATTGCGCATAGCGGTTTGGGTCGATATCTGGATTCTCTAATCTATTCCCTTGATCTATATGTTTGTTCTTGTGCCAGTACCAGGCTGTTTTGAGGACAGTGGCTTTGTAATACAGCTTGAAATCTGGTATTGAGATCCCTCCTACTTTATTCCTCTTTCTCAGGATTGCTGTGGCTATTTGGGGTCTTTTTTTATTCCAGATGAATTTTTGGAGAGTTCTTTCTAGGTCTGTGAAATATGCCGTTGGTATTTTAATGGGGAGTGCATTGAATCTATAGATTGCTTTGGGTAGTATGGACATTTTAATGATGTTGATTCTCCCAATCCATGAACATGATATGTTCTTCCATCTGTTTACGTCTTCCACTATCTCTTTTTTCAGTGTCCTGTAGTTTTCCGCGTATAGGTCTTTTACTTCCTTGGTTAAGTTTATCCCTAGGTATCTTAATTTTTTTGGTGCAGTGGTAAATGGGATTGCCTTTTTAGTCTCTCTTTCTGTAAGAGGTGAAATAACAACAGATCCCGCCGAAATACAAAGGATTGTTAAAAAATACTAGGAACACTATTTACTATTTCACTATTGGTGTATAGAAATGCCATAGATTTCTTGGCGTTAATTTTGTATCCTGCTACATTGCTGAATTCATTTATTAAGTCTGTTAGTTTTTTGATGGAGTCTTTCGGTTTTTTTTATGTACAATATCATGTCATCTGTAAATAAGGACAGCTTTACATCTTCTTTTCCAATTTGGATGCCTTTTATTTCTTCTTCTTGTCTAATTGCAATGGCTAATACTTCCAGTACTATGTCAAACAGGAGTGGTGAGAGTGGGCATCCCTGTCTTGTTCCTGTTCTTAGGGGAAATGGTTTTAGTTTTTGCCCATTGAGTATGATGTTAGCTATGGGTTTATCATATATAGCTTTTATTATGTTGAGGTATGATCCTTCTATTCCACGTTGTTTTGAGTTTTTATCAAGAAAGGGTGTTGGATTTTGTCAAATGCTTTTTGTGCATCAGTTGATATGACTATGTGATTTTTATCTCTCAATTTGTTTATGTGATGTATCACGTTAATTGATTTGCAGATATTGTTCCATCCTTGCATCCCTGGGATAAATCCTACTTGGTCATGGTGTATGATATTTCTGATGTACTGCTGGATCCGATTTGCTAGAATTTTGTTGAGGATTTTGGCATGTATGTTCATGAGGGATATTGGCCTATAATTCTCTGTCATTGCGTTGTCTTTATCTGGTTTTGGTATTAGGGTGATGTGGGCTTCATAGAAGGAGCTTGGAAGTGTTCCTTCCTCTTGAGTTTTTTGGAATAGTCTGGGGAGGATAGGTTTTAGTTCTTCCTTGAATGTTTTGTAAAACTCTCCTGTGAAGCAGTCTGACCCCGGGCTTTTGTTTGCCGGAGGCTTTTTGATGACTGCTTCAATTTCTTCCATAGTTACTGGCATATTGAGCTGTTTAGATTCTTCCTGATTGAGTTTTGGAAGGTTATATTTTTCTAGGAATATGTCCATTTCCTCCAGGTTGTCCAGTTTGTTGGAATAGAGTTGTTCGTAGTATTTTCTAACAATCCTTTGTATTTCGGCAGGATCTGTTGTTATTTCACCTCTTTCATTTGTGATTTTGTTTATGTGGGTCCTCTCTCTTTGCTTCTTGGTGAGCCTGGTAGAGGTTCATCAATCTTGTTTATCCTTTCAAAGAACCAGCTCTTGGTTTTGTTGATCTTTTATATTGTTTCTTTGGTCTCTATGTCATTTATCTCTGCTCTGATCTTTATTATTTCCCTGCTTCTGCTTACACTGGGCTTTTCTTGTTGCTCTTTTTCTAACTCTTTGAGTTGTAGGGTTAGGTAATGTATTACCATTGTTTCTTATTTTTTCTGCAGTAGGCTTATAGAGCTATTAACTTCCCTCTCAAGACTGCTTTCGCTGTGTCCCATAGATTTTGGATTGTTGTGTTTTCATTGTCATTTGTTGCCATGATGTTTTTTATTTCTTCCTTGATCTCTCTGGTAACACAGTCATTGTTTAATAGCATGCTGTGTAGTCTCCATGTGTTTGATTTCTTTGGATTGTTTTTATTGTAGTTGATTTCCAGTTTTATGCCACTGTAGTCTGAGAAGATGCTTGATATGATTTCTATCTTCTTGAATTTGAAGAGACTTTGCCTGTGTCTCACCATATGGTCTATCTTTGAAAATGACCCATGTGCACTTGAGAAGAATGTATATTCTGTGGCTTTGGGGTGAAATGTTCTGAAGATGTCAATTAATTCCATCTGGTCTAGTGAGTCATTTAGGATTGATGATTCTTTGCTGATTTTTTTGTTTAGAGGATTTGTCCAATGGTGATAGTGGGGTATTAAAGTCTTCTACTATAATTGTATTGCTGTCAATCTCTCCCTTGATATCCTCCAGGAGATTTTTTATGTATTTGGGTGCTCCTATATTGGGTGCATATATGTTTACCAGAGTTATTTCTTCTTGTTGGATTGCTCCCTTTAGTGTTATGAAGTGGCCTTCGTTATCTCGTTATGTCCTTCACTTTGAGATCTAATTTGTCAGATATAAGTATTGCTATCGCAGCTTTTTTTTCATTTCCATTTGCCTGGAAAACCTTTTTCCATCTCTTCACCCTCAGTCTGTGTGTGTCTTTTATTCTGAAGTGGGTTTCTTGTAGTTTGCAGATATATGGGTCTTGTTTTCTTATCCAATGTGTTTCCCTATGTCTTTTGATTGGGGCATTTAATCCATTTACATTTAAAGCTATTATTGGTAGGTACTTATTTGTCGCCATTTTTATTCTTTACCCCTGTGTTCCTTCTTCACTTCCTATTTTTTTCTTTTTTTCTTTTTCAGCGGATCCTTTAGCATTTCTTGCATTGCTGGTTTGGTGGTAATAAATTCCCTTAGTCCCTTTTTTGTCTGTGAAGCTCCTGATTTCACCTTCAATTTTGTTTGATAGCCTTGCTGGGTACAGTATTCTTGGATTCCGACCCTTCCTTTGCATGACTATGTATATTTCTTTCCATTCCCTTCTGGCCTTATGAGTTTCTGTTGAGAAATTAGTTGCTAGTCTGATGGGGAATCCTTTGTATGTAACTTTCTCTCTCTCTCTTGCCGCTTTTAAGATTCTTACTTTGTTGTTGGTGTTTGCCAATTTAATGGTAATGTGCCTTGGTGTCGGTCTTTTTGGGTTTATTTTGCTTCAGACTCTGTGAGTTTCTTGGATTTGTGTGGGTTTTTTCTTCCTATATCAGGGAAGTTTTCTGTCATTATTTCTTCAAACAGGTTTTCTATTGCTTGCTCTGTTTCCTTTCCTTCTGGAACCCCTATTATGTGGATGTTGCTTTATTTTGTGTTGTCCCAAAGTTCCCTTAGGCTCTCCTTCTGCTTTTATTTTCTTTCTTTTCCTAGAAGCTGCTCTACTTGGGTATTTTTTCCCATCTTGTTTTCTAACTCACTGATGCGGTCCTCTGCTTCTTCTAGTCTACTCTATTGAGTTCTTTACAGCAGCGATGTCATTTTTCATTTCTTCTTGGTTCTTCTTCATTTCCTCTTAGCTCTTACTCATATTGTCGAATTTGTCTTCCATTCTTTTCAGCCACCTTATGACCATTTCTCTGAATTCTTTTTCTGGAAGGTTGCTTGCCTCCATTTCCTTTACTTCTTTTTCTGGTGATGCCTGCTTTTCATTCATATGTGGGCTGTTTCTTTGTCTCCCATGGTCTCTCTTCTCCGGATGTATGATTATTAGTTCTCTCTCTCCTGCGTTGATTTAAAGGCACAAAATACAACACAACCAGGTACAACACACAAGGCACTGAACAGGAATGTATTCACGATATTAATAACGTCCAATAAAGGTGACCACCAGAGATAGGCAAATTAGGGGATAGGAGAGAAAGAAGAAGAGGAAAAAGAAAGAAAGAAAACAAGGAGTGTCAAAATGAAATTGGGAAAAGGGAAAAAAAGTAAGAGAGAAAAGAAGGAGACAATGAGAGAAGGGGGAATACACTATATATATGGGGAGAAAACTCCAATATAATAGCCACTAATCCCAGCAAATGCCAGCAACAAGTACCTGAGGATTAATACAAACTACAACACCAACTAATATCAAGTGAGGCAAGGGAAAACAGAAGAAAAAACCAAAAAAACAAAGCAGTCAAAAAAGCAAACAAAGAAGAATAAGCAAAACATTCTCTCAAAAAAGCATAAAAATTCGATATAATCAACATTCAAGCAAACAACTACAAAAGGACAGAGAGAAAAACAATTTTTTGGATAGTTAAGACAGTGAAGAGAGAGGTGTGTAGGGACTTGGAGCAGGGGATTGGAGATTAGATATATAAGTAGGGTGAAATTTTAACGGGGTAAACAGAAAGAATAGGGAAAATCTAAAGCAAGAAAGGGGTAAGATAAACAGGACAACAAAAGGGGAAAAGTTAGGAAGAGAGTGATGGCATAAAGGTAGAGTTGAGATAGAGTAAAATGATGTTAAAGGAAAGATGAAAATAGAATGTAGAACACTAATCCCAAAGTAAAATAAAGAGAAAATAAAATGATACTTTAAAAAATAAAAAGATAAAATAGTAGTAATAATAATGCTGATTGAAAATAAAAATGTAATAATTAAAAAGGTAAAATCAAGTGAGGAAAAAAGAAAAAAATTAGTGTTTTGAGTAAAAGATGCAAAAAATGAAAATAAAAAATAAAATAAAATGTGCAGTAGTGAAGGTCATTCACTTCCTCTATTGTTCTGTTTAGCACGCGTGTTTCTCAGTCAGTACAGTATGGCAGTTCCCTGCATTCCAGTGCTCCTCAGTGTTGTAAGCCAGTCCTGATTTTTAAGCAGGCAGTGTGTCTTAATTTCTTTATTCCTTTATTTTTGATTACACAAGAGTCAATTTGTGATTCAGCCCCTGGGTGGCAGTGTTTCTGGATTGACTTCCGGATCTCTTTGGCCTCTCTAGCCTGTATTTACATCCTTCTTTCCCTGTGGCACTCAATACCGGTTTGTGGAAGTGGGCTGCCTCAGAGCTGGCTCTCTGATGGTCACTCCCTGCTCTGATCCCTAGGTTTCAGAAAAACACTTTCCCCTGCAGTCTCCCAGGGTGTCCCCAACTGGGTGATCCTCTGTAGTGGGCTTAGTAATGAGAAGCAAGGATTTGAAGAGGAAAAAGCCCAAGTGTGTGAACAAAGGGTCTGCGCGCAAGTCTAAGCAGCCAGCACACCTTTGAAATTCTTAGGCTGTCCATGCATGTCAGATCAAAATGGGTTGCTTTTTAGAGATCCCTTCTCTTAGCAGCTCTGAGGACCCCCTTCCACATTCACGGATCATGCCAGCCCCAACCACCACAGCCACGGATTATTCTAGGCACAGACTTCCCTGGTCCTCCAACTCCCACAAAATGCGCGTTCCTCTCTCCGGCCCGGACCAGAGATCTCACCTTATCCCAGGCGAAATCTGACCTTTCTGTGGTGGAATGTACAGCTCCTCTGAATCTGCGTGTTTGCCCGAATTGGGGACCGGTGTTCTGGGGCTTACAGCTGTTAGGTGGGTGCTGTAGTTGTGGATTTTCAGCACCCAATGAGCTCCACTTTCCCTTTCAAGATGGCGCAGTCTCCACGACCGAGCCCGTAGCTCTGGGAGGGGACTCAGCCTCAGTGGAAGCTGCCCAGTCAGCGGAACCCCATTTAGCAGTGCCCCACCTTCTCCTGGAGTTTAGCTGTCCCTTAACTTGCCAACAAACACTCCTCGTGTGACCCTCAGCTGTTTTTTCTTTTTGCTCTCGGACAAGGCTCGGAACACGTCTGTCTATTCCGTCGCCATTTTTTTCCCCCCGGCCCCCATTTTTAAATTTTAGAATATTAATTCCTAGGTTTAGTTTTCTAAAGAACCTACAGCATCTAAGAAATTTATTTTTTTATATTTATTTTTCATTTAAGTATAGTTGATATACAATCTTATATGGTTATATTGTTTCAGGTCTATGATATAGTGATTTGACAATTTTATCACCTCACCAATTCTTATAACCATCTGTCACCATGCAAACTTATCACAATATTATTGACTATATTTCCCTTCCCCTTTTCACCCATCCCCCACACCCTCCCGTCTGATAACCATCCCCTTTGTCTCTTGTTTTATGAGTCTGTTTTTGTTGTTTTGTTTTGATTCCACCTATAAATAAAACTCTATGGCAATTGTCTTTCTCTGCTTTACTTAGTTCACTTAGCATAATACCCTCTAGACCAACCCATGTTGTTGCAAATGGTAAGATTTCCTTCTTTTTCTATGTCCAGTAATATTCCATTGGACATATGCACCACATCATCTTTATCCATTCATCTGTTGATGGATACCTCGGTTACCCCGTATCTCAGCTATCCTATCTAACAAAAGAGTAATATGCAAATTAACCCTCATTCTGCTACACCCACAAGTCTCGCCCACAAGCCACGCCCACAAGTCAATCAGGAGTGAATATGCAAATAAACCCAACAAAGAAGGCTACTGCCACAGAGAGCAGGAGGGAGGCTTGGGTTTCCCCAGCAATGGAGGAAGCCAAACTTTCCGCCTGCCCTTGCCAGTCTAGGCTTCAACTCAAGGCTACAAAGTTTCAATGATAGAAGATACATAAAACCAAACAGAAATGGCGGCAGCCACGGAGCTGGAAAGAGCAGGAGGCTAGGGTTGCCCGCGGTGATGGAGGAAGCCAAGCTTCTGCAGCCCTGGCCGGCCCAGGCCTCAGCTTAAGGCTACAAAGTTTCAATTATAGAATATACATAAATCTCCCCCCCCAAAATGGCTGCCGCCACAGAGCAAGCACAAGGTTTGGCTCCGCACCAGGCTACAAAGTTTCAATTGTAGAAGATAAATAAACCCCAGATACCAGGGTCTCCACTTGGGTCACCAGGGGGCGTGGCCGGCCTGCAAACCACCACAGGCCCATTGCCCAGGCTGCCCCATGCCCCAAGGGAACCCCCACCCTGATCTGGGACACCCTTCAGGGCAAACCAGCTGGCCCCCACCTGTGCACCAGGCCTCTATCCTATCTAATAAAAGAGTAATATGCAGATTGACCATCACTCCAACACACAAGATGGCTGCCTCATGTGGTCAAAGATCCTGCCCCCATGTGGACACAAGATGGCCACCACAAGATGGCCAGCAAGGGAGGGCAGTTGGGAGGGACCAGGGCAAGGGAGGCCAGTTGTGGTCGATCAAGCCTGCAGGGCAGGGCAGTTAGGGGTGACCTAGCCGGCAGAGGAGGGAAGTTGAGGGTGACCAGGCCTGTAGGGAAAGGCAATTTGGAGGGACTCAGGCCTGCAGGGGAGTGCAGTTGGGGGGGGGGCAGGCCTGAGGGGAGGGCAGTTAGGGGTGACCAGGCCTGAAGGGGAGGGCAGTTGGGGGCGACCCAGGCCTGCAGGGGAGAGCAGTTGGGGGGGTGGCCAGGCCTGCAGGTGAGGGTAGTTAGGGGTGACCAGGCCTGCAGGGGAGGGCAGTTAGGGGCAAACAGGCTGGCAGGGGAGCAGTTAGACATTAATCAGACTGGCAGAGGAGTGGTTAGGAGGTGATCAGGCTGGCAGGCAGAAGTGGTTAGGGGCAATCAGGAAGGCAGGCAGGCGAGCAGTTGGGAGCCAGCAGTCCTGGATTGTGAGAGGGTTGTCCGACTGCCCGTTTAGGACCTATCCCAGTGGTGGGATCGGTCCTAAACGGGCAGTCGGACATCCCTCGAGGGGTCCCAGAATGGAGAGGGTGCAGGCTGGGCTGAAGAACCTCCTGTCCCCCGTGCATGAATTTCGTGCACCGGGCCTCTAGTTGTAAATAATACTGCAGTGAACATAGGGGTAGTGCATATCACGTTTAATAGCTCTCCTAATATTAAACCATACTTGTGTTCCAGTATAAACTAATGAAGTACATATGCTAAAGTTTAATTAGTCTTTTGTAGTCATATTTATTAATAAGTTCGTCCACAGCTGGGTTTTTTTTATGTGCCAAACTCACTTTTTATTATGATATCTGTTGCATTAACTTCCATATTTAATTTGCTTTCACATGTGTTTATTTTTTACTATTTGGATTTTGTTGAATTTTCTTTAATATCATGAAATATAAAATGTAAAGGAAGTAAAAACCACCCCAGGTCTTATTAACATTTTGGTGAAAATTCTTCCAATTTTGTTTTCTTACTAAATTATTTTTATTCACTCAATGTGCTGGTGAATATACTCTGTAAATATTTTCATCATTTTTAATGGCTGCATGTTATTACATTTTATGATTGCATCAGATATATTTTTAATCAATATTGTGATGATGATATTTAGCCTGTCTCCTGTTTTCCCTACTACAGACAATGAATCAGTAAATGTCTTTGTACATCACCTTTGGATATAGTTCTAGGTACATTCAAAGGGAAGCAGGCCTCATTGTTACACATATTGCCAGAGTGTCCTCCTGGGAGATAGTTTCAACTCGCATTCCCCAAGTTAATGGAAACTGTCAGGTTCATGCAGCCCTGCCAATCTGGTCTGTGAAACATGTTTAATTCTCACAGCACTCCTTACTGGTAAATCAAGATGAAGATAAATAAGTGGTTTTTTTTTTTTTGTTTTTTTTTTTTGTTTTTTAATTAACTCAGTATGTTAAGGAAAGAGCAAAAGGAACTTTTTGGAGCTAAATCACAAATATTGAGAAAGGTATCACTGTAAGAAGCAAGGATAAGAATAATTAAGTATACTGACAATTATTGCAGATACTTGAGACCCAGAAACTGTTTGCTTTTATGCTAGAAATCATTGTGATTGGAGTAGACACTGAAGCAAATACCAAACTGATTTTAATTGTTCTTCCATTTTTTTGTAAGTTTAATTTTATATTTCTTGAAAGTCTTGGAAGTATGGTACACAGTCAACTCTCTCTCTCTCTCTCTCTCTCTCTCTCTCTCTCTCTCTCTCTCTCACACACACACACACTATTATATTTGTAAAATATTGTCCCAATATTACTAAGTATTTTTTCAAACACACCAAAAAGGAGAAAAATGTACATTCAACATTGTCATTTTGTGTCTTTAAAAAACAAACAAACAAACAAACAAACAAAAAAACAAACAAACAGGACATGCTTTTGATTAGACAAATTCTAGTTCTAGAAACTTACCTTTATATATAAAACGAGCTAATATGCAAATGGATGTCACATCCTCACACCCTTGTGCCCTCGTGCTGGGGCCAGGGGATCTGAGGCCAGGCCAGTGGACCTGAGGCCGTGCCCCCCACCTGGCGGGGCTTGAAGGGGGTGGGGCCGGTCAGGCCTGGGTCTGACGTGATTTTGAGGCAAGTGCAGTGGCTGGGGACTTGACTCTGGCTCCCGAGGCATGTCCCAGACTCTGACAGGAGGGAGATTTTCATATACATTTTACTAATTTTCTTGCATCTCTGACACTCTATTATAAAGGGCAAATAGCAATATTAAAATATTTCCTCTAATTAATTTCCTTTTAATGTGCACTAATATCATGCAGTGGGCCACTAGTAAAAATATAATCATCTATGATGGCAAACATTGGGCTAGGTGCTGGGGATTCCACCATGGGCAGGATGGGTATGACTGCTTCCCCTCATGGAGTTTGTAAACGAGGACAGGAGAGAGCTCCTCAAAGCAAACAGACAGGACAAAATAACCACAAACCAATAAATGCCACAAGGAATCAGTAATCTGAAATAGAGAGTCATGGGGGGTGGGGAGGAAAGGGCAACATCTTAGACTAGATGGTCAGTGAGGTTTTCTCAGAGAGACGTTTAAGCTGAGTCAGACAGCTGAGAGCGTCTGACACTCAGAGAGTTGGGAAAAGAGCTTTGCAAAGAAAAGGAAGAGCATATGCAAAGGCACAGAGTGTGCGTCAAGGACTGAAAGGAAGTCAGTGCTGGTGTTTGTGAGTGAGGCTGTGAGAGACTCTAGTTGAGGTTGGGAAGTCCCCGTGGCACAACAAGCCAGTGAGTCGTTCTGTTTTATGTTTTAAGGATAATGAGATGTCATAAAAGTGTCTTAAGCAGGTAGGGTGGGATGGTTGGTTTTAAGTTGAATGGATCACTCTGGTGGCCGGGAGAAGAACAGGTTGAAGACAGGAGAAGATCAGAAGCAGAGAGAGCAGTGGCCCAGCAGATGGGGAGGGTGGCCTGAACTAGGACAAGAGCAGGAAAGGCAGGAAAAGAACTAAGTCCAGTTGGAGGTGAAATCATGAAATATCAATGGTGGACTGGGTCCTGGAGATAAAATCATCTAGTTTTATTCATGTACTAGAGCAGTGGTCGGCAAACTCATTAGTCAACAGAGCCAAATATCAACAGTACAACGACTGAAATTTCTTTTGAGAGTCGAAAACCGACTTCTGCGCAGGGGCCACGAAGTTTTAATGGCACTGTACGTGCACACCCGCAGGTAGTATTTTGTGGAAGAGCCACACTCAAGGGGTCAAAGAGCCGCATGTGGCTTGCGAGCCGCATTTTGCCAACCACTGTACTAGAGGTTCAGTGCACGGTAAAAACAATGATGACCCTTCATTTCAGACTAGGGGACCTCCAGGATGTCCATAAAGGGTTAATATGGGGAAGAGTTTGAACTCCTGAGAGGTGAGCAGGGGAGATGGCACGAGGGTATTTAGATGCATGAGAAGTCTTGGATGTGGTATAAATTTGGAAGAGGACAAGTTACTGATAATAGAATCCAAATTGAGTAGGACAGGGAAACAGGACAAAGGAAAGTCACAGTACAGGTAAAGTTGGGGAATGAAAACCGAGACAGCAGCTCAGAAAATGTTACCACACTTTGAACACTGCATCAAAGCAACGAAGTCAGGAGCTCTTAAGTTATGAAGCCAGGGAAATGATTTTAACCATACTTTCCTTTGAAAATTTCAGGAAACATAATTTCACTTGCAGATGAGCAATAGGAAAAGCTGAGTACTGAAAAGAGTGTGAAAAAATGGCCACTCATACATTTTAGGGAAACATTTTATTGGGACAAGCTTATTAAAGAATAATTTAGAGCAGGGGTCTTCAAACTTTTTAAACATGGGGCCAGTTCACTGTCCCTCAGACCGTTGGAGGGCCGGACTATAGTTTAAAAAAAAACAAACTATGAATAAATTCCTTTGCGCACTGCGGGCCCGGGACGAGTTGGCTGCTAAGCAGGACAGGCAGCGGCACCCGGCGGGCCGGATAAATGTCCTCGGCGGGCCGCATGTGGCCCGCGGGCCGTAGTTTGAGGACCCCAGATTTAGAGCATCCATACAAATTAAGATGTTCAATCTTTTTGACACAATTCCACTCTTTGAACTGATTTTATAGGAATCCAAGAAACTGTAAAAATGAAAATATATGAGTACCAGTAAATTTATGACAACATTGTCATCATAAAAATTTGGAATTACTGCAACATTATCAGTAGACAACTGAGTAAAATATATTACTGTGCATACATAATGAAATACTTATGCAGTTGTAGAAAGGAGTCATGTTATCTTAAGGCAGATATGAAAAAATTTTCCATGATGAAGTTTAAATTAAAAGCACAAGTTTGTGTGATCCTATTTTTATTTACAAATATGTGTGTTTGTATGTTACCAGAATAACCTGCAAGTGCATTACCAAACCATTATGATTGGGAATTTTATTTTTAAATAAGAAGATATTAAAAGATCTATGGTTCATATAATTTGATTCTATAATTCTATTTCTACGGATAGAGATCCTAATAAATCATTCAAAATGGAATAAATTTTATAAAGAAAGATATCCATCACAGCATTATGTATGTTTTTTAAAAATAAAAAGATCCTAAATACCCATCGTATAGGCAATGCTTAAGCACATGATGGTACCTAAAGAGGTGAAATATTATGCAGCATGTTTCTGGGCAACAGACATTTCTTGTGAGATAAGGATAACAAGACCAAAGCTATTTCAACATGCACAGGAAAATACTAGAGGCAATTATGCTAATACTGTAGGTTGCATGTGATTGTCCCTGGGTGATGGGACTCGAGGTGATTTTACTTCTGTTTCTCAGTGGACTGAGACCCAGGACTTCTCCTGGGTAAGAATCACTCTTTCCTCTCAATGTCCCAAGGGCCCAGCCAAGGTCTTGGGGCCCAGAAGATCTGAGTACTGTCTGCCTAAAGGGAGATCATGTGGCTAAGCCTCCAGCAAGGATTGGCTTCCCCCAAGCTCCTTGCTCAGATATGAATCACTAAGAAACTACTACCCCCCAAGTAAGTAACATTGGGTGTTGGATTTTCGTGAACAGTGTCTGAGAATGTGGCTCTAGAGCGCCTCAGAGAAGCATGTCATTGGATAAAGCCACCAGCCACTCAATTCTACCCACCGAGATTTTGTCTCTCAGGGCCAGACAGGGGAACAAATGCAACAACTCAGCAAACTCTTTGAACACCACCTGAGAAATGCATTTGCAGAGCATGCCATGTGCTTCTCTGGGCACCTGAAGAAAAACGTCGAGGGAAATCTCAAGGTCCTTGCCCCCAATCAAGGATTCAAGTGATCACTTTGATCCACAGGCATTTATTGATACCTAATGGGTGTCTACTGCTGCCCTGGGTCCCTGGGCACAGAGCTAGCAGACATGGTAGAAGTTTGGTCCCCAGATCTCCTGGGACCAGGTCAGAAACTTGTGCAAAGGGGAAATAACAAGACATGTTAACCTGGATTATCTCTGATCCCAGAGACAAGACCCAGCTCCATGGAGCCCCCAGGGAAAGGAGGAACTAGGCTGAGAAGGAGCATCAGGAGCACCCACCAGGTCAGGCATAAGGCTGCCTCAGTGCTCCCACCTGTGCCCTCACTAATGAGGCTCCTGGGAGATTCTGATTCCTCCTCCCTTCAGGTTCCTTGACTCAGATGCTGCATTAATCACTAGGAAGGTCTCTGCCATCCAGTTCAACCCACTTAGTGGGTAAAAGTTGGATTATTTGGAAGGTCTCTCAGAAAACCTGTTCCCCATCCCAGACATGGGTCTCCACAGGGCGAAAGAAAATAATGGGTAGGGAGGTGGGTGGTTGCTGTTGTTTTGATTTTTGTTTTCTTGGTTCAGGGCTCCATAAATTATATGCCTGAATTCATGACACCTGGTCACCACCATTCTTTGCAAGACAACTTCCAGGTTTTATTGTCTTTTATTACCGCTAATCTCCATTTCCTTCCTCTCCCTCCACATAGCAGCCACTTCAAAATTGGCATGTATGCTTGAAGAATTTATGTCTTTGTATGTCTGTGTGATTTATAGACACACGAAGTGTTGTGGTATAAATCCCATTGTGTTTTTAACTTTTTGTGTTGACACTATAATTTTTATATCCACTCTCCTTACTGTGTGGATACTCAAATCCCTGCTTCTCTTATATTTTTCCAAAGCATTCTCTCTACATACAGACTAATTTTCTTAGTCAAAATTGAACCCTCCCACTTTCCTGCTTAAAGCATTTCAAAAACTTCCTATTACAATTAGGAAAAAATGGAAACCAGCTCATGAGGTCTACTTGTCTGGCTCCTACATACATCTCCAACCTCAAACAGTATCCTTCTCTTTCTTCTGCTCCCCACACTTCAGCCATACTGGCTTTCATTCAGTTTGTTGAATTCACAAAGCTCTTTCATCTCAGTGCCTTTGCCTTCTCCCCCTCCCACACCTCACCTCTTGGAATGGCTTTCTCTTTCTCAGCCTTCAAGCCTCTCCTAACTGTGGACATTGCTGCAGCCCTTTTGGAGAGACGTTGGCAATATTAGTCATCTTGGGCCATGTTCCCTGGAAACAGTGACTCCTGGGAACTGGGACAGAGTTTAGTGAAGGAGTGACCTCAGGAGAAGAAGATGGAGGGAGGTGAGCAGAGATGTGGACTCAGCACATTATGTTCAGCCCGGTCTTGAGAGTGGATCTGAGACAGGAATGGTACCCATTGAATGAGTGCCATTGGAGGAAAGGAGCCAGGCTTGTCTACCCAGTGCCAGTCATTACTGGCCTCTGGCTGAGCCTACATCCCAGGGCAGTGGAGGGGGAGCACCTACCCAATCTAGACAGGGAATGGGCCGTCAGGAGCCGTGAGCAGCCAACATCCACAGCAGCTGGGAGCTGGGGATGGCTGAACCAGCCAGTGAAATTGCACCCACTAGTAAAACCTAAGGTGTGCACGGCCTTCCTCCTAGAAATTCATTCTTAGCAACATACTTTAGAGAACCTTCATTCACGTCCCCATGAAGGAGACAAGAAAGTCCATTTCAGCATTGTTTATGATGGTGGAAAACTGGAGATAACCTAAATGTCCTTCAACAGGAGAATAAAGTAATCCTAGTTAATACCTACTAAAGCAGTAAAAGTAGTGGACTGGAGCATGTGTAGTAACATGGACAAATCTCAAAGCATGATTGAATGAAGAAGCAAGTTTCAGGGTACATTCTGAATGATGCTATTGAAATAAAATTTCAAAAATGCAAAATCAACACTAAATATAATCTGTGTGTATACAACTTTCGAGTAAAATTATAGAAACCGACTTAAGGACAAGCACAAAGTGGATGATAGTAAGTAGCTCTGGGGAAGGGAAAACTGGGATGGAATCAGGAGTTCAACGGTCTCCTAACTGTCACCCTAATGTTCTATTTAAAGACACACAGGCGATGGCAGCATTTTAAAATTTAGTAGTAACACAGGTGATCACAATTTATTCTACATATATTTTATTCTATTACATTTAATCTGAAATATTCACACTTTTAAAATTATAAAAAATATTTATGTGGCTCTATGTACACCTAGAGTGATACTTTTTGTTTTTCTTGCGCTATCATTTTACTTGCAAATGACAACAGAAGCACACAGATGATCCATTTTCTTTTTTTAGGCTCCATCACAGCACTTTGCCACATTTCATCATGTCACATGAGTTTGTTAGCCACGCTGTTCATATACAGTACAATTAACATCGCATGAGGATGTTTATGTCAGTGGGAAAATACTCATAAAAACGCTAAAGTTTCTGAGATGGAATTGACAGGATAAGGTTTGGGAACCCACTTATTCCAGGTGTTTCTTTGCTATGTATTCTATCAAATATTTCCAGTGGTCCATTCCCACCCAGTGATGCTGATCAGAAGAACCAGTTTCATGCTCTTACACTCTGAGGGGCTATATTTTGACACAGAAGGCCTGCTTTTCCCCTGTGTCCCAGCTGAGGAAATGTTATTCAAAAAGTGATCAGGTCAAGCTTGAGAATGAGAGGCCTATGTTAAAGTTTCTCCTACGGTGATTCTTCAGGCTCTTTGGACTTAGCAAAATTATATATATGAATATTCAAATATATAAGACCAAATTTAATTTTAATTTTGCTAAGTACTTATAGATGGGCCACCTGGGTGCCGCTACTAGTTTACAGTCCCATCGCAGTCCATGATGTTTCCATTTGTCCCATAGCCTCACCAACACTTGGCATCATCACACTCTAATCTGTCATGCAGATTGGTGTAAAGAGCGCCTCATGACTTCTCTGACTACAAGTGCAATTTAACATCTCTTCGTATCTTGTTAACGTTTTGGGTTTCCCTTTATGAAATTCCCTTTTCATATACTCTACCCATTTTTTATGTGACAGACGTTCCTTACAAACTCTAGATATTAATCCCAACAAGGGATTTCAGAGAAAGCTTGCAAGTTTTAAGATAAAGCTCCTATAGACATTTGTGTTCAGGTTTTTGAGTGGATGAAAGTTTCCATTTCTCTGGGATAAGTGCCCAGGAGTGCAATAGCTGGGTTGTGTGGTAGTTGCATGTTTAGTTTTATAAGAAACAACCAAACTGCTTTCCCCAGTGGCTGTAATAGTCTACATTCCCACCAGACCTGTCTGAGTGACAGTTTCTCCACCTCCTCACCAGCATTGAGTGTTACCACCGTCTTTTATTTTAGTTAGTCTCCTTGTGATTTAATTAACCTTTTCCTAATGGCTTATGATGTTGAACTTTTCAAGTGAGCAAGCGACATGTTATAGCCTCTTCAGTGAAGTGTCTGTTCATTTATTCCGTTTAATTCTCCAGTGAAACCACGTGGGCCTGGAAGCCCTTCATTAGAATGCTTTAACTACAAATTCAATCCCTTTAAGAGACTAGTCAGCGCATCACTTTCTTCTGAGGAAGGTTGTATAGTTTGTTTCTTTCCAGGAATCCGTCATTTCACCTAACCTGTTGGAACTATGTGCACAGCGCTCTTCTGTTTCTTGGTCAGACTGGCTAGAAATCTGTTTATTTTACCAATATTTCTAGAGAAGCAGTTTTCCAGTTTGTTGAGGGCTGTTCTGCAATTCTTTATTTTACTGATTTCTGCCATTATGTTTTCCCCCTTCCTTGGTTCTTCAAGGTCACTCTGTTGCTCTCTCTAATTTACTATTTGGACACTTAGATCTCTCTTCACCGCTGTAATTCTTCCCTTAGAAGTCTATTTTAAACTAAAACTCTCTCTTTTATGGCTGCTTTTGATTTGCAGCTATTCTTAATTGTTTTTTAGTTGTGAGTATTCCATAATCTCACTCATGATTTCCTTTGAACTCAGGGTTTATGTAGAATAAACTTCACTTCAGCTTCCGTTGTACCTTCTTCAGTGTCCAGATATTTGGCGATTTTAAAGCTATCCTTTATTATTAACTTCTTACCTTACTACATTATGGTTAAAGAACATATATGCATCATGCATTACGGTTCATGAACATGTCAATGGAGAACAAACATATATTTCTTCTTTGAAATTTATTGAGACTTCCTAGGTGGCATAGTAAGTGGTAATGATTTATTTTGTTTAAAAGACTGGGTATTATCTGTTAGTTTGATATAATATGTATAAGAATGCAAACAATAACTTGCATTTGTCAAATCTTCTTCTGATTTTTAGAAAATCATTTATTGCTTCTCATTTAATAGGTCCTATTTCTGGAGGCAGGTTTAAAATTAACGCATTCTATTTTGCAAGACAGGATTCTTTCCCTTAACTTAAAATACATTCATTTAAATGTATCCCTGTGGTTTCTTACACATGTCTATATTTTCCTCAGCAAGATAAGCTCCTTAACACGTCCTCCTGTTTTGTACTCCCCTATTCTCATCCACTACACAGTGCTGATACTATCTAGTATTTTAGAATTTTTTCACAATTTTTCTGTATTCTTTTTTTTAAATAAATCTTTATTGTTCAGGTTATTACAATTATTCCTCTTTTATTCCCCCATAGCTCCCCTCCATCCAGTTCCCACCCCACCCTCTGCCCTTACCTCTCCACCACTGTCCTCATCCATAGGTGTACAATTTTTGTCCAGTCTCTTCCCGCACCCCCACACCCCTTTCTCCCCGAGAATTGTCAGTCCACTCCCTTTCTATGCCCCTGATTCTATTATACTCACCAGTTTATTCTGTTCATCAGATTTTTTATTCCCTTGATTTTTAGATTCACTTGTATCTATATATGTATTTATTGTTCATAATTTTTATCTTTACCTTTTTCTTCTTCCTCTTCTTCTTCTTAAAGAATACCTTTCAGCATTTCATATAATACTGGTTTGGTGGTGATGAACTCCTTTAGCTTTTTCTTATCTGTGAAGCTTTTTATCTGCCCTTCTATTCTGAATGATCGCTTTGCTGGGTAGAGTAATCTTGGTTGTAGGTTCTTGCTATTCATCACTCTGAAAATTTCTTGCCACTCCCGTCTGGCCTGCATAGTTTGTGTTGAGAAATCAGCTGACAATCATATGGGTGCTCTCTTGTAGGTAATTAACTGTTTTTCTCTTGCTGCTTTTAAGATTCTCTCTTTGTCTTTTGCTCTTGGCATTTTAATTATGATGTATCTTGGTGTGGTCCTCTTTGGATTCCTTTTGTTTGGGGTTCTGTGCACTTCCTGGACTTGTAAGTCTATTTCTTTCACCAGGTGGGGGAAGTTTTCGGTCATTATTTCTTCAAATAGGTTTTCAGTATCTTGCTCTCTCTCTTCTGGCACCCCCATAATTCGGATGCTGGTACGCTTGAAGTTGTCCCAGAGGCTCCTTACACTATCTTCAAATTTTTGTATTCTTTTTTCTTTTCCAGTTGGGTGTTTTTTTTTTTTTACTTCTTTGTATTTCAAATCTTTGACTTGATTCTGGTGATCCTCTAGTCTGCTGTTGGATCTCTGTATATTATTTTTTATTTCAGTCAGTGTATGCTTAATTTCTAGTTGGTCCTTTTTCATATCCTTGAGTGTCTCACTAAATTTCTCAGCCTTTTCTAGAAAATTCTTGAAAAACCTTATAACCGTGGTTTTGAACTCTATATCCAGTCGTTTGCTTTTCTTCATTTCTTTCATTTGTTCCTGTTTCTTTGTCTCCTCATTTTGGCTGCTTCCCTGAGTTGATAGAGTGGCTTTGTGTGCTAGGTGTCCTCTAGGGCCCAGTGGCTCAGCCTCCCCAGTTCCCTGAGGTGGACACTCTTGGTGCACCCCTTTGTGGGCTGTGTGCACAGTCTTGTTGTAGTTAAGCCTTGATTGTTGTTGGTATCACTGGGAGGAATTGACCTCCAGGCCAATTGGCTGTGAGGATCAGCTGTGTCTACGCTGGGAGAACTTCTGTGCTGGAGATAGCTTTATGAGACAAGAATTGCAAAATTGCAAAAGCCTCTGTGCTCAGCTTGGATGGGGCGGAGTCTCAGGTCGGAGCAGACAGCTTTGGCTTCCCGTCAGCCCTGCCCTATGAGGCCCCTGGGTCTCAGTGTCCCTCAGTAATGGCTGCAAGCACCTCTGAGAGAAAGCCGCCCTCGAGTTTCGTCGGCTGCCAGACAGTCCAGTTTCTCCCCAAATGAGTCTGGGTTCCCAGAGTCTTGCCCGGAACTGGAGTTCAGTGCAGCTGGA
Source organism: Plecotus auritus (assembly GCF_963455305.1). Lineage (NCBI taxonomy): Eukaryota > Metazoa > Chordata > Mammalia > Chiroptera > Vespertilionidae > Plecotus > Plecotus auritus. The sequence goes on from NC_137774.1 coordinate 43,592,653, forward strand.
AGCTTCCATCCCTATCCCGCTTGAGAAAGCCAGCCAGGCACTCAACTACCAGTCCTCTCCGCATGCGCGCGTCTCTGTACCTCAGCCTTTTGCAGCTCCTCTGAATCTCAATGTGCTTTTCTCTTTCCTTCTAGTTGTAGAATTTCCACTCAGCCAGCTTTCCTGTGGTTCTGGATGGTGTTTGTTTTGTATTTTAGTTGTAGTTTTGAAATTGTTTTGCGAGGCAGCAGTTTAGGTGTTTACCTATGCCACCATCTTGGTTTCTCCTTCTGTATTCTTTTAGTCAAGAATAAACTTAGCATGGGGCCCCATTGCTTACTCCTGGGATTTTTGGTTCTGGCTTCACCCAGAACATGGACCCTCATAGAATTTCTAATCTCTGTATTTAAGGAGAAAAGAGCTTAGCCCAAGGCATCATGGAGAATCACAAATGAGGTACAGGCTTTGTCACGAGGAAGAGAAAATGGCCAATGAGCTCAAGCACAGCCCATCCAGCAGACCTCTCCACTGTCCAGGCACCCAGAGAGCACTTTCCAAGGAGGACCCCACTGAGTCTCTACAATAAACCTATGAGCTTGATCCTAGGCTCACCCCATGTGTAGAGGCACAAGCACTCAGAGACACGAAGTGACCTGAAGACTTACACAAGCATGTGGCCGAGTGACCACTGTGCTGTGGAGTGGTAGGGTGCTCACCTGGTAAATAGATGGTCCCACACCTGTTGGGTGGTACAAATGTTCTGTAATAACACAGAAATATGAGGCTGGAAGTGGAGTCCCTGCTCAGGAAGGTGGGCAGCTGGTATTCCACCAGTTTGTCTAGTCGGTGTGCCTGGGGGTCTGCACCACACAGGTATTTTTTTTAGGAAACCACGAGTGGGTGCTGGGGACACTTGGCTGGTTGGCAGCTGGGGCCCAGGGCTGGGCTGACTGGCCTCCGTGTTCTGCTCAGGATGCCCCCATTGGGAGGCCAGTCTTTGGCATCTTACCAGCAGCTCTGAATCCTGTGGGGGCAGAGTCCTGGCTTCCAGGAAGGGCAGGTGGAGAAGGTGAGAGGCCTTCTCACTGGGAGTGTTAGGGATCCTTGAGGCCAAACTCACCTTCCATGATTCTCCAGTTCAACAGTGCCCGCCTGACCTCCTACTCTCCAGAGAGTTCTGGGTAATCAGCAGAGCAGCTGGGGGCTCCCAATGGGGCCACCACCTTAGTTTCAGGCTGTGAGCACATTTGAACTTAAGAAGGTTTCTCTTTGTGTTTCCAGTTTCGGTCTCTGTACTAAACTGAAAGGTTAACAGAAAAGCAGTTGGGCCCTCCTATCTTGGCATCAGCAGGGCCACAGGCAGGGCTGGAAGGTAGAGTTGGAGTGTCTGGAGATGCAGATGGGGAAGTGCTGGACGTGGGAGGACCCCGGGCTGCCAGCTGGAAGAACTTCACGTCATTCCACACACCTTTGATGAGGAACCGCAGCATGTTCTGCTGGTGCTGGCCTGGCAGGTCAGGCGGCCTATGCCCTCCAGGCACTGGCTTTTGGCTTTTGGACTCCATGACCTTGTCCTTGGTTTTCTTGGGCAAAAACAGCACCTCCTATTCTTCTCCTTGGTGACCACTGTCATGGATGGTGGGTGTTGCTGTGGCCTCTCCACTGCTGGGCAGCCTGCTGACCTGGAGAGAGTGGAAGGTGCACTTGAGGGTGTTGTTGGCGGTAGGCAGGTCTTTGTTTTTCGAGTTTCTCTTCCTGTCTTGAGGGCTGGCTTCTGTCCAGTAATCCACCTGCCGCTCCATCAGCTTGGCGCCATCGCCCTGGCTGGGGGAGGACAGGCCCCACTCACTGACAAGATGAGTGGAATGACAAGGCCTCATTGGCGATCAGAGGTATGGACAGAGGGAAGGATGAAAGCACGCTGCAGCCCAAGGGGTTCCATCATCTGAGTCTCCCGATGTGTCTGAGGACTGTTCTACTATCCCAACATTCACCACCTCTTCAAAAAGAATGAGCTATAAGGACTCCTCGTTGGGGCTCTTCTGCTTGTAGGAGAGCAGAGCTTCCTCGATGGGCAACTGGTAGGCACAGTTGGCCTCGTGATGTACTGTGTGATTCTCATCATGATGTCCAGCGTGTCCTGCATGGCGCTCTCGGCCTCCAGCTTGTGGAACAGGTCCCACCAGGCCAGGTCCTAGAAGAAGCTGTTGTAGCAATAATGCATGGAGCCCAGGTGCCTGGCCATGGGGTCGGAACCTAGTGGGATGACCAGGAAACTCATGTAGCCCCGCTAGTCGAGCATCTTGTAGGACAGCAGCTCCAGGAAGATCCGGAGCACAGCGCTGAAGTAGTTGTGCCCCTGCCACCAGGATCTTTACCCCCTTCGGGGGCTGGGAATTATAGTGACAGTATGTCTGTATGTGCCAGATGATACAGCTGAAGGCCGCCTGGATGTCAGCCCTGGAGCGAGTGCACAGCAAGGCAGCGTGTGCCCTTGCAGGGTGTCCATGGGGAACTGCTCCTGCCAGTTGGAGGTGTTGACGAGGATGATGTTTTCAGGCAGATGGTCATCAGAGATGAGGATGTGGTTCAGCTGGTTGTACATGGTCTTCCTGGGGATCTGCAGCTGGCTCCCTGCGTCTGGACAGCGCTCAATATCTAGGCTGTTGACCTGCTTGTTCTGTGGTTGTGCCGTCTGCCGCTCCTTCAGGTATCTGCCCCGGCCATGGTGGCTGGGATGCTTCCCCTTGGCCTTTGGTGGAGGGGATGATGAGAGATTCGGTGTTGGTGATGGCCCACTGGGCAGCAGCTTCTTGGGGAGCATGTCCAGGGCTGAGGTCTCTGCCTCCGGGCTGTCCTTGGGCTGTGCTGGCTGCTACCCTGGGTGGGCATGCTCTGAGGCGCTAAGTGGGAGACACTGTCACTTGGCTATTGCTGCCTGGGCTTGGTCTTCCCGGGCACTGCGGCCAGACTAGGAAGCTCCTTTGTTTTGTTTTGTTTGTTTTGTTAACCCTCACCAGAGGTGATTTTTCCACTGATTTTTTTAGAAAGAGTTGAAGCGAGGGGGAGAGACAGAGAGGGAGAGAAGCATCAATGTGAGAGAGACATGTGGATTGGTAGCCTCCTGCATGTGCCATGACCAGGGCTGGAGATCAGGCCTGTAATTGAGACAGGTGTGCCCTTGACCAGAATCGAACCTGGGACCCTTTAGTCCATAAGCCAACACCCTAGCCCCCAGTGAAACTACTAGGGCTCGGAAGCTCCTCCTGGCTCTGGGCACTGTGGATGCTCCCCATGTCCGTTTTCAAACTGAAATGTGGCAGGCCTTCCCAGTATGGCCTGAGCTTGGGCTTGATGGTGTTGGGAAGGCTGTCATCTTCCTCCCTGTCTGGACTATTGTTGCTGGTTCTCCAGCATGTTAGACAGAAGGTGCAGGTCCTCCTCCACTCGGGGACATGATCTGCAGGGTCCTGCTCTGAGTGTAGGACCTCCTCTGACACTTGTTCCCTGCTCAACCAAGCCATGACTTTCTGATTAAAGTTTGGATGCCTTGTCATGGACATTGTTGTGACTTTCAATAGTCGCTGCTTCCTGGTCTCCCTCACCTCAAAGTCATCCTGGTCCGGGTCCTACCCATGGGTGGCACCTTCACAGGCCTCCTGCTCTGAGAAGCTCTCATACTCCTCCTTAGAGTAGTGATTTGTGGACTTGGGTCTTGGGCCGGCCCGCATGGTGCTGTCCTCATGGTGAATGGACTGGCTAGACATGGGAGGAGGTCCAGATTCAGGCGACTTTGGGAGAGGGGATGCTGTGGGCCACCGAGTCGGAAACACTGTCGCTGGGCTGTTTGATGCCCGAGGGCCCACGTGTTCTCTTGTGCTTTGGCCAGATTTGCAGGCTATTGTTGGCTCGGGCCTGTGGATGCTCCCCATCTTTGTGAGCTGGAGTGTGCCAAGCCTTCAAAAAACAGTCTGAGCTTTGGCTTGGGGTGCTGAGGGTGCTGTTATCATCCTCCATGTCTGGGCCACTGTCACTGGGGTTTTGCAGTGTGTTAAATAGAAGGTCCCGGTCCTCATCCAACTCAGGGACATTTTCTGCTGTGTCCTGCTCAAGTCCACAGCCTCCTCTAACACTTCGAACTTTCCCAGCCATGCCACAACTTTCTTTTTGATATTTTGTGTCCTGGTAATGGACGTCTTTCCTAATATCCATGGCCTCTGCTTCTTGGGCATCTGTATGTCAATCCTCTCCTCAGCCAAGTCTGGCCCATAGATGGCATTGTTGCTGGCCTGTTGCTCAGAGGTGAAGCTCTGATATAGCCCCTTGGAGTAGTTAACCTTTTACTTAGCCTTGCATCTGGCCTGTATGGCATTGTCTTTCTGGTGGATGGGCTGGCTTGACAGGGAGCAGATCCAGAATTCGGCCATGTTGGCAGAAGCCTCCTTGATGCTGCTGCAGAGGCACAGCCCCTGGCCACCCTTGAGGGGTTGATGCCTGACCTTGGCCATGTGGATGGCGCCCACAGGGAGTGTCTTGTAGATCCAGATGGTCTGGTTCTTAAAGCGCTTCCTCCAGCGCAACAGGACCTGTAGGTTGTTGCCTTCTCTCTTGAGGAAGTGGGGGTCCTGCAGTAAGGTCAGCCCCAAGTCTGTCTCCAGTTGTCCACTGGGGAACAGCACACTCACGTAGGATGTGTTTGTAGCCCTGCATCTTCATGGTGATCACCATTGATATGAGGTTGAAGCCCTGCAACTTCATGGCAATCATCAGGGAGATGAGGTCCTTCTCCAGCTCTTTGAAGACCACCATCTTCACTAAGGTCATGTTGCACAACGTGGGCACGAATCTGAGGCTGGGGCTATCCAACTCCCGAGTAGCAAACAGGTTCTTGGGCATTGGTGTGCTGAGCCTGGGCACGGGGCTGGGGGTGCAGGGGGTTGTGGAGACCAGGACTGTGGGCATCAAGGAAGCTGCAGCTGCTTGCCCCATACAGGTCCTTTCTGTATTCTGGGGTGATGGTTTCTTTTCCTTTGTTGGGACAGAGGAGATACATTCCGTCAGGGGCAGCTTATGAACTGCCAGGTGGGTTGGGGGCTGTAGTGCAGACCGAACCCCTAAGCACTCAGTGATTATTGTCAGGAGGTGGGACACGAGTGATCCAAGGACAGTGTGTGTGAAAAGGGACCACATGACTAGGTCAGGGAAGGCCTGTGTGGTGTTCTTGCAAACTCAGAGACCTAAAGTTATCACAAAGGATGTTCTGAAATGAAAACTTTTAAACTAAAAGCAGTTTATGGTGGGTAGTCATGTCCTAGACTGGCATCTTCCCTGACTAAGGTCAATTTTTACCTTAACTGAGCCTGTCTATTGTCTTTTGGCACCTACAATAACATATCTTTGGAATGTCAAAGGAATTTCCCTTTTTCCGGACCCTTCAAAGCATAGGCAATGCTCTGTGAAGACCACAAATCCCCTCATTGTTACCGAGTTAATTGTTGACTTGTAACTATCCTATATCCACCTATGTAAAAGAAGTATGTCTGTGGCATTTTACTCTTTATGCAGTCACGGAGGATTCCACACTTTGATTTCTCTGGGATCCTAATGTATCACCACTGGATTTCATGTTACCAACATATAACTCCTGTTTTGATTGTAATGTATAAAATGAGGTGCAAAATTGCCATTCTCCAGAGCATTATCTCAATCTGCTGAGATTTTCTTCCCTCGAATTGTTGATAGCTGGGCTTAAATAAACTCACAAAAGTTCTTCACAGGTTTGAGTGTTTCTTACTTTGACATTTACTTGGTGTAGTGGGTCAGGATTCCAAAGAAGCTCATCATGGACCATACTGTGGACCTGGTGTTAGGATTCAACAAAAGACCCATTGAACCCACTGGTTCCCCACCCATCCGGTGAACCTGGGTGAGTTGTGTCTTAAATCCAGGACTTTTCCCTTGCTTGTGGTAGAGAGCTAGATTTGTTTGATCTGCATTTTTAAACACTCCAGGTGGAACTAAGATTAAGGGCTGAGGGATCTTAGGCTAAGACAAGACAGTAGGAAAAAAATGGGTGGCTGGTTTTAAATTGTGGCTTTCCAATAGGAATTGCTTTCTGATAATTTGAGGAAAAAACACACCTTTGTTGTGTAAATTAGAGTTGAATTCAATCAGCTCCAAAAATACAGGGGCATGTCCTTCCTCCAGCCCAAGTATCAGCTATTCTTAGTTGACTAAGAATCTCTGTGGAGGTGTCAGGTCATTCCTTATGACATGCAGGAGCCCCAAAGCAAAATTTCAGCTCAACTGCAATTAAAGTGACTCGTTCTTGTGGGGGATTACCCGTAAGGTTTGGTGACCACTCCCTGAACCCTCTGGTTGTTTTAGACAGCAGGGAGATAAACTGAGGCACATCAAAGGGTGGAATGTGATTTTCAGGGTGAGAGCCTCATGGAACTCAACCCATAAGCAACACATGTTGACCAACTACATTATATAACAATCCTAGAAACGTTGCTCAGAATCGGCAGATATCAGAAAACATACACACACACACACACACACACACACACAACTACAAAACAACAACAAAACACATCTAAAATAAACAGGGGAAGTTGTGCCTACAAGGTCAGGAGATCTTAGATCCCAGCCCTCATTAATACTCCTGATAGGAAGCTTTTATTTGCAAGTGCTTTACAGAAATGGGAAGATTTAACTAGAAAATATCCACCTAAAAATGGCCCAAATACAGTTGTCTTTGTGTGCCTAAATTCATTTTTTGACATGCAATAAGAATTAGAAAAATGCAAGCTCTTACATTAAACTGAATGAATGAATGGAAACATATCTTGATTTGGAAACAAGGAGATTCTAAGGAGGAGTGCTAATACATTCTTTTAAAAACAATTAAGGAATTAGAAATTTTAGAGACTGTCTCTGAACTCTTATGCAGCCAATAAATGCCAACACCCCATTCTTCTGCCTTCTCTAGCTCCCCCACTATATCCTTCACCCTTTCCCTTCCCTTCTTCCTTCCCCTCCACTACCACTCCCTACTGACTTAAGGAATATTGAGAATAGGAATTCCAACAGCTCCTTTTGGAGAAATGCTTATCTCAGCAAGAGAGGATCCAGCAATTGTTCCTGATTTTCTCAGTGACCCTGATGGGTTCACAAAGGCATTTACCTGTTAGGATATGTAATCCTGGCTATTCTAACTGATTCCAATGAATATAGCTAATGGTTTCTGCCAGCAAATGCAACACAATTTCTTAATAAAGTTTGCAAGAAAATTCCTGTAGAAAAATCTGTCCACTGTTAGAATCATAAGAAACTGAAATAAGATGTAGAAAAAGGGCGGGGGGGAGGGGGGGGGCAAAAACAACCATCGGGTTGATCCAAGGGTGTTTCCCCTTCTCACTGATAGTTTGGGAGAAGTTGAAATTATCATAGAAACAGGAGTCACTAAGACCCCTATAGATACTGGGGCTACTTTATTTGTTCCTAACCACATCCAACTAATTGTATTCTCCTTCAGAGTAAAGCTTCTGTGCAAATGGCAGGAATATTTAACCAATGTCTGTTTTTAATCAAAACCTGTTTCGAACCTGGGAATGTTATAGCCATATTAGCAAATATACATCTTTGCTCATCAAATCTGCCCCAATTCAACTTATAGGGAGAGGTGTTTTGTTTGTTTATTTGTTTGTTTTATGAAATTAGTGATACCCACACATAATTTTTCCAGAAGAGTAATGTGTATTTAGAAATAAATGAACAAGATACTGAGCCCAACAGAGCCTGAAATGAACCCAGTGGTGTGTCCTCAAAGTTGGGGTCCTGGCTGCACCCAGGTTTCCTCAGAGGCTCTGGAAGAGGATCTGCTGGTGGAGTCATGGACAGACATAGAGAGGCATGGGGGCGATGGTGAACATTCAGCAGGCAAGATGAGCATTTGGCCAGTATTTGTCTGAAAAGGAGCCCAGAGTTGGAACCGCATACGTGCACCTCTGTCCTATACCCACCCAGGGTGGAGGGAGCTGGGCCCCTTTGTTCTGAGCTCAGGCTTATGCAGTTCTGAACCCAACCCTCAATGGAAAATTGGGAAACTGGTGTCCACAGAGTGGCAGATATTACCTAATGTTCATGACATTCAGAGTCCAGAGTTCAGGAATGTTCAGACCTTCCAGGCCAAGGCTCCCACCTTTCTGACAGAGTTGGTCTGGACGTTAGAAATCCTGACATACTGGACAGCTCCTGCCTGTTCCTCTGTTTCTAGGGGTCAGGGGACACTTTTTTTTTTTTAACTAAGAGGAATTTTTGTATTATTTTATTATGGTTTAAAGCATAACATATGTTTCCTTTTCCCCCCATGAGCCCCTCCCCGGCCACTTCCACCCCCCAGCAAATGCCCCCACCACCTCAGTGTCCCTGTCCATTGGTTCTGCTTATATGCATGCATACAAGTCCTTTGGTTGATCTCTTACTCTACCCCTGACTCTCCCCTGCCTTCCCACTGAGGTTTGAGGGTCTGTTTGATGCTTCTCTGTCTCTGAATCTATTTTTGTTCATCAGTTTATGTTGTTCATTATATTCGAAAAGTGAGTGTGATCATGTGATATTTATCTTTCTCCAACTGGCTTATTTCACTTAGCATAATGCTCTCCATGTCTTCCAAGCTGTTGTGAATGGTAGGAGTTCTTTCTTTTTTACAGCAGCATAGTATTCCATTGTGTAGATGTACCACAGTTTTTTCTACTCATCTGCTGATGGGCACTTAGGCTGATGGGCATTTAGGCTGTTTCCAAATCTTAGCTATTGTGCTGGTATGAACATAGGGTTGCATATATCCTTTCTGATTGGTGTTTCTGATTTCTTGGGATATATTCCTAGAAGTGGAATTACTGGGTCAAATGGGAGTTTCATTTTTAATATTTTAAAGAAACTCCATACTGTTTTCCACAGTGGCTGCACCAATCTGCATTCCCACCAGCAGTGCACGAGGGTTCCTTTATCTCCACATCCTCACCAGCATTTGTCCTTTCTTGATTTGTTGGTGATAGCCATTCTGACAGATGTGAAATGGTATCTCATTGTGTTTTTAAAAAATATATTTTTATTGATTTCAGAGAGAGATAGAAACATCAATGATGAAAGAATCATTGATTGGTTGCCTCCTGCATGACCCCTAATGGGTCCGATCCCCAAACCTGGGCATGTGCCCTTGACCGGAATCGAACCTGGGACCTTTCAATCCATAGGCCAACACTCTATCCACTGAGCCAAACCGGCTAGGGCGGTGGTCGGCAAACTCATTAGTCAACAGAGGCATGCATATGGGCATGACCGGTGGGTACAGACAGCAGGGGGTTGGTGGCATGTGTGGGGAGGGGGGATGAGGACAAATATGTGATATCTTAATCAATAAAGAAATTAAAAATAAAATAAAATAAAATAAAATAAAATAAAATAAAAATGCACCCCCCCAAAAAAAACAAACAGAGCCAAATATCAACAGTACAACGATTGAAATTTCTTTTGAGAGCCAAATTTTTTAAACTTAAACTTCTTCTAATGCCACTTCTTCAAAATAGACTAACCCAGGCCGTGGTATTTTGTTGAAGAGCCCCACTCAAGGGGCCAAAGAGCCGCATGTGGCTTGCGAGCCGCAGTTTGCCGAACATGGGGCTAGGGCCCTCATTGTTTTGATTTGCAACTCTCAGGTGATTAATGACTTTGAGCATGTTTTCATAAGGCCATGAGACATATGAAAACAGATTTTTTTTTTTGTGACTAACAAAAAGAATTTTATTAAACTCACTGAAGTCACATGTCCACATATAGCCATCCTCACTGTGGCCAGGTCAGTTCGATATGCTGATACCTCCACTCTGGGGCCCTGAGCCACACTCCCTAGAACCACCTGGATGTGGGAATTGGCAGCTGTTAGAAAGAAGGAAATGGATGTCATGTCCACCACAGGCCATTGTCAAATAAAACATTGATTTCTGGTTTCCACTCCGACATATAAGAGCTTGGAAGTCCTTACTCTCATCCTTACAAGAAGAAAAAAGATGAACAATCCAAAACAACAGGAACTCTTTTTAGATCCATCAGATCATTGAAATCACATGGCTGGAAATTAACCTTTGCTGCTGCAAACCACTGAGATTCAGGCCTCCTTTAACTCAATACAACCTAGCACTAGCACGTGTGTGTGTGTGTGTGTGTGTGTGTGTGTGTGTGTGTGTGTGTGTGTTGTTATGCCCAGATTTCGTGATTCCCAAAAACCACGAGGGAGCCGAGTCCGATGCAAAAGCAAAGAGCCTTTTAATCAAGCTAGCTCGAGCTCAGTCCCACACACACACACACCGGCGCAGCGGCGAGGTGGAGAGAGAGAGAGAGCGCGAGCGTCAGCCCCCAAACGCGCTGATTTATAGGGGGCCTGGGAGAGGTAGGAGGGGTGAGGTAGTGTCGCCTCCGCTGATTGGTCGGGATCAGGTTGCACATGGGGGCAGGGCGCGGATTACCTTCCCCTTGCATTTCTATTGGCTAATTCAAAGGTGTGGGTTGGGCTCTTGGAGAGGTTCTAGGGCGGGAACCTGACTCCACGAGGTAGAAGACATGGAACAAAAGGAACATGGAGTCTCCCCGCCCTTTCATTCCCCCCTTGTCTTGAAACTTACAGGCCCAATCATGGGTCGGTTTGTATTTCTACTGAACAACATTCCTGGGTCACGAGGGTACACCATCCCAAATTCCCTGCACTGATAAAACTGGAGTCCCCAAGTCTTCCCGGATCACAGATGGGTCCGCTGACTGGACGTGAGTGTGATGGACCCAGGTCGCCACACCGTCTACCTTGAGAGCGGTGGGGGTCGTCAGCACCACAACGTAGGGACCCTTCCAACGTGGCTCGAGGGTCTCCCGGCGGTGTCTCTTGACGTGGACCCAGTCCCCGGGCTTATGCTGATGAGGAGTCGGGGCTGGGCCGGTCTGTCTCCGTCTCGTAGATAGCGCTGGGGCGTGGCCAAATGTCCTCGTGCACCCTCTGGAGCCCTCTCAAGGAAAGAAACAGTTCTTGACTTTCAAATTCTGTAAGAAATTCGGCTTTAAGGTTAGGGATAATAGGGGGTGGCCGGACAAACATGATCTCATAAGGAGTAAAACCCAGGGTGTAGGGGGAGTTCCTAACCCGGTAAAGGAGAGCCACCCAGTCCCCGCCAGTCTCCATGGTCAATTTGGTCAGGGTCTCTTTTAGAGTTCTATTCATCCTTTCTACTTGCCCTGAGCTTTGGGGCCTATAAGCGCAATGCAATTTCCAATTTGCCCCAATGGCCTTGGCCACTGCCTGCGTTACCTGCGAGACAAAAGCTGGTCCATTGTCTGACCCTATCTCAGCGGGAAAACCTTACCTGGGCAAGATGTCTTCCAGCATATACCATCACCCCGTCTCCTCCTTTGCTTGGGGAAGCTTCCTAATGTGCTGTAACTCCTCCAGGGAATATCCTGGATGAACTGGCAGAACTGGGTCTCCTGGGTCTGGGAGCTGTAAGGCCATGGTGGGGATCGGAGAAATGGCTACTGCCTTGGCCTCCTGGTCAGCCCTGCGGTTTCCTCTTGCCACTGGGTTGTCAGCCTTCTGGTGTCCTTGGCAGTGTATGATGGCCAGTTTGGCAGGGAGCCATAAGGCTGAGAGTAAGTCGAGTATCTCCTGTTTATTCTTTATAGTCCGCCCCTCTGCTGTTAGTAGCCCTCTCTCTTGGTAGATTGCCCCATGAACATGAGCGGTGGCGAACGCATACCAGCTGTCTGTGTAGATGTTGAGCCTCTTTCCAGCTCCCAGTGTCAGGGCCTTGGTGAGGGCCACAAGCTCTGCTCTCTGGGCTGATGTCCCGGAGGCAGAGCCTCTGCCCATACAGTGTCCGTTTCAGTGTCTACAGCTGCACCCGCATACCTGCTCCCGTCCCGTACAAACCGCTTTCCATCCGTGAACCAGGTGACGTCTGCATCTGGAAGGGGCTGGTCGGTCAGGTTCTTCCGGAGCCCATTCACTTGCTCTAGGATTCCCAGGTCCTCGTGCAGGGCCTCGTCGAAGATGGTGGGCGAGTTCTTGAACCCGAGGCAACCGAGTCGACGTCAGTTGTCCGCTGTAGCCCTCTATTGGAGAGGCTTTTTGGTGAAGCCGGTACTCATCCTCCAGCCTTATGGTCAGGACCTGAATGGGGTGGCCCTTGCCTTCAGTAACCTGAGGCCCCCCTTGTCTGAAAGTTATCTGAGCTCCGATCTTAGTGAGCAAGTCTCGTCCTAACAGTGGGTAGGGGCATTCCGGAATTACCATCAAAGAGTGGGATACCCGGCCCGTCCCTAAATCCACCATTCTTCGGGTAGTCCATGAATACTGGCTCATACCAGTTGCTCCTTGTACCCAAGACTTGTTAATTTTCCTTGAGGCGTACAGAGGACCGAGTGTTGCGCTCCGGTGTAGACAAGGAAGTCAATGGAGGTCCCCTCCACTCTAAGAGTTACCCTGGGCTCGGGGAGGGGGTCCGAACCCCGACTCCCCTAATCACTCAGTTCATCTAGCTCCAGGACCTTCACTCGATCCGCTTCGCCTCCCTTTTTGCTGGCCCTTTTCGGACACTCTTGTTTCCAGTGCCCTATCTCCCTACAGTAAGCACACTGATCTTTCTGCAGCTTCCGCCTCCCGCCCCGGGTGGTCCCCTTACCGTCCTCCTGGTTGCTGGCGAGTCGGCGGAGACAGCGGTTCCGTTCCTCGGAAGAGTCCGCGGTGGTGGTGAGCAGGATCTTAGCTAGGTCTCGGGTTTGTTTGCTGCTCGCAGCCGCCGCAGCGTGAGCCTGCCTTTCTTCCGGGGGCTCCCTGTTATTATACACCTTCTTGGCTACCTCCAGTAGGTCCTTTAAACTCTTCTCCCCCAGCCTATCTACTTTTTGCAGTTTCTTTTTAATATCCGCAGCCGATTGGTTTACAAAGCTTATGATCACAGCTGCCTTGTTTTCAGGAGCTTCTGGATTCATGGGGGTGTAGGTGCGGTATGCCTCCATGATCCGTTCTAAAAAGACAGCTGGAGACTCATCCCTTTCCTGCTTAACATTCCCTACCTTGGCCAAATTAGTTGGCTTTCTAGCAGCCATTCGGAGACCCCCCATTAGAGTCTGGCGGTAGACCCGGAGCCTCTCCTTACCTTCTGCCGTGTTGAAATCCCATTCAGGCCTAGTTAAGGGAAAAGAGACATCTATCTGGACTGGGTTGGTGGTTGGGTTCCCGTCCACGCCTGGAACCACTTTCCGGGCCTCATTGAGGATTCTTTCCCTCTCCTCAGTTGTGAACAGGACCTGTAAAAGCTGTTGGCAGTCATCCCACATGGGCTGGTGGGTGAAAAGGACAGAATCTAACAGAGCAATAAGCCCTGCTGGCTTCTCAGAGAACTTAGGATTCTGAGACTTCCAGTTGTAAAGGTCACTAGTGGCGAAAGGCCAGTAGTGATGGGGTTGATTGCCATCTGCATCTGGGAGCCCACTGGAACCGTAGACGCTCCCGGAACTCCGCCCCCAGCCGCTCCCGGAACTCTGCTCCCCGTGGCATCCGCTTCCCCTCGCATGGGAGGATCAACCCCCTGTGGACTCCTAGGGGCCTGATATGAGGGAGGAAAGATTAGTTCCTCTTCAGTTCCCCCCTGAAAGACAGGGTAGAGGGGAGCTGATGGCGGGGTGAGATCCTTCATCTTCACCTTCTCCGTTTCCTGCAAAGCAAGTATGGGTTTCAGCTCCAGGGGGCGCGGGGACAGAAAGGGCTTAAGCCAGGAGGGTGGATCTTCCATGAGGTCCTGCCAAGTAATAATGTAAGGGAGTTGATCAGGATGTCCCTTCTTGGGCTGAGAGACGATGTCCCTCACCCGGTGGATGGTGGGGAGGTCGAAGGTCCCCTCCAGCGGCCACCTGACACTAAAAGTCGGCCACTCCCTAGAAAAAAAGTTTACCACCGGCCCTTCCGGACCTCTACACTGAGGTTGCTAGTTCTTCCCTTAACCTCTTTGAAATGATCAACCATAATGCTTAAAGGAGTGGTTTGAGTCTGTCCCATAATGTCCGTCAAGAGAGTCCACAAAACAAAACAGAAAAACACAGACACAGACAAACAAAGGGCCCTTGAGACAAGCTTCCCAACGCAAATCCGTTGGAACAAAACTGACAAAACCGAAAGTGCGGACGACGGCCTCACGCCGATCGGTGGGAGCGACCCACCTCGTCCCAGAGGCTTGAGGGGAATACACATCCCTCCTGAAGGAGGATCGGGACGTCTCCCGATTCCTCCCGCCCGTGGTCCTCCGGTGCGTCCACCTAGACCGCTTCGGGCACTGCCAGAGATCCAGAAATGAGCTCACACAAAAGAGACAAGGAACAGACAGACACCTACCGTGGCCAGTCAGACTCTACGGATCGGGGGTCCCTTGAGGTTCTTGGGGATCCCGGACGAGCCCCCAAATGTTATGCCCAGATTTCGTGATTCCCAAAAACCACGAGGGAGCCGAGTCCGATGCAAAAGCAAAGAGCCTTTTAATCGAGCTAGCTCGAGCTCAGTCCCACACACACACACACCGGCGCAGCGGCGAGGTGGAGAGAGAGAGAGCGAGCGTCAGCCCCCAAACGCGCTGATTTATAGGGGGCCTGGGAGAGGTAGGAGGGGTGAGGTAGTGTCGCCTCCGCTGATTGGTCGGGATCAGGTTGCACATGGGGGCAGGGCGCGGATTACCTTCCCCTTGCATTTCTATTGGCTAATTCAAAGGTGTGGGTTGGGCTCTTGGAGAGGTTCTAGGGCGGGAACCTGACTCCACGAGGTAGAAGACATGGAACAAAAGGAACATGGAGTCTCCCCGCCCTTTCAGTGTGTGTGTGTGTGCGCGCGCGCAAATGATTTTGGGTGAAATTAGAAGAAAAGCAGACACCGAGGAGGTGTCAATAGGAAGAAAAAGGAGGTTGGAGGCACTTCTGCCTTGTGACAGTCCTCCTCCTACTTGATAGCTACTCCCCCTCATGAGCCTGAACATCGCTAAGAAGCACATGCTGCAATAACCCATTGGGCAGGCAGGGGAGAGACAGGCTCTGACAGGTACAATGACTTATCCAGGATCAAGAAGAGGTAAGAATGAGGGGTTGAGTCTGAGCTCAGGTCTGTCTCCTCAAATCTGGGACCCTGGCTGCAGCCAGACCTTAATGGCTATGGAGAGGGGTGTGTTGGTGTCACTGTGTACACTGTTGGTATTCCATGGAGAAGGTGAGTGAGCAGTCAGCAGCCCACAGGACTATCTATAGTTGTTATTAGGTGAGGGGTGTCGGGGGGGGTGGCAATCCCAGGAAATGAGGTCACTTCCTAATAGAACTTGGAACCCCCGTAACCAGGCACCCACTTTCTAGCAACTGCCCAACCGCCACTCACTTGGCAAGAGCCAGTTGACAGTTCAACATGTTCTCTTGTTGTGTTTCCAGTTATCAGGGCTCTGGTTCCCGGAGACCCTGCAGTGAGAGTTGTTCCAGACTCTGTAGACGGTTCCACACTCGTGCCCGACATCTCTGGACGTTTTCAAGAAGATCCCGTCAGGTAAGAGAAGGTGGCCTGGGTCAGACCCATTCACGCCAGACCAGCCTCCTTTGTGCTCCATCCCTGAGTAGCCCGCATGCCCCTCCCCTTCATGTGGTGGGAAGAGGGACCTGAAGGGAGAACCCTTCAGGAACATTTTTTAGGGCGGCTGATCACCTAGAGGTCCTGCTGTGATCACACCCCAGGGCAGGGCAGGGCAGGGCAGGCAGTTGGAATGTGGTTCCAGAGGGGTCCCTTATCTGTGCCAATGGAAGTCCTAGCCCTCGAGCTGTCATGCCTTTTCCTCGCCAGTGGAGGTCTCAGCAGATCACACTGTGTGTGTGTCTGGAGTGGAGGGTCACAGAACCAGCAAAACAGGGCTCTGAGGCTTTCCCCCTGGTGACTGGGAACTGTCTTTACAGAGCTCCACACAGGAGAACAGAGAGGAGCTGACAGATGTCGTCCTCAACTCCATGCCCCTGCAGGAGGCACAGGTGCCCCATCCTTCTTCCAGCGTGCAGACCGGCAACAGGGTGAGTGTAGGTGCCCAGTTGACCCAAACGCCAGAACCCCAGGGAGTCAACAGGACTTGGGTTCCAGAAGGTTCCCTGCTACTCCCCTGAGATCCCTCCTAGCATCCAGTTTCCAAAGGAATCTGGGTCCCCATCTTCTCCAGTCAGGAGCTGGGGCCTCCCTGGGCTGCACATAGTACCAGGACGGGGACTGCTTATCACGGCGATCCATGTCTTCATTGCTATGGGACCTGGACCTTATCCCCTTCTGTTGCCATGACAACGGTGCGACCCTGAACACACCACACGTCCTAATATCCAGACCCTCCAGCCCAGGAAAAGCCTCTGTGTCTCATCTTACACTGGGATGTTTTGTCAGAAATCACATGGGTGACACTGTTAATACAGCATGTGCTGTCTGTCCTATGCTAGGCAAATGACCTAAGATACTAATGTGTTTCATATTCCTCGCCTCCAGTTCTACTTTTCCTGCCAAGAACCTTTTCTCTTATCAATGTGAAAAACATTCAAAGCTGTGAAAAAGTTTTGTGTGTTTATTTGAACCAAAGTGTCGACAATTGCCAGGGAGCAAAATCTCAATGGGTTGAGAGAATGCTCCAGAGAATGGCAATTTTGCACCTTATTTTATAAGTTACAAGCAAAGTGCAGACTTATGCGGGTTACATGAAATCCATGGGTGATAGATTAGGCAGAGAGGAGAGCGCAAGGTGTGGAAACTTCTGTGATTGGATCAACGGTAAAATGATAGGCACATACTTCCATAGGTGGATGTAGGATAGTTTCAAGTCAACAATGAACTGAATAACAGCGAAGGGATCCGTGATCTCCGCAGAGCACAGAGTGGTGCCTGTGCTTGAGTTGTCCAAAATAAGGAAGATTCCTTTGATAATCCAAAGATATGTTATCATAGATGTAAAAAGGCAGTACACAGGCTCAGTTAAGGTAAAGATTGACCTTTGTCAGGGAAGATGCCAGACTAGGACATGACTGCCCACCATGAGCTCCTTTTAGTTAGTATTTTAATTTCAGACCATCCTTTGTAGTTACTTAAGTTATCTGAGTTTGCAGGACCTCCACGCAGGACTTTTCTGATCTAGTCAGGTTAGCATGTGGCCCCTTTTTTCGTCCATACATCCTCCTTTTGTTCAAAATCAATTCAAATTATGCATTGATAATCAGTGTTAGTGTTTTGTCTTGCTGAACAATGGACCATTGGGGATGAGGCAAGACTATAACCTTAAATGGTATTCAAGGTGCAATTATTATTCAAAATAAAAAGGCAGGTGAGTGGGAGGCTATGAGATCCTATATGCCTTTGTTAAACAATATTCTGTATCGCCGAAACCGGTTTGGCTCAGTGGATAGAGCATTGGCCTGAGGACTGTAAGGGTCCCAGGTTCGATTCCGGTCAAGGGCATGTACCTTGGTTGCGGGCACATCCCCAGTGGGAGGTGTGCAGGAGGTAGCTGATCGATGTTTCTCTCTCATCGATGTTTCTAGCTCTCTATCCCTCTCCCTTCCTCTCTGTAAAATATCAATAAAATATTTAAAAGAAATATTCTGTATCAATTTTAAATTTTGAGCTACCATGGGCACAGTCCTTTTGCTGCTTATCTTAAGTTTTGGTGTTTTGCATCTAGTATAACATTTACATACCAGGAACAAAAGCAACAGCATTAAAGCAGTAACACCATTTAGGAATAGAAAATGTCTAGTGCTAGACTGAGGGGAATAAGCATCTCAGCCAACCAAAAAACCCTTTGCATGCATTATCATAATTGTTTATTAAGCTAATGATATGTTTTCCTCCTCCATCCACTGCCCCTTGTACTTATGATATGTTTGGCCAGATGAATTAAGACTCTCTACTTTTTCATTATCATAACTGATCATCAGAATGTCATTGTCTAGTGGGTGGGAAAAATTTGCAGGTATCCAAATTCAACTTTTCATATGTAATAAGGGAGAGGCCTGGGGAGATAGATATTGTTTCCTTTAGAAAACCATGAAGAGGGTAATAACAATATAAAATCATTTGATGTACATTTAATCAATAACAATGAAGTGATAAAAGAACAAGTTTTGAGCAGCAGTAATTTGTGAGCATCCAGGCCTTGGCGACTTCTTGGGATAGCTGTCAGCCCCCATGGCCAGTGGTTTCTCATCCTTGAAAAGTCTTTGATCTCCATGGTGGATGGAGGCCAGTGTCAGAGACAGATGTCCATTTGTGGTAGGGCATCTGATAAGGTAACATCCTTTTTAACACGTTGGAAAGAGTCTTTAATTAATGTGTTTCAATAAACAAAAATCTCCTGGTTGTAAGTTTTGGTGTTTGAAGTCTTTGTCTCTTGGGAGTACTGTGAAATGAATGTCACAAATTTATCAGTCCCTATAACCTTCTCAATGAGTCATTGATAGTAATGTAGAATGTCTGCTTTTAGTTTTTCTTATATTTGGAAAACAAAAAGATTTAAAAATAAGCAGTATTTTAAACAGAGTCATATAAACAATAATTATATTCACTTCATTTAGTCCAATACCCATTTTTTTTTGTTTATCCTGATTATTTGCCAGTATTTTTATGAATTCAGTTATTCCTTAGAGTTCTATACATTTTCATTCAGTTCAAAGATATGACCTGCTTAGAAACCTGTAATTTTGAGTAAATCAGAATCCTTTTCATGGATTTTTCTAAAGATGTAACATATTTGAAAATGCATTAGAGTAAAACAATAACTATCTATGAATGACAAAACAAAGTGGCATGGTTATAGATTTGATTATAATGCAATTGATAAAAAAACTCTGCTTGTTTAGTAAGCTATATCATTTTAAGACAATGATTTTTTGAAAATAATAATTACTGTAAAGTGAGAGAGAATAATGTAATATATATATATAAGTACGTATATTTAGATTCAACACATAATTTCAATATAGAAAGAACAAATAATATGTAAGATTTTAAAACATTGTCCATGGCTTCTTGTATTGAGCATTGGGTATAATTCATAAACTTCCAATGTTTGCGCCACAAATATCTGGAGTCTCACTGCCAGACACCCTCACAGGCAACCATCCCTCTTGGCTGGACTGGTGTCACTGACAGTCAACTGTTAACACCTGAGAGTATCCCATTTGAACTTTTCTTTGAATCTTGGTAGATCCCTCAGAGGGCAGGTTGAAATCTTTAGAACATCCATTTTAATAAAAGCATATGTACACAAATAGCACATTTTTATTTTTTAATTTAGCAAAGCTTCCCATGTAATTTCAAGTATATAAAATAGGCCTAATTTAGTTTAAAAACATTGCTTTAATAAGGATAGAGAATAAATCCTTGAGGTATTCCAGGGCCCATTGGAATTAACTCAAAGTCATTCTTTTGTTTAAAAAGTCTCTTAAAATGGAAACTCTGGGAAGGTTGCAAATATACATATACAAAAGCTTATAGACTGGACTTTTTGTAACTCGAAGTAAAGCAAACACAGACTTACGGTAATAACTCTAAAAGACATTAATCACACTAAAAACAGTTTTAATATTAAATATTTTGTCCAGACTACAGAATTCACCTTAATTTACATAAGTATTTAATCTTTTTAGGCCAATAAAAGATTATATGCTAGTAATGCCATCTGGAGGCTGAAAATTCACCACACACATCACATAGATGAACACATATCACATAAAGACCATACACATAATTTGAATTACTAATTTTTACAGAGAAAATGCAAGAATTTTCTTATAAAGTTAAACTTTCACAAAATTTTATAGCCTGTACTGTACCCCTTTTACAAACCTTTCGTCAACTTTCACAAACCTTACCCATTCAGAAATAACTATCCTTATAGAAACTTACATTTGTCCTTTTCCTTCAAATATGACTCCCTATACCTCAAGCCTTCTATTATCATAACTATATAATTTCTTCCAACTTAACTCGAACTTTTAACTCTTAGGAGTCTTAATTTGCAATGATAAGCACAAAAGTGGACAACCAGCATTCCTTAGATTGACGTTGATGAACATATTTTAATCACACTCTCATGTTCAAGAAACACACCTTCAACAAAGCACAAAACATTACATCAACAGCTCCAAATGCATTTTACAGACCTTCTGTAATGAAAAACCCAAAAGCAGGTGAAGTTAAGATTTGCCTAGCAACCAATGTTTCAGTATTTCATGTTATTTCAATCTATCTAGATATTCCATAACTTTCATTAAAACTAAGTTAGAAAGAAATAGTTGAAATAAGCTAAAGTGATTTGTGTAGGTGGGTAAGGTAGTTTTTTCTATTGGGATAAGACATATCTTCCAGAGATTTGTATTTTTAAAAATGGCCTAGACAAGAGGTCTTGGTGAACTCAGGTATTTCCATTTCAAAGGTTCTGGGACTTTGGTTGCATAAAGCCAATTATCTACAAGCCTCTGAAATGAATAGGGGAGGTTTGGCAAGGTCAAAGGACATGGTGGGCTTTGAATTGTTTCTGGAACCAAACCTCTGGCCCCATGAAGACTTCATTTGTAAAACTAGGATAGTCATTTTCAATACTCAGGGTCTGGGTTGCCACCCAAATGTTGGCAAGGGACTGACAAATTCATGCACCCAATTTATATTGCGACCAGGTAGTGTAACAAAAGAAGACTGGATTTCTCTTGAGGGGTCAGGATTAAGTTTCTCCCGTTTGGTAAATATGTACCCAAAAGAGGTACATATTTTGTACCTCAAGTCATTGTGGGCTGGTTCCCCATCTACAGAAAGACATATGAGCAAGCCAAGTGTTAGAGGCATCTCTGCACATTTCTGGGCTGTTTGGGGCCATTCTGAGTAGGGTGAGTACCCTGTTAAGCCATCTCTCAGGCTCTCGTGGAAGTTAATAATGAAAAAAAGGTGATTATCAAATATTTGGTCAGTCTCAAGATCAGTTTCCTCTTGGGAGGTTCCTTTCAAATCATTATTTTCCCTTTTGGTTCAGTATCTGCTTCATTTATTCTAAATATGTATAACTATTCTGGAAAAAGCATATGTGGGATCACTCATTTCATAAAAAAAAAAAAAGAAAAAGAAAAAGAAACCTCAGGTATTAAGTGAATTGGGGCAGATTTGATTAGCAAACCATATATATATATATTTCCGTGACATTTCCTAGTCGGAAGGAAACAGGTTTTGATTAAAAAGCAGACATTTGTACAGGAGGTTTAGTCTGATGGAGAAAGTAATTAGTTGGGTGCGGTTAAGAATAAGTAAAGTAGCCCTAGTATCTACAGGGGCCTTAGTGGCTTCCCTTTTTACGATAATTTCAAATTCTCCCAAAATATCAGTGAGAAGGGGAAACACTCTTGGAGCAACCCTATGCTTGTTTTTGTTTATTAACTTTTTCTTAATCCTATTTCATTTTCCTATCATCCTTAAAGTGGGCAGACTTCTCTACAGGAGTTTCCTTACAACCTCATTAAGTAATTCTGTTGCTGTGTTGCGTTGTACCCCGAATCTCACAAAGACGCCTCAAAAAGTCGAATTATGGAGTCATTTATTAAAGGCCGGCGGCATACGAGAGGCAAAAGCTCCAGATCTCGCAGCCCTGAAAAGCTTGCCACATCTGGCTTATATTGGCAGAATATCACAAAGGTGTCGATTACATCTTTGGGTTTGGAATGAGGAACCTGGTTTGCACAAAGCAGTTACAGAAGTGAAATTGAGCAAGTTAGTTATCTATAGTTTTGGGTCTACGGATCACTGAATCAACAGAAACACATTATCTGGGGCCACTGAGGCAATTTAGAATAATTGTGCTGTCCACATTCCAGGACCACTGAGTCAACCAGAATGCATTATTTGTAGCTACTGAGACAATTTAGGGTAATTGAGCTGTCCTGGTCCCCAGAAGAATGTGCTTCAATAACCAGTGAGATCACAATCAATGGGATATTCAAACCACCATCAATGGAGTGTTAAATCGATTGGGATAGCATACATAAGTTCAGAAAATCAAAATAACTTTTCTATTGTTTTAGCAAGCAAATAAGTACAGAAGCCAAACAGCAGGGTTAAAATATTAAACAGCATTTTTTACCCAAGCATGGTTGCTACCATGCTTCAGCTGGGCTCCCAGAAATCAGGAGTATATTAATTGGAATAGGTTAGAATAGCCAAGATTGCATTTTCTATCAGTTAAATTTCTTTGTGAATCAGTCAGGGCCATAGAGAAAATTGAGAATGATTCCTGGTTCGTCTCTGGCTGAGAGCAGCTTTTCTCCAAAGGGAACTGGTTGAATTCCTATTCTCATTTTCCCTTAAGTCAGTAGGGAGGGGTAGTGGAGGGGACAGAAGGGGAAGGAAGAAGGGAGGGGAAAGAACACGTCTGGACAAGGAAGCTCAGAGAGCAAAAGATGTAGTGGACATGCTAAAGAAGGGGAGAATGGGGTGATAGCATTTATTAGCTTCAGGAGAGTTCAGAGATAGTCTCTACAATTTCTCATTAATTTATTTTTTAAAAGATTTTCTGTGTTTCTCTTTAGAAGCTTTGAATTTCCAAATTAAGATATGCTTCCTGTTCATTCAATCAGTTTCATTTTAGGGCTGACATTTTTCTAGTGTTTTTTTTTTTTTTTTCCTGGAAAAAATTAATTTAGGCACCCAAAGACAACTGCATCTTGGCCATTTTTCAGTTGATATTTTCTTTTAAGTCTTCCCATTTCTGTAAAGCACTGGAAAGTCAAGGCTTCCTATCAGGGGTTAATGAGGGCTGGAGTCTGGGAGTTTCCTGCCTTGGAGGCACAACTTCCCATGTTAATTATAGGTGTGTTTGTTTTCATTGTTTTTGTTGTTATTTTATATCTGCAGAATCTGAGCAAATTTTCTAAGGATGTTATGTAGTGCGTTGAAGCATGCTGCTTATTGCTCCATGATGCTCACACCCCTCAAGTCTCATTCAACCCCCTTATGTGCCTCAGCTTCTCTCCCAGCTATCAAAGCTA
Organism: Plecotus auritus; assembly: GCF_963455305.1. Taxonomy (NCBI): domain Eukaryota; kingdom Metazoa; phylum Chordata; class Mammalia; order Chiroptera; family Vespertilionidae; genus Plecotus; species Plecotus auritus. The sequence goes on from NC_137774.1 coordinate 43,615,753, forward strand.
CCAGAAGGCCTCTAGCCACTTTGGCTCAGTGGGTAGAATGCAGGCCCTTAGAGGTCCTGGGTTTGATGGCAGGTCAAAGGCATGTACCTTGGCTGCAGCTTGATCCCTCACCCTTGTTGGGGTGTGTGTGGGAGGCAACCAATCTATATGTCTCTCTCATTTTCTCTCTCTGTATCTCCCCCTCCCCGTCCAGTCTCTCTAAAAACCAATGGCAAAAATATACTAGAATGAGGGCAAATAAATAAATTAAAAAAAAATAAAACAGCAGGAAGGGCTAGGAATGCTGATGGACCAAACCCTATGGGCTCTCCCCCAGAAGAGCCAGTCAGTTGAATTACAGTTGAGTTGGAATTTCCCTATGGGGCTCCTACTTGGCATGAGGAATGACCTCTGACACCTTGCAAAGATTCTTTTTATTTTTTATTTTTATTGTCTAAAGTTTTACATATGGCTCCTCCCCCAACCTCCATTGACCACCTCCTCCCCTCCCTCCCCAAGCCATTCCCACCCTGGAAAAGCCCCCACCGCCCCAGCATCTGTGTCCATTGGTTATGCTAATATGCATGCATACACGTCCTTAATTGCTTAAGAACAACTGAGATTCGGGTCAGAAGGAGGATGTGCCCTGTTATCTTTGAAGCTGAGCAAATTCAACTGTCACTTATACAGTGAAGGTTTTCTGCTCAGATTCTCAGAAAGCAATTCCAAATGAAAATCCATAATTAAAAGCCAGCTACCCATGTTTCCTCTTGTCTCTCCTTAGACTGGGTTCTGTCAACCCTTAACCTTAATTCCACCTTGAGGATTTAAAAATACAGCTCAAATAAAGTCAGACCCTCTACCACAAGCAAAAGATCTTGGATATAATAGACAACGTAGCCAAATTCACCTGACAGGCAGGGAACTGGCGGGCCCAATGGGCCCTTTGTTAGGTCCTAGCACCGGGTCTGGGTCTGCAGGGCGGTCCTGTGTCAGCTTCTTTGGAATCCTGCCACAGGAAGCAAGTAAATATCAATGTAAGCCGCATTCAACCCTGTGCAGAGTTTCTCTGAGTTTATTGGAGCCCAACTGTCAAGAATGGCCAGAAAACAAAATCTCACTATTTTGAGGTAGTGCTCCAGAGAATGGCAGTATTGCACCTGCTTTTACACATTACAATCAAAAGTGGAGATTTTTGTGGGTTACATGGAATCCATTGCTTAGAGAGGCAGGAGAAAACAAAGCAGGGAAATCTCTGGGATTAGATAAAAACTAAAACGATAGATACATGCCTCTCTTATACAGGTGCCTAGAGGCTAGTTAGCAGTCAGCAATGAACTCAATAGCAATGAGCAGATTTGTGGTGCCTGCAGAGCACAGAGAAGTGCCTGTGCTTGGAGGTGTCCAGAAAAAGGGAAATTCCTTTGACATTCCAAAGGTGTGTTATCCTGGATGCCAAAAGACAATAGACAGGCTCAGTTAAGGTAAAGATTGACCTTTGTCAGGGAAGACGCTGGCCTAGCACATGACCACACACCATAAACTGCTTTTAGATAACAAGTACTGATTTTAGGCCAACTTTGTGGTTAATTTAGGTCTCTGAGTTTGAAAGGCCACCATGCAGGCCTTACCTGTGCTAGTCACAGGCGAGCGTGTGACCATTTTTCATGCACTCTCTCCTTCGATCACTTGTGTCCCATCTCTTGCCACCAATCATGTCCCTCCTTTGTCCCACCACAGGGGGAGAAACCATTAAGTACCTGTATGCTGCAAGCAGCTGCAGCTTCCTCATCACCTGCAGGCCTGGCCCGCTCGCCCACTGTGCTCAACAGCCCAGTGCCCATGAACCTCTTCTCTACCTGGGAGGTGGACTGCTCCAGCCCCAGCTGCGTGCCCAGGTTGTGCAGCCTGACTTTAAAGAAGCTGGTGGTCTTGAAGGAGCTGGAGAAGGAGCTCATCTCCATGGTGATAGCAGTGCAGATGCAGGGCTCCAAGGGCATCTTGAGATCCCACGAGATTGTGCTGCCTACTAGGGGACCAGTGGAGACTGACCTGGTGCTGACCTTCACCCTGCAGTACCCCCACTTCCTCAAGAGAGAAGGCAACAAGCTACAGATCATGCTGCAGCAGAGGAAGTGCCATAACAACCAGATCATCCTGGGCTACAAGACTTTGGCCACAGGTGCCATCCACATGGCCGAAGTGATGCAGCGACCCCCCGAGGGTGGCCAGGTGCTGAGCCTCAGCAGCCGCATCCAGGAGTCCTCCATCAAGGTGGCTGAGATCTGGATCTCCTCCCTGTCCAGTCAGCCCATTTATTACGAGGCTGGCACCATGCAGGCCAGGCCCAAGGACAAGTCCACAGATAGCTACACCGAGGGGAAATCTGAGAGCTTCTCTGAGCTGGAGGCCAGCTACAAGGCGCCACACAGGCAGGACCTGGAAGAAGATGACTTCGACCTGGGGCAGTCCAAGAAGCAGCAGCGATGCATGCAAGGAAACTTGAAGCAGAAAGTCATGGCTCTGCTTCCCGGGTCCAACATGTCGGAAAAGGTCCTAGACTCAGATCAGGACCCTACAGAGCATGTCCCCGAGGTGCAGCAGGACCTGGACCTCCTGTATGACAACCTTGAGAATCCCAGTGACAGTGACCCAGACATAGAGGACGATGGCAGCATCCTCAGCAACACCAAGACCAAGACCAGACAATACTTTGAAGGCCTGGCACACTCCAGCTGGCAGACCGAGATGAGGAGCATACATGGTGCCCAGAGGCAGAAGGAGCCTCCTCGCCTGGCCGACATGCTTGCGAAGGCCCAGGGCCCGGGTAGCAAGCTATTCAGTGGCAGTGTCTCTGACTTGATGGCCTACAGCACCCCCACCACCATGGTGGACAAGACCCGGATCTTCTCCCTATCGAGCCACCCCGTCAACCACCTGGACAGTGCCATGCCAGCCAGCAACAAGGCGGAGTCCACAGATAACTTCTCCGAGGGAGACTCTGAGATCGTCTTCTCTGAGCTGGAGGTCAGCTACAATGCCGCCCACAGGCATGACCTGGACAAGGATGACTTGGGCCTGGAGAAGCCGATAGGAAGAAGGAGGTCCATGACCAGGCAACAGAACTACCAGCAGAAAGTCACAGAGTGGCTGTGCAGGTTTCAAATGACGGAGGAGGTCCTGGACTCAGAGCAGGACCCTGAGGAGCAAGTCCCCGATGTGGACAAAGACCTGGCTCGTCTGTTTTACAGGCTGGTGAACCCCAGCGACAGTAGCTCAGACATGGAAGATGATGACCGTCTCCTAACCCCTCCCATGCCTGAGCTCATGACATACTCTGATAGCCTGTCAAGCAGCCCAGATATGGAGAAGGATGACAGAGTCCAAGGCACCCCAAAGCCCAAGCCCAGGTCATACTTTGAAAGCCTGTCAAGCGACAGTGGCTCCGAATGGGTGGCCCACAGCATGCCCAACCCTGGGGAGCAGTCGGCACAGCCTGAGGACAGCCCGGAGGCAGAGACCTCTGCCCAGGACATGCCTTCTAAGAAGCTGCCATGCAGCAGGCGCACCACCAAGACCGAGTCTCTGGTCATCCCCTCCAGCAGCTCCAAGGGGAAGCAGCCTGCCTGCCGGGGCTGGAGCAGGTCCCTGAATGAGTCGTCCAACAGCCTGATCAAGGAGCGCTGCCCAGTCCCACAGAGCCAATTGCAGGTTCCCAGGAAGACTGTGTACGATCAACTGAACCATATCCTCATCTCCAACGACTGTCTGCCCAAGAATATCATCCTCATCAGCACCTCTGACAGGCAGGGGCAGTTCCTGTCGGACGTCCTGCAGCAGCACACGCTACCCGTAGTGTGCACCTGCTCCATGGTGGATGTCCAGGAGGCCTTCAGTTCCATCATCTCCTGGATACAAAGATACCGCAACTGCCATACTGAGGCCCCGATGCCAGTGAAGATCGCGGTGGCGGGGGCTCAGCACTACTTCAGCACAGTGCTGCGGGTCTTTGTGGAGCATCTGTCCCACCAGAGCCCTGACTGGCTGGGCTACCTGCACTTCCTGATCATCCCGCTGGGTTCCCACCCTGTGGCCAGCTACCTGAGCTCCGTGGATTACCGCTACAACAGCCTCTTCCAGGACCTGGCCTGGCTGGACATGTTCAACAACCTGGAGGCCCAGAGTGCTGTGCAGAACATAGTGTCAAGAATCACAGAGTACATCACAGGGGCCAACTGTGTCCACCAGCTGCCCATCGCAGAGGCCATGCTCATCTCTAAGCCGAAGAGCCCGGGCAAGTTGTCCTCACAGAAGTTCATTCCCTTTGTGGGGGCAGTGAAAGTGGGAAGAGTGCAACCAATTTCAGCCACGTCAGGAGACACAGATGATGCGGTCCCCTCATGCTCCAACGTGCTTTTGTCCACCGCCAGGGAGGCCTCACACAACCCAACCTCCTCCTCATCGGTGAGTGGAGGCCTGTCTTCCCCCAGCCAGGGTGTCAGTGCTGAGCTGATGGAGCTGCAGGTGGATTACTGGATGGCAGCCCAGCCCACAAACAGGAAGAGAAACAGGGAGAAGGAAGACCTTCCTACCACCAAAAACACACTCCAGTGCACCTTCCGGTCTCTCCAGGTCAGCAGGCTGCCCAGCAGTGGCGAGGATGCAGGCACGCCCACAATGTCCATGACTGTGGTCACCAAGGAGAAGAAAAAGAAGGTGCTGTTTTTGCCCAAGAAAGACAAAGGCAAGGACTTGGAGTCCAAAAGCCAGTGCATCCAGGGCATCGGCCGCTTGGTCTGCTCAGCCAAGAACCAGGAGAACAGGCAGCGGGTCCTCATTGATGGCGTGGAGTGGAACGACGTGACGTTCTTCCAGCTGGCAGCCCAGTGGCCTTCCCACGTCAAGCACTTCCCCATCTGCATTTTCGGACACTCCAATTCCACCTTCTAGCCCTGCCCCTCCCCCTGCCCTTCACCCTGCCTGGGCCAAGCCCAGAAGGGCCCAGCTGCCTTTCTGTTAACAGTTCAGTTTACTACAGACACAGACCCTGGAAACACAGAGAAACTGTTTTAAGTTAGAATGTGCGCACAGCCTGGAACCTAAGGGGGTTGTCCCCACTGGGACCCCCAAATTCTCTGTTTAATAACCAGAACATTTCGGCAGCTGGGAGGTCAGGTGGGCACCGTTGAGCTGGAGTATCATGGAAGGTGTGTTTTAGCCTCAGGATCCGCAACACTTTCAGTGAAAAGGGTTCTGGCCTTGGAGACCTGCCCTCCCTGGAAACCAGGGCTCTGCTTAACCCTGGGAGCTGGCTGCAGCCTGTGTTCAGACTCAGAGCTGGGCCACCAGAGGCAAAGGGCTGGCCTCCCTTTGGGGCATCCGGAGCATAATACGGAGGCCGGCCAGCCCAGCCTTGGACCCAGGCTGCCAACTAGCCAAGTGGCCCCAGAACCATCCACTTATGGTTCCCAATGAACTCCCGCCTCACAGGGCAAAATAACAAAAAAGAGCTGCATGGTGCAGACCCACAGGCACACGGGCTGGACAAACCAGTGCCCTCCTTCTTGGGCAGCGACCCACCTTCGTCCCTACCTCTTCATGTTATCACAGAACATTCGCAGCTACCCAACAGGTGTTGGACCAGCTATTGACAAGGTGAGCAACGAGCCTCTCCACAGCAGAATGGTCATTTGGCCACTTGCTGGCTGTGAACTCTCAGATCACTGCATCCCTCTGAGTGTTTGTTTCTAAGAACAGGAGGTGAACCAAGGAGCAACCTCATAGGGTTTTTGTAGGGACCCTGTAGGGTGTTCCCCTAAAGCCTTCTCTGGGAGCCTGGACAGTGGATAGGTCTGTGCTAATTGGTCCTTTTTCTTCCTCATATATGATTCTTCTTGGGGCCTTAGGCTAAGCTCTTTTCTCATGTCACAACGAGCCTGGAGATTCTGTTATTGTGTGAAGCCAGAGCAGAAACCCCACGGGTGAGCAGTGGGGCCCAGGCTAACCCAGCTATCTGTGATGGGGCTGGTTTGGGCTCACTCATTTAGCAAATATGTGAGAAGCCCTGGCAGGTACAGACACGTCTCTAGGCACTGACCATATCCAGTGCACAGAGCAGACCCCAAGCCTGCACTTCAGACCTCCTAGTCCAGAGCGATTCAGTCATACTAGGCTGCACAGGCTCATAGTGTCCACAGGACAGTTGATGTGACATCCTCCTGGCCTCCTCTACCTATGGCTGCATCTTCCAGTACTGTGAAGAGGACGGGAGACCTTTGTTCCAGCAGAAAACGTGAATCAGTTTTGGATCAGATCCAGGAGGGGAGTGTGGGGACCGTGAATTCAAGGTGCTGGCAGAACCCTGGATCCCACACATGGTGGGGTTTCTGCAAGAGGGCAGAGGTCTGAGGGCTTCTCCTAGAACAAAGGGAAGGAGTCAAAGAGAGCTGTGCATGTGGATATGTGTGGGGTGGGCGAGCCGTGGAGCTCAGTGGCAGAGTTAGCTTCTCAGAAAATTCATACACGTCTGCTCCTAATCCAAGTCTGCCTGCACCTTTAATCAGGGACCATGCTCACTAATTTGGTAGAACCTCTTCCATGGCAGCTTGAAAAGTGTACTCCACCCTGTGGGAGTTGAGTTTCAGTGGGAGGCGAAGAACCCCACAGGGCAGCTAGTGAATTAGGCAGCATGTAGGTCCAGGAGCCAAAGTTTGAGGTGATAGGAAGGTCCTGGGAAGCTAGGGATGGAGACAGAGTTTGTTTGCTCGCTCATTGGTCAGCTATTCCTGAAGCACCTACTGCGTGTCTATAAGTGACATGAACAGGGAGGACACCAGCCCTCTCAGTCCTAATGGGAGGGTCATGGGAGAGAGCATGGACACTGAGAGAGCATGTTAGGTTTCCCGGAAGAAGGGGACAGTTGGTTCCATTATTGATCAAGAGCTGTCAGTTAGGAGGGCTTTCTGCCAGGCCCTCCTGGGCGACCAGGCGCATCTCTGCCAGGACTGCCAGACTGAATGTGGACAAGGAGTAGGTCTGGTTTCTGGATGGGCAGGAGCAACAGACACAGGACCCCAGGCTCTCTGAGTGGTGCTCTGGGAGGGCCGTGTGGAAGGAAGGCCAGGCCTCAGACTCTGCTGTGTACCTCTCTCTCTCCCCAGGGCCATCTCCTGCACCCTGGGCATCTGGCTGGACCAGCACCTCCAGAATTTCCCATCCTGATGATGCTGTTGGCCTCCATAGAACCAACATTCCAGTCTCTGACCTGCCAAACGAGGCCCAGTACCTCCAGTCACAGCGGGAGCACCTGAGCCCACTGAGGCCGAGACAGGAGGAGGAGGAGGCCTCCGGGGGTGGTGTGGGTGAGTGTGCCTTTGGAAGGCACACAAAAGGCAGTGAGGGTGGTAACATGTCCTCTTCTTGGATCTGCAGAACCAGCTCCAGAGCAAAATCAGGAAAACCCTCCAGAGGCAACGCCACCCTAGTGGCCTCTCCAGAGCCAGAGCCGGATCCAGGCCCAGCTTTCACTGAACTTCAAGAGGCAGAAGAACCACCTGCAGCATTTGAGCAACTCACCCAGCTCCTGCGAGGCCTGTGGTGTCAGATCCCGGGCCACAGTGGGTGTCAGCTGCATGGCAGAGAGGGCACACCACCCCCATTTAGATGCAGTGTTAAAATTTTGTGTTCATGTTACATGTGCTTATAATTTTACTGTATTCTTTATGATATTTAGTAACAGAATGTATTGTTGAGAACATTTAATGAAATACTCGTAAACATAGCCTTAATTTAGATTCTATAAAATTTAACCCTATAAACCCTCAGAGCTTTGAGCAAGTCTGTTTTTCTGGAGCCTGACCCATGCAGGGAGAACTGTCCTGACCTTCTCCACCTGCCCTTCCTGGAGCCAGGACTCTGATTCCCAGGGAGCTGGCTCCCCCTGTGCCCAGACTCAGAGCTGGGTGGCCAGAGGCCAAGGGCTGGCCTCCCAGGGTGGGCATCCTCAGCCCAATATGGAGGTCAGTCAGCTCAGCCCTGGGCCTCAGCTGCAAACCAGCCAAGTGGCACCAGCACCACTCACTCTGGGTTCCAAATAAGCTTGACCCTCACGGGGCGGCAGGGGGAGAAGAAAGAAAAAGGAACCGTACAGTGCATACTGCCCAGGAACACGGATTAGACAAACTGGTCAAATACTTGGTCCCCACCCACCCTTCTGTGTTAATATAGATCATTTGCTACTAACCAACGTGTGTGGGACCAACCAAGGACCAGGTGAGCCCTGCCCCTCCACAGCACAGTGGTCACTCAGCCACCTGCTTGCTGTGAGAATTCAGGTCACTGCATCTCTCTGAGCGTTTGTTTCTGTGAACATGGGGAGAGCCTAGGCCCAACCTCATTGGGTTATTGTAGGGACTCGGTGGGAGGGCGGACCCCCTGGGAAAAGGCCCGCTGGGAGCCTGGACACTGGAGAGGTGGCAGGAGGGGCTGTGGTTGTTCTAATTGGCCATTTTCTCTTCTTCTTAAAGAAGCTTCTGCCTTATTTGTGATTCTCTTCAGGCTTTAGGCTAAGCTATTTTCTCTTTTGATGAAGACATTGGAGATTGCATTAGGGGTCCCTGTCCTGGGTGAAGCCAGATTAGAAATCCCAGGGGTGAGCAGGGGGACCCCATGCTCACCCAACTACCTGAGATGGGGCTCATTTAGGCTCATTCATTCAGCAAATGCCCTGCCCCCAGGACTGCACTCCAGTGCTTCTTTCCAGTCAGGAGTGACTCAGTCACACTGGGCTGCACAGGCAGGTAGCGTCCACAGGACAGTCAATGTGACTTCTTCCTCAAAGTATCGCTGCATCTACTACACGTATTGTGAAGCAGAAAGTATATCTCTAGACCAGCAGAAAAAGTGAGTGGGCTTTGGATCAGAGCCTTAAGGGGAATATGGGGACTGTGACTTGGAGAAGCTGGCAACACCCTGGGTCCCATGCCTTGTGGGATTTCTGCAAGATGGCAGAGGTCTGAGGGCTTCTCCTAGAAAAAATGGAAGGAGGCAGAGAGAGCTGTGCATGTGGATTTGGGTTGTATGGGTGAGTGGGGAGGGCATGTGGCTGGACCACACAGGAAAGAGATCCCAGAGGATGGGTTTTTCAGGAGCACAGAGGGTCTTGAACTGGGACTTCAGTGATGGAGATGGGAGGTTTCCTTCCTTGGAAGGCGCACAAAAGGCAGTCATGGTGTAACATGTTCTCCTTTTGGATGTACAGAAGCAGCTCCAGAGCAAGATCAAGAAACACCTGAAGAGGAAACGCCAACTCTGGTGCCCTCTCCAGAGCCAGAGCAGGCTCCAGGCACAGCTGTCACTGAACTTCCGATGTGGAACCACCGGCACCATTTGAGCAACTCACCTCAGCTCCTTTGAGACCTGTGGTCCTAGATCCTGGGCCACAGCGTGTGTCAGCTGCCATGGCAGAGAGGGCTTTCCCTCATCCTTTATATGAAGTTTAAAAAATTTGTGTTCATCATATACATGTTTATAACTTCACTGTATTTTTCTTATACGATTCGGTAACCTACAGTCTAATGAAAGAAAATGTACTGAAATACTCCTAAACATAAATTTAATTTACATTAAATGAAATTTAACTCTATAAACCTTCAGAGCCTTGAGCAAGTCTGTTTCTTCTGGGCCTCCATGGTGTTACTATGAGACATAGGTTGGGAATAATTAGTGTCTCAGGAGCCACCTGCTCTAAGGATGTAACGTTCTTGAGCCCAGGACAATGGGACTTTGGGGGAAATCAAAGGATGAGCATTGGGGCAGGGACCCGTTATGTCAGGGCTGCCCCTGGGAACCCACATTTCATTTAACTTCATTTCCCACCAGTACATGGACAAAGCATGGCCTTACTCGCCCCCTGGCGTCCATGTTGCAGAATGCTGTAGGGTTTAACCAGCAGCAAGCAGTTCCTGAACACTGACTGCCACCTGCACCTGGACAGAAACTCCACCCTCCCCCACTCGCACTGAATAGCATTCTGAGCATCTCCTCTGTTGGCCCATAGCACTGAAGAGGGGACAGGGAATGTCCCTGAGCCTGGGGTCCACACTCATCTCCTCTACAGGCACCGCTTCCAAGTATCCTCTGGGGTCAGAGCCTCTCTCCGCCCTCAGTCCCTGAGCTCTGGTTCAGCTGGGCTTTTTCCTGAGGCTATTCTGTCTCAGCAGAGCCCAGCGGCCATTCCTTCTCATGGCCCAAGGCTGAACAAGGTTGTGGAAACAGCCTGGCTTCTCCTTTTAAATCAATCCTTTTCGATGCTCTGAACCACCCTGTTGAGGATAGACTAACAGCCTTGTATGGCACCCCGCATGGCACAAGCTATAATGTCTCAGGACTAATGGGTATTAACTTTGGACTACACCCAGGGTCCCTGCTCTCAAGGAGTTCAGCCCTGTTGGTTGACACGGATAGAAAGGAAATTCTAATGGAGTGTGAGGAGTCCTAACGTTGACCCTGAGGTCCATAAGCACTGAGAACGTGAGCCCATCGCGGGAACATTGTACAGACTCTCTTTAGGATGCAATTCCTAAACTAGAAAGAAGAGTAAGTACTTGTCTACCTTCTTCATCCTGATTTCACAATGGCAGCCGATGAAAGCTTTGTGAAATTAAATGGAGGTCTGGAAATCAAGGGGCAGGTCTACCTTAGAGGTCCATGGTGATGGTCAGTGCACTTGTGCGCACTGGCAATGGGCCTGGAGGAGCAGCCACCCGCCTTGCGTGGAGCGTCTCCTCACCTTGGAAGCTCAGAACTGTGGTCTCAACAGATGCTGTTTCCTATTTTAAATTACACTTTTCAGTTTGGCTCTACTTTTCAGGGTCCTTTCCTAAGTTTCACAGCCATCCTCAAAACTGGAGGCAGAGGGTGTTAGAAATGAGAGGGTGGGGGCTGGAGGGACCTGGAAGGAGAAAAATGAGGGAGATAGGAGGGCAGGGCCAGGGACTGGTGTGGGACGACCGTGCTAGTGATCTATTGCTGAGAGTTATCCCACACTAGAGACTTAACCAATACACACTTATTAGCTCACAGGTCTGTGACGAGGAATCCCTCATGGCTCAGCTGGGACTACTGTGGTCTCAACTGAGGCAGGATCCGTGTCACTGAGGGTCTGAGCTCACTCGGGGCGTCTTTGGGATTCAGTTTGGATGGAAGGCCTGACTTCCTCTCTATCTGTTGGTCTCTTTCAGTGCTAGGCCATGTGAGTCTCTCCAGATAGCAACTCACAGCACAGAGGCTTATTCCTGTGGGGAGAGAGAGGAGAGAGAGAGAGAGAGAGAGAGAGAGAGAGAGAGAGAGAGAGAGAGAGAGAGAAAGAGCAGATCAGAGTGAGCAAGTGGGTAGGTACCAACTTTTAAAAAACTTTTCATGGTGGGAAGAGATCAACCAAAGAACGTGTGTGCATATATACATAACTCAGGGACACAGATAGTAGGGTGGTGAAGGCCTGGGGCGGGGTGTCAGGGATTGGCTGGAAGTGGTCAATGGGGAAAAAAGGGGACATATGTAACACTTTCAAAAATAAACATTAAAAAAATAAATGAAATGGATTTGCTTTAAAATGGTTAAATTAATTTTTTTTCAAAAAATTAACTTGAGAGAGAGATAGAGATAGAGATAGATATATATATATATATATATATATATATATATATATATATAGAGAGAGAGAGAGAGAGAGAGAGAGAGAGAGAGAGAGAGCAACATCAATGTGAGAGAGATGCATCAGTTGGTTGCCTCCTGTATGCACCCTGATTGGGGATCAAACCCATAACCTAGGTAGGTGCCCTGACCAGGAACCGAACAGCAGTCTTTCAGTACACAGGATGATGCTCAAACACTCTGACTGGGCCGGACACGAACTTTGTAGAACCAAATCATGGAGGTTGTGTTGGATCCCTTTGCTGTCTTCTATGGAGTCACTAATGACACACAGACTTAAGGGAAGGGCACACATTCACACCATACGAGGAAGGTGAAGACCATGGAGAGTCACTGAGGAGAGAACCGGTGACCTGAGGGGTTCATGCCTTGCCCAGGATAACAGACGATGAGAATGCAGAGTGTGAGATAAACCCAGCTGTGTGTCCTCAAGGTGGGGTCTTAAGTGCACCCAGGTTTCCTCAGGGGCTCTGGGAAAGGCTGTGCTGGTGGAATCGTGTACAGACATGGAGATGGCATGGGGAAGATGGTGGGCATTTGGCAGCCTAGACAGTATTTGTCTGAAAAGGCACCCCGATCTGGAATCATGAAGGTGCACCTCAGTCCACAATCCACCCACAGTGGACAAAATTGGGCCCCCTTATACTGAGCTCATGCTTACGTAGTCCTGAATCACATCCTTTTTGGATAATTGGGAAATGGAAACCCATAGTTAGGCAGGGATTGGCCAGGGTACATGATATTCAGAGTTCAGAGTTCAGGAATGTTCAGACCTTCCAGGCCAAGGCTCCCACCTCCCCCACAGAGGTGGTCTGAAAATTAGAAATCCTGACATACTGGGCAGCTCCTGCCTGTTCCTCCCTATGTGGGGGCTGTTTTGCTCTGGGATCCAGAAAGGGAGCACTGGCATGCTTGTGCGCGCACGCCAACACACACACACACACACACACACACACACACACACACACACACACAATCTAGATGTGATGACCTTGGATGGGATTAGAGGAAAAGCAGACACAGAGGAGGTGACGACAGGAAGGAAAAAGAGGTTGGAAGCACTACCTACATGTGACAGTCCTTCTCCTACTTTACAACTACTCCCCACATGAGCCTGAACAGCCCTAAGAAGCACTTGCTCTGGGGGAAGGTCAATGGGGAAATAAAAGGAGATATATGTACTACTATGTGCAATAGTTTAAACAATAAAATAAAATTAAAAATAAAGAAGCACTTGCTGCATAACCCATTGTGCAAGCAGGAGAGAGACGGGCTCTAACAGGCACAATGACTTACCCAGGATGAAGAAGAGGTAAGAATGAGGGGTTGAGTCTTAGCCCAGGTCGGTTTCCTCAACTCTGGAACCCTGGCTGCACCCAGAGCTTCTAGGGGGCTGGGGAGAGGGGTGTGTTGGTGCCCCTAGGGGTGTGTACTGATAAGGTGCTTCATGGAGAAGAGGGGTCTGCAGACAGCGGCCCACAGGACTATTTGCATAGCTGTCATGAGATGAGGGGAGTCAGCAAGACAATCCTAGGAACTGAGGTCACTATCTAATAGGACTTGGCACCCCCGTAACCAGGCACCCACATCAGCCCCACTGGCAGCTCACTTGCCAAGAGGCATTTGCCAGTGCAAGATGTTCTCTTGCTGTGTTCTCAGTGATTGGTGCTCTTGCTTCTGAAGACCCCCCAGTGAGAGCTTTTCCAGAAGGTGCAGACGTTCGTTAAACCCTCATCCCTGACGTAGCTGGCCATGTTTTAGAATATGGCCTCAGGTAACACTAGGTGGCCTGGGTCAGACCCATTCAGGACAGGCCACCTCTGTGCGCCATCTCTGTGAAGCCCACATCCCCTCCTCTTCATGTGGTGGGACGAGGGAACTGAAGGGAGATCCCTGGGGCAGGAACAGCTTTTGGGGCAGTGGATCACCTAGAGGTCCTGCTGTGATCACACCCCAGGGCAGGGCAGGCAGTTGGAGATGTGGTTCCAGAGGGGTCCATTATCTGTGCCAATGGGAATCCTAGGCCCGCACGCTGTCATGCCTTTTCCTCTGCAGTGGAGGTCTCAGCAGAACACACTGTGTGTGTGTGTGTGTCTGAAATGGAGGGTTATAGAACCAGCAAATTAGGGCTCTGAGGCTTTCCCCTGGTGACTGGGAACTGTCTTTACAGAGCTCCACACAGGAGAATGGACCGGAGCCGTCACATGGGGTCCTCAACTCCATGTCCCTGCAGGAGGCACAGGTGCCCCATATCTCCTCCAGTGTGCAGCACGGCCGCAGGGTGAGTGCAGGTGCTGGGTTGACCCAGACTCCAGGATCCCATGTAGTTGAAGAGAGCCCTGGGTTCCAGAAGCTGCCCTGCTACTCCCCTAGATCCCTCCTAGAGTCCAATTTCCAAAGGAATCTGGGGCCTGTATCCTCCCCACAACCCACTCTCACTGTCCAGCCCCTTTCAGAAGAGATGCAAAATCACTGCCCACAAAGTGTTAGGAATATGAGAAGGGAGACTTTGCTCCATTTCACGTCATGCTCAGTCAAGAGTAATTTTGCATTTTTCTATAGACTTTCCCTTTTAATGCCCATCTCCACGTGTCCATGTTGTCCCGACAATCCTTACACACCTTCTCCCACTCTTACACATCATCGTGATTAGTAGGGATGCTTTTCCCAAAAGGACATGGGGGTCAAGGTCCCAAGTCTGTTGCTTTGCCCTTTGCAGCCCCGAGAAGCAAATCCCCATGGTCCCTCCAGGTCAGGAGCTGGGGCCTCCCTGGGCTGCACAACATACCAGGAGGGGACCTTTTATCAGGGCTGGCGATCCAACTTCTCACTGCTGTGGGACCTGGATGTGATCCCCTCCTGTTGTCATGTCAACGGTGCTGCCCTGAACACCCCAGTTGTCCTAATATCCAGACCCTCCCACCCCAGGAAAAGCCTCTGTGTTCCCATCTTAGAATGGGATATTCTGTCAGAAATCCCAGGGTGATCTTGTTAACACAGGGAAGTGCTGTCCATCTTCTGCTAAGAAATGACTATATACCTATGTGTCTCATCATCACTCATCTCCAAGTCTACGTTGCCTGCCGAGAACCTTTTCTCTTGTCTATGTAGAAAACATGGAAACCTGTGCAGAATTTTTCTGAGTTTAGTTGAGCCAAAATGTAGACAATTGCAGTGAAGCAAAATCTCAACCGAATGAGATAATAATGCTCTGGAGAATGGCAGCTTTGCACCTTGTTTTGTACATTACAATCAAAAGTGGAGACTTGTGTGGGTCCCATGAAATCCATTGGTGATAGATTAGGGAAGCAGGAGAAATCACAGCAGGGAAATCACTGGTATGGAGAAAAGGTAAAATGGTAGACACGTACTTCTTTCACTCAAGTTGTGCAGGATGTTAACAGTCAACAATGAACTCAATGACAATGAGGGGATGTGTGGTCTCTGCAGAGAGCAGAGCAGTGCCTGTGCTTTGAGGGGTCTGAATAAAGGAAAATGACTTTGACATTACAAAAATATGTTCTTATAGATACAAAAAGACAATAGACAGGCTCAATTAAGATAAAGACAGACCTTTTTTCAGGGAAGATGACAACCTAGGACACCACTATCCACCAAAAGCTGCTTTTAGTTTAAAAAAACAACAACAACACCACACACAACACTTATTCAGACCATCCTTTGTGATTACTTTAGGTCTCTAGTTTGCAAGGCTGCCAGGTTAGCATGTGGTCCCTGCGATCACTCCTGTCCCACCTCTTGCCACCAATCACTGAGTGCTTGGGGTTCAGTCTGAGCTGCAGCCCCCAACCCACCAGATAGTTTATGAGCTGCCTCTGATGGAATGTGCCCCCTCTCCCAACACAGGATAGAAATCATACCGCTATGTGGGCGCCTGTGGGCCTGGACAGCATGCCCGCGCACTCAACACACAGGTGCCCGTGAACTTGTTTTCCACCTGGGAGGTGGAATGCTCCAGCCCCACCTGCGTGCCCAGGCTGTGTAGCCTCACCTTAACCAAGCTGCTGATCTACAAGGAGCTGGAGAAGGAGCTCAGTGCTGTGGTGATCACTGTTAAAATGCAGGATTCCAAAAACATCTTGAGGTCTGACGAGATTCTGCTGCCCCCTAGTGGTCATGTGAAGACCGACCTGGCGCTGACCTTCTCCTTGCAGTACCTTCACTCCCTCAAGAGAGAAGGCAACAACTTACAGATCATGCTGCAGCAGAAGCAGCACCTTAAAAACCAGACCATCCTGGGTTACCAGACGCTCGCCGTGAGCACCATCGACATGGCTGAGGTGATGCAGCGACCCCTCGAGGGTGGCCAGATGCTGAGCCTCCATAGCACCATCACGGGGGCATCTGCCCATGTGGCTGAGGTCAGCATCTCCTCCCTGTCCAGCCAGCCCATCGACCCCGAGGATAGCACCCAGAAGGCCGGCCTCAAGGCCAAGTCTAGAGTTCATTATCTGGAGATGGAGTATGAAATCTTCTCGGAACAGCAGGCCAACCATGATTCCGGGCACGGGCAGGACCAAGAGGAGGAGGACTTCGACTTTGAGGAGCCCAAAAAGCAGCGCCAAGGAGAAGTAAGATCTCCATTCTTGACCAGGCAACAAGATGCTAACAAGAAAGTTGGGGCGCGGCTGCGCAGGGTGCAAGTGTGGAAGGAGGTCCTAGACTCAGAGCAGGAGTCTTCGGAGCAGGTCCCTGAGGTGGAGGACCTGGATCTTCTGTATGCCTCACTAGGGAACCGTGACAGTGGCCCATGAGCGTGTCCTCAGGACCCTGAAGCCCTGGCTCAGGCCATACTTGGAAGACCTGTCCCAGCCCAGCTCTCAGATGGAGAGCTAGAGCATCCACAGTGCCAGCGCCAGAAGGAGCCTCCAGGTGCAACCCAGGTGACGGAGAAGACAAGCCTCAAGCAACCAGTGGGCACATCACCAAAACCGAGTCTCTCCTCATCCCCTCCACCAGATCCTAGGACCTAGGAGAAGCAGGTGGCTGCTGGGGCTGGAGCACATTCCTGAAGGAGTGGCAGGTGGCACAACCAAGAACAAGCGGGCCCACAGCCTGGACAACAAGCACTGCCGTGACCCACTGAGCCAGCTGCAGTTCCCCAGGGAGACGGTGTAGGACCAGCTGAACCACATCCTCATCTCTGACACCAGCTGCCCCAGAACATCCTCCTCCTCAACGCCTCCGACTGGCAGGTGCAGTTTATATCTGAGTCTTGCAGGAACACATGCTGCCCGGGGGTGCACCTGCTCCAAAGCTGAGGTCCAGGTGGCCATCAGCACCATCATCTTGTGGATTCAGAGATACTGTCACCTCAATTCCCAGCCCCCAAAGCCTGTGAAGATCGTGGTGGCAGGGGCACAGCAGTACATCAGCGCTGTGCTGTGGCTCTTCCTAGAGCTGCTGTCCTACAACCTGCTCCCCCCTGGCTGGGCTACATGCGCTTCCTGGTCATCCTGCTGGGTTTCCACCCCGTGGCCAGGTACCTGGGCTCCGTGCATTACTGTTACAAGAGCTTCTTCCAGGACCTGGCCTGGCAGGACTTGTTCTACAAGAAGGCCCAGAGGGCTGTGCACGACAGGCTGGGCATGGTGTTGAGAATCACACAGTACGCCGCAGGGGCCAATTGTGTCCACCACCTGCCCATTGTGGAGGCCACACTCACCTACAAACAGAAGAGCCCCAATGAGGAGTCCTTGACCATCATTCCCTGCGTGGGGGTGGTGGTACTGGAATTGTGGGACAATTCTGGGTCGCATCAGGACACTGAGATTATGTGGCCCGCTTGGGCTCTAGCGTGCTATTGTTCCCCCCACTCCCCCCGACCCGGCCATACAGGTCTGCGACAAACAAGGAGGCCTCTCACATCCTTCGGGGCTGGTGCTGATCTGATGGGGTTACAGGTGGATTACTGGATGGCAGCGCAGCCCACAGACAGAAAGAGAGACTCTGAGAACAAAGACCAGGCTACCGCCAGCAACACCCTCAAGTGCACCTTCCAGTCTCTGCAGGTCAGCAGGCTGCCCAGCTGGGGTGAGGCTGAAGCCACGCCCTCCAGGTCCATGACTGTGGACAAGGAGAACAACAAGAAGGTGATGTGTTTGCCCAGGAAAACCAAGGACAAGGACGTGGAGTACCAGAGCCAGTGCCGGGAGGGCATCAGCCGCCTGATCTGCAGGGCCAAGCACCCTCAGGACGCACTGCGGGTCCTCTTCGACGTCGTTGAGTGGAACAACGTGAAGCTCCCAAGTCAAGCACTTCCCCACCTGCATCTTCGGACGCTCCAATCCCACCTTCGAGCCTACCCGTCCCCTTCTCTTTCCCTGCCCTGGCCAAGCCCGGGAAGGACAAGCGGCTTTTCTGTTCACATTTCAGTTTAGCACCGAGACAGACTCTGGAAACACAACGTGGAACCCTTTTCAGTGTGAATGAGCTCACAACCTGAAAAGTAACGTGGTGGAGCCCACAGGGAGCCCCAGCTGCTCTGCTTATTACCCAGAACGCTCTGGCGAGTGGGGGGTCAGGCAGACAGTGTTGAGCTGAACAATCATTGAAGGTGATGGCCCTCAGGACCCAGAAACGGCCATTGAGAAAGGTTCTCACCGTCAAGACCTGCCCCTCCTGGAAGCCAGGACTCTGCTTCCCAGGGAGTCAGCCTCACTGTGTGCCTGACTCAGCGCTGGCCTCCCATGGGGGCAACTGACAGAACACAGAGGCCGGTCAGCCAGCCCTTGGCCCAGCTACCACCAGCCCAGTGGCCCCAGCACCACCCTTTCGTGGTGTCCAATAAACTCCCCCCTCACGAGGCAAAACAGATGAGAAAAAGCAAAAGACCAGTGTGGTACTGACCACCTGGGCTCAAATACCAGTGCCCACCTTCCTGGGCAGGGACCCCACATTTTCCCACCTTTCCATGTTATTATAGAGCATTTGCTACAATAGGTGAGGGACCAGCCATGTACCAGGTGAGCCCCTGCCCCTGCACAGCACAGTGGTCATTGGCCACCTGTTTGCTGCGAATCTTCAGGTCACCGCATGTCTCTGAGTGTCTGTTCCTCAGAACATGGGGAGAAATGAGGCCCAATAGGTTATTGTAGGGTCTCAGTGGGGTGCCTCTGGGTGTCTGGACAGTGGAGAGGTCTGCTGGAGGGGCTGTGTTTGAGCCAATTGGTCATTTTCTCTTCCTATTGACAAAGTCTCTGCCAAATTTGTGATTCTCTTCAGGGCCCAGGGCTAAGCACTTTTCTCATTAGATAAAGAGATTGGAAATTCCATTATGGGTCCCTGTCCTGGGTGAAGCCAGATCAGAAACCCCAGGGGTGAGCAGTGGAGCCCAGGCTCACCCAGCTATCTGAGAGGGGGCTGGTTTGGGCTCACTCATTCAGCAAATATATGAGAAGCCCTGCCAGGTACAGATACATCTCTAGGCACTGGCCATATCCAGTGCACAGAGCAGACCCAAAGCCTGCACTTCAGAGCTTCCTTCTAGTCGGGAGCGATTCAGTCACACTAGGCTGCACAGGCTCGTAGTGTCCACATGACAGCCGATGTGACGTCCTCTTGGCCTCCTCTACCTGTGGCTGCATCTTCCCGTATTGTGAAGACGACAGTGGACCTCTGTTCCAGCAGAAAACGTGATTCAGTTTTGGGTAAGAGCCAGGAGGGGAGTATGGGGACTGTGAATTCAAGGTGCTGGCAGAACCCTGTATCCCACACATGGTGGGATTTCTGCAAGAGGGCGGAGGTCTGAGGGCTTCTCCTAGAAAAGAGGACACGTCAGAGAGCTGTGCATGTGGATATGGGTGGTGTGGGCGAGTGGGGTGGTCAGTGGACAGAGCGAGCCCCTCAGGAAATTCATACGCTTCTGCTTCTAATCCCAGCCCTGCCTGCACCTCTATCCAGGGACCTTGCTCACTAATCTGGTAGAACCTCCTCAGTGGCAGCTTGGCTTTGATCTCTACCCATGGGAGTTACCAGGTAAATGTCAACGGGAGGAGAAGAACCCCACAGGCAGCTAGTGAATTAGGTAGCATGTAGGTGCAGGAGGCAAAGTCTGAGGTGTTAGGAGGTCTCTGGGAAGCCAGAGGTAAGGATGGATTTTCTTTGTTCGCTCATTGGTCAGCTATTCCTGGAGCACCTACTGTGTGCCAATGAGTGACATGAACAGAGTGGACACCAGCCTTCCCTGTCCTTATGGAGTTGACATTTGCGGGGTGGGGTGAGGGTAGGGAGAGGGCACAGGGACACTGAGAGAGCATGTCAGGTTCCCCTTAAGAAGGGAGACAGGTGGTTTCCTCATTGATCCAGAGCTGTCAGTTAGGAGAGCTTTCTGCCAGTCCCTTTTGGGTGACCAGACACATCTCTGCCAGGACTGCCAGGTTGAAGGTGGAGAAGGAGTAGGTCTGGCTTCTGGATGGGCAGGAGCAGCAAACACAGGACCCCAGGCTCTCTGAGTGGTGATCTGGGAGGGCCGTGTGGAATGAAAGGCCAGGCCTCAGACTCTGCTGTCCACCTCTCTCTCTCCCCAGGGCCATCTCCTGCACCCTGGGCATCTGGCTGGACCAGTACCCTCAAGATTTTTATCAGCCTCCAGAATTTCCCAGCCTGATCATGCTTTTGGCCTCCATAGAGCTCAACTTTCCAGTCCCAGACCTGCCAGACCAGGCCCAGTATCTCCCTCACAGCTGGAGCACCTGAGCCCACTGAGGCGGAGACACAGGAGGAGGAGGAGTGGGTGGTGTGTGTGAGGGGTAGGGCATGTGGCTGGGCCACACAGAGAAGAGCTCCCAGAGGCTGGGGTTAGTCAGGAGCACAGAGCCGCTCAGGTCAGTGCCTATGGCCTGCAGTCTGGAGGACTTCCTGGGGGTGGGGGCTTGAACTGGGAGGTACCTGATGGAAATGGGAAAGGGAACTTCCTTGAAAGGCACACAAAAGTCAGTCACGGTGGTAACATGTTCTCTTCCTGGATCTACAGAAGCAGCTCAGAGAAAGATGAAGAAACACCTAAAGAGGAAACGCCAACTCTGGTGCCCTATCCAGAGGCAGAGCAGGCTCCAGGCACAGCTGTCACTGAACTTCCAGATGTGGAACCACCTGTAGCCTGTGGGCCACTCGCCTCAGCTCCTGGGAGGTCTGTGGTCCCAGATCCTGGGCGGCAGCCTGTGTCAGCTGCCATGGCAGAGGGGGGTTCCCCGCCCCAATAACAGCAGTTTTCAAAATGTTTGTGTTTATCTTACATATACTTTGAATTTGGTTTTTCTTATGCTAATAAGTAAAATCAAATGTATTTTGAATAAAATTTAATGAAGTACTATTAAAATAAATTTAACTTAAATTTTATAAATTTTAGCTCTATGAACCTTCAAAGTGTAAATTCCAAATCAAGTACATTCACAATTTTTCGCAAGTGTTCCATAACATCACAAACACTCTCTAGTTCCAGAACATTTTCAGAACCCACAACCTAGGTATGTGTCCTGACCGGGAATCAAACCTGCAACCTTTTGGTGTATGGGATGACTCTCCAACCAACTGATGAGGCACCCTGTCCAGGATGAGAAAGAGCAATATTTTCATCTGAATTTTTCACTCTGGTTTAAACTGCAGTTGGATATCTTTTACATATTTTTTGGCCTATTCCTTGTTTTGGAATTTCAGTTTGAGACCCTTTGCCCTCTTTTCCATTGGATTGTTAGGAAATCTGAACTGTTATGGATATCAACTTTTTGCCATGTAACTTGCAAATGGTTTCTCTAGTTTGCCATTTATCTCAATTTGATGCGATTTTCCAAATAGATGCATTACATTTTGGTGTGGTCAACTCTGTCTTCTCACTTTGAGGGGAAAAGATGTTTTCCGTCTTATCAGGAAGATAGGCTAGGTTGTATTGTGCTAACGAAGCTCTAAATCTCTGTGGTTTGGAGCAGCAAAGGTTAATTTCACAGTCATAGTTAATTTCAGATGGATTGAAAAGAGTTCCTGTTTTTTGGATTGTTCATCTCTTTTTAAATACTTTTTATTAATTTCAGAGTGGAAGGGAGAGGGTGAGTGAGATAGAAACATCAATGATGAGAGGGAATCATTGATTGGTTGCCTCCTGCATGCCCCCCCCCCCAACCTCCCAATGGGGATCAAGCCCACAACCCGGGCATGTGCCCTTTACCGGAATCGAACTTGGGACTCTTTAGTCTGCAGGCCAACCCTCTATCCACTGAGCAAAACCGCCCAGGCATCTTTTTTTTTTTTTTTTTTTTTTTTTTTTTTTAATTGTAAGGATGGGAGTAAGGACTTCCAAGCTCTTATATGTCAGAGTGGAAACCAGAAGTCAATATTTTATTTGACAATGGCCTGTGGTGGATATGACTTCCATTTCCCCCTTTCTAACAGCTGCCAATTTCCACATGCAGTTGGTTCTGGGGTGTGTGAGTCAGGGCCCTGGAGTTGAGGTATCAGAACAACTAACTGGTCAGACCACAGTGATGATGGTTGTATGTAGACATGTGACTTCAGTGAGTTTAATAAAATTCTTTATACTAGTGACTAGAAAATACTTCTGATGTTCTCAGTTAAATTAGAGCAGCCAGCGAATGAGAAAAATAGAGCTGTTAGCTATTAATAGTTGGCAGCCAGTGGACTGAGGGGTCTTGGGTTTGATTCTAGTCAAGGGTACATACCTCAGTTGGAGGCTAGATCCTTGGCCCTGGTAGGAGCAAGCGCAGTAGGCAACCAATCGATGTCTCTTTCTCACATCTATGTTTCTCTCTCTGTGTCCCCCTCCCTCCCTTCCACTCTCTCTAAAAATCAATGGAAACTTATTTTTTGGGTGAGGATTAACTAAAAAAAAATTTAGTGAGAAGAATGGCACTGCCACTTGCATTGAAACCTCAAGCATGTTAGCTGAGTTCTTTAAGCCTTGTTCTTTTCACGTGAAAAATGAGTTGCAAGGATAAAATTGAGTAATAAAGTTCTTAACACAAAGAGTTGGCATGTGGTGGGCACTCAATATACATGGCCCATTACTATTATAAATACACATGTATGTAAACAATCCTCAGGTGGAAATACAAAGTGTAACATCAACGAAACAATCTAAAGCAGGAAGATGTTAACAGAAATTGCCCAGGGCCTTCTAATGTCCTATTTCTCCATTTAATCATAAATGCATGGACTTACTGATTTTTGGATAGAAAGATAAAATATTGCAAAGGCACATATTCTCCTGAATTAATCTGAAATTATTTGAAGTAAAAATCATAAGGATTTTGGGGAAACAAAAACTATCCTAAATTTTATCTAAAAATAAGTATGCAAACAAATCAGGAAACAGTCGAAAAGAGTATAAGAAGGGGACTTGCTCTGTCAAATAGACAGGCTTCTCAAGCAGTGTGGAATGGGTGCTGGAGTGAGCAGGCCACGGGAGTTGGGCAGCGACATCAGGAACAGGGCTGAGCACACGTGGGACTGAGTGGATCATTATGGGGGCCCTTTAGCAACAAATAGCACTGGGACAGCTGGTCAATTATTGAGGGGAAAACTTTAGATCAATATTTCAGATCTTACCAAAGACATTTTAAATGTATTTAAGATTAATATATTTTACTGTGTCTTTTTCCTTTTGAAAATCGAATGCAGGTGGATTGAAAATTTTAAAAATAAAAAATGAGAGAATATAAATAGCCTCTATTTACTTCCATGATATAGAGATAGAGAACACTTTCCACATGTTGATGTCTTTTTTGGGTGAGATGTAAAGGAGAAAAAAGGTCAGTCCCACGAAGTCCTGAGGAAAGAGCCTGCAGATAGAGAGGTGTGTGTGCCAAGGCCTGAGGTGGAGAAGGGCTCCCTGGGTTGAAGGGATGAAATAGGGCCCGTGTGGCTGGAGGAAAGAGGAGAGTATGAGACAGGAAGTTGTGCAGGCCAATGGGGTCCCGAGACTGCAGAGTCTTGTTCATGCTGTAAAATTTATTCCAAGTGCCATGAGGCCTTTTAGAGGATTTTAAGTGAAAGATATTTAGCAACTATCTGTTTGTATTTGACAATAGTACTTTAATAATCAGATATGGTGGTTGCATTTTATTTTTCAAATTTTTATTAAGGTATTATATGTGTACATATCTTACCATTGCCCCCCCACCCCACTCCCATACATGCCCTCAACCCCCAATATTTTGCATCCGTTGGGTACTCTTATATGCATGCATATAATTCCTTCGGTTGATCTCTTATTTACCCCACCTCTCCCTAACCTTACCGCTGTAATTTGACAGTCTGTTTTATGCTTTACTGCCTCTGTATCTATCTTTTTGTTCATCAGTTTATAATGTTTTTTTGTTATCCACAAATGAGTGAGATCATGTGGTATTTTCTTTCATTGACTGGCTTATTTCACTTAGCATAAAGTTCTCCAGTTCCATCCAGGTTGCTACAAATGGTAAGAATTCCTTCTTTTTTATGGCAGCATAGTATTCCATTGTGTAGATGTACTGTTGTTTTCTGATCCAGTCACCTGCTGATGGGCATCTAGGCTGTTTCCAAATCTTAGCTATTGTAAATTGTGCTGCTATGAACATAGGGGTGCATATATCCTTTCTGATTGGTGTTTCTAGTTTCTTGGGATATATTCCTAGGAGTGGGATTACTGAGTCAAATGGGAGTTCCATTTTCAGTTTTTTGAGGAAACTCCATACTATTCTCCACAGTGGCTGCACCAGTCTGCATTCCCACCAGCAGTGCACGAGGGTTCCTTTTTCTTCGCATCCTCGCCAACACTTGTCCTTTGTTGATTTGTTGATGATAGCCATTCTGACAGGTGTGAGATGGTATCGCATTGTCGTTTTGATTTGCATCTCTCGGATAATTAGTGACTTTGAGCATGTTTTCATGTGTCTCTTGGCCTTCCTTCTGCCTTCTTTCAGAAAGATTCTATTTAGGTCCGTAGCCCATTTTTTTTTATTGGATCATTTATCTTCCTTTTATTAAGTTGTATATGCTGCCTGTAGATATTGGAGATTAAACCTTTATCAGTGATAACATTTGCAGATAACATTCTCCCATACAGTGGGGTTTCTTGTTGTTTTGTTGATGGTTTCTTTTGCTGTGCGAAAGCTTTTTATTTTGATGTAGTCCCATTTGTTTATTTTCTCTTTGGCTTCCATTGCCCTAGAGGCAGTATCAGTGAAGAAGTTCTTTTGGCATGTGTCTGAGATTTTGCTGCCTGTGGATTCCTCTAGTATTTTTATGGTTTCCGTCTTATGTTTAAGTCCTGTATCCATTTTGAGTTTATTTTTGTGTATGGTGTAAGTTGGTGATCTAGTTTCATTTTTTTTTGCATGTATCTGTCCAATTTTCCCAACACCATTTATTGAAGAGACTGTCTTGACTCCATTGTATGTCCATGCCTCCTTTGTCAAATATTAATTGCGCATAGCGGTT
The DNA here is from genome assembly GCF_963455305.1 of Plecotus auritus. NCBI lineage: Eukaryota > Metazoa > Chordata > Mammalia > Chiroptera > Vespertilionidae > Plecotus > Plecotus auritus. The sequence continues at coordinate 43,640,896 of NC_137774.1, forward strand.
TGGGTCGATATCTGGATTCTCTAATCTATTCCCTTGATCTATATGTCTGTTCTTGTGCCAGTACCAGGCTGTTTTGAGGACAGTGGCTTTGTAATACAGCTTGAAATCTGGTATTGAGATCCCTCCTACTTTATTCCTCTTTCTCAGGATTGCTGTGGCTTTTCGGGGTCTTTTTTTATTCCAGATGAATTTTTGGAGAGTTCTTTCTAGGTCTGTGAAATATGCCGTTGGTATTTTAATGGGGAGTGCATTGAATCTATAGATTGCTTTGGGTAGTATGAACATTTTAATGACGTTGATTCTCCCAATCTATGAACATGGTATGTTCTTCCATCTGTTTACGTCTTCCTCTATCTCTTTTTTCAGTGTCCTGTAGTTTTCCGCGTATAGGTCTTTTACTTCCTTGGTTAAGTTTATCCCTAGGTATCTTAATTTTTTTGGTGCGATGGTAAATGGGATTGCCTTTTTAGTCTCTCTTTCTGTAAGAGGTGAAATAACAACAGATCCCGCCGAAATACAAAGGATTGTTAAAAAATACTAGGAACACTATTTACTATTTCACTATTGGTGTATAGAAATGCCATAGATTTCTTGGCGTTAATTTTGTATCCTGCTACATTGCCGAATTCATTTATTAAGTCTGTTAGTTTTTTGATGGAGTCTTTCGGGTTTTTTATGTACAATATCATGTCATCTGCAAATAAGGACAGCTTTACTTCTTCTTTTCCAATCTGGACGCCTTTTATTTCTTCTTCTTGTCTAATTGCAATGGCTAATACTTCCAGTACTATGTCAAACAGGAGTGGTGAGAGTGGGCATCCCTGTCTTGTTCCTGTTCTTAGGGGAAATGGTTTTAGTTTTTGCCCATTGAGTATGAGGTTAGCTATGGATTTATCATATATAGCTTTTATTATGTTGAGGTATGATCCTTCTATTCCACTTTGAGTTTATATCAAGAAAGGGTGTTGGATTTTGTCAAATGCTTTTTGTGCATCAATTGATATGACTATGTGATTTTTATCTCTCAATTTGTTTATGTGATGTATCACGTTAATTGATTTGCAGATATTGTTCCATCCTTGCATCCCTGGGGTAAATCCTACTTGGTCATGGTGTATGATATTTCTGATGTACTGCTGGATCCGATTTGCTAGAATTATGTTGAGGATTTTGGCATGTATGTTCATGAGGGATATTGGCCTATAATTCTTTTTCATTGCGTTGTCTTTATCTGGTTTTGGTATTAGGGTGATGTTGGCTTCATAGAAGGAGCTTGGAAGTGTTCCTTCCTCGAGTTTTTTTGAAATAGTCTGAGGAGGATAGGTTTTAGTTCTTCCTTGAATGTTTGGTAAAACTCTCCTGTGAAGCCGTCTGACCCTGGGCTTTTGTTTGCCGGAGGCTTTTTGATGACTGCTTCAATTTCTTCCATAGTTACTGGCATATTGAGCTGTTTAGATTCTTCCTGATTGAGTTTTGGAAGGTTATATTTTTCTAGGAATATGTCCATTTCCTCCAGGTTGTCCAGTTTGTTGGAATAGAGTTGTTCGTAGTATTTTTTAACAGTCGTTTGTATTTCGGCGGGATCTGTTGTTATTTCACCTCTTTTATTTCTGATTTTTTTATGTGGGTCCTCTCTCTTTGCTTCTTGGTGAGCCTGGTAGAGGTTCATCAATCTTGTTTATCCTTTCAAAGAACCAGCTCTTGGTTTTGTTGATCTTTTATATTGTTTCTTTGGCCTCTATGTCATTTATCTCTGCTCTGATCTTTATTATTTCCCTGCTTCTGCTTACACTGGGCTTTTCTTGTTGCTCTTTTTCTAACTCTTTGAGTTGTAGGGTTAGGTAATGTATTACCATTGTTTCTTGTTTTTTTTTTGCAGTAGGCTTATAGAGCTATGAACTTCCCTCTCAAGACTGCTTTCGCTGTGTCCCATAGATTTTGGATTGTTGTGTTTTCATTGTCATTTGTTGCCATGATGTTTTTTATTTCTTCCTTGATCTCTCTGGTAACCCAGTCATTGTTTAATAGCATGCTGTTTAGTCTCCATGTGTTTGATTTCTTTGGATTGTTTTTATTGTAGTTGATTTCCAGTTTTATGCCACTGTAGTCTGAGAAGATGCTTGATATGATTTCTATCTTCTTGAATTTGAAGAGACTTTGCCTGTGTCTCAGCATATGGTCTATCTTTGTAAATGACCCATGTGCACTTGAGAAGAATGTATATTTTGTGGCTTTGGGGTGAAATGTTCTGAAGATGTCAATTAATTCCATCTGGTCTAGTGAGTCATTTAGGATTGATGATTCTTTGCTGATTTTTTTGTTTAGAGGATTTTTCCAATGGTGATAGTGGGGTATTAAAGTCTCCTACTATAATTGTATTGCTGTCAATCTCTCCCTTGATATCCTCCAGGAGATTTTTTATGTATTTGGGTGCTCCTGTATTGGGTGCATATATGTTTACCAGAGTTATTTCTTCTTGTTAGATTGCTCCCTTTAGTGTTATGAAGTGGCCTTCGTTATCTCCTGTTATGTCCTTCACTTTGAGATCTAATTTGTCAGATATAAGTATTGCTACCCCAGCTTTTTTTTTTTCATTTCCATTTGCCTGGAAAACCTTTTTCCATCTCTTCACCCTCAGTCTGTGTGCGTCTTTTATTCTGAAGTGGGTTTCTTGTAGTTTGTAGATAAATGGGTCTTGTTTTCTTATCCAATCTGTTACCCTATGTCTTTTGATTGGGGCATTTAATCCATTTACATTTAAAGTTATTATTGGTAGGTACTTATTTATCGCCATTTTTATTCTTTACCCCTGTGTTCCTTCTTCACTTCCTATATTTTTCTTTCTTTCTTTCTTTTTTTTTTTTACAGCAGACCCTTTATCATTTCTTGCATTGCTGGATTGGTGGTAATAAATTCCCTTAGTCCTTTTTTGTCTGTAAAGCTCCTGATTTCACCTTCAATTTTGCTTGATAGCCTTGCTGGGTACAGTATTCTTGGATTCAGACCCTTCCTTTGCATGAGGCTGTATATTTCTTTCCATTCCCTTCTGGCCTGATGAGTTTCTGTTGAGAAATTAGTTGCTAGTCTGATGGGGATTCCTTTGTATGTAACTTTCTCTCTCTCTCTTGCCGCTTTTAAGATTCTTACTTTGTTGTTGGTGTTTGCCAATTTAATTGTAATGTGCCTTGGTGTTGGTCTTTTTGGGTTTATTTTGCTTCGGACTCTGTGAGTTTCTTGGATTTGTGTGGGTTTTTTCTTCCCTATATCAGGGAAGTTTTCTGTCATTATTTCTTCAAACAGGTTTTCTAGTCCTTGCTCAGTTTCCTTTCCTTCTGTAACCCCTATTATGCGGATGTTGCTTTGTTTTGTGTTGTCCCAAAGTTCCCTTAGGCTCTCCTTCTGCTTTTAATTTCTTTTTTTTTTTCTAGAAGTTGCTCTACTTGGGTATTTTTCCCCATCTTGTCTTCTAACTCACTGATGCGGTCCTCTGCTTCTTCTAGTCTACTCTTGATGCTTTCTATTGAGTTCTTTACAGCAGGGATGTCATTTTTCATTTCTTCCTGGTTCTTCTTCATTTCCTCTTAGTTCTTACTCATATTGTCGAATTTGTCTTCCATTCTTTTCAGCCACCTTATGACCATTTCTCTGAATTCTTTCTCTAGAAGGTTGCTTGCCTCCATTTCCTTTACTTCTTTTTCTGGTGATGCCTGCTTTTCTTTCATATGTGGGCTGTTTCTTTGTCTCCCCATGGTCTCTCTTCTCCGGATGCCTGATTATTAGTTCTCTCTCTCCTGCGTTGATTTAAAGGCACAAAATACAACACAACCAGGTACAACACACAAGGCACTAAACAGGAATGTATTCACGATATTAATTACCTCCAATAAAGGTGACCACCAGAGATAGGTAAATTAGGGGATAGGAGAGAAAGGAGAAGAGGAAAAAGAAAGAAAAAAAGAAGGAGTGCCACAATGAAATTGGGAAAAGGGAAAACAAGTAAGGGAGACAAGAAAGAGACTAAGAGAGAAAGGGGAACACACTATATATATGGGGAGAAAACTCCAATAGAATAGCCACTAATCCCAGCAAATGCCAGCAACAAGTACCTGAGGATTAATACAAACTACAACACCAACTAATATCAAGTGAGGCAAGTGAAAATAGAAGCAAAAAACAAACATAAACAAAGCAATCAAAAAAACAAATAAAAAAGAATAAGCAAAAGAATCTCACAAAAAAGCATAAAAATTTGATATTATCTACATTCAAGCAAGCAACAACAAAAGGACAGAGGAAAACAATTTTTTGGATAGTTAAGACTGTGAAGAGAGAGGTGTGTATGGACTTGGAGCAGGGGATTGGAGATTAGATATATAAGTAGGGTGAAATTTTAACGGGGTAAACAGAAAGAATAGGCAAAATCTAAAGCAAGAAAGGGGTAAGATAAACAGGACAACAAAAGGGGAAAGGTTAGGAAGAGAGTGATGGCATAAAGGTAGAGTTGAGATAGAGCAAAATGATGTTAAAGGAAAGATGAAAATAGAATGTAGAACACTAATCCCAAAGTAAAATAAAGAGAAAATAAAATACTTTAAAAAAATAAAAAGATAAAATAGTAGTAGTAATAATGCTGATTGAAAATAAAAATGTAATAATTAAAAAGGTAAAATAAAGTGAGGAAAAAAGAAAAAAATTAGTTTCTTGAGTAAAAGATGCAAAAATGAAAATAAAAAAATAAAAATAAAAAATAAAAAAATAAAATGTGCAGTAGTGAAGGTCATTCACTTCCTCTATTGTTCTGTTTAGCACGTGTGTTTCTCAGTCCAGACAGTATGGCAGTTCCCTGCATTCCACTGCTCCTCAGTGTTGTAAGCCAGTCCTGATTTTTAAGCAGGCAGTGTGTCTTAATTTCTTTATTCCTTTATTTTTGATTACACAAGAGTCAATTTGTGATTCAGCCCCTGGGTGACAGTGTTTCTGGATTGACTTCCGGATCTGTTTGGCCTCTCTAGCCTGTATTTACATCCTTCTTTCCCTGTGGCACTCAATACCGGTTTGTGGAAGTGGGCTGCCTCAGAGCTGGCTCTCTGATGGTCACTCCCTGCTCTGATCCCCAGGTTCCAGAAAAACACTTTCCCCTGCAGTCTCCCAGGGTGTCCCCAACTGGGTGATCCTCTGTAGTGGGCTTAGTAATGAGAAGCAAGGATTTGAAGAGGAAAAAGCCCAAGTGTGTGAACAATGGGTCTGCGCGCAAGTCTAAGCAGCCAGCACACCTTTGAAATTCTTAGGCTGTCCATGCATGTCAGATCAAAATGGGTTGCTTTTTAGAGATTCCTTCTGTTAGCAGCTCTGAGGACCCCCTTCCACATTCACGGATCATGCCAGCCCTAACAGCCACGGATTTTTCTAGGCACAGACTTCGCTGGTCCTCCAACTCCCACAAAATGCACGTTCCTCTCTCCTGCCCGGACCAGAGATTTCACCTTATCCCAGGCAAAATCTGACCTTTCTGTGGTGGAATGTACAGCTCCTCTGAATCTGCGTGTTTGCCCGAATTGGGGACCGGTGTTCTGGGGCTTGCAGCTGTTCGGTGGGTGCTGCAGTTGTGGATTTTCAGGCTTCCAATAAGCTCCACTTTCCCTTTCAAGATGGCGCAGTCTCCACGACCGAGCCCGTAGCTCTGGGAGGGGACCCAGCCTCAGTGGAAGCTGCCCAGTCAGGGGAACCCCATTTAGCAGTGCCCCACCTTCTCCTGGAGTTTAGCTGTCCCTTAACTTGCTAACAAACACTCCTCATGAGACCCTCAGCTGTTTTTTCTTTTTGCTCTCAGACAAGGCTCGGAACACGTCTGTCTATTCCGTCGCCATTTTTCTCCCCCCGGCCCCCATTTTTAAATTTTAGAATATTAATTCCTAGGTTTAGTTTTCTAAAGAACCTACAGCATCTAAGAAATTTATTTTTTTATATTTATTTTTCATTTAAGTATAGTTGATATACAATCTTATATGGTTATATTGTTTCAGGTCTATGATATAGTGATTTGACAATTTTATCACCTCACCAATTCTTATAACCATCTGTCACCATGCAAACTTATCACAATATTATTGACTATATTTCCCTTCCCCTTTTCACCCATCCCCCACACCCTCCCTTCTGATAACCATCACCTTTGTCTCTTGTTTTATGAGTCTGTTTTTGTGGTTTTTTTTGATTCCATCTATAAATAAAACTCTATGGCAATTGTCTTACTCTGCTTTACTTAGTTCACTTAGCATAATACCCTCTAGATCAACCCATGTTGTTGCAAATGGTAAGATTTCCTTCTTTTTTTATGTCCAGTAATATTCCATTGTACATATGCACCACATCATCTTTATCCATTCATCTGTTGATGGATACCTCGGTTACCCCGTATCTCAGCTATCCTATCTAACAAAAGAGTAATATGCAAATTAACCCTCATTCTGCTACACCCACAAGCCTCGCCCACAAGCCACACCCACAAGCCAATCAGGAGTGAATATGCAAATAAACCCAACAAAGAAGGCTATGGCCACAGAGAGCAGGAGGGAGGCTTGGGTTTCCCCAGCAATGGAGGAAGCCAAACTTTCCGCCTGCCCTTGCCGGTCTAGGCCTCCACTCAAGGCTACAAAGTTTCAATGATATAAGATACATAAAACCAAACAGAAATGGAGGCAGCCACGGAGGTGGAAAGAGCAGGAGGCTAGGGTTGCCCGCGGTGATGGAGGAAGCCAAGCTTCTGCAGCCCTGGCCGGCCCAGGCCTCAGCTTAAGGCTACAAAGTTTCAATTATAGAAGATACATAAATCCCCCCAAAAAATGGCTGCCACCACAGAGCAAGCAGAAGGTTTGGCTCCGCACCAGGCTACAAAGTTTCAATTGTAGAAGATAAATAAACCCCAGATACCAGGGCCTCCACTTGGGTCAACAGGGGGCGTGGCCGGCCTGCAAACCACCACAGACCCATCGCCTAGGCTGCCCCATGTCCCAAGGGAACCCCCACCCTGATCTGGGACACCCTTCAGGGCAAACCAGCTGGCCCCCACCTGTGTACCAGGCCTCTATCCTATCTAATAAAAGAGTAATAAGCAGATTGACCATCACTCCAACACACAAGATGGCTGCCTCATGTGGTCAAAGATCCTGCCCCCATGTGGACACAAGATGGCCGCCACAAGATGGCCAGCAGGGGAGGGCAGTTGGGAGGGACCAGGGCAAGGGAGGCCAGTTGTGGTCGATCAAGCCTGCAGGGCAGGGCAGTTAGGGGTGACCAAGCCGGCAGAGGAGGGAAGTTGAGGGTGACCAGGCCTGCAGGGAAAGGCAGTTGGGAGGGACTCAGGCCTGCAGGGGAGAGCAGTTGGGGGGGGGGCAGGCCTGCAGGTGAGGGTAGTTAGTGGTGACCAGGCCTGCAGGGGAGGGCAATTAGGGGCAAACAAGCTGGCAGGGGAGCAGTTAGACATCAATCAGGCTGGCAGAGGAGTGGTTAGGGGGTGATCAGGCTGGCAGGCAGAAGTGGTTAGGGGCAATCAGGAAGGCAGGCAGGCGAGCAGTTGGGAGCCAGCAGTCCTGGATTGTGAGAGGGTTGTCCGACTGCCCGTTTAGGACCGATCCCAGTGGTGGGATTGGTCCTAAACAGGCAGTCGGACATCCCTCGAGGGGTCCCAGAATGGAGAGGGTGCAGGCTGGGCTGAAGAACCTCCTGCCCCCGTGCATGAATTTCGTGCACCAGGCCTCTAGTTGTAAATAATACTGCAGTGAACATAGGGTTAGTGCATATCATGCTTAATAGCTCTCCTAATATTAAACCATACTTGTGTTCCAGTATAAACTAATGAAGTAGATATGCTAATGTTTAATTAGTCTTTTGTAGTCATATTTATTAATAAGTTCGTCCACAGCTGGGTTTTTTTTATGTGCCAAACTCACTTTTTATTATGATATCTGTTGCATTAACTTCCATATTTAATTTGCTTTCACATGTGTTTATTTTTTACTATTTGGATTTTGTTGAATTTTCTTTAATATCATGAAATATAAAACGTAAAGGAAGTAAAAACCACCCCAGGTCTTATTAACATTTTGGTGAAAATTCTTCCAATTTTGTTTTCTTACTAAATTATTTTTATTCACTCAATGTGCTGGTGAATATACTCTGTAAATATTTTCATCATTTTTAATGGCTGCATGTTATTACATTTTATGATTGCATCAGATATATTTTTAATCAATATTGTGATGATGATATTTAGCCTGTCTCCTGTTTTCCCTACTACAGACAATGAATCAGTAAATGTCTTTGTACATCACCTTTGGATATAGTTCTAGGTACATTCAAAGGGAAGCAGGCCTCATTGTTACACATATTGCCAGAGTGTCCTCCTGGGAGATAGTTTCAACTCGCATTCCCCAAGTTAATGGAAACTGTCAGGTTCATGCAGCCCTGCCAATCTGGTCTGTGAAACATGTTTAATTCTCACAGCACTCCTTACTGGTAAATCAAGATGAAGATAAATAAGTGGTTTTTTTGTTTTTTTTTTTTGTTTTTTAATTAACTCAGTATGTTAAGGAAAGAGCAAAAGGAACTTTTTGGAGCTAAATCACAAATATTGAGAAAGGTATCACTGTAAGAAGCAAGGATAAGAATAATTAAGTATACTGACAATTATTGCAGATACTTGAGACCCAGAAACTGTTTGCTTTTATGCTAGAAATCATTGTGATCAGAGTAGACACTGAAGCAAATACCAAACTGATTTTAATTGTTCTTCCATTTTTTTGTAAGTTTAATTTTATATTTCTTGAAAGTCTTGGAAGTATGGTACACAGTCAACTCTCTCTCTCTCTCTCTCTCTCTCTCTCTCTCTCTCTCTCTCTCACACACACACACACACACACACACACACACTATTATATTTGTAAAATATTGTCCCAATATTACTAAGTATTATTCCAAACACACCAAAAAGGAGAAAAATGTACATTCAACATTGTCATTTTGTGTCTTTAAAAAACAAACAAACAAACAAACAAACAAACAAACAAAAAAAAACAGGACATGCTTTTGATTAGACAAATTCTAGTTCTAGAAACTTACCTTTCTATATAAAAAATAGCTAATATGCAAATGGATGTCACACCCTCACACCCTTGTGCCCTCGTGCTGGGGCCAGGGGATCTGAGGCCAGGCCAGGGAACCTGAGGCTGTGCCCCCCACCTGGCGGGGCTAGACGGGGGACCTGAGGCTGTGCCACCCCACCCAGCAGGGCTTGAAGGGGGTGGGGCCGGCCAGGCCTGGGTCTGACGTGATTTTGAGGGAAGTGCAGTGGCTGGGGACTTGACTCTGGCTCCCGAGGCATGTCCCAGACTCTGACAGGAGGGAGATTTTCATATACATTTTACTAATTTTCTTGCATCTCTGACACTCTATTATAAAGGGCAAATAGCAATATTAAAATATTTCCTCTAATTAATTTCCTTTTAATGTGCACTAATACCATGCAGTGGGCCACTAGTAAAAATATAATTATCTATGATGGCAAACATTGGGCTAGGTGCTGGGGATTCCACCATGGGCAGGATGGGTATGACTGCTTCCCCTCATGGAGTTTGTAAACCAGGACAGGAGAGAGCTCCTCAAAGCAAACAGACAGGACAAAATAACCACAAACCAATAAATGCCACAAGGAATCAGTAATCTGAAATAGAGAGTCATGGGGGGTGGGGAGGAAAAGGCAACATCTTAGACTAGATGGTCAGGGAGGTTTTCTCAGAGAGACGTTTAAGCTGAGTCAGACAGCTGAGAGCGTCTGACACTCAGAGAGTTGGGAAAAGAGCTTTGCAAAGAAAAGGAAGAGCATATGCAAAGGCACAGAGTGTGCGTCAAGGACTGAAAGGAAGTCAGTGCTGGTGTTTGTGAGTGAGGCTGTGAGAGACTCTAGTTGAGGTTGGGAAGTCCCCGTGGCACAACAAGCCAGTGAGTCGTTCTGTTTTATGTTTTAAGGATAATGAGATGTCATAAAAGTGTCTTAAGCAGGTAGGGTGGGATGGTTGGTTTTAAGTTGAATGGATCACTCTGGTGGCCGGGAGAAGAACAGGTTGAAGACAGGAGAAGATCAGAAGCAGAGAGAGCAGTGGCCCAGCAGATGGGGAGGGTGGCCTGAACTAGGACAAGAGCAGGAAAGGCAGGAAAAGAACTAAGTCCAGTTGGAGGTGAAATCATGAAATATCAATGGTGGACTGGGTCCTGGAGATAAAATCATCTAGTTTTATTCATGTACTAGAGCAGTGGTCGGCAAACTCATTAGTCAACAGAGCCAAATATCAACAGTACAACGACTGAAATTTCTTTTGAGAGCCGAAAACCGACTTCTGCGCAGGGGCCACGAAGTTTCAATGGCACTGTACGTGCACACCCGCAGGTAGTATTTTGTGGAAGAGCCACACTCAAGGGGTCAAAGAGCCGCATGTGGCTTGCGAGCCGCATTTTGCCAGCCACTGTACTAGAGGTTCAGTGCATGGTAAAAACAATGATGTCCCTTCATTTCAGACTAGGGGACCTCCAGGATGTCCATAAAGGGTTAATATGGGGAAGAGTTTGAACTCCTGAGAGGTGAGCAGGGGAGATGGCACGAGGGTATTTAGATGCATGAGAAGTCTTGGATGTGGTATAAATTTGGAAGAGGACAAGTTACTGATAATAGAATCCAAATTGAGTAGGACAGGGAAACAGGACAAAGGAAAGTCACAGTACAGGTCAAGTTGGGGAATGAAAACCGAGACAGCAGCTCAGAAAATGTTACCACACTTTGAACACTGCATCAAAGCAACGAAGTCAGGAGCTCTTAAGTTATGAAGCCAGGGAAATGATTTTAACCATACTTTCCTTTGAAAATTTCAGGAAACATAATTTCACTTGCAGATGAGCAATAGGAAAAGCTGAGTACTGAAAAGAGTGTGAAAAAATGGCCACTCATACATTTTAGGGAAACATTTTATTGGGACAAGCTTATTAAAGAATAATTTAGAGCAGGGGTCTTCAAACTTTTTAAACATGGGGCCAGTTCACTGTCCCTCAGACCGTTGGAGGGCCGGACTATAGTTTAAAAAAAAAAAACTATGAATAAATTCCTTTGCGCACTGCGGGCCCGGGATGAGTTGGCTGCTAAGCAGGACAGGCAGCGGCACCCGGCGGGCCAGATAAATGTCCTCGGCGGGCCGCATGTGGCCCGCGGGCCGTAGTTTGAGGACCCCAGATTTAGAGCATCCATACAAATTAAGATGTTCAATCTTTTTGACACAATTCCACTGTTTGAACTGATTTTATAGGAATCCAAGAAACTGTAAAAATGAAAATATATGAGTACCAGTAAATTTATGACAACATTGTCATCATAAAAATTTGGAATTACTGCAACATTATCAGTAGAGAACTGAGTAAAATATATTACTGTGCATACATAATGAAATACTTATGCAGTTGTAGAAAGGAGTCATGTTATCTTAAGGCAGATATGAAAAAATTTTCCATGATGAAGTTTAAATTAAAAGCACAAGTTTGTGTGATCCTATTTTTATTTACAAATATGTGTGTTTGTATGTTACCAGAATAACCTGCAAGTGCATTACCAAACCATTATGATTGGGAATTTTATTTTTAAATAAGAAGATATTAAAAGATCTATGGTTCATATAATTTGATTCTATAATTCTATTTCTACGGATAGAGATCCTAATAAATCATTCAAAATGGAATAAATTTTATAAAGAAAGATATCCATCACAGCATTATGTATGTTTTTTAAAAATAAAAAGAGCCTAAATACCCATCGTATAGGCAATGCTTAAGCACATGATGGTACCTAAAGAGGTGAAATATTATGCAGCATGTTTCTGGGCAACAGACATTTCTTGTGAGATAAGGATAACAAGACCAAAGCTATTTCAACATGCACAGGAAAATACTAGAGGCAATTATGCTAATACTGTAGGTTGCATGTGATTGTCCCTGGGTGATGGGACTCGAGGTGATTTTACTTCTGTTTCTCAGTGGACTGAGACCCAGGACTTCTCCTGGGTAAGAATCACTCTTTCCTCTCAATGTCCCAAGGGCCCAGCCAAGGTCTTGGGGCCCAGAAGATCTGAGTACTGTCTGCCTAAAGGGAGATCATGTGGCTAAGCCTCCAGCAAGGATTGGCTTCCCCCAAGCTCCTTGCTCAGATATGAATCACTAAGAAACTACTACCCCCCAAGTAAGTAACATTGGGTGTTGGATTTTCGTGAACAGTGTCTGAGAATGTGGCTCTAGAGCGCCTCAGAGAAGCATGTCATTGGATAAAGCCACCATCCACTCAATTCTACCCACCGAGATTTTGTCTCTCAGGGCCAGACAGGGGAACAAAAGCACCAACTCAGCAAACTCTTTGAACACCACCTGAGAAATGCATTTGCAGAGCATGCCATGTGCTTCTCTGGGCACCTGAAGAAAAACGTCGAGGGAAATCTCAAGGTCCTTGCCCCCAATCAAGGATTCAAGTGATCACTTTGATCCACAGGCATTTATTGATACCTAATGGGTGTCTACTGCTGCCCTGGGTCCCTGGGCACAGAGCTAGCAGACATGGTAGAAGTTTGGTCCCCAGATCTCCTGGGACCAGGTCAGAAACTTGTGCAAAGGGGAAATAACAAGACATGTTAACCTGGATTATCTATGATCCCAGAGACAAGACCCAGCTCCATGGAGCCCCCAGGGAAAGGAGGAACTAGGCTGAGAAGGAGCATCAGGAGCACCCACCAGGTCAGGCATGAGACTGCCTCAGTGCTCCCACCTGTGTCCTCACTAATGAGGCTCCTGGGAGATTCTGATTCCTCCTCCCTTCAGGTTCCTTGACTCAGATGCTGCATTAATCACTAGGAAGGTCTCTGCCATCCAGTTCAACCCACTTAGTGGGTAAAAGTTGGATTATTTGGAAGGTCTCTCGAAAACCTGTTCCCCATCCCAGACATGGGTCTCCACAGGGCGAAAGAAAATAATGGGTAGGGAGGTGGGTGGTTGCTGTTGTTTTGATTTTTGTTTTCTTGGTTCAGGGCTCCATAAATCATATGCCTGAATTCATGACACCTGGTCACCACCATTCTTTGCAAGACAACTTCCAGGTTTTATTGTCTTTTATTACCGCTAATCTCCATTTCCTTCCTCTCCCTCCACATAGCAGCCACTTCAAAATTGGCATGTATGCTTGAAGAATTTATGTCTTTGTATGTCTGTGTGATTTATAGACACACGAAGTGTTGTGGTATAAATCCCATTGTGTTTTTAACTTTTTGTGTTGACACTATAATTTTTATATCCACTCTCCTTACTGTGTGGATACTCAAATCCCTGCTTCTCTTATATTTTTCCAAAGCATTCTCTCTACATACAGACTAATTTTCTTAGTCTAAATTGAACCCTCCCACTTTCCTGCTTAAAGCATTTCAAAAACTTCCCATTACAATTAGGAAAAAATGGAAACCAGCTCATGAGGTCTACTTGTCTGGCTCCTACATACATCTCCAACCTCAAACAGTATCCTTCTCTTTCTTCTGCTCCCCACACTTCAGCCATACTGGCTTTCATTCAGTTTGTTGAATTCACAAAGCTCTTTCATCTCAATGCCTTTGCCTTCTCCCCCTCCCCCACCTCACCTGTTGGAATGGCTTTCTCTTTCTCAGCCTTCAAGCCTCTCCTAACTGTGGACATTGCTGCAGCCCTTTTGGAGAGACGTTGGCAATATTAGTCATCTTGGGCCATGTTCCCTGGAAACAGTGACTCCTGGGAACTGGGACAGAGTTTAGTGAAGGAGTGACCTCAGGAGAAGAAGATGGAGGGAGGTGAGCAGAGATGTGGACTCAGCACATTATGTTCAGCCCGGTCTTGAGAGTGGATCTGAGACAGGAATGGTACCCATTGAATGAGTGCCTTTGGAGGAAAGGAGCCAGGCTTGTCTACCCAGTGCCAGTCATTACTGGCCTCTGGCTGAGCCTACATCCCAGGGCAGTGGAGGGGGAGCACCTACCCAATCTAGACAGGGAATGGGCCGTCAGGAGCCGTGAGCAGCCAACATCCACAGCAGCTGGGAGCCGGGGATGGCTGAACCAGCCAGTGAAATTGCACCCACTAGTAAAACCTAAGGTGTGCACGGCCTTCCTCCTAGAAATTCATTCTTAGCAACATACTTTAGAGAACCTTCATTCACGTCCCCATGAAGGAGACAAGAAAGTCCATTTCAGCATTGTTTATGATGGTGGAATACTGGAGATAACCTAAATGTCCTTCAACAGGAGAATAAAGTAATCCTAGTTAATACCTACTAAAGCAGTAAAAGTAGTGGACTGGAGCATGTGTAGTAACATGGACAAATCTCAAAGCATGATTGAATGAAGAAGCAAGTTTCAGGGTACATTCTGAATGATGCTATTGAAATAAAATTTCAAAAATGCAAAATCAACACTAAATATAATTTGTGTGTATACAACTTTCGAGTAAAATTATAGAAACCGACTTAAGGACAAGCACAAAGTGGATGATAGTAAGTAGCTCTGGGGAAGGGAAAACTGGGATGGAATCAGGAGTTCAACAGTCTCCCAACTATCACCCTAATGTTCTATTTAAAGACACACAGGCGATGGCAGCATTTTAAAATTTAGTAGTAACACAGGTGATCACAATTTATTCTACATATATTTTATTCTATTACATTTAATCTGAGATATTCACACTTTTAAAATTATAAAAAATATTTATGTGGCTCTATGTACACCTAGAGTGATACTTTTGTTTTTCCTGCGTTATCATTTTACTTGCAAATGACAACAGAAGCACACAGATGATCCATTTTCTTTTTTTAGGCTCCATCACAGCACTTTGCCACATTTCATCATGTCACATGAGTTTGTTAGCCACGCTGTTCATATACAGTACAATTAACATCGCATGAGGATGTTTATGTCAGTGGGAAAATACTCATAAAAACGCTGAAGTTTCTGAGATGGAATTGACAGGATAAGGTTTGGGAACCCACGTATTCCAGGTGTGTCTTTGCTATGTATTCTATCAAATATTTCCAGTGGTCCATTCCCACCCAGTGATGCTGATCAGAAGAACCAGTTTCATGCTCTTACACTCTGAGGGGCTATATTTTGACACAGAAGGCCTGCTTTTCCCCTGTGTCCCAGCCGAGGAAATGTTATTCAAAAAGTGATCAGTTCAAGCTTGAGAATGAGAGGCCTATGTTATAGGTTCTCTTACGGTGATTCTTCAGGCTCTATGGACTTAGCAAAATTATATATATGAATATTCAAATATATAAGACCAAATTTAATTTTAATTTTGCTAAGTACTTATAGATGGGCCACCTGGGTGCTGCTACTAGTTTACAGTCCCACCGCAGTCCATGATGTTTCCATCTGTCCCATAGCCTCACCAACACTTGGCATCATCACACTCTAATCTGTCATGCAGATTGGTGTAAAGAGCGCCTCATGACTTCTCTGACTACAAGTGCAATTTAACATCTCTTCGTATCTTGTTAACGTCTTGGGTTTCCCTTTATGAAATTCCCTTTTCATATACTCTACCCATTTTTTATGTGACAGACGTTCCTTACAAACTCTAGATATTAATCCCAACAAGGGATTTCAGAGAAAGCTTGCAAGTTTTAAGATAAAGCTCCTATAGACATTTGTGTTCAGGTTTTTGAGTGGATGAAAGTTTCCATTTCTCTGGGATAAGTGCCCAGGAGTGCAATAGCTGGGTTGTGTGGTAGTTGCATGTTTAGTTTTATAAGAAACAACCAAACTGCTTTCCCCAGTGGCTGTAATAGTCTACATTCCCACCAGACCTGTCTGAGTGACAGTTTCTCCACCTCCTCACCAGCATTGAGTGTTACCACCGTCTTTTATTTTAGTTAGTCTCCTTGTGATTTAATTAACCTTTTCCTAATGGCTTATGATGTTGAACTTTTCAAGTGAGCAAGCGACATGTTATAGCCTCTTCAGTGAAGTGTCTGTTCATTTATTCCGTTTAATTCTCCAGTGAAACCACGTGGGCCTGGAAGCCCTTCATTAGAATGCTTTAACTACAAATTCAATCCCTTTAAGAGACTAGTCAGCGCATCACTTTCTTCTGAGGAAGGTTGTATAGTTTGTTTCTTTCCAGGAATCCGTCATTTCACCTAACCTGTTGGAACTATGTGCACAGCGCTCTTCTGTTTCTTGGTCAGACTGGCTAGAAATCTGTTTATTTTACCAATATTTCTAGAGAAGCAGTTTTCCAGTTTGTTGAGGGCTGTTCTGCAATTCTTTATTTTACTGATTTCTGCCATTATGTTTTCCCCCTTCCTTGGTTCTTCAAGGTCACTCTGTTGCTCTCTCTAATTTACTATTTGGACACTTAGATCTCTCTTCACTGCTGTAATTCTTCCCTTAGAAGTCTATTTTAAACTAAAACTCTCTCTTTTATGGCTGCTTTTGATTTGCAGCTATTCTTAATTGTTTTTTAGTTGTGAGTATTCCATAATCTCACTCATGATTTCCTTTGAACTCAGGGTTTATGTAGAATAAACTTCACTTCAGCTTCCGTTGTACCTTCTTCAGTGTCCAGATATTTGGCGATTTTAAAGCTATCCTTTATTATTAACTTCTTACCTTACTACATTATGGTTAAAGAACATATATGCATCATGCATTACGGTTCATGAACATGTCAATGGAGAACAAACATATATTTCTTCTTTGAAATTTATTGAGACTTCCTAGGTGGCATAGTAAGTGGTAATGATTTATTTTGTTTAAAAGACTGGGTATTATCTGTTAGTTTGATATAATATGTATAAGAATGCAAACAATAACTTGCATTTGTCAAATCTTCTTCTGATTTTTAGAAAATCATTTATTGCTTCTCATTTAATAGGTCCTATTTCTGGAGGCAGGTTTAAAATTAACGCATTCTATTTTGCAAGACAGGATTCTTTCCCTTAACTTAAAATACATTCATTTAAATGTATCCCTGTGGTTTCTTACACATGTCTATATTTTCCTCAGCAAGATAAGCTCCTTAACACGTCCTCCTGTTTTGTACTCCCCTATTCTCATCCACTACACAGTGCTGATACTATCTAGTATTTTAGAATTTTTTCACAATTTTTCTGTATTCTTTTTTTTAAATAAATCTTTATTGTTCAGGTTATTACAATTATTCCTCTTTTATTCCCCCATAGCTCCCCTCCATTCAGGTTATTACAATTATTCCTCTTTTATTCCCCCATAGCTCCCCTCCATCCAGTTCCCACCCCACCCTCTGCCCTTACCTCGCCACCACTGTCCTCATCCATAGGTGTACAATTTTTGTCCAGTCTCTTCCCGCACCCCCACACCCCTTTCTCCCCGAGAATTGTCAGTCCACTCCCTTTCTATGCCCCAGATTCTATTATACTCACCAGTTTATTCTGTTCATCAGATTTTTTATTCCCTTGATTTTTAGATTCACTTGTATCTATATATGTATTTATTGTTCATAATTTTTATCTTTACCTTTTTCTTCTTCCTCTTCTTCTTCTTAAAGAATACCTTTCAGCATTTCATATAATACTCGTTTGGTGGTGATGAACTCCTTTAGCTTTTTCTTATCTGTGAAGCTTTTTATCTGCCCTTCTATTCTGAATGATCGCTTTGCTGGGTAGAGTAATCTTGGTTGTAGGTTCTTGCTATTCATCACTCTGAAAATTTCTTGCCACTCCCGTCTGGCCTGCATAGTTTGTGTTGAGAAATCAGCTGACAATCATATGGGTGCTCTCTTGTAGGTAATTAACTGTTTTTCTCTTGCTGCTTTTAAGATTCTCTCTTTGTCTTTTGCTCTTGGCATTTTAATTATGATGTATCTTGGTGTGGTCCTCTTTGGATTCCTTTTGTTTGGGGTTCTGTGCACTTCCTGGACTTGTAAGTCTATTTCTTTCACTAGGTGAGGGAAGTTTTCGGTCATTATTTCTTCAAATAGGTTTTCAGTATCTTGCTCTCTCTCTTCTGGCACCCCCATAATTCGGATGCTGGTACGCTTGAAGTTGTCCCAGAGGCTCCTTACACTATCTTCAAATTTTTGTATTCTTTTTTCTTTTCCAGTTGGGTGTTTTTTTTTTACTTCTTTGTATTTCAAATCTTTGACTTGATTCTGGTGATCCTCTAGTCTGCTGTTGGATCTCTGTATATTATTTTTTATTTCAGTCAGTGTATGCTTAATTTCTAGTTGGTCCTTTTTCATATCCTTGAGTGTCTCACTAAATTTCTCAGCCTTTTCTAGAAAATTCTTAAAAAACCTTATAACCGTGGTTTTGAACTCTATATCCAGTCGTTTGCTTTCCTTCATTTCTTTCATTTGGTCCTGTTTCTTTGTCTCCTCATTTTGGCAGCTTCCCTGAGTTGATAGAGTGGCTTTGTGTGCTAGGTGTCCTCTAGGGCCCAGTGGCTCAGCCTCCCCAGTTACCTGAGGTGGACACTCTTGGTGCACCCCTTTGTGGGCTGTGTGCACAGTCTTGTTGTAGTTAAGCCTTGATTGTTGTTGGTATCACTGGGAGGAATTGACCTCCAGGCCAATTGGCTGTGAGGATCAGCTGTGTCTATGCTGGGAGAACTTCTGTGCTGGAGATAGCTTTATGAGACAAGAATTGCAAAATTGCAAAAGCCTCTGTGCTCAGCTTGGATGGGGCGGAGTCTCAGGTCGGAGCAGACAGCTTTGGCTTCCCGTCAGCCCTGCCCTATGAGGCCCCTGGGTCTCAGTGTCCCTCAGTAATGGCTGCAAGCACCTCTGAGAGAAAGCCGCCCTCGAGTTTCGTCCGCTGCCAGACAGTCCAGTTTCTCCCCAAATGAGTCTGGGTTCCCAGAGTCTTGCCCGGAACTGGAGTTCAGTGCAGCTGGAAGCTTCCATCCCTATCCCGCTTGAGAAAGCCAGCCACGCACTCAGCTACCAGTCCTCTCCGCATGCGCGCGTCTCTGTACCTCAGCCTTTTGCAGCTCCTCTGAATCTCAATGTGCTTTTCTCTTTCCTTCTAGTTGTAGAATTTCCACTCAGCCAGCTTTCCTGTGGTTCTGGATGGTGTTTGTTTTGTATTTTAGTTGTAGTTTTGAAATTGTTTTGCGAGGCAGCAGTTTAGGTGTTTACCTATGCCACCATCTTGGTTTCTCCTTCTGTATTCTTTTAGTCAAGAATAAACTTAGCATGGGGCCCCATTGCTTACTCCTGGGATTTTTGGTTCTGGCTTCACCCAGAACATGGACCCTCATAGAATTTCTAATCTCTGTATTTAAGGAGAAAAGAGCTTAGCCCAAGGCATCATGGAGAATCACAAATGAGGTACAGGCTTTGTCACGAGGAAGAGAAAATGGCCAATGAGCTCAAGCACAGCCCATCCAGCAGACCTCTCCACTGTCCAGGCACCCAGAGAGCACTTTCCAAGGAGGACCCCACTGAGTCTCTACAATAAACCTATGAGCTTGATCCTAGGCTCACCCCATGTGTAGAGGCACAAGCACTCAGAGACACGAAGTGACCTGAAGACTTACACAAGCATGTGGCCGAGTGACCACTGTGCTGTGGAGTGGTAGGGTGCTCACCTGGTAAATAGATGGTCCCACACCTGTTGGGTGGTACAAATGTTCTGTAATAACACAGAAATATGAGGCTGGAAGTGGAGTCCCTGCTCAGGAAGGTGGGCAGATGGTATTCCACCAGTTTGTCTAGTCAGTGTGCCTGGGGGTCTGCACCATACAGGTATTTTTTTTAGGAAACCACGAGTGGGTGCTGGGGACACTTGGCTGTTTGGCAGCTGGGGCCCAGGGCTGGGCTGACTGGCCTCCGTGTTCTGCTCAGGATGCCCCCATTGGGAGGCCAGTCTTTGGCATCTGACCAGCAGCTCTGAATCCTGTGGGGGCAGAGTCCTGGCTTCCAGGAATGGCAGGTGGAGAAGGTGAGAGGCCTTCTCACTGGGAGTGTTAGGGATCCTTGAGGCCAAACTCACCTTCCATGATTCTCCAGTTCAACAGTGCCCGCCTGACCTCCTACTCTCCAGAGAGTTCTGGGTAATCAGCAGAGCAGCTGGGGGCTCCCAATGGGGCCACCACCTTAGTTTCAGGCTGTGAGCACATTTGAACTTAAGAAGGTTTCTCTTTGTGTTTCCAGTTTCGGTCTCTGTACTAAACTGAAAGGTTAACAGAAAAGCAGTTGGGCCCTCCTATCTTGGCATCAGCAGGGCCACAGGCAGGGCTGGAAGGTAGAGTTGGAGTATCTGGAGATGCAGATGGGGAAGTGCTGGACGTGGGAGGACCCCGGGCTGCCAGCTGGAAGAACTTCACGTCATTCCACACACCTTTGATGAGGACCCGCAGCATGTTCTGCTGGTGCTGGCCTGGCAGGTCAGGCGGCCTATGCCCTCCAGGCACTGGCTTTTGGCTTTTGGACTCCATGACCTTGTCCTTGGTTTTCTTGGGCAAAAACAGCACCTCTTATTCTTCTCCTTGGTGACCACTGTCATAGATGGTGGGTGTTGCTGTGGCCTCTCCACTGCTGGGCAGCCTGCTGACCTGGAGAGAGTGGAAGGTGCACTTGAGGGTGTTGTTGGCGGTAGGCAGGTCTTTGTTTTTCGAGTTTCTCTTCCTGTCTTGAGGGCTGGCTTCTGTCCAGTAATCCACCTGCCGCTCCATCAGCTTGGCGCCATCGCCCTGGCTGGGGGAGGACAGGCCCCACTCACTGACAAGATGAGTGGAATGACAAGGCCTCATTGGCGATCAGAGGTATGGACAGAGGGAAGGATGAAAGCACGCTGCAGCCCAAGGGGATCCATCATCTGAGTCTCCCGATGTGTCTGAGGACTGTTCTACTATCCCAACATTCACCACCTCTTCAAAAAGAATGAGCTATAAGGACTCCTCGTTGGGGCTCTTCTGCTTGTAGGAGAGCAGAGCTTCCTCGGTGGGCAACTGGTAGGCACAGTTGGCCTCGTGATGTACTGTGTGATTCTCATCACGATGTCCAGCGTGTCCTGCATGGCGCTCTCGGCCTCCAGCTTGTGGAACAGGTCCCGCCAGGCCAGGTCCTAGAAGAAGCTGTTGTAGCAATAATGCACGGAGCCCAGGTGCCTGGCCATGGGGTCGGAACCTAGTGGGATGACCAGGAAACTCATGTAGCCCCGCTAGTCGAGCATCTTGTAGGACAGCAGCTCCAGGAAGATCCGGAGCACAGCGCTGAAGTAGTTGTGCCTCTGCCACCAGGATCTTTACCCCCTTCGGGGGCTGGGAATTATAGTGACAGTATGTCTGTATGTGCCAGATGATACAGCTGAAGGCCGCCTGGATGTCAGCCCTGGAACGAGTGCACAGCAAGGCAGCGTGTGCCCTTGCAGGGTGTCCATGGGGAACTGCTCCTGCCAGTTGGAGGTGTTGATGAGGATTATGTTTTCAGGCAGATGGTGATCAGAGATGAGGATGTGGTTCAGCTGGTTGTACATGGTCTTCCTGGGGATCTGCAGCTGGCTCCCTGCGTCTGGACAGCGCTCAATATCTAGGCTGTTGACCTGCTTGTTCTGTGGTTGTGCTGTCTGCCGCTCCTTCAGGTATCTGTCCCGGCCATGGTGGCTGGGATGCTTCCCCTTGGCCTTTGGTGGAGGGGATGATGAGAGATTCGGTGTTGGTGATGGCCCACTGGGCAGCAGCTTCTTGGTGAGCATGTCCAGGGCTGAGGTCTCTGCCTCTGGGCTGTCCTTGGGCTGTGCTGGCTGCTGCCCTGGGTGGGCATGCTCTGAGGCGCTAAGTGGGAGACACTGTCACTTGGCTATTGCTGCCTGGGCTTGGTCTTCCCGGGCACTGCGGCCAGACTAGGAAGCTCCTTTGTTTTGCTTTGTTTGTTTTGTTAACCCTCACCAGAGGTGATTTTTCCACTGATTTTTTTAGAAAGAGTTGAAGCGAGGGGGAGAGACAGAGAGGGAGAGAAGCATCAATGTGAGAGAGACACGTGGATTGGTAGCCTCCTGCATGTGCCATGACCAGGGCTGGAGATCAGGCCTGTAATTGAGACAGGTGTGCCCTTGACCAGAATCGAACCTGGGACCTTTTAGTCCATAAGCCAACACCCTAGCCCCCAGTGAAACTACTAGGGCTCGGAAGCTCCTCCTGGCTCTGGGCACTGTGGATGCTCCCCATGTCCGTTTTCAAACTGAAATGTGGCAGGCCTTCCCAGTATGGCCTGAGCTTGGGCTTGATGGTGTTGGGAAGGCTGTCATCTTCCTCCCTGTCTGGACTATTGTTGCTGGTTCTCCAGCATGTTAGACAGAAGGTGCAGGTCCTCCTCCACTCTGGGACATGATCTGCAGGGTCCTGCTCTGAGTGTAGGACCTCCTCTGACACTTGTTCCCTGCTCAACCAAGCCATGACTTTCTGATTAAAGTTTGGATGCCTTGTCATGGACATTGTTGTGACTTTCAATAGTCGCTGCTTCCTGGTCTCCCTCACCTCAAAGTCATTCTGGTCCGGGTCCTACCCATGGGTGGCACCTTCACCGGCCTCCTGCTCTGAGAAGCTCTCATACTCCTCCTTAGAATAGTGATTTGTGGACTTGGGTCTTGGGCTGGCCCGCATGGTGCTGTCCTCATGGTGAATGGACTGGCTAGACATGGGAGGAGGTCCAGATTCAGGCGACTTTGGGAGAGGGGATGCTGTGGGCCACCGAGTTGGAAACACTGTCGCTGGGCTGTTTGATGCCCGAGGGCCCACGTGTTCTCTTGTGTTTTGGCCAGATTTGCAGGCTATTGTTGGCTCGGGCCTGTGGATGCTCCCCATCTTTGTGAGCTGGAGTGTGCCAAGCCTTCAAAAAACAGTCTGAGCTTTGGCTTGGGGTGCTGAGGGTGCTGTTATCATCCTCCATGTCTGGGCCACTGTCACTGGGGTTTTGCAGTGTGTTAAATAGAAGGTCCCGGTCCTCATCCAACTCAGGGACATTTTCTGCTGTGTCCTGCTCAAGTCCACAGCCTCCTCTAACACTTCGAACTTTCCCAGCCATGCCACAACTTTCTTTTTGATATTTTGTGTCCTGGTAATGGACGTCTTTCCTAATATCCATGGCCTCTGCTTCTTGGGCATCTGTATGTCAATCCTCTCCTCAGCCAAGTCTGGCCCATAGATGGCATTGTTGCTGGCCTGTTGCTCAGAGGTGAAGCTCTGATATAGCCCCTTGGAGTAGTTAACCTTTTACTTAGCCTTGCATCTGGCCTGTATGGCATTGTCTTTCTGGTGGATGGGCTGGCTTGACAGGGAGCAGATCCAGAATTCGGCCATGTTGGCAGAAGCCTCCTTGATGCTGCTGCAGAGGCACAGCCCCTGGCCACCCTTGAGGGGTTGATGCCTGACCTTGGCCATGTGGATGGCGCCCACAGGGAGTGTCTTGTAGATCCAGATGGTCTGGTTCTTAAAGCGCTTCCTCCAGCACAACAGGACCTGTAGGTTGTTGCCTTCTCTCTTGAGGAAGTGGGGGTCCTGCAGTAAGGTTAGCCCCAAGTCTGTCTCCAGTTGTCCACTGGGGAACAGCACACTCACGTAGGATGTGTTTGTAGCCCTGCATCTTCATGGTGATCACCATTGATATGAGGTTGAAGCCCTGCAACTTCATGGCAATCATCAGGGAGATGAGGTCCTTCTCCAGCTCTTTGAAGACCACCATCTTCACTAAGGTCCTGTTGCACAACGTGGGCACGAATCTGAGGCTGGGGCTATCCAACTCCCGAGTAGCAAACAGGTTCTTGGGCATTGGTGTGCTGAGCCTGGGCACGGGGCTGGGGGTGCAGGGGGTTGTGGAGACCAGGACTGTGGGCATCAAGGAAGCTGCAGCTGCTTGCCCCATACAGGTCCTTTCTGTATTCTGGGGTGATGGTTTCTTTTCCCTTGTTGGGACAGAGGAGATACATTCCGTCAGGGGCAGCTTATGAACTGCCAGGTGGGTTGGGGGCTGTAGTGCAGACCGAACCCCTAAGCACTCAGTGATTATTGTCAGGAGGTGGGACACGAGTGATCCAAGGACAGTGTGTGTGAAAAGGGACCACATGACTAGGTCAGGGAAGGCCTGTGTGGTGTTCTTGCAAACTCAGAGACCTAAAGTTATCACAAAGGATGTTCTGAAATGAAAACTTTTAAACTAAAAGCAGTTTATGGTGGGTAGTCATGTCCTAGGCTGGCATCTTCCCTGACTAAGGTCAATTTTTACCTTAACTGAGCCTGTCTATTGTCTTTTGGCACCTACAATAACATATCTTTGGAATGTCAAAGGAATTTCCCTTTTTCCGGACCCTTCAAAGCATAGGCAATGCTCTGTGAAGACCACAAATCCCCTCATTGTTACCGAGTTAATTGTTGACTTGTAACTATCCTATATCCACCTATGTAAAAGAAGTATGTCTGTGGCATTTTACTCTTTATGCAGTCACGGAGGATTCCACACTTTGATTTCTCTGGGATCCTAATGTATCACCACTGGATTTCATGTTACCAACATATAACTCCTGTTTTGATTGTAATGTATAAAATGAGGTGCAAAATTGCCATTCTCCAGAGCATTATCTCAATCTGCTGAGATTTTCTTCCCTCGAATTGTTGATAGCTGGGCTTAAATATACTCACAAAAGTTCTTCACAGGTTTGAGTGTTTCTTACTTTGACATTTACTTGGTGTAGTGGGTCAGGATTCCAAAGAAGCTCATCATGGACCATACTGTGGACTTGGTGTTAGGATTCAACAAAAGACCCATTGAACCCACTGGTTCCCCACCCATCCGGTGAACCTGGGTGAGTTGTGTCTTAAATCCAGGACTTTTCCCTTGCTTGTGGTAGAGAGCTAGATTTGTTTGATCTGCATTTTTAAACACTCCAGGTGGAACTAAGATTAAGGGCTGAGGGATCTTAGGCTAAGACAAGACAGTAGGAAAAAAATGGGTGGCTGGTTTTAAATTGTGGCTTTCCAATAGGAATTGCTTTCTGATAATTTGAGGAAAAAACACACCTTTGTTGTGTAAATTAGAGTTGAATTCAATCAGCTCCAAAAATACAGGGGCATGTCCTTCCTCCAGCCCAAGTATCAGGTATTCTTAGTTGACTAAGAATCTCTGTGGAGGTGTCAGGTCATTCCTTATGACATGCAGGAGCCCCAAAGCAAAATTTCAGCTCAACTGCAATTAAAGTGACTCGTTCTTGTGGGGGATTACCCGTAAGGTTTGGTGACCACTCCCTGAACCCTCTGGTTGTTTTAGACAGCAGGGAGATAAACTGAGGCACATCAAAGGGTGGAATGTGATTTTCAGGGTGAGAGCCTCATGGAACTCAACCCATAAGCAACACATGTTGACCAACTACATTATATAACAATCCTAGAAACGTTGCTCAGAATCGGCAGATATCAGAAAACATACACACACACACACACACACACACACACAACTACAAAACAACAACAAAATACATCTAAAATAAACATGGGAAGTTGTGCCTACAAGGCCAGGAGATCTTAGATTCCAGCCCTCATTAATACTCCTGATAGGAAGCTTTTATTTGCAAGTGCTTTACAGAAATGGGAAGATTTAACTAGAAAATATCCACCTAAAAATGGCCAAAATACAGTTTTCTTTGTGTGCCTAA
The DNA here is from genome assembly GCF_963455305.1 of Plecotus auritus. Classification (NCBI taxonomy): domain Eukaryota; kingdom Metazoa; phylum Chordata; class Mammalia; order Chiroptera; family Vespertilionidae; genus Plecotus; species Plecotus auritus. Next base: position 43,666,616 of record NC_137774.1, read on the forward strand.
ATTCATTTTTTGACATGCAATAAGAATTAGAAAAATGCAAGCTCTTACATTAAACTGAATGAATGAATGGAAACATATCTTGATTTGGAAACAAGGAGATTCTAAGGAGGAGCGCTAATACATTCTTTTAAAAACAATTAAGGAATTAGAAATTTTAGAGACTGTCTCTGAACTCTTATGCAGCCAATAAATGCCAACACCCCATTCTTCTGCCTTCTCTACCTCCCCCACTATATCCTTCACCCTTTCCCTTCCCTTCTTCCTTCCCCTCCACTACCACTCCCTACTGACTTAAGGAATATTGAGAATAGGAATTCCAACAGCTCCTTTTGGAGAAATGCTTATCTCAGCAAGAGAGGATCCAGCAATTGTTCCTGATTTTCTCAGTGACCCTGATGGGTTCACAAAGGCATTTACCTGTTAGGATATGTAATCCTGGCTATTCTAACCGATTCCAATGAATATAGCTAATGGTTTCTGCCAGCAAATGCAACACAATTTCTTAATAAAGTTTGCAAGAAAATTCCTGTAGAAAAATCTGTCCACTGTTAGAATCATAAGAAACTGAAATAAGATGTAGAAAAAGGGGGGGGGGGGCAAAAACAACCATCGGGTTGATCCAAGGGTGTTTCCCCTTCTCACTGATAGTTTGGGAGAAGTTGAAATTATCATAGAAACAGGAGCCACTAAGACCCCTATAGATACTGGGGCTACTTTATTTGTTCCTAACCACATCCAACTAATTGTATTCTCCTTCAGAGTAAAGCTTCTGTGCAAATGGCAGGAATATTTAACCAATGTCTGTTTTTAATCAAAACCTGTTTCGAACCTGGGAATGTTATAGCCATATTAGCAAATATACATCTTTGCTCATCAAATCTGCCCCAATTCAACTTATAGGGAGAGGTGTTTTGTTTGTTTATTTGTTTGTTTTATGAAATTAGTGATACCCACACATAATTTTTCCAGAAGAGTAATGTGTATTTAGAAATAAATGAACAAGATACTGAGCCCAACAGAGCCTGAAATGAACCCAGTGGTGTGTCCTCAAAGTTGGGGTCCTGGCTGCACCCAGGTTTCCTCAGAGGCTCTGGAAGAGGATCTGCTGGTGGAGTCATGGACAGACATAGAGAGGCATGGGGGCGATGGTGAACATTCAGCAGGCAAGATGAGCATTTGGCCAGTATTTGTCTGAAAAGGAGCCCAGAGTTGGAACCGCATACGTGCACCTCTGTCCTATACCCACCCAGGGTGGAGGGAGCTGGGCCCCTTTGTTATGAGCTCAGGCTTATGCAGTTCTGAACCCAACCTTCAATGGAAAATTGGGAAACTGGTGTCCATAGAGTGGCAGATATTACCTAATGTTCATGACATTCAGAGTCCAGAGTTCAGGAATGTTCAGACCTTCCAGGCCAAGGCTCCCACCTTTCCGACAGAGTTGGTCTGGACATTAGAAATCCTGACATACTGGACAGCTCCTGCCTGTTCCTCTGTTTCTAGGGGTCAGGGGACACTTTCTTTTTTTAACTAGGAGGAATTTTTGTATTATTTTATTATGGTTTAAAGTATAACATATGTTTCCTTTTCCCCCCATGAGCCCCTCCCCGGCCACTTCCACCCCCCAGCAAATGCCCCCACCACCTCAGTGTCCCTGTCCATTGGTTCTGCTTATATGCATGCATACAAGTCCTTTGGTTGATCTCTTACTCTACCCCTGACTCTCCCCTGCCTTCCCACTGAGGTTTGAGGGTCTGTTTGATGCTTCTCTGTCTCTGAATCTATTTTTGTTCATCAGTTTATGTTGTTCATTATATTCGAAAAGTGAGTGTGATCATGTGATATTTATCTTTCTCCAACTGGCTTATTTCACTTAGCATAATGCTCTCCATGTCTTCCAAGCTGTTGTGAATGGTAGGAGTTCTTTCTTTTTTACAGCAGCATAGTATTCCATTGTGTAGATGTACCACAGTTTTTTCTACTCATCTGCTGATGGGCACTTAGGCTGATGGGCATTTAGGCTGTTTCCAAATCTTAGCTATTGTGCTGGTATGAACATAGGGTTGCATATATCCTTTCTGATTGGTGTTTCTGATTTCTTGGGATATATTCCTAGAAGTGGAATTACTGGGTCAAATGGGAGTTTCATTTTTAATATTTTAAAGAAACTCCATACTGTTTTCCACAGTGGCTGCACCAATCTGCATTCCCACCAGCAGTGCACGAGGGTTCCTTTATCTCCACATCCTCACCAGCATTTGTCCTTTCTTGATTTGTTGGTGATAGCCATTCTGACAGATGTGAAATGGTATCTCATTGTGTTTTTAAAAAATATATTTTTATTGATTTCAGAGAGAGATAGAAACATCAATGATGAAAGAATCATTGATTGGTTGCCTCCTGCATGACCCCTAATGGGTCAGATCCCCAAACCTGGGCATGTGCCCTTGACCGGAATCGAACCTGGGACCTTTCAATCCATAGGCCAACACTCTATCCACTGAGCCAAACCGGCTAGGGCGGTGGTAGGCAAACTCATTAGTCAACAGAGGCATGCATATGGGCATTACCGGTGGGTACAGACAGCAGGGGGTTGGTGGCATGTGTGGGGAGGGGGGATGAGGACAAATATGTGATATCTTAATCAATAAAGAAATTAAAAATAAAATAAAATAAAATAAAATAAAATAAAATAAAATAAAAATGCACCCCCCCCAAAAAAAAAAACAAACAGAGCCAAATATCAACAGTACAACGATTGAAATTTCTTTTGAGAGCCAAATTTTTTAAACTTAAACTTCTTCTAATGCCACTTCTTCAAAATAGACTAACCCAGGCCGTGGTATTTTGTTGAAGTGCCCCACTCAAGGGGCCAAAGAGCCGCATGTGGCTTGCGAGCCGCAGTTTGCCGAACATGGGGCTAGGGCCCTCATTGTTTTGATTTGCAACTCTCAGGTGATTAATGACTTTGAGCATGTTTTCATAAGGCCATGAGACATATGAAAACAGATTTTTTTTTTTTGTGACTAACAAAAAGAATTTTATTAAACTCACTGAAGTCACATGTCCACATATAGCCATCCTCACTGTGGCCAGGTCAGTTCGATATGCTGATACCTCCACTCTGGGGCCCTGAGCCACACTCCCTAGAACCACCTGGATGTGGGAATTGGCAGCTGTTAGAAAGAAGGAAATGGAAGTCATGTCCACCACAGGCCATTGTCAAATAAAACATTGATTTCTGGTTTCCACTCCGACATATAAGAGCTTGGAAGTCCTTACTCTCATCCTTACAAGAAGAAAAAAGATGAACAATCCAAAACAACAGGAACTCTTTTTAGATCCATCAGATCATTGAAATCACATGGCTGGAAATTAACCTTTGCTGCTGCAAACCACTGAGATTCAGGCCTCCTTTAACGCAATACAAACTAGCACTAGCACGTGTGTGTGTGTGTGTGTGTGTGTGTGTGTGTGTGTGCGCGCGCGCGCAAATGATTTTGGGTGAAATTAGAAGAAAAGCAGACACCGAGGAGGTGTCAATAGGAAGAAAAAGGAGGTTGGAGGCACTTCTGCCTTGTGACAGTCCTCCTCCTACTTGATAGCTACTCCCCCTCATGAGCCTGAACATCGCTAAGAAGCACATGCTGCAATAACCCATTGGGCAGGCAGGGGAGAGACAGGCTCTGACAGGTACAATGACTTATCCAGGATCAAGAAGAGGTAAGAATGAGGGGTTGAGTCTGAGCTCAGGTGTGTCTCCTCAAATCTGGGACCCTGGCTGCAGCCAGACCTTAATGGCTATGGAGAGGGGTGTGTTGGTGTCACTGTGTACACTGTTGGTATTCCATGGAGAAGGTGAGTGAGCAGTCAGCAGCCCACAGGACTATCTATAGTTGTTATTAGGTGAGGGGTTTCGGGGGGGGGGTGTGGCAATCCCAGGAAATGAGGTCACTTCCTAATAGAACTTGGAACCCCCGTAACCAGGCACCCACTTTCTAGCAACTGCCCAACCGCCACTCACTTGGCAAGAGCCAGTTGACAGTTCAACATGTTCTCTTGTTGTGTTTCCAGTTATCAGGGCTCTGGTTCCCGGAGACCCTGCAGTGAGAGTTGTTCCAAACTCTGTAGACGGTTCAACACTCGTGCCCGACATCTCTGGCCGTTTTCAAGAAGATCCCGTCAGGTAAGAGAAGGTGGCCTGGGTCAGACCCATTCACGCCAGACCAGCCTCCTTTGTGCTCCATCCCTGAGTTGCCCGCATGCCCCTCCCCTTCATGTGGTGGGAAGAGGGACCTGAAGGGAGAACCTCGGGGCAGGAACATTTTTTAGGGCGGCTGATCACCTAGAGGCCCTGCTGTGATCACACCCCAGGGCAGGGCAGGGCAGGCAGTTGGAATGTGGTTCCAGAGGGGTCCCTTATCTGTGCCACTGGAAGTCCTAGCCCTCGAGCTGTCATGCCTTTTCCTCGCCAGTGGAGGTCTCAGCAGATCACACTGTGTGTGTGTCTGGAGTGGAGGGTCACAGAACCAGCAAAACAGGGCTCTGAGGCTTTCCCCCTGGTGACTGGGAACTGTCTTTACAGAGCTCCACACAGGAGAACAGAGAGGAGCTGACAGATGTCGTCCTCAACTCCATGCCCCTGCAGGAGGCACAGGTGCCCCATCCTTCTTCCAGCGTGCAGACCGGCAACAGGGTGAGTGTAGGTGCCCAGTTGACCCAAACGCCAGAACCCCAGGGAGTCAACAGGACTTGGGTTCCAGAAGGTTCCCTGCTACTCCCCTGAGATCCCTCCTAGCATCCAGTTTCCAAAGGAATCTGGGTCCCCATCTTCTCCAGTCAGGAGCTGGGGCCTCCCTGGGCTGCACATAGTACCAGGACGGGGACTGCTTATCACGGCGATCCATGTCTTCATTGCTATGGGACCTGGACCTTATCCCCTTCTGTTGCCATGACAACGGTGCGACCCTGAACACACCACACGTCCTAATATCCAGACCCTCCAGCCCAGGAAAAGCCTCTGTGTCTCATCTTACACTGGGATGTTTTGTCAGAAATCACATGGGTGACACTGTTAATACAGCATGTGCTGTCTGTCCTATGCTAGGCAAATGACCTAAGATACTAATGTGTTTCATATTCCTCGCCTCCAGTTCTACTTTTCCTGCCAAGAACCTTTTCTCTTATCAATGTGAAAAACATTCAAAGCTGTGAAAAAGTTTTGTGTGTTTATTTGAACCAAAGTGTCGACAATTGCCAGGGAGCAAAATCTCAATGGGTTGAGAGAATGCTCCAGAGAATGGCAATTTTGCACCTTATTTTATAAGTTACAAGCAAAGTGCAGACTTATGCGGGTTACATGAAATCCATGGGTGATAGATTAGGCAGAGAGGAGAGCGCAAGGTGTGGAAACTTCTGTGATTGGATCAACGGTAAAATGATAGGCACATACTTCCATAGGTGGATGTAGGATAGTTTCAAGTCAACAATGAACTGAATAACAGCGAAGGGATCCATGATCTCCGCAGAGCACAGAGTGGTGCCTGTGCTTGAGTTGTCCAAAATAAGGAAGATTCCTTTGATAATCCAAAGATATGTTATCATAGATGTAAAAAGGCAGTACACAGGCTCAGTTAAGGTAAAGATTGACCTTTGTCAGGGAAGATGCCAGACTAGGACATGACTGCCCACCATGAGCTCCTTTTAGTTAGTATTTTAATTTCAGACCATCCTTTGTAGTTACTTAAGTTATCTGAGTTTGCAGGACCTCCACGCAGGACTTTTCTGATCTAGTCAGGTTAGCATGTGGCCCCTTTTTTCGTCCATACATCCTCCTTTTGTTCAAAATCAATTCAAATTATGCATTGATGATCAGTGTTAGTGTTTTGTCTTGCTGAACAATGGACCATTGGGGATGAGGCAAGACTATAACCTTAAATGGTATTCAAGGTGCAATTATTATTCAAAATAAAAAGGCAGGTGAATGGGAGGCCATGAGATCCTATATGCCTTTGTTAAACAATATTCTGTATCGCCGAAACCGGTTTGGCTCAGTGGATAGAGCATTGGCCTGAGGACTGTAAGGGTCCCAGGTTCGATTCCGGTCAAGGGCATGTACCTTGGTTGCGGGCACATCCCCAGTGGGAGGTGTGCAGGAGGCAGCTGATCAATGTTTCTCTCTCATCGATGTTTCTAGCTCTCTATCCCTCTCCCTTCCTCTCTGTAAAATATCAATAAAATATTTAAAAGAAATATTCTGTATCAATTTTAAATTTTGAGCTACCATGGGCACAGTCCTTTTGCTGCTTATCTTAAGTTTTGGTGTTTTGCATCTAGTATAACATTTACATACCAGGAACAAAAGCAACAGCATTAAAGCAGTAACACCATTTAGGAATAGAAAATGTCTAGTGCTAGACTGAGGGGAATAAGCATCTCAGCCAACCAAAAAACCCTTTGCATGCATTATCATAATTGTTTATTAAGCTAATGATATGTTTTCCTCCTCCATCCACTGCCCCTTGTACTTATGATATGTTTGGCCAGATGAATTAAGACTCTCTACTTTTTCATTATCATAACTGATCATCAGAATGTCATTGTCTAGTGGGTGGGAAAAATTTGCAGGTATCCAAATTCAACTTTTCATATGTAATAAGGGAGAGGCCTGGGGAGATAGATATTGTTTCCTTTAGGAAACCATGAAGAGGGTAATAACAATATAAAATCATTTGATGTACATTTAATCAATAACAATGAAGTGATAAAAGAACAAGGTTTGAGCAGCAGTAATTTGTGAGCATCCAGGCCTTGGCGACTTCTTGGGATAGCTGTCAGCCCCCATGGCCAGTGGTTTCTCATCCTTGAAAAGTCTTTGATCTCCATGGTGGATGGAGGCCAGTGTCAGAGACAGATGTCCATTTGTGGTAGGGCATCTGATAAGGTAACATCCTTTTTAACACGTTGGAAAGAGTCTTTAATTAATGTGTTTCAATAAACAAAAATCTCCTGGTTGTAAGTTTTGGTCTTTGAAGTCTTTGTCTCTTGGGAGTACTGTGAAATGAATGTCACAAATTTATCAGTCCCTATAACCTTCTCAATGAGTCATTGATAGTAATGTAGAATGTCTGCTTTTAGTTTTTCTTATATTTGGAAAAGAAAAAGATTTAAAAATAAGCAGTATTTTAAGCAGAGTCATATAAACAATAATTATATTCACTTCATTTAGTCCAATACCCATTTTTTTTGTTTATCCTGATTATTTGCCAGTATTTTTATGAATTCAGTTATTCCTTAGAGTTCTATACATTTTCATTCAGTTCAAAGATATGACCTGCTTAGAAACCTGTAATTTTGAGTAAATCAGAATCCTTTTCATGGATTTTTCTAAAGATGTAACATATTTGAAAATGCATTAGAGTAAAACAATAACTATCTATGAATGACAAAACAAAGTGGCATGGTTATAGATTTGATTATAATGCAATTGATAAAAAAACTCTGCTTGTTTAGTAAGCTATATCATTTTAAGACAATGATTTTTTGAAAATAATAATTACTGTAAAGTGAGAGAGAATAATGTAATATATATATATATATACATATATATATATATATATATATAAGTACGTATATTTAGATTCAACACATAATTTCAATATAGAAAGAAAAAATAATATGTAAGATTTTAAAACATTGTCCATGGCTTCTTGTATTGAGCATTGGGTATAATTCATAAACTTCCAATGTTTGCGCCACAAATATCTGGAGTCTCACTGCCAGACACCCTCACAGGCAACCATCCCTCTTGGCTGGACTGGTGTCACTGACAGTCAACTGTTAACACCTGAGAGTATTTCATTTGAACTTTTCTTTGAATCTTGGTAGATCCCTCAGAGGGCAGGTTGAAATCTTTAGAACATCCATTTTAATAAAAGCATATGTACACAAATAGCACATTTTTATTTTTTAATTTAGCAAAGCTTCCCATGTAATTTCAAGTATATAAAATAGGCCTAATTTAGTTTAAAAACATTGCTTTAATAAGGATAGAGAATAAATCCTTGAGGTATTCCAGGGCCCGTTGGAATTAACTCAAAGTCATTCTTTTCTTTAAAAAGTCTCTTAAAATGGAAACTCTGGGAAGGTTGCAAATATACATATACAAAAGCTTATAGCCTGGACTTTTTGTAACTCGAAGTAAAGCAAACACAGACTTACGGTAATAACTCTAAAAGACATTAATCACACTAAAAACAGTTTTAATATTAAATATTTTGTCCAGACTACAGAATTCACCTTAATTTACATACGTATTTAATCTTTTTAGGCCAATAAAAGATTATATGCTAGTAATGCCATCTGGAGGCTGAAAATTCACCACACACATCACATAGATGAACACATATCACATAAAGACCATACACATAATTTGAATTACTAATTTTTACAGAGAAAATGCAAGAATTTTCTTATAAAGTTAAACTTTCACAAAATTTTATAGCCTGTACTGTACCCCTTTTACAAACCTTTCGTCAACTTTCACAAACCTTACCCATTCAGAAATAACTATCCTTATAGAAACTTACATTTGTCCTTTTCCTTCAAATATGACTCCCTATACCTCAAGCCTTCTATTATCATAACTATATAATTTCTTCCAACTTAACTGGAACTTTTAACTCTTAGGAGTCTTAATTTGCAATGATAAGCACAAAAGTGGACAACCAGCATTCCTTAGATTGACGTTGATGAACATATTTTAATCACACTCTCATGTTCAAGAAACACACCTTCAACAAAGCACAAAACATTACATCAACAGCTCCAAATGCATTTTACAGACCTTCTGTAATGAAAAACCCAAAAGCAGGTGAAGTTAAGATTTGCCTAGCAACCAATGTTTCAGTATTTCATGTTATTTCAATCTATCTAGATATTCCATAACTTTCATTAAAACTAAGTTAGAAAGAAATAGTTGAAATAAGCTAAAGTGATTTGTGTAGGTGGGTAAGGTAGTTTTTTCTATTGGGATAAGACATATCTTCCAGAGATTTGTATTTTTAAAAATGGCCTAGACAAGAGGTCTTGGTGAACTCAGGTATTTCCATTTCAAAGGTTCTGGGACTTTGGTTGCATAAAGCCAATTATCTACAAGCCTCTGAAATGAATAGGGGAGGTTTGGCAAGGTCAAAGGACATGGTGGGCTTTGAATTGTTTCTGGAACCAAACCTCTGGCCCCATGAAGACTTCATTTGTAAAACTAGGATAGTCATTTTCAATACTCAGGGTCTGGGTTGCCACCCAAATGTTGGCAAGGGACTGACAAATTCATGTACCCAATTTATATTGCGACCAGGTAGTGTAACAAAAGAAGACTGGATTTCTCTTGAGGGGTCAGGATTAAGTTTCTCCCATTTGGTAAATATGTACCCAAAAGAGGTACATATTTTGTACCTCAAGTCATTGTGGGCTGGTTCCCCATCTACAGAAAGACATATGAGCAAGCCAAGTGTTAGAGGCATCTCTGCACATTTCTGGGCTGTTTGGGGCCATTCTGAGTAGGGTGAATACCCTGTTAAGCCATCTCTCAGGCTCTCGTGGAAGTTAATAATGAAAAAAAGGTGATTATCAAATATTTGGTCAGTCTCAAGATCAGTTTCCTCTTGGGAGGTTCCTTTCAAATCATTATTTTCCCTTTTGGTTCAGTATCTGCTTCATTTATTCTAAATATGTATAACTATTCTGGAAAAAGCATATGTGGGATCACTCATTTCATAAAAAAAAAAAGAAAAAGAAAAAGAAACCTCAGGTATTAAGTGAATTGGGGCAGATTTGATTAGCAAACCATATATATATATATTTCCGTGACATTTCCTAGTCGGAAGGAAACAGGTTTTGATTAAAAAGCAGACATTTGTACAGGAGGTTTAGTCTGATGGAGAAAGTAATTAGTTGGGTGCGGTTAAGAATAAGTAAAGTAGCCCTAGTATCTACAGGGGCCTTAGTGGCTTCCCTTTTTACGATAATTTCAAATTCTCCCAAAATATCAGTGAGAAGGGGAAACACTCTTGGAGCAACCCTATGCTTGTTTTTGTTTATTAACTTTTTCTTAATCCTATTTCATTTTCCTATCATCCTTAAAGTGGGCAGACTTCTCTACAGGAGTTTCCTTACAACCTCATTAAGTAATTCTGTTGCTGTGTTGCGTTGTACCCCGAATCTCACAAAGACGCCTCAAAAAGTCGAATTATGGAGTCATTTATTAAAGGCCGGCGGCATACGAGAGGCAAAAGCTCCAGATCTCGCAGCCCTGAAAAGCTTGCCACATCTGGCTTATATTGGCAGAATATCACAAAGGTGTCGATTACATCTTTGGGTTTGGAATGAGGAACCTGGTTTGCACAAAGCAGTTACAGAAGTGAAATTGAGCAAGTTAGTTATCTATAGTTTTGGGTCTACGGATCACTGAATCAACAGAAACACATTATCTGGGGCCACTGAGGCAATTTAGAATAATTGTGCTGTCTACATTCCAGGACCACTGAGTCAACCAGAATGCATTATTTGTAGCTACTGAGACAATTTAGGGTAATTGAGCTGTCCTGGTCCCCAGAAGAATGTGCTTCAATAACCAGTGAGATCACAATCAATGGGATATTCAAACCACCATCAATGGAGTGTTAAATCGATTGGGATAGCATACATAAGTTCAGAAAATCAAAATAACTTTTCTATTGTTTTAGCAAGCAAATAAGTACAGAAGCCAAACAGCAGGGTTAAAATATTAAACAGCATTTTTTACCCAAGCATGGTTGCTACCATGCTTCAGCTGGGCTCCCAGAAATCAGGAGTATATTAATTGGAATAGGTTAGAATAGCCAAGATTGCATTTTCTATCAGTTAAATTTCTTTGTGAATCAGTCAGGGCCATAGAGAAAATTGAGAATGATTCCTGGTTCGTCTCTGGCTGAGAGCAGCTTTTCTCCAAAGGGAACTGGTTGAATTCCTATTCTCATTTTCCCTTAAGTCAGTAGGGAGGGGTAGTGGAGGGGACAGAAGGGGAAGGAAGAAGGGAGGGGAAAGAACATGTCTGGACAAGGAAGCTCAGAGAGCAAAAGATGTAATGGACGTGCTAAAGAAGGGGAGAATGGGGTGATAGCATTTATTAGCTTCAGGAGAGTTCAGAGATAGTCTCTACAATTTCTCATTAATTTATTTTTTAAAAGATTTTCTGTGTTTCTCTTTAGAAGCTTTGAATTTCCAAATTAAGAAATGCTTCCTGTTCATTCAATCAGTTTCACTTTAGGGCTGACATTTTTCTCGTGTTTTTTTTTTTTTTTTTTTTTTTTTTTTTTCCTGCAAAAACTTAATTTAGGCACCCAAAGACAACTGCATCTTGGCCATTTTTCAGTTGATATTTTCTTTTAAGTCTTCCCATTTCTGTAAAGCACTTGAAAGTCAAGGCTTCCTATCAGGGGTTAATGAGGGCTGGAGTCTGGGAGTTTCCTGCCTTGGAGACACAACTTCCCATGTTAATTATAGGTGTGTTTGTTTTCATTGTTTTTGTTGTTATTTTATATCTGCAGAATCTGAGCAAATTTTCTAAGGATGTTATGTAGTGCGTTGAAGCATGCTGCTTATTGCTCCATGATGCTCACACCCCTCAAATCTCATTCAAACCCCTTATGTGCCTCAGCTTCTCTCCCAGCTATCAAAGCTACCAGAAGGCCTCTAGCCACTTTGGCTCAGTGGGTAGAATGCAGGCCCTTAGAGGTCCTGGGTTTGATGGCAGGTCAAAGGCATGTACCTTGGCTGCAGCTTGATCCCTCACCCTTGTTGGGGTGTGTGTGGGGGGCAACCAATCTATATGTCTCTCTCATTTTCTCTCTCTGTATCTCCCCCTCCCCGTCCAGTCTCTCTAAAAACCAATGCCAAAAATATACTAGAATGAGGGCAAATAAATAAATTAAAAAAAAATAAAACAGCAGGAAGGGCTAGGAATGCTGATGGACCAAACCCTATGGGCTCTCCCCCAGAAGAGCCAGTCAGTTGAATTACAGTTGAGTTGGAATTTCCCTATGGGGCTCCTACTTGGCATGAGGAATGACCTCTGACACCTTGCAAAGATTCTTTTTATTTTTTATTTTTATTGTCTAAAGTTTTACATATGGCTCCTCCCCCAACCTCCATTGACCACCTCCTCCCCTCCCTCCCCAAGCCATTCCCACCCTGGAAAAGCCCCCACCGCCCCAGCATCTGTGTCCATTGGTTATGCTAATATGCATGCATACACGTCCTTAATTGCTTAAGAACAACTGAGATTCGGGTCAGAAGGAGGATGTGCCCTGTTATCTTTGAAGCTGAGCAAATTCAACTGTCACTTATACAGTGAAGGTTTTCTGCTCAGATTCTCAGAAAGCAATTCCAAATGAAAATCCATAATTAAAAACCAGCTACCCATGTTTCCTCTTGTCTCTCCTTAGACTGGGTTCTGTCAACCCTTAACCTTAATTCCACCTTGAGGATTTAAAAATACAGCTCAAATAAAGTCAGACCCTCTACCACAAGCAAAAGATCTTGGATATAATAGACAACTTAGCCAAATTCACCTGACAGGCCCAGGGAACTGGCGGGCCCAATGGGCCCTTTGTTAGGTCCTAGCACCGGGTCTGGGTCTGCAGGGCGGTCCTGTGTCAGCTTCTTTGGAATCCTGCCACAGGAAGCAAGTAAATATCAATGTAAGCCGCATTCAACCCTGTGCAGAGTTTCTCTGAGTTTATTGGAGCCCAACTGTCAAGAATGGCCAGAAAACAAAATCTCACTATTTTGAGGTAGTGCTCCAGAGAATGGCAGTATTGCACCTGCTTTTACACATTACAATCAAAAGTGGAGATTTTTGTGGGTTACATGGAATCCATTGCTTAGAGAGGCAGGAGAAAACAAAGCAGGGAAATCTCTGGGATTAGATAAAAACTAAAACGATAGATACATGCCTCTCTTATACAGGTGCCTAGAGGCTAGTTAGCAGTCAGCAATGAACTCAATAGCAATGAGCAGATTTGTGGTGTCTGCAGAGCACAGAGAAGTGCCTGTGCTTGGAGGTGTCCAGAAAAAGGGAAATTCCTTTGACATTCCAAAGGTGTGTTATCCTGGATGCCAAAAGACAATAGACAGGCTCAGTTAAGGTAAAGATTGACCTTTGTCAGGGAAGACGCTGGCCTAGCACATGACCACACACCATAAACTGCTTTTAGATAACAAGTATTGATTTTAGGCCAACTTTGTGGTTAATTTAGGTCTCTGAGTTTGAAAGGCCACCATGCAGGCCTTACCTGTGCTAGTCACAGGCGAGCGTGTGACCATTTTTCATGCACTCTCTCCTTCGATCACTTGTGTCCCATCTCTTGCCACCAATCATGTCCCTCCTTTGTCCCACCACAGGGGGAGAAACCATTAAGTACCTGTATGCTGCAAGCAGCTGCAGCTTCCTCATCACCTGCAGGCCTGGCCCGCTCGCCCACTGTGCTCAACAGCCCAGTGCCCATGAACCTCTTCTCTACCTGGGAGGTGGACTGCTCCAGCCCCAGCTGCGTGCCCAGGTTGTGCAGCCTGACTTTAAAGAAGCTGGTGGTCTTGAAGGAGCTGGAGAAGGAGCTCATCTCCATGGTGATAGCAGTGCAGATGCAGGGCTCCAAGGGCATCTTGAGATCCCACGAGATTGTGCTGCCTACTAGGGGACCAGTGGAGACTGACCTGGTGCTGACCTTCACCCTGCAGTACCCCCACTTCCTCAAGAGAGAAGGCAACAAGCTACAGATCATGCTGCAGCAGAGGAAGTGCCATAACAACCAGATCATCCTGGGCTACAAGACTTTGGCCACAGGTGCCATCCACATGGCCGAAGTGATGCAGCGACCCCCCGAGGGTGGCCAGGTGCTGAGCCTCAGCAGCCGCATCCAGGAGTCCTCCATCAAGGTGGCTGAGATCTGGATCTCCTCCCTGTCCAGTCAGCCCATTTATTACGAGGCTGGCACCATGCAGGCCAGGCCCAAGGACAAGTCCACAGATAGCTACACCGAGGGGAAATCTGAGAGCTTCTCTGAGCTGGAGGCAGGCTACAAGGCACCACACAGGCAGGACCTGGAAGAAGATGACTTCGACCTGGGGCAGTCCAAGAAGCAGCAGCGATGCATGCAAGGAAACTTGAAGCAGAAAGTCATGGCTCTGCTTCCCGGGTCCAACATGTCGGAAAAGGTCCTAGACTCAGATCAGGACCCTACAGAGCATGTCCCTGAGGTGCAGGAGGACCTGGACCTCCTGTATGACAACCTTGAGAATCCCAGTGACAGTGACCCAGACATAGAGGACGATGGCAGCATCCTCAGCAACACCAAGACCAAGACCAGACAATACTTTGAAGGCCTAGCACACTCCAGCTGGCAGACCGAGATGAGGAGCATACATGGTGCCCAGAGGCAGAAGGAGCCTCCTCGCCAGGCCGACATGCTTGCGAAGGCCCAGGGCCCGGGTAGCAAGCTATTCAGTGGCAGTGTCTCTGACTTGATGGCCTACAGCACCCCCACCACCATGGTGGACAAGACCCGGATCTTCTCCCTATCGAGCCACCCCGTCAACCACCTGGACAGTGCCATGCCAGCCAGCAACAAGGCGGAGTCCACAGATAACTTCTCCGAGGGAGACTCTGAGATCGTCTTCTCTGAGCTGGAGGTCAGCTACAATGCCGCCCACAGGCATGACCTGGACAAGGATGACTTGGGCCTGGAGAAGCTGATAGGAAGAAGGAGGTCCATGACCAGGCAACAGAACTACCAGCAGAAAGTCGCAGAGTGGCTGTGCAGGTTTCAAATGACGGAGGAGGTCCTGGACTCAGAGCAGGACCCTGAGGAGCAAGTCCCCGATGTGGACAAAGACCTGGCTCGTCTGTTTTACAGGCTGGTGAACCCCAGCGACAGTAGCTCAGACATGGAAGATGATGACCGTCTCCTAACCCCTCCCATGCCTGAGCTCATGACATACTCTGATAGCCTGTCAAGCGGCCCAGATATGGAGAAGGATGACAGAGTCCAAGGCACCCCAAAGCCCAAGCCCAGGTCATACTTTGAAAGCCTGTCAAGCGACAGTGGCTCCGAATGGGTGGCCCACAGCATGCCCAACCCTGGGGAGCAGTCGGCACAGCCTGAGGACAGCCCGGAGGCAGAGACCTCTGCCGAGGACATGCCTTCTAAGAAGCTGCCACCCAGCAGGCGCACCACCAAGACCGAGTCTCTGGTCATCCCCTCCAGCAGCTCCAAGGGGAAGCAGCCTGCCTGCCGGGGCTGGAGCAGGTCCCTGAATGAGTCGTCCAACAGCCTGATCAAGGAGCGCTGCCCAGTCCCACAGAGCCAATTGCAGGTTCCCAGGAAGACTGTGTACGATCAACTGAACCATATCCTCATCTCCAATGACTGTCTGCCCAAGAATATCATCCTCATCAGCACCTCTGAAAGCAGGGGCAGTTCCTGTCGGACGTCCTGCAGCAGCACACGCTACCCGTAGTGTGCACCTGCTCCATGGTGGATGTCCAGGAGGCCTTCAGTTTCATCATCTCCTGGATACAAAGATACCGCAACTGCCATACTGAGGCCCCGATGCCAGTGAAGATCGCGGTGGCGGGGGCTCAGCACTACTTCAGCACAGTGCTGCGGGTCTTTGTGGAGCATCTGTCCCACCAGAGCCCTGACTGGCAGGGCTACCTGCACTTCCTGATCATCCCGCTGGGTTCCCACCCTGTGGCCAGCTACCTGAGCTCCGTGGATTACCGCTACAACAGCCTCTTCCAGGACCTGGCCTGGCTGGACATGTTCAACAACCTGGAGGCCCAGAGTGCTGTGCAGAACATAGTGTCAAGAATCACAGAGTACATCACAGGGGCCAACTGTGTCCACCAGCTGCCCATCGCAGAGGCCATGCTCATCTCTAAGCCGAAGAGCCCGGGCAAGTTGTCCTCACAGAAGTTCATTCCCTTTGTGGGGGCAGTGAAAGTTGGAAGAGTGCAACCAATTTCAGCCACGTCAGGAGACACAGATGATGCGGTCCCCTCATGCTCCAACGTGCTTTTGTCCACCGCCAGGGAGGCCTCACACAACCCAACCTCCTCCTCATCGGTGAGTGGAGGCCTGTCTTCCCCCAGCCAGGGTGTCAGTGCTGAGCTGATGGAGCTGCAGGTGGATTACTGGATGGCAGCCCAGCCCACAAACAGGAAGAGAAACAGGGAGAAGGAAGACCTTCCTACCACCAAAAACACACTCCAGTGCACCTTCCGGTCTCTCCAGGTCAGCAGGCTGCCCAGCAGTGGCGAGGATGCAGGCACGCCCACAATGTCCATGACTGTGGTCACCAAGGAGAAGAAAAAGAAGGTGCTGTTTTGGCCCAAGAAAGACAAAGGCAAGGACTTGGAGTCCAAAAGCCAGTGCATCCAGGGCATCGGCCGCTTGGTCTGCTCAGCCAAGAACCAGGAGAACAGGCAGCGGGTCCTCATTGATGGCGTGGAGTGGAACGACGTGACGTTCTTCCAGCTGGCAGCCCAGTGGCCTTCCCACGTCAAGCACTTCCCCATCTGCATTTTCGGACACTCCAATTCCACCTTCTAGCCCTGCCCCTCCCCCTGCCCTTCACCCTGCCTGGGCCAAGCCCAGAAGGGCCCAGCTGCCTTTCTGTTAACAGTTCAGTTTACTACAGACACAGACCCTGGAAACACAGAGAAACTGTTTTAAGTTAGAATGTGCGCACAGCCTGGAACCTAAGGGGGTTGTCCCCACTGGGACCCCCAAATTCTCTGTTTAATAACCAGAACATTTCGGCAGCTGGGAGGTCAGGTGGGCACCGTTGAGCTGGAGTATCATGGAAGGTGTGTTTTAGCCTCAGGATCCGCAACACTTTCAGTGAAAAGGGTTCTGGCCTTGGAGACCTGCCCTCCCTGGAAACCAGGGCTCTGCTTAACCCTGGGAGCTGGCTGCAGCCTGTGTTCAGACTCAGAGCTGGGCCACCAGAGGCAAAGGGCTGGCCTCCCTTTGGGGCATCCGGAGCATAATACGGAGGCCGGCCAGCCCAGCCTTGGACCCAGGCTGCCAACTAGCCAAGTGGCCCCAGAACCATCCACTTATGGTTCCCAATGAACTCCCGCCTCACAGGGCGAAATAACAAAAAAGAGCTGCATGGTGCAGACCCACAGGCACATGGGCTGGACAAACCAGTGCCCTCCTTCTTGGGCAGCGACCCACCTTCGTCCCTACCTCTTCATGTTATCACAGAACATTCGCAGCTACCCAACAGGTGTTGGACCAGCTATTGACAAGGTGAGCAACGAGCCTCTCCACAGCAGAATGGTCATTTGGCCACTTGCTGGCTGTGAACTCTCAGATCACTGCATCCCTCTGAGTGTTTGTTTCTAAGAACAGGAGGTGAACCAAGGAGCAACCTCATAGGGTTTTTGTAGGGACCCTGTAGGGTGTTCCCCTAAAGCCTTCTCTGGGAGCCTGGATAGTGGATAGGTCTGTGCTAATTGGTCCTTTTTCTTCCTCATATATGATTCTTCTTGGGGCCTTAGGCTAAGCTCTTTTCTCATGTCACAATGAGCCTGGAGATTCTGTTATTGTGTGAAGCCAGAGCAGAAAGCCCACGGGTGAGCAGTGGGGCCCAGGCTAACCCAGCTATCTGTGATGGGGCTGGTTTGGGCTCACTCATTTAGCAAATATGTGAGAAGCCCTGGCAGGTACAGACACGTCTCTAGGCACTGACCATATCCAGTGCACAGAGCAGACCCCAAGCCTGCACTTCAGACCTCCTAGTCCAGAGCGATTCAGTCATACTAGGCTGCACAGGCTCATAGTGTCCACAGGACAGTTGATGTGACATCCTCCTGGCCTCCTCTACCTATGGCTGCATCTTCCAGTACTGTGAAGAGGACGGGAGACCTTTGTTCCAGCAGAAAACGTGAGTCAGTTTTGGATCAGAGCCAGGAGGGGAGTGTGGGGACCGTGAATTCAAGGTGCTGGCAGAACCCTGGATCCCACACATGGTGGGGTTTCTGCAAGAGGGCAGAGGTCTGAGGGCTTTTCCTAGAACAAAGGGAAGGAGTCAAAGAGAGCTGTGCATGTGGATATGTGTGGGGTGGGCGAGCAGTGGAGCTCAGTGGCAGAGTTAGCTTCTCAGAAAATTCATACCCGTCTGCTCCTAATCCAAGTCTGCCTGCACCTTTAATCAGGGACCATGCTCACTAATTTGGTAGAACCTCTTCCATGGCAGCTTGAAAAGTGTACTCCACCCTGTGGGAGTTGAGTTTCAGTGGGAGGCGAGGAACCCCACAGGGCAGCTAGTGAATTAGGCAGCATGTAGGTCCAGGAGCCAAAGTTTGAGGTGATAGGAAGGTCCTGGGAAGCTAGGGATGGAGACAGAGTTTGTTTGCTCGCTCATTGGTCAGCTATTTCTGAAGCACCTACTGCGTGTCTATAAGTGACATGAACAGGGAGGACACCAGCCCTCTCAGTCCTAATGGGAGGGTCATGGGAGAGAGCATGGACACTGAGAGAGCATGTTAGGTTTCCCGGAAGAAGGGGACAGTTGGTTCCATTATTGATCAAGAGCTGTCAGTTAGGAGGGCTTTCTGCCAGGCCCTCCTGGGCGACCAGGCGCATCTCTGCCAGGATTGCCAGACTGAATGTGGACAAGGAGTAGGTCTGGTTTCTGGATGGGCAGGAGCAACAGACACAGGACCCCAGGCTCTCTGAGTGGTGCTCTGGGAGGGCCGTGTGGAAGGAAGGCCAGGCCTCAGACTCTGCTGTGCACCTCTCTCTCTCCCCAGGGCCATCTCCTGCACCCTGGGCATCTGGCTGGACCAGCACCTCCAGAATTTCCCAGCCTGATGATGCTGTTGGCCTCCATAGAACCAACATTCCAGTCTCTGACCTGCCAAACGAGGCCCAGTACCTCCAGTCAAGGCGGGAGCACCTGAGCCCACTGAGGCCGAGACAGGAGGAGGAGGAGGCCTCCGGGGGTGGTGTGGGTGAGTGTGCCTTTGGAAGGCACACAAAAGGCAGTGAGGGTGGTAACATGTCCTCTTCTTGGATCTGCAGAACCAGCTCCAGAGCAAAATCAGGAAAACCCTCCAGAGGCAACGCCACCCTAGTGGCCTCTCCAGAGCCAGAGCCGGATCCAGGCCCAGCTTTCACTGAACTTCAAGAGACAGAAGAACCACCTGCAGCATTTGACCAACTCACCCAGCTCCTGCGAGGCCTGTGGTGTCAGATCCCGGGACACAGCGGGTGTCAGCTGCATGGCAGAGAGGGCACCCCACCCCCATTTAGATGCAGTGTTAAAATTTTGAGTTCATGTTACATGTGCTTATAATTTTACTGTATTCTTTATGATATTTAGTAACAGAATGTATTGTTGAGAACATTTAATGAAATACTCGTAAACATAGCCTTAATTTAGATTCTATAAAATTTAACCCTATAAACCCTCAGAGCTTTGAGCAAGTCTGTTTTTGTGGACCCTGACCCACGCAGGGAGAACTGTCCTGACCTTCTCCACCTGCCCTTCCTGGAGCCAGGACTCTGCTTCCCAGGGAGCTGGCTCCCCCTGTGCCCAGACTCAGAGCTGGGTGGCCAGAGGCCAAGGGCTGGCCTCCCAGGGTGGGCATCCTCAGCCCAATATGGAGGTCAGTCAGCTCAGCCCTGGGCCTCAGCTGCAAACCAGCCAAGTGGCACCAGCACCACTCACTCTGGGTTCCAAATAAGCTTGACCCTCACGGGGCGGCGGGGGGAGAAGAAAGAAAAAGGAACCGTACAGTGCATACTGCCCAGGAACACGGATTAGACAAACTGGTCAAATACTTGGTCCCCACCCACCCTTCTGTGTTAATATAGAATATTTGCTACTAACCAACGTGTGTGGGACCAACCAAGGACCAGGTGAGCCCTGCCCCTCCACAGCACAGTGGTCACTCAGTCACCTGCTTCCTGTGAGAATTCAGGTCACTGCATCTCTCTGAGCGTTTGTTTCTGTGAACATGGGGAGAGCCTAGGCCCAACCTCATTGGGTTATTGTAGGGACACGGTGGGAGGGGGGACCCCCTGGGAAAAGGCCCGCTGGGAGCCTGGACACTGGAGAGGTGGCTGGAGGGGCTGTGGTTGTTCTAATTGGCCATTTTCTCTTCTTCTTAAAGAAGCTTCTGCCTTATTTGTGATTCTCTTCAGGCTTTAGGCTAAGCTATTTTCTCTTTTGATAAAGACATTGGAGATTGCATTAGGGGTCCCTGTCCTGGGTGAAGCCAGATTAGAAATCCCAGGGGTGAGCAGGGGGACCCCATGCTCACCCAACTACCTGAGATGGGGCTCATTTGGGCTCATTCATTCAGCAAATGCCCTGCCCCCAGGACTGCACTCCAGTGCTTCCTTCTAGTCAGGAGTGACTCAGTCACACTAGGCTGCACAGGCAGGTAGCGTCCACAGGACAGTCAATGTGACTTCTTCCTCAAAGTATCGCTGCATCTACTACACGTATTGTGAAGCAGAAAGTATATCTCTAGACCAGCAGAAAAAGTGAGTGGGCTTTGGATCAGAGCCTTAAGGGGAATATGGGGACTGTGACTTGGAGAAGCTGGCAACACCCTGGGTCCCATGCCTTGTGGGATTTCTGCAAGATGGCAGAGGTCTGAGGGCTTCTCCTAGAAAAAATGGAAGGAGGCAGAGAGAGCTGTGCATGTGGATTTGGGTTGTGTGGGTGAGTGGGAGGGCATGTGGCTGGACCACACAGGAAAGAGATCCCAGAGGATGGGTTTTTCAGGAGCACAGAGGGTCTTGAACTGGGACTTCAGTGATGGAGATGGGAGGTTTCCTTCCTTGGAAGGTGCACAAAAGGCAGTCATGGTGTAACATGTTCTCCTCTTGGATGTACAGAAGCAGCTCCAGAGCAAGATCAAGAAACACCTGAAGAGGAAACGCCAACTCTGGTGCCCTCTCCAGAGCCAGAGCAGGCTCCAGGCACAGCTGTCACTGAACTTCCGATGTGGAACCACCGGCACCATTTGAGCAACTCACCTCAGCTCCTTTGAGACCTGTGGTCCTAGATCCTGGGCCACAGCGTGTGTCAGCTGCCATGGCAGAGAGGGCTTTCCCTCATCCTTTATATGAAGTTTAAAAAATTTGTGTTCATCATATACATGTTTATAACTTCACTGTATTTTTCTTATACGATTCGGTAACCTACAGTCTAATGAAAGAAAATGTAATGAAATACTCCTAAACATAAATTTAATTTACATTAAATGAAATTTAACTCTATAAACCTTCAGAGCCTTGAGCAAGTCTGTTTCTTCTGGGCCTCCATGGTGTTACTATGAGACATAGGTTGGGAATAATTAGTGTCTCAGGAGCCACCTGCTCTAAGGATGTAACGTTCTTGAGCCCAGGACAATGGGACTTTGGGGGAAATCAAAGGATGAGCATTGGGGCAGGGACCCGTTATGTCAGGGCTGCCCCTGGGAACCCACATTTCATTTAACTTCATTTCCCACCAGTTCATGGACAAAGCATGGCCTTACTCGCCCCCTGGCGTCCATGTTGCAGAATGCTGTAGGGTTTAACCAGCAGCAAGCAGTTCCTGAACACTGACTGCCACCTGCACCTGGACAGAAACTCCAGCCTCCCCCACTCGCACTGAATAGCATTCTGAGCATCTCCTCTGTTGGCCCATAGCACTGAAGAGGGGACAGGGAATGTCCCAGGGCCTGGGGTCCACACTCATCTCCACAGGCACCGCTTCCAAGTCTCCTCTGGGGTCAGAGCCTCTCTCCGCCCTCACCCCCTGAGCTCTGGTTCAGCTGGGCTTTTTCCTGAGGCTATTCTGTCTCACCAGAGCCCAGCGGCCATTCCTTCTCATGGCCCAAGGCTGAACAAGGTTGTGGAAACAGCCTGGCTTCTCCTTTTAAATCAATCCTTTTTGATGCTCTGAACCACCCTGGTAAGGATAGACTAACAGCCTTGTATGGCACCCCGCATGGCACAAGCTATAATGTCTCAGGACTAATGGGTATTAACTTTGGACTACACCCAGGGTCCCTGCTCTCAAGGAGTTCAGCCCTGTTGGTTGACACGGATAGAAAGGAAATTCTAATGGAGTGTGAGGAGTCCTAACGTTGACCCTGAGGTCCATAAGCACTGAGAACGTGAGCCCATCGCGGGAACATTGTACAGACTCTCTTTAGGATGCAATTCCTAAACCAGAAAGAAGAGTAAGTACTTGTCTACCCTCTTCATCCTGATTTCACAATGGCAGCCGATGAAAGCTTTGTGAAATTAAATGGAGGTCTGGAAATCAAGGGGCAGGTCTACCTTAGAGGTCCATGGTGATGGTCAGTGCACTTGTGCGCACTGGCAATGGGCCTGGAGGAGCAGCCACCCGCCTTGCGTGGAGCGTCTCCTCACCTTGGAAGCTCAGAACTGTGGTCTCAACAGATGCTGTTTCCTATTTTAAATTACACTTTTCAGTTTGGCTCTGCTTTCCAGGGTCCTTTCCTAAGTTTCACAGCCATCCTCAAAACTGGAGGCAGAGGGTGATAGAAATGAGAGGGTGGGGGCTGGAGGGACCTGGAAGGAGAAAAATGAGGGAGATAGGAGGGCAGGGCCAGGGCCTGGTGTGGGACGACCGTGCTAGTGATCTATTGCTGAGAGTTATCCCACACTAGAGACTTAACCAATACACACTTATTAGCTCACAGGTCTGTGACGAGGAATCCCTCATGGCTCAGCTGGGACTACTGTGGTCTCAACTGAGGCAGGATCCGTGTCACTGAGAGTCTGAGCTCACTCGGGGGGTCTTTGGGATTCAGTTTGGATGGAAGGCCTGACTTCCTCTCTATCTGTTGGTCTCTTTCAGTGCTAGGCCATGTGAGTCTCTCCAGATAGCAACTCACAGCACAGAGGCTTATTCCTGTGGGGGAGAGAGAGAGAGAGAGAGAGAGAGAGAGAGAGAGAGAGAGAGAGAGAGAGAAAGAGCAGATCAGAGTGAGCAAGTGGGTAGGTACCAACTTTTAAAAAACTTTTCATGGTGGGAAGAGATCAACCAAAGAACGTGTGTGCATATATGCATAACTCAGGGACACAG
This sequence comes from Plecotus auritus, assembly GCF_963455305.1. Classification (NCBI taxonomy): domain Eukaryota; kingdom Metazoa; phylum Chordata; class Mammalia; order Chiroptera; family Vespertilionidae; genus Plecotus; species Plecotus auritus. The sequence continues at coordinate 43,689,779 of NC_137774.1, forward strand.
ATAGTAGGGTGGTGAAGGCCTGGGGCGGGGTGTCAGGGATCGGCTGGAAGTGGTCAATGGGGAAAAAAGGGGACATATGTAACACTTTCAAAAATAAACATTAAAAAAATAAATGAAATGGATTTGCTTTAAAATGGTTAAATTAATTTTTTTTTCAAAAAATTAACTTGAGAGAGAGATAGAGATAGAGATAGAGATAGAGATAGAGAGAGAGAGAGAGAGATAGAGAGAAACATCAATGTGAGAGAGATGCATCAGTTGGTTGCCTCCTGTATGCACCCTGATTGGGGATCAAACCCATAACCTAGGTATGTGCCCTGACCAGGAACCGAACAGCAGTCTTTCAGTACACAGGATGATGCTCAACCACTCTGACTGGGCCGGACATGAACTTTGTAGAACCAAATCATGGAGGTTTTGTTGGATCCCTTTGCTGTCTTCTATGGAGTCACTAATGACACACAGACTTAAGGGAAGGGCACACATTCACACCATATGAGGAAGGTGAAGACCATGGAGAGTCACTGAGGAGAGAACCGGTGACCCGAGGGGTTCATGCCTTGCCCAGGATAACAGAGGATGAGAATGCAGAGTGTGAGATAAACCCAGCTGTGTGTCCTCAAGGTGGGGTCTTAAGTGCACCCAGGTTTCCTCAGGGGCTCTGGGAAAGGCTGTGCTGGTGGAATCGTGTACAGACATGGAGATGGCATGGGGAAGATGGTGGGCATTTGGCAGCCTAGACAGTATTTGTCTGAAAAGGCACCCAGATCTGGAATCATGAAGGTGCACCTCAGTCCACAATCCACCCACAGTGGACAAAGTCGGGCCCCCTTATACTGAGCTCATGCTTACGTAGTCCTGAATCACATCCTTTTTGGATAATTGGGAAATGGAAGCCCGTAGTTAGGCAGGGATTGGCCAGGGTACATGACATTCAGAGTTCAGAGTTCAGGAATGTTCAGACCTTCCAGGCCAAGGCTCCCACCTCCCCCACAGAGGTGGTCTGAAAATTAGAAATCCTGACATACTGGGCAGCTCCTGCCTGTTCCTCCCTATGTGGGGGCTGTTTTGCTCTGGGATCCAGAAAGGGAGCACTGGCATGCTTGTGTGCGCGCGCCAACACATACACACACACACACACACACACACACACACACACACACACACAGTCTAGATGTGATGACCTTGGGTGGGATTAGAGGAAAAGCAGACACAGAGGAGGTGACGACAGGAAGGAAAAAGAGGTTGGAAGCACTACCTACATGTGACAGTCCTTCTCCTACTTTACAACTACTCCCCACATGAGCCTGAACAGCCCTAAGAAGCACTTGCTCTGGGGGAAGGTCAATGGGGAAATAAAAGGAGATATATGTACTACTATGTGCAATACTTTAAACAATAAAATAAAATTAAAAATAAAGAAGCACTTGCTGCATAACCCATTGTGCAGGCAGGAGAGAGACGGGCTCTGACAGGCACAATGACTTACCCAGGATCAAGAAGAGGGAGGAATGAGGGGTTGAGTCTTAGCCCAGGTCGGTTTCCTCAAGTCTGGAACCCTGGCCGCACCCAGAGCTTCTAGGGGGCTGGGGAGAGGGGTGTGTTGGTGCCCCTAGGGGTGTGTACTGATAAGGTGCTTCATGGAGAAGAGGGGTCTGCAGACAGCGGCCCACAGGACTATTTGCATAGCTGTCATGAGATGAGGGGACTCAGCAAGACAATCCTAGGAACTGAGGTCACTATCTAATAGAACTTGGCACCCCCGTAACCAGGCACCCACATAAGCCCCACAGGCAGCTCACTTGCCAAGAGGCATTTGCCAGTGCAAGATGTTCTCTTGCTGTGTTCCCAGTGATTGGTGCTCTTGCTTCTGAAGACCCCGCAGTGAAAGCTTTTCCAGAAGGTGCAGACGTTGGTTCAACCCTCATCCCTGACATAGCTGGCCATGTTCTAGAATATGGCCTCAGGTAACACAAGGTGGCCTGGGTCAGACCCATTCAGGACAGGCCACCTCTGTGCGCCATCTCTGTGAAGCCCACATCCCCTCCTCTTCATGTGGTGGGACGAGGGAACTGAAGGGAGAACCCTGGGGCAGGAACAGCTTTTGGGGCAGTGGATCACCTAGAGGTCCTGCTGTGATCACACCCCAGGGCAGGGCAGGCAGTTGGAGATGTGGTTCCAGAGGGGTCCCTTATCTGTGCCAATGGGAATCCTAGGACCGCACGCTGTCATGCCTTTTCCTCCGCAGTGTAGGTCTCAGCAGAACACACTGTGTGTGTGTGTGTGTGTGTGTCTGAAATGGAGGGTTACAGAACCAGCAAATTAGGGCTCTGAGGCTTTCCCCTGGTGACTGGGAACTGTCTTTACAGAGCTCCACACAGGAGAATGGACCGGAGCCGTCACATGGGGTCCTCAACTCCATGCCCCTGCAGGAGGCACAGGTGCCCCATATCTCCTCCAGTGTGCAGCACGGCCGCAGGGTGAGTGCAGGTGCTGGGTTGACCCAGACTCCAGGATCCCACGTAGTTGAAGAGAGCCCTGGGTTCCAGAAGCTGCCCTGCTACTCCCCTAGATCCCTCCTAGAGTCCAATTTCCAAAGGAATCTGGGGCCCGTATCCTCCCCACAACCCACTATCACTGTCCAGCCCCTTTCAGAAGAGATGCAAAATCACTGCCCACAAAGTGTTAGGAATATGAGAAGGGAGACTTTGCTCTATTTCACGTCATGCTCAGTCAAGAGTATTTTTGCATTTTTCTCTAGACTTTCCCTTTTAATGCCCATCTCCACGTGTCCATGTTGTCCCGACAATCCTTACACACCTTCTCCCACTCTTACACATCATCGTGATTAGTAGGGATGCTTTTCCCAAAAGGACATGGGGTTCAAGGTCCCAAGTCTGTTGCTTTGCCCTTTGCAGCCCCGAGAAGCAAATCCCCATGGTCCCTCCAGGTCAGGAGCTGGGGCCTCCCGGGGCTGCACAACATACCAGGAGGGGACCTTTTATCAGGGCTGGCGATCCAACTTCTCACTGCTGTGGGACCTGGATGTGATCCCCTCCTGTTGTCATGTCAACGGTGCTGCCCTGAACACCCCAGTTGTCCTAATATCCAGACCCTCCCACCCCAGGAAAAGCCTCTGTGTTCCCATCTTAGAATGGGATATTCTGTCAGAAATCCCAGGGTGATCTTGTTAACACAGGGAAGTGCTGTCCATCTTCTGCTAAGAATTGACTATATACCTATGTGTCTCATCATCACTCATCTCCAAGTCTACGTTGCCTGCCGAGAACCTTTTCTCTTGTCTATGTAGAAAACATGGAAACCTGTGCAGAATTTTTCTGAGTTTAGTTGAGCTAAAATGTAGACAATTGCAGTGAAGCAAAATCTCAACCGAATGAGATAATAATGCTCTGGAGAATGGCAGCTTTGCATCTTGTTTTATACATTACAATTAAAAGAGGAGACTTGTGTGGGTCGCATGAAATCCATTGGTGATAGATTAGGGAAGCAGGAGAAATCACAGCAGGGAAATCACTGGGACTGGATAAAAGGTAAAATGGTAGACACGTACTTCTTTCACTCAGGTTGTGCAGGATGTTAACAGTCAACAATGAACTCAATAACAATGAGGGGATGTGTGGTCTCTGCAGAGAGCAGAGCAGTGCCTGTGCTTTGAGGGGTCTGAATAAAGGAAAATGACTTTGACATTACAAAAATATGTTCTTATAGATGCAAAAAGACAATAGACAGGCTCAATTAAGATAAAGACAGACCTTTTTTCAGGGAAGATGACAACCTAGGACACCACTATCCACCAAAAGCTGCTTTTAGTTTAAAAAAAAAACAACAACACCACACACAACACTTATTCAGACCATCCTTTGTGATTACTTTAGGTCTCTAGTTTGCAAGGCTGCCACGTTAGCATGTGGTCCCTGCGATCACTCCTGTCCCACCTCTTGCCACCAATCACTGAGTGCTTGGGGTTCAGTCTGAGCTGCAGCCCCCAACCCACCAGATAGTTTATGAGCTGCCTCTGATGGCATGTGCCCCCTCTCCCAACACAGGATAGAAATCATACCGCTATGTGGGCGCCTGCGGGCCTGGACAGCATGCCCGCGCACTCAACACACAGGTGCCCGTGAACTTGTTTTCCACCTGGGAGGTGGAATGCTCCAGCCCCACCTGCGTGCCCAGGCTGTGTAGCCTCACCTTAACCAAGCTGCTGATCTACAAGGAGCTGGAGAAGGAGCTCAGTGCTGTGGTGATCACTGTTAAAATGCAGGATTCCAAAAACATCTTGAGGTCTGACGAGATTCTGCTTCCCCCTAGTGGTCATGTGAAGACCGACCTGGCGCTGACCTTCTCCCTGCAGTACCTTCACTCCCTCAAGAGAGAAGGCAACAACTTACAGATCATGCTGCAGCAGAAGCAGCACCTTAAAAACCAGACCATCCTGGGTTACCAGACGCTCGCCGTGAGCACCATCGACATGGCTGAGGTGATGCAGCGACCCCTCGAGGGTGGCCAGATGCTGAGCCTCCATAGCACCATCACGGGGGCATCTGCCCATGTGGCTGAGGTCAGCATCTCCTCCCTGTCCAGCCAGCCCATCGACCCCGAGGATAGCACCCAGAAGGCCGGCCTCAAGGCCAAGTCTAGAGTTCATTATCTGGAGATGGAGTATGAAATCTTCTCGGAACAGCAGGCCAACCATGATTCCGGGCACGGGCAGGACCAAGAGGAGGAGGACTTCGACTTTGAGGAGCCCAAAAAGCAGCGCCAAGGAGAAGTAAGATCTCCATTCTTGACCAGGCAACAAGATGCCAACAAGAAAGTTGGGGCGCGGCTGCGCAGGGTGCAAGTGTGGAAGGAGGTCCTGGACTCAGAGCAGGAGTCTTCGGAGCAGGTCCCTGAGGTGGAGGACCTGGATCTTCTGTATGCCTCACTAGGGAACCGTGACAGTGGCCCATGAGCGTGTCCTCAGGACCCTGAAGCCCTGGCTCAGGCCATACTTGGAAGACCTGTCCCAGCCCAGCTCTCAGATGGAGAGCTAGAGCATCCACAGTGCCAGCGCCAGAAGGAGCCTCTAGGTCCAACCCAGGTGACGGAGAAGACAAGCCTCAAGCAACCAGTGGGCACATCACCAAAACCGAGTCTCTCCTCATCCCCTCCACCAGATCCTAGGACCTAGGAGAAGCAGGTGGCTGCTGGGGCTGGAGCACATTCCTGAAGGAGTAGCAGGTGGCACAACCAAGAACAAGCGGGCCCACAGCCTGGACAACAAGCACTGCCGTGACCCACTGAGCCAGCTGCAGTTCTCCAGGGAGACGGTGTAGGACCAGCTGAACCACATCCTCATCTCTGACACCAGCTGCCCCAGAACATCCTCCTCCTCAACGCCTCCGACTGGCAGGTGCAGTTTATATCTGAGTCTTGCAGGAACACATGCTGCCCGGGGGTGCACCTGCTCCAAAGCTGAGGTCCAGGTGGCCTTCAGCACCATCATCTTGTGGATTCAGAGATACTGTCACCTCAATTCCCAGCCCCCAAAGCCTGTGAAGATCGTGGTGGCAGGGGCACAGCAGTACATCAGCGCTGTGCTGTGGCTCTTCCTAGAGCTGCTGTCCTACAACCTGCTCCCCCCTGGCTGGGCTACATGCGCTTCCTGGTCATCCTGCTGGGTTTCCACCCCGTGGCCAGGTACCTGGGCTCCGTGCATTACTGTTACAAGAGCTTATTCCAGGACCTGGCCTGGCAGGACTTGTTCTACAAGAAGGCCCAGAGGGCTGTGCACGACAGGCTGGGCATGGTGTTGAGAATCACACAGTACGCCGCAGGGGCCAATTGTGTCCACCACCTGCCCATTGTGGAGGCCACACTCACCTACAAACAGAAGAGCCCCAATGAGGAGTCCTTGACCATCATTCCCTGCGTGGGGGTGGTGGTACTGGAATTGTGGGACAATTCTGGGTCGCATCAGGACACTGAGATTATGTGGCCCGCTTGGGCTCTAGCGTGCTATTGTTCCCCCCACTCCCCCCGACCCGGCCATACAGGTCTGCGACAAACAAGGAGGCCTCTCACATCCTTCGGGGCTGGTGCTGATCTGATGGGGTTACAGGTGGATTACTGGATGGCAGCGCAGCCCACAGACAGAAAGAGAGACTCTGAGAACAAAGACCAGGCTACCGCCAGCAACACCCTCAAGTGCACCTTCCAGTCTCTGCAGGTCAGCAGGCTGCCCAGCTGGGGTGAGGCTGAAGCCACGCCCTCCAGGTCCATGACTGTGGACAAGGAGAACAACAAGAAGGTGATGTGTTTGCCTAGGAAAACCAAGGACAAGGACGTGGAGTACCAGAGCCAGTGCCGGGAGGGCATCAGCCGCCTGATCTGCAGGGCCAAGCACCCTCAGGACGCACTGCGGGTCCTCTTCGACGGCGTTGAGTGGAACAACGTGAAGCTCCCAAGTCAAGCACTTCCCCACCTGCATCTTCGGACGCTCCAATCCCACCTTCGAGCCTGCCCGTCCCCTTCCCTTCCCCTGCCCTGGCCAAGCCCGGGAAGGACCAGCGGCTTTTCTGTTCACATTTCAGTTTAGCACCGAGACAGACTCTGGAAACACAACGTGGAACCCTTTTCAGTGTGAATGAGCTGACAACCTGAAAAGTAACGTGGTGGAGCCCACAGGGAGCCCCAGCTGCTCTGCTTATTACCCAGAACACTCTGGCGAGTGGGGGGTCAGGCAGACAGTGTTGAGCTGAACAATCATTGAAGGTGATGGCCCTCAGGACCCAGAAACGGCCATTGAGAAAGGTTCTCACCGTCAAGACCTGCCCCTCTTGGAAGCCAGGACTCTGCTTCCCGGGGAGTCAGCCTCACTGTGTGCCCGACTCAGCGCTGGCCTCCCATGGGGGCAACTGACAGAAAACAGAGGCTGGTCAGCCAGCCCTTGGCCCAGCTGCCACCAGCCCAGTGGCCCCAGCACCACCCTCTCGTGGTGTCCAATAAACTCCCCCCTCACGAGGCAAAACAGATGAGAAAAAGCAAAGGACCAGTGTGGTACTGACCACCTGGGCTCAAATACCAGTGCCCACCTTCCTGGGCAGGGACCCCACATTTCCCCACCTTTCCGTTTTATTATAGAGCATTTGCTACAACAGGTGAGGGACCAGCCATGTACCATGTGAGCCCCTGCCCCTGCACAGCACAGTGGTCATTGTCCACCTGTTTGCTGCGAATCTTCAGGTCACCGCATGTCTCTGAGTGTCTGTTCCTTGGAACATGAAGGGAAATGAGGCCCAATAGGTTATTGTAGGGTCTCAGTGGGGTGCCTCTGAGTGTCTGGACAGTGGAGAGGTCTGCTGGAGGGGCTGTGTTTGAGCCAATTGGTCATTTTCTCTTCCTATTGACAAAGTCTCTGCCAAATTTGTGATTCTCTTTAGGGCCCAGGGCTAAGCACTTTTCTCATTAGATAAAGAGATTGGAAATTCCATTATGGGTCCCTGTCCTGGGTGAAGCCAGATCAGAAACCCCAGGGGTGAGCAGTGGAGCCCAGGATCACCCAGCTATCTGAGAGGGGGCTGGTTTGGGCTCACTCATTCAGCAAATATATGAGAAGCCCTGCCAGGTACAGATACATCTCTAGGCACTGGCCATATCCAGTGCACAGAGCAGACCCAAAGCCTGCACTTCAGAGCTTCCTTCTAGTCGGGAGCGATTCAGTCACACTAGGCTGCACAGGCTCGTAGTGTCCACATGACAGCCAATGTGACGTCCTCTTGGCCTCCTCTACCTGTGGCTGCATCTTCCCGTATTGTGAAGACGACAGTGGACCTCTGTTCCAGCAGAAAACGTGAGTCAGTTTTGGGTAAGAGCCAGGAGGGGAGTATGGGGACTGTGAATTCCAGGTGCTGGCAGAACCCTGTATCCCACACATGGTGGGATTTCTGCAAGAGGGCGGAAGTCTGAGGGCTTCTCCTAGAAAAGAGGACACGTCAGAGAGCTGTGCATGTGGATATGGGTGGTGTGGGCGAGTGGGGTGGTCAGTGGACAGAGCGAGCCCCTCAGGAAATTCATACGCTTCTGCTTCTAATCCCAGCCCTGCCTGCACCTCTATCCAGGGACCTTGCTCACTAATCTGGTAGAACCTCCTCAATGGCAGCTTGGCTTTGATCTCTATCCATGGGAGTTACCAGGTAAATGTCAACGGGAGGAGAAGAACCCCACAGGCAGCTAGTGAATTAGGTAGCATGTAGGTGCAGGAGGCAAAGTCTGAGGTGTTAGGAGGTCTCTGGGAAGCCAGAGGTAAGGATGGATTTTCTTTGTTCGCTCATTGGTCAGCTATTCCTGGAGCACCCACTGTGTGCCAATGAGTGACATGAACAGAGTGGACACCAGCTTTCCCTGTCCTTATGGAGTTGACATTTGCGGGGTGGGGTGAGGGTAGGGAGAGGGCACAGGGACACTGAGAGAGCATGTCAGGTTCCCCTGAAGAAGGGAGACAGGTGGTTTCCTCATTGATCCAGAGCTGTCAGTTAGGAGAGCTTTCTGCCAGTCCCTTTTGGGTGACCAGACACATCTCTGCCAGGACTGCCAGGTTGAAGGTGGAGAAGGAGTAGGTCTGGCTTCTGGATGGGCAGGAGCAGCAAACACAGGACCCCAGGCTCTCTGAGTGGTGATCTGGGAGGGCCGTGTGGAATGAAAGGCCACGCCTCAGACTCTGCTGTCCACCTCTCTCTCTCCCCAGGGCCATCTCCTGCACCCTGGGCATCTGGCTGGACCAGTACCCTCAAGATTTTTATCAGCCTCCAGAATTTCCCAGCCTGATCATGCTTTTGGCCTCCATAGAGCTCAACTTTCCAGTCCCAGACCTGCCAGACCAGGCCCAGTATCTCCCTCACAGCTGGAGCACCTGAGCCCACTGAGGCGGAGACACAGGAGGAGGAGGAGTGGGTGGTGTGTGTGAGGGGTAGGGCATGTGGCTGGGCCACACAGAGAAGAGCTCCCAGAGGCTGGGGTTAGTCAGGAGCACAGAGCCGCTCAGGTCAGTGCCTATGGCCTGCAGTCTGGAGGACTTCCTGGGGGTGGGGGCGTGAACTGGGAGGTACCTGATGGAAATGGGAAAGGGAACTTCCTTGAAAGGCACACAAAAGTCAGTCACGGTGGTAACATGTTCTCTTCCTGGATCTACAGAAGCGGCTCCAGAGCAAGATGAAGAAACACCTAAAGAGGAAACGCCAACTCTGGTGCCCTCTCCAGAGTCAGAGCAGGCTCCAGGCACAGCTGTCACTGAACTTCCAGATGTGGAACCACCTGCAGCCTGTGGGCCACTCGCCTCAGCTCCTGGGAGGTCTGTGGTCCCAGATCCTAGGCGGCAGCCTGTGTCAGCTGCCATGGCAGAGGGGGGTTCCCCGCCCCAATAACAGCAGTTTTCAAAATGTTTGTGTTTATCTTACATATACTTTGAATTTGGTTTTTATTATGCTATTGAGTAAAATCAAATGTATTTTGAATAAAATTTAATGAAGTACTATTAAAATAAATTTAACTTAAATTTTATAAATTTTAACTCTATGAACCTTCAAAGTGTAAATTCCAAATCAAGTACATTCACAATTTTTCGCAAGTGTTCCATAACATCACAAACACTCTCTAGTTCCAGAACATTTTCAGAACCCACAACCTAGGTATGTGTCCTGACCGGGAATCAAACCTGCAACCTTTTGGTATATGGGATGACTCTCCTACCAACTGATGAGGCACCCTGTCCAGGATGAGAAAGAGCAATATTTTCATCTGAATTTTTCACTCTGGTTTAAACTGCAGTTGGATATCTTTTACATATTTTTTGGCCTAGTCCTTGTTTTGGAATTTCAGTTTGAGACCCTTTGTCCTCTTTTCCATTGGATTGTTAGGAAATCTGAACTGTTATGGATATCAGCTTTTTGCCATGTAACTTGCAAATGGTTTCTCTAGTTTGCCATTTATCTCAATTTGATGCGATTTGCCAAATAGATGCATTACATTTTGGTGTGGTCAAGTCTGTCTTCTCACTTTGAGGGGAAAAGATGTTTTCCGTCTTATCAGGAAGATAGGCTAGGTTGTATTGTGCTAACGAAGCTCTAAATCTCCGTGGTTTGCAGCAGCAAAGGTTAATTTCACAGTCATAGTTAATTTCAGATGGATTGAAAAGAGTTCCTGTTTTTTGGATTGTTCATCTCTTTTTAAATACTTTTTATTAATTTCAGAGTGGAAGGGAGAGGGTGAGTGAGATAGAAACATCAATGATGAGAGGGAATCATTGATTGGTTGCCTCCTGCATGCCACCCCCCCCCAACATCCCAATGGGGATCAAGCCCACAACCCGGGCATGTGCCCTTTACCGGAATCGAACTTGGGACTCTTTAGTCTGCAGGCCAACCCTCTATCCACTGAGCAAAACCGCCCAGGCATCTTTTTTTTTTTTTAATTGTAAGGATGGGAGTAAGGACTTCCAAGCTCTTATATGTCAGAGTGGAAACCAGAAGTCAATATTTTATTTGACAATGGCCTGTGGTGGACATGACTTCCATTTCCCCCTTTCTAACAGCTGCCAATTTCCACATGCAGTTGGTTCTGGGGTGTGTGAGTCAGGGCCCTGGAGTTGAGGTATCAGCACATCTAACTGGTCAGACCACAGTGATGATGGTTGTATGTAGACATGTGACTTCAGTGAGTTTAATAAGATTCTTTATACTAGTGACTAGAAAATACTTCTGATGTTCTCAGTTAAATTAGAGCAGCCAGCGAATGAGAAAAATAGAGCTGTTAGCTATTAATAGTTGGCAGCCAGTGGACTGAGGGGTCTTGGGTTTGATTCTAGTCAAGGGTACATACCTCAGTTGGAGGCTAGATCCTTGGCCCTGGTAGGAGCAAGCGCAGTAGGCAACCAATCGATGTCTCTTTCTCACATCTATGTTTCTCTCTCTGTGTCCCCCTCCCTCCCTTCCACTCTCTCTAAAAATCAATGGAAACTTATTTTTGGGTGAGGATTAAGTAAAAAAAAATTTAGTGAGAAGAATGGCACTGCCACTTGCATTGAAACCTCAAGCATGTTAGCTGAGTTCTTTAAGCCTTGTTCTTTTCACGTGAAAAATGAGTTGCAAGGATAAAATTGAGTAATAAAGTTCTTAACACAAAGAGTTGGCATGTGGTGGGCACTCAATATACATGGCCCATTACTTTTATAAATACACATGTATGTAAACAATCCTCAGGTGGAAATACAAAGTGTAACATCAACGAAACAATCTAAAGCAGGAAGATGTTAACAGAAATTGCCCAGGGCCTTCTAATGCTCTATTTCTCCATTTAATCATAAATGCATGGACTTACTGATTTTTGGATAGAAAGATAAAATATTGCAAAGGCACATATTCTCCTGAATTAATCTGAAATTATTTGAAGTAAAAATCATAAGGATTTTGGGGAAACAAAAACTATCCTAAATTTTATCTAAAAATAAGTATGCAAACAAATCAGGAAACAGTCGAAAAGAGTATAAGAAGGGGACTTGCTCTGTCAAATAGACAGGCTTCTCAAGCAGTGTGGAATGGGTGCTGGAGTGAGCAGGCCACGGGAGCTGGGCAGCGACATCAGGAACAGGGCTGAGCACACGTGGGACTGAGTGGATCATTATGGGGGCCCTTTAGCAACAAATAGCACTGGGACAGCTGGTCAATTATTGAGGGGAAAACTTTAGATCAATATTTCAGATCTTACCAAAGACATTTTAAATGTATTTAAGATTAATACATTTTACTGTGTCTTTTTCCTTTTGAAAATCGAATGCAGGTGGATTGAAAATTTTAAAAATAAAAAATGAGAGAATATAAATAGCCTCTATTTACTTCCATGATATAGAGATAGAGAACACTTTCCACATGCAGATGTCTTTTTTGGGTGAGATGTAAAGGAGAAAAAAGGTCAGTCCCACGAAGTCCTGAGGAAAGAGCCTGCAGACAGAGAGGTGTGTGTGCCAAGGCCTGAGGTGGAGAAGGGCTCCCTGGGTTGAAGGGATGAAATAGGGCCCGTGTGGCTGGAGGAAAGAGGAGAGTATGAGATAGGAAGTTGTGCAGGCCAACGGGGTCCCGAGCCTGCAGAGTCTTGTTCAGGCTGTAAAATTTATTCCAAGTGCCATGAGGCCTTTTAGAGGATTTTAAGTGAAAGATATTTAGCAACTATCTGTTTGTATTTGACAATAGTACTTTAATAATCAGATATGACAATAGTACTTTAATAATCAGATATGGCGGTTGCATTTTTGATCAGATGCTTTTTCAGTGCCTAGCACATTTTATTCACATTTATAAAGATACATTTTTAAATTTTATTCATTTTTATTTTTATTTTTTTGCAATTTTTTTTATTAAGGTATTATATGTGTACATATCTTACCATTGCCCCCACACCCCACTCCCATACATGCCCTCAACCCCCAATATTTTGCATCCGTTGTGTACTCTTATATGCATGCATATAATTCCTTCGGTTGATCTCTTATTTACCCCACCTCTCCCTAACCTTCCTGCTGTAATTTGACAGTCTGTTTTATGCTTTACTGCCTCTGTATCTATCTTTATGTTCATCAGTTTATAATGTTTTTTTGTTATCCACAAATGAGTGAGATCATGTGGTATTTTCTTTCATTGACTGGCTTATTTCACTTAGCATAAAGTTCTCCAATTCCATCCAGGTTGCTACAAATGGTAAGAATTCCTTCTTTTTTATGGCAGCATAGTATTCCATTGTGTAGATGTACCATTGTTTTCTGATCCAGTCATCTGCTGACGGACACCTAGGCTGTTTCCAAATCTTAGCTATTGTAAATTGTGCTGCTATGAACATAGGGATGCATATATCATTTCTGATTGGTGTTTCTAGTTTCTTAGGGTATATTCCTAGGAGTGGGATTACTGAGTCAAATGGGAGTTCCATTTTCAGTTTTTTGAGGAAACTCCATACTGTTCTCCACAGTGGCTGCACCAGTGTGCATTCCCACCAGCAGTGCACGAGGGTTCCTTTTTCTCCGCATCCTCGCCAACACTTGTCCTTTGTTGATTTGTTGATGATAGCCATTCTGACAGGTGTGAGATGGTATCGCATTGTCGTTTTGATTTGCAGATTTGCATCTCTCGGATAATTAGTGACTTTGAGCATGTTTTCACGTGTCTCTTGGCCTTCCTTCTGTCTTCTTTCAAAAAGATTCTATTTAGGTCCGTAGCCCATTTTTTTTTTTTTTTGTTGGATCATTTATCTTCCTTTTATTAAGTTGTATAAGCTGCCTGTAGATGTTGGAGATTAAACCTTTATCAGTGATAACATTTGCAGATAACATTCTCCCATACAGTGGGTTTCTTGTTATTTTGTTGATGGTTTCTTTTGCTGTGCAAAAGCTTTTTATTTTGATGTAGTCCCATTTGTTTATTTTCTCTTTGACTTCCATGGCCCTAGAGGCAGTATCAGTGAAGAAGTTCTTTCGGCATGTATCTGAGATTTTGCTGCCTGTGGATTCCTCTAGTATTTTTATGGTTTCCGTCTTATGTTTAAGTCCTGTATCCATTATGAGTTTATTTTTGTGTATGGTGTAAGTTGGTGATCTAGTTTCATTTTTTTTGCATGTATCTGTCCAATTTTCCCAACACCATTTATTGAAGAGACTGTCTTGACTCCATTGTATGTTCATGCCTCCTTTGTCAAATATTAATTGTGCATAGCGGTTTGGGTCGATATCTGGATTCTCTAATCTATTCCCTTGATCTATATGTCTATTCTTGTGCCAGTACCAGGCAGTTTTGAGGACAGTGGCTTTGTAATACAGCTTGAAATCTGGTATTGAGATCCCTCCTACTTTATTCCTCTTTCTCAGGATTGCTGTGGCTATTCGGGGTCTTTTTTTATTCCAGATGAATTTTTGGAGAGTTCTTTCTAGGTCTGTGAAATATGCCGTTGGTATTTTAATGGGGAGTGCATTGAATCTATAGATTGCTTTGGGTAGTATGAACATTTTAATGATGTTGATTCTCCCAATCCATGAACATGGTATGTTCTTCCATCTGTTTACGTCTTCCTCTCTCTCTTTTTTCAGTGTCCTGTAGTTTTCCGCGTATAGGTCTTTTACTTCCTTGGTTAAGTTTATCCCTAGGTATCTTAATTTTTTTGGTGCAATGGTAAATGGGATTGCCTTTTTAGTCTCTCTTTCTGTAAGAGGTGAAATAACAACAGATCCCGCCGAAATACAAAGGATTGTTAAAAAATACTAGGAACACTATTTACTATTTCACTATTGGTGTATAGAAATGCCATAGATTTCTTGGCGTTAATTTTGTATCCTGCTACATTGCCGAATGCATTTATTAAGTCTGTTAGTTTTTTGATGGAGTCTTTCGGGTTTTTTATGTACAATATCATGTCATCTGCAAATAAGGACAGTTTTACTTCTTCTTTTCCAATCTGGACGCCTTTTATTTCTTCTTCTTGTCTAATTGCAATGGCTAATACTTCCAGTACTATGTCAAACAGGAGTGGTGAGAGTGGGCATCCCTGTCTTGTTCCTGTTCTTAGGGGAAATGGTTTTAGTTTTTGCCCATTGAGTATGATGTTAGCTATGGGTTTATCATATATAGCTTTTATTATGTTGAGGTATGATCCTTCTATTCCACGTTGTTTTGAGTTTTTATCAAGAAAGGGTGTTGGATTTTGTCAAATGCTTTTTGTGCATCAGTTGATATGACTATGTGATTTTTATCTCTCAATTTGTTTATGTGATGTATCACGTTAATTGATTTGCAGATATTGTTCCATCCTTGCATCCCTGGGATAAATCCTACTTGGTCATGGTGTATGATATTTCTGATGTACTGCTGGATCCGATTTGCTAGAATTTTGTTGAGGATTTTGGCATGTATGTTCATGAGGGATATTGGCCTATAATTCTCTGTCATTGCGTTGTCTTTATCTGGTTTTGGTATTAGGGTGATGTTGGCTTCATAGAAGGAGCTTGGAAGTGTTCCTTCCTCTTGAGTTTTTTGGAATAGTCTGAGGAGGATAGGTTTTAGTTCTTCCTTGAATGTTTGGTAAAACTCTCCTGTGAAGCCGTCTGACCCTGGCCTTTGTTTGCCGGAGGCTTTTTGATGACTGCTTCAATTTCTTCCATAGTTACTGGCATATTGAGCTGTTTAGATTCTTCCTGATTGCGTTTTGGAAGGTTATATTTTTCTAGGAATATGTCCATTTCCTCCAGGTTGTCCAGTTTGTTGGAATAGAGTTGTTCCTAGTATTTTTTAACAATCCCTTGTATTTCGGCGGGATCTGTTGTTATTTCACCTTTTTCATTTCTGATTTTGTTTATTTGGGTCCTCTCTCTTTGCTTCTTGGTGAGCCTGGTAGAGGTTCATCAATCTTGTTTATGTTTTCAAAGAACCAGCTCTTGGTTTTGTTGATCTTTTATATTGTTTCTTTGGTCTCTATGTCATTTATCTCTGCTCTGATCTTTATTATTTCCCTGCTTCTGCTTACACTGGGCTTTTCTTGTTGCTCTTTTTCTAACTCTTTGAGTTGTAGGGTTAGGTAATTTATTACCATTGTTTCTTGTTTTTTTTTGCAGTAGGCTTATAGAGCTATGAACTTCCCTCTCAAGACTGCTTTCACTGTGTCCCATAGATTTTGGATTGCTGTGGTTTCATTGTCATTTGTTGCCATGATGTTTTTTATTTCTTTCTTGATCTCTCTGGTAACACAGTCATTGTTTAATAGCATGCTGTTTAGTTTCCATGTGTTTGATTTCTTTGGATTGTTTTTATTGTAGTTGATTTCCAGTTTTATGCCACTGTAGTCTGAGAAGATGCTTGATATGATTTCTATCTTCTTGAATTTGAAGAGACTTTGCCTGTGTCTCACCATATGGTCTATCTTTGAAAATGACACATGTGCACTTGAGAAGAATGTATATTCTGTGGCTTTGGGGTGAAATGTTCTGAAGATGTCAATTAATTCCATCTGGTCTAGTGAGTCATTTAGGATTGATGATTCTTTGCTGATTTTTTTGTTTAGAGGATTTGTTCAATGGTGATAGTGGGGTATTAAAGTCTTCTACTATAATTGTATTGCTGTCAATCTCTCCCTTGATATCCTCCAGGAGATTTTTTTATGTATTTGGGTGCTCCTGTATTGGGTGCATATATGTTTACCAGAGTTATTTCTTCTTGTTGGATTGCTCCCTTTAGTATTATGAAGTGGCCTTCGTTATCTCGTTATGTCCTTCACTTTGAGATCTAATTTGTCAGATATAGGTATTGCTACCCCAGCTTTTTTTTCTTTTCCATTCCCCTGGAAAACCTTTTTGCATCTCTTCACACTCAGTCTGTGTGTGTCTTTTATTCTGAAGTGGGTTTCTTGTAGTTTGCAGATATATGGGTCTTGTTTTCTTATCCAATCTGTTTCCCTATATCTTTTGATTGGGGCATTTAATCCATTTACATTTAAAGTTATTATTGGTAGGTACTTATTTGTCGCCATTTTTATTCTTTACCGCTGTGTTCCTTCTTCACTTCCTATTTTTTTCTTTTTTCCTTTTTTTTTTTTTTAAAGCGGACCCTTTAGCATTTCTTGCATTGCTGGTTTGGTGGTAATAAATTCCCCTAGTCCTTTTTTTGTCTGTGAAGCTCCTGATTTCACCTTCAATTTTGCTTGATAGCCTTGCTGGGTACAGTATTCTTGGATTCACACCCTTCCTTTGAATGACTCTGTATATTTCTTTCCATTCCCTTCTGGCCTGATGAGTTTCTGTTGAGAAATTAGTTGCTAGTCTGATGATGATTCCTTTGTATGTAACTTTCTCTCTCTCTCTTGCTGCTTTTAAGATTCTAACTTTGTTGTTGGTGTTTGCCAATTTAATGGTAATGTGCCTTGGTGTTGGTCTTTTTGGGTTTATTTTGCTTCGGACTCTGTGAGTTTCTTGGATTTGTGTGGGTTTTTTCTTCCCTATATCAGGGAAGTTTTCTGTCATTATTTCTTCAAACAGGTTTTCTATTGCTTGCTCTGTTTCCTTTCCTTCTGGAACCCCTATTATGTGGATGTTGCTTTGTTTTGTGTTCTCCCTAAGTTCCCTTAGGCTCTCCTTCTGCTTTTCTTTTCTTTTTTTTCCTAGAAGCTGCTCTACTTGGGTATTTTTTCCCATCTTGTCTTCTAACTCACTGATGCGGTCCTCTGCTTCTTCTAGTCTACTCTTGATGCTTTCTATTGAGTTCTTTACAGCAGCGATGTCATTTTTCATTTCTTCTTGGTTCTTCTTCATTTCCTCTTAGCTCTTACTCATATTGTCGAATTTGTCTTCCATTCTTTTCAGCCACCTTATGACCATTTCCCTGAATTCTTTCTCTAGAAGGTTGCTTGCCTCCATTTCCTTTACTTCTTTTTCTGGTGATGCCTGCTTTTCATTCATATGTGGGCTGTTTCTTTGTCTCCCCATGGTCTCTCTACTCCGGATGTCTGATTATTAGTTCTCTCTCTCCTGCGTTGTTTTAAAGGCACAAAATACAACACAACCAGGTACAACACACAAGGCACTGAACAGGAATGTATTCACGATATTAATAACCTCCAATAAAGGTGACCACCAGAGATAGGCAAATTAGGGGATAGGAGAGAAAGAAGAAGAGGAAAAAGAAAGAAAGAAAAGAAGGAGTGTCAAAATGAAATTGGGAAAAGGGAAAAAAAGTAAGAGAGAAAAGGAGACTATGAGAGAAGGGGGAATACACTATATATATGGGGAGAAAACTCCAATATAATAGCCACTAATCCCAGCAAATGCCAGCAACAAGTACCTGAGGATTAATACAAACTACAACACCAACTAATATCAAGTGAGGCAAGGGAAAACAGAAGAAAAAAACAAAAAAACAAAGCAGTCAAAAAAACAAACAAAAAAGAATAAGCAAAACATTCTCTCAAAAAAGCATAACAATTCGATATAATCAACATTCAAGCAAACAACTACAAAAGGACAGAGAGAAAAACAATTTTTTGGATAGTTAAGACCGTGAAGAGAGAGGTGTGTATGGACTTGGAGCAGGGGATTGGAGATTAGATATATAAGTAGGGTGAAATTTTAACGGGGTAAACAGAAAGAATAGGGAAAATCTAAAGCAAGAAAGGGGTAAGATAAACAGGACAACAAAAGGGGAAAAGTTAGGAAGAGAGTGATGGCATAAAGGTAGAGTTGAGATAGACTAAAATGATGTTAAAGGAAAGATGAAAATAGAATGTAGAACACTAATCCCAAAGTAAAATAAAGAGAAAATAAAATGATACTTTAAAAAATAAAAAGATAAAATAGTAGTAGTAATAATGCTGATTGAAAATAAAAATGTAATAATTAAAAAGGTAAAATCAAGTGAGGAAAAAAGAAAAAAATTAGTTTTTTGAGTAAAAGATGCAAAAATGAAAATAAAAAATAAAATAAAATGTGCAGTAGTGAAGGTCATTCACTTCCTCTATTGTTCTGTTTAGCACGCGTGTTTCTCAGTCAGTACAGTATGGCAGTTCCCTGCAGTCCAGTGCTCCTCAGTGTTGTAAGCCAGTCCTGATTTTTAAGCAGGCAGTGTGTCTTAATTTCTTTATTCCTTTATTTTTGATTACACAAGAGTCAATTTGTGATTCAGCCCCTGGGTGGCAGTGTTTCTGGATTGACTTCCGGATCTCTTTGGCCTCTCTAGCCTGTATTTACATCCTTCTTTCCCTGTGGCACTCAATACCGGTTTGTGGAAGTGGGCTGCCTCAGAGCTGGCTCTCTGATGGTCACTCCCTGCTCTGATCCCCAGGTTTCAGAAAAACACTTTCCCCTGCAGTCTCCCAGGGTGTCCCCAACTGGGTGATCCTCTGTAGTGGGCTTAGTAATGAGAAGCAAGGATTTGAAGAGGAAAAAGCCCAAGTGTGTGAACAAAGGGTCTGCGCGCAAGTCTAAGCAGCCAGCACACCTTTGAAATTCTTAGGCTGTCCATGCATGTCAGATCAAAATGGGTTGCTTTTTAGAGATCCCTTCTGTTAGCAGCTCTGAGGACCCCCTTCCACATTCACGGATCATGCCAGCCCCAACAGCCACGGATTTTTCTAGGCACAGACTTCGCTGGTCCTCCAACTCCCACAAAACGCGCGTTCCTCTCTCCGGCCCGGACCAGAGATCTCACCTTATCCCAGGCGAAATCTGACCTTTCTGTGGTGGAATGTACAGCTCCTCTGAATCTGCGTGTTTGCCCGAATTGGGGACCGGCGTTCTGGGGCTTGCAGCTGTTCGGTGGGTGCTGCAGTTGTGGATTTTCAGCACCCAATGAGCTCCACTTTCCCTTTCAAGATGGCGCAGTCTCCACGACCGAGCCCGTAGCTATGGGAGGGGACCCAGCCTCAGTGGAAGCTGCCCAGTCAGGGGAACCCCATTTAGCAGTGCCCCACCTTCTCCTGGAGTTTAGCTGTCCCTTAACTTGCCAACAAACACTCCTCGTGCGACCCTCAGCTGTTTTTTCTTTTTGCTCTCGGACAAGGCTCGGACCACGTCTGTCTATTCCGTCGCCATTTTTCTCCTCCCGGCCCCCATTTTTAAATTTTAGAATATTAATTCCTAGGTTTAGTTTTCTAAAGAACCTACAGCATCTAAGAAATTTATTTTTTTTATATTTATTTTTCATTTAAGTATAGTTGATATACAATCTTATATGGTTATATTGTTTCAGGTCTATGATATAGTGATTTGACAATTTTATCACCTCACCAATTCTTATAACCATCTGCCACCATGCAAACTTATCACAATATTATTGACTATATTTCCCTTCCCCTTTTCACCCATCCCCCACACCCTCCCTTCTGATAACCATCCCCTTTTTCTCTTGTTTTATGAGTCTGTTTTTTTTTTATTCCACCTATAAATAAAACTCTATGGCAATTGTCTTTCTCTTCTTTACTTAGTTCACTTAGCATAATACCCTCTAGACCAACCCATGTTGTTGCAAATGGTAAGATTTCCTTCTTTTTTTATGTCAAGTAATATTCCATTATACATATGCACCACATCATGTTATCCATTCATCTGTTGATGCATACCTCGGTTACCCTGTATCTCAGCTATCCTATCTAACAAAAGAGTAATATGCAAATTAACCCTCATTCTGCTACACCCACAAGTCTCGCCCACAAGCCACGCCCACAAGCCAATCAGGAATGAATATGCAAATAAACCCAACAAAGAAGGCTACTGCCACAGAGAGCAGGAGGGAGGCTTGGGTTTCCCCAGCAATGGAGGAAGCCAAACTTTCCGCCTGCCCTTGCCGGTCTAGGCCTCCACTCAAGGCTACAAAGTTTCCATGATAGAAGATACATAAAACCAAACAGAAATGGCGGCAGCCACGGAGGTGGAAAGAGCAGGAGGCTAGGGTTGCCCGCGGTGATGGAGGAAGCCAAGCTTCTGCAGCCCTGGCCGGCCCAGGCCTCAGCTTAAGGCTACAAAGTTTCAATTATAGAATATACATAAATCCCCCCCCAAAATGGCTGCCGCCACAGAGCAAGCAGAAGGTTTGGCTCCGCACCAGGCTACAAAGTTTCAATTGTAGAAGATAAATAAACCCCAGATACCAGGGTCTCCACTTGGGTCACCAGGGGGCGTGGCCGGCCTGCAAACCACCACAGGCCCATTGCCCAGGCTGCCCCATGCCCCAAGGGAATCCCCACCCTGATCTCGGACACCCTTCAGGGCAAACCAGCTGGCCCCCACCTGTGCACCAGGCCTCTATCCTATCTAATAAAAGAGTAATATGCAGATTGACCATCACTCCAACACACAAGATGGCTGCCTCATGTGGTCAAAGATCCTGCAACCATGTGGACACAAGATGGCCACCACAAGATGGCCAGCAAGGGAGGGCAGTTGGGAGGGACCAGGGCAAGGGAGGCCAGTTGTGGTCGATCAAGCCTGCAGGGCAGGGCAGTTAGGGGTGACCTAGCAGCAGAGGAGGGAAGTTGAGGGTGACCAGGCCTGTAGGGAAAGGCAATTTGGAGGGACTCAGGCCTGCAGGGGAGTGCAGTTGGGGGGGGGGGCAGGCCTGAGCGGAGGGCAGTTAGGGGTGACCAGGCCTGAAGGGGAGGGCAGTTGGGGGCAACCCAGGCCTGCAGGGGAAAGCAGTTGGGGAGGGGAGCCAGGTCTGCAGGTGAGGGTAGTTAGGGGTGACCAGGCCTGCAGGGGAGGGCAGTTGGGGGCAAACAGGCTGGCAGGGGAGTAGTTAGACATTAATCAGGCTGGCAGAGGAGTGGTTAGGGGGTGATCAGGCTGGCAGGCAGAAGTGGTTAGGGGCAATCAGGAAGGCAGGCAGGCGAGCAGTTGAGAGCCAGCAGTCCTGGATTGTGAGAGGGATGTCCGACTGCCCCTTTAGGACCTATCCCAGTGGTGGGATCGGTCCTAAACAGGCAGTCGGACATCCCTCGAGGGGTCCCAGAATGGAGAGGGTGCAGGCTGGGCTGAAGAACCTCCTGTCCCTCGTGCATGAATTTCGTGCACCGGGCCTCTAGTTGTAAATAATACTGCAGTGAACATAGGGGTAGTGCATATCACGTTTAATAGCTCTCCTAATATTAAACCATACTTGTGTTCCAGTATAAACTAATGAAGTACATATGCTAAAGTTTAATTAGTCTTTTGTAGTCATATTTATTAATAAGTTCATCCACAGCTGGGTTTTTTTTATGTGCCAAACTCACTTTTTATTATGATATCTGTTGCATTAACTTCCATATTTAATTTGCTTTCACATGTGTTTATTTTTTACTATTTGGATTTTGTTGAATTTTCTTTAATATCATGAAATATAAAATGTAAAGGAAGTAAAAATCACCCCAGGTCTTATTAACGTTTTGGTGAAAATTCTTCCAATTTTGTTTTCTTACTAAATTATTTTTATTCACTCAATGTGCTGGTGAATATACTCCGTAAATATTTTCATCATTTTTAATGGCTGCATGTTATTACATTTTATGATTGCATCAGATATATTTTTAATCAATATTGTGATGATGATATTTAGCCTGTCTTCTGTTTTCCCTACTACAGACAATGAATCAGTAAATGTCTTTGTACATCACCTTTGGATATAGTTCTAGGTACATTCAAAGGGAAGCAGGCCTCATTGTTAGACATATTGCCAGAGTGTCCTCCTGGGAGATAGTTTCAACTCGCATTCCCCAAGTTAATGGAAACTGTCAGGTTCATGCAGCCCTGCCAATCTGGTTTGTGAAACATGTTTAATTCTCACAGCACTCCTTACTGGTAAATCAAGATGAAGATAAATAAGTGGTTTTTTTGTTTTGTTTTTTTTTTTTTGTTTTTTAATTAACTCAGTATGTTAAGGAAAGAGCAAAAGGAACTTTTTGGAGCTAAATCACAAATATTGAGAAAGGTATCACTGTAAGAAGCAAGGATAAGAATAATTAAGTATACTGACAATTATTGCAGATACTTGAGACCCAGAAACTGTTTGCTTTTATGCTAGAAATCATTGTGATCAGAGTAGACACTGAAGCAAATACCAAACTGATTTTAATTGTTCTTCCATTTTTTTTGTAAGTTTAATTTTATATGTCTTGAAAGTCTTGGAAGTATGGTACACAGTCAACTCTCTCTCTCTCTCTCTCTCTCTCTCTCTCTCTCTCTCTCTCTCTCTCTCACACACACACACACACACTATTATATTTGTAAAATATTGTCCCAATATTACTAAGTATTTTTTCAAACACACCAAAAAGGAGAAAAATGTACATTCAACATTGTCATTTTGTGTCTTTAAAAAACAAACAAACAAACAAACAAACAAAAAAACAAACAGGACATGCTTTTGATTAGACAAATTCTAGTTCTAGAAAGTTACCTTTATATATAAAACGAGCTAATATGCAAATGGATGTCACACCCTCACACCCTTGTGCCCTCGTGCTGGGGCCAGGGGATCTGAGGCCAGGCCAGTAGACCTGAGGCCGTGCACCCCACCTGGCGGGGCTTGAAGGGGGTGGGGCCGGTCAGGCCTGGGTCTGACGTGATTTTGAGGCAAGTGCAGTGGCTGGGGACTTGACTCTGGCTCCCGAGGCATGTCCCAGACTCTGACAGGAGAGAGATTTTCATATACATTTTACTAATTTTCTTGCATCTCTGACACTCTATTATAAAGGGCAAATAGCAATATTAAAATATTTCCTCTAATTAATTTCCTTTTAATGTGCACTAATATCATGCAGTGGGCCACTAGTAAAAATATAATTATCTATGATGGCAAACATTGGGCTAGGTGCTGGGGATTCCACCATGGGCAGGATGGGTATGACTGCTTCCCCTCATGGAGTTTGTAAACGAGGACAGGAGAGAGCTCCTCAAAGCAAACAGATAGGACATAATAACCACAAACCAATAAATGCCACAAGGAATCAGTAATCTGAAATAGAGAGTCATGGGGGGTGGGGAGGAAAGGGCAACATCTTAGACTAGATGGTCAGGGAGGTTTTCTCAGAGAGACGTTTAAGCTGAGTCAGACAGCTGAGAGCGTCTGACACTCAGAGAGTTGGGAAAAGAGCTTTGCAAAGAAAAGGAAGAGCATATGCAAAGGCACAGAGTGTGCGTCAAGGACTGAAAGGAAGTCAGTGCTGGTGTTTGTGAGTGAGGCTGTGAGAGACTCTAGTTGAGGTTGGGAAGTCCCCGTGGCACAACAAGCCAGTGAGTCGTTCTAAGTTTTAAGGATAATGAGATGTCATAAAAGTGTCTTAAGCAGGTAGGGTGGGATGGTTGGTTTTAAGTTGAATGGATCACTCTGGTGGCCGGGAGAAGAACAGGTTGAAGACAGGAGAAGATCAGAAGCAGAGAGAGCAGTGGCCCAGCAGATGGGGAGGGTGGCCTGAACTAGGACAAGAGCAGGAAAGGTAGGAAAAGAACTAAGTCCAGTTGGAGGTGAAATCATGAAATATCAATGGTGGACTGGGTCCTGGAGATAAAATCATCTAGTTTTATTCATGTACTAGAGCAGTGGTCGGCAACCTCATTAGTCAACAGAGCCAAATATCAACAGTACAACGACTGAAATTTCTTTTGAGAGCCAAAAACCGACTTCTGCGCAGGGGCCACGAAGTTTCAATCGCACTGTACGTGCACACCCGCACGTGGTATTTTGTGGAAGAGCCACACTCAAGGGGTCAAAGAGCCGCATGTGGCTTGCGAGCCACAGTTTGCCGACCACTGTACTAGAGGTTCAGTGCACGGTAAAAACAATGATGTCCCTTCATTTCAGACTAGGGGACCTCCAGGATGTCCATAAAGGGTTAATATGGGGAAGATTTTGAACTCCTGAGAAGTGAGCAGGGGAGATGGCAAGAGGGTATTTAGATGCATGAGAAGTCTTGGATGTGGTATAAATTTGGAAGAGGACAAGTTACTGATAATAGTATCCAAATTGAGTAGGACAGGGAAACAGGACAAAGGAAAGTCACAGTACAGGTCAAGTTGGGGAATGAAAACCGAGACAGCAGCTCAGAAAATGTTACCACACTTTGAACACTGCATCAAAGCAACGAAGTCAGGAGCTCTTAAGTTATGAAGCCAGGGAAATGATTTTAACCATACTTTCCTTTGAAAAGTTCAGGAAACATAATTTCACTTGCAGATGAGCAATAGGAAAAGCTGAGTACTGAAAAGAGTGTGAAAAAATGGCCACTCATACATTTTAGGGAAACATTTTATTGGGACAAGCTTATTAAAGAATAATTTAGAGCAGGGGTCTTCAAACTTTTTAAACATGGGGCCAGTTCACTGTCCCTCAGACCGTTGGAGGGCCTGACTATAGTTTAAAAAAAAAAACTATGAACAAATTCCTTTGCGCACTGCGGGCCCGGGACGAGTTGGCTGCTAAGCAGGACAGGCAGCGGCACCCGGCGGGCCGGATAAATGTCCTCGGCGGGCCGCATGTGGCCCGCTGGCCGTAGTTTGAGGACCCCAGATTTAGAGCATCCATACAAATTAAGATGTTCAGTCTTTTTGACACAATTCCACTCTTTGAACTGATTTTATAGGAATCCAAGAAACAGGTTAAAAATGAAAATGTATGAGTACTAGTAAATTTATGACAACATTGTCATCATAAAAATTTGGAATTACTGCAACATTATCAGTAGACAACTGAGTAAAATATATTACTGTGCATACATAATGAAATACTTATGCAGTTGTAGAAAGGAGTCATGTTATCTTAAGGCAGATATGAAAAAATTTTCCATGATGAAGTTTAAATTAAAAGCACAAGTTTGTGTGATCCTATTTTTATTTACATATATGTGTGTTTGTATGTTACCAGAAAAACCTGCAAGTGCATTACCAAACCATTATGATTGGGAATTTTATTTTTAAATAAGAAGATATTAAAAGATCTATGGTTCATATAATTTGATTCTATAATTCTATTTCTACGGATAGAGATCCTAATAAATCATTCAAAATGGAATAAATTTTATAAAGAAAGATATCCATCACAGCATTATGTATGTTTTTTAAAAATAAAAAGAGCCTAAATACCCATCGTATAGGCAATGCTTAAGCACATGATGGTACCTAAAGAGGTGAAATATTATGCAGCATGTTTCTGGGCAACAGACATTTCTTGTGAGATAAAGATAACAAGACCAAAACTATTTCAACATGCACAGGAAAATACTAGAGGCAATTATGCTAATACTGTAGGTTGCATGTGATTGTCCCTGGGTGATGGGACTCGAGGTGATTTTACTTCTGTTTCTCAGTGGACTGAGACCCAGGACTTCTCCTGGGTAAGAATCACTCTTTCCTCTCAATGTCCCAAGGGCCCAGCCAAGGTCTTGGGGCCCAGAAGATCTGAGTACTGTCTGCCTAAAGGGAGATCATGTGGCTAAGCCTCCAGCAAGGATTGGCTTCCCCCAAGCTCCTTGCTCAGATATGAATCACTAAGAAACTACTACCCCCCAAGTAAGTAACATTGGGTGTTGGATTTTCGTGAACAGTGTCTGAGAATGTGGCTCTAGAGCGCCTCAGAGAAGCATGTCATTGGATAAAGCCACCAGCCACTCAATTCTACCCACCGAGATTTTGTCTCTCAGGGCCAGACAGGGGAACAAAGGCACCAACTCAGCAAACTCTTTGAACACCACCTGAGAAATGCATTTGCAGAGCATGCCATGTGCTTCTCTGGGCACCTGAAGAAAAACGTCGAGGGAAATCTCAAGGTCCTTGCCCCCAATCAAGGATTCAAGTGATCACTTTGATCCACAGGCATTTATTGATACCTAATGGGTGTCTACTGCTGCCCTGGGTCCCTGGGCACAGAGCTAGCAGACATGGTAGAAGTTTGGTCCCCAGATCTCCTGGGACCAGGTCAGAAACTTGTGCAAAGGGGATGTAACAAGACATGTTAACCTGGATTATCTCTGATCCCAGAGACAAGACCCAGCTCCATGGAGCCCTCAGGGAAAGGAGGAACTAGGTTGAGAAGGAGCATCAGGAGCACCCACCAGGTCAGGCATGAGACTGCCTGAGTGCTCCCACCTGTGTCCTCACTAATGAGGCTCCTGGGAGATTCTGATTCCTCCTCCCTTCAAGTTCCTTGACTCAGATGCTGCATTAATCACTAGGAAGGTCTCTGCCATCCAGTTAAACCCACTTAGTGGGTAAAAGTTGGATTATTTGGAAGGTCTCTCAGAAAACATGTTCCCCATCCCAGACATGGGTCTCTACAGGTCGAAAGAAAATAATGGGTAGGGAGGTGGGTGGTTGCTGTTGTTTTGATTTTTGTTTTCTTGGTTCAGGGCTCCATAAATCATATGCCTGAATTCATGACACCTGGTCCCCACCATTCTTTGCAAGACAACTTCCAGGTTTTATTGTCTTTTATTACCACTAATCTCCATTTCCTTCCTCTCCCTCCACATAGCAGCCACTTCAAAATTGGCATGTATGCTTGAAGAATATATGTCTTTGTATGTCTGTGTGATTTATAGACACACAAAGTATTGTGGTATAAATCCCATTGTGTTTTTAACTTTTTGTGTTGACACTATAATTTTTATATCCACTCTCCTTACTGTGTGGATACTGAAATCCCTGCTTCTCTTATATTTTTCCAAAGCATTCTCTCTACATACAGACTAATTTTCTTAGTCTAAATTGAACCCTCCCACTTTCCTGCTTAAAGCATTTCAAAAACTTCCTATTACAATTAGGAAAAAATGGAAACCAGCTCATGAGGTCTACTTGTCTCGCTCCTACATACATCTCCAACCTCAAACAGTATCCTTCTCTTTCTTCTGCTCCCCACACTTCAGCCATACTGGCTTTCATTCAGTTTGTTGAATTCACAAAGCTCTTTCATCTCAGTGCCTTTGCCTTCTCCCCCTCCCCCACCTCACCTCTTGGAATGGCTTTCTCTTTCTCAGCCTCTCCTAACTGTGGACATTGCTGCAGCCCTTTTGGAGAGACGTTGGCAATATTAGTCATCTTGGGCCATGTTCCCTGGAAACAGTGACTCCTGGGAACTGGGACAGAGTTTAGTGAAGGAGTGACCTCAGGAGAAGAAGATGGAGGGAGGTGAGCAGAGATGTGGACTCAGCACATTATGTTCAGCCCGGTCTTGAGAGTGGATCTGACACAGGAATTGTACCCATTGAATGAGTGCCATTGGAGGAAAGGAGCCAGGCTTGTCTACCCAGTGCCAGTCATTACTGGCCTCTGGCTGAGCCTACATCCCAGGGCAGTGGAGGGGGAGCACCTACCCAATCTAGACAGGGAATGGGCCGTCAGGAGCCGTGAGCAGCCAACATCCACAGCAGCTGGGAGCTGGGGATGGCTGAACCAGCCAGTGAAATTGCACCCACTAGTAAAACCTAAGGTGTGCACGGCCTTCCTCCTAGAAATTCATTCTTAGCAACATACTTTAGAGAACCTTCATTCACGTCCCCATGAAGGAGACAAGAAAGTCCATTTCAGCATTGTTTATGATGGTGGAATACTGGAGATAACCTAAATGTCCTTCAACAGGAGAATAAAGTAATCATAGTTAATACCTACTAAAGCAGTAAAAGTAGTGGACTGGAGCATGTGTAGTAACATGGACAAATCTCAAAGCATGATTGAATGAAGAAGCAAGTTTCAGGGTACATTCTGAATGATGCTATTGAAATAAAATTTCAAAAATCCAAAATCAACACTAAATATAATCTGTGTGTATACAACTTTCGAGTAAAATTATAGAAACCGACTTAAGGACAAGCACAAAGTGGATGATAGTAAGTAGCTCTGGGGAAGGGAAAACTGGGATGGAATCAGGAGTTCAACGGTCTCCTAACTGTCACCCTAATGTTCTATTTAAAGACACACAGGCGATGGCAGCATTTTAAAATTTAGTAGTAACACAGGTGATCACAATTTATTCTACATATATTTTATTGTATTACATTTAATCTGAAATATTCACACTTTTAAAATTATAAAAAATATTTATGTGGCTCTATGTACACCTAGAGTGATACTTTTTGTTTTTCCTGCGTTATCATTTTACTTGCAAATGACAACAGAAGTACACAGATGATCCATTTTCTTTTTTTAGGCTCCATCACAGCACTTTGCCACATTTCATCATGTCACATGAGTTTGTTAGCCACGCTGTTCATATACAGTACAATTAACATCGCATGAGGATGTTTATGTCAGTGGGAAAATACTCATAAAAACGCTAAAGTTTCTGAGATGGAATTGATAGGAAAAGGTTTGGGAACCCACTTATTCCAGGTGTTTCTTTGCAATGTATTCTATCAAATATTTCCAGTGGTCCATTCCCACCCAGTGATGCTGATCAGAAGAACCAGTTTCATGCTCTTACACTCTGAGGGGCTATATTTTGACACAGAAGGCCTGCTTTTCCCCTGTGTCCCAGCTGAGGAAATGTTATTCAAAAAGTGATCAGGTCAACCTTGAGAATGAGAGGCCTATGTTATAGGTTCTCCTACGGTGATTCTTCAGGCTCTTTGGACTTAGCAAAATTATATATATGAATATTCAAATATATAAGACCAAATTTAATTTTAATTTTGCTAAGTACTTATAGATAGGCCACCTGGGTGCCGCTAGTAGTTTACAGTCCCATCGCAGTCCATGATGTTTCCATCTGTCCCATAGCCTCACCAACACTTGGCATCATCACACTCTAATCTGTCATGCAGATTGGTGTAAAGAGTTCCTCATTACTTCTCTGACTACAAGTGCAATTTAACGTCTCTTCATATCTTGTTAACGTCTTGGGTTTCCCTTTATGAAATTCCCTTTTCATATACTCTACCCATTTTTTATGTGACAGACGTTCCTTACAAACTCTAGATATTAATCCCAACAAGGGATTTCAGAGAAAGCTTGCAAGTTTTAAGATAAAGCTCCTATAGACATTTGTGCTCAGGTTTTTGAGTGGATGAAAGTTTCCATTTCTCTGGGATAAGTGCCCAGGAGTGCAATAGCTGGATTGTGTGGTAGTTGCATGTTTAGTTTTATAAGAAACAACCAAACTGCTTTCCCCAGTGGCTGTAATAGTCTACATTCCCACCAGACCTGTCTGAGTGACAGTTTCTCCACCTCCTCACCAGCATTGAGTGTTACCACCGTTTTTTATTTTAGTTAGTCTCCTTGTGGTTTAATTAACCTTTTCCTAATGTCTTATGATGTTGAACTTTTCAAGTGAGCAAGCGACATGTTATAGCCTCTTCAGTGAAGTGTCTGTTCATTTATTCCGTTTAATTCTCCAGTGAAACCACGTGGGCCTGGAAGCCCTTCATTAGAATGCTTTAACTACAAATTCAATCCCTTTAAGAGACTAGTCAGCGCAACACTTTCTTCTGAGGAAGGTTGTATAGTTTGTTTCTTTCCAGGAATCCGTCATTTCACCTAACCTGTTGGAACTATGTGCACAGCGCTCTTCTGTTTCTTGGTCAGACTGGCTAGAAATCTGTTTATTTTACCAATATTTCTAGAGAAGCAGTTTTCCAGTTTGTTGAGGGCTGTTCTGCAATTCTTTATTTTACTGATTTCTGCCATTATGTTTTCCCCCTTCCTTGGTTCTTCAAGGTCACTCTGTTGCTCTCTCTAATTTACTATTTGGACACTTAGATCTCTCTTCACCGCTGTAATTCTTCCCTTAGAAGTCTATTTTAAACTAAAACTCTCTCTTTTATGGCTGCTTTTGATTTACAGCTATTCTTAATTGTTTTTTAGTTGTGAGTATTCCATAATATCACTCATGGTTTCCTTTGAACTCAGGGTTTATTTAGAATATACTTCAATTCAGCTTCCGTTGTATCTTCTTCAGTGTCCAGATATTTGGCGATTTTAAAGCTATCCTTTATTATTAACTTCTTACCTTACTACATTATGGTTAAAGAACATATATGCATCATGCATTACGGTTCATGAACATGTCAATGGAGAACAAACATATATTTCTTCTTTGAAATTTATTGAGACTTCCTAGGTGGCATAGTAAGTGGTAATGATTTATTTTGTTTAAAAGACTGTGTATTATCTGTTAGTTTGATATAATATGTATAAGAATGCAAACAATAACTTGCATTTGTCAAATCTTCTTCTGATTTTTAGAAAATCATTTATTGCTTCTCATTTAATAGGTCCTATTTCTGGAGGCAGGTTTAAAATTAACGCATTCTATTTTGCAAGACAGGATTCTTTCCCTTAACTTAAAATACATTCATTTAAATGTATCTCTGTGGTTTCTTACACATGTCTATATTTTCCTCAGTAAGATAAGCTCCTTAACACGTCCTCCTGTTTTGTACTCCCCTTTTCTCATCCACTACACAGTGCTGATACTATCTAGTATTTTAGAAATTTTTCTCAATTTTTCTGTATTCTTTTTTTTAAATAAATCTTTATTGTTAAGTTTATTACAATTATTCCTCTTTTATTCCCCCATAGCTCCCCTCCATCCAGTTCCCACCCCACCCTCTGCCCTTACCTCTCCACCACTGTCCTCATCCCTAGGTGTACAATTTTTGTCCAGTCTCTTCCCGCACCCCCACACCCCTTTCTCCCCGAGAATTGTCAGTCCACTCCCTTTCTATGCCCCTGATTCTATTATACTCACCAGTTTATTCTGTTCATCAGATTTTTTATTCCCTTGATTTTTAGATTCACTTGTAGCTATATATGTATTTATTGTTCATAATTTTTATCTTTACCTTTTTCTTCTTCTTCTTCTTCTTCTTAAAGAATACCTTTCAGCATTTCATATAATACTGGTTTGGTGGTGATGAACTCCTTTAGCTTTTTCTTATCTGTGAAGCTTTTTATCTGCCCTTCTATTCTGAATGATCGCTTTGCCGGGTAGAGTAATCTTCGTTGTAGGTTCTTGCTATTCATCACTTTGAAAATTTCTTGCCACTCCCGTCTGGCCTGCATAGTTTGTTTTGAGAAATCAGCTGACAATCATATGGGTGCTCCCTTGTAAGTAATTAACTGTTTTCTCTTGCTGCTTTTAAGATTCTCTCTTTGTCTTTTGCTCTTGGCATTTTAATTATGATGTATCTTGGTGTGGTCCTCTTTGGATTCCTTTTGTTTGGGGTTCTGTGCACTTCCTGGACTTGTAAGTCTATTTCTTTCACCAGGTGGGGGAAGTTTTCGGTCATTATTTCTTCAAATAGGTTTTCAGTATCTTGCTCTCTCTCTTCTGGCACCCCCATAATTCGGATGCTGGTACGCTTGAAGTTGTCCCAGAGGCTCCTTACACTATCTTCAAATTTTTGTATTCTTTTTTCTTTTCCAGTTGGGTGTTTTTGTTTTTTACTTCTTTGTATTTCAAATCTTTGACTTGATTCTGGTGATCCTCTAGTCTGCTGTTGGATCTCTGTATATTATTTTTTATTTCAGTCAGTGTATGCTTAATTTCTAGTTGGTCCTTTTTCATATCCTTGAGTGTCTCACTAAATTTCTCAGCCTTTTCTAGAAAATTCTTGAAAAACCTTATAACCGTGGTTTTGAACTCTATATCCAGTCGTTTGCTTTCCTTCATTTCTTTCATTTGGTCCTGTTTCTTTGTCTCCTCATTTTGGCTGCTTCCCTGAGTTGATAGAGTGGCTTTGTGTGCTAGGTGTCCTCTAGGGCCCAGTGGCTCAGCCTCCCCAGTTACCTGAGGTGTATACTCTTGGTGCGCCCTTTGTGGGCTGTGTGCACAGTCTTGTTGTAGTTAAGCCTTGATTGTTGTTGGTATCACTGGGAGGAATTGACCTCCAGGCCAATTGGCTGTGAGGATCAGCTGTGTCTACGCTGGGAGAACTTCTGTGCTGGAGATAGCTTTATGAGACAAGAATTGCAAAATTGCAAAAGCCTGTGTGCTCAGCTTGGATGGGGCGCAGTCTCAGGTCGGAGCAGACAGCTTTGGCTTCCCGTCAGCCCTGCCCTATGAGGCCCCTGGGTCTCAGTGTCCCTCAGTAATGGCTGTAAGCATCTCTGAGAGAAAGCTGCCCTCGAGTTTCATCCGCTGCCAGACAGTCCAGTTTCTCCCCAAATGAGTCTGGGTTCCCAGAGTCTTGCCCGGAACTGGAGTTCAGTGCAGCTGGAAGCTTCCATCCCTATCCCGCTTGACAAAGCCATCCACGCACTCAGCCACCAGTCCTCTCCGCATGCGTGCGTCTCTGTACCTCAGCCTTTTGCAGCTCCTCTGAGTCTCAATGTGCTTTTCTCTTTCCTTCTAGTTGTAGAATTTCCACTCAGCCAGCTTTCCTGTGGTTCTGGATGGTGTTTGTTTTGTATTTTAGTTGTAGTTTTGAAATTGTTTTGCGAGGCAGCAGTTTAGGTGTTTAGCTATGCCACCATCTTGGTTTCTCCTTCTGTATTCTTTTAGTCAAGAATAAACTTAGCATGGGGCCCCATTGCTTACTCCTGGGATTTTTGGTTCTGGCTTCACCCAGAACATGGACCCCTCATAGAATTTCTAATCTCTGTATTTAAGGAGAAAAGAGCTTAGCCCAAGGCATCATGGAGAATCACAAATGAGGTACAGGCTTTGTCACGAGGAAGAGAAAATGGCCAATGAGCTCAAGCACAGCCCATCCAGCAGACCTCTCCACTGTCCAGGCCCTCAGAGAGCACTTTCCAAGAGGACCCCAATGAGTCTCTACAATAAACCTATGAGCTTGATCCTAGGCTCACCCCATGTGTAGAGGCACAAGCACTCAGAGACACGAAGTGACCTGAAGACTTACACAAGCATGTGGCTGAGTGACCACTGTGCTGTGCAGTGTTAGGGTGCTCACCTGGTAAATAGATGGTCCCACACCTGTTGGGTGGTACAAATGTTCTGTAATAACACAGAAATATGAGGCTGGAAGTGGAGTCCCTGCTCAGGAAGGTGGGCAGCTGGTATTCCACCAGTTTGTCTAGTCGATGTGCCTGGGGGTCTGCACCATACAGGTATTTTTTTTAGGAAACCATGAGTGGGTGCTGGGGACACTTGGCTGTTTGGCAGCTGGGGCCCAGGGCTGGGCTGACTGGCCTCCGTGTTCTGCTCAGGATGCCCCCATTGGGAGGCCAGTCTTTGGCATCTGACCAGCAGCTCTGAATCCTGTGGGGGCAGAGTCCTGGCTTCCAGGAAGGGCAGGTGGAGAAGGTGAGAGGCCTTCTCACTGGGAGTGTTAGGGATCCTTGAGGCCAAACTCACCTTCCATGATTCTCCAGTTCAACAGTGCCCGCCTGACCTCCTACTCTCCAGAGAGTTCTGGGTAATCAGCAGAGCAGCTGGGGGCTCCCAATGGGGCCACCTCCTTAGTTTCAGGCTGTGAGCACATTTGAACTTAAGAAGGTTTCTCTTTGTGTTTCCAGTTTCGGTCTCTGTACTAAACTGAAAGGTTAACAGAAAAGCAGTTGGGCCCTCCTATCTTGGCATCAGCAGGGCCACAGGCAGGGCTGGAAGGTAGAGTTGGAGTGTCTGGAGATGCAGATGGGGAAGTGCTGGACGTGGGAGGACCCCGGGCTGCCAGCTGGAAGAACTTCACGTCATTCCACACACCTTTGATGAGGACCCGCAGCATGTTCTGCTGGTGCTGGCCTGGCAGGTCAGGCGGCCTATGCCCTCCAGGCACTGGCTTTTGGCTTTTGGACTCCAGGACCTTGTTTTTGGTTTTCTTGGGCAAAAACAGCACCTCTTATTCTTCTCCTTGGTGACCACTGCCATGGATGGTGGGTGTTGCTGTGGCCTCTCCACTGCTGGGCAGCCTGCTGACCTGGAGAGAGTGGAAGGTGCACTTGAGGGTGTTGTTGGCGGTAGGCAGGTCTTTGTTTTTCGAGTTTCTCTTCCTGTCTTGAGGGCTGGCTTCTGTCCAGTAATCCACCTGCCGCTCCATCAGCTTGGCACCATCGCCCTGGCTGGGGGAGGACAGGCCCCACTCACTGACAAGATGAGTGGAATGACAAGGCCTCATTGGCGATCAGAGGTATGGACAGAGGGAAGGATGAAAGCACGCTGCAGCCCAAGGGGTTCCATCATCTGAGTCTCCCAATGTGTCTGAGGACTGTTCTACTATCCCAACATTCACCACCTCTTCAAAAAGAATGAGCTGTAAGGACTCCTCGTTGGGGCTCTTCTGCTTGTAGGAGAGCAGAGCTTCCTCGATGGGCAACTGGTAGGCACAGTTGGCCTCGTGATGTACTGTGTGATTCTCATCACGATGTCCAGCGTGTCCTGCATGGCGCTCTCGGCCTCCAGCTTGTGGAACAGGTCCCGCCAGGCCAGGTCCTAGAAGAAGCTGTTGTAGCAATAATGCACGAAGCCCAGGTGACTGGCCATGTTGTGGGAACCTAGTGGGATGACCAGGAAGCTCATGTAGCCCAGCTAGTCGAGCATCTTGTAGGACAGCAGCTCCAGGAAGATCCGGAGCACAGCGCTGAAGTAGTTGTGCCCCTGCCACCAGGATCTTTACCCGCTTCCGGGCCTTGGAATTATAGTGACAGTATGTCTGTATCTGCCAGATGATACAGCTGAAGGCTGCCTGGATGTCAGCCCTGGAGTGAGTGCACAGCAAGGCAGCGTGTGCCCTTGCAGGGTGTCCATGGGGAACTGCTCCTGCCAGTTGGAGGTGTTGACGAGGATGATGTTTTCTGGCAGATGGTCATCAGAGATGAGGATGTGGTTCAGCTGGTTGTACATGGTCTTGCTGGGGATCTGCAGCTGGCTCCCTGCGTCTGGACAACGCTCAATGTCTAGGCTGTTGACTTGCTTGCTCTGTGGTTGTGCCGTCTGCCGCTCCTTCAGATATCTGCCCCGGCCATGGTGGCTGGGATGCTTCCTCTTGGCCTTTGGTGGAGGGGATGATGAGAGATTCGGTGTTGGTGATGGCCCACTGGGCAGCAGCTTCTTGGTGAGCATGTCCAGGGCTGAGGTCTCTGCCTCTGGGCTGTCCTTGGGCTGTGCTGGCTGCTGCCCTGGGTGGGCATGTTCTGAGGCGCTAAGTGGGAGACACTGTCACTTGGCTATTGCTGCCTGGGCTTGGTCTTCCCGGGCACTGCGGCCAGACTAGGAAGCTCCTTTGTTTTGCTTTGTTTGTTTTGTTAACCCTCACCAGAGGTGATTTTTCCACTGATTTTTTTAGAAAGAGTTGAAGCGAGGGGGAGAGACAGAGAGGGAGAGAAGCATCAATGTGAGAGAGACACGTGGATTGGTAGCCTCCTGCATGTGCCATGACCAGGGCTGGAGATCAGGCCTGTAATTGAGACAGGTGTGCCCTTGACCAGAATCGAACCTGGGACCCTTTAGTCCATAAGCCAACACCCTAGCCCCCAGTGAAACTACTAGGGCTCGGAAGCTCCTCCTGGCTCTGGGCACTGTGGATGCTCCCCATGTCCGTTTTCAAACTGAAATGTGGCAGGCCTTCCCAGTATGGCCTGAGCTTGGGCTTGATGGTGTTGGGAAGGCTGTCATCTTCCTCCCTGTCTGTACTATTGTTGCTGGTTCTCCAGCATGTTAGACAGAAGGTGCAGGTCCTCCTCCACTCTGGGACATGATCTGCAGGGTCCTGCTCTGAGTGTAGGACCTCCTCTGACACTTGTTCCCTGCTCAACCAAGCCATGACTTTCTGATTAAAGTTTGGATGCCTTGTCATGGACATTGTTGTGACTTTCAATAGTCGCTGCTTCCTGGTCTCCCTCACCTCAAAGTCATCCTGGTCCGGGTCCTACCCATGGGTGGCACCTTCACCGGCCTCCTGCTCTGAGAAGCTCTCATACTCCTCCTTAGAGTAGTGATTTGTGGACTTGGGTCTTGGGCTGGCCCGCATGGTGCTGTCCTCATGGTGAATGGACTGGCTAGACATGGGAGGAGGTCCAGATTCAGGCGACTTTGGGAGAGGGGATGCTGTGGGCCACCGAGTCGGAAACACTGTCGCTGGGCTGTTTGATGCCCGAGGGCCCACGTGTTCTCTTTTGCTTTGGCCAGATTTGCAGGCTATTGTTGGCTCGGACCTGTGGATGCTCCCCATCTTTGTGAGCTGGAGTGTGCCAAGCTTTCAAAGAACAGTCTGAGCTTTGGCTTGGGGTGCTGAGGGTGCTGTTATCATCCTCCATGTCTGGGCCACTGTCACTGGGGTTTTGCAGTGTGTTAAATAGAAGGTCCCGGTCCTCATCCAACTCAGGGACATTTTCTGCTGTGTCCTGCTCAAGTCCACAGCCTCCTCTAACACTTCGAACTTTCCCAGCCATGCCACAACTTTCTTCTTGATATTTTGTGTCCTGGTAATGGACGTCTTTCCTAATATCCATGGCCTCTGCTTCTTGGGCATCTGTATGTCAATCCTCTCCTCAGCCAAGTCTGGCCCATAGATGGCATTGTTGCTGGCCTGTTGCTCAGAGGTGAAGCTCTGATATAGCCCCTTGGAGTAGTTAACCTTTTACTTAGCCTTGCATCTGGCCTGTATGGCATTGTCTTTCTGGTGGATGGGCTGGCTTGACAGGGAGCAGATCCAGAATTCGGCCATGTTGGCAGAAGCCTCCTTGATGCTGCTGCAGAGGCACAGCCCCTGGCCACCCTTGAGGGGTTGATGCCTGACCTTGGCCATGTGGATGGCACCCACAGGGAGTGTCTTGTAGATCCAGATGGTCTGGTTCTTAAAGCGCTTCCTCCAGCACAACAGGACCTGTAGGTTGTTGCCTTCTCTCTTGAGGAAGTGGGGGTCCTGCAGTAAGGTCAGCCCCAAGTCTGTCTCCAGTTGTCCACTGGGGAACAGCACACTCACGTAGGATGTGTTTGTAGCCCTGCATCTCCATGGTGATCACCATTGATATGAGGTTGAAGCCCTGCAACTTCATGGCAATCATCAGGGAGATGAGGTCCTTCTCCAGCTCTTTGAAGACCAACATCTTCACTAAGGTCATGTTGCACAACGTGGGCACGAATCTGAGGCTGGGGCTATCCAACTCCTGAGTAGCAAACAGGTTCTTGGGCATTGGTGTGCTGAGCCTGGGCATGGGGCTGGGGGTGCAGGGGGTTGTGGAAACCAGGACTGTGGGCATCAAGGAAGCTGCAGCTGCTTGCCCCATACAGGTCCTTTCTGTATTCTGGGGTGATGGTTTCTTTTCCCTTGTTGGGATAGAGGAGATACATTCCGTCAGGGGCAGCTTATGAACTGCCAGGTGGGTTGGGGGCTGTAGTGCAGACCGAACCCCTAAGCACTCAGTGATTATTGTCAATAGGTGGGACACGAGTGATCCAAGGACAGTGTGTGTGAAAAGGGACCACATGACTAGGTCAGGGAAGGCCTGTGTGGTGTTCTTGCAAACTCAGAGACCTAAAGTTATCACAAAGGATGTTCTGAAATGAAAACTTTTAAACTGAAAGCAGTTTATGGTGGGTAGTCATGTCCTAGGCTGGCATCTTCCCTGACTAAGGTCAATTTTTACCTTAACTGAGCCTGTCTATTGTCTTTTGGCACCTACAATAACATATCTTTGGAATGTCAAAGGAATTTCCCTTTTTCCGGACCCCTCAAAGCATAGGCAATGCTCTGTGAAGACCACAAATCCCCTCATTGTTACCGAGTTAATTGTTGACTTGTAACTATCCTATATCCACCTATGTAAAAGAAGTATGTCTGTGGCATTTTACTCTTTATGCAGTCACGGAGGATTCCACACTTTGATTTCTCTGGGATCCTAATGTATCACCACTGGATTTCATGTTACCAACATATAACTCCTGTTTTGATTGTAATGTATAAAATGAGGTGCAAAATTGCCATTCTCCAGAGCATTATCTCAATCCGCTGAGATTTTCTTCCCTCGAATTGTTGATAGCTGGGCTTAAATATACTCACAAAAGTTCTTCACAGGTTTGAGTGTTTCTTACTTTGACATTTACTTGGTGTAGTGGGTCAGGATTCCAAAGAAGCTCATCGTGGACCAAACTGTGTACCTGGTGTTAGGATTCAACAAAAGACCCATTGAACCCACTGGTTCCCCACCCATCCAGTGAACCTGGGTGAGTTGTGTCTTAAATCCAGGACTTTTCCCTTGCTGGTGGTAGAGAGCTAGATTTGTTTGATCTGTATTTTTAAACACTCCAGGTGGAACTAAGATTAAGGGCTAAGGGATCTTAGGCTAAGACAAGACAGTAGGAAAAAAATGGGTGGCTGGTTTTAAATTGTGGCTTTCCAATAGGAATTGCTTTCTGATAATTTGAGGTAAAAAACCACCTTTGTTGTGTAAATTAGAGTTGAATTCAATCAGCTCCAAAAATACAGGGGCATGTCCTTCCTCCAGCCCAAGTATCAGCTATTCTTAGTTGACTAAGAATCTCTGTGGAGGTGTCAGGTCATTCCTTATGACATGCAGGAGCCCCAAAGCAAAATTTCAGCTCAACTGCAATTAAAGTGACTCGTTCTTGTGGGGGATTACCCATAAGGTTTGGTGACCACTCCCTGAACCCTCTGGTTGTTTTAGACAGCAGGGAGATAAACTGAGGCACATCAAAGGGTGGAATGTGATTTTCAGGGTGAGAGCCTCATGGGACTCAACCCATAAGCAACACATGTTGACCAACTACATTATATAACAATCCTAGAAATGTTGCTCAGAATCGGCAGATATCAGAAAACATACACACACACACACACACACACACACACACAACTACAAAACAACAACAAAACACACCTAAAATTAACATGGGAAGTTGTGCCTACAAGGCCAGGAGATCCTAGATCCCAGCCCTCATTAATACTCCTGATAGGAAGCTTTTATTTGCAAGTGCTTTACAGAAATGGGAAGATTTAACTAGAAAATATCCACCTAAAAATGGCCCAAACACAGTTGTCTTTGTGTGCCTAAATTCATTTTTTGACATGCAATAAGAATTAGAAAAATGCAAGCTCTTACATTAAACTGAATGAATGAATGGAAACATATCTTGATTTGGAAACAGGGAGATTCTAAGGAGGAGCGCTAATAAATTCTTTTAAAAACAATTAAGGAATTAGAAATTTTAGAGACTGTCTCTGAACTCTTATGCAGCTAATAAATGCCAACACCCCATTCTTCCGCCTTCTCTAGCTCCCCCACTATATCCTTCACCCTTTCCCTTCCCTTCTTCCTTCCCCTCCACTACCACTCCCTACTAACTTAAGGAATATTGAGAATAGGAATTCCAACAGCTCCCTTTGGAGAAAAGCTTATCTCAGCAAGAGAGGAACCAGCAATTGTTCCTGATTTTCTCAGTGACCCTGATGGGTTCACAAAGGCATTTACCTGTTAGGACATGTAATCCTGGCTATTCTAACCGATTCCAATGAATATAGCTAATGGTTTCTGCCAGCAAATGCAACACAATTTCTTAACAAAGTTTGCAAGAAAATTCCTGTAGAAAAATCTGTCCACTGTTAGAATCATAAGAAACTGAAATAAGATGTAGAAAAAGGGGGTGGGGCACAAAAACAACCATAGGGTTGATCCAAGGGTGTTTCCCCTTCTCACTGATAGTTTGGGAGAAGTTGAAATTATCATAGAAACAGGAGCCACTAAGACCCCTATAGATACTGGGGCTACTTTATTTGTTCCTAACCACATCCAACTAATTGTCTTCTCCTTCAGAGTAAAGCTTCTGTGCAAATGGCAGGAATATTTAACCAATGTCTGTTTTTAATCAAAACCTGTTTCGAACTAGGGAATGTTATAGCCATATTAGCAAATATACATCTTTGCTCATCAAATCTGCCCCATTTCAACTTATAGGGAGAGGTGTTTTGTTTGTTTATTTGTTTGTTTTATGAAATTAGTGATACCCACACATAATTTTTCCAGAAGAGTAATGTGTATTTAGAAATAAATGAACAAAATACTGAGCCCAAAAGAGCCTGAAATGAACCCAGTGGTTTGTCCTCAAAGTTGGGGTCCTGGCTGCACCCAGGTTTCCTCAGAGGCTCTGGAAGAGGATCTGCTGGTGGAGTCATGCACAGACATAGAGAGGCATGGGGGCGATGGTGAACATTCAGCAGGCAAGATGAGCATTTGGCCCGTATTTGTCTGAAAAGGAGCCCAAAGTTGGAACTGCATACGTGCACCTCTGTCCTATACCCACCCAGGGTGGAGGGAGCTGGGCCCCTTTGTTCTGAGCTCAAGCTTATGCAGTTCTGAACCCAGCCCTCAATGGAAAATTGGGAAACTGGTGTCCACAGAGTGGCAGATATTACCTAATGTTCATGACATTCAGAGTCCAGAGTTCAGGAATGTTCAGACCTTCCAGGCCAAGGCTCCCACCTTTCCGACAGAGTTGGTCTGGACATTAGAAATCCTGACATACTGGACAGCTCCTGCCTGTTCCTCTGTTTCTAGGGGTCAGGGGACACTTTTTTTTTGTTTTAACTAAGAGGAATTTTTGTATTATTTTATTATGGTTTAAAGCATAACATATGTTTCCTTTTCCCCCCATGAGCCCCTCCCCGGCCACTTCCACCCCCCAGCAAATGCCCCCACCACCTCAGTGTCCCTGTCCATTGGTTCTGCTTATATGCATACATACAAGTCCTTTGGTTGATCTCTTACTCTACCCCTGACTCTCCCCTGCCTTCCCACTGAGGTTTGAGGGTCTGTTTGATGCTTCTCTGTCTCTGAATCTATTTTTGTTCATCAGTTTATGTTGTTCATTATATTCGAAAAGTGAGTGCGATCATGTGATATTTATCTTTCTCCAACTGGCTTATTTCACTTAGCATAATGCTCTCCATGTCTTCCAAGCTGTTGTGAATGGTAGGAGTTCTTTCTTTTTTACAGCAGCATAGTATTCCATTGTGTAGATGTACCACAGTTCTTTCTACTCATCTGCTGATGGGCACTTAGGCTGATGGGCATTTAGGCTGTTTCCAAATCTTAGCTATTGTGCTGGTATGAACATAGGGTTGCATATATCCTTTCTGATTGGTGTTTCTGATTTCTTGGGATATATTCCTAGAAGTGGAATTACTGGGTCAAATGGGAGTTTCATTTTTAATATTTTAAAGAAACTCCATACTGTTTTCCACAGTGGCTGCACCAATCTGCATTCCCACCAGCAGTGCACGAGGGTTCCTTTATCTCCACATCCTCACCAGCATTTGTCCTTTCTTGATTTGTTGGTGATAGCCATTCCGACAGATGTCAGATGGTATCTCATTGTGTTTTTTAAAAAATATATTTTTATTGATTTCAGAGAGAGATAGAAACATCAATGATGAAAGAATCATTGATTGATTGCCTCCTGCATGACCCCTAATGGTGATCGATCCCCAAACCTGGGCATGTGCCCTTGACCGGAATTGAACCTGGGACCTTTCAATCCATAGGCCAACACTCTATCCACTGAGCCAAACCGGCTAGGGCAGTGGTTGGCAAACTCATTAGTCAACAGAGGCATGCATATGGGCATGACCTGTGGGTACAGAGAGCAGGGGGTTGGGGGCATGTGTGGGCAGGGGGGATGAGGACAAATATGTGATATCTTAATCAATAAAGAAATTAAAAATAAAATAAAATAAAATAAAATAAAATAAAATAAAAATGCAACCTCCCCCCCCCCCAAAAAAAAAAAAAACCAAACAGAGCCAAATATCAACAGTACAACGATTGAAATTTCTTTTGAGAGCCAAATTTTTTAAACTTAAACTTCTTCTAATGCCACTTCTTCAAAATAGACTAACCCAGGCCGTGGTATTTTGTTGAAGAGCCCCACTCAAGGGGCCAAAGAGCCGCATGTGGCTTGCGAGCCGCAGTTTGCCGAACATGGGGTTAGGGCCCTCATTGTTTTGATTTGCAACTCTCAGGTGATTAATGACTTTGAGCATGTTTTCATAAGGCCATGAGACATATGAAAACAGATTTTTTTTTTTTTTGTGACTAACAAAAAGAATTTTATTAAACTCACTGAAGTCACATGTCCACATATAGCCATCCTCACTGTGGCCAGGTCAGTTCGATATGCTGACACCTCCACTCTGGGGCCCTGAGCCACACTCCCTAGAACCACCTGGATGTGGGAATTGGCAGCTGTTAGAAAGAAGGAAATGGAAGTCATGTCCACCACAGGCCATTGTCAAATAAAACATTGATTTCTGGTTTCCACTCCGACATATAAGAGCTTGGAAGTCCTTACTCTCATCCTTACAAGAAGAAAAAAGATGAACAATCCAAAACAACAGGAACTCTTTTTAGATCCATCAGATCATTGAAATCACATGGCTGGAAATTAACCTTTGCTGCTGCAAACCACTGAGATTCAGGCCTCCTTTAACGCAATACAACCTAGCACTAGCACGTGTGTGTGTGTGTGTGTGTGTGTGTGTGTGTGTGCGCGCGCGCAAATGATTTTGGGTGAAATTAGAAGAAAAGCAGACACCGAGGAGGTGTCAATAGGAAGAAAAAGGAGGTTGGAGGCACTTCTGCCTTGTGACAGTCCTCCTCCTACTTGATAGCTACTCCCCCTCATGAGCCTGAACATCGCTAAGAAGCACATGCTGCAATAACCCATTGGGCAGGCAGGGGAGAGACAGGCTCTGACAGGTACAATGACTTATCCAGGATCAAGAAGAGGTAAGAATGAGGGGTTGAGTCTGAGCTCAGGTCTGTCTCCTCAAATCTGGGACCCTGG
Organism: Plecotus auritus; assembly: GCF_963455305.1. Classification (NCBI taxonomy): domain Eukaryota; kingdom Metazoa; phylum Chordata; class Mammalia; order Chiroptera; family Vespertilionidae; genus Plecotus; species Plecotus auritus. The sequence goes on from NC_137774.1 coordinate 43,733,014, forward strand.
CTGCAGCCAGACCTTAATGGCTATGGAGAGGGTTGTGTTGGTGTCACTGTGTACACTGTTGGTATTCCATGGAGAAGGTGAGTGAGCAGTCAGCAGCCCACAGGACTATCTATAGTTGTTATTAGGTGAGTGGTGTCGGGGGGGGGGGTGGCAATCCCAGGAAATGAGGTCACTTCCTAATAGAACATGGAACCCCCGTAACCAGGCACCCACTTTCTAGCAACTGCCCAACCGCCACTCACTTGGCAAGAGCCAGTTGACAGTTCAACATGTTCTCTTGTTGTGTTTCCAGTTATCAGGGCTCTGGTTCCCGGAGACCCTGCAGTGAGAGTTGTTCCAGACTCTGTAGATGGTTCAACACTCGTGCCCGACATCTCTGGCCGTTTTCAAGAAGATCCCGTCAGGTAAGAGAAGGTGGCCTGGGTCAGACCCATTCACGCCAGACCAGCCTCCTTTGTGCTCCATCCCTGAGTAGCCCGCATGCCCCTCCCCTTCATGTGGTGGGAAGAGGGACCTGAAGGGAGAACCCCGGGGCAGGAACATTTTTTAGGGCAGCTGATCACCTAGAGGCCCTGCTGTGATCACACCCCAGGGCAGGGCAGGGCAGGAAGTTGGAATGTGATTCCAGAGGGGTCCCTTATCTGTGCCAATGGAAGTCCTAGCCCTCGAGCTGTCATGCCTTTTCCTCGCCAGTGGAGGTCTCAGCAGATCACACTGTGTGTGTGTCTGGAGTGGAGGGTCACAGAACCAGCAAAACAGGGCTCTGAGGCTTTCCCCCTGGTGACTGGGAACTGTCTTTACAGAGCTCCACACAGGAGAACAGAGAGGAGCTGACAGATGGGGTCCTCAACTCCATGCCCCTGCAGGAGGCACAGGTGCCCCATCCTTCTTCCAGCGTGCAGACCGGCAACAGGGTGAGTGTAGGTGCCCAGTTGACCCGAACGCCAGAACCCCAGGGAGTCAACAGGACTTGGGTTCCAGAAGGTTCCCTGCTACTCCCCTGAGATCCCTCCTAGCATCCAGTTTCCAAAGGAATCTGGGTCCCCATCTTCTCCAGTCAGGAGCTGGGGCCTCCCTGGGCTGCACATAGTACCAGGACGGGGACTGCTTATCATGGCGATCCATGTCTTCATTGCTATGGGACCTGGACCTTATCCCTTTCTGTTGCCATGACAACGGTGCGACCCTGAACACACCACACGTCCTAATATCCAGACCCTCCAGCCCAGGAAAAGCCTCTGTGTCTCATCTTACATTGGGATGTTTTGTCAGAAATCACATGGGTGACACTGTTAATACAGCATGTGCTGTCTGTCCTATGCTAGGCAAATGACCTAAGATACTAATGTGTTTCATATTCCTCACCTCCAGTTCTACTTTTCCTGCCAAGAACCTTTTCTCTTATCAATGTGAAAAACATTCAAAGCTGTGAAAAAGTTTTGTGTGTTTATTTGAACCAAAGTGTCGACAATTGCCAGGGAGCAAAATCTCAATGGGTTGAGAGAATGCTCCAGAGAATGGCAATTTTGCACCTTATTTTATAAGTTACAAGCAAAGTGCAGACTTATGCGGGTTACATGAAATCCATGGGTGATAGATTAGGCAGAGAGGAGAGCGCAAGGTGTGGAAACTTCTGTGATTGGATCAACGGTAAAATGATAGGCACATACTTCCATAGGTGGATGTAGGATAGTTTCAAGTCAACAATGAACTGAATAACAACGAAGGGATCCGTGATCTCCGCAGAGCACAGAGTGGTGCCTGTGCTTGAGTTGTCCAAAATAAGGAAGATTCCTTTGATAATCCAAAGATATGTTATCATAGATGTAAAAAGGCAGTACACAGGCTCAGTTAAGGTAAAGATTGACCTTTGTCAGGGAAGATGCCAGACTAGGACATGACTGCCCACCATGAGCTCCTTTTAGTTAGTATTTTAATTTCAGACCATCCTTTGTAGTTACTTAAGTTATCTGAGTTTGCAGGACCTCCACGCAGGACTTTTCTGATCTAGTCAGGTTAGCATGTGGCCCCTTTTTTCGTCCATACATCCTCCTTTTGTTCAAAATCAATTCAAATTATGCATTGATGATCAGTGTTAGTGTTTTGTCTTGCTGAACAATGGACCATTGGGGATGAGGCAAGACTATAACCTTAAATGGTATTCAAGGTGCAATTATTATTCAAAATAAAAAAGCAGGTGAATGGGAGGCCATGAGATCCTATATGCCTTTGTTAAACAATATTCTGTATCGCCGAAACCGGTTTGGCTCAGTGGATAGAACATTGGCCTGAGGACTGTAAGGGTCCCAGGTTCGATTCCGGTCAAGGGCATGTACCTTGGTTGCGGGCACATACCCAGTGGGAGGTGTGCAGGAGGCAGCTGATCGATGTTTCTCTCTCATCGATGTTTCTAGCTCTCTATCCCTCTCCCTTCCTCTCTGTAAAATATCAATAAAATATTTAAAAGAAATATTCTGTATCAATTTTAAATTTTGAGCTACCATGGGCACAGTCCTTTTGCTGCTTATCTTAAGTTTTGGTGTTTTGCATCTAGTATAACATTTACATACCAGGAACAAAAGCAACAGCATTAAAGCAGTAACACCATTTAGGAATAGAAAACGTCTAGTGCTAGACTGAGGGGAATAAGCATCTCAGCCAACCAAAAAACCCTTTGCATGCATTATCATAATTGTTTATTAAGCTAATGATATGTTTTCCTCCTCCATCCACTGTCCCTTGTACTTATGATATGTTTGGCCAGATGAATTAAGACTCTCTACTTTTTCATTATCATAACTGATCATCAGAATGTCATTGTCTAGTGGGTGGGAAAAATTTGCAGGTATCCAAATTCAACTTTTCATATGTAATAAGGGAGAGGCCTGGGGAGATAGATATTGTTTCCTTTAGGAAACCATGAAGAGGGTAATAACAATATAAAATCATTTGATGTACATTTAATCAATAACAATGAAGTGATAAAAGAACAAGTTTTGAGCAGCAGTAATTTGTGAGCATCCAGGCCTTGGCGACTTCTTGGGATAGCTGTCAGCCCCCATGGCCAGTGGTTTCTCATCCTTGAAAAGTCTTTGATCTCCATGGTGGATGGAGGCCAGTGTCAGAGACAGATGTCCATTTGTGGTAGGGCATCTGATAAGGTAACATCCTTTGTAACACGTTGGAAAGAGTCTTTAATTAATGTGTTTCAATAAACAAAAATCTCCTGGTTGTAAGTTTTGGTGTTTGAAGTCTTTGTTTCTTGTGAGTACTGTGAAATGAATGTCACAAATTTATCAGTCCCTATAACCTTCTCAATGAGTCATTGATAGTAATGTAGAATGTCTGCTTTTAGTTTTTCTTATATTTGGAAAACAAAAAGATTTAAAAATAAGCAGTATTTTAAACCGAGTCATATAAACAATAATTATATTCACTTCATTTAGTCCAATACCCATTTTTTTTGTTTATCCTGATTATTTGCCATTATTTTTATGAATTCAGTTATTCCTTAGAGTTCTATACATTTTCATTCAGTTCAAAGATATGACCTGCTTAGAAACCTGTAATTTTGAGTAAATCAGAATCCTTTTCATGGATTTTTCTAAAGATGTAACATATTTGAAAATGCATTAGAGTAAAACAATAACTATCTATGAATGACAAAACAAAGTGGCATGGTTATAGATTTGATTATAATGCAATTGATAAAAAAACTCTGCTTGTTTAGTAAGCTATTTCATTTTAAGACAATGATTTTTTGAAAATAATAATTACTGTAAAGTGAGAGAGAATAATGTAATATATATATATAAGTACGTATATTTAGATTCAACACATAATTTCAATATAGAAAGAACAAATAATATGTAAGATTTTAAAACATTGTCCATGGCTTCTTGTATTGAGCATTGGGTATAATTCATAAACTTCCAATGTTTGCGCCACAAATATCTGGAGTCTCACTGCCAGACACCCTCACAGGCAACCATCCCTCTTGGCTGGACTGGTGTCACTGACAGTCAACTGTTAACACCTGAGAGTATCCCATTTGAACTTTTCTTTGAATCTTGGTAGATCCCTCAGAGGGCAGGTTGAAATCTTTAGAACATCCATTTTAATAAAAGCATATGTACACAAATAGCACATTTTTATTTTTTAATTTAGCAAAGCTTCCCATGTAATTTCAAGTATATAAAATAGGCCTAATTTAGTTTAAAAACATTGCTTTAATAAGGATAGAGAATAAATCCTTGAGGTATTCCAGGGCCCATTGGAATTAACTCAAAGTCATTCTTTTGTTTAAAAAGTCTCTTAAAATGGAAACTCTGGGAAGGTTGCAAATATACATATATAAAAGCTTATAGCCTGGACTTTTTGTAACTCGAAGTAAAGCAAACACAGACTTACGGTAATAACTCTAAAATATATTAATCACACTAAAAACAGTTTTAATATTAAATATTTTGTCCAGACTACAGAATTCACCTTAATTTACATACGTATTTAATCTTTTTAGGCCAATAAAAGATTATATGCTAGTAATGCCATCTGGAGGCTGAAAATTCACCACACATATCACATAGATGAACACATATCACATAAAGACCATACACATAATTTGAATTACTAATTTTTACAGAGAAAATGCAAGAATTTTCTTATAAAGTTAAACTTTCACAAAATTTTATAGCCTGTACTGTACCCCTTTTACAAACCTTTCGTCAACTTTCACAAACCTTACCCATTCAGAAATAACTATCCTTATAGAAACTTACATTTGTCCTTTTCCTTCAAATATGACTCCCTATACCTCAAGCCTTCTATTATCATAACTATATAATTTCTTCCAACTTAACTCGAACTTTTAACTCTTAGGAGTCTTAATTTGCAATGATAAGCACAAAAGTGGACAACCAGCATTCCTTAGATTGACGTTGATGAACATATTTTAATCACACTCTCATGTTCAAGAAACACACCTTCAACAAAGCACAAAACATTACATCAACAGCTCCAAATGCATTTTACAGACCTTCTGTAATGAAAAACCCAAAAGCAGGTGAAGTTAAGATTTGCCTAGCAACCAATGTTTCAGTATTTCATGTTATTTCAATCTATCTAGATATTCCATAACTTTCATTAAAACTAAGTTAGAAAGAAATAGTTGAAATAAGCTAAAGTGATTTGTGTAGGTGGGTAAGGTAGTTTTTTCTATTGGGATAAGACATATCTTCCAGAGATTTGTATTTTTAAAAATGGCCTAGACAAGAGGTCTTGGTGAACTCAGGTATTTCCATTTCAAAGGTTCTGGGACTTTGGTTGCATAAAGCCAATTATCTACAAGCCTCTGAAATGAATAGGGGAGGTTTGGCAAGGTCAAAGGACATGGTGGGCTTTGAATTGTTTCTGGAACCAAACCTCTGGCCCCATGAAGACTTCATTTGTAAAACTAGGATAGTCATTTTCAATACTCAGGGTCTGGGTTGCCACCCAAATGTTGGCAAGGGACTGACAAATTCATGCACCCAATTTATATTGCGACCAGGTAGTGTAACAAAAGAAGACTGGATTTCTCTTGAGGGGTCAGGATTAAGTTTCTCCCGTTTGGTAAATATGTACCCAAAAGAGGTACATATTTTGTACCTCAAGTCATTGTGGGCTGGTTCCCCATCTACAGAAAGACATATGAGCAAGCCAAGTGTTAGAGGCATCTCTGCACATTTCTGGGCTGTTTGGGGCCATTCTGAGTAGGGTGAGTACCCAGTTAAGCCATCTCTCAGGCTCTCGTGGAAGTTAATAATGAAAAAAAGGTGATTATCAAATATTTGGTCAGTCTCAAGATCAGTTTCCTCTTGGGAGGTTCCTTTCAAATCATTATTTTCCCTTTTGGTTCAGTATCTGCTTCATTTATTCTAAATATGTATAACTATTCTGGAAAAAGCATATGTGGGATCAGTCATTTCATAAAAAAAAAGAAAAAGAAAAAGAAACCTCAGGTATTAAGTGAATTGGGGCAGATTTGATTAGCAAACCATATATATATATATATTTCCGTGACATTTCCTAGTCGGAAGGAAACAGGTTTTGATTAAAAAGCAGACATTTGTACAGGAGGTTTAGTCTGATGGAGAAAGTAATTAGTTGGGTGCGGTTAAGAATAAGTAAAGTAGCCCTAGTATCTACAGGGGCCTTAGTGGCTTCCCTTTTTATGATAATTTCAAATTCTCCCAAAATATCAGTGAGAAGGGGAAACACTCTTGGAGCAACCCTATGCTTGTTTTTGTTTATTTACTTTTTCTTAATCCTATTTCATTTTCCTATCATCCTTAAAGTGGGCAGACTTCTCTACAGGAGTTTCCTTACAACCTCATTAAGTAATTCTGTTGCTGTGTTGCGTTGTACCCCGAATCTCACAAAGACGCCTCAAAAAGTCGAATTATGGAGTCATTTATTAAAGGCCAGCGGCATACGAGGGGCAAAAGCTCCAGATCTCGCAGCCCTGTAAAGCTTGCCACATCTGGCTTATATTGGCAGAATATCACAAAGGTGTCGATTACATCTTTGGGTTTGGAATGAGGAACCTGGTTTGCACAAAGCAGTTACAGAAGCGAAATTGAGCAAGTTAGTTATCTATAGTTTTGGGTCTACGGATCACTGAATCAACAGAAACACATTATCTGGGGCCACTGAGGCAATTTAGAATAATTGTGCTGTCCACATCCCGGGACCACTGAGTCAACCAGAATGCATTATTTGTAGCTACTGAGACAATTTAGGGTAATTGAGCTGTCCTGGTCCCCAGAAGAATGTGCTTCAATAACCAGTGAGATCACAATCAATGGGATATTCAAACCACCATCAATGGAGTGTTAAATCGATTGGGATAGCATACATAAGTTCAGAAAATCAAAATAACTTTTCTATGTTTTTAGCAAGCAAATAAGTACAGAAGCCAAACAGCACGGTTAAAATATTAAACAGCATTTTTTACCCAAGCATGGTTGCTACCATGCTTTAGTTGGGCTCCCAGAAATCAGGAGTATATTAATTGGAATAGGTTAGAATAGCCAAGATTGCATTTTCTATCAGTTAAATTTCTTTGTGAATCAGTCAGGGCCATAGAGAAAATTGAGAATGATTCCTGGTTCCTCTCTGGCTGAGAGCAGCTTTTCTCCAAAGGGAACTGGTCGAATTCCTATTCTCATTTTCCCTTAAGTCAGTAGGGAGGGGTAGTGGAGGGGACAGAAGGGGAAGGAAGAAGGGAGGGGAAAGAACACGTCTGGACAAGGAAGCTCAGAGAGCAAAAGATGTAGTGGACGTGCTAAAGAAGGGGAGAATGGGGTGATAGCATTTATTAGCTTCAGGAGAGTTAAGAGATAGTCTCTACAATTTCTCATTAATTTATTTTTTAAAAGATTTTCTGTGTTTCTCTTTAGAAGCTTTGAATTTCCAAATTAAGAAATGCTTCCTGTTCATTCAATCAGTTTCATTTTAGGGCTGACATTTTTCTAGTGTTTTTTTTTTTTTTTTTTTTTTTTTTTGTTCCTGCAAAAAATTAATTTAGGCACCCAGAGACAACTGCATCTTGGCCATTTTTCAGTTGATATTTTCTTTTAAGTCTTCCCATTTCTGTAAAGCACTTGAAAGTCAAGGCTTCCTATCAGGGGTTAATGAGGGCTGGAGTCTGGGAGTTTCCTGCCTTGGAGGCACAACTTCCCATGTTAATTACAGGTGTGTTTGTTTTCATTGTTTTTGTTGTTATTTTATATCTGCAGAATCTGAGCAAATTTTCTAAGGATGTTATGTAGTGGTTCGAAGCATGCTGCTTATTGCTCCGTGATGCTCACACCCCTCAAGTCTCATTCAACCCCCTTATGTGCCTCAGCTTCTCTCCCAGCTATCAAAGCTACCAGAAGGCCTCTAGCCACTTTGGCTCAGTGGGTAGAATGCAGGCCCTTAGAGGTCCTGGGTTTGATTGCAGGTCAAAGGCATGTACCTTGGTTGCAGCTTGATCCCTCACCCTTGTTGGGGTGTGTGTGGGAGGCAACCAATCTATATGTCTCTCTCATTTTCTCTCTCTGTATCTCCCCCTCCCCGTCTAGTCTCTCTAAAAACCAATGGCAAAAATATACTAGAATGAGGGCAAATAAATAAATTAAAAAAAAATAAAACAACAGGAAGGGCTAGGAATGCTGATGGACCAAACCCTATGGGCTCTCCCCCAGAAGAGCCAGTCAGTTGAATTACAGTTGAGTTGGAATTTCCCTATGGGGCTCCTGCTTGGCATGAGGAATGACCTCTGACACCTTGCAAAGATTCTTTTTATTTTTTATTTTTATTGTCTAAAGTTTTACATATGGCTCCTCCCCCAACCTCCATTGACCACCTCCTCCCCTCCCTCCCCAAGCCATTCCCACCCTGGAAGAGCCCCCACCGCCCCAGCATCTGTGTCCATTGGTTATGCTAATATGCATGCATACACGTCCTTAATTGCTTAAGAACAACTGAGATTCCGGTCAGAAGGAGGATGTGCCCTGTTATCTTTGAAGCTGAGCAAATTCAACTGTCACTTATACAGTGAAGGTTTTCTGCTCAGATTCTCAGAAAGCAATTCCAAATGAAAATCCATAATTAAAAACCAGCTACCCATGTTTCCTCTTGTCTCTCCTTAGACTGGGTTCTGTCAACCCTTAACCTTAATTCCACCTTGAGGATTTAAAAATACAGCTCAAATAAAGTCAGACCCTCTACCACAAGCAAAAGATCTTGGATATAATAGACAACTTAGCCAAATTCACCTGACAGGCAGGGAACTGGCGGGCCCAATGGGCCCTTTGTTAGGTCCTAGCACCGGGTCTGGGTCTGCAGGGTGGTCCTGTGTCAGCTTCTTTGGAATTCTGCCACAGGAAGCAAGTAAATATCAATGTAAGCCGCATTCAACCCTGTGCAGAGTTTCTCTGAGTTTATTGGAGCCCAACTGTCAAGAATGGCCAGAAAACAAAATCTCACTATTTTGAGGTAGTGCTCCAGAGAATGGCAGTATTGCACCTGCTTTTACACATTACAATCAAAAGTGGAGATTTTTGTGGGTTACATGGAATCCATTGCTTAGAGAGGCAGGAGAAAACAAAGCAGGGAAATCTCTGGGATTAGATAAAAACTAAAACGATAGATACATGCCTCTCTTATACAGGTGCCTAGAGGCTAGTTAGCAGTCAGCAATGAACTCAATAGCAATGAGCAGATTTGTGGTGCCTGCAGAGCACAGAGAAGTGCCTGTGCTTGGAGGTGTCCAGAAAAAGGGAAATTCCTTTGACATTCCAAAGGTGTGTTATCCTGGATGCCAAAAGACAATAGACAGGCTCAGTTAAGGTAAAGATTGACCTTTGTCAGGGAAGACGCTGGCCTAGCACATGACCACACACCATAAACTGCTTTTAGATAACAAGTACTGATTTTAGGCCAACTTTGTGGTTAATTTATGTCTCTGAGTTTGAAAGGCCACCATGCAGGCCTTACCTGTGCTAGTCACAGGCGAGCGTGTGACCATTTTTCATGCACTCTCTCCTTCGATCACTTGTGTCCCATCTCTTGCCACCAATCATGTCCCTCCTTTGTCCCACCACAGGGGGAGAAACCATTAAGTACCTGTATGCTGCAAGCAGCTGCAGCTTCCTCATCACCTGCAGGCCTGGCCCGCTCGCCCACTGTGCTCAACAGCCCAGTGCCCATGAACCTCTTCTCTACCTGGGAGGTGGACTGCTCCAGCCCCAGCTGCGTGCCCAGGTTGTGCAGCCTGACTTTAAAGAAGCTGGTGGTCTTGAAGGAGCTGGAGAAGGAGCTCATCTCCATGGTGATAGCAGTGCAGATGCAGGGCTCCAAGGGCATCTTGAGATCCCACGAGATTGTGCTGCCTACTAGGGGACCAGTGGAGACTGACCTGGTGCTGACCTTCACCCTGCAGTACCCCCACTTCCTCAAGAGAGAAGGCAACAAGCTACAGATCATGCTGCAGCAGAGGAAGTGCCATAACAACCAGATCATCCTGGGCTACAAGACTTTGGCCACAGGTGCCATCCACATGGCCGAAGTGATGCAGCGACCCCCCGAGGGTGGCCAGGTGCTGAGCCTCAGCAGCCGCATCCAGGAGTCCTCCATCAAGGTGGCTGAGATCTGGATCTCCTCCCTGTCCAGTCAGCCCATTTATTACGAGGCTGGCACCATGCAGGCCAGGCCCAAGGACAAGTCCACAGATAGCTACACCGAGGGGAAATCTGAGAGCTTCTCTGAGCTGGAGGCCAGCTACAAGGCGCCACACAGGCAGGACCTGGAAGAAGATGACTTCGACCTGGGGCAGTCCAAGAAGCAGCAGCGATGCATGCAAGGAAACTTGAAGCAGAAAGTCATGGCTCTGCTTCCCGGGTCCAACATGTCGGAAAAGTTCCTAGACTCAGATCAGGACCCTACAGAGCATGTCCCCGAGGTGCAGGAGGACCTGGACCTCCTGTATGACAACCTTGAGAATCCCAGTGACAGTGACCCAGACATAGAGGACGATGGCAGCATCCTCAGCAACACCAAGACCAAGACCAGACAATACTTTGAAGGCCTAGCACACTCCAGCTGGCAGACCGAGATGAGGAGCATACATGGTGCCCAGAGGCAGAAGGAGCCTCCTCGGCTGGCCGACATGCCTGCGAAGGCCCAGGGCCCGGGTAGCAAGCTATTCAGTGGCAGTGTCTCTGACTTGATGGCCTACAGCACCCCCACCACCATGGTGGACAAGACCCGGATCTTCTCCCTATCGAGCCACCCCGTCAACCACCTGGACAGTGCCATGCCAGCCAGCAACAAGGCGGAGTCCACAGATAACTTCTCCGAGGGAGACTCTGAGATCGTCTTCTCTGAGCTGGAGGTCAGCTACAATGCCGCCCACAGGCATGACCTGGACAAGGATGACTTGGGCCTGGAGAAGCCGATAGGAAGAAGGAGGTCCATGACCAGGCAACAGAACTACCAGCAGAAAGTCGCAGAGTGGCTGTGCAGGTTTCAAATGACGGAGGAGGTCCTGGACTCAGAGCAGGACCCTGAGGAGCAAGTCCCCGATGTGGACAAAGACCTGGCTCGTCTGTTTTACAGGCTGGTGAACCCCAGCGACAGTAGCTCAGACATGGAAGATGATGACCGTCTCCTAACCCCTCCCATGCCTGAGCTCATGACATACTCTGATAGCCTGTCAAGCAGCCCAGATATGGAGAAGGATGACAGAGTCCAAGGCACCCCAAAGCCCAAGCCCAGGTCATACTTTGAAAGCCTGTCAAGCGACAGTGGCTCCGAATGGGTGGCCCACAGCATGCCCAACCCTGGGGAGCAGTCGGCACAGCCTGAGGACAGCCCGGAGGCAGAGACCTCTGCCGAGGACATGCCTTCTAAGAAGCTGCCACCCAGCAGGCGCACCACCAAGACCGAGTCTCTGGTCATCCCCTCCAGCAGCTCCAAGGGGAAGCAGCCTGCCTGCCGGGGCTGGAGCAGGTCCCTGAATGAGTCGTCCAACAGCCTGATCAAGGAGCGCTGCCCAGTCCCACAGAGCCAATTGCAGGTTCCCAGGAAGACTGTGTACGATCAACTGAACCATATCCTCATCTCCAACGACTGTCTGCCCAAGAATATCATCCTCATCAGCACCTCTGACAGGCAGGGGCAGTTCCTGTCGGACGTCCTGCAGCAGCACACGCTACCCGTAGTCTGCACCTGCTCCATGGTGGATGTCCAGGAGGCCTTCAGTTTCATCATCTCCTGGATACAAAGATACCGATACCGCAACTGCCATACTGAGGCCCCGATGCCAGTGAAGATCGCGGTGGCGGGGGCTCAGCACTACTTCAGCACAGTGCTGCGGGTCTTTGTGGAGCATCTGTCCCACCAGAGCCCTGACTGGCTGGGCTACCTTCACTTCCTGATCATCCCGCTGGGTTCCCACCCTGTGGCCAGCTACCTGAGCTCCGTGGATTACCGCTACAACAGCCTCTTCCAGGACCTGGCCTGGCTGGACATGTTCAACAACCTGGAGGCCCAGAGTGCTGTGCAGAACATAGTGTCAAGAATCACAGAGTACATCACAGGGGCCAACTGTGTCCACCAGCTGCCCATCGCAGAGGCCATGCTCATCTCTAAGCCGAAGAGCCCGGGCAAGTTGTCCTCACAGAAGTTCATTCCCTTTGTGGGGGCAGTGAAAGTTGGAAGAGTGCAACCAATTTCAGCCACGTCAGGAGACACAGATGATGCGGTCCCCTCATGCTCCAACGTGCTTTTGTCCACCGCCAGGGAGGCCTCACACAACCCAACCTCCTCCTCATCGGTGAGTGGAGGCCTGTCTTCCCCCAGCCAGGGTGTCAGTGCTGAGCTGATGGAGCTGCAGGTGGATTACTGGATGGCAGCCCAGCCCACAAACAGGAAGAGAAACAGGGAGAAAGAAGACCTTCCTACCACCAAAAACACACTCCAGTGCACCTTCCGGTCTCTCCAGGTCAGCAGGCTGCCCAGCAGTGGCGAGGATGCAGGCACGCCCACAATGTCCATGACTGTGGTCACCAAGGAGAAGAAAAAGAAGGTGCTGTTTTTGCCCAAGAAAGACAAAGGCAAAGACTTGCAGTCCAAAAGCCAGTGCATCCAGGGCATCGGCCGCTTGGTCTGCTCAGCCAAGAACCAGGAGAACAGGCAGCGGGTCCTCATTGATGGCGTGGAGTGGACCGACGTGACGTTCTTCCAGCTGGCAGCCCAGTGGCCTTCCCACGTCAAGCACTTCCCCATCTGCATTTTCGGACACTCCAATTCCACCTTCTAGCCCTGCCCCTCCCCCTGCCCTTCACCCTGCCTGGGCCAAGCCCAGAAGGGCCCAGCTGCCTTTCTGTTAACAGTTCAGTTTACTACAGACACAGACCCTGGAAACACAGAGAAACTGTTTTAAGTTAGAATGTGCGCACAGCCTGGAACCTAAGGGGGTTGTCCCCACTGGGACCCCCAAATTCTCTGTTTAATAACCAGAACATTTCGGCAGCTGGGAGGTCAGGTGGGCACCGTTGAGCTGGAGTATCATGGAAGGTGTGTTTTAGCCTCAGGATCCGCAACACTTTCAGTGAAAAGGGTTCTGGCCTTGGAGACCTGCCCTCCCTGGAAACCAGGGCTCTGCTTAACCCTGGGAGCTGGCTGCAGCCTGTGTTCAGACTCAGAGCTGGGCCACCAGAGGCAAAGGGCTGGCCTCCCTTTGGGGCATCCGGAGCATAATACGGAGGCCGGCCAGCCCAGCCTTGGACCCAGGCTGCCAACTAGCCAAGTGGCCCCAGAACCATCCACTTATGGTTCCCAATGAACTCCCGCCTCACAGGGCGAAATAACAAAAAAGAGCTGCATGGTGCAGACCCACAGGCACATGGGCTGGACAAACCAGTGCCCTCCTTCTTGGGCAGCGACCCACCTTCGTCCCTACCTCTTCATGTTATCACAGAACATTCGCAGCTACCCAACAGGTGTTGGACCAGCTATTGACAAGGTGAGCAACGAGCCTCTCCACAGCAGAATGGTCATTTGGCCACTTGCTGGCTGTGAACTCTCAGATCACTGCATCCCTCTGAGTGTTTGTTTCTAAGAACAGGAGGTGAACCAAGGAGCAACCTCATAGGGTTTTTGTAGGGACCCTGTAGGGTGTTCCCCTAAAGCCTTCTCTGGGAGCCTGGATAGTGGATAGGTCTGTGCTAATTGGTCCTTTTTCTTCCTCATATATGATTCTTCTTGGGGCCTTAGGCTAAGCTCTTTTCTCATGTCACAATGAGCCTGGAGATTCTGTTATTGTGTGAAGCCAGAGCAGAAAGCCCACGGGTGAGCAGTGGGGCCCAGGCTAACCCAGCTATCTGTGATGGGGCTGGTTTGGGCTCACTCATTTAGCAAATATGTGAGAAGCCCTGGCAGGTACAGACACGTCTCTAGGCACTGACCATATCCAGTGCACAGAGCAGACCCCAAGCCTGCACTTCAGACCTCCTAGTCCAGAGCGATTCAGTCATTCTAGGCTGCACAGGCTCATAGTGTCCACAGGACAGTTGATGTGACATCCTCCTGGCCTCCTCTACCTATGGCTGCATCTTCCAGTACTGTGAAGAGGACGGGAGACCTTTGTTCCAGCAGAAAACGTGAGTCAGTTATGGATCAGAGCCAGGAGGGGAGTGTGGGGACCGTGAATTCAAGGTGCTGGCAGAACCCTGGATCCCACACATGGTGGGGTTTCTGCAAGAGGGCAGAGGTCTGAGGGCTTCTCCTAGAACAAAGGGAAGGAGTCAAAGAGAGCTGTGCATGTGGATATGTGTGGGGTGGGCGAGCAGTGGAGCTCAGTGGCAGAGTTAGCTTCTCAGAAAATTCATACCCGTCTGCTCCTAATCCAAGTCTGCCTGCACCTTTAATCAGGGACCATGCTCACTAATTTGGTAGAACCTCTTCCATGGCAGCTTGAAAAGTGTACTCCACACTGTGGGAGTTGAGTTTCAGTGAGAGGCAAAGAACCCCACAGGGCAGCTAGTGAATTAGGCAGCATGTAGGTCCAGGAGCCAAAGTTTGAGGTGATAGGAAGGTCCTGGGAAGCTAGGGATGGAGACAGAGTTTGTTTGCTCGCTCATTGGTCAGCTATTCCTGAAGCACCTACTGCGTGTCTATAAGTGACATGAACAGGGAGGACACCAGCCCTCTCAGTCCTAATGGGAGGGTCATGGGAGAGAGCATGGACACCGAGAGAGCATGTTAGGTTTCCCGGAAGAAGGGGACAGTTGGTTCCATTATTGATCAAGAGCTGTCAGTTAGGAGGGCTTTCTGCCAGGCCCTCCTGGGCGACCAGGCGCATCTCTGCCAGGATTGCCAGACTGAATGTGGACAAGGAGTAGGTCTGGTTTCTGGATGGGCAGGAGCAACAGACACAGGACCCCAGGCTCTCTGAGTGGTGCTCTGGGAGGGCCGTGTGGAAGGAAGGCCAGGCCTCAGACTCTGCTGTGCACCTCTCTCTCTCCCCAGGGCCATCTCCTGCACCCTGGGCATCTGGCTGGACCAGCACCTCCAGAATTTCCCAGCCTGATGATGCTGTTGGCCTCCATAGAACCAACATTCCAGTCTCTGACCTGCCAAACGAGGCCCAGTACCTCCAGTCAAGGCGGGAGCACCTGAGCCCACTGAGGCCGAGACAGGAGGAGGAGGAGGCCTCCGGGGGTGGTGTGGGTGAGTGTGCCTTTGGAAGGCACACAAAAGGCAGTGAGGGTGGTAACATGTCCTCTTCTTGGATCTGCAGAACCAGCTCCAGAGCAAAATCAGGAAAACCCTCCAGAGGCAACGCCACCCTAGTGGCCTCTCCAGAGCCAGAGCCGGATCCAGGCCCAGCTTTCACTGAACTTCAAGAGACAGAAGAACCACCTGCAGCATTTGAGCAACTCACCCAGCTCCTGCGAGGCCTGTGGTGTCAGATCCCGGGCCACAGCGGGTGTCAGCTGCATGGCAGAGAGGGCACCCCACCCCCATTTAGATGCAGTGTTAAAATTTTGTGTTCATGTTACATGTGCTTATAATTTTACTGTATTCTTTATGATATTTAGTAACAGAATGTATTGTTGAGAACATTTAATGAAATACTCGTAAACATAGCCTTAATTTAGATTCTATAAAATTTAACCCTATAAACCCTCAGAGCTTTGAGCAAGTCTGTTTTTCTGGAGCCTGACCCATGCAGGGAGAACTGTCCTGACCTTCTCCACCTGCCCTTCCTGGAGCCAGGACTCTGCTTCCCAGGGAGCTGGCTCCCCCTGTGCCCAGACTCAGAGCTGGGTGGCCAGAGGCCAAGGGCTGGCCTCCCAGGGTGGGCATCCTCAGCCCAATATGGAGGTCAGTCAGCTCAGCCCTGGGCCTCAGCTGCAAACCAGCCAAGTGGCACCAGCACCACTCACTCTGGGTTCCAAATAAGCTTGACCCTCACGGGGCGGCAGGGGGAGAAGAAAGAAAAAGGAACCGTACAGTGCATACTGCCCAGGAACACGGATTAGACAAACTGGTCAAATACTTGGTCCCCACCCACCCTTCTGTGTTAATATAGAACATTTGCTACTAACCAACGTGTGTGGGACCAACCAAGCACCAGGTGAGCCCTGCCCCTCCACAGCACAGTGGTCACTCAGCCACCTGCTTCCTGTGAGAATTCAGGTCACTGCATCTCTCTGAGCGTTTGTTTCTGTGAACATGGGGAGAGCCTAGGCCCAACCTCATTGGGTTATTGTAGGGACACGGTGGGAGGGGGGACCCCCTGGGAAAAGGCCCGCTGGGAGCCTGGACACTGGAGAGGTGGCTGGAGGGGCTGCGGTTGTTCTAATTGGCCATTTTCTCTTCTTCTTAAAGAAGCTTCTGCCTTATTTGTGATACTCTTCAGGCTTTAGGCTAAGCTATTTTCTCTTTTGAAAAGGCATTGGAGATTGCATTAGGGGTCCCTGTCCTGGGTGAAGCCAGATTAGAAATCCCAGGGGTGAGCAGGGGGACCCCATGCTCACCCAACTACCTGAGATGGGGCTCATTTGGGCTCATTCATTCAGCAAATGCCCTGCCCCCAGGACTGCACTCCAGTGCTTCCTTCTAGTCAGGAGTGACTCAGTCACACTAGGCTGCACAGGCAGGTAGCGTCCACAGGACAGTCAATGTGACTTCTTCCTCAAAGTATCGCTGCATCTACTACACGTATTGTGAAGCAGAAAGTATATCTCTAGACCAGCAGAAAAAGTGAGTGGGCTTTGGATCAGAGCCTTAAGGGGAATATGGGGACTGTGACTTGGAGAAGCTGACAACACCCTGGGTCCCATGCCTTGTGGGATTTCTGCAAGATGGCAGAGGTCTGAGGGCTTCTCCTAGAAAAAATGGAAGGAGGCAGAGAGAGCTGTGCATGTGGATTTGGGTTGTATGGGTGAGTGGGAGGGCATGTGGCTGGACCACACAGGAAAGAGATCCCAGAGGATGGGTTTTTCAGGAGCACAGAGGGTCTTGAACTGGGACTTCAGTGATGGAGATGGGAGGTTTCCTTCCTTGGAAGGTGCACAAAAGGCAGTCATGGTGTAACATGTTCTCCTCTTGGATGTACAGAAGCAGCTCCAGAGCAAGATCAAGAAACACCTGAAGAGGAAACGCCAACTCTGGTGCCCTCTCCAGAGCCAGAGCAGGCTCCAGGCACAGCTGTCACTGAACTTCCGATGTGGAACCACCGGCACCATTTGAGCAACTCACCTCAGCTCCTTTGAGACCTGTGGTCCTAGATCCTGGGCCACAGCGTGTGTCAGCAGCCATGGCAGAGAGGGCTTTCCCTCATCCTTTATATGAAGTTTAAAAAATTTGTGTTCATCATATACATGTTTATAACTTCACTGTATTTTTCTTATACGATTCGGTAACCTACAGTCTAATGAAAGAAAATGTAATGAAATACTCCTAAACATAAATTTAATTTACATTAAATGAAATTTAACTCTATAAACCTTCAGAGCCTTGAGCAAGTCTGTTTCTTCTGGGCCTCCATGGTGTTACTATGAGACATAGGTTGGGAATAATTAGTGTCTCAGGAGCCACCTGCTCTAAGGATGTAACGTTCTTGAGCCCAGGACAATGGGACTTTGGGGGAAATCAAAGGATGAGCATTGGGGCAGGGACCCGTTATGTCAGGGCTGCCCCTGGGAACCCACATTTCATTTAACTTCATTTCCCACCAGTTCATGGACAAAGCATGGCCTTACTCGCCCCCTGGCGTCCATGTTGCAGAATGCTGTAGGGTTTAACCAGCAGCAAGCAGTTCCTGAACACTGACTGCCACCTGCACCTGGACAGAAACTCCAGCCTCCCCCACTCGCACTGAATAGCATTCTGAGCATCTCCTCTGTTGGCCCATAGCACTGAAGAGGGGACAGGGAATGTCCCAGGGCCTGGGGTCCACACTCATCTCCACAGGCACCGCTTCCAAGTCTCCTCTGGGGTCAGAGCCTCTCTCCGCCCTCACCCCCTGAGCTCTGGTTCAGCTGGGCTTTTTCCTGAGGCTATTCTGTCTCACCAGAGCCCAGCGGCCATTCCTTCTCATGGCCCAAGGCTGAACAAGGTTGTGGAAACAGCCTGGCTTCTCCTTTTAAATCAATCCTTTTCGATGCTCTGAACCACCCTGTTGAGGATAGACTAACAGCCTTGTATGGCACCCCGCATGGCACAAGCTATAATGTCTCAGGACTAATGGGTATTAACTTTGGACTACACCCAGGGTCCCTGTTCTGAAGGAGTTCAGCCCTGTTGGTTGACACGGATAGAAAGGAAATTCTAATGGAGTGTGAGGAGTCCTAACGTTGACCCTGAGGTCCATAAGCACTGAGAACGTTAGCCCATCGCGGGAACATTGTACAGACTCTCTTTAGGATGCAATTCCTAAACCAGAAAGAAGAGTAAGTACTTGTCTACCCTCTTCATCCTGATTTCACAATGGCAGCCGATGAAAGCTTTGTGAAATTAAATGGAGGTCTGGAAATCAAGGGGCAGGTCTACCTTAGAGGTCCGTGGTGATGGTCAGTGCACTTGTGCGCACTGGCAATGGGCCTGGAGGAGCAGCCACCCGCCTTGTGTGGAGCGTCTCCTCACCTTGGAAGCTCAGAACTGTGGTCTCAACAGATGCTGTTTCCTATTTTAAATTACACTTTTCAGTTTGGCTCTACTTTCCAGGGTCCTTTCCTAAGTTTCACAGCCATCCTCAAAAATGGAGGCAGAGGGTGATAGAAATGAGAGGGTGGGGGCTGGAGGGACCTGGAATGAGAAAAATGAGGGAGATAGGAGGGCAGGGCCAGGGCCTAGTGTGGGACGACCGTGCTAGTGATCTATTGCTGAGAGTTATCCCACACTAGAGACTTAACCAATACACACTTATTAGCTCACAGGTCTGTGACGAGGAATCCCTCATGGCTCAGCTGGGACTACTGTGGTCTCAACTGAGGCAGGATCCGTGTCACTGAGGGTCTGAGCTCACTCGGGGGGTCTTTGGGATTCAGTTTGGATGGAAGGCCTGACTTCCTCTCTATCTGTTGGTCTCTTTCAGTGCTAGGCCATGTGAGTCTCTCCAGATAGCAACTCACAGCACAGAGGCTTATTCCTGTGGGGGGAGAGAGAGAGAGAGAGAGAGAGAGAGAGAGGGAGAGAGAGAGAGAGAGAGAGAGAGAAAGAGCAGATCAGAGTGAGCAAGTGGGTAGGTACCAACTTTTAAAAAACTTTTCATGGTGGGAAGAGATCAACCAAAGAACGTGTGTGCATATATGCATAACTCAGGGACACAGATAGTAGGGTGGTGAAGGCCTGGGGCGGGGTGTCAGGGATCGGCTGGAAGTGGTCAATGGGGAAAAAAGGGGACATATGTAACACTTTCAAAAATAAACATTAAAAAAATAAATGAAATGGATTTGCTTTAAAATGGTTAAATTAATTTTTTTTTCAAAAAATTAACTTGAGAGAGAGATAGAGATAGAGATAGAGATAGAGATAGAGAGAGAGAGAGAGAGAGAGAGAGAGCAACATCAATGTGAGAGAGATGCATCAATTGGTTGCCTCCTGTATGCACCCTGATTGGGGATCAAACCCATAACCTAGGTAGGTGCCCTGACCAGGAACCGAACAGCAGTCTTTCAGTACACAGGATGATGCTCAACCACTCTGACTGGGCCGGACATGAACTTTGTAGAACCAAATCATGGAGGTTGTGTTGGATCCCTTTGCTGTCTTCTATGGAGTCACTAATGACACACAGACTTAAGGGAAGGGCACACATTCACACCATATGAGGAAGGTGAAGACCATGGAGAGTCACTGAGGAGAGAACCGGTGACCCGAGGGGTTCATGCCTTGCCCAGGATAACAGAGGATGAGAATGCAGAGTGTGAGATAAACCCAGCTGTGTGTCCTCAAGGTGGGGTCTTAAGTGCACCCAGGTTTCCTCAGGGGCTCTGGGAAAGGCTGTGCTGGTGGAATCGTGTACAGACATGGAGATGGCATGGGGAAGATGGTGGGCATTTGGCAGCCTAGACAGTATTTGTCTGAAAAGGCACCCAGATCTGGAATCATGAAGGTGCACCTCAGTCCACAATCCACCCACAGTGGACAAAGTCGGGCCCCCTTATACTGAGCTCATGCTTACGTAGTCCTGAATCACATCCTTTTTGGATAATTGGGAAATGGAAGCCCGTAGTTAGGCAGGGATTGGCCAGGGTACATGACATTCAGAGTTCAGAGTTCAGGAATGTTCAGACCTTCCAGGCCAAGGCTCCCACCTCCCCCACAGAGGTGGTCTGAAAATTAGAAATCCTGACATACTGGGCAGCTCCTGCCTGTTCCTCCCTATGTGGGGGCTGTTTTGCTCTGGGATCCAGAAAGGGAGCACTGGCATGCTTGTGTGCGCACGCCAACACATACACACACACACACACACACACACACACACACACAGTCTAGATGTGATGACCTTGGGTGGGATTAGAGGAAAAGCAGACACAGAGGAGGTGACGACAGGAAGGAAAAAGAGGTTGGAAGCACTACCTACATGTGACAGTCCTTCTCCTACTTTACAACTACTCCCCACATGAGCCTGAACAGCCCTAAGAAGCACTTGCTCTGGGGGAAGGTCAATGGGGAAATAAAAGGAGATATATGTACTACTATGTGCAATACTTTAAACAATAAAATAAAATTAAAAATAAAGAAGCACTTGCTGCATAACCCATTGTGCAGGCAGGAGAGAGACGGGCTCTGACAGGCACAATGACTTACCCAGGATCAAGAAGAGGGAGGAATGAGGGGTTGAGTCTTAGCCCAGGTCGGTTTCCTCAACTCTGGAACCCTGGCTGCACCCAGAGCTTCTAGGGGGCTGGGGAGAGGGGTGTGTTGGTGCCCCTAGGGGTGTGTACTGATAAGGTGCTTCATGGAGAAGAGGGGTCTGCAGACAGCGGCCCACAGGACTATTTGCATAGCTGTCATGAGATGAGGGGACTCGGCAAGACAATCCTAGGAACTGAGGTCACTATCTAATAGAACTTGGCACCACCGTAACCAGGCACCCACATAAGCCCCACAGGCAGCTCACTTGCCAAGAGGCATTTGCCAGTGCAAGATGTTCTCTTGCTGTGTTCCCAGTGATTGGTGCTCTTGCTTCTGAAGACCCCGCAGTGAAAGCTTTTCCAGAAGGTGCAGACGTTGGTTCAACCCTCATCCCTGACGTAGCTGGCCATGTTCTAGAATATGGCCTCAGGTAACACAAGGTGGCCTGGGTCAGACCCATTCAGGCCAGGCCACCTCTGTGCGCCATCTCTGTTAAGCCCACATCCCCTCCTCTTCATGTGGTGGGACGAGGGAACTGAAGGGAGATCCCTGGGGCAGGAACAGCTTTTGGGGCAGTGGATCACCTAGAGGTCCTGCTGTGATCACACCCCAGGGCAGGGCAGGCAGTTGGAGATGTGGTTCCAGAGGGGTCCCTTATCTGTGCCAATGGGAATCCTAGGCCCGCACACTGTCATGCCTTTTCCTCCGCAGTGGAGGTCTCAGCAGAACACACTGTGTGTGTGTGTGTGTGTGTGTCTGAAATGGAGGGTTACAGAACCAGCAAATTAGGGCTCTGAGGCTTTCCCCTGGTGACTGGGAACTGTCTTTACAGAGCTCCACACAGGAGAATGGACCGGAGCCGTCACATGGGGTCCTCAACTCCATGTCCCTGCAGGAGGCACAGGTGCCCCATATCTCCTCCAGTGTGCAGCACGGCCGCAGGGTGAGTGCAGGTGCTGGGTTGACCCAGACTCCAGGATCCCACGTAGTTGAAGAGAGCCCTGGGTTCCAGAAGCTGCCCTGCTACTCCCCTAGATCCCTCCTAGAGTCCAATTTCCAAAGGAATCTGGGGCCCGTATCCTCCCCACAACCCACTATCACTGTCCAGCCCCTTTCAGAAGAGATGCAAAATCACTGCCCACAAAGTGTTAGGAATATGAGAAGGGAGACTTTGCTCTATTTCACGTCATGCTCAGTCAAGAGTATTTTTGCATTTTTCTATAGACTTTCCCTTTTAATGCCCATCTCCACATGTCCATGTTGTCCCGACAATCCTTACACACCTTCTCCCACTCTTACACATCATCGTGATTAGTAGGGATGCTTTTCCCAAAAGGACATGGGGGTCAAGGTCCCAAGTCTGTTGCTTTGCCCTTTGCAGCCCCGAGAAGCAAATCCCCATGGTCCCTCCAGGTCAGGAGCTGGGGCCTCCCTGGGCTGCACAACATACCAGGAGGGGACCTTTTATCAGGGCTGGCGATCCAACTTCTCACTGCTGTGGGACCTGGATGTGATCCCCTCCTGTTGTCATGTCAACGGTGCTGCCCTGAACACCCCAGTTGTCCTAATATCCAGACCCTCCCACCCCAGGAAAAGCCTCTGTGTTCCCATCTTAGAATGGGATATTCTGTCAGAAATCCCAGGGTGATCTTGTTAACACAGGGAAGTGCTGTCCATCTTCTGCTAAGAAATGACTATATACCTATGTGTCTCATCATCACTCATCTCCAAGTCTACGTTGCCTGCCGAGAACCTTTTCTCTTGTCTATGTAGAAAACATGGAAACCTGTGCAGAATTTTTCTGAGTTTAGTTGAGCCAAAATGTAGACAATTGCAGTGAAGCAAAATCTCAACCGAATGAGATAATAATGCTCTGGAGAATGGCAGCTTTGCATCTTGTTTTATATATTACAATTAAAAGTGGAGACTTGTGTGGGTCGCATGAAATCCATTGGTGATAGATTAGGGAAGCAGGAGAAATCACAGCAGGGAAATCACTGGTACTGGAGAAAAGGTAAAATGGTAGACACGTACTTCTTTCACTCAGGTTGTGCAGGATGTTAACAGTCAACAATGAACTCAATAACAATGAGGGGATGTGTGGTCTCTGCAGAGAGCAGAGCAGTGCCTGTGCTTTGAGGGGTCTGAATAAAGGAAAATGACTTTGACATTACAAAAATATGTTCTTATAGATGCAAAAAGACAATAGACAGGCTCAATTAAGATAAAGACAGACCTTTTTTCAGGGAAGATGACAACCTAGGACACCACTATCCACCAAAAGCTGCTTTTAGTTTAAAAAACAACAACAACACCACACACAACACTTATTCAGACCATCCTTTGTGATTACTTTAGGTCTCTAGTTTGCAAGGCTGCCACGTTAGCATGTGGTCCCTGCGATCACTCCTGTCCCACCTCTTGCCACCAATCACTGAGTGCTTGGGGTTCAGTCTGAGCTGCAGCCCCCAACCCACCAGATAGTTTATGAGCTGCCTCTGATGGCAATGTGCCCCCTCTCCCAACACAGGATAGAAATCATACCGCTATGTGGGCGACTGCGGGCCTGGACAGCATGCCCGCCGCACTCAACACACAGGTGCCCATGAACTTGTTTTCCACCTGGGAGGTGGAATGCTCCAGTTCCACCTGCGTGCCCAGGCTGTGTAGCCTCACCTTAACCAAGCTGCTGATCTACAAGGAGCTGGAGAAGGAGCTCAGTGCTGTGGTGATCACTGTTAAAATGCAGGATTCCAAAAACATCTTCAGGTCTGACGAGATTCTGCTGCCCCCTAGTGGTCATGTGAAGACCGACCTGGCGCTGACCTTCTCCCTGCAGTACCTTCACTCCCTCAAGAGAGAAGGCAACAACTTACATATCATGCTGCAGCAGAAGCAGCACCTTAAAAACCAGACCATCCTGGGTTACCAGACGCTCGCCATGAGCACCATCGACATGGCTGAGGTGATGCAGCGACCCCTCGAGGGTGGCCAGATGCTGAGCCTCCATAGCACCATCACGGGGGCATCTGCCCATGTGGCTGAGGTCAGCATCTCCTCCCTGTCCAGCCAGCCCATCGACCCCGAGGATAGCACCCAGAAGGCCGGCCTCAAGGCCAAGTCTAGAGTTCATTATCTGGAGATGGAGTATGAAATCTTCTCGGAACAGCAGGCCAACCATGATTCCGGGCACGGGCAGGACCAAGAGGAGGAGGACTTCGACTTTGAGGAGCCCAAAAAGCAGCGCCAAGGAGAAGTAAGATCTCCATTCTTGACCAGGCAACAAGATGCCAACAAGAAAGTTGGGGCGCGGCTGCGCAGGGTGCAAGTGTGGAAGGAGGTCCTGGACTCAGAGCAGGAGTCTTCGGAGCAGGTCCCTGAGGTGGAGGACCTGGATCTTCTGTATGCCTCACTAGGGAACCGTGTCAGTGGCCCATGAGCGTGTCCTCAGGACCCTGAAGCCCTGGCTCAGGCCATACTTGGAAGACCTGTCCCAGCCCAGCTCTCAGATGGAGAGCTAGAGCATCCACAGTGCCAGCGCCAGAAGGAGCCTCCAGGTCCAACCCAGGTGACGGAGAAGACAAGCCTCAAGCAACCAGTGGGCACATCACCAAAACCGAGTCTCTCCTCATCCCCTCCACCAGATCCTAGGACCTAGGAGAAGCAGGTGGCTGCTGGGGCTGGAGCAAATTCCTGAAGGAGTGGCAGGTGGCACAACCAAGAACAAGCGGGCCCACAGCCTGGACAACAAGCACTGCCGTGACCCACTGAGCCAGCTGCAGTTCCCCAGGGAGACGGTGTAGGACCAGCTGAACCACATCCTCATCTCTGACACCAGCTGCCCCAGAACATCCTCCTCCTCAACGCCTCCGACTGGCAGGTGCAGTTTATATCTGAGTCTTGCAGGAACACATGCTGCCCGGGGGTGCACCTGCTCCAAAGCTGAGGTCCAGGTAGCCTTCAGCACCATCATCTTGTGGATTCAGAGATACTGTCACCTCAATTCCCAGCCCCCAAAGCCTGTGAAGATCGTGGTGGCAGGGGCACAGCAGTACATCAGCGCTGTGCTGTGGCTCTTCCTAGAGCTGCTGTCCTACAACCTGCTCCCCCCTGGCTGGGCTACATGCGCTTCCTGGTCATCCTGCTGGGTTTCCACCCCGTGGCCAGGTACCTGGGCTCCGTGCATTACTGTTACAAGAGCTTCTTCCAGGACCTGGCCTGGCAGGACTTGTTCTACAAGAAGGCCCAGAGGGCTGTGCACGACAGGCTGGGCATGGTGTTGAGAATCACACAGTACGCCGCAGGGGCCAATTGTGTCCACCACCTGCCCATTGTGGAGGCCACACTCACCTACAAACAGAAGAGCCCCAATGAGGAGTCCTTGACCATCATTCCCTGCGTGGGGGTGGTGGTACTGGAATTGTGGGACAATTCTGGGTCGCATCAGGACACTGAGATTATGTGGCCCGCTTGGGCTCTAGCGTGCTATTGTTCCCCCCACTCCCCCCGACCCGGCCATACAGGTCTGCGACAAACAAGGAGGCCTCTCACATCCTTCGGGGCTGGTGCTGAGCTGATGGAGTTACAGCTGGATTACTGGATGGCAGCGCAGCCCACAGACAGAAAGAGAGACTCTGAGAACAAAGACCAGGCTACCGCCAGCAACACCCTCAAGTGCACCTTCCAGTCTCTGCAGGTCAGCAGGCTGCCCAGCTGGGGTGAGGCTGAAGCCACGCCCTCCAGGTCCATGACTGTGGACAAGGAGAACAACAAGAAGGTGATGTGTTTGCTCAGGAAAACCAAGGACAAGGACGTGGAGTACCAGAGCCAGTGCCGGGAGGGCATCAGCCGCCTGATCTGCAGGGCCAAGCACCCTCAGGATGCACTGCGGGTCCTCTTCTACGGCGTTGAATGGAACAACGTGAAGCTCCCAAGTCAAGCACTTCCCCACCTGCATCTTCGGACGCTCCAATCCCACCTTCGAGCCTGCCCGTCCCCTTCCCTTCCCCTGCCCTGGCCAAGCCCGGGAAGGACCAGCGGCTTTTCTGTTCACATTTCAGTTTAGCACCGAGACAGACTCTGGAAACACAAAGTGGAACCCTTTTCAGTGTGAATGAGCTCACAACCTGAAAAGTAACGTGGTGGAGCCCACAGGGAGCCCCAGCTGCTCTGCTTATTACCCAGAACACTCTGGCGAGTGGGGGGTCAGGCAGACAGTATTGAGCTGAACAATCATTGAAGGTGATGGCCCTCAGGACCCAGAAACGGCCATTGAGAAAGGTTGTCACAGTCAAGACCTGCCCCTCCTGGAAGCCAGGACTCTGCTTCCCTGGGAGTCAGCCTCACTGTGTGCCCAACTCAGCGCTGGCCTCCCATGGGGGCAACTGACAGAACACAGAGGCTGGTCAGCCAGCCCTTGGCCCAGCTGCCACCAGCCCAGTGGCCCCAGCACCACCCTCTCGTGGTGTCCAATAAACTCCCCCCTCACGAGGCAAAACAGATGAGAAAAAGCAAAGGACCAGTGTGGTACTGACCACCTTGGCTCAAATACCAGTGCCCACCTTCCTGGGCAGGGACCCCACATTTCCCCACCTTTCCGTGTTATTATAGAGCATTTGCTACAATAGATGAGGGACCAGCCATGTACCAGGTGAGCCCCTGCCCCTGCACAGCACAGTGGTCATTGGCCACCTGTTTGCTGCGAATCTTCAGGTCACCGCATGTCTCTGAGTGTCTGTTCCTCAGAACATGAAGGGAAATGAGGCCCAATAGGTTATTGTAGGGTCTCAGTGGGGTGCCTCTGAGTGTCTGGACAGTGGAGAGGTCTGCTGGAGGGGCTGTGTTTGAGCCAATTGGTCATTTTCTCTTCCTATTGACAAAGTCTCTGCCAAATTTGTGATTCTCTTCAGGGCCCAGGGCTAAGCACTTTTCTCATTAGATAAAGAGATTGGAAATTCCATTATGGGTCCCTGTCCTGGGTGAAGCCAGATCAGAAACCCCAGGGGTGAGCAGTGGAGCCCAGGCTCACCCAGCTATCTGAGAGGGGGCTGGTTTGGGCTCACTCATTCAGCAAATATATGAGAAGCCCTGCCAGGTACAGATACATCTCTAGGCACTGGCCATATCCAGTGCACAGAGCAGACCCAAAGCCTGCACTTCAGAGCTTCCTTCTAGTCGGGAGCGATTCAGTCACACTAGGCTGCACAGGCTCGTAGTGTCCACATGACAGCCGATGTGACGTCCTCTTGGCCTCCTCTACCTGTGGCTGCATCTTCCCGTATTGTGAAGACGACAGTGGACCTCTGTTCCAGCAGAAAACGAGAGTCAGTTTTGGGTAAGAGCCAGGAGGGGAGTATGGGGACTGTGAATTCCAGGTGCTGGCAGAACCCTGTATCCCACACATGGTGGGATTTCTGCAAGAGGGCGGAAGTCTGAGGGCTTCTCCTAGAAAAGAGGACACGTCAGAGAGCTGTGCATGTGGATATGGGTGGTGTGGGCGTGTGGGGTGGTCAGTGGACAGAGCGAGCCCCTCAGGAAATTCATACGCTTCTGCTTCTAATCCCAGCCCTGCCTGCACCTCTATCCAGGGACCTTGCTCACTAATCTGGTAGAACCTCCTCAGTGGCAGCTTGGCTTTGATCTCTACCCATGGGAGTTACCAGGTAAATGTCAACGGGAGGAGAAGAACCCCACAGGCAGCTAGTGGATTAGGTAGCATGTAGGTGCAGGAGGCAAAGTCTGAGGTGTTAGGAGGTCTCTGGGAATCCAGAGGTAAGGATGGATTTTCTTTGTTCGCTCATTGGTCAGCTATTACTGTGTGCCAATGAGTGACATGAACAGAGTGGACACCAGCCTTCCCTGTCCTTATGGAGTTGACATTTGCGGGGTGGGGTGAGGGTAGGGAGAGGGCACAGGGACACTGAGAGAGCATGTCAGGTTCCCCTGAAGAAGGGAGACAGGTGGTTTCCTCATTGATCCAGAGCTGTCAGTTAGGAGAGCTTTCTGCCAGTCCCTTTTGGGTGACCAGACACATCTCTGCCAGGACTGCCAGGTTGAAGTTGGAGAAGGAGTAGGTCTGGCTTCTGGATGGGCAGGAGCAGCAGACACAGGACCCCAGGCTCTCTGAGTGGTGATCTGGGAGGGCCGTGTGGAATGAAAGGCCACGCCTCAGACTCTGCTGTCCACCTCTCTCTATCCCCAGGGCCATCTCCTGCACCCTGGGCATCTGGCTGGACCAGTACCCTCAAGATTTTTATCAGCCTCCAGAATTTCCCAGCCTGATCATGCTTTTGGCCTCCATAGAGCTCAACTTTCCAGTCCCAGACCTGCCAGACCAGGCCCAGTATCTCCCTCACAGCTGGAGCACCTGAGCCCACTGAGGCGGAGACACAGGAGGAGGAGGAGTGGGTGGTGTGTGTGAGGGGTAGGGCATGTGGCTGGGCCACACAGAGAAGAGCTCCCAGAGGCTGGGGTTAGTCAGGAGCACAGAGCCGCTCAGGTCAGTGCCTATGGCCTGCAGTCTGGAGGACTTCCTGGGGGTGGGGGCGTGAACTGGGAGGTACCTGATGGAAATGGGAAAGGGAACTTCCTTGAAAGGCACACAAAAGTCAGTCACGGTGGTAACATGTTCTCTTCCTGGATTTACAGAAGCAGCTCCAGAGCAAGATGAAGAAACACCTAAAGAGGAAATGTCAACTCTGGTGCCCTCTCCAGAGCCAGAGCAGGCTCCAGGCACAGCTGTCACTGAACTTCCAGATGTGGAACCACCTGCAGCCTGTGATCCACTCGCCTCAGCTCCTGGGAGGCCTGTGGTCCCAGGTCCTGGGCGGCAGCCTGTGTCAGCTGCCATGGCAGAGGGGGCTTCCCCTCCCCAATAACAGCAGTTTTCAAAATGTTTGTGTTTATCTTACATATACTTTGAATTTGGTTTTTCTTATGCTATTGAGTAAAATCAAATGTATTTTGAATAAAATTTAATGAAGTACTATTAAAATAAATTTAACTTAAATTTTATAAATTTTAACTCTATGAACCTTCAAAGTGTAAATTCCAAATCAAGTACATTCACAATTTTTCGCAAGTGTTCCATAACATCACAAACACTCTCTAGTTCCAGAACATTTTCAGAACCCACAACCTAGGTATGTGTCCTGACCGGGAATCAAACCTGCAACCTTTTGGTATATGGGATGACTCTCCTACCAACTGATGAGGCACCCTGTCCAGGATGAGAAAGAGCAATATTTTCATCTGAATTTTTCACTCTGGTTTAAACTGCAGTTGGATATCTTTTACATATTTTTTGGCCTAGTCCTTGTTTTGGAATTTCAGTTTGAGACCCTTTGTCCTCTTTTCCATTGGATTGTTAGGAAATCTGAACTGTTATGGATATCAGCTTTTTGCCATGTAACTTGCAAATGGTTTCTCTAGTTTGCCAGTTATCTCAATTTGATGCGATTTGCCAAATAGATGCATTACATTTTGGTGTGGTCAAGTCTGTCTTCTCACTTTGAGGGGAAAAGATGTTTTCCGTCTTATCAGGAAGATAGGCTAGGTTGTATTGTGCTAACGAAGCTCTAAATCTCCGTGGTTTGCAGCAGCAAAGGTTAATTTCACAGTCATAGTTAATTTCAGATGGATTGAAAAGAGTTCCTGTTTTTTGGATTGTTCATCTCTTTTTAAATACTTTTTATTAATTTCAGAGTGGAAGGGAGAGGGTGAATGAGATAGAAACATCAATGATGAGAGGGAATCATTGATTGGTTGCCTCCTGCATTCCACCCCCCCCAACCTCCCAATGGGGATCAAGCCCACAACCCGGGCATGTGCCCTTTACCGGAATCGAACTTGGGACTCTTTAGTCTGCAGGCCAACCCTCTATCCACTGAGCAAAACCGCCCAGGCATCTTTTTTTTTTTTTTTTTTTTTTTTTTTTTTTTTTAATTGTAAGGATGGGAGTAAGGACTTCCAAGCTCTTATATGTCAGAGTGGAAACCAGAAGTCAATATTTTATTTGACAATGGCCTGTGGTGGACATGACTTCCATTTCCCCCTTTCTAACAGCTGCCAATTTCCACATGCAGTTGGTTCTGGGGTGTGTGAGTCAGGGCCCTGGAGTTGAGGTATCAGAACAACTAACTGGTCAGACCACAGTGATGATGGTTGTATGTAGACATGTGACTTCAGTGAGTTTAATAAGATTCTTTATACTAGTGACTAGAAAATACTTCTGATGTTCTCAGTTAAATTAGAGCAGCCAGCGAATGAGAAAAATAGAGCTGTTAGCTATTAATAGTTGGCAGCCAGTGGACTGAGGGGTCTTGGGTTTGATTCTAGTCAAGGGTACATACCTCAGTTGGAGGCTAGATCCTTGGCCCTGGTAGGAGCAAGCGCAGTAGGCAACCAATCGATGTCTCTTTCTCACATCTATGTTTCTCTCTCTGTGTCCCCCTCCCTCCCTTCCACTCTCTCTAAAAATCAATGGAAACTTATTTTTGGGTGAGGATTAAGTAAAAAAAAATTTATTGAGAAGAATGGCACTGCCATTTGCATTGAAACCTCAAGCATGTTAGCTGAGTTCTTTAAGCCTTGTTCTTTTCACGTGAAAAATGAGTTGCAAGGATAAAATTGAGTAATAAAGTTCTTAACACAAAGAGTTGGCATGTGGTGGGCACTCAATATACATGGCCCATTACTATTATAAATACACATGTATGTAAACAATCCTCAGGTGGAAATACAAAGTGTAACATCAACGAAACAATCTAAAGCAGGAAGATGTTAACAGAAATTGCCCAGGGCCTTCTAATGCTCTATTTCTCCATTTAATCATAAATGCATGGACTTACTGATTTTTGGATAGAAAGATAAAATATTGCAAAGGCACATATTCTCCTGAATTAATCTGAAATTATTTGAAGTAAAAATCATAAGGATTTTGGGGAAACAAAAACTATCCTAAATTTTATCTAAAAATAAGTATGCAAACAAATCAGGAAACAGTCGAAAAGAGTATAAGAAGGGGACTTGCTCTGTCAAATAGACAGGCTTCTCAAGCAGTGTGGAATGGGTGCTGGAGTGAGCAGGCCACGGGAGCTGGGCAGCGACATCAGGAACAGGGCTGAGCACACGTGGGACTGAGTGGATCATTATGGGGGCCCTTTAGCAACAAATAGCACTGGGACAGCTGGTCAATTATTGAGGGGAAAACTTTAGATCAATATTTCAGATCTTACCAAAGACATTTTAAATGTATTTAAGATTAATACATTTTACTGTGTCTTTTTCCTTTTGAAAATCGAATGCAGGTGGATTGAAAATTTTAAAAATAAAAAATGAGAGAATATAAATAGCCTCTATTTACTTCCATGATATAGAGATAGAGAACACTTTCCACATGCAGATGTCTTTTTTGGGTGAGATGTAAAGGAGAAAAAAGGTCAGTCCCACGAAGTCCTGAGGAAAGAGCCTGCAGACAGAGAGGTGTGTGTGCCAAGGCCTGAGGTGGAGAAGGGCTCCCTGGGTTGAAGGGATGAAATAGGGCCCGTGTGGCTGGAGGAAAGAGGAGAGTATGAGATAGGAAGTTGTGCAGGCCAACGGGGTCCCGAGCCTGCAGAGTCTTGTTCAGGCTGTAAAATTTATTCCAAGTGCCATGAGGCCTTTTAGAGGATTTTAAGTGAAAGATATTTAGCAACTATCTGTTTGTATTTGACAATAGTACTTTAATAATCAGATATGACAATAGTACTTTAATAATCAGATATGGCGGTTGCATTTTTGATCAGATGCTTTTTCAGTGCCTAGCACATTTTATTCACATTTATAAAGATACATTTTTAAATTTTATTCATTTTTATTTTTATTTTTTTGCAATTTTTTTTATTAAGGTATTATATGTGTACATATCTTACCATTGCCCCCACACCCCACTCCCATACATGCCCTCAACCCCCAATATTTTGCATCCGTTGTGTACTCTTATATGCATGCATATAATTCCTTCGGTTGATCTCTTATTTACCCCACCTCTCCCTAACCTTCCTGCTGTAATTTGACAGTCTGTTTTATGCTTTACTGCCTCTGTATCTATCTTTTTGTTCATCAGTTTATAATGTTTTTTTGTTATCCACAAATGAGTGAGATCATGTGGTATTTTCTTTCATTGACTGGCTTATTTCACTTAGCATAAAGTTCTCCAATTCCATCCAGGTTGCTACAAATGGCAAGAATTCCTTCTTTTTTATGGCAGCATAGTATTCCATTGTGTAGATGTACCATTGTTTTCTGATCCAGTCATCTGCTGACGGACACCTAGGCTGTTTCCAAATCTTAGCTATTGTAAATTGTGCTGCTATGAACCTAGGGGTGCATATATCATTTCTGATTGGTGTTTCTAGTTTCTTAGGGTATATTCCTAGGAGTGGGATTACTGAGTCAAATGGGAGTTCCATTTTCAGTTTTTTGAGGAAACTCCATACTGTTCTCCACAGTGGCTGCACCAGTGTGCATTCCCACCAGCAGTGCACGAGGGTTCCTTTTTCTCCGCATCCTCGCCAACACTTGTCCTTTGTTGATTTGTTGATGATAGCCATTCTGACAGGTGTGAGATGGTATCGCATTGTCGTTTTGATTTGCAGATTTGCATCTCTCAGATAATTAGTGACTTTGAGCATGTTTTCATGTGTCTCTTGGCCTTCCTTCTGTCTTCTTTCAAAAAGATTCTGTTTAGGTCCGTAGCCCTTTTTTTTTTTGGATCATTTATCTTCCTTTTATTAAGTTGTATAAGCTGCCTGTAGATGTTGGAGATTAAACCTTTATCAGTGATAACATTTGCAGATAACATTCTCCCATACAGTGGGGTTTCTTGTTATTTTGTTGATGGTTTCTTTTGCTGTGCGAAAGCTTTTTATTTTGATGTAGTCCCATTTGTTTATTTTCTCTTTGGCTTCCATTGCCCTAGGGGCAGTATCAGTGAAGAAGTTCTTTCGGCATGTGTCTGAGATTTTGCTGCCTGTGTATTCCTCTAGTATTTTTATGGTTTCCGTCTTATGTTTAAGTCCTGTATCCATTATGAGTTTATTTTTGTGTATGGTGTAAGTTGGTGATCTAGTTTCATTTTTTTTGCACGTATCTGTCCAATTTTCCCAACACCATTTATTGAAGAGACTGTCTTGACTCCATTGTATGTTCATGCCTCCTTTGTCAAATATTAATTGTGCATAGCGGTTTGGGTCGATATCTAGATTCTCTAATCTATTCCCTTGATCTATATGTCTATTCTTGTGCCAGTACCAGGCCGTTTTGAGGACAGTGGCTTTGTAATAC
Organism: Plecotus auritus; assembly: GCF_963455305.1. Lineage (NCBI taxonomy): Eukaryota > Metazoa > Chordata > Mammalia > Chiroptera > Vespertilionidae > Plecotus > Plecotus auritus. The sequence continues at coordinate 43,766,236 of NC_137774.1, forward strand.
AGCTTGAAATCTGGTATTGAGATCCCTCCTACTTTATTCCTCTTTCTCAGGATTGCTGTGGCTATTCGGGGTCTTTTTTTATTCCAGATGAATTTTTGGAGAGTTCTTTCTAGGTCTGTGAAAAATGCCATTGGTATTTTAATGGGGAGTGCATTGAATCTATAGATTGCTTTGGGTAGTATGAACATTTTAATGATGTGGATTCTCCCAATCCATGAACATGGTATGTTCTTCCATCTGTTTACGTCTTCCTCTCTCTCTTTTTTCAGTGTCCTGTAGTTTTCCGCGTATAGGTCTTTTACTTCCTTGGTTAAGTTTATCCCTAGGTATCTTAATTTTTTTGGTGCAATGGTAAATGGGATTGCCTTTTTAGTCTCTCTTTCTGTAAGAGGTGAAATAACAACAGATCCCGCCGAAATACAAAGGATTGTTAAAAAATACTAGGAACACTATTTACTATTTCACTATTGGTGTATAGAAATGCCATAGATTTCTTGGCGTTAATTTTGTATCCTGCTACATTGCCGAATGCATTTATTAAGTCTGTTAGTTTTTTGATGGAGTCTTTCGGGTTTTTTATGTACAATATCATGTCATCTGCAAATAAGGACAGTTTTACTTCTTCTTTTCCAATCTGGACGCCTTTTATTTCTTCTTCTTGTCTAATTGCAATGGCTAATACTTCCAGTACTATGTCAAACAGGAGTGGTGAGAGTGGGCATCCCTGTCTTGTTCCTGTTCTTAGGGGAAATGGTTTTAGTTTTTGCCCATTGAGTATGATGTTAGCTATGGGTTTATCATATATAGCTTTTATTATGTTGAGGTATGATCCTTCTATTCCACGTTGTTTTGAGTTTTTATCAAGAAAGGGTGTTGGATTTTGTCAAATGCTTTTTGTGCATCAGTTGATATGACTATGTGATTTTTATCTCTCAATTTGTTTATGTGATGTATCACGTTAATTGATTTGCAGATATTGTTCCATCCTTGCATCCCTGGGATAAATCCTACTTGGTCATGGTGTATGATATTTCTGATGTACTGCTGGATCCGATTTGCTAGAATTTTGTTGAGGATTTTGGCATGTATGTTCATGAGGGATATTGGCCTATAATTCTCTGTCATTGCGTTGTCTTTATCTGGTTTTGGTATTAGGGTGATGTGGGCTTCATAGAAGGAGCTTGGAAGTGTTCCTTCCTCTTGAGTTTTTTGGAATAGTCTGAGGAGGATAGGTTTTAGTTCTTCCTTGAATGTTTGGTAAAACTCTCCTGTGAAGCTGTCTGACCCTGGCCTTTGTTTGCCGGAGGCTTTTTGATGACTGCTTCAATTTCTTCCATAGTTACTGGCATATTGAGCTGTTTAGATTCTTCCTGATTGCGTTTTGGAAGGTTATATTTTTCTAGGAATATGTCCATTTCCTCCAGGTTGTCCAGTTTGTTGGAATAGAGTTGTTCCTAGTATTTTTTAACAATCCTTTGTATTTCGGCGGGATCTGTTGTTATTTCACCTCTTTCATTTCCGATTTTGTTTATGTGGGTCCTCTCTCTTTGCTTCTTGGTGAGCCTGGTAGAGGTTCATCAATCTTGTTTATCCTTTCAAAGAACCAGCTCTTGGTTTTGTTGATCTTTTATATTGTTTCTTTGGTCTCTATGTCATTTATCTCTGCTCTGATCTTTATTATTTCCCTGCTTCTGCTTACACTGGGCTTTTCTTGTTGCTCTTTTTCTAACTCTTTGAGTTGTAGGGTTAGGTAATTTATTACCATTGTTTCTTGTTTTTTTTGCAGTAGGCTTATAGAGCTATGAACTTCCCTCTCAAGACTGCTTTCGCTGTGTCCCATAGATTTTGGATTGCTGTGGTTTCATTGTCATTTGTTGCCATGATGTTTTTTATTTCTTTCTTGATCTCTCTGGTAACACAGTCATTGTTTAATAGCATGCTGTTTAGTCTCCATGTGTTTGATTTCTTTGGATTGTTTTTATTGTAGTTGATTTCAAGTTTTATGCCACTGTAGTCTGAGAAGATGCTTGACATGATTTCTATCTTCTTGAATTTGAAGAGACTTTGCCTGTGTCTCACCATATGGTCTATCTTTGAAAATGACCCATGTGCACTTGAGAAGAATGTATATTCTGTGGCTTTGGGGTGAAATGTTCTGAAGATGTCAATTAATTCCATCTGGTCTAGTGAGTCATTTAGGATTGATGATTCTTTGCTGATTTTTTTGTTTAGAGGATTTGTTCAATGGTGATAGTGGGGTATTAAAGTCTTCTACTATAATTGTATTGCTGTCAATCTCTCCCTTGATATCCTCCAGGAGATTTTTTATGTATTTGGGTGCTCCTGTATTGGGTGCATATATGTTTACCAGAGTTATTTCTTCTTGTTGGATTGCTCCCTTTAGTATTATGAAGTGACCTTCGTTATCTCGTTATGTCCTTCACTTTGAGATCTAATTTGTCAGATATAGGTATTGCTACCCCAGCTTTTTTTTCTTTTCCATTCCCCTGGAAAACCTTTTTGCATCTCTTCACACTCAGTCTGTATGTGTCTTTTATTCTGAAGTGGGTTTCTTGTAGTTTGCAGATATATGGGTCTTGTTTTCTTATCCAATCTGTTTCCCTATATCTTTTGATTGGGGCATTTAATCCATTTACATTTAAAGTTATTTTTGGTAGGTACTTATTTGTCGCCATTTTTATTCTTTACCCCTGTGTTCCTTCTTCACTTACTATTTTTTTCTTTTTTCCTTTTTTTTTTTTTTTAAAGCGGACCCTTTAGCATTTCTTGCATTGCTGGTTTGGTGGTAATAAATTTCCCTAGTCCTTTTTCTGTCTGTGAAGCTCCTGATTTCACCTTCAATTTTGCTTGATAGCCTTGCTGGGTACAGTATTCTTGGATTCAGACCCTTCCTTTGAATGACTCTGTATATTTCTTTCCATTCCCTTCTGGCCTGATGAGTTTCTGTTGAGAAATTAGTTGCTAGTCTGATGATGATTCCTTTGTATGTAACTTTCTCTCTCTCTCTTGCCGCTTTTAAGATTCTTACTTTGTTGTTGGTGTTTGCCAATTTAATGGTAATGTGCCTTGGTGTTGGTCTTTTTGGGTTTATTTTGCTCGGACTCTGTGAGTTTCTTGGATTTGTGTGGGTTTTTTCTTCCCTATATCAGGGAAGTTTTCTGTCATTATTTCTTCAAACAGGTTTTCTATTGCTTGCTCTGTTTCCTTTCCTTCTGGAACCCCTATTATGTGGATGTTGCTTTGTTTTGTGTTCTCCCTAAGTTCCCTTAGGCTCTCCTTCTGCTTTTCTTTTCTTTTTTTTCCTAGAAGCTGCTCTACTTGGGTATTTTTTCCCATCTTGTCTTCTAACTCACTGATGCGGTCCTCTGCTTCTTCTAGTCTACTCTTGATGCTTTCTATTGAGTTCTTTACAGCAGCGATGTCATTTTTCATTTCTTCTTGGTTCTTCTTCATTTCCTCTTAGCTCTTACTCATATTGTCGAATTTGTCTTCCATTCTTTTCAGCCACCTTATGACCATTTCCCTGAATTCTTTCTCTAGAAGGTTGCTTGCCTCCATTTCCTTTACTTCTTTTTCTGGTGATGCCTGCTTTTCATTCATATGTGGGCTGTTTCTTTGTCTCCCCATGGTCTCTCTTCTCCAGATGTCTGATTATTAGTTCTCTCTCTCCTGCGTTGTTTTAAAGGCACAAAATACAACACAACCAGGTACAACACACAAGGCACTGAACAGGAATGTATTCACAATATTAATAACGTCCAATAAAGGTGACCACCAGAGATAGGCAAATTAGGGGATAGGAGAGAAAGAAGAAGAGGAAAAAGAAAGAAAGAAAAGAAGGAGTGTCAAAATGAAATTGGGAAAAGGGAAAAAAAGTAAGAGAGAAAAGAAGGAGACTATGAGAGAAAGGGGAATACACTATATATATGGGGAGAAAACTCCAATATAATAGCCACTAATCCCAGCAAATGCCAGCAACAAGTACCTGAGGATTAATACAAACTACAACACCAACTAATATCAAGTGAGGCAAGGGAAAACAGAAGAAAAAAACAAAAAAACAAAGCAGTCAAAAAAACAAACAAAAAAGAATAAGCAAAACATTCTCTCAAAAAAGCATAACAATTTGATATAATCAACATTCAAGCAAACAACTACAAAAGGACAGAGAGAAAAACAATTTTTTGGATAGTTAAGACCGTGAAGAGAGAGGTGTGTATGGACTTGGAGCAGGGGATTGGAGATTAGATATATAAGTAGGGTGAAATTTTAACGGGGTAAACAGAAAGAATAGGGAAAATCTAAAGCAAGAAAGGGGTAAGATAAACAGGACAACAAAAGGGGAAAAGTTAGGAAGAGAGTGATGGCATAAAGGTAGAGTTGAGATAGAGTAAAATGATGTTATAGGAAAGATGAAAATAGAATGTAGAACACTAATCCCAAAGTAAAATAAAGAGAAAATAAAATGATACTTTAAAAAATAAAAAGATAAAATAGTAGTAGTAATAATGCTGATTGAAAATAAAAATGTAATAATTAAAAAGGTAAAATCAAGTGAGGAAAAAAGAAAAAAATTAGTTTTTTGAGTAAAAGATGCAAAAAATGAAAATAAAAAATAAAATAAAATGTGCAGTAGTGAAGGTCATTCACTTCCTTTATTGTTCTGTTTAGCACGCATGTTTCTCAGTCAGTACAGTATGGCAGTTCCCTGCATTCCAGTGCTCCTCAGTGTTGTAAGGCAGTCCTGATTTTTAAGCAGGCAGTGTGTCTTAATTTCTTTATTCCTTTATTTTTGATTACACAAGAGTCAATTTGTGATTCAGCCCCTGGGTGGCAGTGTTTCTGGATTGACTTCCGGATCTCTTTGGCCTCTCTAGCCTGTATTTACATCCTTCTTTCCCTGTGGCACTCAATACCGGTTTGTGGAAGTGGGCTGCCTCAGAGCTGGCTCTCTGATGGTCACTCCCTGCTCTGATCCCCAGGTTTCAGAAAAACACTTTCCCCTGCAGTCTCCCAGGGTGTCCCCAACTGGGTGATGCTCTGTAGTGGGCTTAGTAATGAGAAGCAAGGATTTGAAGAGGAAAAAGCCCAAGTGTGTGAACAAAGGGTCTGCGCGCAAGTCTAAGCAGCCAGCACACCTTTGAAATTCTTAGGCTGTCCATGCATGTCAGATCAACATGGGTTGCTTTTTAGAGATCCCTTCTGTTAGCAGCTCTGAGGACCCCCTTCCACATTCACGGATCATGCCAGCCCCAACAGCCACGGATTTTTCTAGGCACAGACTTCGCTGGTCCTCCAACTCCCACAAAACGCGCGTTCCTCTCTCCGGCCCGGACCAGAGATCTCACCTTATCCCAGGCGAAATCTGACCTTTCTGTGGTGGAATGTACAGCTCCTCTGAATCTGCGTGTTTGCCCGAATTGGGGACCGGCGTTCTGGGGCTTGCAGCTGTTCGGTGGGTGCTGCAGTTGTGGATTTTCAGCACCCAATGAGCTCCACTTTCCCTTTCAAGATGGCGCAGTCTCCACGACCGAGCCCGTAGCTCTGGGAGGGGACCCAGCCTCAGTGGAAGCTGCCCAGTCAGGGGAACCCCATTTAGCAGTACCCCACCTTCTCCTGGAGTTTAGCTGTCCCTTAACTTGCCAACAAACACTCCTCGTGCGACCCTCAGCTGTTTTTTCTTTTTGCTCTCGGACAAGGCTCGGAACACGTCTGTCTATTCCGTCGCCATTTTTCTCCTCCCGGCCCCCATTTTTAAATTTTAGAATATTAATTCCTAGGTTTAGTTTTCTAAAGAACCTACAGCATCTAAGAAATTTATTTTTTTTATATTTATTTTTCATTTAAGTATAGTTGATATACAATCTTATATGGTTATATTGTTTCAGGTCTATGATATAGTGATTTGACAATTTTATCACCTCACCAATTCTTATAACCATCTGCCACCATGCAAACTTATCACAATATTATTGACTATATTTCCCTTCCCCTTTTCACCCATCCCCCACACCCTCCCTTCTGATAACCATCCCCTTTGTCTCTTGTTTTATGAGTCTGTTCTTTTTTTATTCCACCTATAAATAAAACTCTATGGCAATTGTCTTTCTCTTCTTTACTTAGTTCACTTAGCATAATACCCTCTAGACCAACCCATGTTGTTGCAAATGGTAAGATTTCCTTCTTTTTCTATGTCCAGTAATATGCCATTGTACATATGCACCACATCATCTTTATCCATTCATCTGTTGATGGATACCTCGGTTACCCCGTATCTCAGTTATCCTATCTAACAAAAGAGTAATATGCAAATTAACCCTCATTCTGCTACACCCACAAGCCTCGCCCACAAGCCACACCCACAAGCCAATCAGGAGTGAATATGCAAATAAACCCAACAAAGAAGGCTACGGCCACAGAGAGCAGGAGGGAGGCTTGGGTTTCCCCAGCAATGGAGGAAGCCAAACTTTCCGCCTGCCCTTGCCGGTCTAGGCCTCCACTCAAGGCTACAAAGTTTCCATGACAGAAGATACATAAAACCAAACAGAAATGGCGGCAGCCACGGAGGTGGAAAGAGCAGGAGGCTAGGGTTGCCCGCGGTGATGGAGGAAGCCAAGCTTCTGCAGCCCTGGCCGGCCCAGGCCTCAGCTTAAGGCTACAAAGTTTCAATTATAGAATATACATAAATCCCCCCCCCAAAATGGCTGCCGCCACAGAGCAAGCAGAAGGTTTGGCTCCGCACCAGGCTACAAAGTTTCAATTGTAGAAGATAAATAAACCCCAGATACCAGGGTCTCCACTTGGGTCACCAGGGGGCGTGGCCGGCCTGCAAACCACCACAGGCCCATTGCCCAGGCTGCCCCATGCCCCAAGGGAACCCCCACCCTGATCTGGGACACCCTTCAGGGCAAACCAGCTGGCCCCCACCTGTGCACCAGGCCTCTATCCTATCTAATAAAAGAGTAATATGCAGATTGACCATCACTCCAACACACAAGATGGCTGCCTCATGTGGTCAAAGATCCTGCCCCCATGTGGACACAAGATGGCCACCACAAGATGGCCAGCAAGGGAGGGCAGTTGGGAGGGACCAAGGCAAGGGAGGCCAGTTGTGGTCGATCAAGCCTGCAGGGCAGGGCAGTTAGGGGTGACCTAGCCGGCAGAGGAGGGAAGTTGTGGGTGACCAGGCCTGTAGGGAAAGGCAATTTGGAGGGACTCAGGCCTGCAGGGGAGTGCAGTTGGGGGGGGGGCAGGCCTGAGGGGAGGGCAGTTAGGGGTGACCAGGCCTGCAGGGGAGGGCAGTTAGGGGCAAACAGGCTGGCAGGGGAGCAGTTAGACATTAATCAGGCTGGCAGAGGAGTGGTTAGGGGGTGATCAGGCCTGCAGGCAGAAGTGGTTAGGGGCAATTAGGAAGGCAGGCAGGCGAGCAGTTGGGAGCCAGCAGTCCTGGATTGTGAGAGGGATGTCCTACTGCCCCTTTAGGACCTATCCCAGTGGTGGGATCAGTCCTAAATGGGCAGTCGGATATCCCTCGAGGGGTCCCAGAATGGAGAGGGTGCAGGCTGGGCTGAAGAACCTCCTGTCCCCCGTGCATGAATTTCGTGCACCGGGCCTCTAGTTGTAAATAATACTGCAGTGAACATAGGGGTAGTGCATATCACGTTTAATAGCTCTCCTAATATTAAACCATACTTGTGTTCCAGTATAAACTAATGAAGTAGATATGCTAAAGTTTAATTAGTCTTTTGTAGTCATATTTATTAATAAGTTCGTCCACAGCTGGGTTTTTTTTATGTGCCAAACTCACTTTTTATTATGATATCTGTTGCATTAACTTCCATATTTAATTTGCTTTCACATGTGTTTGTTTTTTACTATTTGGATTTTGTTGAATTTTCTTTAATATCATGAAATATAAAATGTAAAGGAAGTAAAAATCACCCCAGGTCTTATTAATGTTTTGGTGAAAATTCTTCCAATTTTGTTTTCTTACTAAATTATTTTTATTCACTCAATGTGCTGGTGAATATACTCTGTAAATATTTTCATCATTTTTAATGGCTGCATGTTATTACATTTTATGATTGCATCAGATATATTTTTAATCAATATTGTGATGATGATATTTAGCCTGTCTCCTGTTTTCCCTACTACAGACAATGAATCAGTAAATGTCTTTGTACATCACCTTTGGATATAGTTCTAGGTACATTCAAAGGGAAGCAGGCCTCATTGTTACACATATTGCCGGAGTGTCCTCCTGGGAGATAGTTTCAACTCGCATTCCCCAAGTTAATGGAAACTGTCAGGTTCATGCAGCCCTGCCAATCTGGTCTGTGAAACATGTTTAATTCTCACAGCACTCCTTACTGGTAAATCAAGATGAAGATAAATAAGTGGTTTTTTTGTTTTTTTTTTGTTTTTTGTTTTTTAATTAACTCAGTATGTTAAGGAAAGAGCAAAAGGAACTTTTTGGAGCTAAATCACAAATATTGAGAAAGGTATCACTGTAAGAAGCAAGGATAAGAATAATTAAGTATACTGACAATTATTGCAGATACTTGAGACCCAGAAACTGTTTGCTTTTATGCTAGAAATCATTGTGATCAGAGTAGACACTGAAGCAAATACCAAACTGATTTTAATTGTTCTTCCATTTTTTTGTAAGTTTAATTTTATATTTCTTGAAAGTCTTGGAAGTATGCTACACAGTCAACTCTCTCTCTCTCTCTCTCTCTCTCTCTCTCTCTCTCTCTCTCTCTTTCTCTCTCTCACACACACACACACACACACACACACACACACACACACTATTATATTTGAAAAATATTGTCCAGATATTACTAAGTATTTTTTCAAACACACCAAAAAGGAGAAAAATGTACATTCAACATTGTCATTTTTTGTCTTTAAAAAACAAAAAAAAAAAACAAAAAAACAAACAAACAGGACATGCTTTTGATTAGACAAATTCTAGTTCTAGAAAGTTACCTTTATATATAAAACGAGCTAATATGCAAATGGATGTCACACCCTCACACCCTTGTGCCCTCGTGCTGGGGCCAGGGGATCTGAGGCCAGGCCAGTGGACCTGAGGCCGTGCCCCCCACCTGGCGGGGCTTGAAGGGGGTGGGGCCGGTCAGGCCTGGGTCTGACGTGATTTTGAGGCAAGTGCAGTGGCTGGGGCCTTGACTCTGGCTCCCGAGGCATGTCCCAGACTCTGACAGGAGGGAGATTTTCATACACATTTTACTAATTTTCTTGCATCTCTGACTCTCTATTATAAAGGGCAAATAGCAATATTAAAATATTTCCTCTAATTAATTTCCTTTTAATGTGCACTAATATCATGCAGTGGGCCACTAGTAAAAATATAATTATCTATGATGGCAAACATTGGGCTAGGTGCTGGGGATTCCACCATGGGCAGGATGGGTATGACTGCTTCTCCTCATGGAGTTTGTAAACCAGGACAGGAGAGAGCTCCTCAAAGCAAACAGACAGGACAAAATAACCACAAACCAATAAATGCCACAAGGAATCAGTAATCTGAAATAGAGAGTCATGGGGGGTGGGGAGGAAAGGGCAACATCTTAGACTAGATGGTCAGGGAGGTTTTCTCAGAGAGACGTTTAAGCTGAGTCAGACAGCTGAGAGCGTCTGACACTCAGAGAGTTGGGAAAAGAGCTTTGCAAAGAAAAGGAAGAGCATATGCAAAGGCACAGAGTGTGCGTCAAGGACTGAAAGGAAGTCAGTGCTGGTGTTTGTGAGTGAGGCTGTGAGAGACTCTAGTTGAGGTTGGGAAGTCCCCGTGGCACAACAAGCCAGTGAGTCGTTCTGTTTTATGTTTTAAGGATAATGAGATGTCATAAAAGTGTCTTAAGCAGGTAGGGTGGGATGGTTGGTTTTAAGTTGAATGGATCACTCTGGTGGCCGGGAGAAGAACAGGTTGAAGACAGGAGAAGATCAGAAGCAGAGAGAGCAGTGGCCCAGCAGATGGGGAGGGTGGCCTGAACTAGGACAAGAGCAGGAAAGGCAGGAAAAGAACTAAGTCCAGTTGGAGGTGAAATCATGAAATATCAATGGTGGACTGGGTCCTGGAGATAAAATCATCTAGTTTTATTCATGTACTAGAGCAGTGGTCGGCAAACTCATTAGTCAACAGAGCCAAATATCAACAGTACAACGACTGAAATTTCTTTTGAGAGCCGAAAACCGACTTCTGCGCAGGGGCCACGAAGTTTCAATGGCACTGTACGTGCACACCCGCAGGTAGTATTTTGTGGAAGAGCCACACTCAAGGGGTCAAAGAGCCGCATGTGGCTTGCGAGCCGCATTTTGCCAACCACTGTACTAGAGGTTCAGTGCACGGTAAAAACAATGATGACCCTTCATTTCAGACTAGGGGACCTCCAGGATGTCCATAAAGGGTTAATATGGGGAAGAGTTTGAACTCCTGAGAGGTGAGCAGGGGAGATGGCACGAGGGTATTTAGATGCATGAGAAGTCTTGGATGTGGTATAAATTTGGAAGAGGACAAGTTACTGATAATGGAATCCAAATTGAGTAGGACAGGGAAACAGGACAAAGGAAAGTCACAGTACAGGTCAAGTTGGGGAATGAAAACCGAGACAGCAGCTCAGAAAATGTTACCACACTTTGAACACTGCATCAAAGCAACGAAGTCAGGAGCTCTTAAGTTATGAAGCCAGGGAAATGATTTTAACCATACTTTCCTTTGAAAATTTCAGGAAACATAATTTCACTTGCAGATGAGCAATAGGAAAAGCTGAGTACTGAAAAGAGTGTGAAAAAATGGCCACTCATACATTTTAGGGAAACATTTTATTGGGACAAGCTTATTAAAGAATAATTTAGAGCAGGGGTCTTCAAACTTTTTAAACATGGGGCCAGTTCACTGTCCCTCAGACCGTTGGAGGGCCGGACTATAGTTTAAAAAAAAACAAACTATGAATAAATTCCTTTGCGCACTGCGGGCCCGGGACGAGTTGGCTGCTAAGCAGGACAGGCAGCGGCACCCGGCGGGCCGGATAAATGTCCTCGGCGGGCCGCATGTGGCCCGCGGGCCGTAGTTTGAGGACCCCAGATTTAGAGCATCCATACAAATTAAGATGTTCAATCTTTTTGACACAATTCCACTCTTTGAACTGATTTTATAGGAATCCTAGAAACTGTAAAAATGAAAATATATGAGTACCAGTAAATTTATGACAACATTGTCATCATAAAAATTTGGAATTACTGCAACATTATCAGTAGACAACTGAGTAAAATATATTACTGTGCATACATAATGAAATACTTATGCAGTTGTAGAAAGGAGTCATGTTATCTTAAGGCAGATATGAAAAAATTTTCCATGATGAAGTTTAAATTAAAAGCACAAGTTTGTGTGATCCTATTTTTATTTACAAATATGTGTGTTTGTATGTTACCAGAATAACCTGCAAGTGCATTACCAAACCATTATGATTGGGAATTTTATTTTTAAATAAGAAGATATTAAAAGATCTATGGTTCATATAATTTGATTCTATAATTCTATTTCTACGGATAGAGATCCTAATAAATCATTCAAAATGGAATAAATTTTATAAAGAAAGATATCCATCACAGCATTATGTATGTTTTTTAAAAATAAAAAGAGCCTAAATACCCATCGTATAGGCAATGCTTAAGCACATGATGGTACCTAAAGAGGTGAAATATTATGCAGCATGTTTCTGGGCAACAGACATTTCTTGTGAGATAAGGATAACAAGACCAAAGCTATTTCAACATGCACAGGAAAATACTAGAGGCAATTATGCTAATACTGTAGGTTGCATGTGATTGTCCCTGGGTGATGGGACTCGAGGTGATTTTACTTCTGTTTCTCAGTGGACTGAGACCCAGGACTTCTCCTGGGTAAGAATCACTCTTTCCTCTCAATGTCCCAAGGGCCCAGCCAAGGTCTTGGGGCCCAGAAGATCTGAGTACTGTCTGCCTAAAGGGAGATCATGTGGCTAAGCCTCCAGCAAGGATTGGCTTCCCCCAAGCTCCTTGCTCAGATATGAATCACTAAGAAACTACTACCCCCCAAGTAAGTAACATTGGGTGTTGGATTTTCGTGAACAGTGTCTGAGAATGTGGCTCTAGAGCGCCTCAGAGAAGCATGTCATTGGATAAAGCCACCAGCCACTCAATTCTACCCACCGAGATTTTGTCTCTCAGGGCCAGACAGGGGAACAAAGGCACCAACTCAGCAAACTCTTTGAACACCACCTGAGAAATGCATTTGCAGAGCATGCCATGTGCTTCTCTGGGCACCTGAAGAAAAACGTCGAGGGAAATCTCAACGTCCTTGCCCCCAATCAAGGATTCAAAGTGATCACTTTGATCCACAGGCATTTATTGATACCTAATGGGTGTCTACTGCTGCCCTGGGTCCCTGGGCACAGAGCTAGCAGACATGGTAGAAGTTTGGTCCCCAGATCTCCTGGGATCAGGTCAGAAACTTGTGCAAAGGGGAAATAACAAGACATGTTAACCTGGATTATCTCTGATCCCAGAGACAAGACCCAGCTCCATGGAGCCCCCAGGGAAAGGAGGAACTAGGCTGAGAAGGAGCATCAGGAGCACCCACCAGGTCAGGCATAAGGCTGCCTCAGTGCTCCCACCTGTGCCCTCACTAATGAGGCTCCTGGGAGATTCTGATTCCTCCTCCCTTCAGGTTCCTTGACTCAGATGCTGCATTAATCACTAGGAAGGTCTCTGCCATCCAGTTCAACCCACTTAGTGGGTAAAAGTTGGATTATTTGGTAGGTCTCTCAGAAAACCTGTTCCCCATCCCAGACATGGGTCTCCACAGGGCGAAAGAAAATAATGGGTAGGGAGGTGGGTGGTTGCTGTTGTTTTGATTTTTGTTTTCTTGGTTCAGGGCTCCATAAATTATATGCCTGAATTCATGACACCTGGTCACCACCATTCTTTGCAAGACAACTTCCAGGTTTTATTGTCTTTTATTACCGCTAATCTCCATTTCCTTCCTCTCCCTCCACATAGCAGCCACTTCAAAATTGGCATGCATGCTTGAAGAATTTATGTCTTTGTATGTCTGTGTGATTTATAGACACACGAAGTGTTGTGGTATAAATCCCATTGTGTTTTTAACTTTTTGTGTTGACACTATAATTTTTATATCCACTCTCCTTACTGTGTGGATACTCAAATCCCTGCTTCTCTTATATTTTTCCAAAGCATTCTCTCTACATACAGACTAATTTTCTTAGTCTAAATTGAACCCTCCCACTTTCCTGCTTAAAGCATTTCAAAAACTTCCTATTACAATTAGGAAAAAATGGAAACCAGCTCATGAGGTCTACTTGTCTGGCTCCTACATTCATCTCCAACCTCAAACAGTATCCTTCTCTTTCTTCTGCTCCCCACACTTCAGCCATACTGGCTTTCATTCAGTTTGTTGAATTCACAAAGCTCTTTCATCTCAGTGCCTTTGCCTTCTCCCCCTCCCACACCTCACCTCTTGGAATGGCTTTCTCTTTCTCAGCCTTCAAGCCTCTCCTAACTGTGGACATTGCTGCAGCCCTTTTGGAGAGACGTTGGCAATATTAGTCATCTTGGGCCATGTTCCCTGGAAACAGTGACTCCTGGGAACTGGGACAGAGTTTAGTGAAGGAGTGACCTCAGGAGAAGAAGATGGAGGGAGGTGAGCAGAGATGTGGACTCAGCACATTATGTTCAGCCCAGTCTTGAGAGTGGATCTGACACAGGAATGGTACCCATTGAATGAGTGCCATTGGAGGAAAGGAGCCAGGCTTGTCTACCCAGTGCCAGTCATTACTGGCCTCTGGCTGAGCCTACATCCCAGGGCAGTGGAGGGGGAGCACCTACCCAATCTAGACAGGGAATGGGCCGTCAGGAGCCGTGAGCAGCCAACATCCACAGCAGCTGGGAGCTGGGGATGGCTGAACCAGCCAGTGAAATTGCACCCACTAGTAAAACCTAAGGTGTGCACGGCCTTCCTCCTAGAAATTCATTCTTAGCAACATACTTTAGAGAACCTTCATTCACGTCCCCATGAAGGAGACAAGAAAGTCCATTTCAGCATTGTTTATGATGGTGGAATACTGGAGATAACCTAAATGTCCTTCAACAGGAGAATAAAGTGATCCTAGTTAATACCTACTAAAGCAGTAAAAGTAGTGGACTGGAGCATGTGTAGTAACATGGACAAATCTCAAAGCATTATTGAATGAAGAAGCAAGTTTCAGGGTACATTCTGAATGATGCTATTGAAATAAAATTTCAAAAATCCAAAATCAACACTAAATATAATCTGTGTGTATACAACTTTCGAGTAAAATTATAGAAACCGACTTAAGGACAAGCACAAAGTGGATGATAGTAAGTAGCTCTGGGGAAGGGAAAACTGGGATGGAATCAGGAGTTCAACGGTCTCCTAACTGTCACCCTAATGTTCTATTTAAAGACACACAGGCGATGGCAGCATTTTAAAATTTAGTAGTAACACAGGTGATCACAATTTATTCTACATATATTTTATTGTATTACATTTAATCTGAAATATTCACACTTTTAAAATTATAAAATATATTTATGTGGCTCTATGTACACCTAGAGTGATACTTTTTGTTTTTCCTGCGTTATCATTTTACTTGCAAATGACAACAGAAGTACACAGATGATCCATTTTCTTTTTTTAGGCTCCATCACAGCACTTTGCCACATTTCATCATGTCACATGAGTTTGTTAGCCACGCTGTTCATATACAGTACAATTAACATAGCGTGAGGATGTTTATGTCAGTGGGAAAATACTCATAAAAACGCTAAAGTTTCTGAGATGGAATTGACAGGATAAGGTTTGGGAACCCACTTATTCCAGGTGTCTCTTTGCTATGTATTCTATCAAATATTTCCAGTGGTCCATTCCCACCCAGTGATGCTGATCAGAAGAACCAGTTTCATGCTCTTACACTCTGAGGGGCTATATTTTGACACAGAAGGCCTGGTTTTCCCCTGTGTCCCAGCTGAGGAAATGTTATTCAAAAAGTTATCAGGTCAACCTTGAGAATGAGAGGCCTATGTTATAGTTTCTCCTACGGTGATTCTTCAGGCTCTTTGGACTTAGCAAAATTATATATATGAATATTCAAATATATAAGACCAAATTTAATTTTAATTTTGCTAAGTACTTATAGATAGGCCACCTGGGTGCCGCTAGTAGTTTACCGTCCCATCGCAGTCCATGATGTTTCCATCTGTCCCATAGCCTCACCAACACTTGGCATCATCACACTCTAATCTGTCATGCAGATTGGTGTAAAGAGTGCCTCATTACTTCTCTGACTACAAGTGCAATTTAACGTCTCTTCATATCTTGTTAACGTCTTGGGTTTCCCTTTATGAAATTCCCTTTTCATATACTCTACCCATTTTTTATGTGACAGACGTTCCTTACAAACTCTAGATATTAATCCCAACAAGGGATTTCAGAGAAAGCTTGCAAGTTTTAAGATAAAGCTCCTATAGACATTTGTGCTCAGGTTTTTGAGTGGATGAAAGTTTCCATTTCTCTGGGATAAGTGCCCAGGAGTGCAATAGCTGGGTTGTGTGGTAGTTGCATGTTTAGTTTTATAAGAAACAACCAAACTGCTTTCCCCAGTGGCTGTAATAGTCTACATTCCCACCAGACCTGTCTCAGTGACAGTTTCTCCACCTCCTCACCAGCATTGAGTGTTACCACCGTTTTTTATTTTAGTTAGTCTCCTTGTGGTTTAATTAACCTTTTCCTAATGGCTTATGATGTTGAACTTTTCAAGTGAGCAAGCGACATGTTATAGCCTCTTCAGTGAAGTGTCTGTTCATTTATTTCGTTTAATTCTCCAGTGAAACCATGTGAACCTGGAAGCCCTTCATTAGAATGCTTTAACTACAAATTCAATCCCTTTAAGAGACTAGTCAGCGCATCACTTTCTTCTGAGGAAGGTTGTATAGTTTGTTTCTTTTCAGGAATCCGTCATTTCACCTAACCTGTTGGAACTATGTTCACAGCGCTGTTCTGTTTCTTGGTCATACTGGCTAGAAATCTGTTTATTTTATCAATATTTCTAGAGAAGCAGTTTTCCAGTTTGTTGAGGGCTGTTCTGCAATTCTTTATTTTACTGATTTCTGCCATTATGTTTTCCCCCTTCCTTGGTTCTTCAAGGTCACTCTGTTGCTCTCTCTAATTTACTATTTGGACACTTAGATCTCTCTTCACTGCTGTAATTCTTCCCTTAGAAGTCTATTTTAAACTAAAACTCTCTCTTTTATGGCTGCTTTTGATTTGCAGCTATTCTTAATTGCTTTTTAGTTGTGAGTATTCCATAATCTCACTCATGGTTTCCTTTGAACTCAGGGTTTATTTAGAATATACTTCAATTCAGCTTCCGTTGTATCTTCTTCAGTGTCCTGATATTTGGCGATTTTAAAGCTATCCTTTATTATTAACTTCTTACCTTACTACATTATGGTTAAAGAACATATATGCATCATGCATTACGGTTCATGAACATGTCAATGGAGAACAAACATATATTTCTTCTTTGAAATTTATTGAGACTTCCTAGGTGGCATAGTAAGTGGTAATGATTTATTTTGTTTAAAAGACTGGGTATTATCTGTTAGTTTGATATAATATGTATAAGAATGCAAACAATAACTTGCATTTGTCAAATTTTCTTCTGATTTTTAGAAAATCATTTATTGCTTCTCATTTAATAGGTCCTATTTCTGGAGGCAGGTTTAAAATTAACGCATTCTATTTTGCAAGACAGGATTCTTTCCCTTAACTTAAAATACATTCATTTAAATGTATCTCTGTGGTTTCTTACACATGTCTATATTTTCCTCAGTAAGATAAGCTCCTTAACACGTCCTCCTGTTTTGTACTCCCCTCTTCTCATCCACTACACAGTACTGATACTATCTAGTATTTTAGAATTTTTTCTCAATTTTTCTGTATTCTTTTTTTAAAATAAATCTTTATTGTTAAGTTTATTACAATTATTCCTCTTTTATTCCCCCATAGCTCCCCTCCATCCAGTTCCCACCCCACCCTCTGCCCTTACCTCTCCACCACTGTCCTCATCCATAGGTGTACAATTTTTGTCCAGTCTCTTCCCACACCCCCACACCCCTTTCTCCCTGAGAATTGTCAGTCCACTCCCTTTCTATGCCCCTGATTCTATTATACTCACCAGTTTATTCTGTTCATCAGATTTTTTATTCCCTTGATTTTTAGATTCACTTGTAGCTATATATGTATTTATTGTTCATAATTTTTATCTTTACCTTTTTCTTCTTCCTCTTCTTCTTCTTAAAGAATACCTTTCAGCATTTCATATAATACTGGTTTGGTGGTGATGAACTCCTTTAGCTTTTTCTTATCTGTGAAGCTTTTTATCTGCCCTTCTATTCTGAATGATCGCTTTGCCGGGTAGAGTAATCTTGGTTGTAGGTTCTTGCTATTCATCACTTTGAAAATTTCTTGCCACTCCCGTCTGGCCTGCATAGTTTGTGTTGAGAAATCAGCTGACAATCATATGGGTGCTCCCTTGTAGGTAATTAACTGTTTTTTTCTTGCTGCTTTTAATATTCTCTCTTTGTCTTTTGCTCTTGGCATTTTAATTATGATGTATCTTGGTGTGGTCCTCTTTGGATTCCTTTTGTTTGGGGTTCTGTGCACTTCCTGGACTTGTAAGTCTATTTCTTTCACCAGGTGGGGGAAGTTTTCGGTCATTATTTCTTCAAATAGGTTTTCAGTATCTTGCTCTCTCTCTTCTGGCACCCCCATAATTCGGATGTTGGTACGCTTGAAGTTGTCCCAGAGGCTCCTTACACTATCTTCAAATTTTTGTATTCTTTTTTCTTTTCCAGTTGGGTGTTTTTGTTTTTTACTTCTTTGTATTTCAAATCTTTGACTTGATTCTGGTGATCCTCTAGTCTGCTGTTGGATCTCTGTATATTATTTTTTATTTCAGTCAGTGTATGCTTAATTTCTAGTTGGTCCTTTTTCATATCCTTGAGTGTCTCACTAAATTTCTCAGCCTTTTCTAGAAAATTCTTGAAAAACCTTATAACCGTGGTTTTGAACTCTATATCCAGTCGTTTGCTTTCCTTCATTTCTTTCATTTGGTCCTGTTTCTTTGTCTCCTCATTTTGGCTGCTTCCCTGAGTTGATAGAGTGGCTTTGTGTGCTAGGTGTCCTCTAGGGCCCAGTGGCTCAGCCTCCCCAGTTACCTGAGGTGGATACTCTTGGTGCGCCCTTTGTGGGCTGTGTGCACAGTCTTGTTGTAGTTAAGCCTTGATTATTGTTGGTATCACTGGGAGGAATTGACCTCCAGGCCAATTGGCTGTGAGGATCAGCTGTGTCTATGCTGGGAGAACTTCTGTGCTGGAGATAGCTTTATGAGACAAGAATTGCAAAATTGCAAAAGCCTCTGTGCTCAGCTTGGATGGGGCGCAGTCTCAGGTCGGAGCAGACAGCTTTGGCTTCCCGTCAGCCCTGCCCTATGAGGCCCCTGGGTCTCAGTGTCCCTCAGTAATGGCTGCAAGCATCTCTGAGAGAAAGCCGCCCTCGAGTTTCGTCGGCTGCCAGACAGTCCAGTTTCTCCCCAAATGAGTCTGGGTTCCCAGAGTCTTGCCCGGAACTGGAGTTCAGTGCAGCTGGAAGCTTCCATCCCTATCCCGCTTGACAAAGCCATCCACGCACTCAGCCACCAGTCCTCTCCGCATGCGTGCGTCTCTGTACCTCAGCCTTTTGCAGCTCCTCTGAGTCTCAATGTGCTTTTCTCTTTCCTTCTAGTTGTAGAATTTCCACTCAGCCAGCTTTCCTGTGGTTCTGGATGGTGTTTGTTTTGTATTTTAGTTGTAGTTTTGAAATTGTTTTGCGAGGCAGCAGTTTCAGTGTTTACCTATGCCACCATCTTGGTTTCTCCTTCTGTATTCTTTTAGTCAAGAATAAACTTAGCATGGGGCCCCATTGCTTACTCCTGGGATTTCTGGTTCTGGCTTCACCCAGAACATGGACCCCTCATAGAATTTCTAATCTCTGTATTTAAGGAGAAAAGAGCTTAGCCCAAGGCATCATGGAGAATCACAAATGAGGTACAGGCTTTGTCACGAGGAAGAGAAAATGGCCAATGAGCTCAAGCACAGCCCATCCAGCAGACCTCTCCACTGTCCAGGCCCTCAGAGAGCACTTTCCAAGAGGACCCCAATGAGTCTCTACAATAAACCTATGAGCTTGATCCTAGGCTCACCCCGTGTGTAGAGGCACAAGCACTCAGAGACACGAAGTGACCTGAAGACTTACACAAGCATGTGGCCGAGTGACCACTGTGCTGTGGAGTGGTAGGGTGCTCACCTGGTAAATAGATGGTCCCACACCTGTTGGGTGGTACAAATGTTCTGTAATAACACAGAAATATGAGGCTGGAAGTGGAGTCCCTGCTCAGGAAGGTGGGCAGCTGGTATTCCACCAGTTTGTCTAGTCGGTGTGCCTGGGGGTCTGCACCATACAGGAATTTTTTTTAGGAAACCACGAGTGGGTGCTGGGGACACTTGGCTGGTTGGCAGCTGGGGCCCAGGGCTGGGCTGACTGGCCTCCGTGTTCTGCTCAGGATGCCCCCATTGGGAGGCCAGTCTTTGGCATCTGACCAGCAGCTCTGAATCCTGTGGGGGCAGAGTCCTGGCTTCCAGGAAGGGCAGGTGGAGAAGGTGAGAGGCCTTCTCACTGGGAGTGTTAGGGATCCTTGAGGCCAAACTCACCTTCCATGATTCTCCAGTTCAACAGTGCCCGCCTGACCTCCTACTCTCCAGAGAGTTCTGGGTAATCAGCAGAGCAGCTGGGGGCTCCCAATGGGGCCACCACCTTAGTTTCAGGCTGTGAGCACATTTGAACTTAAGAAGGTTTCTCTTTGTGTTTCCAGTTTCGGTCTCTGTACTAAACTGAAAGGTTAACAGAAAAGCAGTTGGGCCCTCCTATCTTGGCATCAGCAGTGCCACAGGCAGGGCTGGAAGGTAGAGTTGGAGTGTCTGGAGATGCAGATGGGGAAGTGCTGGACGTGGGAGGACCCCGGGCTGCCAGCTGGAAGAACTTCACGTCATTCCACACACCTTTGATGAGGACCCGCAGCATGTTCTGCTGGTGCTGGCCTGGCAGGTCAGGCGGCCTATGCCCTCCAGGCACTGGCTTTTGGCTTTTGGACTCCAGGACCTTGTCCTTGGTTTTCTTGGGCAAAAACAGCACCTCTTATTCTTCTCCTTGGTGACCACTGCCATGGATGGTGGGTGTTGCTGTGGCCTCTCCACTGCTGGGCAGCCTGCTGACCTGGAGAGAGTGGAAGGTGCACTTGAGGGTGTTGTTGGCAGTAGGCAGGTCTTTGTTTTTCGAGTTTCTCTTCCTGTCTTGAGGGCTGGCTTCTGTCCAGTAATCCACCTGCCGCTCCATCAGCTTGGCGCCATCGCCCTGGCTGGGGGAGGACAGGCCCCACTCACTGACAAGATGAGTGGAATGACAAGGCCTCATTGGCGATCAGAGGTATGGACAGAGGGAAGGATGAAAGCACGCTGCAGCCCAAGGGGTTCCATCATCTGAGTCTCCCGATGTGTCTGAGGACTGTTCTACTATCCCAACATTCACCACCTCTTCAAAAAGAATGAGCTATAAGGACTCCTCGTTGGGGCTCTTCTGCTTGTAGGAGAGCAGAGCTTCCTCGATGGGCAACTGGTAGGCACAGTTGGCCTCGTGATGTACTGTGTGATTCTCATCACGATGTCCAGCGTGTCCTGCATGGCGCTCTCGGCCTCCAGCTTGTGGAACAGGTCCCGACAGGCCAGGTCCTAGAAGAAGCTGTTGTAGCAATAATGCATGGAGCCCAGGTGCCTGGCCATGGGGTCGGAACCTAGTGGGATGACCAGGAAACTCATGTAGCCCAGCTAGTCGAGCATCTTGTAGGACAGCAGCTCCAGGAAGATCCGGAGCACAGCGCTGAAGTAGTTGTGCCCCTGCCACCAGGATCTTTACCCGCTTCGGGGCCTGGGAATTATAGTGACAGTATGTCTGTATGTGCCAGATGATACAGCTGAAGGCCGCCTGGATGTCAGCCCTGGAGCGAGTGCACAGCAAGGCAGCGTGTGCCCTTGCAGGGTGTCCATGGGGAACTGCTCCTGCCAGTTGGAGGTGTTGACGAGGATGATGTTTTCAGGCAGATGGTCATCAGAGATGAGGATGTGGTTCAGCTGGTTGTACATGGTCTTCCTGGGGATCTGCAGCTGGCTCCCTGCGTCTGGACAGCGCTCAATATCTAGGCTGTTGACCTGCTTGTTCTGTGGTTGTGCCGTCTGCCGCTCCTTCAGGTATCTGCCCCGGCCATGGTGGCTGGGATGCTTCCCCTTGGCCTTTGGTGGAGGGGATGATGAGAGATTCGGTGTTGGTGATGGCCCACTGGGCAGCAGCTTCTTGGGGAGCATGTCCAGGGCTGAGGTCTCTGCCTCCGGGCTGTCCTTGGGCTGTGCTGGCTGCTACCCTGGGTGGGCATGCTCTGAGGCACTAAGTGGGAGACACTGTCACTTGGCTATTGCTGCCTGGGCTTGGTCTTCCCGGGCACTGCGGCCAGACTAGGAAGCTCCTTTGTTTTGTTTTGTTTGTTTTGTTAACCCTCACCAGAGGTGATTTTTCCACTGATTTTTTTAGAAAGAGTTGAAACGAGGGGGAGAGACAGAGAGGGAGAGAATCATCAATGTGAGAGAGACACGTGGATTGATAGCCTCCTGCATGTGCCATGACCAGGGCTGGAGATCAGGCCTGTAATTGAGACAGGTGTGCCCTTGACCAGAATCGAACCTGGGACCCTTTAGTCCATAGGCCAACACCCTAGCCCCCAGTGAAACTACTAGGGCTGGGAAGCTCCTCCTGGCTCTGGGCACTGTGGATGCTCCCCATGTCCG
This sequence comes from Plecotus auritus, assembly GCF_963455305.1. Lineage (NCBI taxonomy): Eukaryota > Metazoa > Chordata > Mammalia > Chiroptera > Vespertilionidae > Plecotus > Plecotus auritus. The sequence goes on from NC_137774.1 coordinate 43,788,292, forward strand.
TTTTCAAACTGAAATGTGGCAGGCCTTCCCAGTATGGCCTGAGCTTGGGCTTGATGGTGTTGGGAAGGCTGTCATCTTCCTCCCTGTCTGGACTATTGTTGCTGGTTCTCCAGCATGTTAGACAGAAGGTGCAGGTCCTCCTCCACTCGGGGACATGATCTGCAGGGTCCTGCTCTGAGTGTAGGACCTCCTCTGACACTTGTTCCCTGCTCAACCAAGCCATGACTTTCTGATTAAAGTTTGGATGCCTTGTCATGGACATTGTTGTGACTTTCAATAGTCGCTGCTTCCTGGGCTCCCTCACCTCAAAGTCATCCTGGTCCGGGTCCTACCCATGGGTGGCACCTTCACCGGCCTCCTGCTCTGAGAAGCTCTCATACTCCTCCTTAGAGTAGTGATTTGTGGACTTGGGTCTTTGGCTGGCCCGCATGGTGCTGCCCTCATGGTGAATGGACTGGCTAGACATGGGAGGAGGTCCAGATTCAGGCAACTTTGTGAGAGGGGATGCTGTGGGCCACCGAGTCGGAAACACTGTCGCTGGGCTGTTTGATGCCCGAGGGCCCACGTGTTCTCTTGTGCTTTGGCCAGATTTGCAGGCTATTGTTGGCTCGGGCCTGTGGATGCTCCCCATCTTTGTGAGCTGGAGTGTGCCAAGCCTTCAAAAAACAGTCTGAGCTTTGGCTTGGGGTGCTGAGGGTGCTGTTATCATCCTCCATGTCTGGGCCACTGTCACTGGGGTTTTGCAGTGTGTTAAATAGAAGGTCCCGGTCCTCATCCAACTCAGGGACATTTTCTGCTGTGTCCTGCTCAAGTCCACAGCCTCCTCTAACACTTCGAACTTTCCCAGCCATGCCACAACTTTCTTTTTGATATTTTGTGTCCTGGTAATGGACGTCTTTCCTAATATCCATGGCCTCTGCTTCTTGGGCATCTGTATGTCAATCCTCTCCTCAGCCAAGTATGGCCCATAGATGGCATTGTTGCTGGCCTGTTGCTCAGAGGTGAAGCTCTGATATAGCCCCTTGGAGTAGTTAACCTTTTACTTAGCCTTGCATCTGGCCTGTATGGCGTTGTCTTTCTAGTGGATGGGCTGGCTTGACAGGGAGCAGATCCAGAATTCGGCCATGTTGGCAGAAGCCTCCTTGATGCTGCTGAAGAGGCACAGCCCCTGGCCACCCTTGAGGGGTTGATGCCTGACCTTGGCCATGTGGATGGCGCCCACAGGGAGTGTCTTGTAGATCCAGATGGTCTGGTTCTTAAAGCGCTTCCTCCAGCGCAACAGGACCTGTAGGTTGTTGCCTTCTCTCTTGAGGAAGTGGGGGTCCTGCAGTAAGGTCAGCCCCAAGTCTGTCTCCAGTTGTCCACTGGGGAACAGCACACTTACGTAGGATGTGTTTGTAGCCCTGCATCTTCATGGTGATCACCATTGATATGAGGTTGAAGCCCTGCAACTTCATGGCAATCATCAGGGAGATGAGGTCCTTCTCCAGCTCTTTGAAGACCACCATCTTCACTAAGGTCATGTTGCACAACGTGGGCACGAATCTGAGGCTGGGGCTATCCAACTCCCGAGTAGCAAACAGGTTCTTGGGCATTGGTGTGCTGAGCCTGGGCACGGGGCTGGGGGTGCAGGGGGTTGTGGAGACCAGGACTGTGGGCATCAAGGAAGCTGCAGCTGCTTGCCCCATACAGGTCCTTTCTGTATTCTGGGGTGATGGTTTCTTTTCCCTTGTTGGGACAGAGGAGATACATTCCGTCAGGGGCAGCTTATGAACTGCCAGGTGGGTTGGGGGCTGTAGTGCAGACCGAACCCCTAAGCACTCAGTGTTTATTGTCAGGAGGTGGGACACGAGTGATCCAAGGACAGTGTGTGTGAAAAGGGACCACATGACTAGGTCAGGGAAGGCCTGTGTGGTGTTCTTGCAAACTCAGAGACCTAAAGTTATCACAAAGGATGTTCTGAAATGAAAACTTTTAAACTAAAAGCAGTTTATGGTGGGTAGTCATGTCCTAGGCTGGCATCTTCCCTGACTAAGGTCAATTTTTACCTTAACTGAGCCTGTCTATTGTCTTTTGGCACCTACAATAACATATCTTTGGAATGTCAAAGGAATTTCCCTTTTTCCGGACCCTTCAAAGCATAGGCAATGCTCTGTGAAGACCACAAATCCCCTCATTGTTACCGAGTTAATTGTTGACTTGTAACTATCCTATATCCACCTATGTAAAAGAAGTATGTCTGTGGCATTTTACTCTTTATGCAGTCACGGAGGATTCCACACTTTGATTTCTCTGGGATCCTAATGTATCACCACTGGATTTCATGTTACCAACATATAACTCCTGTTTTGATTGTAATGTATAAAATGAGGTGCAAAATTGCCATTCTCCAGAGCATTATCTCAATCCGCTGAGATTTTCTTCCCTCGAATTGTTGATAGCTGGGCTTAAATAAACTCACAAAAGTTCTTCACAGGTTTGAGTGTTTCTTACTTTGACATTTACTTGGTGTAGTGGGTCAGGATTCCAAAGAAGCTCATCGTGGACCATACTGTGGACCTGGTGTTAGGATTCAACAAAAGACCCATTGAACCCACTGGTTCCCCACCCATCCGGTGAACCTGGGTGAGTTGTGTCTTAAATCCAGGACTTTTCCCTTGCTTGTGGTAGAGAGCTAGATTTGTTTGATCTGCATTTTTAAACACTCCAGGTGGAACTAAGATTAAGGGCTGAGGGATCTTAGGCTAAGACAAGACAGTAGGAAAAAAATGGGTGGCTGGTTTTAAATTGTGGCTTTCCAATAGGAATTGCTTTCTGATAATTTGAGGAAAAAACACACCTTTGTTGTGTAAATTAGAGTTGAATTCAATCAGCTCCAAAAATACAGGGGCATGTCCTTCCTCCAGCCCAAGTATCAGCTATTCTTAGTTGACTAAGAATCTCTGTGGAGGTGTCAGGTCATTCCTTATGACATGCAGGAGCCCCAAAGCAAAATTTCAGCTCAACTGCAATTAAAGTGACTCATTCTTGTGGGGGATTACCTGTAAGGTTTGGTGACCACTCCCTGAACCCTCTGGTTGTTTTAGACAGCAGGGAGATAAACTGAGGCACATCAAAGGGTGGAATGTGATTTTCAGGGTGAGAGCCTCATGGAACTCAACCCATAAGCAACACATGTTGACCAACTACATTATATAACAATCCTAGAAACGTTGCTCAGAATCGGCAGATATCAGAAAACATACACACACACACACACACACACACACACACACAAAACTACAAAACAACAACAAAACACATCTAAAATAAACATGGGAAGTTGTGCCTACAAGGCCAGGAGATCTTAGATCCCAGCCCTCATTAATACTCCTGATAGGAAGCTTTTATTTGCAAGTGCTTTACAGAAATGGGAAGATTTAACTAGAAAATATCCACCTAAAAATGGCCCAAATACAGTTTTCTTTGTGTGCCTAAATTCATTTTTTGACATGCAATAAGAATTAGAAAAATGCAAGCTCTTACATTAAACTGAATGAATGAATGGAAACATATCTTGATTTGGAAACAAGGAGATTCTAAGGAGGAGCGCTAATACATTCTCTTAAAAACAATTAAGGAATTAGAAATTTTAGAGACTGTCTCTGAACTCTTATGCAGCCAATAAATGCCAACACCCCATTCTTCTGCCTTCTCTAGCTCCCCCACTATATCCTTCACCCTTTCCCTTCCCTTCTTCCTTCCCCTCCACTACCACTCCCTACTGACTTAAGGAATATTGAGAATAGAATTCCAACAGCTCCTTTTGGAGAAATGCTTATCTCAGCAAGAGAGGATCCAGCAATTGTTCCTGATTTTCTCAGTGACCCTGATGGGTTCACAAAGGCATTTACCTGTTAGGATATGTAATCCTGGCTATTCTAACCGATTCCAATGAATATAGCTAATGGTTTCTGCCAGCAAATGCAACACAATTTCTTCAGTTTATGTTGTTCATTATATTCTGTTAGAATCATAAGAAACTGAAATAAGATGTAGAAAAAGGGGGGGGGGGCAAAAACAACCATCGGGTTGATCCAAGGGTGTTTCCCCTTCTCACTGATAGTTTGGGAGAAGTTGAAATTATCATAGAAACAGGAGCCACTAAGACCCCTATAGATACTGGGGCTACTTTATTTGTTCCTAACCACATCCAACTAATTGTCTTCTCCTTCAGAGTAAAGCTTCTGTGCAAATGGCAGGAATATTTAACCAATGTCTGTTTTTAATCAAAACCTGTTTCGAACCTGGGAATGTTATAGCCATATTAGCAAATATACATCTTTGCTCATCAAATCTGCCCCAATTCAACTTATAGGGAGAGGTGTTTTGTTTGTTTATTTGTTTGTTTTATGAAATTAGTGATACCCACACATAATTTTTCCAGAAGAGTAATGTGTATTTAGAAATAAATGAACAAGATACTGAGCCCAACAGAGCCTGAAATGAACGCAGTGGTGTGTCCTCAAAGTTGGGGTCCTGGCTGCACCCAGGTTTCCTCAGAGGCTCTGGAAGAGGATCTGCTGGTGGAGTCATGGACAGACATAGAGAGGCATGGGGGCGATGGTGAACATTCAGCAGGCAAGATGGGCATTTGGCCAGTATTTGTCTGAAAAGGAGCCCAGAGTTGGAACCGCATACGTGCACCTCTGTCCTATACCCACCCAGGGTGGAGGGAGCTGGGCCCCTTTGTTCTGAGCTCAGGCTTATGCAGTTCTGAACCCAACCCTCAATGGAAAATTGGGAAACTGGTGTCCACAGAGTGGCAGATATTACCTAATGTTCATGACATTCAGAGTCCAGAGTTCAGGAATGTTCAGACCTTCCAGGCCAAGGCTCCCACCTTTCCGACAGAGTTGGTCTGGACATTAGAAATCCTGACATACTGGACAGCTCCTGCCTGTTCCTCTGTTTCTAGGGGTCAGGGGACACTTTTTTTTTTTTTAACTAAGAGGAATTTTTGTATTATTTTATTATGGTTTAAAGCATAACATATGTTTCCTTTTCCCCCCATGAGCCCCTCCCCGGCCATTTCCACCCCCCAGCAAATGCCCCCACCACCTCAGTGTCCCTGTCCATTGGTTCTGCTTATATGCATGCATACAAGTCCTTTGGTTGATCTCTTACTCTACCCCTGACTCTCCCCTGCCTTCCCACTGAGGTTTGAGGGTCTGTTTGATGCTTCTCTGTCTCTGAATCTATTTTTGTTCATCAGTTTATGTTGTTCATTATATTCGAAAAGTGAGTGTGATCATGTGATATTTATCTTTCTCCAACTGGCTTATTTCACTTAGCATAATGCTCTCCATGTCTTCCAAGCTGTTGTGAATGGTAGGAGTTCTTTCTTTTTTACAGCAGCATAGTATTCCATTGTGTAGATGTACCACAGTTTTTTCTACTCATCTGCTGATGGGCACTTAGGCTGATGGGCATTTAGGCTGTTTCCAAATCTTAGCTATTGTGCTGGTATGAACATAGGGTTGCATATATCCTTTCTGATTGGTGTTTCTGATTTCTTGGGATATATTCCTAGAAGTGGAATTACTGGGTCAAATGGGAGTTTCATTTTTAATATTTTAAAGAAACTCCATACTGTTTTCCACAGTGGCTGCACCAATCTGCATTCCCACCAGCAGTGCACGAGGGTTCCTTTATCTCCACATCCTCACCAGCATTTGTCCTTTCTTGATTTGTTGGTGATAGCCATTCTGACAGATGTGAAATGGTATCTCATTGTGTTTTTAAAAAATATATTTTTATTGATTTCAGAGAGAGATAGAAACATCAATGATGAAAGAATCATTGATTGGTTGCCTCCTGCATGACCCCTAATGGGTCCGATCCCCAAACCTGGGCATGTGCCCTTGACCGGAAACGAACCTGGGACCTTTCAATCCATAGGCCAACACTCTATCCACTGAGCCAAACCGGCTAGGGCAGTGGTCGGCAAACTCATTAGTCAACAGAGGCATGCATATGGGCATGACCGGTGGGTACAGACAGCAGGGGGTTGGTGGCATGTGTGGGGAGGGGGGATGAGGACAAATATGTGATATCTTAATCAATAAAGTAATTAAAAATAAAATAAAATAAAATAAAATAAAAATGCACCCCCCCAAAAAAAAACAAACAGAGCCAAATATCAACAGTACAACGATTGAAATTTCTTTTGAGAGCCAAATTTTTTAAACTTAAACTTCTTCTAATGCCACTTCTTCAAAATAGACTAACCCAGGCCGTGGTATTTTGTTGAAGAGCCCCACTCAAGGGGCCAAAGAGCCGCATGTGGCTTGCGAGCCGCAGTTTGCCGAACATGGGGCTAGGGCCCTCATTGTTTTGATTTGCAACTCTCAGGTGATTAATGACTTTGAGCATGTTTTCATAAGGCCATGAGACATATGAAAACAGATTTTTTTTTTTTTTGTGACTAACAAAAAGAATTTTATTAAACTCACTGAAGTCACATGTCCACATATAGCCATCCTCACTGTGGCCAGGTCAGTTCGATATGCTGATACCTCCACTCTGGGGCCCTGAGCCACACTCCCTAGAACCACCTGGATGTGGGAATTGGCAGCTGTTAGAAAGAAGGAAATGGAAGTCATGTCCACCACAGGCCATTGTCAAATAAAACATTGATTTCTGGTTTCCACTCCGACATATAAGAGCTTGGAAGTCCTTACTCTCATCCTTACAAGAAGAAAAAAGATGAACAATCCAAAACAACAGGAACTCTTTTTAGATCCATCAGATCATTGAAATCACATGGCTGGAAATTAACCTTTGCTGCTGCAAACCACTGAGATTCAGGCCTCCTTTAACGCAATACAACCTAGCACTAGCACGTGTGTGTGTGTGTGTGTGTGTGTGTGTGTGTGTGTGTGTGTGTGTGTGCGCGCGCGCGCAAATGATTTTGGGTGAAATTAGAAGAAAAGCAGACACCGAGGAGGTGTCAATAGGAAGAAAAAGGAGGTTGGAGGCACTTCTGCCTTGTGACAGTCCTCCTCCTACTTGATAGCTACTCCCCCTCATGAGCCTGAACATCGCTAAGAAGCACATGCTGCAATAACCCATTGGGCAGGCAGGGGAGAGACAGGCTCTGACAGGTACAATGACTTATCCAGGATCAAGAAGAGGTAAGAATGAGGGGTTGAGTCTGAGCTCAGGTCTGTCTCCTCAAATCTGGGACCCTGGCTGCAGCCAGACCTTAATGGCTATGGAGAGGGGTGTGTTGGTGTCACTGTGTACACTGTTGGTATTCCATGGAGAAGGTGAGTGAGCAGTCAGCAGCCCACAGGACTATCTATAGTTGTTATTAGGTGAGGGGTGTCGGGGGGGGTGGCAATCCCAGGAAATGAGGTCACTTCCTAATAGAACTTGGAACCCCCGTAACCAGGCACCCACTTTCTAGCAACTGCCCAACCGCCACTCACTTGGCAAGAGCCAGTTGACAGTTCAACATGTTCTCTTGTTGTGTTTCCAGTTATCAGGGCTCTGGTTCCCGGAGACCCTGCAGTGAGAGTTGTTCCAGACTCTGTAGACGGTTCCACACTCGTGCCCGACATCTCTGGACGTTTTCAAGAAGATCCCGTCAGGTAAGAGAAGGTGGCCTGGGTCAGACCCATTCACGCCAGACCAGCCTCCTTTGTGCTCCATCCCTGAGTAGCCCGCATGCCCCTCCCCTTCATGTGGTGGGAAGAGGGACCTGAAGGGAGAACCCCGGGGCAGGAACATTTTTTAGGGCGGCTGATCACCTAGAGGCCCTGCTGTGATCACACCCCAGGGCAGGGCAGGGCAGGCAGTTGGAATGTGGTTCCAGAGGGGTCCCTTATCTGTGCCAATGGAAGTCCTAGCCCTCGAGCTGTCATGCCTTTTCCTCGCCAGTGGAGGTCTCAGCAGATCCACTGTGTGTGTGTCTGGAGTGGAGGGTCACAGAACCAGCAAAACAGGGCTCTGAGGCTTTCCCCCTGGTGACTGGGAACTGTCTTTACAGAGCTCCACACAGGAGAACAGAGAGGAGCTGACAGATGTGGTCCTCAACTCCATGCCCCTGCAGGAGGCACAGGTGCCCCATCCTTCTTCCAGCGTGCAGACCGGCAACAGGGTGAGTGTAGGTGCCCAGTTGACCCAAACGCCAGAACCCCAGGGAGTCAACAGGACTTGGGTTCCAGAAGGTTCCCTGCTACTCCCCTGAGATCCCTCCCAGCATCCAGTTTCCAAAGGAATCTGGGTCCCCATCTTCTCCAGTCAGGAGCTGGGGCCTCCCTGGGCTGCACATAGTACCAGGACGGGGACTGCTTATCACGGCGATCCATGTCTTCATTGCTATGGGACCTGGACCTTATCCCCTTCTGTTGCCATGACAACGGTGCGACCCTGAACACACCACACGTCCTAATATCCAGACCCTCCAGCCCAGGAAAAGCCTCTGTGTCTCATCTTACACTGGGATGTTTTGTCAGAAATCACATGGGTGACACTGTTAATACAGCATGTGCTGTCTGTCCTATGCTAGGCAAATGACCTAAGATACTAATGTGTTTCATATTCCTCGCCTCCAGTTCTACTTTTCCTGCCAAGAACCTTTTCTCTTATCAATGTGAAAAACATTCAAAGCTGTGAAAAAGTTTTGTGTGTTTATTTGAACCAAAGTGTCGACAATTGCCAGGGAGCAAAATCTCAATGGGTTGAGAGAATGCTCCAGAGAATGGCAATTTTGCACCTTATTTTATAAGTTACAAGCAAAGTGCAGACTTATGCGGGTTACATGAAATCCATGGGTGATAGATTAGGCAGAGAGGAGAGCACAAGGTGTGGAAACTTCTGTGATTGGATCAACGGTAAAATGATAGGCACATACTTCCATAGGTGGATGTAGGATAGTTTCAAGTCAACAATGAACTGAGTAACAGCGAAGGGATCCGTGATCTCCGCAGAGCACAGAGTGGTGCCTGTGCTTGAGTTGTCCAAAATAAGGAAGATTCCTTTGATAATCCAAAGATATGTTATCATAGATGTAAAAAGGCAGTACACAGGCTCAGTTAAGGTAAAGATTGACCTTTGTCAGGGAAGATGCCAGACTAGGACATGACTGCCCACCATGAGCTCCTTTTAGTTAGTATTTTAATTTCAGACCATCCTTTGTAGTTACTTAAGTTATCTGAGTTTGCAGGACCTCCACGCAGGACTTTTCTGATCTAGTCAGGTTAGCATGTGGCCCCTTTTTTCGTCCATACATCCTCCTTTTGTTCAAAATCAATTCAAATTATGCATTGATGATCAGTGTTAGTGTTTTGTCTTGCTGAACAATGGACCATTGGGGATGAGGCAAGACTATAACCTTAAATGGTATTCAAGGTGCAATTATTATTCAAAATAAAAAGGCAGGTGAATGGGAGGCCATGAGATCCTATATGCCTTTGTTAAACAATATTCTGTATCGCCGAAACCGGTTTGGCTCAGTGGATAGAGCATTGGCCTGAGGACTGTAAGGGTCCCAGGTTCGATTCCGGTCAAGGGCATGTACCTTGGTTGCGGGCACATCCCCAGTGGGAGGTGTGCAGGAGGCAGCTGATCGATGTTTCTCTCTCATCGATGTTTCTAGCTCTCTATCCCTCTCCCTTCCTCTCTGTAAAATATCAATAAAATATTTAAAAGAAATATTCTGTATCAATTTTAAATTTTGAGCTACCATGGGCACAGTCCTTTTGCTGCTTATCTTAAGTTTTGGTGTTTTGCATCTAGTATAACATTTACATACCAGGAACAAAAGCAACAGCATTAAAGCAGTAACACCATTTAGGAATAGAAAATGTCTAGTGATAGACTGAGGGGAATAAGCATCTCAGCCAACCAAAAAACCCTTTGCATGCATTATCATAATTGTTTATTAAGCTAATGATATGTTTTCCTCCTCCATCCACTGCCCCTTGTACTTATGATATGTTTGGCCAGATGAATTAAGACTCTCTACTTTTTCATTATCATAACTGATCATCAGAATGTCATTGTCTAGTGGGTGGGAAAAATTTGCAGGTATCCAAATTCAACTTTTCATATGTAATAAGGGAGAGGCCTGGGGAGATGGATATTGTTTCCTTTAGGAAACCATGAAGAGGGTAATAACAATATAAAATCATTTGATGTACATTTAATCAATAACAATGAAGTGATAAAAGAACAAGGTTTGAGCAGCAGTAATTTGTGAGCATCCAGGCCTTGGCGACTTCTTGGGATAGCTGTCAGCCCCCATGGCCAGTGGTTTCTCATCCTTGAAAAGTCTTTGATCTCCATGGTGGATGGAGGCCAGTGTCAGAGACAGATGTCCATTTGTGGTAGGGCATCTGATAAGGTAACATCCCTTTTAACACGTTGGAAAGAGTCTTTAATTAATGTGTTTCAATAAACAAAAATCTCCTGGTTGTAAGTTTTGGTGTTTGAAGTCTTTGTTTCTTGGGAGTACTGTGAAATGAATGTCACAAATTTATCAGTCCCTATAACCTTCTCAATGAGTCATTGATAGTAATGTAGAATGTCTGCTTTTAGTTTTTCTTATATTTGGAAAACAAAAAGATTTAAAAATAAGCAGTATTTTAAACCGAGTCATATAAACAATAATTATATTCACTTCATTTAGTCCAATACCCATTTTTTTTGTTTATCCTGATTATTTGCCAGTATTTTTATGAATTCAGTTATTCCTTAGAGTTCTATACATTTTCATTCAGTTCAAAGATATGACCTGCTTAGAAACCTGTAATTTTGAGTAAATCAGAATCCTTTTCATGGATTTTTCTAAAGATGTAACATATTTGAAAATGCATTAGAGTAAAACAATAACTATCTATGAATGAAAAAACAAAGTGGCATGGTTATAGATTTGATTATAATGCAATTGATAAAAAAACTCTGCTTGTTTAGTAAGCTATATCATTTTAAGACAATGATTTTTTGAAAATAATAATTACTGTAAAGTGAGAGAGAATAATGTAATATATATATATAAGTACGTATATTTAGATTCAACACATAATTTCAATATAGAAAGAACAAATAATATGTAAGATTTTAAAACATTGTCCATGGCTTCTTGTATTGAGCATTGGGTATAATTCATAAACTTCCAATGTTTGCGCCACAAATATCTGGAGTCTCACTGCCAGACACCCTCACAGGCAACCATCCCTCTTGGCTGGACTGGTGTCACTGACAGTCAACTGTTAACACCTGAGAGTATTTCATTTGAACTTTTCTTTGAATCTTGGTAGATCCCTCAGAGGGCAGGTTGAAATCTTTAGAACATCCATTTTAATAAAAGCTTATGTACACAAATAGCACATTTTTATTTTTTAATTTAGCAAAGCTTCCCATGTAATTTCAAGTATATAAAATAGGCCTAATTTAGTTTAAAAACATTGCTTTAATAAGGATAGAGAATAAATCCTTGAGGTATTCCAGGGCCCGTTGGAATTAACTCAAAGTCATTCTTTTCTTTAAAAAGTCTCTTAAAATGGAAACTCTGGGAAGGTTGCAAATATACATATACAAAAGCTTATAGCCTGGACTTTTTGTAACTCGAAGTAAAGCAAACACAGACTTACGGTAATAACTCTAAAATATATTAATCACACTAAAAACAGTTTTAATATTAAATATTTTGTCCAGACTACAGAATTCACCTTAATTTACATACGTATTTAATCTTTTTAGTCCAATAAAAGATTATATGCTAGTAATGCCATCTGGAGGCTGAAAATTCACCACACACATCACATAGATGAACACATATCACATAAAGACCATACACATAATTTGAATTACTAATTTTTACAGAGAAAATGCAAGAATTTTCTTATAAAGTTAAACTTTCACAAAATTTTATAGCCTGTACTGTACCCCTTTTACAAACCATTCGTCAACTTTCACAAACCTTACCCATTCAGAAATAACTATCCTTATGGAAACTTACATTTGTCCTTTTCCTTCAAATATGACTCCCTATACCTCAAGCCTTCTATTATCATAACTATATAATTTCTTCCAACTTAACTGGAACTTTTAACTCTTAGGAGTCTTAATTTGCAATGATAAGCACAAAAGTGGACAACCAGCATTCCTTAGATTGACGTTGATGAACATATTTTAATCACACTCTCATGTTCAAGAAACACACCTTCAACAAAGCACAAAACATTACATCAACAGCTCCAAATGCATTTTACAGACCTTCTGTAATGAAAAACCCAAAAGCAGGTGAAGTTAAGATTTGCCTAGCAACCAATGTTTCAGTATTTCATGTTATTTCAATCTATCTAGATATTCCATAACTTTCATTAAAACTAAGTTAGAAAGAAATAGTTGAAATAAGCTAAAGTGATTTGTGTAGGTGGGTAAGGTAGTTTTTCTATTGGGATAAGACATATCTTCCAGAGATTTGTATTTTTAAAAATGGCCTAGACAAGAGGTCTTGGTGTACTCAGGTATTTCCATTTCAAAGGTTCTGGGACTTTGGTTGCATAAAGCCAATTATCTACAAGCCTCTGAAATGAATAGGGGAGGTTTGGCAAGGTCAAAGGACATGGTGGGCTTTGAATTGTTTCTGGAACCAAACCTCTGGCCCCATGAAGACTTCATTTGTAAAACTAGGATAGTCATTTTCAATACTCAGGGTCGGGTTGCCACCCAAATGTTGGCAAGGGACTGACAAATTCATGCACCCAATTTATATTGCGACCAGGTAGTGTAACAAAAGAAGACTGGACTTCTCTTGAGGGGTCAGGATTAAGTTTCTCCCGTTTGGTAAATATGTACCCAAAAGAGGTACATATTTTGTACCTCAAGTCATTGTGGGCTGGTTCCCCATCTACAGAAAGACATATGAGCAAGCCAAGTGTTAGAGGCATCTCTGCACATTTCTGGGCTGTTTGGGGCCATTCTGAGTAGGGTGAGTACCCTGTTAAGCCATCTCTCAGGCTCTCGTGGAAGTTAATAATGAAAAAAAGGTGATTATCAAATATTTGGTCAGTCTCAAGATCAGTTTCCTCTTGGGAGGTTCCTTTCAAATCATTATTTTCCCTTTTGGTTCAGTATCTGCTTCATTTATTCTAAATATGTATAACTATTCTGGAAAAAGCATATGTGGGATCACTCATTTCATAAAAAAAAAAAAAGGAAAAGAAACCTCAGGTATTAAGTGAATTGGGGCAGATTTGATTAGCAAACCATATATATATATATATTTCCGTGACATTTCCAGTCGGAAGGAAACAGGTTTTGATTAAAAAGCAGACATTTGTACAGGAGGTTTAGTCTGATGGAGAAAGTAATTAGTTGGGTGCAGTTAAGAATAAGTAAAGTAGCCCTAGTATCTACAGGGGCCTTAGTGGCTTCCCTTTTTATGATAATTTCAAATTCTCCCAAAATATCAGTGAGAAGGGGAAACACTCTTGGAGCAACCCTATGCTTGTTTTTGTTTATTTACTTTTTCTTAATCCTATTTCATTTTCCTATCATCCTTAAAGTGGGCAGACTTCTCTACAGGAGTTTCCTTACAACCTCATTAAGTAATTCTGTTGCTGTGTTGCGTTGTACCCCGAATCTCACAAAGACGCCTCAAAAAGTCGAATTATGGAGTCATTTATTAAAGGCCGGCGGCATACGAGGGGCAAAAGCTCCAGATCTCGCAGCCCTGAAAAGCTTGCCACATCTGGCTTATATTGGCAGAATATCACAAAGGTGTCGATTACATCTTTGGGTTTGGAATGAGGAACCTGGTTTGCACAAAGCAGTTACAGAAGCGAAATTGAGCAAGTTAGTTATCTATAGTTTTGGGTCTACAGATCACTGAATCAACAGAAACACATTATCTAGGGCCACTGAGGCAATTTAGAATAATTGTGCTGTCCACATTCCGGGACCACTGAGTCAACCAGAATGCATTATTTGTAGCTACTGAGACAATTTAGGGTAATTGAGCTGTCCTGGTCCCCAGAAGAATGTGCTTCAATAACCAGTGAGATCACAATCAATGGGATATTCAAACCACCATCAATGGAGTGTTAAATCGATTGGGATAGCATACATAAGTTCAGAAAATCAAAATAACTTTTCTATGTTTTTAGCAAGCAAATAAGTACAGAAGCCAAACAGCAGGGTTAAAATATTAAACAGCATTTTTTACCCAAGCATTGTTGCTACCATGCTTCAGCTGGGCTCCCAGAAATCAGGAGTATATTAATTGGAATAGGTTAGAATAGCCAAGATTGCATTTTCTATCAGTTAAATTTCTTTGTGAATTAGTCAGGGCCAAAGAGAAAATTGAGAATGATTCCTGGTTCGTCTCTGGCTGAGAGCAGCTTTTCTCCAAAGGGAACTGGTTGAATTCCTATTCTCATTTTCCCTTAAGTCAGTAGGGAGGGGTAGTGGAGGGGACAGAAGGGGAAGGAAGAAGGGAGGGGAAAGAACACGTCTGGACAAGGAAGCTCAGAGAGCAAAAGATGTAGTGGACGTGCTATAGAAGGAGAGAATGGGGTGATAGCATTTATTAGCTTCAGGAGAGTTAAGAGATAGTCTCTACAATTTCTCATTAATTTATTTTTTTAAAAGATTTTGTGTGTTTCTCTTTAGAAGCTTTGAATTTCCAAATAAAGATATGCTTCCTGTACATTCATTCAGTTTCATTTTAGGGCTGACATTTTTCTAGTGTTTTTTTTTTTTTTTTTTTTTTTTCCTGCAAAAAATTAATTTAGGCACCCAAAGACAACTGCATCTTGGCCATTTTTCAGTTGATATTTTCTTTTAAGTCTTCCCATTTCTGTAAAGCACTTGAAAGTCAAGGCTTCCTTACAGGGGTTTTTGAGGGCTGGAGTCTGGGAGTTTCCTGCCTTGGAGGCACAACTTCCCATGTTAATTAGAGGTGTGTTTGTTTTCATTGTTTTTGTTGTTATTTTATATCTGCAGAATCTGAGCAAATTTTCTAAGGATGTTATGTAGTGGGTTGAAGCATGCTGCTTATTGCTCCATGATGCTCACACCCCTCAAGTCTCATTCAACCCCCTTATGTGCCTCAGCTTCTCTCCCAGCTATCAAAGCTACCAGAAGGCCTCTAGCCACTTTGGCTCAGTGGGTAGAATGCAGGCCCTTAGAGGTCCTGGGTTTGATTGCAGGTCAAAGGCATGTACCTTGGTTGCAGCTTAATCCTTCACCCTTGTTAGGGTGTGTGTGGGAGGCAACCAATCTATATGTCTCTCTCATTTTCTCTCTCTGTATCTCCCCCTCCCCGTCCAGTCTCTCTAAAAACCAATGGCAAAAATATACTAGAATGAGGGCAAATAAATAAATTAAAAAAAAATAAAACAACAGGAAGGGCTAGGAATGCTGATGGACCAAACCCTATGGGCTCTCCCCCAGAAGAGCCAGTCAGTTGAATTACAGTTGAGTTGGAATTTCCCTATGGGGCTCCTGCTTGGCATGAGGAATGACCTCTGACACCTTGCAAAGATTCTTTTTATTTTTTATTTTTATTGTCTAAAGTTTTACATATGGCTCCTCCCCCAACCTCCATTGACCACCTCCTCCCCTCCCACCCCAAACCATTCCCACCCTGGAAAAGCCCCCACCGCCCCAGCATCTGTGTCCATTGGTTATGCTAATATGCATGCATACACATCCTTAATTGCTTAAGAACAACTGAGATTCCGGTCAGAAGGAGGATGTGCCCTGTTATCTTTGAAGCTGAGCAAATTCAACTGTCACTTATACAGTGAAGGTTTTCTGCTCAGATTCTCAGAAAGCAATTCCAAATGAAAATCCATAATTAAAAACCAGCTACCCATGTTTCCTCTTGTCTCTCCTTAGACTGGGTTCTGTCAACCCTTAACCTTAATTCCACCTTGAGGATTTAAAAATACAGCTCAAATAAAGTCAGACCCTCTACCACAAGCAAAAGATCTTGGATATAATAGACAACTTAGCCAAATTCACCTGACAGGCAGGGAACTGGCGGGCACAATGGGCCCTTTGTTAGGTCCCAGCACCGGGTCTGGGTCTGCAGGGCGGTCCTGTGTCAGCTTCTTTGGAATCCTGCCACAGGAAGCAAGTAAATATCAATGTAAGCCGCATTCAACCCTGTGCAGAGTTTCTCTGAGTTTATTGGAGCCCAACTGTCAAGAATGGCCAGAAAACAAAATCTCACTATTTTGAGGTAGTGCTCCAGAGAATGGCAGTATTGCACCTGCTTTTACACATTACAATCAAAAGTGGAGATGTATGTGGGTTACATGGAATCCATTGCTTAGAGAGGCAGGAGAAAACAAAGCAGGGAAATCTCTGGGATTAGATAAAAACTAAAACGATAGACACATGCCTCTCTTATACAGGTGCCTAGAGGCTAGTTAGCAGTCAGCAATGAACTCAATAGCAATGAGAAGATTTGTGGTGTCTGCAGAGCACAGAGAAGTGCCTGTGCTTGGAGGTGTCCAGAAAAAGGGAAATTCCTTTGACATTCCAAAGGTGTGTTATCCTGGATGCCAAAAGACAATAGACAGGCTCAGTTAAGGTAAAGATTGACCTTTGTCAGGGAAGACGCTGGCCTAACACATGACCACACACCATAAACTGCTTTTAGATAACAAGTACTGATTTTAGGCCAACTTTGTGGTTAATTTATGTCTCTGAGTTTGAAAGGCCACCATGCAGGCCTTACCTGTGCTAGCCACAGGCGAGCGTGTGACCATTTTTCATGCACTCTCTCCTTCGATCACTTGTGTCCCATCTCTCGCCACCAATCATGTCCCTCCTTTGTCCCACCACAGGGGGAGAAACCATTAAGTACCTGTATGCTGCAAGCAGCTGCAGCTTCCTCATCACCTGCAGGCCTGGCCCGCTCGCCCACTGTGCTCAACAGCCCAGTGCCCATGAACCTCTTCTCTACCTGGGAGGTGGACTGCTCCAGCCCCAGCTGCGTGCCCAGGTTGTGCAGCCTGACTTTAAAGAAGCTGGTGGTCTTGAAGGACCTGGAGAAGGAGCTCATCTCCATGGTGATAGCAGTGCAGATGCAGGGCTCCAAGGGCATCTTGAGATCCCACGAGATTGTGCTGCCTACTAGGGGACCAGTGGAGACTGACCTGGTGCTGACCTTCACCCTGCAGTACCCCCACTTCCTCAAGAGAGAAGGCAACAAGCTACAGATCATGCTGCAGCAGAGGAAGTGCCATAACAACCAGATCATCCTGGGCTACAAGACTTTGGCCACAGGTGCCATCCACATGGCCGAAGTGATGCAGCGACCCCCCGAGGGTGGCCAGGTGCTGAGCCTCAGCAGCCGCATCCAGGAGTCCTCCATCAAGGTGGCTGAGATCTGGATCTCCTCCCTGTCCAGTCAGCCCATTTATTATGAGGCTGGCACCATGCAGGCCAGGCCCAAGGACAAGTCCACAGATAGCTACACCGAGGGGAAATCTGAGAGCTTCTCTGAGCTGGAGGCCAGCTACAAGGCGCCACACAGGCAGGACCTGGAAGAAGATGACTTTGACCTGGGGCAGTCCAAGAAGCAGCAGCGATGCATGCAAGGAAACTTGAAGCAGAAAGTCATGGCTCTGCTTCCCGGGTCCAACATGTCGGAAAAGGTCCTAGACTCAGATCAGGACCCTACAGAGCATGTCCCCGAGGTGCAGGAGGACCTGGACCTCCTGTATGACAACCTTGAGAATCCCAGTGACAGTGACCCAGACATAGAGGACGATGGCAGCATCCTCAGCAACACCAAGACCAAGACCAGACAATACTTTGAAGGCCTAGCACACTCCAGCTGGCAGACCGAGATGAGGAGCATACATGGTGCCCAGAGGCAGAAGGAGCCTCCTCGCCTGGCCGACATGCCTGCGAAGGCCCAGGGCCCGGGTAGCAAGCTATTCAGTGGCAGTGTCTCTGACTTGATGGCCTACAGCACCCCCACCACCATGGTGGACAAGACCCGGATCTTCTCCCTATCGAGCCACCCCGTCAACCACCTGGACAGTGCCATGCCAGCCAGCAACAAGGCGGAGTCCACAGATAACTTCTCCGAGGGAGACTCTGAGATCGTCTTCTCTGAGCTGGAGGTCAGCTACAATGCCGCCCACAGGCATGACCTGGACAAGGATGACTTGGGCCTGGAAAAGCCGATAGGAAGAAGGAGGTCCATGACCAGGCAACAGAACTACCAGCAGAAAGTCGCAGAGTGGCTGTGCAGGTTTCAAATGACGGAGGAGGTCCTGGATTCAGAGCAGGACCCTGAGGAGCAAGTCCCCGATGTGGACAAAGACCTGGCTCGTCTGTTTTACAGGCTGGTGAACCGCAGCGACAGTAGCTCAGACATGGAGGATGATGACCGTCTCCTAACCCCTCCCATGCCTGAGCTCATGACATACTCTGATAGCCTGTCAAGCGGCCCAGATATGGAGGAGGATGACAGAGTCCAAGGCACCCCAAAGCCCAAGCCCAGGTCATAGTTTGAAAGCCTGTCAAGCGACAGTGGCTCCGAATGGGTGGCCCACAGCATGCCCAAACCTGGGGAGCAGTCGGCACAGCCTGAGGACAGCCCGGAGGCAGAGACCTCTGCCCAGGACATGCTCCCTAAGAAGCTGCCACGCAGCAGGCGCACCACCAAGACCGAGTCTCTGGTCATCCCCTCCAGCAGCTCCAAGGGGAAGCAGCCTGCCTGCCGGGGCTGGAGCAGGTCCCTGAATGAGTCGTCCAACAGCCTGATCAAGGAGCGCTGCCCAGTCCCACAGAGCCAATTGCAGGTCCCCAGGAAGACTGTGTACGATCAACTGAACCATATCCTCATCTCCAACGACTGTCTGCCCAAGAATATCATCCTCATCAGCACCTCTGACAGGCAGGGGCAGTTCCTGTCGGACGTCCTGCATCAGCACACGCTACCCGTAGTGTGCACCTGCTCCATGGTGGATGTCCAGGAGGCCTTCAGTTCCATCATCTCCTGGATACAAAGATACCGCAACTGCCATACTGAGGCCCCGATGCCAGTGAAGATCGCGGTGGCGGGGGCTCAGCACTACTTCAGCACAGTGCTGCGGGTCTTTGTGGAGCATCTGTCCCACCAGAGCCCTGACTGGCTGGGCTACCTGCACTTCCTGATCATCCCGCTGGGTTCCCACCCTGTGGCCAGCTACCTGAGCTCCGTGGATTACCGCTACAACAGCCTCTTCCAGGACCTGGCCTGGCTGGACATGTTCAACAACCTGTAGGCCCAGAGTGCTGTGCAGAACATAGTGTCAAGAATCACAGAGTACATCACAGGGGCCAACTGTGTCCACCAGCTGCCCATCGCAGAGGCCATGCTCATCTCTAAGCCGAAGAGCCCGGGCAAGTTGTCCTCACAGAAGTTCATTCCCTTTGTGGGGGCAGTGAAAGTTGGAAGAGTGCAACCAATTTCAGCCACGTCAGGAGACACAGATGATGCGGTCCCCTCATGCTCAAACGTGCTTTTGTCCACCACCAGGGAGGCCTCACACAACCCAACCTCCTCCTCATCGGTGAATGGAGGCCTGTCTTCCCCCAGCCAGGGTGTCAGTGCTGAGCTGATGGAGCTGCAGGTGGATTACTGGATGACAGCCCAGCCCACAAACAGGAAGAGAAACAGGGAGAAGGAAGACCTTCCTATCACCAAAAACACACTCCAGTGCACCTTCCGGTCTCTCCAGGTCAGCAGGCTGCCCAACAGTGGCGAGGATACAGGCACGCCCACAATGTCCATGACTGTGGTCACCAAGGAGAAGAAAAAGAAGGTGCTGTTTTTGCCCAAGAAAGACAAAGGCAAGGACTTGGAGTCCAAAAGCCAGTGCATACAGGGCATCGGCCGCTTGGTCTGCTCAGCCAAGAACCAGGAGAACAGGTAGCGGGTCCTCATTGATGGCGTGGAGTGGAACGACGTGACGTTATTCCAGCTGGCAGCCCAGTGGCCCTCCCACGTCAAGCACTTCCCCATCTGCATTTTCAGACACTCCAATTCCACCTTCTAGCCCTGCCCCTCCCCTTGCCCTTCACCCTGCCTGGGCCATGCCCAGAAGGGCCCAGCTGCCTTTCTGTTAACAGTTCAGTTTACTACAGACACAGACCCTGGAAACTCAGAGAAACTGTTTTAAGTTAGAATGTGCGCACAGCCTGGAACCTAAGGGGGTTGTCCCCACTGGGACCCCAAAATGCTCTATTTAATAACCAGAACACTCCGGCAGCTGGGAGGTCAGGTGGGCACTGTTGAGCTGGAGCATCATGGAAGGTGTGTTTTAGCCTCAGGATCCCCAACAATTTCAGTGAGAAGGGTTCTGGCCTTGGAGACCTGCCCTCCCTGGCAACCAGGGCTCTGCTTAACCCTGGGAGCTGGCTGCAGCCTGTGTTCAGACTCAGAACTGGGTCGCCAGAGGCAAAGGGCTGTCCTCCCATTTGGGCATCCGGAGCATAATACGGAGGCCGGCCAGCCCAGCCTTGGACCCAGGCTGCGTACTAGCCAAGTGGCCCCAGAACCATCCACTTATGGTTCCCAGTGAACTCCCGCCTCACAGGGCAAAATAACAAAAAAGAGCTGCATGGTGCAGACCCACAGGCACACGGGCTGGACAAACCAGTGCCCTCCTTCTTGGGCAGCGACCCACCTTCGTCCCTACCTCTTCATGTTATCACAGAACATTCGCAGCCATGCAACAGGTGTTGGACCAGCTATTGACAAGGTGAGCAACGAGCCTCTCCACAGCAGAATGGTCATTTGGCCACTTGCTGGCTGTGAACTCTCAGATCACTGCATCCCTCTGAGTGTTTGTTTCTAAGAACAGGAGGTGAATCAAGGGGCAACCTCATAGGGTTTTTGTAGGGACCCTGTAGGTTGTTCCCTAAAGCTTTCTCTGGGCGCCTAGATAGTGGATAGGTCTGTGCTAATTGGTCCTTTTTCTTCCTCATATATGATTCTTCTTGGGGCCTTAGGCTAAGCTCTTTTCTCATGTCACAACGAGCCTGTAGATTCTGTTATTGGGTGAAGCCGGAGCAGAAACCCCACGGGTGAGCAGTGGGGCCCAGGCTAACCCAGCTATCTGTGATGGGGCTGGTTTGGGCTCACTCATTTAGCAAATATGTGAGAAGCCCTGGCAGGTACAGACACGTCTCTAGGCACTGACCATATCCAGTGCACAGAGCAGACCCCAAGCCTGCACTTCAGACCTCCTAGTCCAGAGCGATTCAGTCATTCTAGGCTGCACAGGCTCATAGTGTCCACAGGACAGTTGATGTGACATCCTCCTGGCCTCCTCTACCTATGGCTGCATCTTCCAGTACTGTGAAGAGGACGGGAGACCTTTGTTCCAGCAGAAAACGTGAGTCAGTTTTGGATCAGAGCCAGGAGGTGAGTGTGGGGACTGTGAATTCAACGTGCTGGCAGAACCCTGGATCCCACACATGGTGGGGTTTCTGCAAGAGGGCAGAGGTCTGAGGGCTTCTCCTAGAACAAAGGGACGGAGTTAAAGTGAGCTGTGCATGTGGATATGGGTGGTGTGGGCGAGCAGTGGAGCTCAGTGGCAGAGTCAGCTTCTCAGAAAATTCATACCCGTCTGCTCCTAATCCAAGTCTGCCTGCACCCCTAATCAGGGACCATGATCACTAATTTGATAGAACCTCCTCAGTGGCAGCTTGAAAAGTGTACTCCACCCTGTGGGAGTTGAGTTTCAGTGGGAGGCGAAGAACCCCACAGGGCAGCTAGTGAATTAGGCAGCATGTAGCTCCAGGAGCCAAAGTTTGAGGTGATAGGAAGGTCCTGGGAAGCTAGGGATGGAGACAGAGTTTGTTTGCTCGCTCATTGGTCAGCTATTCCTGAAGCACCTACTGCGTGTCTATAAGTGACATGAACAGGGAGGACACCAGCCCTCTCAGTCCTAATGGGAGGGTCATGGGAGAGAGCATGGACACTGAGAGAGCATATTAGGTTTCCTGGAAGAAGGGGACAGGTGGTTCCATTATTGATCAAGAGCTGTCAGTTAGGAGGGCTTTCTGCCAGGCCCTCCTGGGCGACCAGGCGCATCTCTGCCAGGACTGCCAGACTGAATGTGGACAAGGAGTAGGTCTGGTTTCTGGATGGGCAGGAGCAACAGACACAGGACCCCAGGCTCTCTGAGTGGTGCTCTGGGAGGGCCGTGTGGAAGGAAGGCCAGGCCTCAGACTCTGCTGTGCACCTCTCTCTCTCCCCAGGGCCATCTCCTGCACCCTGGGCATCTGGCTGGACCAGCACCTCCAGAATTTCCCAGCCCGATGATGCTGTTGGCCTCCATAGAACCAACATTCCAGTCTCTGACCTGCCAAACGAGACCCAGTACCTCCAGTCAAGGCGGGAGCACCTGAGCCCACTGAGGCCGAGACAAGAGGAGGAGGAGGCCTCCGGGGGTGGTGTGGGTGAGTGTGCCTTTGGAAGGCACACAAAAGGCAGTGAGGGTGGTAACATGTCCTCTTCTTGGATCTGCAGAACCAGCTCCAGAGCAAAATCAGGAAAACCCTCCAGAGGCAACGCCACCCTAGTGGCCTCTCCAGAGCCAGAGCCGGATCCAGGCCCAGCTTTCACTGAACTTCAAGAGGCAGAAGAACCACCTGCAGCATTTGAGCAACTCACCCAGCTCCTGCGAGGCCTGTGGTGTCAGATCCCGGGCCACAGCGGGTGTCAGCTGCATGGCAGAGAGGGCACCCCACCCCCATTTAGATGCAGTGTTAAAATTTTGTGTTCATGTTACATGTGCTTATAATTTTACTGTATTCTTTATGATATTTAGTAACAGACTGTATTGTTGAGAACATTTAATGAAATACTCGTAAACATAGCCTTAATTTAGATTCTATAAAATTTAACCCTATAAACCCTCAGAGCTTTGAGCAAGTCTGTTTTTCTGGACCCTGACTCACCCAGGGAGAATTGTCCTCACCTTCTCCACCTGCCCTTCCTGGAGTCAGGACTCTGCCTCCCAGGGAGCTGGCTCCCCCTGTGCCCAGACTCAGAGCTGGGTGGCCAGAGGCCAAGGGCTGGCCTCCCAGGGTGGGCACTCTGAGCCCAATATGGAGTTCAGTCAGCTCAGCACTGGGCCTCAGCTGCCAACCAGCCAAGTGGCACCAGCACCACTCACTCTGGGTTCCAAATAAGCTTGACCCTCACAGGGGGAAAAAAAAAAAGAAAGAAAAAGGAACTGTATGGTGCAGACTGCACAGGAACACGGATTAGACAAACTGGTCAAATACTTGGTCCCCACCCACCCTTTTGTGTTAATACAGAACATTTGCTACTAACCAACATGTGTGGGACCAACCAAGGACCAGGTGAGCCCTGCCCCTCCACAGCACAGTGGTCACTCAGCCACCTGCTTCCTGTGAGAATTCAGGTCACTGCATCTCTCTGAGCGTTTGTTTCTGTGAACATGGGGAGAGCCTAGGCCCAACCTCATTGGGTTATTGTAGGGACACGGTGGGAGGGGGGACCCCCTGGGAAAAGGCCCGCTGGGAGCCTGGACACTAGAGAGGTGACTGGAGGGGCTGTGGTTGTTCTAATTGGCCATTTTCTCTTCTTCTTAAAGAAGCTTCTGCCTTACTTGTGATTCTCTTCAGGCTTTAGGCTAAGCTATTTTCTCTTTTGATAAAGACATTGGAGATTGCATTAGGGGTCCCTGTCCTGGGTGAAGCCAGATTAGAAATCCCAGGAGTGAGCAGGGGGACCCCATGCTCACCCAACTACCTGAGATGGGGCTCATTTGGGCTCATTCATTCAGCAAATGCCCTGCCCCCAGGACTGCACTCCAGTGCTTCCTTCTAGTCAGGAGTGACTCAGTCACACTAGGCTGCACAGGCAGGTAGCGTCCACAGGACATTCAATGTGACTTCTTCCTCAACTATCGCTGCATCTACTACACGTATTGTGAAGCAGAAAGTATATCTCTAGACCAGCAGAAAAAGTGAGTGGGCTTTGGATCAGAGCCTTAAGGGGAATATGGGGACTGTGACTTGGAGAAGCTGGCAACACCCTGGGTCCCATGCCTTGTGGGATTTCTGCAAGATGGCAGAGGTCTGAGGGCTTCTCCTAGAAAAAATGGAAGGAGGCAGAGAGAGCTGTGCATGTGGATTTGGGTTGTGTGGGTGAGTGGGAGGGCATGTGGCTGGACCACACAGGAAAGAGATCCCAGAGGATGGGTTTTTCAGGAGCACAGAGGGTCTTGAACTGGGACTTCAGTGATGGAGATGGGAGGTTTCCTTCCTTGGAAGGCGCACAAAAGGCAGTCATGGTGTAACATGTTCTCCTCTTGGATGTACAGAAGCAGCTCCAGAGCAAGATCAAGAAACACCTGAAGAGGAAATGCCAACTCTGGTGCCCTCTCCAGAGCCAGAGCAGGCTCCAGGCACAGCTGTCACTGAACTTCCGATGTGGAACCACCGGCACCATTTGAGCAACTCACCTCAGCTCCTTTGAGACCTGTGGTCCTAGATCCTGGGCCACAGCGTGTGTCAGCTGCCACGGCAGAGAGGGCTTTCCCTCATCCTTTATATGAAGTTTAAAAAATTTGTGTTCATCATATACATGTTTATAACTTCACTGTATTTTTCTTATACGATTCGGTAACCTACAGTCTAATGAAAGAAAATGTAATGAAATACTCCTAAACATAAATTTAATTTACATTAAATGAAATTTAACTCTATAAACCTTCAGAGCCTTGAGCAAGTCTGTTTCTTCTGGACCTCCATGGTGTTACTATGAGACATAGGTTGGGAATAATTAGTGTCTCAGGAGCCACCTGCTCTAAGGATGTAACGGTCTTGAGCCCAGGACAATGGGACTTTGGGGGAAATCAAAGGATGAGCATTGGAGCAGGGACCCGTTATGTCAGGGCTGCCCCTGAGAACCCACATTTCATTTAACTTCATTTCCCACCAGTTCATGGACAAAGCATGGCCTTACACGCCCTCTGGTGTCCACGTTGCAGAATGCCGTAGGGTTTAACCAGCAGCAAGCAGTTCCTGAACACTGACTGCCACCTGCACCTGGACAGAAACTCCAGCCTCCCCCACTCGCACTGAATAGCATTCTGAGCATCTCTTCTGTTGGCCCATAGTACTGAAGAGGGGACAGGGAATGTCCCAGGGCCTGGGGTCCACACTCATCTCCTCCACAGGCACCGCTTCCAAGTCTCCTCTGGGGTCAGAGCCTCTCTCCGCCCTCACTCCCTGAGCTCTGGTTCAGCTGGGCTTTTTCCTGAGGCTATTCTGTCTCAGCAGAGCCCAGCGGCCATTCCTTCTCATGGCCCAAGGCTGAACAAGGTTGTGGAAACAGCCTGGCTTCTCCTTTTAAATCAATCCTTTTCGATGCTCTGAACCACCCTGGTGAGGATAGACTAACTGCCTTGTACGGCACCCCACATGGCACAAGCTACAATGTCTCAGGACAAATGGGTATTAACTTTGGACTACACCCAGGGTCCCTGCTCTGAAGGAGTTCAGCCCAGTTGGTTGACACGGATAGAAAGGAAATTCTAATGGAGTGTGAGGAGTCCTAACGTTGACCCTGAGGACCATAAGCACTGAGAACGTGAGCCCATCGCGGGAACATTGTACAGACTCTCTTTAGGGTGCAATTCCTAAACCAGAAAGAAGAGTAAGTACTTGTCTACCCTCTTCATCCTGATTTCACAATGGCAGCCGATGAAAGCTTTGTGAAATTAAATGGAGGTCTGGAAATCAAGGGGCAGGTCTACCTTAGAGGTCCATGGTGATGGTCAGTGCACTTGTGCGCACTGGCAATGGGCCTGGAGGAGCAGCCACCCGCCTTGCGTGGAGCGTCTCCTCACCTTGGAAGCTCAGAACTGAGGTCTCAACAGATGCTGTTTCCTATTTTAAATTACACTTTTCAGTTTGGCTCTACTTTCCAGGGTCCTTTCCTAAGTTTCACAGCCATCCTCAAAACTGGAGGCAGAGGGTGATAGAAAAGAGAGGGTGGGGGCTGGAGGGACCTGGAAAGAGAAAAATGAGGGAGATTGGAGGGCAGGGCCAGGGCCTGGTGTGGGACGACCGTGCTAGTGATCTATTGCTGAGAGTTACCCCACACTAGAGACTTAACCAATACACACTTATTAGCTCACAGGTCTGTGACGAGGAATCCCTCATGGCTCAGCTGGGCTACTGTGGTCTCAACTGAGGCAGGATCCGTGTCACTGAGGGTCTGAGCTCACTCGGGGGGTCTTTGGGATTCAGTTTGGATGGAAGGCCTGACTTCCTCTCTATCTGTTGGTCTCATTCAGTGCTAGGCCATGTGAGTCTCTCCAGATAGCAACTCACAGCACAGAGGCTTATTCCTGTGGAGGGAGAGATAGAGAGAGAGAGAGAGAGAGAGAGAAAGAGCAGATCAGAGTGAGCAAGTGGGTAGGTACCAACTTTTAAAAAACTTTTCATGGTGGGAAGAGCTCAACCAAAGAACGTGTGTGCATATATGCATAACTCAGGGACACAGATAGTAGGGTGGTGAAGGCCTGGGGCGGGGTGTCAGGTATCGGCTAGAAGTGGACAATGGGGAAAAAAGGGGACATATGTAACACTTTCAAAAATAAACATTAAAAAAATAAATGAAATGGATTTGCTCTAAATGGTTTAAATTAATTTTTTTTCAAAAAATTAACTTGAGAGAGAGATAGAGATAGAGATAGAGATAGAGATAGAGATAGAGAAAGAGAGAGAGAGAGAGAGAGAGAGAGCAACATCAATGTGAGAGAGATGCATCAATTGGTTGCCTCCTGTATGCACCCTGATTGGGGATCAAACCCATAACCTAGGTATGTGCCTTGACCAGGAACCGAACAGCAGTCTTTCAGTACACAGGATGATGCTCAACCACTCTGACTGGGCCGGGCACGAACTTTGTAGAACCAAATCATGGAGGTTGTGTTGGATCCCTTGCTGTCTTATATGGAGTCACTAATGACACACAGACTTAAGGGAAGGGCACACATTCACACCATACGAGGAATGAAGACCATGGAGAGTCACTGAGGAGAGAACCGGTGACCCGAGGGGTTCATGCCTTGCCCAGGATAACAGAAGATGAAAATGCAGTGTGTGAGATAAACCCAGCTGTGTGTCCTCAAGGTGGGGTCTTAAGTGCACCCAGGTTTCCTCAGGGGCTCTGGGAAAGGCTGTGCTGGTGGAATCGTGTACAGACATGGAGATGGCATGGGGAAGATGGTGGGCATTTGGCAGCCTAGACAGTATGTGTCTGAAAAGGCACCCCGATCTGGAATCATGAAGGTGCACCTCAGTCCACAATCCACCCACAGTGGACAAAGTCGGGCCCCCTTATACTGAGCTCATGCTTACGTAGTCCTGAATCACATCCTTTTTGGATAATTGGGAAATGGAAACCCGTAGTTAGGCAAGGGTTGGCCAGGGTACATGACATTCAGAGTTCAGAGTTCAGGAATGTTCAGACCTTCCAGGCCAAGGCTCCCACCTCCCCCACAGAGGTGGTCTGAAAATTAGAAATCCTGACATACTGGGCAGCTCCTGCCTGTTCCTCCCTATGTGGGGGCTGTTTTGCTCTGGGATCCAGAAAGGGAGCACTGGCATGCTTGTGCGCACACGCCAACACACACACACACACTCACACACACACACACACAGAGTCTAGATGTGATGACCTTGGGTGGGATTAGAGGAAAAGCAGACACAGAGGAGGTGACGACAGGAAGGAAAAAGAGGTTGGAAGCACTACCTACATGTGACAGTCCTTCTCCTACTTTACAACTACTCCCCACATGAGCCTGAACAGCCCTAAGAAGCACTTGCTCTGGGGGAAGGTCAATGGGGAA
Organism: Plecotus auritus; assembly: GCF_963455305.1. Lineage (NCBI taxonomy): Eukaryota > Metazoa > Chordata > Mammalia > Chiroptera > Vespertilionidae > Plecotus > Plecotus auritus. The sequence goes on from NC_137774.1 coordinate 43,816,197, forward strand.
ATAAAAAGAGATATATGTACTACTATGTGCAATACTTTAAACAATAAAATAAAATTAAAAATAAAGAAGCACTTGCTGTATAACCCATTGTACAGGCAGGAGAGAGACGGGCCCTGACAGGCACAATGACTTACCCAGGATCAAGAAGAGGTAAGAATGAGGGGTTGAGTCTTAGCCCAGGTCGGTTTCCTCAACTCTGAAACCCTGGCTGCACCCAGAGCTTCTAGGGGGCTGGGGAGAGGGGTGTGTTGGTGCCCCTAGGGGTGTGTACTGATAAGGTGCTTCATGGAGAAGAGGGGTCTGCAGACAGCGGCCCACAGGACTATTTGCATACCTGTCATGAGATGAGGGGACTCAGCAAGACAATCCTAAGACCTGAGGTCACTATCTAATAGAACTTGGCACCCCCGTAACCAGGCACCCACATCAGCCCCACAGTCAGCTCACTTGCCAAGAGGCATTTGCCAGTGCAAGATGTTCTCTTGCTGTGTTCCCAGTGATTGGTGCTCTTGCTCTAAAGACCCCGCAGTGAGAGCTTTTCCAGACGGTGCAGACGTTGGTTCAACCCTCATCCCTGACGTAGCTGGCCATGTTCTAGAATATGGCCTCAGGTAACACAAGGTGGCCTGGGTCAGACCCATTCAGGCCAGGCCACCTCTGTGTGCCATCTCTGTGAAGCCCACATCCCCTCCTCTTCATTGGTGGGACGAGGGAACTGAAGGGAGATCCCTGGGGCAGGAACAGCTTTTGGGGCAGTGGATCACCTAGAGGTCCTGCTGTGATCACACCCCAGGGCAGGGCAGGCAGTTGGAGATGTGGTTCCAGAGGGGTCCCTTATCTGTGCCAATGGGAATCCTAGGCCCGCACGCTGTCATGCCTTTTCCTCTGCAGTGGAGGTCTCAGCAGAACAAACTGTGTGTGTGTGTGTGTGTGTGTGTGTGTGTCTGGAGTGGAGGGTCACAGAACCAGCAAATTAGGGCTCTGAGGCTTTCCCCTGGTGACTGAGAACTGTCTTTACAGAGCTCCACACAGGAGAATGGACCAGAGCCGTCACATGGGGTCCTCAACTCCATGCCCCTGCAGGAGGCACAGTTGCCCCATATCTACTCCAGTGTGCAGCACGGCCGCAGGGTGAGTGCAGGTGCTGGGTTGACCCAGACTCCAGGATCCCACGTAGTTGAAGAGAGCCCTGGGTTCCAGAAGCTGCCCTGCTACTCCCCTAGATCCCTCCTAGAGTCCAATTTCCAAAGGAATCTGGGGCCCGTATCCTCCCCACAACCCACTATCACTGTCCAGCCCCTTTCAGAAGAGATGCAAAGTCACTGCCCACAAAGTGTTAGGAATATGAGAAGGGAGACTTTGCTCCATTTCACGTCATGCTCAGTCAAGAGTATTTTTGCATTTTTCTATAGACTTTCCCTTTTAATGCCCATCTCCACGTGTTCATGTTGTCCCGACAATCCTTACACACCTTCTCCCACTCATAGTCATCATCGTGATTAGTAGGCATGCTTTTCTCAAAAGGACATGGGGGTCAAGGTCTCAAGTCTGTTGCTTTGCCCTTTGCAGCCCCGAGAACCAAATCCCCATGGTCCCTCCAGGTCAGGAGCTGGGGCCTCCCTGGGCTGCACAACATACCAGGAGGGGACCTTTTATCAGGGCTGGCGATCCAACTTTTCACTGCTGTGGGACCTGGATGTGATCCCCTCCTGTTGTCATGTCAACGGTGCTGCCCTGAACACCCCAGTTGTCCTAATATCCAGACCCTCCCACCCCAGGAGAAGCCTCTGTGTTCCCATCTTAGAATGGGATATTCTATCAGAAATCCCAGGGTGATCTTGTTAGCACAGGGAAGTGCTGTACATCTTCTGCTAAGAAATGACTAAGATACCAATGTGTCTCATCATCACTCATCTCCAAGTCTATGTTGCCTGCCGAGAACCTTTTCTCTTGTCTATGTAGAAAACATGGAAACCTGTGCAGAATTTTTCTGAGTTTAGTTGAGCCAAAATGTAGACAATTGCAGTGAAGCAAAATCTCAACCGAATGAGATAATAATGCTCTGGAGTATGGCAGCTTTGCACCTTGTTTTATACATTACAATCAAAAGTGGAGAGTTGTGTGGGTCCCATGAAATCCATTGGTGATAGATTAGGGAAGCAGGAGAAATCACAGCAGAAAAATCTCTGGGACTGGATAAAAGGTAAAATCGTAGACACGTACTTCTTTCATTCAGGTTGTGCAGGATGTTAACAGTCAACAATGAACTCAATAACAATGAGGGGATGTGTGGTCTCTGCAGAGAGCAGAGCAGTGCCTGTGCTTTGAGGGGTCTGAATAAAGGAAAATGACTTTGACATTACAAAAATATCTTCTTATAGATGCAAAAAGACAATAGACAGGCTCAATTAAGATAAAGACAGACCTTTTTTCAGGGAAGATGAAAACCTAGGACACCACTATCTACCAAAAGCTGCTTTTAGTTGAAAAAACAACAACACCACACACAACACTTATTCAGACCATCCTTTGTGATTACTTTAGGTCTCTAGTTTGCAAGGCTGCCACGTTAGCATGTGGTCCCTGCGATCACTCCTGTCCCACCTCTTGCCACCAATCACTGAGTGCTTGGGGTTCAGTCTGAGCTGCAGCCCCCAACCCACCAGATAGTTTATGAGCTGCCTCTGATGGCAATGTGCCCCCTCTCCCAACACAGGATAGAAATCATACCGCTATGTGGGCGACTGCGGGCCTGGACAGCATGCCCGCCGCACTCAACACACAGGTGCCCATGAACTTGTTTTCCACCTGGGAGGTGGAATGCTCCAGTTCCACCTGCGTGCCCAGGCTGTGTAGCCTCACCTTAACCAAGCTGCTGATCTACAAGGAGCTGGAGAAGGAGCTCAGTGCTGTGGTGATCACTGTTAAAATGCAGGATTCCAAAAACATCTTGAGGTCTGACGAGATTCTGCTGCCCCCTAGTGGTCATGTGAAGACCGACCTGGCGCTGAAATTCTTCCTGCAGTACCATCTCTCCCTCAAGAGAGAAGGCAACAACTTACAGATCATGCTGCAGCAGAAGCAGCACCTTAAAAACCAGACCATCCTGGGTTACCAGACGCTCCCCGTGGGCATCATCGACATGGCTGAGGTGATGCAGCGACCCCTCGAGGGTGGCCAGATGCTGAGCCTCCATAGCACCATCACTGGGGCATCTGCCCATGTGGCTGAGGTCAGCATCTCCTTCCTGTCCAGCCAGCCCATCGACCCCGAGGATAGCACCCAGAAGGCCGGCCTCAAGGCCAAGTCTAGAGTTCATTATCTGGAGATGGAGTATGAAATCTTCTCGGAACAGCAGGCCAACCATGATTCCGCGCACGGGCAGGACCAAGAGGAGGAGGACTTCGACTTTGAGGAGCCCAAAAAGCAGTGCCAAGGAGAAGTAAGATCGCCATTCATGACCAGGCAACAAGATGCCAACAAGAAAGTTGGGGCGTGGCTGCGCAGGGTGCAAGTGTTGAAGGAGGTCCTGGACTCAGAGCAGGAGTCTTCGGAGCAGGTCCCTGAGGTGGAGGACCTGGATCTGCTGTATGACTCACTAGGGAACCATGACAGTGGCCCATGAGGGTGTCCTAAGGACCCTGAAGCCCTGGCTCAGGCCATACTTGGAAGACCTGTCCCAGCCCAGCTCTGAGATGGAGAGCTAGAGCATCCACAGTGCCAGTGCCAGGAGGAGCCTCCAGGTCCAACCCAGGTGACGGAGAAGACAAGCCTCAAGCAACCAGTGGGCACATCACCAAAACCGAGTCTCTCCTCATCCCCTCCACCAGATCCTAGGACCTACGAGAAGCAGGCGGCTGCTGGGGCTGGAGCACATTCCTGAAGGAGTGGCAGGTGGCACAACCAAGAACAAGCGGGCCCACAGCCTGGACAACAAGCACTGCCGTGACCCACTGAGCCAGCTGCAGTTCCCCAGGGAGACGGTGTAGGACCAGCTGAACCACATCCTCATCTCTGACACCAGCTGCCCCAGAACATCCTCCTCCTCAACGCCTCCGACTGGCAGGTGCAGTTTATAACTGAGTCTTGCAGGAACACATGCTGCCCGGGGGTGCACCTGCTCCAAAGCTGAGGTCCAGGTGGCCTTCAGCACCATCATCTTGTGGATTCAGAGATACTGTCACCTCAATTCCCAGCCCCCGAAGCCTGTGAAGATCGTGGTGGCAGGGGCAAAGCAGTACATCAGCGCTGTGCTGTGGCTCTTCCTAGAGCTGCTGTCCTACAACCTGCTCCCCCCTGGCTGAGCTACATGCGCTTCCTGGTCATCCTGCTGGGTTTCCACCCCGTGGCCAGGTACCTTGGCTCCGTGCATTACTATTACAAGAGCTTCTTCCAGGACCTGGCCTGGCAGGACCTGTTCTACAAGAAGGCCCAAAGGGCTGTGCACGACAGGCTGGGCATGGTGTTGAGAATCACACAGTACGCCGCAGGGGCCAATTGTGTCCACCACCTGCCCATTGTGGAGGCCACACTCACCTACAAACAGAAGAGCCCCAATGAGGAGTCCTTGACCATCATTCCCTGCGTGGGGGGGTGATGGAACTGGAATTGTGGGACAATTCTGGGTTGCATCAGGACACTGAGATTATGTGGCCCGCTTGGACTCTAGCGTGCTATTTTTCCCCCCACTCCTCCCGACCCGGCCATACAGGTCTGCGACAAACAAGGAGGCCTCTCACATCCTTCAGGGCTGGTGCTGAGCTGATGGGGTTACAGCTGAATTACTGGATGGCAGCGCAGCCCACAGACAGAAAGAGAGACTCTGAGAACAAAGACCAGGCTACCGCCAGCAACACCCTCAAGTGCACATCCATTCTCTGCAGGTCAGCAGGCTGCCCAGCAGGGGTGAGGCTGCAGCCACGCCCTCCAGGTCCATGACTGTGGACAAGGAGAACAACAAGAAGGTGATGTGTTTGCCCAGGAAAACCAAGGACAAGGACGTGGAGTACCAGAGCCAGTGCCGGGAGGGCATCAGCCGCCTGATCTGCAGGGCCAAGCACCCTCAGGACGCACTGCGGGTCCTCTTCGACGGCGTTGAGTGGAACAACGTGGAGCTCCCAAGTCAAGCACTTCCCCACCTGCATCTTCGGATGTTCCAATCCCACCTTCGAGCCTGCCCGTCCCCTTCCCTTCCCCTGCCCTGGCCAAGCCCGGGAAAGACCAGCCGCTTTTCTGTTCACATTTCAGTTTAACACCGAGACAGACTCTGGAAACACAAAGTGGAACCCTTTTCAGTGTGAATGAGCTCACAACCTGGAAAGTAACGTGGTGGAGAACACAGGGAGCCCCAGCTGCTCTGCTTATTACCCAGAATGCTCTGGCGAGTGGGGGGTCAGGCAGACAGTGTTGAGCTGAACAATCATTGAAGGTGATGGCCCTCAGGACCCAGAAACCGCCATTGAGAAAGGTTGTCACAGTCAAGACCTGCCCCTCCTGGAAGCCAGGACTCTGCTTCCCAGGGAGTCAGCCTCACTGTGTGCCCGACTCAGCGCTGGCCTCCCATGGGGGCAACTGACAGAACACGGAGGCAGGTCAACCAGCCCTGGGCCCAGCTGCCACCAGCCCAGTGGCCCCAGCACCACCCTCTCGTGGTGTCCAATAAACTCCCCCCTCACGAGGCAAAACAGATGAGAAAAAGCAAAGGACCAGTGTGGTACTGACCACCTGGGCTCAAATACCGGTGCCCACCTTCCTGGGCAGGGACCCCACATTTCCCCACCTTTCCGTGTTATTATAGAGCATTTGCTACAACAGGTGAGGGACCAGCCATGTACCAGGTGAGCCCCTGCCCCTGCACAGCACAGTGGTCATTGGCCACCTGTTTGCTGTGAATCTTCAGGTCACCGCATGTCTCTGAGTGTCTGTTCCTCGGAACATGAAGGGAAATGAGGCCCAATGGGGTTATTGTAGGGTCTCAGTGGGGTGCTTCTGGGTGTCTGGACAGTGGAGAGGTCTGCTTCGGGGGGCTGTGTTTGAGCCAATTGGTCATTTTCTCTTCCCATTGACAAAGTCTAGGACAAATCTGTGATTCTCTTCAGGGCCCAGGGCTAAGCACTTTTCTCATTAGATAAAGAGATTGGAAATTCCATTATGGGTCCCTGTCCTGGGTGAAGCCAGATCAGAAACCCCAGGGGTGAGCAGTGGGGCCCAGGCTCACCCAGCTATCTGAGAGGGGGCTGGTTTGGGCTCACTCATTCAGCAAATATATGAGAAGCCCTGCCAGGTACAGACACATCTCTAGGCACTGACCATATCCAGTGCACAGAGCAGACCCCAAGCCTGCACTGCAGAGCTTCTTTCTAGTCGGGAGTGATTCAGTCACACTAGGCTGCACAGGCTCGTAGTGTCCACAGGACAGCCGATGTGACGTCCTCCTGGCCTCCTCTACCTGTAGCTGCATCTTCCCATATTGTGAAGAGGACTGTGGACCTCTGTTCTAGCAGAAAACGTGAGTCAGTTTTGGGTCAGAGCCAGGAGGGGAGTATGGGGACTGTTAATTCAAGGTGCTGGCAGAACCCTGTATCCCACACATGGTGGGATTTCTGCAAGAGGGCGGAGGTCTGAGGGCTTCTCCTAGAAAAGAGGACACATCAGAGAGCTGTGCATGTGGATATGGGTGGTGTGGGCGAGTGGGGTGGTCAGTGGACAGAGGGAGCCCCTCAGAAAATTCATACGCTTCTGCTTCTAATCCCAGCCCTGCCTGCACCTCTATCCAGGGACCTTGCTCACTAATCTGGTAGAACCTCCTCAGTGGCAGCTTGGCTTTGATCTCTACCCATGGGAGTTACCAGGTAAATGTCAACGGGAGGAGAAGAACCCCACAGGCAGCTAGTGAATTAGGTAGCATGTAGGTGCAGGATGCAAAGTCTGAGGTGTTAGGAGGTCTCTGGGAAGCCAGAGGTAAGGATGGATTTTCTTTGTTCGCTCATTGGTCAGCTATTCCTGGAGCACCTACTGTGTGCCAATGAGTGACATGAACAGAGTGGACACCAGCCTTCCCTGTCCTTATGGAGTTGACATTTGCGGGGTGGGGGGAGGGTAGGGAGAGGGGACAGGGACACTGAGAGAGCATATCAGGTTCCCCTGAAGAAGGGAGACAGGTGGTTCCCCCGTTGATCCAGAGCTGTCAGTTAGGAGAGCTTTCTGCCAGGCCCTTCTCGGTGACCAGACACATCTCTGCCAGGACTGCCAGGTTGAAGGTGGAGAAGGAGTAGGTCTGGCTTCTGGATGGGCAGGAGCAGCAGACACAGGATCCCAGGCTCTCTGAGTGGTGATCTGGGAGGGCCGTGTGGAATGAAAGGCCACGCCTCAGACTCTGCTGTCCACCTCTCTCTATCCCCAGGGCCATCTCCTGCACCCTGGGCATCTGGCTGGACCAGTACCCTCAAGATTTTTATCGGCCTCCAGAATTTCCCAGCCTGATCATGCTTTTGGCCTCCATAGAGATCAACTTTCCAGTCCCAGACCTGCCAGACCAGGCCCAGTATCTCCCTCACAGCTGGAGCACCTGAGCCCACTGAGGCGGAGACACAGGAGGAGGAGGAGTGGGTGGTGTGTGTGAGGGGTAGGGCATGTGGCTGGGCCACACAGAGAAGAGCTCCCAGAGGCTGGGGTTAGTCAGGAGCACAGAGCCGCTCAGGTCAGTGCCTATGGCCTGCAGTCTGGAGGACTTCCTGGGGGTGGGGGCGTGAACTGGGAGGTACCTGATGGAAATGGGAAAGGGAACTTCCTTGAAAGGCACACAAAAGTCAGTCACGGTGGTAACATGTTCTCTTCCTGGATTTACAGAAGCAGCTCCAGAGCAAGATGAAGAAACACCTAAAGAGGAAATGTCAACTCTGGTGCCCTCTCCAGAGCCAGAGCAGGCTCCAGGCACAGTTGTCACTGAACTTCCAGATGTGGAACCACCTGCAGCCTGTGATCCACTCGCCTCAGCTCCTGGGAGGCCTGTGGTCCCAGGTCCTGGGCGGCAGCCTGTGTCAGCTGCCATGTCAGAGGGGGCTTCCCCTCCCCAATAACAGCAGTTTTCAAAATGTTTGTGTTTATCTTACATATACTTTGAATTTGGTTTTTCTTATGCTATTTAGTAAAATCAAATGTATTTTGAATAAAATTTAATGAAGTACTATTAAAATAAATTTAACTTAAATTTTATAAATTTTAGCTCTATGAACCTTCAAAGTGTAAATTCCAAATCAAGTACATTCACAATTTTTCGCAAGTGTTCCATAACATCACAAACACTCTCTAGTTCCAGAACATTTTCAGAACCCACAACCTAGGTAAGTGTCCTGACCGGAATCAAACCTGCAACCTTTTGGTGTATGGGATGACTCTCCAACCAACTGATGAGGCACCCTGTCCAGGATGAGAAAGAGCAATATTTTCATCTGAATTTTTTCACTCTGGTTTAAACTGCAGTTGGATATCTTTTACATATTTTTTGGCCTATTCCTTGTTTTGGAATTTCAGTTTGAGACCCTTTGTCCTCTTTTCCATTGGATTGTTAGGAAATCTGAACTGTTATGGATATCAGCTTTTTGCCATGTAACTTGCAAATGGTTTCTCTAGTTTGCCATTTGTCTCAATTTGATGCGATTTGCCAAATAGATGCATTACATTTTGGTGTGGTCAAGTCTGTCTTCTCACTTTGAGGGGAAAAGATGTTTTCCGTCTTATCTGGAAGATAGGCTAGGTTGTATTGTGCTAACGAAGCTCTAAATCTCCGTGGTTTGCAGTAGCAAAGGTTAATTTCACAGTCATAGTTAATTTCAGATGGATTGAAAAGAGTTCCTGTTTTTTGGATTGTTCATCTCTTTTTAAATACTTTTTATTAATTTCAGAGAGGAAGGGAGAGGTGAGTGAGATAGAAACATCAATGATGAGAGGGAATCATTAATTGGTTGCCTCCTGCATGCCCCCCCGCCAACCTCCCAATGGGGATCAAGCCCACAACCTGGCCATGTGCCCTTTACCGGAATCAAACTTGGGACTCTTTAGTCTGCAGGCCAACCCTCTATCCACTGAGCAAAACCGGCCCGGGCATCTTTTTTTTTTTTTTTTTTTTAATTGTAAGGATGGGAGTAAGGACTTCCAAGCTCTTATATGTCAGAGTGGAAACCAGAAGTCAATATTTTATTTGACAATGGCCTGTGGTGGACATGACTTCCATTTCCCCCTTTCTAACAGCTGCCAGTTTCCACATGCAGTTGGTTCTGGGGTGTGTGAGTCAGGGCCCTGGAGTTGAGGTATCAGAACAACTAACTGGTCAGACCACAGAGATGATGGTTGTATGTAGACATGTGACTTCAGTGAGTTTAATAAGATTCTTTATACTAGTGACTAGAAAATACTTCTGATGTTCTCAGTTAAATTAGAGCAGCCAGCAAATGAGAAAAAAAGAGCTGTTAGCTATTAATAGTTGGGAGCCAGTGAACTGAAGGGTCTTGGGTTTGATTCTAGTCAAGGGTACATACCTCAGTTGGAGGCTAGATCCTTGGCCCTGGTAGGAGCAAGCGCAGTAGGCAACCAATCGATATCTCTTTCTCACATCTATGTTTCTCTCTCTGTGTCCCCCTCCCTCCCTTCCACTCTCTCTAAAAATCAATGGAAACTTATTTTTGGGTGAGGATTAACAAAAAAAAAAAATTATTGAGAAGAATGGCACTGCCACTTGCATTGAAACCTCAGGCATGTTAGCTGAGTTCTTTAAGCCTTGTTCTTTTCACGTGAAAAATGAGTTGCAAGGATAAAATTGAGTAATAAAGTTCTTAACACAAAGAGTTGGTATGTGGTGGGCACTCAATATACATGGCCCATTACTCTTATAAATACACATGTATGTAAACAATCCTCAGGTGGAAATACTAAGTGTAATATCAGCGAAACAATCTAAAGCAGTAAGATGTTAACAGAAATTGCCCAGGGCCTTCTAATGCTCTATTTCTCCATTTAATCATAAATGCATGGACTTACTAATTTCTGGATAGAAAGATAAAATATTGCAAAGGCACATATTCTCCTGAATTAATCTGAAATTATTTGAAGTAAAAATCATAAGGATTTTGGGGAAACAAAAACTATCCTAAATTTTATCTAAAGATAAGTATGCAAACAAATCAGGAAACAGTCGAAAAGAGTATAAGAAGGGGCCTTGCTCTGTCAAATAGACAGGCTTCTCAAGCAGTGCGGAACGGGTGCTGGAGTGAGCAGGCCCCAGGAGCTGGGCAGCGACATCAGGAACAGGGCTGAGCACACGTGGGACTGAGTGGATCATTATGGGGGCCCTTTAGCAACAAATAGCACTGGGACAGCTGGTCAATTATTGAGGGGAAAACTTTAGATCAATATTTCAGATCTTACCAAAGACATTTTAAATGTATTTAAGATTACTATATTTTACTGTGTCTGTTTCCTTTTGAAAATCGAATGCAGGTGGATTGAAAATTTTAAAAATAAAAAATGAGAGAATATAAATAGCCTCTATTTACTTCCATGATATAGAGATAGAGAAAACTTTCCACATGTTGATGTCTTTTTTGGGTGAGATGTAAAGGAGAAAAAAAGTCAGTCCCACGAAGTCCTGAGGAAAGAGCCTGCAGACAGAGAGGTGTGTGTGCCAAGGCCTGAGGTGGAGAAGGGTTCACTGGGTTGAAGGGCTGAAATAGGGCCCGTGTGGCTGGAGGAAAGAGGAAAGTATGAAACAGGAAGTTGTGCAGGCCAACGGGGTCCCGAGCCTGCAGAGTCTTGTTCAGGCTGTAAAATTTATTCCAAGTGCCATGAGGCCTTTTAGAGGATTTTAAGTGAAAGATATTTAGCAACTATCTGTTTGTATTTGACAATAGTACTTTAATACTCAGATATGGCGGTTGCATTTTTGATCAGATGCTTTTTCAGTGCCTAGCACATTTTATTCACATTTATAAAGATCCATTTTTAAATTTTATTTATTTTTATTTTTATTTTTTTGCAATTTTTTATTAAGGTATTATATGTGTATATATCTTACCATTTCCCTCCCACCCCACTCCCATACATGCCCTCAACCCCCAATATTTTGCATCCGTTGGGTACTCTTATATGCATGCATATAATTCCTTCGGTTGATCTCTTATTTACCCCACCTCTCCCTAACCTTCCTGCTGTAATTTGACAGTCTGTTTTATGCTTTACTGCCTCTGTATCTATCTTTTTGTTCATCAGTTTATAATGTTTTTTTGTTATCCACAAATGAGTGAGATCATGTGGTATTTTCTTTCATTGACTGGCTTATTTCACTTAGCATAAAGTTCTCCAATTCCATCCAGGTTGCTACAAATGGTAAGAATTCCTTCTTTTTTATGGCAGCATAGTATTCCATTGTGTAGATGTACCATTGTTTTCTGATCCAGTCATCTGCTGACGGACACCTAGGCTGTTTCCAAATCTTAGCTATTGTAAATTGTGCTGCTATGAACATAGGGGTGCATATATCCTTTCTGATTGGTGTTTCTAGTTTCTTAGGGTATATTCCTAGGAGTGGGATTACTGAGTCAAATGGGAGTTCCATTTTCAGTTTTTTGAGGAAACTCCATACTGTTCTCCACAGTGGCTGCACCAGTCTGCATTCCCACCAGCAGTGCTCGAGGGTTCCTTTTTCTCCACATCCTCGCCAACACTTGTCGTTTGTTGATTTGTTGATGATTGCCATTCTGACAGGTGTGAGATGGTATGGCATTGTCATTTTGATTTGCATCTCTCGGATAATTAGTGACTTTGAGCATGTTTTCATGTGTCTCTTGGCCTTCCTTCTGTCTTCTTTCGAAAACATTCTATTTAGGTCCGTAGCCCATTTTTTTTATTGGATCATTTATCTTCCTTTTATTAAGTTGTATAAGCTGCCTGTAGATGTTGGAGATTAAACCTTTATCAGTGATAACATTTGCAGATAACATTCTCCCATACAGTGGGGTTTCTTGTTGTTTTGTTGATGGTTTCTTTTGCTGTGCAAAAGCTTTTTATTTTGATGTAGTCCCACTTGTTTATTTTCTCTTTGGCTTCCATTGCCCTAGGGGCAGTATCAGTGAAGAAGTTCTTTCGGCATGTGTCTGAGATTTTGCTGCCTGTGGATTCCTCTAGTATTTTTATGGCTTCCGTCTTATGTTTAAGTCCTGTATCCATTTTGAGTTTATTTTTGTGTATGGTGTAAGTTGGTGATCTAGTTTCATTTTTTTTGCAAGTATCTGTCCAATTTTCCCAACACCACTTATTGAAGAGACTGTCTTGACTCCATTGTATGTTCATGCCTCCTTTGTCAAATATTAATTGTGCATAGCGGTTTGGGTCGATATCTGGATTCTCTAATCTATTCCCTTGATCTATATGTCTGTTCCTGTGCCAGTACCAGGCTGTTTTGAGGACAGTGGCTTTGTAATACAGCTTGAAATCTGGTATTGAGATTCCTCCTACTTTATTCCTCTTTCTCAGGATTGCTGTGGCTATTCGAGGTCTTTTTTTATTCCAGATGAATTTTTGGAGAGTTCTTTCTAGGTCTGTGAAATATGCCATTGGTATTTTAATGGGGAGTGCATTGAATCTATAGATTGCTTTGGGTAGTATGAACATTTTAATGATGTTGATTCTCCCAATCCATGAACATGGTATGTTCTTCCATCTGTTTACGTCTTCCTCTATCTCTTTTTTCAGTGTCCTGTAGTTTTCCGCGTATAGGTCTTTTACTTCCTTGGTTAAGTTTATCCCTAGGTATCTTAATTTTTTTGGTGCGATGGTAAATGGGATTGCCTTTTTAGTCTCTCTTTCTGTAAGAGGTGAAATAACAACAGATCCCGCCGAAATACAAAGGATTGTTAAAAAATACTAGGAACACTATTTACTATTTCACTATTGGTGTATAGAAATGCCATAGATTTCTTGGCGTTAATTTTGTATCCTGCTACATTGCCGAATTCATTTATTAAGTCTGTTAGTTTTTTGATGGAGTCTTTCGGGTTTTTTATGTACAATATCATGTCATCTGCAAATAAGGACAGCTTTACTTCTTCTTTTCCAATCTGGATGCCTTTTATTTCTTCTTCTTGTCTAATTGCAATGGCTAATACTTCCAGTACTATGTCAAACAGGAGTGGTGAGAGTGGGCATCCCTGTCTTGTTCCTGTTCTTAGGGGAAATGGTTTTAGTTTTTGCCCATTGAGTATGATGTTAGCTATGGGTTTATCATATATAGCTTTTATTATGTTGAGGTATGATCCTTCTATTCCACTTTGTTTTGAGTTTTTATCAAGAAAGGGTGTTGGATTTTGTCAAATGCTTTTTGTGCATCAATTGATATGACTATGTGATTTTTATCTATCAATTTGTTTATGTGATGTATCACGTTAATTGATTTGCAGATATTGTTCCATCCTTGCATCCCTGGGATAAATCCTACTTGGTCATGGTGTATGATATTTCTGATGTACTGCTGGATCCGATTTGCTAGAATTTTGTTGAGGATTTTGGCATGTATGTTCATGAGGGATATTGGCCTATAATTCTCTTTCATTGTGTTGTCTTTATCTGGTTTTGGTATTAGGGTGATGTTGGCTTCATAGAAGGAGCTTGGAAGTGTTCCTTCCTCTTGAGTTTTTTGGAATAGTCTGGGGAGGATAGGTTTTAGTTCTTCCTTGAATGTTTGGTAAAACTCTCCTGTGAAGCCGTCTGACCCCGGGCTTTTGTTTGCCGGAGGCTTTTTGATGACTGCTTCAATTTCTTCCATAGTTACTGGCATATTGAGCTGTTTAGATTCTTCCTGATTGAGTTTTGGGAGGTTATATTTTTATAGGAATATGTCCATTTCCTCCAGGTTGTCCAGTTTGTTGGAATAGAGTTGTTCGTAGTATTTTTTAACAATCCTTTGTATTTCGGCGGGATCTGTTGTTATTTCACCTCTTTCATTTCCGATTTTGTTTATGTGGGTCCTCTCTCTTTGCTTCTTGGTGAGCCTGGTAGAGGTTCATCAATCTTGTTTATCCTTTCAAAGAACCAGCTCTTGGTTTTGTTGATCTTTTATATTGTTTCTTTGGTCTCTATGTCATTTATCTCTGCTCTGATCTTTATTATTTCCCTGCTTCTGCTTACACTGGGCTTTTCTTGTTGCTCTTTTTCTAACTCTTTGAGTTGTATGGTTAGGTAATTTATTACCATTGTTTCTTGGTTTTTTTTTGCAGTAGGCTTATAGAGCTATGAACTTCCCTCTCAAGACTGCTTTCGCTGTGTCCCATAGATTTTGGATTGTTGTGTTTTCATTGTCATTTTTTGCCATGATGTTTTTTATTTCTTCCTTGATCTCTCTGGTAACCCAGTCATTGTTTAATAGCATGCTGTTTAGTCTCCATGTGTTTGATTTCTTTGGATTGTTTTTATTGTAGTTGATTTCCAGTTTTATGCCGCTGTAGTCTGAGAAGATGCTTGATATGATTTCTATCTTCTTGAATTTGAAGAGACTTTGCCTGTGTCTCACCATATGGTCTATCTTTGAAAATGACCCATGTGCACTTGAGAAGAATGTATATTCTGTGGCTTTGGGGTGAAATGTTCTGAAGATGTCAATTAATTCCATCTGGTCTAGTGAGTCATTTAGGATTGATGATTCTTTGCTGATTTATTTTGTTTAGAGGATTTGTCCAATGGTGATAGTGGGGTATTAAAATCTCCTTCTATAATTGTATTGCTGTCAATCTCTCCCTTGATATCCTCCAGGAGATTTTTTATGTATTTGGGTGCTCCTGTATTGGGTACATATATATTTACCAGAGTTATTTCTTCTTGTTGGATTGCTCCCTTTAGTATTATGAAGTGGCCTTCGTTATCTCTTGTTATGTCCTTCACTTTGAGATCTAATTTGTCAGATATAAGTATTGCTACCCCAGCTTTTTTTTTTTCATTTCCATTCGCCTGGAAAACCTTTTTCCATCTCTTCACCCTCAGTCCGTGTGTGTCTTTTATTCTGAAGTGGGTTTCTTGTCGTTTGCAGATATATGGGTCTTGTTTTCTTATCCAATCTGTTTCCCTATGTCTTTTGATTGGTGCATTTAATCCATTTACATTTAAAGTTTTTATTGGTAGGTACTTATTTGTCGACATTTTTATTCTTTACTCCTGTGTTCCTTCTTCACTTCCTATTTTTTTCTTTTTTCCTTTTTTTTTTTTTTTTTTTTTTTTAGCGGACCCTTTAGCATTTCTTGCATTGCTGGTTTGGTGGTAATAAATTCCCTTAGTCCTTTTTTTGTCTGTGAAGCTCCTGATTTCACCTTCAATTTTGTTTGATAGCCTTGCTGGGTACAGTATTCTTGGATTCAGACCCTTCCTTTGCATGACTCTGTATATTTCTTTCCATTCCCTTCTGGCCTGATGAGTTTCTGTTGAGAAATTAGTTGCTAGTCTGATGGGGATTCCTTTGTATGTAACTTTCTCTCTCTCTCTTGCCACTTTTAAAATTCTTACTTTGTTGTTGGTGTTTGCCAATTTAATGGTAGTGTGCCTTGGTGTCAGTCTTTTTGGGTTTATTTTGCTTCGGACTCTGTGAATTTCTTGGATTTGTGTGGGTTTTTTCTTCCCTATATCAGGGAAGTTTTCTGTCATTATTTCTTCAAACAGGTTTTCTATTGCTTGCTCAGTTTCCTTTCCTTCTGGAACCCCTATTATGCGGATGTTGCTTTGTTTTTTGTTGTCCCAAAGTTCCCTTAGGCTCTCCTTCTGCTTTTATTTTCTTTTTTTTCCTAGAAGCTGCTCTACTTGGGTATTTTTTCCCATCTTGTCTTCTAACTCACTGATGCGGTCCTCTGCTTCTTCTAGTCTACTCTTGATGCTTTCTATTGAGTTCTTTACAGCAGCGATGTCATTTTTCTTTTCTTCTTGGTTCTTCATTTCCTCTTAGCTCTTACTCATATTGTCGAATTTGTCTTCCATTCTTTTCAGCCACCTTATGACCATTTCTCTGAATTCTTTCTCTAGAAGGTTGCTTGCCTCCATTTCCTTTACTTCTTTTTCTGGTGATGCCTGCTTTTCTTTCATATGTGGGCTGTTTCTTTGTCTCCCCATGGTCTCTCTTCTCCGGATGTATGATTATTAGTTCTCTCTCTCCTGCATTGATTTAAAGGCACAAAATACAACACAACCAGGTACAACACACAAGGCACTGAACAGGAATGTATTCACGATATTAATAACCTCCAATAAAGGTGACCACCAGAGATAGGCAAATTAGGGGATAGGAGATAAAGAAGAAGAGGAAAAAGAAAGAAAGAAAAGAAGGAGTGTTAAAATGAAATTGGGAAAAGGGAAAACAAGTAAGAGAGACAAGAAAGAGACTAAGAGAGAAAGGGGAAAAAACTATATATATGGGGAGAAAACTCCAATAGAATAGCCACTAATCCCAGCAAATGCCAGCAACAAGTACCTGAGGATTACTACAAACTACAACACCAACTAATATCAAGTGAGGCAAGGGAAAACAGAAGCAAAAAACAAACAAAAACAAAGCAATCAAAAAAACAAACAAAAAAGAATAAGCAAAATAATCTCACAAAAAAGCATAAAAATTCGATATAATCAACATTCAAGCAAACAACCACAAAAGGACAGAGAGAAAAACAATTTTTTGGATAGTTAAGACAGTGAAGAGAGAGGTGTGTATGGACTTGGAGCAGGGGATTGGAGATTAGATATATAAGTAGGGTGAAATTTTAACGGAGTAAACAGAAAGAATAGGGAAAATCTAAAACAAAAAAGGGGTAAGCTAAACAGGACAACAAAAGGGGAAAGGTTAGGAAGAGAGTGATGGCATAAAGGTAGAGTTGAGATAGAGTAAAATGATGTTAAAGGAAAGATGAAAATAGAATGTAGAACACTAATCCCAAAGTAAAACTAAGAGAAAATAAAATAATACTTTAAAAAATAAAAAGATAAAATAGTAGTAGTAATAATGCTGATTGAAAATAAAAATGTAATAATTAAAAAGGTAAAATCACGTGAGGAAAAAAGAAAAAAAATTAGTTTCTTGAGTAAAAGATGCAAAAAATGAAAATAAAAAAATAAAAATAAAAAATAAAAAAAATAAAATGTGCAGTAGTGAAGGTCATTCACTTCCTTTATTGTTCTGTTTAGCACGCGTGTTTCTCAGTCAGTACAGTATGGCAGTTCCCTGCATTCCAGTGCTCCTCAGTGTTGTAAGCCAGTCCTGATTTTTAAGCAGGCAGTGTGTCTTAATTTCTTTATTCCTTTATTTTTGATTACACAAGAGTCAATTTGTGATTCAGCCCCTGGGTGGCAGTGTTTCTGGATTGACTTCCGGATCTCTTTGGCCTCTCTAGCCTGTATTTACATCCTTCTTTCCCTGTGGCACGCAATACCGGTTTGTGGAAGTGGGCTGCCTCAGAGCTGGCTCTCTGATGGTCACTCCCTGCTCTGATCCCCAGGTTCCAGAAAAACACTTTCCCCTGCAGTCTCCCAGGGTGTCCCCAACTGGGTGATCCTCTGTAGTGGGCTTAGTAATGAGAAGCAAGGATTTGAAGAGGAAAAAGCCCAAGTGTGTGAACAATGGGTCTGCGCGCAAGTCTAAGCAGCCAGCACACCTTTGAAATTCTTAGGCTGTCCATGCATATCAGATCAAAATGGGTTGCTTTTTAGAGATCCCTTCTGTTAGCAGCTCTGAGGACCCCCTTCCACATTCACAGATCATGCCAGCCCCAACAGCCACGGATTTTTCTAGGCACAGACTTCGCTGGTCCTCCAACTCCCACAAAACGCGTGTTCCTCTCTCCGGCCCGGACCAGAGATCTCATCTTATCCCAGGCGAAATCTGACCTTTCTGTGGTGGAATGTACAGCTCCTCTGAATCTGTGTGTTTGCCCGAATTGGGGACCGGTGTTCTGGGGCTTGCAGCTGTTCGGTGGGTGCTGCAGTTGTGGATTTTCAGGCTTCCAATAAGCTCCACTTTCCCTTTCAAGATGGCGCAGTCTCCACGACCGAGCCCGTAGCTCTGGGAGGGGACCCAGCCGCAGTGGAAGCTGCCCGGTCAGGGGAACCCCATTTAGCAGTGCCCCACCTTCTCCTGGAGTTTAGCTTTCCCTTAACTTGCCAACATATACTTCTCGTGCTACCCTCAGCTCTTTTTTCTTTTTACTCTCGGACAAGGCTCGGAACTCGTCTGTCTATTCCGTCGCCATTTTTCTCCCCCCGGCCCCCATTTTTAAATTTTAGAATATTAATTCCTAGGTTTAGTTTTCTAAAGAACCTACAGCATCTAAGAAATTTATTTTTTATATTTATTTTTCATTTAAGTATAGTTGATATACAATCTTATATGGTTATATTGTTTCAGGTCTATGATATAGTGATTTGACAATTTTATCACCTCACCAATTCTTATAACCATCTGTCACCATGCAAACTTATCACAATATTATTGACTATATTTCCCTTCCCCTTTTCACCCATCCCCCACACCCTCCCTTCTGATAACCATCCCCTTTGTCTCTTGTTTTATGAGTCTGTTTTTGTTTTTGTTTTTGATTCCACCTATAAATAAAACTCTATGGCAATTGTCTTTCTCTGCTTTACTTATTTCACTTAGCATAATACCCTCTAGACCAACCCATGTTGTTGCAAATGGTAAGATTTCCTTCTTTTTCTATGTCCAGTAATATTCCATTGTACATATGCACCACATCATCTTTATCCATTCATCTGTTGATGGATACCTCGGTTACTCCGTATCTCAGCTATCCTATCTAATAAAAGAGTAATATGCAAATTAACCCTCATTCTGCTACACCTACAAGCCTCGCCCACAAGCCATACCCACAAGCCAATCAGGAGTGAATATGCAAATAAACCCAACCAAGATGGCTACGGCCACAGAGAGCAGGAGAAAGGCTTGGGTTTTTCCAGCAATGGAGGAAGCCAAACTTTCCGCCTGCCTTTGCTGGTCTAGGCCTCCACGCAAGGCTACAAAGTTTCAATGATAGAAGATACATAAAACCAAACAGAAATGGCGGCAGCCACGGAGGTGGAAAGAGCAGGAAGCTAGGGTTGCCCGCGGTGATGGAGGAAGCCAAGCTTCTGCAGCCCTGGCCGGCCCAGGCCTCAGCTTAAGGCTACAAAGTTTCAATTATAGAATATACATAAATCCCCCCCCCCAAAATGGCTGCCGCCACAGAGCAAGCAGAAGGTTTGGCTCCGCACCAGGCTACAAAGTTTCAATTGTAGAAGATAAATAAACCCCAGATACCAGGGTCTCCACTTGGGTCACCAGGGGGCGTGGCCAGCCTGCAAACCACCACAGGCCCATCGCCCAGGCTGCCCCATGCCCCAAGGGAATCCCCACCCTGATCTGGGACACCCTTCAGGGCAAACCAGCTGGCCCCCACCTGTGCACCAGGCCTCTATCCTATCTAATAAAAGAGTAATATGCAGATTGACCATCACTCCAACACACAAGATGGCTGCCTCATGTGGTCAAAGATCCTGCCCCCATGTGGACACAAGATGGCCACCACAAGATGGCCAGCAAGGGAGGGCAGTTGGGAGGGACCAGGGCAAGGGAGGCCAGTTGTGGTCGATCAAGCCTGCAGGGCAGGGCAGTTAGGGGTGACCTAGCCGGCAGAGGAGGGAAGTTGAGGGTGACCATGCCTATAGGGAAAGGCAATTTGGAGGGACTCAGGCCTGCAGGGGAGTGCAGTTGGGGGGGGGGCAGGCCTGAGGGGAGGGCAGTTAAGGGTGACCAGGCCTGAAGGGGAGGGCAGTTGGGGGCGAACCAGGCCTGCAGGGGAGAGCAGTTGGGGGGGTCAGGCCTGCAGGTGAGGGTAGTTAGGGGTGACCAGGCCTGCAGGGGAGGGCAGTTAGGGGCAAACAGGCTGGCAGGGGAGCAGTTAGACATTAATCAGACTGGCAGAGGAGGGGTTAGGGGGTGATCAGGCTGGCAGGCAGAAGTGGTTAGGGGCAATCAGGAAGGCAGGCAGGCGAGCAGTTGGGAGCCAGCAGTCCTGGATTGTGAGAGGGATGTCCGACTGCCCGTTTAGGACCTATCCCAGTGATGGGATCGGTCCTAAACGGGCAGTCGGACATCCCTCGAGGGGTCCCAGAATGGAGAGGGTGCAGGCTGGCCTGAAGAACCTCCTGTCCCCCGTGCATGAATTTCGTGCACCGGGCCTCTAGTTGTAAATAATACTGCAGTGAACATAGGGGTAGTGCATATCACGTTTAATAGCTCTCCTAATATTAAACCATACTTGTGTTCCAGTATAAACTAATGAAGTAGATATGCTAAAGTTTAATTAGTCTTTTGTAGTCATATTTATTAATAAGTTCGTCCACAGCTGGGTTTTTTTTATGTGCCAAACTCACTTTTTATTATGATATCTGTTGCATTAACTTCCATATTTAATTTGCTTTCACATGTGTTTGTTTTTTACTATTTGGATTTTGTTGAATTTTCTTTAATATCATGAAATATAAAATGTAAAGGAAGTAAAAATCACCCCAGGTCTTATTAACGTTTTGGTGAAAATTCTTCCAATTTTGTTTTCTTACTAAATTATTTTTATTCACTCAATGTGCTGGTGAATATACTCTGTAAATATTTTCATCATTTTTAATGGCTGCATGTTATTACATTTTATGATTGCATCAGATATATTTTTAATCAATATTGTGATGATGATATTTAGCCTGTCTCCTGTTTTCCCTACTACAGACAATGAATCAGTAAATGTCTTTGTACATCACCTTTGGATATAGTTCTAGGTACATTCAAAGGGAAGCAGGCCTCATTGTTACACATATTGCCGGAGTGTCCTCCTGGGAGATAGTTTCAACTCGCATTCCCCAAGTTAATGGAAACTGTCAGGTTCATGCAGCCCTGCCAATCTGGTCTGTGAAACATGTTTAATTCTCACAGCACTCCTTACTGGTAAATCAAGATGAAGATAAATAAGTGGTTTTTTTTTTTTTTTTAATTAACTCAGTATGTTAAGGAAAGAGCAAAAGGAACTTTTTGGAGCTAAATCACAAATATTGAGAAAGGTATCACTGTAAGAAGCAAGGATAAGAATAATTAAGTATACTGACAATTATTGCAGATACTTGAGACCCAGAAACTGTTTGCTTTTATGCTAGAAATCATTGTGATCAGAGTAGACACTGAAGCAAATACCAAACTGATTTTAATTGTTCTTCCATTTTTTTGTAAGTTTAATTTTATATTTCTTGAAAGTCTTGGAAGTATGGTACACAGACAACTCTCTCTCTCTCTCTCTCTCTCTCTCTCACACACACACACACACACACACACACACTATTATAGTTGTAAAATATTGCCCCAATATTACTAAGTATTTTTTCAAACACACCAAAATGAGAAAAATGTACATTCAACATTGTCATTTTGTGTCTTTGAAAAACAAACAAACAAACAAACAAACAAAAAAACAAACAAACAGGACATGCTTTTGATTAGACAAATTCTAGTTCTAGAAACTTACCTTTATATATAAAAAAGAGCTAATATGCAAATGGATGTCACACCCTCACACCCTTGTGCCCTCGTGCTGGGGCCAGGGGATCTGAGGCCAGGCCAGTGGACCTGAGGCCGTGCCCCCCACCTGGCGAGGCTTGAAGGGGGTGGGGCCGGTCAGGCCTGGGTCTGACGTGATTTTGAGGCAAGTGCAGTGGCTGGGGCCTTGACTCTGGCTCCCGAGGCATGTCCCAGACTCTGACAGGAGGGAGATTTTCATACACATTTTACTAATTTTCTTGCATCTCTGACTCTCTATTATAAAGGGCAAATAGCAATATTAAAATATTTCCTCTAATTAATTTCCTTTTAATGTGCACTAATATCATGCAGTGGGCCACTAGTAAAAATATAATTATCTATGATGGCAAACATTGGGCTAGGTGCTGGGGATTCCACCATGGGCAGGATGGGTATGACTGCTTCCCCTCATGGAGTTTGTAAACCAGGACAGGAGAGAGCTCCTCAAAGCAAACAGACAGGACAAAATAACCACAAACCAATAAATGCTGCAAGGAATCAGTAATCTGAAATAGAGAGTCATGGGGGGTGGGGAGGAAAGGGCAACATCTTAGACTAGATGGTCAGGGAGGTTTTCTCAGAGAGACGTTTAAGCTGAGTCAGACAGCTGAGAGCATCTGACACTCAGAGAGTTGGGAAAAGAGCTTTGCAAAGAAAAGGAAGAGCATATGCAAAGGCACAGAGTGTGCGTCAAGGACTGAAAGGAAGTCAGTGCTGGTGTTTGTGAGTGAGGCTGTGAGAGACTCTAGTTGAGGTTGGGAAGTCCCCGTGGCACAACAAGCCAGTGAGTCGTTCTGTTTTATGTTTTAAGGATAATGAGATGTCATAAAAGTGTCTTAAGCAGGTAGGGTGGGATGGTTGGTTTTAAGTTGAATGGATCACTCTGGTGGCCGGGAGAAGAACAGGTTGAAGACAGGAGAAGATCAGAAGCAGAGAGAGCAGTGGCCCAGCAGATGGGGAGGGTGGCCTGAACTAGGACAAGAGCAGGAAAGGTAGGAAAAGAACTAAGTCCAGTTGGAGGTGAAATCATGAAATATCAATGGTGGACTGGGTCCTGGAGATAAAATCATCTAGTTTTATTCATGTACTAGAGCAGTGGTCGGCAAACTCATTAGTCAACAGAGCCAAATATCAACAGTACAACGACTGAAATTTCTTTTGAGAGCCGAAAACCGACTTCTGCCCAGGGGCCACGAAGTTTCAGTGGCACTGTACGTGCACACCCGCAGGTAGTATTTTGTGGAAGAGCCACACTCAAGGGGTCAAAGAGCCGCATGTGGCTTGCGAGCCGCATTTTGCCAACCACTGTACTAGAGGTTCAGTGCACGGTAAAATCAATGATGACCCTTCATTTCAGACTAGGGGACCTCCAGGATGTCCATAAAGGGTTAATATGGGGAAGAGTTTGAACTCCTGAGAGGTGAGCAGGGGAGATGGCAAGAGGGTATTTAGATGCATGAGAAGTCTTGGATGTGGTATACATTTGGAAGAGGACAAGTTACTGATAATAGAATCCAAATTGAGTAGGACAGGGAAACAGGACAAAGGAAAGTCACAGTACAGGTAAAGTTGGGGAATGAAAACCGAGACAGAAGCTCAGAAAATGTTACCACACTTTGAACACTGCATCAAAGCAACGAAGTCAGGAGCTCTTAAGTTATGAAGCCAGGGAAATGATTTTAACCATACTTTCCTTTGAAAAGTTCAGGAAACATAATTTCACTTGCAGATGAGCAATAGGAAAAGCTGAGTACTGAAAAGAGTGTGAAAAAATGGCCACTCATACATTTTAGGGAAACATTTTATTGGGACAAGCTTATTAAAGAATAATTTAGAGCAGGGGTCTTCAGACTTTTTAAACATGGGGCCAGTTCACTGTCCCTCAGACCGTTGGAGGGCCGGACAATAGTTTAAAAAAAAAAAACTATGAATAAATTCCTTTGCGCACTGCGGGCCCGGGACGAGTTGGCTGCTAAGCAGGACAGGCAGTGGCACCCGGCGGGCTGGATAAATGTCCTCGGCGGGCCGCATGTGGCCCGCGGGCCGTAGTTTGAGGACCCCAGATTTAGAGCATCCATACAAATTAAGATGTTCAATCTTTTTGACACAATTCCACTCTTTGAACTGATTTTATAGGAATCCAAGAAACTGTAAAAATGAAAATATATGAGTACCAGTAAATTTATGACAACATTGTCATCATAAAAATTTGGAATTACTGCAACATTATCAGTAGACAACTGAGTAAAATATATTACTGTGCATACATAGTGAAATACTTATGCAGTTGTAGAAAGGAGTCATGTTATCTTAAGGCAGATATGAAAAAATTTTCCATGATGACGTTTAAATTAAAAGCACAAGTTTGTGTGATCCTATTTTTATTTACATATATGTGTGTTTGTATGTTACCAGAAAAACCTGCAAGTGCATTACCAAACCATTATGATTGGGAATTTTATTTTTAAATA
This sequence comes from Plecotus auritus, assembly GCF_963455305.1. NCBI lineage: Eukaryota > Metazoa > Chordata > Mammalia > Chiroptera > Vespertilionidae > Plecotus > Plecotus auritus. The sequence continues at coordinate 43,840,299 of NC_137774.1, forward strand.
AGAAGATATTAAAAGATCTATTGTTCATATAATTTGATTCTATAATTCTATTTCTACGGATAGAGATCCTAATAAATCATTCAAAATGGAATAAATTTTATAAAGAAAGATATCCATCACAGCATTATGTATGTTTTTTAAAAATAAAAAGAGCCTAAATACCCATCGTATAGGCAATGCTTAAGCACATGATGGTACCTAAAGAGGTGAAATATTATGCAGCATGTTTCTGGGCAACAGACATTTCTTGTGAGATAAGAATAACAAGACCAAAGCTATTTCAACATGCACAGGAAAATACTAGAGGCAATTATGCTAATACTGTAGGTTGCATGTGATTGTCCCTGGGTGATGGGACTCGAGGTGATTTTACTTCTGTTTCTCAGTGGACTGAGACCCAGGACTTCTCCTGGGTAAGAATCACTCTTTCCTCTCAATGTCCCAAGGGCCCAGCCAAGGTCTTGGGGCCCAGAAGATCTGAGTACTGTCTGCCTAAAGGGAGATCATGTGGCTAAGCCTCCAGCAAGGATTGGCTTCCCCCAAGCTCCTTGCTCAGATATGAATCACTAAGAAACTACTACCCCCCAAGTAAGTAACATTGGGTGTTGGATTTTCGTGAACAGTGTCTGAGAATGTGGCTCTAGAGCGCCTCAGAGAAGCATGTCATTGGATAAAGCCACCATCCACTCAATTCTACCCACCGAGATTTTGTCTCTCAGGGCCAGACAGGGGAACAAAGGCACCAACTCAGCAGACTCTTTGAACACCACCTGAGAAATGCATTTGCAGAGCATGCCATGTGCTTCTCTGGGCACCTGAAGAAAAACGTCGAGGGAAATCTCAAGGTCCTTGCCCCCAATCAAGGATTCAAGTGATCACTTTGATCCACAGGCATTTATTGATACCTAATGGGTGTCTACTGCTGCCCTGGGTCCCTGGGCACAGAGCTAGCAGACATGGTAGAAGTTTGGTCCCCAGATCTCCTGGGACCAGGTCAGAAACTTGTGCAAAGGGGAAATAACAAGACATGTTAACCTGGATTATCTCTGATCCCAGAGACAAGACCCAGCTCCATGGAGCCCCCAGGGAAAGGAGGAACTAGGCTGAGAAGGAGCATCAGGAGCACCCACCAGGTCAGGCTTGAGACTGCCTCAGTGCTCCCACCTGTGTCCTCACTAATGAGGCTCCTGGGAGATTCTGATTCCTCCTCCCTTCAGGTTCCTTGACTCAGATGCTGCATTAATCACTAGGAAGGTCTCTGCCATCCAGTTCAATTAGCATAATTGCCTCTAGTATTTTCCTGTGCATGTTGAAATAGCTTTAGTGGGTAAAAGTTGGATTATTTGGAAGGTCTCTCAGAAAACCTGTTCCCCATCCCAGAAATGGGTCTCCACAGGGCGAAAGAAAATAATGGTAGGGAGGTGGGTGGTTGCTGTTGTTTTGATTTTTGTTTTCTTGGTTCAGGGCTCCATAAATTATATGCCTGAATTCATGACACCTGGTCACCACCATTCTTTGCAAGACAACTTCCAGGTTTTATTGTCTTTTATTACCGCTAATCTCCATTTCCTTTCTCTCCCTCCACATATCAGCCACTTCAAAATTGGTATGTATGCTTGAAGAATTTATGTCTTTGTATGTCTGTGTGATTTATAGACACACGAAGTGTTGTGGTATAAATCCCATTGTGTTTTTAACTTTTTGTGTTGACACTATAATTTTTATATCCACTCTCCTTACTGTGTGGATACTCAAATCCCTGCTTCTCTTATATTTTTCCAAAGCATTCTCTCTACATACAGACTAATTTTCTTAGTCTAAATTGAACCCTCCCACTTTCCTGCTTAAAGCATTTCAAAAACTTCCTATTACAATTAGGAAAAAATGGAAACCAGCTCATGAGGTCTACTTGTCTGGCTCCTACATACATCTCCAACCTCAAACAGAATCCTTCTCTTTCTTCTGCTCCCCACATTTCAGCCATACTGGCTTTCATTCAGTTTGTTGAATTCACAAAGCTCTTTATCTCAGTGCCTTTGCCTTCTCCCCCTCCCCCACCTCACCTCTTGGAATGGCTTTCTCTTTCTCAGCCTTCAAGCCTCTCCTAACTGTGGACATTGCTGCAGCCCTTTTGGAGAGACGTTGGCAATATTAGTCATCTTGGGCCATGTTCCCTGGAAACAGTGACTCCTGGGAACTGGGACAGAGTTTAGTGAAGGAGTGACCTCAGGAGAAGAAGATGGAGGGAGGTGAGCAGAGATGTGGACTCAGCACATTATGTTCAGCCCGGTCTTGAGAGTGGATCTGACACAGGAATGGTACCCATTGAATGAGTGCCTTTGGAGGAAAGGAGCCAGGCTTGTCTACCCAGTGCCAGTCATTACTGGCCTCTGGCTGAGCCTACATCCCAGGGCAGTGGAGGGGGAGCACCTACCCAATCTAGACAGGGAATGGGCCGTCAGGAGCCGTGAGCAGCCAACATCCACAGCAGCTGGGAGCTGGGGATGGCTGAACCAGCCAGTGAAATTGCACCCACTAGTAAAACCTAAGGTGTGCACGGCCTTCCTCCTAGAAATTCATTCTTAGCAACATACTTTAGAGAACCTTCATTCACGTCCCCATGAAGGAGACAAGAAAGTCCATTTCAGCATTGTTTATGATGGTGGAAAACTGGAGATAACCTAAATGTCCTTCAACAGGAGAATAAAGTAATCATAGTTAATACCTACTAAAGCAGTAAAAGTAGTGGACTGGAGCATGTGTAGTAACATGGACAAATCTCAAAGCATGATTGAATGAAGAAGCAAGTTTCAGGGTACATTCTGAATGATGCTATTGAAATAAAATTTCAAAAATGCAAAATCAACACTAAATATAATCTGTGTGTATACAACTTTCGAGTAAAATTATAGAAACCGACTTAAGGACAAGCACAAAGTGGATGATAGTAAGAAGCTCTGGGGAAGGGAAAACTGGGATGGAATCAGGAGTTCAACGGTCTCCTAACTGTCACCCTAATGTTCTATTTAAAGACACACAGGCGATGGCAGCATTTTAAAATTTAGTAGTAACACAGGTGATCACAATTTATTCTACATATATTTTATTGTATTACATTTAATCTGAAATATTCACACTTTTAAAATTATAAAAAATATTTATGTGGCTCTATGTACACCTAGAGTGATACTTTTTGTTTTTCCTGCGTTATCATTTTACTTGCAAATGACAACAGAAGTACACAGATGATCCATTTTCTTTTTTTAGGCTCCATCACAGCACTTTGCCACATTTCATCATGTCACATGAGTTTGTTAGCCACGCTGTTCATATACAGTACAATTAACATCGCATGAGGATGTTTATGTCAGTGGGAAAATACTCATAAAAACGCTGAAGTTTCTGAGATGGAATTGACAGGATAAGGTTTGGGAACCCACTTATTCCAGGTGTGTCTTTGCTATGTATTCTATCAAATATTTCCAGTGGTCCATTCCCACCCAGTGATGCTGATCAGAAGAACCAGTTTCATGCTCTTACACTCTGAGGGGCTATATTTTGACACAGAAGGCCTGCTTTTCCCCTGTGTCCCAGCCGAGGAAATGTTATTCAAAAAGTGATCAGGTCAAGCTTGAGAATGAGAGGCCTATGTTATAGGTTCTCCTACGGTGATTCTTCAGGCTCTTTGGACTTAGCAAAATTATATATATATGAATATTCAAATATATAAGACCAAATTTAATTTTAATTTTGCTAAGTACTTATAGATGGGCCACCTGGGTGCCGCGACTAGTTTACAGTCACATCGCAGTCCATGATGTTTCCATCTGTCCCATAGCCTCACCAACACTTGGCATCATCAGACGCTAATCTGTCATGCAGATTGGTGTAAAGAGCGCCTCATGACTTCTCTGACTACAAGTGCAATTTAACATCTCTTCATATCTTGTTAACGTTTTGGGTTTCCCTTTATGAAATTCCCTTTTCAGATACTCTACCCATTTTTTATGTGACAGACGTTCCTTACAAACTCTAGATATTAATCCCAACAAGGGATTTCAGAGAAAGCTTGCAAGTTTTAAGATAAAGCTCCTATAGACATTTGTGCTCAGGTTTTTGAGTGGATGAAAGTTTCGATTTCTCTGGGATAAGTGCCCAGGAGTGCAATAGCTGGGTTTTGTGGTAGTTGCATGTTTAGTTTTATAAGAAACAACCAAACTGCTTTCCCCAGTGGCTGTAATAGTCTACATTCCCACCAGACCTGTCTGAGTGACAGTTTCTCCACATCCTCACCAGCATTGAGTGTTACCACCGTCTTTTATTTTAGTTAGTCTCCTTGTGATTTAATTAACCTTTTCCTAATGGCTTACGATGTTGAACTTTTCAAGTGAGCAAGCGACATGTTATAGCCTCTTCAGTGAAGTGTCTGTTCATTTATTCCGTTTAATTCTCCAGTGAAACCACGTGGGCCTGGAAGCCCTTCATTAGAATGCTTTAACTACAAATTCAATCCCTTTAAGAGACTAGTCAGCGCATCACTTTCTTCTGAGGAAGGTTGTATAGTTTGTTTCTTTCCAGGAATCTGTCATTTCACCTAACCTGTTGGAACTATGTGCACAGCGCTCTTCTGTTTCTTGGTCAGACTGGCTAGAAATCTGTTTATTTTACCAATATTTCTAGAGAAGCAGTTTTCCAGTTTGTTGAGGGCTGTTCTGCAATTCTTTATTTTACTGATTTCTGCCATTATGTTTTCCCCCTTCCTTGGTTCTTCAAGGTCACTCTGTTGCTCTCTCTAATTTTCTATTTGGACACTTAGATCTCTCTTCACCGCTGTAATTCTTCCCTTAGAAGTCTATTTTAAACTAAAACTCTCTCTTTTATGGCTGCTTTTGATTTGCAGCTATTCTTAATTGTTTTTTAGTTGTGAGTATTCCATAATCTCACTCATGATTTTCTTTGAACTCAGGGTTTATTTAGAATATACTTCAATTCAGCTTCCGTTGTATCTTCTTCAGTGTCCAGATATTTGGCGATTTTAAAGCTATCCTTTATTATTAACTTCTTACCTTACTACATTATGGTTAAAGAACATATATGCATCATGCATTACGGTTCATGAACATGTCAATGGAGAACAAACATATATTTCTTCTTTGAAATTTATTGAGACTTCCTAGGTGGCATAGTAAGTGGTAATGATTTATTTTGTTTAAAAGACTGGGTATTATCTGTTAGTTTGATATAATATGTATAAGAATGCAAACAATAACTTGCATTTGTCAAATTTTCTTCTGATTTTTAGAAAATCATTTATTGCTTCTCATTTAATAGGTCCTATTTCTGGAGGCAGGTTTAAAATTAACGCATTCTATTTTGCAAGACAGGATTCTTTCCCTTAACTTAAAATACATTCATTTAAATGTATCCCTGTGGTTTCTTACACATGTCTATATTTTCCTCAGCAAGATAAGCTCCTTAACACGTCCTCCTGTTTTGTACTCCCCTATTCTCATCCACTACACAGTGCTGATACTATCTAGTATTTTAGAATTTTTTCACAATTTTTCTGTATTCTTTTTTTAAAATAAATCTTTATTGTTCAGGTTATTACAATTATTCCTCTTTTATTCCCTCATAGCTCCCCTCCATCCAGTTCCCACCCCACCCTCTGCCCTTACCTCTCCACCACTGTCCTCATCCATAGGTGTACAATTTTTGTCCAGTCTCTTCCCGCACCCCCACACCCTTTTCTCCCCGAGAATTGTCAGTCCACTCCCTTTCTATGCCCCTGATTCTATTATACTCACCAGTTTATTCTGTTCATCAGATTTTTTATTCCCTTGATTTTTAGATTCACTTGTTGCTATATATGTATTTATTGTTCATAATTTTTATCTTTACCTTTTTCTTCTTCCTCTTCTTCTTCTTAAAGAATACCTTTCAGCATTTCATATAATACTGGTTTGGTGGTGATGAACTCCTTTAGCTTTTTCTTATCTGTGAAGCTTTTTATCTGCCCTTCTATTCTGAATGATCGCTTTGCTGGGTAGAGTAATCTTGGTTGTAGGTTCTTGCTATTCATCACTTTGAAAATTTCTTGCCACTCCTGTCTGGCCTGCATAGTTTGTGTTGAGAAATCAGCTGACAATCATATGGGTGCTCCCTTGTAGGTAATTAACTGTTTTTCGCTTGCTGCTTTTAAGATTCTCTCTTTGTCTTTTGCTCTTGGCATTTTAATTATGATGTATCTTGGTGTGGTCCTCTTTGGATTCCTTTTGTTTGGGGTTCTGTGCGCTTCCTAGACTTGTAAGTCTATTTCTTTCACCAGGTGGGGGAATTTTTCGGTCATTATTACTTCAAATAGGTTTTCAGTATCTTGCTCTCTCTCGTCTGGCACCCCCATAATTCTTATGCTGGTACGCTTGAAGTTGTCCCAGAGGCTCCTTACACTATCTTCAAATTTTTGTATTCTTTTTTTTTTTCCAGTTGGGTGTTGTTTTTTTTTACTTCTTTGTATTTCAAATCTTTGACTTGATTCTGGTGATCCTCTAGTCTGCTGTTGGATCTCTGTATATTATTTTTTATTTCAGTCAGTGTATGCTTAATTTCTAGTTGGTCCTTTTTCATATCCTTGAGTGTCTCACTAAATTTCTCAGCCTTTTCTAGAAAATTCTTGAAAAACCTTATAACCGTGGTTTTGAACTCTATATCCAGTCGTTTGCTTTCTTCATTTCTTTCATTTGGTCCTGTTTCTTTGTCTCCTCATTTTGGCTGCTTCCCTGAGTTGATAGAGTGGCTTTGTGTGCTAGGTGTCCTCTAGGGCCCAGTGGCTCAGCCTCCCCAGTTACCTGAGGTTGACACTCTTGGTGCACCCTTTGTGGGCTGTGTGCACAGTCTTGTTGTAGTTAAGCCTTGATTGTTGTTGGTATCACTGGGAGGAATTGACCTCCAGGCCAATTGGCTGTGAGGATCAGCTGTGTCTATGCTGGGAGAACTTCTGTGCTGGAGATAGCTTTATGAGACAAGAATTGCAAAATTGCAAAAGCCTGTGTGCTCAGCTTGGATGGGGCGCAGTCTCAGGTCGGAGCAGACAGCTTTGGCTTCCCGTCAGCCCTGCCCTATGAGGCCCCTGGGTCTCAGTGTCCCTCAGTAATGGCTGCAAGCACCTCTGAGAGAAAGCCGCCCTCGAGTTTCGTCCGCTGCCAGACAGTCCAGTTTCTCCCCAAATGAGTCTGGGTTCCCAGAGTCTTGCCCGGAACTGGAGTTCAGTGCAGCTGGAAGCTTCCATCCCTATCCCGCTTGAGAAAGCCTGCCACGCACTCAGCCACCAGTCCTCTCCGCATTATTGCGTCTCTGTACCTCAGCCTTTTGCAGCTCCTCTGAGTCTCAATGTGCTTTTCTCTTTCCTTCTAGTTGTAGAATTTCCACTCAGCCAGCTTTCCTGTGGTTCTGGATGGTGTTTGTTTTGTATTTTAGTTGTAGTTTTGAAATTGTTTTGCGAGGCAGCAGTTTCGGTGTTAACCTATGCCACCATCTTGGTTTTTCCTTCTGTATACTTTTAGTCAAGAATAAACTTAGCATGGGGCCCCATTGCTTATTCCTGGGATTTTTGGTTCCGGCTTCACCCAGAACATGGACCCCTCATAGAATTTCTAATCTCTGTATTTAAGGAGAAAAGAGCTTAGCCCAAGGCATCATGGAGAATCACAAATGAGGAACAGGCTTTGTCACGAGGAAGAGAAAATGGCCAATGAGCTCAAGCACAGCCCATCCAGCAGACCTCTCCACTGTCCAGGCACCCAGAGAGCACTTTCTAAGGAGTACCCCACTGAGTCTCTACAATAAACCTATGAGCTTGATCCTAGGCTCACCCCGTGTGTAGAGGAACAAGCACTCAGAGACACAAAGTGACCTGAAGACTTACACAAGCATGTGGCCGAGTGACCACTGTGCTGTGTAGTGGTAGGGTGCTCACCTGGTAAATAGATGGTCCCACACCTGTTGGGTGGTACAAATGTTCTGTAATAACACAGAAATATGAGGCTGGAAGTGGAGTCCCTGCTCAGGAAGGTGGGCAGCTGGTATTCCACCAGTTTGTCTAGTCGGTGTGCCTGGGGGTCTGCACCATACAGGAATTTTTTTTAGGAAACCACGAGTGGGTGCTGGGGACACTTGGCTGGTTGGCAGCTGGGGCCCAGGGCTGGGCTGACTGGCCTCTGTGTTCTGCTTAGGATGCCCCCATTGGGAGGCCAGTCTTTGGCATCTGACCAGCAGCTCTGAATCCTGTGGGGGCAGAGTCCTGGTTTCCAGGAAGAGCAGGTGGAGAAGGTGAGAGGCCTTCTCATTGGGAGTGTTAGGGATCCTTGAGGCCAAACTCACCTTCCATGATTCTCCAGTTCAACAGTGCCCGCCTGACCTCCTACTCTCCAGAGAGATCTGGGTAATCAGCAGAGCAGCTGGGGGCTCCCAATGGGGCCACCACCTTAGTTTCAGGCTGTGAGCACATTTGAACTTAAGAAGGTTTCTCTTTGTGTTTCCAGTTTCGGTCTCTGTACTAAACTGAAAGGTTAACAGAAAAGCAGTTGGGCCCTCCTATCTTGGCATCAGCAGGGCCACAGGCAGGGCTGGAAGGTAGAGTTGGAGTGTCTGGAGATGCAGATGGGGAAGTGCTGGACGTGGGAGGACCCCGGGCTGCCAGCTGGAAGAACTTCACGTCATTCCACACACCTTTGATGAGGACCCGCAGCATGTTCTGCTGTTGCTGGCCTGGCAGGTCAGGCGGCCTATGCCCTCCAGGCACTGGCTTTTGGCTTTTGGACTCCAGGACCTTGTCCTTGGTTTTCTTGGGCAAAAACAGCACCTCTTATTCTTCTCCTTGGTGACCACTGTCATGGATGGTGGGTGTTGCTGTGGCCTCTCCACTGCTTTGCAGCCTGCTGACCTGGAGAGAGTGGAAGGTGCACTTGAGGGTGTTGTTGGCGGTAGGCAGGTCTTTGTTTTTCGAGTTTCTCTTCCTGTCTTGAGGGCTGGCTTCTGTCCAGTAATCCACCTGCCGCTCCATCAGCTTGGCACCATCGCCCTGGCTGGGGGAGGACAGGCCCCACTCACTGACAAGATGAGTGGAATGACAAGGCCTCATTGGCGATCAGAGGTATGGACAGAGGGAAGGATGAAAGCACGCTGCAGCCCAAGGGGTTCCATCATCTGAGTCTCCCGATGTGTCTGAGGACTGTTCTACTATCCCAACATTCACCACCTCTTCAAAAAGAATGAGCTGTAAGGACTCCTCGTTGGGGCTCTTCTGCTTGTAGGAGAGCAGAGCTTCCTTGATGGGCAACTGGTAGGCACAGTTGGCCTCGTGATGTACTGTGTGATTCTCATCACGATGTCCAGCGTGTCCTGCATGGCGCTCTCGGCCTCCAGCTTGTGGAACAGGTCCCGCCAGGCCAGGTCCTAGAAGAAGCTGTTGTAGCAATAATGCACGGAGCCCAGGTGCCTGGCCATGGGGTGGGAACCTAGTGGGATGACCAGGAAGCTCATGTAGCCCAGCTAGTCGAGCATCTTGTAGGACAGCTGCTCCAGGAAGATCCGGAGCACAGCGCTGAAGTAGTTGTGCCCCTGCCACCAGGATCTTTACCCGCTTCGGGGGCTGGGGATTATAGTGACAGTATGTCTGTATCTGCCAGATGATACAGCTGAAGGCCGCCTGGATGTCAGCCCTGGAGCGAGTGCACAGCAAGGCAGCGTGTGCCCTTGCAGGGTGTCCATGGGGAACTGCTCCTGCCAGTTGGAGGTGTTGACGAGGATGATGTTTTCTGGCAGATGGTCATCAAAGATGAGGATGTGGTTCAGCTGGTTGTACATGGTCTTCCTGGGGATCTGCAGCTGGCTCCCTGTGTCTGGACAGCGCTCAATGTCTAGGCTGTTGACCTGCTTGCTCTGTGGTTGTGCTGTCTGCCGCTCCTTCAGGTATCTGCCCCGGCCATGGTGGCTGGGATGCTTCCCCTTGGCCTTTGGTGGAGGGGATGATGAGAGATTCGGTGTTGGTGATGGCCCACTGGGCAGCAGCTTCTTGGTGAGCATGTCCAGGGCTGAGGTCTCTGCCTCCTGGCTGTCCTTGGGCTATGCTGGCTGCTGCCCTGGGTGGGCATGCTTGAGGCGCTAAGTGGGAGACACGGTCACTTGGCTATTGCTGCCTGGGCTTGGTCTTCCCGGGCACTGCGGCCAGACTAGGAAGCTCCTTTGTTTTGCTTTGTTTGTTTTGTTAACTCTCACCAGAGGTGATTTTTCCACTGATTTTTTTAGAAAGAGTTGAAGCGAGGGGGAGAGACAGAGAGGGAGAGAAGCATCAATGTGAGAGAGACATGTGGATTGGTAGCCTCCTTCATGTGCCATGACCAGGGCTGGAGATCAGGCCTGTAATTGAGACAGGTGTGCCCTTGACCAGAATCGAACCTGGGACCCTTTAGTCCATAAGCCAACACCCTAGCCCCCAGTGAAACTACTAGGGCTCGGAAGCTCCTCCTGGCTCTGGGCACTGTGAATGCTTTCCATGTCCGTTTTCAAACTGAAATGTGGCAGGCCTTCCCAGTATGGCCTGAGCTTGGGCTTGATGGTGCTGGGAAGGCTGTCATCTTCCTCCCTGTCTGGACTATTGTCGCTGGTTCTCCAGCATGTTAGACAGAAGGTGCAGGTCCTCCTCCACTCGGGGACATGATCTGCAGGGTCCTGCTCTGAGTGTAGGACCTCCTCTGACACTTGGGCCCTGCTTAGCCAAGCCATGACTTTCTGATTTAAGTTTGGATGCCTTGTCATGGACATTGTTGTGACTTTCAATAGTCGGTGCTTCCTGGGCTCCCTCACCTCAAAGTCATCCTGGTCCGGGTCCTACCCATGGGTGGCATCTTCACCGGCCTCCTGCTCTGAGAAGCTCTCATACTCCTCCTTAGAGTAGTGATTTGTGGACTTGGGTCTTGGGCTGGCCCTCATGGTGCTGTCCTCATGGTGAATGGACTGGCTAGACATGGGAGGAGGTCCAGATTCAGGTGACTTTGGGAGAGGGGATGCTGTGGGCCACCGAGTCGGAAACACTGTCGCTGGGCTGTTTGATGCCCGAGGGCCCACGTGTTCTCTTGTGCTTTGGCCAGATTTGCAGGCTATTGTTGGCTCGGGCCTGTGGATGCTCCCCATCTTTGTGAGCTGGAGTGTGCCAAGCTTTCAAAGAACAGTCTGAGCTTTGGCTTGGGGTGCTGAGGGTGCTGTTATCATCCTCCATGTCTGGGCCACGGTCACTGGGGTTTTGCAGTGTGTTAAATAGAAGGTCCCGGTCCTCATCCAACTCAGGGACATTTTCTGCTGTGTCCTGCTCAAGTCCACAGCCTCCTCTAACACTTCGAACTTTCCCAGCCATGCCACAACATTCTTCTTGATATTTTGTGTCCTGGTAATGGACGTCTTTCCTAATATCCATGGCCTCTGCTTCTTGGGCATCTGTATGTCAATCCTCTCCTCAGCCAAGTCTGGCCCATAGATGGCATTGTTGCTGGCCTGTTGCTCAGAGTTGAAGCTCTGATATAGCCCCTTGGAGTAGTTAACCTTTTACTTAGCCTTGTATCTGGCCTGTATGACATTGTCTTTCTGGTGGATGGGCTGGCTTGACAGGGAACAGATCCAGAATTCGACCATGTTGGCAGAAGCCTCCTTGATGCTGCTGCAGAGGCACAGCCCCTGGCCACCCTTGAGGGGTTGATGCCTGACCTTGGCCATGTGGATGGCGCCCACAGGGAGTGTCTTGTAGATCCAGATGGTCTGGTTCTTAAAGCGCTTCCTCCAGGGCAACAGGACCTGTAGGTTGTTGCCTTCTCTCTTGAGGAAGTGGGGGTCCTGCAGTAAGGTCAGCCCCAAGTCTGTCTCCAGTTGTCCACTGGGGAACAGCACACTCACGTAGGATGTGTTTGTAGCCCTGCATCTTCATGGTGATCACCATTGATATGAGGTTGAAGCCCTGCAACTTCATGGCAATCATCAGGGAGATGAGGTCCTTCTCCAGCTCTTTGAAGACCACCATCTTCACTAAGGTCATGTTGCACAACGTGGGCACGAATCTGAGGCTGGGGCTATCCAACTCCCGAGTAGCAAACAGGTTCTTGGGCATTGGTGTGCTGAGCCTGGGCACGGGGCTGGGGGTGCAGGGGGTTGTGAAGACCAGGACTGTGGGCATCAAGGAAGCTGCAGCTGCTTGCCCCATACAGGTCCTTTCTGTATTCTGGGGTGATGGTTTCTTTTCCCTTGTTGGGACAGAGGAGATACATTCCGTCAGGGGCAGCTTATGAACTGCCAGGTGGGTTGGGGGCTGTAGTGCAGACCGAACCCCTAAGCACTCAGTGATTGTTGTCAGGAGGTGGGACACGAGTGATCCAAGGACAGTGTGTGTGAAAAGGGACCACATGACTAGGTCAGGGAAGGCCTGTGTGGTGTTCTTGCAAACTCAGAGACCTAAAGTTATCACAAAGGATGTTCTGAAATGAAAACTTTTAAACTAAAAGCAGTTTATGGTTGGTAGTCATGTCCTAGGCTGGCATCTTCCCTGACTAAGGTCAATTTTTACCTTAACTGAGCCTGTCTATTGTCTTTTGGCACCTACAATAACATATCTTTGGAATGTCAAAGGAATTTCCCTTTTTCCGGACCCCTCAAAGCATAGGCAATGCTCTGTGAAGACCACAAATCCCCTCATTGTTACCGAGTTAATTGTTGACTTGTAACTATCCTATATCCACCTATGTAAAAGAAGTATGTCTGTGGCATTTTACTCTTTATGCAGTCACGGAGGATTCCACACTTTGATTTCTCTGGGATCCTAATGTATCACCACTGGATTTCATGTTACCAACATATAACTCCTGTTTTGATTGCAATGTATAAAATGAGGTGCAAAATTGCCATTCTCCAGAGCATTATCTCAATCCGCTGAGATTTTCTTTCCTCGAATTGTTGATAGCTGGGCTTAAATATACTCACAAAAGTTCTTCACAGGTTTGAGTGTTTCTTAATTTGACATTTACTTGGTGTAGTGGGTCAGGATTCCAAAGAAGCTCATCGTGGACCAAACTGTGGACCTGGTGTTAGGATTCAACAAAAGACCCATTGAACCCACTGGTTCCCCACCCATCCGGTGAACCTGGGTGAGTTGTGTCTAAATCCAGGACTTTTCCCTTGCTGGTGGTAGAGAGCTAGATTTGTTTGATCTGTATTTTTAAACACTCCAGGTGGAACTAAGATTAAGGGCTGAGGGATCTTAGGCTAAGACAAGACAGTAGGAAAAAAATGGGTGGCTGGTTTTAAATTGTGGCTTTCCAATAGGAATTGCTTTCTGATAATTTGAGGAAAAAAACCACCTTTGTTGTGTAAATTAGAGTTGAATTCAATCAGCTCCAAAAATACAGGGGCATGTCCTTCCTCCAGCCCAAGTATCAGGCATTCTTAGTTGACTAATCTCTGTGGAGGTGTCAGGTCATTCCTTATGACATGCAGGAGCCCCAAAGCAAAATTTCAGCTCAACTGCAATTAAAGTGACTCGTTCTTGTGGGGGATTACCCGTAAGGTTTGGTGACCACTCCCTGAACCCTCTGGTTGTTTTAGACAGCAGGGAGATAAACTGAGGCACATCAAAGGGTGGAATGTGATTTTCAGGGTGAGAGCCTCATGGAACTCAACCCATAAGCAACACATGTTGACCAACTACATTATATAACAATCCTAGAAACGTTGCTCAGAATTGGCAGATATCAGAAAACACACACACACACACACACACACACACACGCACACAACTACAAAACAACAACAAAACACACCTAAAATTAACATGGGAAGTTGTGCCTACAAGGCCAGGAGATCCTAGATCCCAGCCCTCATTAATACTCCTGATAGGAAGCTTTTATTTGCAAGTGCTTTACAGAAATGGGAAGATTTAACTAGAAAATATCCACCTAAAAATGGCCCAAATACAGTTGTCTTTGTGTGCCTAAATTCATTTTTTGACATGCAATAAGAATTAGAAAAATGCAAGCTCTTACATTAAACTGAATGAATGAGTGGAAACATATCTTGATTTGGAAACAAGGAGATTCTAAGGAGGAGCGCTAATAAATTCTTTTAAAAACAATTAAGGAATTAGAAATTTTAGAGACTGTCTCTGAACTCTTATGAAGCTAATAAATGCCAACACCCCATTCTTCCGCCTTCTCTAGCTCCCCCACTATATCCTTCACCCTTTCCCTTCCCTTCTTCCTTCCCCTCCACTACCACTCCCTACTGACTTAAGGAATATTGAGAATAGGAATTCCAACAGCTCCCTTTAGAGAAAAGCTTATCTCAGCAAGAGAGGAACCAGCAATTGTTCCTGATTTTCTCAGTGACCCTGATGGGTTCACAAAGGCATTTACCTGTTAGGATATGTAATCCTGGCTATTCTAACCGATTCCAATGAATATAGCTAATGGTTTCTGCCAGCAAATGCAACACAATTTCTTAACAAAGTTTGCAAGAAAATTCCTGTAGAAAAATCTGTCCACTGTTAAAATCATAAGAAACTGAAATAAGATGTAGAAAAAGGGGGTGGGGCACAAAAACAACCATAGGGTTGATCCAAGGGTGTTTCCCCTTCTCACTGATAGTTTGGGAGAAGTTGAAATTATCATAGAAACAGGAGCCACTAAGACCCCTATAGATACTGGGGCTACTTTATTAGTTTCTAACCACATCCAACTAATTGTCTTCTCCTTCAGAGTAAAGCTTCTGTGCAAATGGCAGGAATATTTAACCAATGTCTGTTTTTAATCAAAACCTGTTTCGAACTAGGGAATGTTATATCCATATTAGCAAATATGCATCTTTGCTCATCAAATCTGCCCCAATTCAACTTATAGGGAGAGGTGTTTTGTTTGTTTATTTGTTTGTTTTATGAAATTAGTGATACCCACACATAATTTTTCCAGAAGAGTAATGTGTATTTAGAAATAAATGAACAAGATACTGAGCCCAACAGAGCCTGAAATGAACGCAGTGGTGTGTCCTCAAAGTTGGGGTCCTGGCTGCACCCAGGTTTCCTCAGAGGCTCTGGAAGAGGATCTGCTGGTGGAGTCATGGACAGACATAGAGAGGCATGGGGGAGATGGTGAACATTCAGCAGGCAAGATGAGCATTTGGCCAGTATTTGTCTGAAAAGGAGCCCAGAGTTGGAACCGCATACGTGCACCTCTGTCCTATACTCACCCAGGGTGGAGGGAGCTGGGCCCCTTTGTTCTGAGCTCAGGCTTATGCAGTTCTGAACCCAGCCCTCAATGGAAAATTGGGAAACTGGTGTCCACAGAGTGGCAGATATTACCTAATGTTCATGACATTCAGAGTCCAGAGTTCAGGAATGTTCAGACCTTCCAGGCCAAGGCTCCCACCTTTCCGACAGAGTTGGTCTGGACATTAGAAATCCTGACATACTGGACACCTCCTGCCTGTTCCTTTGTTTCTAGGGGTCAGGGGACACTTTTTGTTTGTTTTAACTAAGAGGAATTTTTGTATTATTTTATTATGGTTTAAAGCATAACATATGTTTCTTTTTCCCCCCATGAGCCCCTCCCCGGCCACTTCCACCCCCCAGCAAATGCCCCCACCACCTCAGTGTCCCTGTCCATTGGTTCTGCTTATATGCATTCATACAAGTCCTTTGGTTGATCTCTTACTCTACCCCTGACTCTCCCCTGCCTTCCCACTGAGGTTTGAGGGTCTGTTTGATGCTTCTCTGTCTCTGAATCTATTTTTGTTCATCAGTTTATGTTGTTCATTATATTCGAAAAGTGAGTGCGATCATGTGATATTTATCTTTCTCCAAATGGCTTATTTCACTTAGCATAATGCTCTCCATGTCTTCCAAGCTGTTGTGAATGGTAGGAGTTCTTTCTTTTTTACAGCAGCATAGTATTCCATTGTGTAGATGTACCACAGTTCTTTCTACTCATCTGCTGATGGGCACTTAGGCTGATGGGCATTTAGGCTGTTTCCAAATCTTAGCTATTGTGCTGGTATGAACATAGGGTTGCATATATCCTTTCTGATTGGTGTTTCTGATTTCTTGGGATATATTCCTAGAAGTGGAATTACTGGGTCAAATGGGAGTTTCATTTTTAATATTTTAAAGAAACTCCATACTGTTTTCCACAGTGGCTGCACCAATCTGCATTCCCACCAGCAGTGCACGAGGGTTCCTTTATCTCCACATCCTCACCAGCATTTGTCCTTTCTTGATTTGTTGGTGATAGCCATTCCGACAGATGTCAGATGGTATCTCATTGTGTTTTTTAAAAAATATATTTTTATTGATTTCAGAGAGAGATAGAAACATCAATGATGAAAGAATCATTGATTGGTTGCCTCCTGCATGACCCCTAATGGGGATCGATCCCCAAACCTGGGCATGTGCCCTTGACCGGAATTGAACCTGGGACCTTTCAATCCATAGGCCAACACTCTATCCACTGAGCCAAACCAGCTAGGGCAGTGGTGGGCAAACTCATTAGTCAACAGAGGCATGCATATGGGCATGACCGGTGGGTACAGAGAGCAGGGGGTTGGGGGCATGTGTGGGGAGGGGGGATGAGGACAAATATGTGATATCTTAATCAATAAAGAAATTAAAAATAAAATAAAATAAAATAAAATAAAAATGCAACCTCTCCCCCCCCCAAAAAAAAAAAACCAAACAGAGCCAAATATCAACAGTACAACGATTGAAATTTCTTTTGAGAGCCAAATTTTTTAAACTTAAACTTCTTCTAATGCCACTTCTTCAAAATAGACTAACCCAGGCCATCGTATTTTGTTGAAGAGCCCCACTCAAGGGGCCAAAGAGCCGCATGTGGCTTGCGAGCCGCAGTTTGCCGAACATGGGGCTAGGGCCCTCATTGTTTTGATTTGCAACTCTCAGGTGATTAATGACTTTGAGCATGTTTTCATAAGGCCATGAGACATATGAAAACAGATTTTTTTTTTTTGTGACTAACAAAAAGAATTTTATTAAACTCACTGAAGTCACATGTCCACATATAGCCATCCTCACTGTGGCCAGGTCAGTTCGATGTGCTGATACCTCCACTCTGGGGCCCTGAGCCACACTCCCCAGAACCACCTGGATGTGGGAATTGGCAGCTGTTAGAAAGAAGGAAATGAAAGTCATGTCCACCACAGGCCATTGTCAAATAAAACATTGATTTCTGGTTTCCACTCCGACATATAAGAGCTTGGAAGTCCTTACTCTCATCCTTACAAGAAGAAAAAAGATGAACAATCCAAAACAACAGGAACTCTTTTTAGATCCATCAGATCATTGAAATCACATGGCTGGAAATTAACCTTTGCTGCTGCAAACCACTGAGATTCAGGCCTCCTTTAACACAATACAACCTAGCACTAGCACTTGTGTGTGTGTGTGTGTGTGTGTGTGTGTGTGTGTGTGTGTGTGTGTGCGCGCGCGCGCACAAATGATTTTGGGTGAAATTAGAAGAAAAGCAGACACTGAGGAGGTGTCAATAGGAAGAAAAAGGAGGTTGGAGGCACTTCTGCCTTGTGACAGTCCTCTTCCTACTTGATAGCTACTCCCCCTCATGAGCCTGAACATCGCTAAGAAGCACATGCTGCAATAACCCATTGGGCAGGCAGGGGAGAGACAGGCTCTGACAGGTACAATGACTTATCCAGGATCAAGAAGAGGTAAGAATGAGGGGTTGAGTCTGAGCCCAGGTCTGTCTCCTCAAATCTGGGAACCTGGCTGCATCCAGACCTTAATGGCTATGGAGAGGGGTGTGTTGGTGTCACTGTGTACACGGTTGGTATTCCATGTAGAAGGTGAGTGAGCAGTCAGCAGCCCACAGGACTATCTATAGTTGTTATTAGGTGAGGGGTGTCGGGGGGGTGGCAATCCCAGGAAATGAGGTCACTTCCTAATAGAACTTGGAACCCCCGTAACCAGGCACCCACTTTCTAGCAACTGCCCAACCGCCACTCACTTGGCAAGAGCCAGTTGACAGTTCAACATGTTCTCTTGTTGTGTTTCCAGTTATCAGGGCTCTGGTTCCCGGAGACCCTGCAGTGAGAGTTGTTCCAGACTCTGTAGACGGTTCCACACTCGTGCCCGACATCTCTGGACGTTTTCAAGAAGATCCCGTCAGGTAAGAGAAGGTGGCCTGGGTCAGACCCATTCACGCCAGACCAGCCTCCTTTGTGCTCCATCCCTGAGTAGCCCGCATGCCCCTCCCCTTCATGTGGTGGGAAGAGGGACCTGAAGGGAGAACCCTGGGGCAGGAACATTTTTTAGGGCAGCTGATCACCTAGAGGTCCTGCTGTGATCACACCTCAGGGCAGGGCAGGGCAGGCAGTTGGAATGTGGTTCCAGAGGGGTCCCTTATCTGTGCCAATGGAAGTCCTAGCCCTCGAGCTGTCACGCCTTTTCCTCGCCAGTGGAGGTCTCAGCAGATCACACTGTGTGTGTGTCTGGAGTGGAGGGTCACAGAACCAGCATAACAGGGCTCTGAGGCTTTCCCCCTGGTGACTGGGAACTGTCTTTACAGAGCTCCACACAGGAGAACAGAGAGGAGCTGACAGATGTGGTCCTCAACTCCATGCCCCTGCAGGAGGCACAGGTGCCCCATCCTTCTTCCAGCGTGCAGACCGGCAACAGGGTGAGTGTAGGTGCCCAGTTGACCCAAACGCCAGAACCCCAGGGAGTCAACGGGACTTGGGTTCCAGAAGGTTCCCTGCTACTCCCCTGATATCCCTCCTAGCATCCAGTTTCCAAAGGAATCTGGGTCCCCATCTCCTCCAGTCAGGAGCTGGGGCCTCCCTGGGCTGCACATAGTACCAGGACGGGGACTGCTTATCACGGCGATCCATGTCTTCATTGCTATGGGACCTGGACCTTATCCCCTTCTGTTGCCATGACAACGGTGCGACCCTGAACACACCACACGTCCTAATATCCAGACCCTCCAGCCCAGGAAAAGCCTCTGTGTCTCATCTTACATTGGGATGTTTTGTCAGAAATCACATGGGTGACACTGTTAATACAGCATGTGCTGTCTGTACTATGCTTGGAAAATGACCTAAGATACTAATGTGTTTCATATTCCTCGCCTCCAGTTCTACTTTTCCTGCCAAGAACCTTTTCTCTTATCAATGTGAAAAACATTCAAAGCTGTGAAAAAGTTTTGTGTGTTTATTTGAACCAAAGTGTCGACAATTGCCAGGGAGCAAAATCTCAATGGGTTGAGAGAATGCTCCAGAGAATGGCAATTTTGCACCTTATTTTATAAGTTACAAGCAAAGTGCAGACTTATGTGGGTTACATGAAATCCATGGGTGATAGATTAGGCAGAGGGGAGAAAGCAAAGTGTGGAAACTTCTGTGATTGGATCAACGGTAAAATGATAGGCACAGAGAGAAACCAAGATGGCGGCATAGGTAAACACCTAAACTGATGCCTCGCACAACAATTTCAAAACTACAACTAAAAGACAGAACGGACACCATCCAGAACCGCAGGAAAGCTGACTGAGTGAAAATTCTACAACTAGAAGGAAGGAGAAAAGCTCACAGAGAATTGGAGGTACGGCAAAGGGTCTTTGTGCGCGCAGAGAGGAAGGGCGGCGGAGTGCCTGGCTGGCTTTCTCTGGCGGAAGGGGGAAGGGAGCCCCCGACCGCATTGAACCCCAGTTCTGACTGCACTGAACACCTATTCCGGGCGAGCCCCTGGGGACCCACGCTCTTGTGGGGGGAGTCTGGACTCTCGGGCGGAGACTCGGGAGCCGGGGAAGGCGGAAGACTGAAAGTCCGCTCGCGCCAGTGCGCACAAAGGCTGCGGGAGGCTGCCACAGGCTTTCCCTAGCGGAAGGGAGTGAGAGGCTCCTGACGGCACAAAACCCCAGTTCTGACTGAAGTGAGCCCCAGTTCTGACTGCAGTGAACCCCAGTTCCAGGCGAACCCCCGGGGACCCACGCTCTTGTGGGGGGAGTCTGGACTCTCGGGCGGAGACTCGGGAGCCGGGGAAGGCGGAAGACTGAAAGTCCGCACGCGCCAGTGCGCACAAAGGCTGCGGGAGGCTGCCACAGGCTTTCCCTAGCGGAAGGGAGTGAGAGGCTCCTGACGGCACAAAACCCCAGTTCTGACTGAAGTGAGCCCCAGTTCTGACTGCAGTGATCCCCAGTTCCAGGCGAGCCCCCGGGGACCCACACTCTTGTGGGGGGAGTCTGGACTCTCGGGCGGAGACTCGGGAGCCGGGGAAGGCGGAAGACTGAAAGTCCGCTCGCGCCAGTGCGCACAAAGGCTGCGGGAGGCTGCCACAGGCTTTCCCTAGCGGAAGGGAGTGAGAGGCTCCTGACGGCACCGAACACCAGTTCTGACTGAAGTGAGCCCCAGTTCTGACTGCAGTGAACCCCAGTTCCAGGCGAGCCCCCGGAGACCCACGCTCTTGTGGGGGGAGTCTGGACTCTCGGGCGGAGAATCGGGAGCCGGGAAGGCAGAGGACTGAAGGCACACACGTGCTAGCAAGGGCAAGGCTGATGGGAAGCCAAGACTGAGACTCCACCCCATCCAAGCAGAGCACAGAGGCTATTGCAATTTGGCAAGTCTAATCCTATAAGGCTGTCTCCAGCACCGGACTTCTCCCAGCATAGACACAGCTGATCCTTACAGCCAACTGGCCTGGAGGTCAATTCTTCCCAGTGATACCAACAACAATAAAGACTTAATTACAACAAGGCTGTACACACAGTCCACAAAGGGGTGCACCAAGAGTGTCCACCCCAGGTTAACTGGGGAGGCAGACCCACTGGGCCAAATTGGAAACCTAGCACACAAATCTACCAACTCAGGGAAGCAGTGAAAATGCGGCGTCTAAGAATCAGATCACAAACGAAAGAAATGGAGGAAAACAAACGACTGGATATAGAATTCAAAACCACGGTTATAAGGCTTTTTAAGAATATCCTAGAAAAGGCCGATAAATATAACGAGACCCTCGAAGAGATGAAAAAGGACCAACCAGAAATTAAACATACACTGACTGAAATAAAAAATATTATACAGAGACCCAAAAACAGACAAGAGGAACACAAAAATCAAGTCAAAGAATTGAAATACAAAGAAGCAAAAAACACTCAACCGAAAAAGCAAAAAGCAAAAAAAAAAATCCAAAAAGTTGAAGATAATGTAAGAAGACTCTGGGACAACTTCAAGCGTACCAACATCAGAATTATGGGGGTGCCAGAAGAAGAGAGAGAGCAAAATACTGAAAACCTATTTGAAGAAATAATGACCGAAAACTTCCCCCACCTGGTGAAAGAAATAGACTTACAAGTCCAGGAAGCCCACAGAACCCCAAACAAAAGGAATCCAAAGAGGAATACACCAAGACACATCATAATTAAAATGCCAAGAGCAAAAGACAAAGAGAGAATATTAAAAGCAGCAAGAGAAAAACAGTTAGTTACCTACAGGGGAGCACCCATACGACTGTCAGCTGACTTTTCAACGGAAACTATGCAGGCCAGACGGGAGTGGCAAGAAATTTTCAATGTGATGAATAGCAAGAACCTACAACCAAGATTACTCTACCCAGCAAAGCTATCATTCAGAATTGAAGGGCAGATAAAGAGTTTCACAGACAAGAAAAAGCTAAAGGAGTTCATCACCACCAAACCAGTATTATATGAAATGCTGAAAGGTATTCTTAAAGAAGAGGAAGAAGAAAAAAGGAAAGATAAAAATTATGAACAACAAATACATAGCTATCAACAAGTGAACCTAAAAATCAAGTGAATTAAAAACCTGAGGAACAGAATAATCTGGTGAATACAATAGAATCAGGGGCATAGAAAGGGAGTGGAATGATAATTCTCAGGGGGAAAGGGGTATGGGGGGTTCATAAAGAGACTGGACAAAAATCATACACCTATGGATGAGGACAGTGGGGGGTAGGTAAGGGCAGAAGGTGGGGTGGGAAATGGCTGGAGGGGAACTATGGGGGAAAAAAGGAGAAATAATTGTAATAATCTGAATAAAGATTTATTTAAAAAAAAAAAAAAAATGATAGGCACATACTTCCATAGGTGGATGTAGGATAGTTTCAAGTCAACAATGAACTGAATAACAACGAAGGGATCCGTGATCTCCGCAGAGCACAGAGTGGTGCCTGTGCTTGAGTTGTCCAAAATAAGGAAGATTCCTTTGATAATCCAAAGATATGTTATCATAGATGTAAAAAGGCAGTACACAGGCTCAGTTAAGGTAAAGATTGACCTTTGTCAGGGAAGATGCCAGACTAGGACATGACTGCCCACCATGAGCTCCTTTTAGTTAGTATTTTAATTTCAGACCATCCTTTGTAATTACTTAAGTTATCTGAGTTTGCAGGACCTCCACGCAGGACTTTTCTGATCTAGTCAGGTTACCATGTGGCCCCTTTTTTCGTCCATACATCCTCCTTTTGTTCAAAATCAATTCAAATTATGCATTGATGATCAGTGTTAGTGTTTTGTCTTGCTGAACAATGGACCATTGGGGATGAGGCAAGACTATAACCTTAAATGGTATTCAAGGTGCAATTATTATTCAAAATAAAAAGGCAGGTGAATGGGAGGCCATGAGATCCTATATGCCTTTGTTAAAAAATATTCTGTATCGCCGAAACCGGTTTGGCTCAGTGGATAGAACATTGGCCTGAGGACTGTAAGGGTCCCAGGTTCGAATCCGGTCAAGGGCATGTATCTTGGTTGCAGGCACATCCCCAGTGGGAGGTGTGCAGGAGGCAGCTGATCGATGTTTCTCTCTCATCGATGTTTCTAGCTCTCTATCCCTCTCCCTTCCTCTCTGTAAAATATCAATAAAATATTTAAAAGAAATATTCTGTATCAATTTTAAATTTTGAGCTACCATGGGCACAGTCCTTTTGCTGCTTATCTTAAGTTTTGGTGTTTTGCATCTAGTATAACATTTACATACCAGGAACAAAAGCAACAGCATTAAAGCAGTAACACCATTTAGGAATAGAAAACGTCTAGTGCTAGACTGAGGGGAATAAGCATCTCAGCCAACCAAAAAAACCTTTGCATGCATTATCATAATTGTTTATTAAGCTAATGATATGTTTTCCTCCTCCATCCACTGTCCCTTGTACTTATGATATGTTTGGCCAGATGAATTAAGACTCTCTACTTTTTCATTATCATAACTGATTATCAGAATGTCATTGTCTAGTGGGTGGGAAAAATTTGCAGGTATCCAAATTCAACTTTTCATATGTAATAAGTGAGAGGCCTGGGGAGATAGATATTGTTTCCTTTAGGAAACCATGAAGAGGGTAATAACAATATAAAATCATTTGATGTACATTTAATCAATAACAATGAAGTGATAAAAGAACAAGGTTTGAGCAGCAGTAATTTGTGAGCATCCAGGCCTTGGCGACTTCTTGGGATAGCTGTCAGCCCCCATGGCCAGTGGTTTCTCATCCTTGAAAAGTCTTTGATCTCCATGGTGGATGGAGGCCAGTGTCAGAGACAGATGTCCATTTGTGGTAGGGCATCTGATAAGGCAACATCCTTTTTAACACGTTGGAGAGAGTCTTTAATTAATGTGTTTCAATAAACAAAAATCTCCTGGTTGTAAGTTTTGGTCTTTGAAGTCTTTGTCTCTTGGGAGTACTGTGAAATGAATGTCACAAATTTATCAGTCCCTATAACCTTCTCAGTGAGTCATTGATAGTAATGTAGAATGTCTGCTTTTAGTTTTCCTTATATTTGGAAAAAAAAAAGATTTAAAAATAAGCAGTATTTTAAACCGAGTCATATAAACAATAATTATATTCACTTCATTTAGTCCAATACCCATTTTTTTTGTTTATCCTGATTATTTGCCAGTATTTTTATGAATTCAGTTATTCCTTAGAGTTCTATACATTTTCATTCAGTTCAAAGATATGACCTGCTTAGAAACCTGTAATTTTGAGTAAATCAGAATCCTTTTCATGGATTTTTCTAAAGATGTAACATATTTGAAAATGCATTAGAGTAAAACAATAACTATCTATGAATGACAAAACAAAGTGGCATGGTTATAGATTTGATTATAATGCAATTGATAAAAAAACTCTGCTTGTTTAGTAAGCTATATCATTTTAAGACAATGATTTTTTGAAAATAATAATTACTGTAAAGTGAGAGAGAATAATATAATATATATATATATATATATATATATATATATGTACGTATATTTAGATTCAACACATAATTTCAATATAGAAAGAAAAAATAATATGTAAGATTTTAAAACATTGTCCATGGCTTCTTGTATTGAGCATTGGGTATAATTCATAAATTTCCAATGTTTGCGCCACAAATATCTGGAGTCTCACTGCCAGACACCCTCACAGGCAACCATCCCTCTTGGCTGGACTGGTGTCACTGACAGTCAACTGTTAACACCTGAGAGTATCCCATTTGAACTTTTCTTTGAATCTTGGTAGATCCCTCAGAGGGCAGGTTGAAATCTTTAGAACATCCATTTTAATAAAAGCATATGTACACAAATAGCACATTTTTATTTTTTAATTTAGCAAAGCTTCCCATGTAATTTCAAGTATATAAAATAGGCCTAATTTAGTTTAAAAACATTGCTTTAATAAGGATAGAGAATAAATCCTTGAGGTATTCCAGGGCCCGTTGGAATTAACTCAAAGTCATTCTTTTGTTTAAAAAGTCTCTTAAAATGGAAACTCTGGGAAGGTTGCAAATATACATATACAAAAGCTTATAGCCTGGACTTTTTGTAACTCGAAGTAAAGCAAACACAGACTTACGGTAATAACTCTAAAAGACATTAATCACACTAAAAACAGTTTTAATATTAAATATTTTGTCCAGACTACAGAATTCACCTTAATTTACATAAGTATTTAATCTTTTTAGGCCAATAAAAGATTATATGCTAGTAATGCCATCTGGAGGCTGAAAATTCACCACACACATCACATAGATGAACACATATCACATAAAGACCATACACATAATTTGAATTACTAATTTTTACAGAGAAAATGCAAGAATTTTCTTATAAAGTTAAACTTTCACAAAATTTTATAGCCTGTACTGTACCCCTTTTACAAACCATTCGTCAACTTTCACAAACCTTACCCATTCAGAAATAACTATCCTTATAGAAACTTACATTTGTCCTTTTCCTTCAAATATGACTCCCTATACCTCAAGCCTTCTATTATCATAACTATATAATTTCTTCCAACTTAACTGGAACTTTTAACTCTTAGGAGTCTTAATTTGCAATGATAAGCACAAAAGTGGACAACCAGCATTCCTTAGATTGACGTTGATGAACATATTTTAATCACACTCTCATGTTCAAGAAACACACCTTCAACAAAGCACAAAACATTACATCAACAGCTCCAAATGCATTTTACAGATCTTCTGTAATGAAAAACCCAAAAGCAGGTGAACTTAAGATTTGCCTAGCAACCAATGTTTCAGTATTTCATGTTATTTCAATCTATCTAGATATTCCATAACTTTCATTAAAACTAAGTTAGAAAGAAATAGTTGAAATAAGCTAAAGTGATTTGTGTAGGTGGGTAAGGTAGTTTTTTCTATTGGGATAAGACATATCTTCCAGAGATTTGTATTTTTAAAAATGGCCTAGACAAGAGGTCTTGGTGAACTCAGGTATTTCCATTTCAAAGGTTCTGGGACTTTGGTTGCATAAAGCCAATTATCTACAAGCCTCTGAAATGAATAGGGGAGGTTTGGCAAGGTCAAAGGACATGGTGGGCTTTGAATTGTTTCTGGAACCAAACCTCTGGCCCCATGAAGACTTCATTTGTAAAACTAGGATAGTCATTTTCAATACTCAGGGTCTGGGTTGCCACCCAAATGTTGGCAAGGGACTGACAAATTCATGCACCCAATTTATATTGCGACCAGGTAGTGTAACAAAAGAAGACTGGATTTATCTTGAGGGGTCAGGATTAAGTTTCAAGTTTCTCCCGTTTGGTAAATATGTACCCAAAAGAGGTACATATTTTGTACCTCAAGTCATTGTGGGCTGGTTCCCCATCTACAGAAAGACATATGAGCAAGTCAAGTGTTAGAGGCATCTCTGCACATTTCTGGGCTGTTTGGGGCCATTCTGAGTAGGGTGAGTACCCTGTTAAGCCATCTCTCAGGCTCTCGTGGAAGTTAATAATGAAAAAAAGGTGATTATCAAATATTTGGTCAGTCTCAAGATCAGTTTCCTCTTGGGAGGTTCCTTTCAAATCATTATTTTCCCTTTTGGTTCAGTATCTGCTTCATTTATTCTAAATATGTATAACTATTCTGGAAAAAGCATATGTGGGATCACTCATTTCATAAAAAAAAAAAGAAAAAGAAAAAGAAACCTCAGGTATTAAGTGAATTGGGGCAGATTTGATTAGCAAACCATATATATATATATTTCCGTGACATTTCCTAGTCGGAAGGAAACAGGTTTTGATTAAAAAGCAGACATTTGTACAGGAGGTTTAGTCTGATGGAGAAAGTAATTAGTTGGGTGCGGTTAAGAATAAGTAAAGTAGCCCTAGTATCTACAGGGGCCTTAGTGGCTTCCCTTTTTATGATAATTTCAAATTCTCCCAAAATATCAGTGAGAAGGGGAAACACTCTAGGAGCAACCCTATGCTTGTTTTTGTTTATTAACTTTTTCTTAATCCTATTTCATTTTCCTATCATCCTTAAAGTGGGCAGACTTCTCTACAGGAGTTTCCTTACAACCTCATTAAGTAATTCTGTTGCTGTGTTGCGTTGTACCCCGAATCTCACAAAGACGCCTCAAAAAGTCGAATTATGGAGTCATTTATTAAAGGCCGGCGGCATACGAGAGGCAAAAGCTCCAGATCTCGCAGCCCTGAAAAGCTTGCCACATCTGGCTTATATTGGCAGAATATCACAAAGGTGTCGATTACATCTTTGGGTTTAGAATGAGGAACCTGGTTTGCACAAAGCAGTTACAGGAGTGAAATTGAGCAAGTTAGTTATCTATAGTTTTGGGTCTACGGATCACTGAATCAACAGAAACACATTATCTGGGGCCACTGAGGCAATTTAGAATAATTGTGCTGTCCACATTCCAGGACCACTGAGTCAACCAGAATGCATTATTTGTAGCTACTGAGACAATTTAGGGTAATTGAGCTGTCCTGGTCCCCAGAAGAATGTGCTTCAATAACCAGTGAGATCACAATCAATGAGATATTCAAACCACCATCAATGGAGTGTTAAATCGATTGGGATAGCATACATAAGTTCAGAAAATCAAAATAACTTTTCTATTGTTTTAGCAAGCAAATAAGTACAGAAGCCAAACAGCAGGGTTAAAATATTAAACAGCATTTTTTACCCAAGCATGGTTGCTACCATGCTTCAGCTGGGCTCCCAGAAATCAGGAGTATATAAATTGGAATAGGTTAGAATAGCCAAGATTGCATTTTCTATCAGTTAAATTTCTTTGTGAATCAGTCAGGGCCATAGCGAAAATTGAGAATGATTCCTGGTTCGTCTCTGGCTGAGAGCAGCTTTTCTCCAAAGGGAACTGGTTGAATTCCTATTCTCATTTTCCCTTAAGTCAGTAGGGAGGGGTAGTGGAGGGGACAGAAGGGGAAGGAAGAAGGGAGGGGAAAGAACACATCTGGACAAGGAAGCTCAGAGAGCAAAAGATGTAGTGGACGTGCTAAAGAAGGGGAGAATGGGGTGATAGCATTTATTAGCTTCAGGAGAGTTCAGAGATAGTCTCTACAATTTCTCATTAATTTATTTTTTAGAAGATTTTCTGTGTTTCTCTTTAGAAGCTTTGAATTTCCAAATTAAGATATGCTTCCTGTTCATTCAATCAGTTTCATTTTAGGGCTGACATTTTTCTAGTGTTTTTTTTTTTTTCCTGCAAAAAATTAATTTAGGCACCCAAAGACAACTGCATCTTGGCCATTTTTCAGTTGATATTTTCTTTTAAGTCTTCCCATTTCTGTAAAGCACTTGAAAGTCAAGGCTTCCTATCAGGGGTTAATGAGGGCTGGAGTCTGGGAGTTTCCTGCCTTGGAGGCACAACCCCCATGTTAATTATAGGTGTGTTTGTTTTCATTGTTTTTGTTGTTATTTTATATCTGCAGAATCTGAGCAAATTTTCTAAGGATGTTATGTAGTGCGTTGAAGCATGCTGCTTATTGCTCCATGATGCTCACACCCCTCAAGTCTCATTCAAACCCCTTATGTGCCTCAGCTTCTCTCCCAGCTATCAAAGCTACCAGAAGGCCTCTAGCCACTTTGGCTCAGTGGGTAGAATGCAGGCCCTTAGAGGTCCTGGGTTTGATGGCAGGTCAAAGGCATGTACCTTGGCTGCAGCTTGATCCCTCACCCTTGTTGGGGTGTGTGTGGGAGGCAACCAATCTATATGTCTCTCTCATTTTCTCTCTCTGTATCTCCCCCTCCCCGTCCAGTCTCTCTAAAAACCAATGCCAAAAATATACTAGAATGAGGGCAAATAAATAAATTAAAAAAAAATAAAACAGCAGGAAGGGCTAGGAATGCTGATGGACCAAACCCTATGGGCTCTCCCCCAGAAGAGCCAGTCAGTTGAATTACAGTTGAGTTGGAATTTCCCTATGGGGCTCCTACTTGGCATGAGGAATGACCTCTGACACCTTGCAGATTCTTTTTATTTTTTATTTTTATTGTCTAAAGTTTTACATATGGCTCCTCCCCCAACCTCCATTGACCATCTCCTCCCCTCCCTCCCCAAGCCATTCCCACCCTGGAAAAGCCCCCAAGGCCCCAGCATCTGTGTCCATTGGTTATGCTAATATGCATGCATACAAGTCCTTAATTGCTTAAGAACAACTGAGATTCGGGTCAGAAGGAGGATGTGCCCTGTTATCTTTGAAGCTGAGCAAATTCAACTGTCACTTATACAGTGAAGGTTTTCTGCTCAGATTCTCAGAAAGCAATTCCAAATGAAAATCCATAATTAAAAACCAGCTACCCATGTTTCCTCTTGTCTCTCCTTAGACTGGGTTCTGTCAACCCTTAACCTTAATTCCACCTTGAGGATTTAAAAATACAGCTCAAATAAAGTCAGACCCTCTACCACAAGCAAAAGATCTTGGATATAATAGACAACTTAGCCAAATTCACCTGACAGGCAGGGAACTGGCGGGCACAATGGGCCCTTTGTTAGGTCCCAGCACCGGGTCTGGGTCTGCAGGGCGGTCCTGTGTCAGCTTCTTTGGAATCCTGCCACAGGAAGCAAGTAAATATCAATGTAAGCCGCATTCAACCCTGTGCAGAGTTTCTCTGAGTTTATTGGAGCCCAACTGTCAAGAATGGCCAGAAAACAAAATCTCACTATTTTGAGGTAGTGCTCCAGAGAATGGCAGTATTGCACCTGCTTTTACACATTACAATCAAAAGTGGAGATGTATGTGGGTTACATGGAATCCATTGCTTAGAGAGGCAGGAGAAAACAAAGCAGGGAAATCTCTGGGATTAGATAAAAACTAAAACGATAGACACATGCCTCTCTTATACAGGTGCCTAGAGGCTAGTTAGCAGTCAGCAATGAACTCAATAGCAATGAGAAGATTTGTGGTGTCTGCAGAGCACAGAGAAGTGCCTGTGCTTGGAGGTGTCCAGAAAAAGGGAAATTCCTTTGACATTCCAAAGGTGTGTTATCCTGGATGCCAAAAGACAATAGACAGGCTCAGTTAAGGTAAAGATTGACCTTTGTCAGGGAAGACGCTGGCCTAACACATGACCACACACCATAAACTGCTTTTAGATAACAAGTACTGATTTTAGGCCAACTTTGTGGTTAATTTAGGTCTCTGAGTTTGAAAGGCCACCATGCAGGCCTTACCTGTGCTAGCCACAGGCGAGCGTGTGACCATTTTTCATGCACTCTCTCCTTCGATCACTTGTGTCCCATCTCTCGCCACCAATCATGTCCCTCCTTTGTCCCACCACAGGGGGAGAAACCATTAAGTACCTGTATGCTGCAAGCAGCTGCAGCTTCCTCATCACCTGCAGGCCTGGCCCGCTCGCCCACTGTGCTCAACAGCCCAGTGCCCATGAACCTCTTCTCTACCTGGGAGGTGGACTGCTCCAGCCCCAGCTGCGTGCCCAGGTTGTGCAGCCTGACTTTAAAGAAGCTGGTGGTCTTGAAGGACCTGGAGAAGGAGCTCATCTCCATGGTGATAGCAGTGCAGATGCAGGGCTCCAAGGGCATCTTGAGATCCCACGAGATTGTGCTGCCTACTAGGGGACCAGTGGAGACTGACCTGGTGCTGACCTTCACCCTGCAGTACCCCCACTTCCTCAAGAGAGAAGGCAACAAGCTACAGATCATGCTGCAGCAGAGGAAGTGCCATAACAACCAGATCATCCTGGGCTACAAGACTTTGGCCACAGGTGCCATCCACATGGCCGAAGTGATGCAGCGACCCCCCGAGGGTGGCCAGGTGCTGAGCCTCAGCAGCTGCATCCAGGAGTCCTCCATCAAGGTGGCTGAGATCTGGATCTCCTCCCTGTCCAGTCAGCCCATTTATTACGAGGCTGGCACCATGCAGGCCAGGCCCAAGGACAAGTCCACAGATAGCTACACCGAGGGGAAATCTGAGAGCTTCTCTGAGCTGGAGGCCAGCTACAAGGCGCCACACAGGCAGGACCTGGAAGAAGATGACTTCGACCTGGGGCAGTCCAAGAAGCAGCAGCGATGCATGCAAGGAAACTTGAAGCAGAAAGTCATGGCTCTGCTTCCCGGGTCCAACATGTCGGAAAAGGTCCTAGACTCAGATCAGGACCCTACAGAGCATGTCCCCGAGGTGCAGGAGGACCTGGACCTCCTGTATGACAACCTTGAGAATCCCAGTGACAGTGACCCAGACATAGAGGACGATGGCAGCATCCTCAGCAACACCAAGACCAAGACCAGACAATACTTTGAAGGCCTAGCACACTCCAGCTGGCAGACCGAGATGAGGAGCATACATGGTGCCCAGAGGCAGAAGGAGCCTCCTCGCCTGGCCGACATGCCTGCGAAGGCCCAGGGCCCGGGTAGCAAGCTATTCAGTGGCAGTGTCTCTGACTTGATGGCCTACAGCACCCCCACCACCATGGTGGACAAGACCCGGATCTTCTCCCTATCGAGCCACCCCGTCAACCACCTGGACAGTGCCATGCCAGCCAGCAACAAGGCGGAGTCCACAGATAACTTCTCCGAGGGAGACTCTGAGATCGTCTTCTCTGAGCTGGAGGTCAGCTACAATGCCGCCCACAGGCATGACCTGGACAAGGATGACTTGGGCCTGGAGAAGCCGATAGGAAGAAGGAGGTCCATGACCAGGCAACAGAACTACCAGCAGAAAGTCGCAGAGTGGCTGTGCAGGTTTCAAATGACGGAGGAGGTCCTGGACTCAGAGCAGGACCCTGAGGAGCAAGTCCCCGATGTGGACAAAGACCTGGCTCGTCTGTTTTACAGGCTGGTGAACCCCAGCGACAGTAGCTCAGACATGGAGGATGATGACCGTCTCCTAACCCCTCCCATGCCTGAGCTCATGACATACTCTGATAGCCTGTCAAGCGGCCCAGATATGGAGGAGGATGACAGAGTCCAAGGCACCCCAAAGCCCAAGCCCAGGTCATACTTTGAAAGCCTGTCAAGCGACAGTGGCTCCGAATGGGTGGCCCACAGCATGCCCAACCCTGGGGAGCAGTCGGCACAGCCTGAGGACAGCCCGGAGGCAGAGACCTCTGCCCAGGACATGCTCCCTAAGAAGCTGCCATGCAGCAGGCGCACCACCAAGACCGAGTCTCTGGTCATCCCCTCCAGCAGCTCCAAGGGGAAGCAGCCTGCCTGCCGGGGCTGGAGCAGGTCCCTGAATGAGTCGTCCAACAGCCTGATCAAGGAGCGCTGCCCAGTCCCACAGAGCCAATTGCAGGTTCCCAGGAAGACTGTGTACGATCAACTGAACCATATCCTCATCTCCAACGACTGTCTGCCCAAGAATATCATCCTCATCAGCACTTCTGACAGGCAGGGGCAGTTCCTGTCGGACGTCCTGCAGCAGCACACGCTACCCGTAGTGTGCACCTGCTCCATGGTGGATGTCCAGGAGGCCTTCAGTTCCATCATCTCCTGGATACAAAGATACCGCAAATGCCATACTGAGGCCCCGATGCCAGTGAAGATCGCGGTGGCGGGGGCTCAGCACTACTTCAGCACAGTGCTGCGGGTCTTTGTGGAGCATCTGTCCCACCAGAGCCCTGACTGTCTGGGCTACCTGCACTTCCTGATCATCCCGCTGGGTTCCCACCCTGTGGCCAGCTACCTGAGCTCCGTGGATTACCGCTACAACAGCCTCTTCCAGGACCTGGCCTGGCTGGACATGTTCAACAACCTGGAGGCCCAGAGTGCTGTGCAGAACATAGTGTCAAGAATCACAGAGTACATCACAGGGGCCAACTGTGTCCACCAGCTGCCCATCGCAGAGGCCATGCTCATCTCTAAGCCGAAGAGCCCGGGCAAGTTGTCCTCACAGAAGTTCATTCCCTTTGTGGGGGCAGTGAAAGTTGGAAGAGTGCAACCAATTTCAGCCACGTCAGGAGACACAGATGATGCGGTCCCCTCATGCTCCAACGTGCTTTTGTCCACCGCCAGGGAGGCCTCACACAACCCAACCTCCTCCTCATCGGTGAGTGGAGGCCTGTCTTCCCCCAGCCAGGGTGTCAGTGCTGAGCTGATGGAGCTGCAGGTGGATTACTGGATGGCAGCCCAGCCCACAAACAGGAAGAGAAACAGGGAGAAGGAAGACCTTCCTACCACCAAAAACACACTCCAGTGCACCTTCCGGTCTCTCCAGGTCAGCAGGCTGCCCAGCAGTGGCGAGGATGCAGGCACGCCCACAATGTCCATGACTGTGGTCACCAAGGAGAAGAAAAAGAAGGTGCTGTTTTTGCCCAAGAAAGACAAAGGCAAGGACTTGGAGTCCAAAAGCCAGTGCATCCAGGGCATCGGCCGCTTGGTCTGCTCAGCCAAGAACCAGGAGAACAGGCAGCGGGTCCTCATTGATGGCGTGGAGTGGAACGACGTGACGTTCTTCCAGCTGGCAGCCCAGTGGCCTTCCCACGTCAAGCACTTCCCCATCTGCATTTTCGGACACTCCAATTCCACCTTCTAGCCCTGCCCCTCCCCCTGCCCTTCACCCTGCCTGGGCCAAGCCCAGAAGGGCCCAGCTGCCTTTCTGTTAACAGTTCAGTTTACTACAGACACAGACCCTGGAAACACAGAGAAACTGTTTTAAGTTAGAATGTGCGCACAGCCTGGAACCTAAGGGGGTTGTCCCCACTGGGACCCCCAAATTCTCTGTTTAATAACCAGAACATTTCGGCAGCTGGGAGGTCAGGTGGGCACCGTTGAGCTGGAGTATCATGGAAGGTGTGTTTTAGCCTCAGGATCCGCAACACTTTCAGTGAAAAGGGTTCTGGCCTTGGAGACCTGCCCTCCCTGGCAACCAGGGCTCTGCTTAACCCTGGGAGCTGGCTGCAGCCTGTGTTCAGACTCAGAGCTGGGCCACCAGAGGCAAAGGGCTGGCCTCCCTTTGGGGCATCCGGAGCATAATACGGAGGCCGGCCAGCCCAGCCTTGGACCCAGGCTGCCAACTAGCCAAGTGGCCCCAGAACCATCCACTTATGGTTCCCAATGAACTCCCGCCTCACAGGGCAAAATAACAAAAAAGAGCTGCATGTGCAGACCCACAGGCACACGGGCTGGACAAACCAGTGCCCTCCTTCTTGGGCAGCGACCCACCTTCGTCCCTACCTCTTCATGTTATCACAGAACATTCGCAGCTACCCAACAGGTGTTGGACCAGCTATTGACAAGGTGAGCAACGAGCCTCTCCACAGCAGAATGGTCATTTGGCCACTTGCTGGCTGTGAACTCTCAGATCACTGCATCCCTCTGAGTGTTTGTTTCTAAGAACAGGAGGTGAATCAAGGGGCAACCTCATAGGGTTTTTGTAGGGACCCTGTAGGTTGTTCCCTAAAGCTTTCTCTGGGCGCCCAGATAGTGGATAGGTCTGTGCTAATTGGTCCTTTTTCTTCCTCATATATGATTCTTCTTGGGGCCTTATGCTAAGCTCTTTTCTCATTTCACAACGAGCCTGTAGATTCTGTTATTGGGTGAAGCCAGAGCAGAAACCCCACGGGTGAGCAGTGGGGCCCAGGCTAACCCAGCTATCTGTGATGGGGCTGGATTGGGCTCACTCATTTAGCAAATATGTGAGAAGCCCTGGCAGGTACAGACACGTCTCTAGGCACTGACCATATCCAGTGCACAGAGCAGACCCCAAGCCTGCACTTCAGACCTCCTAGTCCAGAGCGATTCAGTCATTCTAGGCTGCACAGGCTCATAGTGTCCACAGGACAGTTGATGTGACATCCTCCTGGCCTCCTCTACCTATGGCTGCATCTTCCAGTACTGTGAAGAGGACGGGAGATCTTTGTTCCAGCAGAAAACGTGAGTCAGTTTTGGATCAGAGCCAGGAGGGGAGTGTGGGGACTGTGAATTCAACGTGCTGGCAGAACCCTGGATCCCACACATGGTGGGGTTTCTGCAAGAGGGCAGAGGTCTGAGGGCTTCTCCTAGAACAAAGGGACGGAGTTAAAGAGAGCTGTGCATGTGGATATGGGTGGTTTGGGCGAGCAGTGGAGCTCAGTGGCAGAGTCAGCTTCTCAGAAAATTCATACCCGTCCGCTCCTAATCCAAGTCTGCCTGCACCCCTAATCAGGGACCATGATCACTATTTGATAGAACCTCCTCAGTGGCAGCTTGAAAAGTGTACTCCACCCTGTGGGAGTTGAGTTTCAGTGGGAGGCGAAGAACCCCACAGGGCAGCTAGTGAATTAGGCAGCATGTAGCTCCAGGAGCCAAAGTTTGAGGTGATAGGAAGGTCCTGGGAAGCTAGGGATGGAGACAGAGTTTGTTTGCTCGCTCATTGGTCAGCTATTCCTGAAGCACCTACTGCGTGTCTATAAGTGACATGAACAGGGAGGACACCAGCCCTCTCAGTCCTAATGGGAGGGTCATGGGAGAGAGCATGGACACTGAGAGAGCATATTAGGTTTCCTGGAAGAAGGGGACAGGTGGTTCCATTATTGATCAAGAGCTGTCAGTTAGGAGGGCTTTCTGCCAGGCCCTCCTGGGCGACCAGGCACATCTCTGCCAGGACTGCCAGACTGAATGTGGACAAGGAGTAGGTCTGGTTTCTGGATGGGCAGGAGCAACAGACACAGGACCCCAGGCTCTCTGAGTGGTGCTCTGGGAGGGCCGTGTGGAAGGAAGGCCAGGCCTCAGACTCTGCTGTGCACCTCTCTCTCTCCCCAGGGCCATCTCCTGCACCCTGGGCATCTGGCTGGACCAGCACCTCCAGAATTTCCCAGCCCGATGATGCTGTTGGCCTCCATAGAACCAACATTCCAGTCTCTGACCTGCCAAACGAGGCCCAGTACCTCCAGTCAAGGCGGGAGCACCTGAGCCCACTGAGGCCGAGACAGGAGGAGGAGGAGGCTTCCGGGGGTGGTGTGGGTGAGTGTGCCTTTGGAAGGCACACAAAAGGCAGTGAGGGTGGTAACATGTCCTCTTCTTGGATCTGCAGAAACAGCTCCAGAGCAAAATCAGGAAAACCCTCCAGAGGCAACGCCACCCTAGTGGCCTCTCCAGAGCCAGAGCCGGATCCAGGCCCAGCTTTCACTGAACTTCAAGAGGCAGAAGAACCACCTGCAGCATTTGAGCAACTCACCCAGCTCCTGCGAGGCCTGTGGTGTCAGATCCCGGGCCACAGCGGGTGTCAGCTGCCACGGCAGAGAGGGCACCTCACCCCCATTTAGATGCAGTGTTAAAATTTTGTATTCATGTTACATGTGCTTATAATTTTAATGTATTCTTTATGATATTTAGTAACAGAATGTATTGTTGAGAACATTTAATGAAATACTCGTAAACATAGCCTTAATTTAGATTCTATAAAATTTAACCCTATAAACCCTCAGAGCTTTGAGCAAGTCTGTTTTTCTGGACCCTGACCCCCGCAGGGAGAACTGTCCTCACCTTCTCCACCTGCCCTTCCTGGAGCCAGGACTCTGCTTCCCAGGGAGCTGGCTCCCCCTGTGCCCAGACTCAGAGCTGGGTGGCCAGAGGCCAAGGGCTGGCCTCCCAGGGTGGGCATCCTCAGCCCAATATGGAGGTCAGTCAGCTCAGCCCTGGGCCTCAGCTGCAAACCAGCCAAGTGGCACCAGCACCACTCACTCTGGGTTCCAAATAAGCTTGACCCTCACGGGGCGGCGGGAGGAGAAGAAAGAAAAAGGAACCGTACAGTGCATACTGCCCAGGAACACGGATTAGACAAACTGGTCAAATACTTGGTCCCCACCCACCCTTCTGTGTTAATATAGAACATTTGCTACTAACCAACGTGTGTGGGACCAACCAAGGGCCAGGTGAGCCCTGCCCCTCCACAGCACAGTGGTCACTCAGCCACCTGCTTCCTGTGAGAATTCAGGTCACTGCATCTCTCTGAGCGTTTGTTTCTGTGAACATGGGGAGAGCCTAGGCCCAACCTCATTGGGTTATTGTAGGGACTCGGTGGGAGGGGGGACCCCCTGGGAAAAGGCCCGCTGGAAGCCTGGACACTGGAGAGGTGGCTGGAGGGGCTGTGGTTGTTCTAATTGGCCATTTTCTCTTCTTCTTAAAGAAGCTTCTGCCTTATTTGTGATTCTCTTCAGGCTTTAGGCTAAGCTATTTTCTCTTTTGATAAAGACATTGGAGATTGCATTAGGGGTCCCTGTCCTGGGTGAAGCCAGATTAGAAATCCCAGGGGTGAGCAGGGGGACCCCATGCTCACCCAACTACCAGAGATGGGGCTCATTTGGGCTCATTCATTCAGCAAATGCCCTGCCCCCAGGACTGCACTCCAGTGCTTCCTTCTAGTCAGGAGTGACTCAGTCACACTAGGCTGCACAGGCAGGTAGCGTCCACAGGACAGTCAATGTGACTTCTTCCTCAAAGTATCGCTGCATCTACTACACGTATTGTGAAGCAGAACGTAGATCTCTAGACCAGCAGAAAAAGTGAGTGGGCTTTGGATCAGAGCCTTAAGGGGAATATGGGGACTGTGACTTGGAGAAGCTGGCAACACCCTGGGTCCCATGCCTTGTGGGATTTCTGCAAGATGGCAGAGGTCTGAGGGCTTCTCCTAGAAAAAATGGAAGGAGGCAGAGAGAGCTGTGTATGTGGATTTGGGTTGTGTGGGTGAGTGGGGAGGGCATGTGGCTGGACCACACAGGAAAGAGATCCCAGAGGATGGGTTTTTCAGGAGCACAGAGGGTCTTGAACTGGGACTTCAGTGATGGAGATGGGAGGTTTCCTTCCTTGGAAGGCGCACAAAAGGCAGTCATGGTGTAACATGTTCTCCTCTTGGATGTACAGAAGCAGCTCCAGAGCAAGATCAAGAAATACCTGAAGAGGAAATGCCAACTCTGGTGCCCTCTCCAGAGCCAGAGCAGGCTCCAGGCACAGCTGTCACTGAACTTCCGATGTGGAACCACCGGCACCATTTGAGCAACTCACCTCAGCTCCTTTGAGACCTGTGGTCCTAGATCCTGGGCCACAGCGTGTGTCAGCTGCCACGGCAGAGAGGGCTTTCCCTCATCCTTTATATGAAGTTTAAAAAATTTGTGTTCATCATATACATGTTTATAACTTCACTGTATTTTTCTTATACGATTCGGTAACCTACAGTCTAATGAAAGAAAATGTAATGAAATACTCCTAAACATAAATTTAATTTACATTAAATGAAATTTAACTCTATAAACCTTCAGAGCCTTGAGCAAGTCTGTTTCTTCTGGGCCTCCATGGTGTTACTATGAGACATAGGTTGGGAATAATTAGTGTCTCAGGAGCCACCTGCTCTAAAGATGTAACGGTCTTGAGCCCAGGACAATGGGACTTTGGGGGAAATCAAAGGATGAGCATTGGGGCAGGGACCCGTTATGTCAGGGCTGCCCCTGAGAACCCACATTTCATTTAACTTCATTTCCCACCAGTTCATGGACAAAGCATGGCCTTACACGCCCTCTGGTGTCCACGTTGCAGAATGCTGTAGGGTTTAACCAGCAGCAAGCAGTTCCTGAACACTGACTGCCACCTGCACCTGGACAGAAACTCCAGCCTCCCCCACTCGCACTGAATAGCATTCTGAGCATCTCTTCTGTTGGCCCATAGTACTGAAGAGGGGACAGGGAATGTCCCAGGGCCTGGGGTCCACACTCATCTCCTCCACAGGCACCGCTTCCAAGTCTCCTCTGGGGTCAGAGCCTCTCTCCGCCCTCACTCCCTGTGCTCTGGTTCAGCTGGGCTTTTTCCTGAGGCTATTCTGTCTCAGCAGAGCCCAGCGGCCATTCCTTCTCATGGCCCAAGGCTGAACAAGGTTGTGGAAACAGCCTGGCTTCTCCTTTTAAATCAATCCTTTTCGATGCTCTGAACCACCCTGGTGAGGATAGACTAACAGCCTTGTAAGGCACCCCGCATGGCACAAGCTACAATGTCTCAGGACAAATGGGTATTAACTTTGGACTACACCCAGGGTCCCTGCTCTCAAGGAGTTCAGCCCTGTTGGTTGACACGGATAGAAAGGAAATTCTAATGGAGTGTGAGGAGTCCTAACGTTGACCCTGAGGTCCATAAGCACTGAGAACGTGAGCCCATCGCGGGAACATGGTATAGACTCTCCTTAGGATGCAATTCCTAAACCAGAAAGAGGAGTAAGTACTTGTCTACCCTCTTCATCCTGATTTCACAATGGCAGCCGATGAAAGCTTTGTGAAATTAAATGGAGGTCTGGAAATCAAGGGGCAGGTCTACCTTAGAGGTCCATGGTGATGGTCAGTGCACTTGTGCGCACTGGCAATGGGCCTGGAGGAGCAGCCACCCGCCTTGCGTGGAGCGTCTCCTCACCTTGGAAGCTCAGAACTGTGGTCTCAACAGATGCTGTTTCCTATTTTAAATTACACTTTTCAGTTTGGCTCTACTTTCCAGGGTCCTTTCCTAAGTTTCACAGCCATCCTCAAAACTGGAGGCAGAGGGTGATAGAAATGAGAGGGTGGGGGCTGGAGGGACCTGGAAGGAGAAAAATGAGGGAGATAGGAGGGCAGGGCCAGGGCCTGGTGTGGGACGACCGTGCTAGTGATCTATTGCTGAGTGTTATCCACACTAGAGACTTAACCAATACACACTTATTAGCTCACAGGTCTGTGACGAGGAATCCCTCATGGCTGAGCTGGGACTACTGTGGTCTCAACTGAGGCAGAATCCGTGTCACTGAGGGTCTGAGCTCACTCGGGGGGTCTTTGGGATTCAGTTTGGATGGAAGGCCTGACTTCCTCTCTATCTGTTGGTCTCTTTCAGTGCTAGGCCATGTGAGTCTCTCCAGATAGCAACTCACAACACAGAGGTTTATTCCTGTGCAGAGAGAGAGAGAGAGAGAGAGAGAGAGAGAGAGAAAGAGAGAGAGAGAGAGAGAGAGAGACAAAGAGCAGATCAGAGTGAGCAAGTGGGTAGGTACCAACTTTTAAAAAACTTTTCATGGTGGGAAGAGATCAACCAAAGAACGTGTGTGCATATATGCATAACTCAGGGACACAGATAGTAGGGTGGTGAAGGCCTGGGGCGGGGTGTCAGGGATCGGCTAGAAGTGGTCAATTGGGAAAAAGGGGGACATATGTAACACTTTCGAAAATAAACATTAAAAAATAAATGAAATGGATTTGCTTTAAAATGGTTAAATTAATTTTTTTTCAAAAAATTAACGTGAGACAGAGATAGAGATAGAGATAGAGATAGAGTTAGAGATGAGAGAGAGAGAGAGAGAGAGAGAGAGAGAGAGAGAGAGAGAGCAACATCAATGTGAGAGAGATGCATCAATTGGTTGCCTCCTGTATTCACCCTGATTGGGGATCAAACCCATAACCTAGGTATGTGCCCTGACCAGGAACCGAACAGCAGTCTTTCAGTTCACAGGATGATGCTCAAACACTCTGACTGGGCCGGACACGAACTTTGTAGAACCAAATCATGGAGGTTGTGTTGGATCCCTTTGCTGTCTTCTATGGAGTCACTAATGAAACACAGACTTATGGGAAGGGCACACATTCACACCATACGAGGAAGGTGAAGACCATGGACAGTCACTGAGGAGAGAACCGGTGACCCGAGGGATTCATGCCTTGCCCAGGGTAGCAGAGGATGAGAATACAGAGTGTGAGATAAACCCAGCTGTGTGTCCTCAAGGTGGGGTCTTAAGTGCACCCAGGTTTCCTCAGGGGCTCTGGGAAAGGCTGTGCTGTTGGAATCGTGTACAGACATGGAGATGGCATGGGGAAGATGGAGGGCATTTGGCAGCCTAGACAGTATTTGTCTGAAAAGGCACCCCGATCTGGAATCATGAAGGTGCACCTCAGTCCACAATCCACCCACAGTGGACAAAGTCGGGCTCCCTTATACTGAGCTCATGCTTACGTAGTCCTGAATCACATCCTTTTTGGATAATTGGGAAATGGAAGCCCGTAGTTAGGCAGGGATTGGCCAGGGTACATGACATTCAGAGTTCAGAGTTCAGGAATGTTCAGACCTTCCAGGCCAAGGCTCCCACCTCCCCCACAGAGGTGGTCTGAAAATTAGAAATCCTGACATACTGGGCATCTCCTGCCTGTTCCTCCCTATGTGGGGGCTGTTTTGCTCTGGGATCCAGAAAGGGAGCACTGGCATGCTTGGGCGCGCGCGCCAACACACACACACACACACACACACACACACACACACACACACACACACAGAGTCTAGATGTGATGACCTTGGGTGGGATTAGAGAAAAAGCAGACACAGAGGAG
This sequence comes from Plecotus auritus, assembly GCF_963455305.1. NCBI lineage: Eukaryota > Metazoa > Chordata > Mammalia > Chiroptera > Vespertilionidae > Plecotus > Plecotus auritus. Next base: position 43,881,389 of record NC_137774.1, read on the forward strand.
GTGACGACAGGAAGGAAAAAGAGGTTGGAAGCACTACCTACATGTGACAGTCCTTCTCCTACTTTACAACTACTCCCCACATGAGCCTGAACAGCCCTAAGAAGCACTTGCTCTGGGGGAAGGTCAATGGGGAAATAAAAGGAGATATACGTACTACTATGTGCAATACTTTAAACAATAAAATAAAATTAAAAATAAAGAAGCACTTGCTGCATAACCCATTGTGCAGGCAGGAGAGAGACGGGCCCTGACAGGCACAATGCCTTACCCAGGGTCAAGAAGAGGTAAGAATGAGGGGTTGAGTCTTAGCCCAGGTCGGTTTCCTCAACTCTGGAACCCTGGCTGCACCCAGAGCTTCTAGGGGGCTGGGGAGAGGGGTGTGTTGGTGCCCCTAGGGGTGTGTACTGATAAGGTGCTTCATGGAGAAGAGGGGTCTGCAGACAGCGGCCCACAGTACTATTTGCAAAGCTGTCATGAGATGAGGGGACTCAGCAAGACAATCCAGGAACTGAGGTCACTATCTAATAGAACTTGGCACCCCCGTAACCAGGCACCCACATCAGCCCCACAGGCAGCTCACTTGCCAAGAGGCATTTGCCAGTGCAAGATGTTCTCTTGCTGTGTTCCCAGTGATTGGTGCTCTTGCTTCTGAAGACCCCGCAGTGAGAGCTTTTCCAGACAGTGCAGACGTTGGTTCAACTTTCATCCCTGACGTATCTGGCCATTTTCTAGAATATGGCCTCAGGTAACACAAGGTGGCCTGGGTCAGACCCATTCAGGACAGGCCACCTCTGTGCGCCATCACTGTGAAGCCCACATCCCCTCCTCTTCATGTGGTGGGACGAGGGAACTGAAGGGAGATCCCTGGGGCAGGAACAGCTTTTGGGGCAGTGGATCACCTAGAGGTCCTGCTGTGATCACACCCCAGGGTAGGGCAGGCAGTTGGAGATGTGGTTCCAGAGGGGTCCCTTATCTGTGCCAATGGGAATCCTAGGCCCGCACGCTGTCATGCCTTTTCCTCCGCAGTGGAGGTCTCAGCCGAACACACTGTGTGTGTGTGTGTGTGTGTGTGTGTGTGTGTGTGTGTGTGTGTGTGTGTGTGTCTGGAGTGGAGGGTTACAGAACCAGCAAATTAGGGCTCTGAGGCTTTCCCCTGGTGACTGGGAACTGTCTTTACAGAGCTCCACACAGGAGAATGGACCAGAGCCGTCACATGGGGTCCTCAACTCCATGCCCCTGCAGGAGGCACAGGTGCCCCATATCTCCTCCAGTGTGCAGCACGGCCGCAGGGTGAGTGAAGTTGCTGGGTTGACCCAGACTCCAGGATTCCATGTAGTTGAAGAGAGCCCTGGGTTCCAGAAGCTGCCCTGCTACTCCCCTAGATCCCTCCTAGAGTCCAATTTCCAAAGGAATCTGGGGCCCGTATCCTCCCCACAACCCACTATCACTGTCTAGCCCCTTTCAGAAGAGATGCAAATTCACTGCCCACAAAGTGTTAGGAATATGAGAAGGGAGACTTTGCTCCATTTCACGTCATGCTCAGTCAAGAGTAATTTTGCATTTTTCTATAGACTTTCCCTTTTAATGCCCATTTCCACATGTCCATGTTGTCCCGACAATCCTTACACACCTTCTCCCACTCTTACACATCATCGTGATTAGTAGGGATGCTTTTCCCAAAAGGACATGGGGGTCAAGGTCCCAAGTCTGTTGCTTTGCCCTTTGCAGCCCCGAGAAGCAAATCCCCATGGTCCCTCCAGGTCAGGAGCTGGGGCCTCCCTGGGTTGCACAACATACCAGGAGGGGACCTTTTATCAGGGCTGGCGATCCAACTTTTCACTGCTGTGGGACCTGGATGTGATCCCCTCCTGTTGTCATGTCAACGGTGCTGCCCTGAACACCCCAGTTGTCCTAATATCCAGACCCTTCCACCCCAGGAAAAGCCTCTGTGTTCCCATCTTAGAATGGGATATTCTGTCAGAAATCCCAAGGTGATCTTGTTAACACAGGGTAGTGCTGTCCGTCTTCTGCTAAGAAATGACTAAAATACCAATGTGTCTCATCATCACTCATCTCCAAGTCTACGTTGCCTGCCGAGAACCTTTTCTCTTGTCCATGTAGAAAACATGGAAACCTGTGCAGAATTTTTCTGAGTTTAGTTGAGCCAAAATGTAGACAATTGCAGTGAAGCAAAATCTCAACCGAATGAGATAATAATGCTCTGGAGAATGGCAGCTTTGCACCTTGTTTTATACATTACAATCAAAAGTGGAGACTTGTGTGGGTCCCATGAAATCCATTGGTGATAGATTAGGGAAGCAGGAGAAATCACAGCAGAAAAATCTCTGGGACTTGAGAAAAGGTAAAATGGTAGACACGTACTTCTTTCACTCAGGTTGTGCAGGATGTTAACAGTCAACAATGAACTCAATGACAATGAGGGGATGTGTGGTCTCTGCAGAGAGCAGAGCAGTGCCTGTGCTTTGAGGGGTCTGAATAAAGGAAAATGACTTTGACATTACAAAAATATCTTCTTATAGATGCAAAAAGACAATAGACAGGCTCAATTAAGATAAAGACAGACCTTTTTTCAGGGAAGATGACAACCTAGGACACCACTATCCACCAAAAGCTGGTTTTAGTTGAAAAAACAACAACACCACACACAACACTTATTCAGACCATTCTTTGTGATTACTTTAGGTCTCTAGTTTGCAAGGCTGCCAGGTTAGCATGTGGTCCTTGCGATCACTCCTGTCACACCTCTTGCCACCAATCACTGAGTGCTTGGGTTCAGTCTGAACTGCAGCCCCCAACCCACCAGATAGTGTATGAGCTGCCTCTGATGGAATGTGCCCCCTCTCCCAACACAGGATAGAAATCATACCGCTATGTGGGCGACTGCGGGCCTGGACAGCATGCCCGCACACTCAACACACAGGTGCCCGTGAACTTGTTTTCCACCTGGGAGGTGGAATGCTCCAGCCCCACCTGCATGACCAGGCTGTGTAGCCTCACCTTAAACAAGCTGCTGATCTACAAGGAGCTGGAGAAGGAGCTCAGTGATGTGGTGATCACTGTTAAAATGCAGGATTCCAAAAACATCTTCAGGTCTGACAAGATTCTGCTGCCCCTAGTGGTCAGGTGAAGACCGACCTGGCTCTGACCTTCTCCCTGCAGTACCCTCACTCCCTCAAGAGAGAAGGCAACAACTTACAGATCATGCTGCAGCAGAAGCAGCGCCTTAAAAACCAGACCATCCTGGGTTACCAGACGCTCGCCGTGGGCACCATCGACATGGCTGAGGTGATGCAGCGACCCCTCGAGGGTGGCCAGATGCTGAGCCTCCATAGCACCATCACGGGGGCATCTGCCCATGTGCTGAGGTCAGCATCTCCTCCCTGTCCAGCCAGCTCATCGACCCCGAGGATAGCACCCAGAAGGCCGGCCTCAAGGCCAAGTCTAGAGTTCATTATCTGGAGATGGAGTATGAAATCTTCTCGGAACAGCAGGCCAACCATGATTCCGGACACGGGCAGGACCCAGAGGAGGAGGACTTCGACTTTGAGGAGCCCAAAAAGCAGCGCCAAGGAGAAGTAAGATCGCCATTCATGACCAGGCAACAAGATGCCAACAAGAAAGTTGGGGCGTTGCTGCGCAGGGTGCAAGTGTTGAAGGAGGTCCTGGACTCAGAGCAGGAGTCTTCGGAGCAGGTCCCTGAGGTGGAGGACTTGGATCTGCTGTATGACTCACTAGGGAACCGTGACAGTTGCCCATGAGCGTGTCCTCAGGACCCTGAAGCCCTGGCTCAGGCCATACTTGGAAGACCTGTCCCAGCCCAGCTCTGAGATGGAGAGCTAGAGCATCCACAGTGCCAGCACCAGAAGGAGCCTCCAGGTCCAACCCAGGTGACGGAGAAGACAAGCCTCAAGCAACCAGTGGGCACATCACAAAAACCGAGTCTCTCCTCATCCCCTCCACCAGATCCTAGGACCTAGGAGAAGCAGGCGGCTGCTGGGGCTGGAGCACATTCCTGAAGGAGTGGCAGGTGGCACAACCAAGAACAAGCGGGCCCACAGCCTGGACAACAAGCACTGCCGTGACCCACTGAGCCAGCTGCAGTTCCCCAGGGAGACGGTGTACAACCAGCTGAACCACATCCTCATCTCTGACACCAGCTGCCCCAGAACATACTCCTCCTCAACGCCTCCTACTGGCAGGTGCAGTTTATATCTGAGTCTTGCAGGAACACACGCTGCCTGGGGGTGCACCTGCTCCAAAGCTGAGGTCCAGGTGGCCTTCAGCACCATCATCTTGTGGATTCAGAGATACTGTCACCTCAATTCCCAGCCCCCAAAGCCTGTGAAGATCGTGGTGGCAGGGGCACAGCAGTACATCAGCGCTGTGCTGTGGCTCTTCCTAGAGCTGCTGTCCTACAACCTGCTCTCCCCTGGCTGGGCTACATGTGCTTCCTGGTCATCCTTCTGGGTTTCCACCCCGTGGCCAGGTACCTGGGCTCCGTGCATTACTGTTACAAGAGCTTCTTCCAGGACCTGGCCTGGCAGGACCTGTTCTACAAGGAGGCCCAGAGGGCTGTGCACGACAGGCTGGGCATGGTGTTGAGAATCACACAGTACGTCGCAGGGGCCAATTGTGTCCACCACCTGCCCATTGTGGAGGCCACACTCACCTACAAACAGAAGAGCCCCAATGAGGAGTCCTTGACCATCATTCCCTTCTTGGGAGTGGTGGAACTGGAATTGTGGAACAATTCTGGGTCGCATCAGGACACTGAGACTATGTGGCCTGCTTGAGCTCTAGCGTGCTATTGTTCCCCCCACTTCCCCGACCCGGCCATACAGGTCTACGACAAACAAGGAGGCCTCTCACATCCTTCGGGGCTGGTGCTGAGCTGATGGGGTTACAGGTGGATTACTGGACGGCAGCGCAGCCCACAGACAGAAAGAGAGACTCTGAGAACAAAGACCAGGCTACCGCCAGCAACACCCTCAAGTGCACCTTCCAGTCTCTGCAGGTCAGCAGGCTGCCCAGCAATGGTGAGGCTGCAGCCACGCCCTCCAGGTCCATGACTGTGGACAAGGAGAACAACAAGAAGGTGATGTGTTTGCCCAGGAAATCCAAGGACAAGGACGTGGAGTACCAGAGCCAGTGCCGGGAGGGCATCAGCCGCCTGATCTGCAGGGCCAAGCACCCTCAGGACGCACTGCGGGTCCTCTTCTACGGTGTTGCGTGGAACAACGTGAAGCTCCCAAGTCAAGCACTTCCCCACCTGCATCTTCGGATGTTCCAATCCTAACTTTGAGGCTGTCCGTCCCCTGCCCTTCCCCTGCCCTGGCCAAGCCCAGGAAGGACCAGCCGCTTTTCTGTTCACATTTCAGTTTAGCACCGAGACAGACTCTGGAAACACAAAGTGGAACCCTTTTCAGTGTGAATGAGCTCACAACCTGGAAAGTACCGTTGTGGAGCCCACAGGGAGCCCCAGCTGCTCTGCTTATTACCCAGAATGCTCTGGCGAGTGGGGGGTCAGGCAGACAGTGTTGAGCTGAACAATCATTGAAGGTGATTGCCCTCAGGACCCAGGAACCGCCATTGAGAAAGGTTCTCACCGTCAAGACCTGCCCCTCCTGGAAGCCAGGACTCTGCTCCCCGGGGAGTCAGCCTCACTGTGTGCCTGACTCAGTGCTGGCCTCCCATGGGGGCAACTGACAGAACACAGAGGCCGGTCAGCCAGCCCTGGGACCAGCTGCCACCAGCCCAGTGGCCCCAGCACCACCCTCTCGTGGTGTCCAATAAACTCCCCCCTCACGAGGCAAAACAGATGAGAAAAAGCAAAAGACCAGTGTGGTACTGACCACCTGGGCTCAAATACCGGTGCCCACCTTCCTGGGCAGGGACCCCACATTTGTCCCCACCTTTCCGTGATATTATAGAGCATTTGCTACAACAGGTGAGGGACCAGCCATGTACCAGGTGAGCCCCTGCCCCTGCTCAGCACAGTGGTCATTGGCCACTTGTTTGCTGTGAATCTTCAGGTCACCGCATGTCTCTGAGTGTCTGTTCCTCGGAACATGAAGGGAAATGAGGCCCAATGGGGTTATTGTAGGGTCTCAGTGGGGTGCTTCTGGGTGTCTGGACAGTGGAGAGGTCTGCTTCGGGGGGCTGTGTTTGAGCCAATTGGTCATTTTCTCTTCCCATTGACAAAGTCTAGGACAAATTTGTGATTCTCTTCAGGGCCCAGGGCTAAGCACTTTTCTTATTAGATAAAGAGATTGGAAATTCCATTATGGGTCCCTGTCCTGGGTGAAGCCAGATCAGAAACCCCAGGGGTGAGCAGTGGGGCCCAGGCTCACCCAGCTATCTGAGAGGGGGCTGGTTTGGGCTCACTCATTCAGCAAATATATGAGAGGCCCTGCCAGGTACAGACACATCTCTAGGCACTGACCATATCCAGTGCACAGAGCTGACCCTAAGCCTGCACTGCAGAGCTTCCTTCTAGTCAGGAGCGTTTCAGTCACACTAGGCTGCAAAGGCTCGTAGTGTCCACAGGACAGTTGATGTGACATCCTCCTGGCCTCCTCTACCTATGGCTGCATCTTCCCGTATTGTGAAGAGGACGGTGGACCTCTGTTCCAGCAGAAAACGTGAGTCAGTTTTGGGTCAGAGCCAGGAGGGGAGTATGGGGACTGTGAATTCAAGGTGCTGGCAGTACCCTGTATCCCACACATGGTGGGATTTCTGCAAGAGGGCGGAGGTCTGAGGGCTTCTCCTAGAAAAGAGGACACGTCAGAGAGCTGTGCATGTGGATATGGGTGGTGTGGGCGAGTGGGGTGGTCAGTGGACAGAGCGAGCCCCTCAGAAAATTCATACGCTTCTGCTTCTAATCCCAGCCCTGCCTGCACCTCTATCCAGGGACCTTGCTCACTAATCTGGTAGAACCTCCTCAGTGGCAGCTTGGCTTTGATCTCTACCCATGGGAGTTACCAGGTAAATGTCAACGGGAGGAGAAGAACCCCACAGGCAGCTAGTGAATTAGGTAGCATGTAGGTGCAGGAGGCAAAGTCTGAGGTGTTAGGAGGTCTCTGGGAAGCCAGCGGTAAGGATGGATTTTCTTTGTTCGCTCATTGGTCAGCTATTCCTGGAGCACCTACTGTGTGCCAATGAGTGACATGAACAGAGTGGACACCAGCCTTCCCTGTCCTTATGGAGTTGACATTTGTGGGGTGGGGGGAGGGTAGGGAGAGGGGACAGGGACACTGAGAGAGCATGTCAGGTTCCCCTGAAGAAGGGAGACAGGTGGTTCCCTCATTGATCCAGAGCTGTCAGTTAGGAGAGCTTTCTGCCAGGCCCTTCTCGGTGACCAGACACATCTCTGCCAGGACTGCCAGGTTGAAGGTGGAGAAGGAGTAGGTCTGGCTTCTGGATGGGCAGGAGCAGCAGACACAGGATCCCAGGCTCTCTGAGTGGTGATCTGGGAGGGCCGTGTGGAATGAAAGGCCACGCCTCAGACTCTGCTGTCCACCTCTCTCTATCCCCAGGGCCATCTCCTGCACCCTGGGTATCTGGCTGGACCAGTACCCTCAAGATTTTTATCGGCCTCCAGAATTTCCCAGCCTGATCATGCTTTTGGCCTCCATAGAGATCAACTTTCCAGTCCCAGACCTGCCAGACCAGGCCCAGTATCTCCCTCACAGCTGGAGCACCTGAGCCCACTGAGGCGGAGACACAGGATGAGGAGGAGTGGGTGGTGTGTGTGAGGGGTAGGGCATGTGGCTGGGCCACACAGAGAAGAGCTCCCAGAGGATGGGGTTAGTCAGGAGCACAGAGCCGCTCAGGTCAGTGCCTAAGGCCTGCAGTCTGGAGGACTTCCTGGGGGTGGGGCTTGAACTGGGAGGTATCTGATGGAAATGGGAAAGGGAACTTCCTTGAAAGGCACACAAAAGTCAGTCACGGTGGTAACATGTTCTCTTCCTGGATTTACAGAAGCAGCTCCAGAGCAAGATGAAGAAACACCTAAAGAGGAAACGTCAACTCTGGTGCCCTCTCCAGAGCCAGAGCAGGCTTCAGGCACAGCTGTCACTGAACCTCCAGATGTGGAACCACCTGCAGCCTGTGGGCCACTCGCCTCAGCTCCTGGGAGGCCTGTGGTCCCAGGTCCTGGGCAGCAGCCTGTGTCAGCTGCCATGGCAGAGGGGGCCTCCCCTCCCCAATAACAGCAGTTTTCAAAATGTTTGTGTTTATCTTACATATACTTTGAATTTGTTTTTTTTTATGCTATTGAGTAAAATCAAATGTATTTTGAATAAAATTTAATGAAGTACTATTAAAATAAATATAACTTAAATTTTATAAATTTTAGCTCTATGAACCTTCAAAGTGTAAATTCCAAATCAAATACATTCACAATTTTTCGCAAGTGTTCCATAACATCACAAACACTCTCTAGTTCCAGAACATTTTCAGAACCCACAACCTAGGTATGTGTCCTGACCGGGAATCAAACCTGCAACCTTTTGGTATATGGGATGACTCTCCAACCAACTGATGAGGCACCCTGTCCAGGATGAGAAAGAGCAATATTTTCATCTGAATTTTTCACTCTGGTTTAAACTGCAGTTGGATATCTTTTACATATTTTTTGGCCTAGTCCTTGTTTTGGAATTTCAGTTTGAGACCCTTTGTCCTCTTTTCCATTGGATTGTTAGGAAATCTGAACTCTTATGGATATCAGCTTTTTGCCATGTAACTTGCAAATGGTTTCTCTAGTTTGCCATTTGTCTCAATTTGATGCGATTTGCCAAATAGATGCATTACATTTTGGTGTGGTCAAGTCTGTCTTCTCACTTTGAGGGGAAAAGATGTTTTCCGTCTTATCTGGAAGATAGGCTAGGTTGTATTGTGCTACCGAAGCTCTAAATCTCCGTGGTTTGCAGCAGCAAAGGTTAATTCCACATTCATAGTTAATTTCAGATGGATTGAAAAGAGTTCCTGTTTTTTGGATTGTTCATCTCTTTTTAAATACTTTTTATTTATTTCAGAGAGGAAGGGAGAGGGTGAGTGAGATAGAAACATCAATGATGAGAGGGAATCATTGATTGGTTGCCTCCCGCATGCCCCCCCACTCAACCTCCCAATGGGGATCAAGCCCACAACCTGGGCATGTGCCCTTTACCGGAATCGAACTTGGGACTCTTTAGTCTGCAGGCCAACCCTATATCCACTGAGCAAAACCGCCCGGGCATCTTTTTTTTTATTTTATTTTATTTATTTATTTATTTATTTTTATTGTAAGGATGGGAATAAGGATTTTCAAGCTCTTATATGTCAGAGTGGAAACCAGAAGTCAATATTTTATTTGACAATGGCCTGTGGTGGACATGACTTCCATTTCCCCCTTTCTAACAGCTGCCAATTTCCACATGCAGTTGGTTCTGGGGTGTGTGAGTCAGGGCCCTGGAGTTGAGGTATCAGAACAACTAACTGGTCAGACCACAGTGATGATGGTTGTATGTAGACATGCGACTTCAGTGAGTTTAATAAGATTCTTTATACTAGTGACTAGAAAATACTTCTGATGTTCTCAGTTAAATTAGAGCAGCCAGCGAATGGGAGAAAGAGAGCTGTTAGCTATTAATAGTTGGGAGCCAGTGGACTGAAGGGTCTTGGGTTTGATTCTAGTCAAGGGTACATACCTCAGTTGGAGGCTAGATCCTTGGCCCTGGTAGGAGCAAGCGCAGTAGGCAACCAATCGATATCTCTTTCTCACATCTATGTTTCTCTCTCTGTGTCCCCCTCCCTCCCTTCCACTCTCTCTAAAAATCAATGGAAACTTATTTTTTGGGTGAGGATTAACTAAAAAAAATTTATTGAGAAGAATGGCACTGCCACTTGCATTGAAACCTCAGGCATGTTAGCTGACTTCTTTAAGCCTTGTTCTTTTCACGTGAAAAATGAGTTGCAAGGATAAAATTGAGTAATAAAGTTCTTAAGACAAAGAGTTGGCATGTGGTGGGCACTCAATATACATGGCCCATTACTATTTTAAATCCACATGTATGTAAACAATCCTCAGGTGGAAATACAGTGTAACATCAACGAAACAATCTAAAGCAGTAAGATGTTAATAGGAATTGCCCAGGGCCTTCTAATGCTCTATTTCTCCATTTAATCATAAATGCATGGACTTACTAATTTCCGGATAGAAAGATAAAATATTGCAAAGGCACATATTCTCCTGAATTAATCTAAATTATTTGAAGTAAAAATCATAAGGATTTTGGGGAAACAAAAACTATCCTAAATTTTATCTAAAGATAAGTATGCAAACAAATCAGGAAACAGTCGAAAAGAGTATAAGAAGGGGACTTGCTCTTTCAAATAGACAGGCTTCTCCAGCAGTGCGGAACAGGTACTGGAGTGAGTAGGCCACGGGAGCTGGGCAGCGACATCAGGAACGGCTGAGCACACGTGGGACTGAGTGGATCATTATGGGGCCGCTTTAGCAACAAATAGCACTGGGACAGCTGGTCAATTATTGAGGGGAAAACTTTAGATCAATATTTCAGATCTTACCAAAGACATTTTAAATGTATTTAAGATTAATATATTTTACTGTGTCTGTTTCCTTTTGAAAATCGAATGCAAGTGGATTGAAAATTTTAAAAATAAAAAATGAGAGAATATAAATAGCCTCTATTTACTTCCATGATATAGAGATAGAGAACACTTTCCACATGCTGATGTCTTTTTTGGGTGAGATGTAAAGGAGAAAAAAGGTCAGTCCCACGAAGTCCTGAGGAAAGAGCCTGCAGACAGAGAGGTGTGTGTGCCAAGGCCTGAGGTGGAGAAGGGCTCCCTGGGTTGAAGGGATGAAATAGGGCCCGTGTGGCTGGAGGAAAGAGGAGAGTATGAGACAGGAAGTTGTGCAGGCCAACGGGGTCCCGAGCCTGCAGAGTCTTGTTCAGGCTGTAAAATTTATTCCAAGTGCCTTGAGGCCTTTTAGAGGATTTTAAGTGAAAGATATTTAGCAACTATCTGTTTGTATTTGACAATAGTACTTTAATAATCAGATATGGCGGTTGCATTTTTTTTTTATTAAGGTATTATATGTGTACATATCTTAACCTGCCCCCCCCACCCCACTCCCATACATGCCTCACCCCCAATGTTTTGCATCCATTGGTTACTCTTATATACATGCATATAAGTCCTTCAGTTGATCTCTTATTTCCCCCACCTCTCCCTAACCTTACTGCTGTAATTTGACAGTCTGTTTGATGCTTTACTGCCTCTGTATCTATCATTTTGTTCATCAGTTTATAATGTTTTTCATTTTCCCCAAATGAGTGAGATCATGTGGTATTTTTCTTTCATTGACTGGCTTATTTCACTTAGCATAATGTTCTCTAATTCCATCCAGGTGCCTACAAATGGTAGTAATTCCTTCTTTTTTATGGCAGCATAGTATTCCATTGTGTAGATGTACCATAGTTTTCTGATCCAGTCATCTGCTGACGGGCACTTAGGCTGTTTCCAAATCTTAGCTATGGTAAATTGTGCTGCCATGAACATAGGGGTGCATATATCCTTTCTGATTGCTGTTTCTAGTTTCTTAGGATATATTCCCAGGAGTGGGATTACTGGGTCAAATGGGAGTTCCATTTTCAGTTTTTTGAGGAAACTCCATACTGTTCTCCATAGTGGCTGCACCAGTCTGCATTCCCACCAGCAGTGCATGAGGGTTCCTTTTTCTCCGCATCCTCGCCAACACTTGTCGTTTGTTGATTTGTTGATGATAGCCATTCTGACAGGTGTGAGATGGTATCGCATTGTTGTTTTGATTTGCATCTCTCGGATAATTAGTGACTTTGAGCATGTTTTCATGTGTCTCTTGGCCCTCCTTCTGTCTTCTTTCGAAAAGATTCTATTTAGGTCTGTTGCCCATTTTTTTATTGGATCATTTATCTTCCTTTTATTATGTTGTATAAGCTGCCTGTAGATGTTGGAGATTAAACCTTTATCAGTGATAACATTTGCAAATATGTTCTCCCATACAGTGGGGTTTCTTGTTGTTTTGTTGATGGTTTCTTTTGCTGTTAAAAAGCTTTTTATTTTGATGTAGTCCCATTTGTTTATTTTCTCTTTGGCTTCCATTGCCCTAGGGGCAGTATCAGTGAAAAAGTTCATTTGGCATATGTCTGAGATTTTGCTGCCTGTGTATTCCTCCAGTATTTTTATGGTTTCCCGTCTTATATTTAAGTCCTGTACCCATTTTGAGTTTATTTTTGTGTATGGTGTAAGTTGGTGATCTATTTTCATTTTTTTGCATGTATCTGTCCAATTTTCCCAACACCATTTATTAAAGAGACTGTCTTCACTCCATTGTATGCTCATGCCTCCTTTGTCAAATATTAAATGCGCATATTGGTTTGGGTCGATATCTGGATTCTCTATTCTGTTCCATTGATCTATATGTCTGTTCTCGTGCCAGTACCAGGCTGTTTTGAGGACAGTGGCTTTGTAATACAGCTTGAAATCTGGTATTGAGATCTCTCCTACTTTATTCTTCTTTCTCAGGATTGCTGTGGCTATTCGGGGTCTTTTTTTATTCCAGATGAATTTTTGGAGAGTTCTTTCTAGGTCTGTGAAATATGCAGTTGGTATTTTAATGGGGAGTGCATTGAATCTATAGATTGCTTTGGGTAGTATGGACATTTTAATGATGTTGATTCTACCAATCCATGAACATGGTATGTTCTTCCATTTGTTTACATCTTCCTCTATCTCTTTTTTCAGAGTCCTGTAGTTTTCCGCACATAGGTCTTTTACCTCCTTAGTTAGGTTTATTCCTAAGTATCTTAATTTTTTTGGTGCGATGGAAAATGGGATTGCTTTTTTAGTCTCTCTCTCTGTAAGTTCACTGTTGGTGTATAGAAATGCCATAGATTTCTTGGTGTTAATTTTTTATCCTGCTACATTGCCAAATTCATTTATTAAGTCTATTAGTTTTTTGATGGAGTCTTTCGGGTTTTTTATGTACAATATCATGTCATCTGCAAATAAGGACAGCTTTACTTCTTTTCCAATTTGGATGCCTTTTATTTCTTCTTCTTGTCTAATTGCGGTGGCTAATACTTCCAGTACTATGTCAAACAGGAGTGGTGAGAGTGGGCATCCCTGTCTTGTTCCTATTCTTAGGGGAAATGGTTTTAGTTTTTGCCCATTGAGTATGATGTTAGCTATGGGTTTATCATATATAGCTTTTATTATGTTGAGGTATGATCCTTCTATTCCACGTTGTTTTGAGTTTTCATCAAGAAAGGGTGTTGGATTTTGTCAAATGCTTTTTCTGCATCAATTGATATGACTATGTGATTTTTATCTCTCAATTTGTTTATGTGATGTATCACATTTATTGATTTGCGGATATTGAACCATCCTTGCATTCCTGGGATAAATCCTACTTGGTCATGGTGTATGATCTTTCTGATGTACTGCTGGATCCTATTTGCTAGAATTTTGTTGAGGATTTTGGCATCTACATTCATGAGGGATATTGGCCTGTAATTCTCCTTCATTGTGTTGTCTTTATCTGGTTTTGGTATTAGGGTGCTGCTGGCTTCACAGAAGGAGCTTGGAAGTGTTCCTTCCTCTTGAATTTTTTGGAATAGTCTGGGGAGGATAGGTTTTAGTTCTTCCTTGAATGTTTGGTAGAACTCTCCTTTGAAGCCGTCTGGCCCCAGGCTTTTGTTTGCCGGAAGCTCATTGATGACTGCTTTAATTTCTTCCATAGTTACTGGCATGTTGAGCTGTTTAGATTCTTCCTGATTGAGTTTTGGAAGGTTATATTTTTCTAGGAATATGTCCATTTTCTCCAGGTTGTCCAGTTTGTTGGAATAGAGTTGTTCGTAGTATTTTTTAACAATCGTTTGTATTTCAGCGGGATCTGTTGTTATTTCACCTCTTTCATTTCTGATCTTGTTTATTTGGGTCCTCTCTCTTTGCTTCTTGGTGAGCCTGGTAAAGGTTCATCAATCTTGTTTATCCTTTCAAAGAACCAGCTCTTGGTTTTGTTGATCTTTTATATTGTTTCTTTGGTCTCTATGTCGTTTATCTGTGCTCTGATCTTTATTATTTCCCTGCTTCTGCTTACACTGGGCTTTTCTTGTTGCTCTTTTTCTAACTCTTTGAGTTGTAGGGTTAGGTAATTTATTACCATTGTTTCTTGTTTTTTTTTGCAGTAGGCTTATAGAGCTATGAACTTCCCTCTCAAGTCTGCTTTTGCTGTGTCCCATAGATTTTGGATTGTTGTGGTTTCATTGTCATTTTTTGCCATGATGTTTTTTATTTCTTCCTTGATCTCTCTGGTAACCCAGTCATTGTTTAATAGCATGCTGTTTAGTCTCCATGTGTTTGATTTCTTTGAATTGTTTTTATTGTAGTTGATTTCAAGTTTTATGCCACTGTAGTCTGAGAAGATGCTTGATATGATTTCTATCTTCTTGAATTTGAAGAGACTTTGCCTGTGTCTCACCATATGGTCTATCTTTGAAAATGACCCATGTGCACTTGAGAAGAATGTATATTCTGTGGCTTTGGGGTGAAATGTTCTGAAGATGTCAATTAATTCCATCTGGTCTAGTGAGTCATTTAGGATTGATGATTCTTTGCTGATTTTTTTGTTTAGAGGATTTGTTCAATGGTGATAGTGGGGTATTAAAGTCTTCTACTATAATTGTATTGCTGTCAATCTCTCCCTTGATATCCTCCAGGAGATTTTTTATGTATTTGGGTGCTCCTGTAATGGGTGCATATATGTTTACCAGAGTTATTTCTTCTTGTTGGATTGCTCCCTTTAGTATTATGAAGTGGCCTTCATTATCTCGTTATGTCCTTCACTCTGAGATCTAATTTGTCAGATATAGGTATTGCTACCCCAGCTTTTTTTTCATTTCCATTCGCCTGGAAAACCTTTTTCCATCTCTTCACCCTCAGTCTGTGTGTGTCTTTTATTCTGAAGTGGGTTTCTTGTAGTTTGCAGATATATGGGTCTTGTTTTCTTATCCAATCTGTTTCCCTATGTCTTTTGATTGGGGCATTTAATCCATTTACATTTAAAGTTATTATTGGTAGGTACTTATTTGTCGCCATTTTTATTCTTTACCGCTGTGTTCCTTCTTCACTTCCTATTTTTTTCTTTTTTCCTTTTTTTTTTTTTTTTTTTTTTTTTTTTTTTTTTTTTTTTTTACAGCGGACCCTTTAGCATTTCTTGCATTGCTGGTTTGGTGGTAATGTTTCTGTTGAGAAATTAGTTGCTAGTCTGATGGGGATTCATTTGTATGTGACTTTCTCTCTCTCTCTTGCCGCTTTTAAGATTCTTACTCTGTTATTGGTGTTTACCTATTTAATGGTAATGTGCCTTGGTGTCGGTCTTTTTGGGTTTATTTTGCTTCGGACTCTGTGAGTTTCTTGGATTTGTGTGGGTTTTTTCTTCCCTATATCAGGGAAGTTTTCTGTCATTATTTCTTCAAACAGGTTTTCTATTGCTTGCTCAGTTTCCTTTCCTTCTGGAACCCCTATTATGCGCATGTTGCTTTGTTTTGTGTTGTCCCAAAGTTCCCTTAGGCTCTCCTTCTGCTTTTATTTTCTTTTTTTTTCCTAGAAGCTGCTCTACTTGGGTATTTTTTCCCATTTTGTCTTCTAACTCACTAATGCGGTCCTCTTCTTCTTCTAGTCTACTCTTGATGCTTTCTATTGAGTTCTTTACAGCAGCGATGTCATTTTTCATTTCTTCTTGGTTCTTCATTTCCTCTTAGCTCTTACTCATATTGTCGAATTTGTCTTCCATTCTTTTCAGCCACCTTATGACCATTTCTCTGAATTCTTTCTCTAGAAGGTTGCTTGCCTCCATTTCCTTTACTTCTTTTTCTGGTGATGCCTGCTTTTCATTCATATGTGGGCTGTTTCTTTGTCTCCCCATGGTCTCTCTTCTCCGGATGTCTGATTATTAGTTCTCTCTCTCCTGCGTTTATTCAAAGGCACAAAATACAACACAACCAGGTACAACACACAAGGCACTGAACAGGAATGTATTCACGATATTAATAACCTCCAATATAGGTGTCCACCAGAGATAGGCAATTTAGGGGATAGGAGAGAAAGAAGAAGAGGAAAAAGAAAGAAAGAAAAGAAGGAGTGTTAAAATGAAATTGGGAAAAGGGAAAACAAGTAAGGGAGACAAGAAAGAGACTAAGAGAGAAAGGGGAACAAACTATATATATGGGGAGAAAACTCCAATAGAATAGCCACTAATCCCAGCAAATGCCAGCAACAAGTACCTGAGGATTAATACAAACTACAACACCAACTAATATCAAGTGAGGCAAGGGAAAACAGAAGCAAAAAACAAACAAAAACAAAGCAATCAAAAAAACAAACAAAAAAGAATAAGCAATAGAAACTCACAAAAAAGCATTAAGATTCGATATAATCAACATTCAAGCAAAGAACAAAAGGACAGAGAGAAAAACAATTTTTTGGATAGTTAAGACAGTGAAGAGAGAGGTGTGTATGGACTTGGAGCAGGGGATTGGAGATTAGATATATTAGTAGGGTGAAATTTTAACAGGGTAAACAGAAAGAATAGGGAAAATCTAAAGCAAGAAAAGGGTAAGATAAACAGGACAACAAAAGGGGAAAGGTTAGGAAGAGAGTGATGGCATAAAGGTAGAGTTGAGATAGAGTAAAATGATGTTAAAGGAAAGATGAAAATAGAATGTAGAACACTAATCCCAAAGTAAAATAAAGAGAAAATAAAATGATACTTTAAAAAATAAAAAGATAAAATAGTAGTAGTAATAATGCTGATTGAAAATAAAAATGTAATAATTAAAAAGGTAAAATCAAGTGAGAAAAAAGAAAAAAAAATTAGTTTCTTGAGTAAAAGATGCAAAAAATGAAAATAAAAAATAAAATAAAATGTGCAGTAGTGAAGGTCATTCACTTCCTCTATTGTTCTGTTTAGCATGCGTGTTTCTCAGTCCGAATAGTATGGCAGTTCCCTGCATTCCACTGCTCCTCAGTGTTGTAAGCAAGTCCTGATTTTTAAGCAGGCAGTGTGTCTTAATTTCTTTATTCCTTTATTTTTAATTACACAAGAGTCAATTTGTGATTCAGCCCCTGGGTGGCAGTGTTTCTGAATTGACTTCCGGATCTCTTTGGCCTCTCTAGCCTGTATTTACATCCTTCTTTCCCTGTGGCACTCAATACCGGTTTGTGGAAGTGGGCTGCCTCAGAGCTGGCTCTCTGAAGGTCACTCCTGCTCTGATCCCCAGGTTCCAGAAAAACACTTTCCCCTGCAGTCTCCCAGGGTGTCCCCAACTGGGTGATCCTCTGTAGTGGGCTTAGTAATGAGAAGCAAGGATTTGAAGAGGAAAAAGCCCAAGTGTGTGAACAATGGGTCTGCGCGCAAGTCTAAGCAGCCAGCACACCTTTGAAATTCTTAGGCTGTCCATGCATGTCAGATCAAATTGGTTGCTTTTTAGAGATTCCTTCTGTTAGCAGCTCTGAGGACCCCCTTCCACATTCACGGATCATGCCAGCCCCAACAGCCACGGATTTTTCTAGGCACAGACTTCGCTGGTCCTCCAACTCCCACAAAACGCGCGTTCCTCTCTCCGGCCCGGACCAGAGATCTCATCTTATCCCAGGCGAAATCTGACCTTTCTGTGGTGGAATGTACAGCTCCTCTGAATCTGCGTGTTTGCCCGAATTGGGGACCGGCGTTCTGGGGCTTGCAGCTGTTCGGTGGGTGCTGCAGTTGTGGATTTTCAGGCTTCCAATAAGCTCCACTTTCCCTTTCAAGATGGTGCAGTCTCCACGACCGAGCCCGTAGCTCTGGGAGGGGACCCAGCCGCAGTGGAAGCTGCCCGGTCAGGGGAACCCCATTTAGCAGTGCCCCACCTTCTCCTGGAGTTTAGCTGTTCCTTAACTTGCCAACAAACACTCCTCTTGCGACCCTCAGCTGTTTTTTCTTTTTGCTCTCGGACAAGGCTCGGAACACGTCTGTCTATTCCGTCGCTATTTTTCTCCCCCCTGCCCCCATTTTTAAATTTTAGAATATTAATTCCTAGGTTTAGTTTTCTAAAGAACCTACAGCATCTACGAAATTTATTTTTTTTATATTTATTTTTCATTTAAGTATAGTTGATATACAATCTTATATGGTTATATTGTTTCAGGTCTATGATATAGTGATTTGACAATTTTATCACCTCACCAATTCTTATAACCATCTGTCACCATGCAAACTTATCACAATATTATTGACTATATTTCCCTTCCCCTTTTCACCCATCCCCCACACCCTCCCTTCTGATAACCATCCCCTTTGTCTCTTGTTTTATGAGTCTGTTTTTTTTTTATTCCACCTATAAATAAAACTCTATGGCAATTGTCTTTCTCTGCTTTCCTTAGTTCTCTTAGCATAATACCCTCTAGACCAACCCATGTTGTTGCAAATGGTAAGATTTCCTTCTTTTTTTATGTCCAGTAATATTCCATTGTTCATATGCACCACATCATCTTTATCCATTCATCTGTTGATGGATACCTCGGTTACTCCGTATCTCAGCTATCCTATCTAATAAAAGAGTAATATGCAAATTAACCCTCATTCTGCTACACCCACAAGTCTCGCCCACAAGCCACACCCACAAGCCAATCAGGAGTGAATATGCAAATAAACCCAACCAAGATGGCTACGGCCACAGAGAGCAGGAGAAAGGCTTGGGTTTCCCCAGCAATGGAGGAAGCCAAACTTTCCGCCTGCCTTTGCCGGTCTAGGCCTCCACTCAAGGATACAAAGTTTCAATGATAGAAGATACATAAAACCAAACAGAAATGGTGGCAGCCACGGAGCTGGAAAGAGCAGGTGGCTAGGGTTGCCCACGGTGATGGAGGAAGCCAAGCTTCTGCAGCCCTGGCAGCCCAGGCCTCAGCTTAAGGCTACAAAGTTTCAATTATAGAAGATACATAAATCCCCCCCAAATATGGCTGCTGCCACAGAGCAAGCAGAAGGTTTGGCTCCGCTCCAGGCTACAAAGTTTCAATTGTAGAAGATAAATAAACCCCAGATACCAGGGCCTCCACTTGGGTCACCAGGGGGCGTGGCCGGCCTGCAAACCACCACAGGCCCATCGCCCAGGCTGCCCCATGCCCCAAGGGAACCCCCACCCTGATCTGGGACACCCTTCAGGGCAAACCAGCTGGCCCCCACCTGTGCACCAGGCCTCTATCCTATCTAATAAAAGAGTAATATGCAGATTGACCATCACTCCAACACACAAGATGGCTGCCTCATGTGGTCAAAGATCCTGCCCCCATGTGTACACAAGATGGCCGCCACAAGATGGCCAGCAAGGGAGGGCAGTTGGGAGGGACCAGGGCAAGGGAGGCCAGTTGTGGTCGATCAAGCCTGCAGGGCAGGGCAGTTAGGGTTGACCAAGCCGGCAGAGGAGGGAAGTTGAGGGTGACCAGGCCTGCAGGGAAAGGCAGTTGGGAGGGACTCAGGCCTGCAGGGGAGTGCAGTTGGGGGGGGGGCAGGCCTGAGGGGAGGGCAGTTAGGGGTGACCAGGCCTGAAGGGGAGGGCAGTTGTGGGGGGGCAGGCCTGCTGGGGAGAGCAGTTGGGGGGGGGGGCAGGCCTGAGGGGAGGGCAGTTAAGGGTGACCAGGCCTGAAGTGGAGGGCAGTTAGGGGCAAACAGGCTGGCAGGGGAGCAGTTAGACATCAATCAGGCTGGCAGAGGAGTGGTTAGGGTGTGATCAGGCTGGCAGGCAGAAGCGGTTAGAGCCAATCAGGAAGGCAGGCAGGCGAGCAGTTGGGAGCCAGCAGTCCTGGATTGTGACAGGGATGTCTGACTGCCCGTTTAGGACAGATCCCACCACTGGGATGGGTCCTAAACGGACAGTCGGACATCCCTCGAGGTGTCCCAGAATGGAGAGGGTGCAGGCTGGGCTGAAGAACCTCCTGTCCCCCGTGCATGAATTTCCTGCACCGGGCCTCTAGTTGTAAGTAATACTGCAGTGAACATAGGGGTAGTGCATATCACGTTTAATGGCTCTCCTAATATTAAACCATACTTGTGTTCCAGTATAAACTAATGAAGTAGATATGCTAATGTTTAATTAGTCTTTTGTAGTCATATTTATTAATAAGTTCGTCCACAGCTGGGTTTTTTTTTTATGTGACAAAGTTACTTTTTATTATGATATCTGTTGCATTAACTTCCATATTTAATTTGTTTTCACATGTGTTTATTTTTTACTATTTGGATTTTGTTGAATTTTCTTTACTATCATGAAATATAAAATGTAAAGGAAGTTAAAATCACCCCAGGTCTTATTAACGTTTTGGTGAAAATTCTTCCAATTTTGTTTTCTTACTAAATTATTTTTGTTCACTCAATGTGCTGGTGAATATACTCTGTAAATATTTTCATCATTTTTAATGGCTGCATGTTATTACATTTTATGATTGCATCAGATATATTTTTAATCAATATTGTGATGATGATATTTAGCCTGTCTCCTGTTTTCCCTACTACAGACAATGAATCAGTAAATGTCTTTGTACATCACCTTTGGATATAGTTCTAGGTACATTCAAAGGGAAGCAGGCCTCATTGTTACACATATTGCTAGAGTGTCCTCTGGGAGATAGTTTCAACTCGCATTCCCCAAGTTAATGGAAACTGTCAGGTTCATGCAGCCCTGCCAATCTGGTATGTGAAACATGTTTAATTCTCACAGCACTCCTTACTGGTAAATCAAGATGAAGATAAACAAGTGTGTTTTTTTGTTTGTTTGTTTTGTTTTTTAATTAACTCAGTATGTTAAGGAAAGAGCAAAAGGAACTTTTTGGAGGTAAATCACAAATATTGAGAAAGGTATCATTGTAAGAAGCAAGGATAAGAATAATTAAGTATACTGACAATTATTGCAGATACTTGAGACCCAGAACTGTTTATTTTTATGCTAGAAATCATTGTGATCGGAGTAGACACTGAAGCAAATACCAAACTGCTTTTAATTGTTCTACCATTTTTTTGTAAGTTTAATTTTATATTTTTTGAAAGTCTTGGAAGTATGCTACACAGTCAACTCTCTCTCTCTCTCTCTCTCTCTCTCTCTCTCTCTCTCTCTATCTCTATCTCTCTCTCTCTCACACACACACTATTATTTTTGTAAAATATTGCCACGATATTACTGAGTATTTTTCCACACACACCAAAGAGGAGAAAAATGTACATTCAACATTGTCATTTTGTGTCTTTAAAAAGAAAGAAAGAAAGAAAGAAAGAAAGAAAGAAAGAAAGAAAGAAAGAAAGAAAGAAACAGGACATGCTTTTGATTAGACAAATTCTAGTTCTAGAAACTTACCTTCCTATATAAAAAAGAGCTAATATGCAAATGGATGTCACACCCTCACACCCTTGTGCCCTCGTGCTGGGGGCAGGGGTTCTGAGGCCAGCCAGGGGACCTGAGGCAGTGCCCCCCACCTGGCGGGGCTAGACGGGGGAACTGAGGCTGCGCCACTCCACCCAGCAGGGCTTGAAGGGGGTGGGGCCGGCCAGGCCTGGGTCTGACGTGATTTTGAGGCAAGTGCACTGGCTGGGGACTTGACTCTGGCTCCCGAGGCATGTCCCAGACTCTGACAGGAGAGAGATTTTCATATACATTTTACTAATTTTCTTGCATCTCTGACACTCTATTATAAAGGGCAAATAGCAATATTAAAATATTTCCTCTAATTAATTTCCTTTTAATGTGCACTAATATCATGCAGTGGGCCACTAGTAAAAATATAATCATCTATGATGGCAAACATTGGGCTAGGTGCTGGGGATTCCACCATGGGCAGGATGGGTATGACTGCTTCCCCTCATGGAGTTTGTAAACCAGGACAGGAGAGAGCTCCTCAAAGCAAACAGACAGGACAAAATAACCACAAACCAATAAATGCCACAAGGAATCAGTAATCTGAAATAGAGAGTCATGGGGGTTGGGGAGGAAAGGGCAACATCTTAGACTAGATGGTCAGGGAGGTTTTCTCAGAGAGACGTTTAAGCTGAGTCAGACAGCTGAGAGCGTCTGACACTCAGAGAGTTGGGAAAAGAGCTTTGCAAAGAAAAGGAAGAGCATATGCAAAGGCACAGAGTGTGCGTCAAGGACTGAAAGGAAGTCAGTGCAGGTGTTTGTGAGTGAGGCTGTGAGAGACTCTAGTTGAGGTTGGGAAGTCCCCGTGGCACAATAAGCCAGTGAGTCGTTCTGTTTTATGTTTTAAGGATAATGAGATGTCATTAAAGTGTCTTTAGTAGGTAGGGTGGGATGGTTGGTTTTAAGTTGAATGGATCACTCTGGTGGCTGGGAGAAGAACAGGTTGAAGACAGGAGAAGATCAGAAGCAGAGAGAGCAGTGGCCCAGCAGATGGGGAGGGTGGCCTGAACTAGGACAAGAGCAGGAAAGGTAGGAAAAGAACTAAGTCCAGTTGGAGGTGAAATCATGAAATATCAATGGTGGACTGGGTCCTGGAGATAAAATCATCTAGTTTTATTCATGTACTAGAGCAGTGGTCGGCAAACTCATTAGTCAACAGAGCCAAATATCAACAGTACAACGACTGAAATTTCTTTTGAGAGCCAAAAACCGACTTCTGCGAAGGGGCCACGAAGTTTCAATCGCACTGTACGTGCACACCCGCAGGTAGTATTTTGTGGAAGAGCCACACTCAAGGGGTCAAAGAGCCGCATGTGGCTTGCGAGCCGTAGTTTGCCGACCACTGTACTAGAGGTTCAGTGCACGGTAAAAACAATGATGACCCTTCATTTCAGACTAGGGGACCTCCAGGATGTCCATAAAGGGTTAATATGGGGAAGAGTTTGAACTCCTGAAAAGTGAGCAGGGGAGATGGCAAGAGGGTATGTAGATGCATGAGAAGTCTTGGATGTGGTATAAATTTGGAAGAGGACAAGTTACAGATAATAGAATCTAAATTGAGTAGGACAGGGAAACAGGACAAAGGAAAGTCACAGTACAGGTCAAGTTGGGGAATGAAAACCGAGACAGCAGCTCAGAAAATGTTACCACACTTTGAACACTGCATCAAAGCAACGAAGTCAGGAGCTCTTAAGTTATGAAGCCAGGGAAATGATTTTAACCATACTTTCCTTTGAAAATTTCAGGAAACATAATTTCACTTGCAGATGAGCAATAGGAAAAGCTGAATACTGAAAAGCGTGTGAAAAAATGGCCACTCATACATTTTAGGGAAACATTTTATTGGGACAAGCTTATTAAAGAATAATTTAGAGCAGGAGTCTTCAAACTTTTTAAACATGGGGCCAGTTCACTGTCCCTCAGACCGTTGGAGGGCCGGACTATAGTTTAAAAAAAAAAAAAACTATGTACAAACTCCTATGCGCACTGCGGGCCCGGGACGAGTCGGCTGCTAAGCAGGACAGGCAGCGGCACCCCGCGGGCTGGATAAATGTCCTCGGCAGGCCGCATGTGGCCCTCGGGCCGTAGTTTGAGGACCCCAGATTTAGAGCATCCATACAAATTAAGATGTTCAGTCTTTTTGACACAATTCCACTCTTTGAACTGATTTTATAGGAATCCAAGAAACAGTGTAAAAATGAAAATGTATGAGTACTAGTAAATTTATGACAACATTGTCATCATAAAAATTTGGAATTACTGCAACATTATCAGTAGACAACTGAGTAAAATATATTACTGTGCATACATAATGAAATACTTATGCAGTTGTACAAAGGAGTCATGTTATCTTAAGGCAGATATGAAAAAAAGTTTCCATGATGAAGTTTAAATTAAAAGCACAAGTTTGTGTGATCCTATTTTTATTTACATATATGTGTGTTTGTATGTTACCAGAAAAACCTGCAAGTGCATTACCAAACCATTATGATTGGGAATTTTATTTTTAAATAAGAAGATATTAAAAGATCTATGGTTCATATAATTTGATTCTATAATTCTATTTCTACGGATAGAGATCCTAATAAATCATTCAAAATGGAATAAATTTTATAAAGAAAGATATCCATCACAGCATTATGTATGTTTTTTAAAAATAAAAAGAGCCTAAATACCCATCGTATAGGCAATGCTTAAGCACATGATGGTACCTAAAGAGGTGAAATATTATGCAGCATGTTTCTGGGCAACAGACATTTCTTGTGAGATAAGGATAACAAGACCAAAACTATTTCAACATGCACAGGAAAATACTAGAGGCAATTATGCTAATACTGTAGGTTGCATATGATTGTCCCTGGGTGATGGGACTCAAGGTGATTTTACTTCTGTTTCTCAGTGGACTGAGACCCAGGACTTCTCCTGGGTAAGAATCACTCTTTCCTCTCAATGTCCCAAGGGCCCAGCCAAGGTCTTGGGGCCCAGAAGATCTGAGTACTGTCTGCCTAAAGGGAGATCATGTGGCTAAGCCTCCAGCAAGGATTGGCTTCCCCCAAGCTCCTTGCTCTGATATGAATCACTAAGAAACTACTACCCCACAAGTAAGTAACATTGGGTGTTGGATTTTCGTGAACAGTGTCTGAGAATGTGGCTCTAGAGCGCCTCAGAGAAGCATGTCATTGGATAAAGCCACCATCCACTCAATTCTACCCACCGAGATTTTGTCTCTCAGGGCCAGACAGGGGAACAAATGCAACAACTCAGCAAACTCTTTGAACACCACCTGAGAAATGCATTTGCAGAGCATGCCATGTGCTTCTCTGGGCACCTGAAGAAAAACGCCGAGGGAAATTTCAAGGTCCTTGCCCCCAATCAAGGATTCAAGTGATCACTTTGATCCACAGGCATTTATTGATACCTAATGGGTGTCTACTGCTGCCCTGGGTCCCTGGGCACAGAGCTAGCAGACATGGTAGAAGTTTGGTCCCCAGATCTCCTGGGACCAGGTCAGAAACTTGTGCAAAGGGGAAATAACAAGACATGTTAACCTGGATTATCTCTGATCCCAGAGACAAGACCCAGCTCCATGGAGCCCCCAGGGAAAGGAGGAACTAGGCTGAGAAGGAGCATCAGGAGCACCCACCAGGTCAGGCTTGAGACTGCCTCAGTGCTCCCACCTGTGCCCTCACTAATGAGGCTCCTGGGAGATTCTGATTCCTCCTCCCTTCAAGTTCCTTGACTCAGATGCTGCATTAATCACTAGGAAGGTCTCTGCCATCCAGTTCAACCCACTTAGTGGGTAAAAGTTGGATTATTTGGAAGGTCTCTCAGAAAACATGTTCCCCATCCCAGACATGGGTCTCTACAGGTCGAAAGAAAATAATGGGTAGGGAGGTGGGTGGTTGCTGTTGTTTTGATTTTTGTTTTCTTGGTTCAGGGCTCCATAAATCATATGCCTGAATTCATGATACCTGGTCACCACCATTCTTTGCAAGACAACTTCCAGGTTTTATTGTCTTTTATTACCGCTAATCTCCATTTCCTTCCTCTCCCTCCACATAGCAGCCACTTCAAAATTGGCATGTATGCTTGAAGAATTTATGTCTTTGTATGTCTGTGTGATTTATAGACACACAAAGTATTGTGGTATAAATCCCATTGTGTTTTTAACTTTTTGTGTTGACACTATAATTTTTATATCCACTCTCCTTACTGTGTGGATACTGAAATCCCTGCTTCTCTTATATTTTTCCAAAGCATTCTCTCTACATACAGACTAATTTTCTTAGTCTAAATTGAACCCTCCCACTTTCCTGCTTAAAGCATTTCAAAAACTTCCTATTACAATTAGGAAAAAATGGAAACCAGCTCATGAGGTCTACTTGTCTGGCTCCTACATACATCTCCAACCTCAAACAGTATCCTTCTCTTTCTTCTGCTCCCCACACTTCAGCCATACTGGCTTTCATTCAGTTTGTTGAATTCACAAAGCTCTTTCATCTCAGTGCCTTTGCCTTCTCCCCCTCCCCCACCTCACCTCTTGGAATGGCTTTCTCTTTCTCAGCCTTCAAGCCTCTCCTAACTGTGGACATTGCTGCAGCCCTTTTGGAGAGACGTTGGCAATATTAGTCATCTTGGGCCATGTTCCCTGGAAACAGTGACTCCTGGGAACTGGGACAGAGTTTAGTGAAGGAGTGACCTCAGGAGAAGAAGATGGAGGGAGGTGAGCAGAGATGTGGACTCAGCACATTATGTTCAGCCCGGTCTTGAGAGTGGATCTGACACAGGAATTGTACCCATTGAATGAGTGCCATTGGAGGAAAGGAGCCAGGCTTGTCTACCCAGTGCCAGTCATTACTGGCCTCTGGCTGAGCCTACATCCCAGGGCAGTGGAGGGGGAGCACCTACCCAATCTAGACAGGGAATGGACCGTCAGGAGCCGTGAGCAGCCAACATCCACAGCAGCTGGGAGCTGGGGATGGCTGAACCAGCCAGTGAAATTGCACCCACTAGTAAAACCTAAGGTGTGCATGGCCTTCCTCCTAGAAATTCATTCTTAGCAACATACTTTAGAGAACCTTCATTCACGTCCCCATGAAGGAGACAAGAAAGTCCATTTCAGCATTGATTATGATGGTGGAATACTGGAGATAACCTAAATGTCCTTCAACAGGAGAATAAAGTAATCATAGTTAATACCTACTAAAGCAGTAAAAGTAGTGGACTGGAGCATGTGTAGTAACATGGACAAATCTCAAAGCATGATTGAATGAAGAAGCAAGTTTCAGGGTACATTCTGAATGATGCTATTGAAATAAAATTTCAAAAATCCAAAATCAACACTAAATATAATCTGTGTGTATACAACTTTCGAGTAAAATTATAGAAACCGACTTAAGGACAAGCACAAAGTGGATGATAGTAAGTAGCTCTGGGGAAGGGAAAACTGGGATGGAATCAGGAGTTCAACTGTCTCCTAACTGTCACCCTAATGTTCTATTTAAAGACACACAGGTGATGGCAGCATTTTAAAATTTAGTAGTAACACAGGTGATCACAATTTATTCTACATATATTTTATTGTATTACATTTAATCTGAAATATTCACACTTTTAAAATTATAAAAAATATTTATGTGGCTCTATGTACACCTAGAGTGATACTTTTTGTTTTTCCTGCGTTATCATTTTACTTGCAAATGACAACAGAAGTACACAGATGATCCATTTTCTTTTTTTAGGCTCCATCACAGCACTTTGCCACATTTCATCATGTCACATGAGTTTGTTAGCCACGCTGTTCATATACAGTACAATTAACATCGCATGAGGATGTTTATGTCAGTGGGAAAATACTCATAAAAACGCTGAAGTTTCTGAGATGGAATTGACAGGATAAGGTTTGGGAACCCACTTATTCCAGGTGTTTCTTTGCTATGTATTCTATCAAATATTTCCAGTGGTCCATTCCCACCCAGTGATGCTGATCAGAAGAACCAGTTTCATGCTCTTACACTCTGAGGGGCTATATTTTGACACAGAAGGCCTGCTTTTCCCCTGTGTCCCAGCTGAGGAAATGTTATTCAAAAAGTGATCAGGTCAACCTTGAGAATGAGAGGCCTATGTTATAGGTTCTCCTACGGTGATTCTTCAGGCTCTTTGGACTTAGCAAAATTATATATATGAATATTCAAATATATAAGACCAAATTTAATTTTAATTTTGCTAAGTACTTATAGATAGGCCACCTGGGTGCCGCTAGTAGTTTACAGTCCCATCGCAGTCCATGATGTTTCCATCTGTCCCATAGCCTCACCAACACTTGGCATCATCACACTCTTATCTGTCATGCAGATTGGTGTAAAGAGTGCCTCATTACTTCTCTGACTACAAGTGCAATTTAACGTCTCTTCATATCTTGTTAACGTCTTGGGTTTCCCTTTATGAAATTCCCTTTTCATATACTCTACCCATTTTTTATGTGACAGACGTTCCTTACAAACTCTAGATATTAATCCCAACAAGGGATTTCAGAGAAAGCTTGCAAGTTTTAAGATAAAGCTCCTATAGACATTTGTGCTCAGGTTTTTGAGTGGATGAAAGTTTCGATTTCTCTGGGATAAGTGCCCAGGAGTGCAATAGCTAGGTTTTGTGGTAGTTGCATGTTTAGTTTTATAAGAAACAACCAAACTGCTTTCCCCAGTGGCTGTAATAGTCTACATTCCCACCAGACCTGTCTCAGTGACAGTTTCTCCACCTCCTCACCAGCATTGAGTGTTACCACCGTCTTTTATTTTAGTTAGTCTCCTTGTGGTTTAATTAACCTTTTCCTAATGGCTTATGATGTTGAACTTTTCAAGTGAGCAAGCGACATGTTATAGCCTCTTCAGTGAAGTGTCTGTTCATTTATTTCGTTTAATTCTCCAGTGAAACCACGTGAACCTGGAAGCCCTTCATTAGAATGCTTTAACTACAAATTCAATCCCTTTAAGAGACTAGTCAGCGCATCACTTTCTTCTGAGGAAGGCTGTATAGTTTGTTTCTTTTCAAGAATCCGTCATTTCACCTAACCTGTTGGAACTATGTGCACAGCGCTCTTCTGTTTCTTGGTCATACTGGCTAGAAATCTGTTTATTTTATCAATATTTCTAGAGAAGCAGTTTTCCAGTTTGTTGAGGGCTGTTCTGCAATTCTTTATTTTACTGATTTCTGCCATCATGTTTTCCCCCTTCCTTGGTTCTTCAAGGTCACTCTGTTGCTCTCTCTAATTTACTATTTGGACACTTAGATCTCTCTTCACCACTGTAATTCTTCCCTTAGAAGTCTATTTTAAACTAAAACTCTCTCTTTTATGGCTGCTTTTGATTTTCAGCTACTCTTAATTGTTTTTTAGTTGTGAGTATTCCATAATCTCACTCATGGTTTCCTTTGAACTCAGGGTTTATTTAGAATATACTTCAATTCAGCTTCCGTTGTATCTTCTTCAGTGTCCAGATATTTGGCGATTTTAAAGCTATCCTTTATTATTAACTTCTTACCTTACTACATTATGGTTAAAGAACATATATGCATCATGCATTACGGTTCATGAACATGTCAATGGAGAACAAACATATATTTCTTCTTTGAAATTTATTGAGACTTCCTAGGTGGCATAGTAAGTGGTAATGATTTATTTTGTTTAAAAGACTGGGTATTATCTGTTAGTTTGATATAATATGTATAAGAATGCAAACAATAACTTGCATTTGTCAAATTTTCATCTGATTTTTAGAAAATCATTTATTGCTTCTCATTTAATAGGTCCTATTTCTGGAGGCAGGTTTAAAATTAACGCATTCTATTTTGCAAGACAGGATTCTTTCCCTTAACTTAAAATACATTCATTTAAATGTATCTCTGTGGTTTCTTACACATGTCTATATTTTCCTCAGTAAGATAAGCTCCTTAACACGTCCTCCTGTTTTGTACTCCCCTCTTCTCATCCACTACACAGTACTGATACTATCTAGTATTTTAGAATTTTTTCTCAATTTTTCTGTATTCTTTTTTTAAATAAATCTTTATTGTTAAGTTTATTACAATTATTCCTCTTTTATTCCCCCATAGCTCCCCTCCATCCAGTTCCCACCCCACCCTCTGCCCTTACCTCTCCACCACTGTCCTCATCCATAGGTGTACAATTTTTGTCCAGTCTCTTCCCGCACCCCCACACCCCTTTCTCCCTGAGAATTGTCAGTCCACTCCCTTTCTATGCCCCTGATTCTATTATACTCACCAGTTTATTCTGTTCATCAGATTTTTTATTCCCTTGATTTTTAGATTCACTTGTAGCTATATATGTATTTATTGTTCATAATTTTTATCTTTACCATTTTCTTCTTCTTCTTCTTCTTCTTCTTAAAGAATACCTTTCAGCATTTCATATAATACTGGTTTGGTGGTGATGAACTCCTTTAGCTTTTTCTTATCTGTGAAGCTTTTTATCTGCCCTTCTATTCTGAATGATCGCTTTGCCGGGTAGAGTAATTTCGTTGTAGGTTCTTGCTATTCATCACTTTGAAAATTTCTTGCCACTCCCGTCTGGCCTGCATAGTTTGTGTTGAGAAATCAGCTGACAATCATATGGGTGCTCCCTTGTAGGTAATTAACTGTTTTTCTCTTGCTGCTTTTAAGATTCTCTCTTTGTCTTTTGCTCTTGGCATTTTAATTATGATGTATCTTGGTGTGGTCCTCTTTGGATTCCTTTTGTTTGGGGTTCTGTGCACTTCCTGGACTTGTAAGTCTATTTCTTTCACCAGGTGGGGAAGTTTTCGGTCATTATTTCTTCAAATAGGTTTTCAGTATCTTGCTCTCTCTCGTCTGGCACCCCCATAATTCGGATGCTGGTATGCTTGAAGTTGTCCCAGAGGCTCCTTACACTATCTTCAAATTTTTGTATTCTTTTTTCTTTTCCAGTTGGGTGTTTTTTTTTTTTACTTCTTTGTATTTCAAATCTTTGACTTGATTCTGGTGATCCTCTAGTCTGCTGTTGGATCTCTGTATATTATTTTTTATTTCAGTCAGTGTATGCTTAATTTCTAGTTGGTCCTTTTTCATATCCTTGAGTGTCTCACTAAATTTCTCAGCCTTTTCTAGAAAATTCTTGAAAAACCTTATAACCGTGGTTTTGAAGTCTATATCCAGTCGTTTGCTTTCCTTCATTTCTTTCATTTGGTCCTGTTTCTTTGTCTCCTCATTTTGGCTTCTTCCCTGAGTTGATAGAGTGGCTTTGTGTGCTAGGTGTCCTCTAGGGCCCAGTGGCTCAGCCTCCCCAGTTACCTGAGGTGGATACTCTTGGTGCGCCCTTTGTGGGCTGTGTGCACAGTCTTGTTGTAGTTAAGCCTTGATTATTGTTGGTATCACTGGGAGGAATTGACCTCCAGGCCAATTGGCTGTGAGGATCAGCTGTGTCTACGCTGGGAGAACTTCTGTGCTGGAGATAGCTTTATGAGACAAGAATTGCAAAATTGCAAAAGCCTGTGTGCTCAGCTTGGATGGGGCGCAGTCTCAGGTCGGAGCAGACAGCTTTGGCTTCCCGTCAGCCCTGCCCTATGAGGCCCCTGGGTCTCAGTGTCCCTCAGTAATGGCTGCAAGCACCTCTGAGAGAAAGGCGCCCTCGAGTTTCGTCGGCTGCCAGACAGTCCAGTTTCTCCCCAAATGAGTCTGGGTTCCCAGAGTCTTGCCCGGAACTGGAGTTCAGTGCAGCTGGAAGCTTCCATCCCTATCCCACTTGACAAAGCCAGCCACGCACTCAGCCACCAGTCCTCTCCGCATGCGTACGTCTCTGTACCTCAGCCTTTTGCAGCTCCTCTGAGTCTCAATGTGCTTTTCTCTTTCCTTCTAGTTGTAGAATTTCCACTCAGCCAGCTTTCCTGTGGTTCTGGATGGTGTTTGTTTTGTATTTTAGTTGTAGTTTTGAAATTGTTTTGCGAGGCAGCAGTTTAGGTGTTTACCTATGCCACCATCTTGGTTTCTCCTTCTGTATTCTTTTAGTGAAGAATAAACTTAGCATGGGGCCCCATTGCTTACTCCTGGGATTTTTGGTTCTGGCTTCACCCAGAACATGGACCCCTCATAGAATTTCTAATCTCTGTATTTAAGGAGAAAAGAGCTTAGCCCAAGGCATCATGGAGAATCACAAATGAGGTACAGGCTTTGTCACGAGGAAGAGAAAATGGCCAATGAGTTCAAGCACAGCCCATCCAGCAGACCTCTCCACTGTCCAGGCACTCAGAGAGCACTTTCCAAGAGGACCCCAATGAGTCTACAATAAACCTATGAGCTTGATCCTAGGCTCACCCCGTGTGTAGAGGAACAAGCACTCAGAGACACGAAGTGACCTGAAGACTTACACAAGCATGTGGCCGAGTGACCACTGTGCTGTGTAGTGGTAGGGTGCTCACCTGGTAAATAGATGGTCCCACACCTGTTGGGTGGTACAAATGTTCTGTAATAACACAGAAATATGAGGCTGGAAGTGGAGTCCCTGCTCAGGAAGGTGGGCAGTTGGTATTCCACCAGTTTGTCTAGTCGGTGTGCCTGGGGGTCTGCACCATACAGGTATTTTTTTTAGGAAACCACGAGTGGGTGATGGGGACACTTGGCTGGTTGGCAGCTGGGGCCCAGGGCTGGGCTGACTGGCCTCCGTGTTCTGCTCAGGATGCCCCCATTGGGAGGCCAGTCTTTGGCATCTGACCAGCAGCTCTGAATCCTGTGGGGGCAGAGTCCTGGCTTCCAGGAAGGGCAGGTGGAGAAGGTGAGAGGCCTTCTCACTGGGAGTGTTAGGGATCCTTGAGGCCAAACTCACCTTCCATGATTCTCCAGTTCAACAGTGCCTGCCTGACCTCCTACTCTCCAGAGAGTTCTGGGTAATCGGCAGAGCAGCTGGGGGCTCCCAATGGGGCCACCACCTTAGTTTCAGGCTGTGAGCACATTTGAACTTAAGAAGGTTTCTCTTTGTGTTTCCAGTTTCGGTCTCTGTACTAAACTGAAAGGTTAACAGAAAAGCAGTTGGGCCCTCCTATCTTGGCATCAGCAGGGCCACAGGCAGGGCTGGAAGGTAGAGTTGGAGTGTCTGGAGATGCAGATGGGGAAGTGCTGGACGTGGGAGGACCCCGGGCTGCCAGCTGGAAGAACTTCACGTCATTCCACACACCTTTGATGAGGACCCGCAGCATGTTCTGCTGTTGCTGGCCTGGCAGGTCAGGCGGCCTATGCCCTCCAGGCACTGGCTTTTGGGTTTTGGACTCCAGGACCTTGTCCTTGGTTTTCTTGGGCAAAAACAGCACCTCTTATTCTTCTCCTTGGTGACCACTGCCATGGATGGTGGGTGTTGCTGTGGCCTCTCCACTGCTGGGCAGCCTGCTGACCTGGAGAGAGTGGAAGGTGCACTTGAGGGTGTTGTTGGCGGTAGGCAGGTCTTTGTTTTTCGAGTTTCTCTTCCTGTCTTGAGGGCTGGCTTCTGTCCAGTAATCCACCTGCCGCTCCAACAGCTTGGCGCCATCGCCCTGGCTGGGGGAGGACAGGCCCCACTCACTGACAAGATGAGTGGAATGACAAGGCCTCATTGGCGATCAGAGGTATGGACAGAGGGAAGGATGAAAGCACGCTGCAGCCCAAGGGGTTCCATCATCTGAGTCTCCCGATGTGTCTGAGGACTGTTCTACTATCCCAACATTCACCACCTCTTCAAAAAGAATGAGCTATAAGGACTCCTCGTTGGGGCTCTTCTGCTTGTAGGAGAGCAGAGCTTCCTCGATGGGCAACTGGTAGGCACAGTTGGCCTCGTGATGTACTGTGTGATTCTCATCACGATGTCCAGCGTGTCCTGCATGGCGCTCTCGGCCTCCAGCTTGTGGAACAGGTCCCGCCAGGCCAGGTCCTAGAAGAAGCTGTTGTAGCAATAATGCATGGAGCCCAGGTGCCTTGCCATGGGGTGGGAACCTAGTGGGATGACCAGGAAGCTCATGTAGCCCAGCTAGTCGAGCATCTTGTAGGACAGCTGCTCCAGGAAGATCCGGAGCACAGCGCTGAAGTAGTTGTGCCCCTGCCACCAGGATCTTTACCCCCTTCGGGGGCTGGGAATTATAGTGACAGTATGTCTGTATGTGCCAGATGATACAGCTGAAGGCCGCCTGGATGTCAGCCCTGGAGCGAGTGCACAGCAAGGCAGCGTGTGCCCTTGCAGGGTGTCCATGGGGAACTTCTGCCAGTTGGAGGTGTTGACGAGGATGATGTTTTCTGGCAGATGGTCATCAGAGATGAGGATGTGGTTCAGCTGGTTGTACATGGTCTTCCTGGGGATCTGCAGCTGGCTCCCTGCGTCTGGACAGCGCTCAATGTCTAGGCTGTTGACCTGCTTGCTCTGTGGTAGTGCCGTCTGCCGCTCCTTCAGGTATCTGCCCCGGCCATGGTGGCTGGGATGCTTCCCCTTGGCCTTTGGTGGAGGGGATGATGAGAGATTCGGTGTTGGTGATGGCCCACTGGGCAGCAGCTTCTTGGTGAGCATGTCCAGGGCTGAGGTCTCTGCCTCCGGGCTGTCCTTGGGCTGTGCTGGCTGCTGCCCTGGGTGGGCATGCTCTGAGGCGCTAAGTGGGAGACACTGTCACTTGGCTATTGCTGCCTGGGCTTGGTCTTCCCGGGCATTGCGGCCAGACTAGGAAGCTCCTTTGTTTTGCTTTGTTTGTTTTGTTAACCCTCACCAGAGGTGATTTTTCCACTGATTTTTTTAGAAAGAGTTGAAGCGAGGGGGAGAGACAGAGAGAGAGAGAAGCATCAATGTGAGAGAGACACGTGGATTGGTAGCCTCCTGCATGTGCCATGACCAGGGCTGGAGATCAGGCCTGTAATTGAGACAGGTGTGCCCTTGACCAGAATCGAACCTGGGACCCTTTAGTCCATAAGCCAACACCCTAGCCCCCAGTGAAACTACTAGGGCTTGGAAGCTCCTCCTGGTTCTGGGCACTGTGGATGCTCCCCATGTCCGTTTTCAAATTGAAATGTGGCAGGCCTTCCCAGTATGGCCTGAGCTTGAGCTTGATGGTGCTGGGAAGGCTGTCATCTTCCTCCCTGTCTGGACTATTGTCGCTGGTTCTCCAGCATGTTAGACAGAAGGTGCAGGTCCTCCTCCACTCGGGGACATGATCTGCAGGGTCCTGCTCTGAGTGTAGGACCTCCTCTGACACTTGGGCCCTGCTCAGCCAAGCCATGACTTTCTGATTTAAGTTTGGATGCCTTGTCATGGACATTGTTGTGACTTTCAATAGTCGGTGCTTCCTGGGCTCCCTCACCTCAAAGTCATCCTGGTCCGGTTCCTACCCATGGGTGGCATCTTCACCGGCCTCCTGCTCTGAGAAGCTCTCATACACCTCCTTAGAGTAGTGATTTGTGGACTTGGGTCTTGGGCCGGCCCGCATGGTGCTGTCCTCATGGTGAATGGACTGGCTAGACATGGGAGGAGGTCCAGATTCAGGCGACTTTGGGAGAGGGGATGCTGTGGGCCACCGAGTTGGAAACACTGTCGCTGGGCTGTTTGATGCCCGAGGGCCCACGTGTTCTCTTGTGCTTTGGCCAGATTTGCAGGCTATTGTTGGCTCGGACCTGTGGATGCTCCCCATCTTTGTGAGCTGGAGTGTGCCAAGCTTTCAAAGAACAGTCTGAGCTTTGGCTTGGGGTGCTGAGGGTGCTGTTATCATCCTCCATGTCTGGGCCACTGTCACTGGGGTTTTGCAGTGTGTTAAATAGAAGGTCCCGGTCCTCATCCAACTCAGGGACATTTTCTGCTGTGTCCTGCTCAAGTACACAGCCTCCTCTAACACTTCGAACTTTCTCAGCCATGCCACAACTTTCTTCTTGATATTTTGTGTCCTGGTAATGGACGTCTTTCCTAATATCCATGGCCTCTGCTTCTTGGGCATCTGTATGTCAATCCTCTCCTCAGCCAAGTCTGGCCCATAGATGGCATTGTTGCTGGCCTGTTGCTCAGAGGTGAAGCTCTGATATAGCCCCTTGGAGTAGTTAACCTTTTACTTAGCCTTGCATCTGGCCTGTATGGCATTGTCTTTCTGGTGGATGGGCTGGCTTGACAGGGAGCAGATCCAGAATTCGGCCATGTTGGCAGAAGCCTCCTTGATGCTGCTGCAGAGGCACAGCCCCTGGCCACCCTTGAGGGGTTGATGCCTGACCTTGGCCATGTGGATGGCGCCCACAGGGAGTGTCTTGTAGATCCAGATGGTCTGGTTCTTAAAGCGCTTCCTCCAGCACAACAGGACCTGTAGGTTGTTGCCTTCTCTCTTGAGGAAGTGGGGTCCTGCAGTAAGGTCAGCCCCAAGTCTGTCTCCAGTTGTCCACTGGGGAACAGCACACTCACGTAGGATG
The DNA here is from genome assembly GCF_963455305.1 of Plecotus auritus. Taxonomy (NCBI): domain Eukaryota; kingdom Metazoa; phylum Chordata; class Mammalia; order Chiroptera; family Vespertilionidae; genus Plecotus; species Plecotus auritus. The sequence goes on from NC_137774.1 coordinate 43,917,319, forward strand.
TGTTTGTAGCCCTGCATCTCCATGGTGATCACCATTGATATGAGGTTGAAGCCCTGCAACTTCATGGCAATCATCAGGGAGATGAGGTCCTTCTCCAGCTCTTTGAAGACCAACATCTTCACTAAGGTCATGTTGCACAACGTGGGCACGAATCTGAGGCTGGGGCTATCCAACTCCTGAGTAGCAAACAGGTTCTTGGGCATTGGTGTGCTGAGCCTGGGCACGGGGCTGGGCGTGCAGGGGGTTGTGGAGACCAGGACTGTGGGCATCAAGGAAGCTGCAGCTGCTTGCCCCATACAGGTCCTTTCTGTATTCTGGGGTGATGGTTTCTTTTCCCTTGTTGGGACAGAGGAGATACATTCCGTCAGGGGCAGCTTATGAACTGCCAGGTGGGTTGGGGGCTGTAGTGCAGACCGAACCCCTAAGCACTCAGTGATTATTGTCAGGAGGTGGGACACGAGTGATCCAAGGACAGTGTGTGTGAAAAGGGACCACATGACTAGGTCAGGGAAGGCCTGTGTGGTGTTCTTGCAAACTCAGAGACCTAAAGTTATCACAAAGGATGTTCTGAAATGAAAACTTTTAAACTAAAAGCAGTTTATGGTGGGTAGTCATGTCCTAGGCTGGCATCTTCCCTGACTAAGGTCAATTTTTACCTTAACTGAGCCTGTCTATTGTCTTTTGGCACCTACAATAACATATCTTTGGAATGTCAAAGGAATTTCCCTTTTTCCGGACCCTTCAAAGCATAGGCAATGCTCTGTGAAGACCACAAATCCCCTCATTGTTACCGAGTTAATTGTTGACTTGTAACTATCCTATATCCACCTATGTAAAAGAAGTATGTCTGTGGCATTTTACTCTTTATGCAGTCACGGAGGATTCCACACTTTGATTTCTCTGGGATCCTAATGTATCACCACTGGATTTCATGTTACCAACATATAACTCCTGTTTTGATTGCAATGTATAAAATGAGGTGCAAAATTGCCATTCTCCAGAGCATTATCTCAATCCGCTGAGATTTTCTTCCCTCGAATTGTTGATAGCTGGGCTTAAATATACTCACAAAATTCTTCACAGGTTTGAGTGTTTCTTACTTTGACATTTACTTGGTGTAGTGGGTCAGGATTCCAAAGAAGCTCATCGTGGACCAAACTGTGGACCTGGTGTTAGGATTCAACAAAAGACCCATTGAACCCACTGGTCCCCCACCCATCCAGTGAACCTGGGTGAGTTGTGTCTTAAATCCAGGACTTTTCCCTTGCTGGTGGTAGAGAGCTAGATTTGTTTGATCTGTATTTTTAAACACTCCAGGTGGAACTAAGATTAAGGGCTAAGGGATCTTAGGCTAAGACAAGACAGTAGGAAAAAAATGGGTGGCTGGTTTTAAATTGTGGCTTTCCAATAGGAATTGCTTTCTGATAATTTGAGGTAAAAAACCACCTTTGTTGTGTAAATTAGAGTTGAATTCAATCAGCTCCAAAAATACAGGGGCATGTCCTTCCTCCAGCCCAAGTATCAGCTATTCTTAGTTGACTAAGAATCTCTGTGGAGGTGTCAGGTCATTCCTTATGACATGCAGGAGCCCCAAAGCAAAATTTCAGCTCAACTGCAATTAAAGTGACTCGTTCTTGTGGGTGATTACCCATAAGGTTTGGTGACCACTCCCTGAACCCTCTGGTTGTTTTAGACAGCAGGGAGATAAACTGAGGCACATCAAAGGGTGGAATGTGATTTTCAGGGTGAGAGCCTCATGGGACTCAACCCATAAGCAACACATGTTGACCAACTACATTATATAACAATCCTAGAAATGTTGCTCAGAATCGGCAGATATCAGAAAACACACACACACACACATACACACACACACACAACTACAAAACAACAACAAAGCACACCTAAAATTAACATGGGAAGTTGTGCCTACAAGGCCAGGAGATCCTAGATCCCAGCCCTCATTAATACTCCTGATAGGAAGCTTTTATTTGCAAGTGCTTTACAGAAATGGGAAGATTTAACTAGAAAATATCCACCTAAAAATGGCCCAAATACAGTTGTCTTTGTGTGCCTAAATTCATTTTTTGACATGCAATAAGAATTAGAAAAATGCAAGCTCTTACATTAAACTGAATGAATGAATGGAAACATATCTTGATTTGGAAACAAGGAGATTCTAAGGAGGAGCGCTAATAAATTCTTTTAAAAACAATTAAGGAATTAGAAATTTTAGAGACTGTCTCTGAACTCTTATGCAGCTAATAAATGCGAACACCCCATTCTTCCGCCTTCTCTAGCTCCCCCACTATATCCTTCACCCTTTCCCTTCCCTTCTTCCTTCCCCTCCACTACCACTCCCTACTGACTTAAGGAATATTGAGAATAGGAATTCCAACAGCTCCCTTTGGAGAAAAGCTTATCTCAGCAAGAGAGGAACCAGCAATTGTTCCTGATTTTCTCAGTGACCCTGATGGGTTCACAAAGGCATTTACCTGTTAGGACATGTAATCCTGGCTATTCTAACCGATTCCAATGAATATAGCTAATGGTTTCTGCCAGCAAATGCAACACAATTTCTTAACAAAGTTTGCAAGAAAATTCCTGTAGAAAAATCTGTCCACTGTTAGAATCATAAGAAACTGAAATAAGATGTAGAAAAAGGGGGTGGGGCACAAAAACAACCATAGGGTTGATCCAAGGGTGTTTCCCCTTCTCACTGATAGTTTGGGAGAAGTTGAAATTATCATAGAAACAGGAGCCACTAAGACCCCTATAGATACTGGGGCTACTTTATTTGTTCCTAACCACATCCAACTAATTGTCTTCTCCTTCAGAGTAAAGCTTCTGTGCAAATGGCAGGAATATTTAACCAATGTCTGTTTTTAATCAAAACCTGTTTCGAACTAGGGAATGTTATAGCCATATTAGCAAATATACATCTTTGCTCATCAAATCTGCCCCATTTCAACTTATAGGGAGAGGTGTTTTGTTTGTTTATTTGTTTGTTTTATGAAATTAGTGATACCCACACATAATTTTTCCAGAAGAGTAATGTGTATTTAGAAATAATGAACAAAATACTGAGCCCAACAGAGCCTGAAATGAACCCAGTGGTGTGTCCTCAAAGTTGGGGTCCTGGCTGCACCCAGGTTTCCTCAGAGGCTCTGGAAGAGGATCTGCTGGTGGAGTCATGGACAGACATAGAGAGGCATGGGGGCGATGGTGAACATTCAGCAGGCAAGATGAGCATTTGGCCCGTATTTGTCTGAAAAGGAGCCCAAAGTTGGAACTGCATACGTGCACCTCTGTCCTATACCCACCCAGGGTGGAGGGAGCTGGGCCCCTTTGTTCTGAGCTCAGGCTTATGCAGTTCTGAACCCAACCCTCAATGGAAAATTGGGAAACTGGTGTCCACAGAGTGGCAGATATTAACTAATGTTCATGACATTCAGAGTCCAGAGTTCAGGAATGTTCAGACCTTCCAGGCCAAGGCTCCCACCTTTCCGACAGAGTTGGTCTGGACATTAGAAATCCTGACATACTGGACAGCTGCTGCCTGTTCCTCTGTTTCTAGGGGTCAGGGGACACTTTTTGTTTGTTTTAACTAAGAGGAATTTTTGTATTATTTTATTATGGTTTAAAGCATAACATATGTTTCCTTTTCCCCCCATGAGCCCCTCCCCGGCCACTTCCACCCCCCAGCAAATGCCCCCACCACCTCAGTGTCCCTGTCCATTGGTTCTGCTTATATGCATACATACAAGTCCTTTGGTTGATCTCTTACTCTACCCCTGACTCTCCCCTGCCTTCCCACTGAGGTTTGAGGGTCTGTTTGATGCTTCTCTGTCTCTGAATCTATTTTTGTTCATCAGTTTATGTTGTTCATTATATTCGAAAAGTGAGTGCGATCATGTGATATTTATCTTTCTCCAACTGGCTTATTTCACTTACATTAATGCTCTCCATGTCTTCCAAGCTGTTGTGAATGGTAGGAGTTCTTTCTTTTTTACAGCAGCATAGTATTCCATTGTGTAGATGTACCACAGTTTTTTCTACTCATCTGCTGATGGGCACTTAGGTTGATGGGCATTTAGGCTGTTTCCAAATCTTAGATATTGTGCTGGTATGAACATAGGGTTGCATATATCCTTTCTGATTGGTGTTTCTGATTTCTTGGGATATATTCCTAGAAGTGGAATTACTGGGTCAAATGGGAGTTTCATTTTTAATATTTTAAAGAAACTCCATACTGTTTTCCACAGTGGCTGCACCAATCTGCATTCCCACCAGCAGTGCACGAGGGTTCCTTTATCTCCACATCCTCACCAGCATTTGTCCTTCCTTGATTTGTTGGTGATAGCCATTCCGACAGATGTCAGATGGTATCTCATTGTGTTTTTTAAAAAATATATTTTTATTGATTTCAGAGAGAGATAGAAACATCAATGATGAAAGAATCATTGATTGGTTGCCTCCTGCATGACCCCTAATGGGGATCGATCCCCAAACCTGGGCATGTGCCCTTGACCGGAATTGAACCTGGGACTTTTCAATCCATAGGCCAACACTCTATTCACTGAGCCAAACCGGCTAGGGCAGTGGTGGGCAAACTCATTAGTCTACAGAGGCATGCATATGGGCATGACCGGTGGGTACAGAGAGCAGGGGGTTGGTGGCATGTGTGGGGAGGGGGGATGAGGACAAATATGTGATATCTTAATCAATAAAGAAATTAAAAATAAATTAAAATAAAATAAAAATGCAACCTCCCCCCCCAAAAAAAAAAAAAAAAAACAGAGCCAAATATCAACAGTACAACGATTGAAATTTCTTTTGAGAGCCAAATTTTTTAAACTTAAACTTCTTCTAATGCCACTTCTTCAAAATAGACTAACCCAGGCCGTGGTATTTTGTTGAAGAGCCCCACTCAAGGGGCCAAAGAGCCGCATGTGGCTTGCGAGCCGCAGTTTGCCGAACATGGGGCTAGGGCCCTCATTGTTTTGATTTGCAACTCTCAGGTGATTAATGACTTTGAGCATGTTTTCATAAGGCCATGAGACATATGAAAACAGATTTTTTTTTTTTTTGTGACTAACAAAAAGAATTTTATTAAACTCACTGAAGTCACATGTCCACATATAGCCATCCTCACTGTGGCCAGGTCAGTTCGATATGCTGATACCTCCACTCTGGGGCCCTGAGCCACACTCCCTAGAACCACCTGGATGTGGGAATTGGCAGCTGTTAGAAAGAAGGAAATGGAAGTCATGTCCACCACAGGCCATTGTCAAATAAAACATTGATTTCTGGTTTCCACTCCGACATATAAGAGCTTGGAAGTCCTTACTCTCATCCTTACAAGAAGAAAAAAGATGAACAATCCAAAACAACAGGAACTCTTTTTAGATCCATCAAATCATTGAAATCACATGGCTGGAAATTAACCTTTGCTGCTGCAAACCACTGAGATTCAGGCCTCCTTTAACACAATACAACCTAGCACTAGCACGTGTGTGTGTGTGTGTGTGTGTGTGTGTGTGTGTGCGCGCGCGCGCACGCAAATGATTTTGGGTGAAATTAGAAGAAAAGCAGACACCGAGGAGGTGTCAATAGGAAGAAAAAGGAGGTTGGAGGCACTTCTGCCTTGTGACAGTCCTCCTCCTACTTGATAGCTACTCCCCCTCATGAGCCTGAACATCGCTAAGAAGCACATGCTGCAATAACCCATTGGGCAGGCAGGGGAGAGACAGGCTCTGACAGGTACAATGACTTATCCAGGATCAAGAAGAGGTAAGAATGAGGGGTTGAGTCTGAGCTCAGGTCTGTCTCCTCAAATCTGGGACCCTGGCTGCAGCCAGACCTTAATGGCTATGGAGAGGGGTGTGTTGGTGTCACTGTGTACACTGTTGGTATTCCATGGAGAAGGTGAGTGAGCAGTCAGCAGCCCACAGGACTATCTATAGTTGTTATTAGGTGAGGGGTGTCGGGGGGGGGATGGCAATCCCAGGAAATGAGGTCACTTCCTAATAGAACATGGAACCCCCGTAACCAGGCACCCACTTTCTAGCAACTGCCCAACCGCCACTCACTTGGCAAGAGCCAGTTGACAGTTCAACATGTTCTCTTGTTGTGTTTCCAGTTATCAGGGCTCTGGTTCCCGGAGACCCTGCAGTGAGAGTTGTTCCAGACTCTATAGACGGTTCAACACTCATGCCAGACATCTCTGGCCGTTTTCAAGAAGATCCCATCAGGTAAGAGAAGGTGGCCTGGGTCAGACCCATTCACGCCAGACCAGCCTCCTTTGTGCTCCATCCCTGAGTAGCCCGCATGCCCCTCCCCTTCACGTGGTGGGAAGAGGGACCTGAAGGGAGAACCCCGGGGCAGGAACATTTTTTAGGGCAGCTGATCACCTAGAGGCCCTGCTGTGATCACACCCCAGGGCAGGGCAGGGCAGGCAGTTGGAATGTGGTTCCAGAGGGGTCCCTTATCTGTGCCAATGGAAGTCCTAGCCCTCGAGCTGTCATGCCTTTTCCTCGCCAGTGGAGGTCTCAGCAGATCACACTGTGTGTGTGTCTGGAGTGGAGGGTCACAGAACCAGCAAAACAGGGCTCTGAGGCTTTCCCCCTGGTGACTGGGAACTGTCTTTACAGAGCTCCACACAGGAGAACAGAGAGGAGCTGACAGATGTGGTCCTCAACTCCATTCCCCTGCAGGAGGCAGAGGTGCCCCATCCTTCTTCCAGCGTGCAGACCGGCAACAGGGTGAGTGTAGGTGCCCAGTTGACCCAAACGCCAGAACCCCAGGGAGTCAACAGGACTTGGGTTCCAGAAGGTTCCCTCCTACTCCCATGAGATCCCTCCTAGCATCCAGTTTCCAAAGGAATCTGGGTCCCCATCTTCTCCAGTCAGGAGCTGAGGCCTCCCTGGGCTGCACATAGTACCAGGACGGGGACTGCTTATCACGGCGATCCATGTCTTCATTGCTATGGGACCTGGACCTTATCCCTTTCTGTTGCCATGACAACGGTGCGACCCTGAACACACCACACGTCCTAATATCCAGACCCTCCAGCCCAGGAAAAGCCTCTGTGTCTCATCTTACATTGGGATGTTTTGTCAGAAATCACATGGGTGACACTGTTAATACAGCATGTGCTGTCTGTCTTATGCTAGGCAAATGACCTAAGATACTAATGTGTTTCATATTCCTCGCCTCCAGTTCTACTTTTCCTGCCAAGAACCTTTTCTCTTATCAATGTGAAAAACATTCAAAGCTGTGAAAAAGTTTTGTGTGTTTATTTGAACCAAAGTGTCGACAATTGCCAGGGAGCAAAATCTCAATGGGTTGAGAGAATGCTCCAGAGAATGGCAATTTTGCACCTTATTTTATAAGTTACAAGCAAAGTGCAGACTTATGCGGGTTACATGAAATCCATGGGTGATAGATTAGGCAGAGAGGAGAGCGCAAGTTGTGGAAACTTCTGTGATTTGATCAACGGTAAAATGATAGGCACATACTTCCATAGGTGGATGTAGGATAGTTTCAAGTCAACAATGAACTGAATAACAGCGAAGGGATCTGTGATCTCCGCAGAGCACTGAGTGGTGCCTGTGCTTGAGTTGTCCAAAATAAGGAAGATTCCTTTGATAATCCAAAGATATGTTATCATAGATGTAAAAAGGCAGTACACAGGCTCAGTTAAGGTAAAGATTGACCTTTGTCAGGGAAGATGCCAGACTAGGACATGACTGCCCACCATGAGCTCCTTTTAGTTAGTATTTTAATTTCAGACCATCCTTTGTAGTTACTTAAGTTATCTGAGTTTGCAGGACCTCCACGCAGGACTTTTCTGATCTAGTCAGGTTAGCATGTGGCCCCTTTTTTCGTCCATACATCCTCCTTTTGTTCAAAATCAATTCAAATTATGCATTGATGATCAGTGTTAGTGTTTTGTCTTGCTGAACAATGGACCATTGGGGATGAGGCAAGACTATAACCTTAAATGGTATTCAAGGTGCAATTATTATTCAAAATAAAAAGGCAGGTGAATGGGAGGCCATGAGATCCTATATGCCTTTGTTAAACAATATTCTGTATCGCCGAAACCGGTTTGGCTCAGTGGATAGAACATTGGCCTGAGGACTGTAAGGGTCCCAGGTTCGATTCCGGTCAAGGGCATGTACCTTGGTTGCGGGCACATCCCCAGTGGGAGGTGTGCAGGAGGCAGCTGATCGATGTTTCTCTCTCATCGATGTTTCTAGCTCTCTATCCCTCTCCCTTCCTCTCTGTAAAATATCAATAAAATATTTAAAAGAAATATTCTGTATCAATTTTAAATTTTGAGCTACCATGGGCACAGTCCTTTTGCTGCTTATCTTAAGTTTTGGTGTTTTGCATCTAGTATAACATTTACATACCAGGAACAAAAGCAACAGCATTAAAGCAGTAACACCATTTAGGAATAGAAAACGTCTAGTGCTAGACTGAGGGGAATAAGCATCTCAGCCAACCAAAAAACCCTTTGCATGCATTATCATAATTGTTTATTAAGCTAATGATATGTTTTCCTCCTCCATCCACTGCCCCTTGTACTTATGATATGTTTGGCCAGATGAATTAAGACTCTCTACTTTTTCATTATCATAACTGATCATCAGAATGTCATTGTCTAGTGGGTGGGAAAAATTTGCAGGTATCCAAATTCAACTTTTCATATGTAATAAGGGAGAGGCCTGGGGAGATGGATATTGTTTCCTTTAGGAAACCATGAAGAGGGTAATAACAATATAAAATCATTTGATGTACATTTAATCAATAACAATGAAGTGATAAAAGAACAAGGTTTGAGCAGCAGTAATTTGTGAGCATCCAGGCCTTGGCGACTTCTTGGGATAGCTGTCAGCCCCCATGGCCAGTGGTTTCTCATCCTTGAAAAGTCTTTGATCTCCATGGTGGATGGAGGCCAGTGTCAGAGACAGATGTCCATTTGTGGTAGGGCATCTGATAAGGTAACATCCTTTGTAACATGTTGGAAAGAGTCTTTAATTAATGTGTTTCAATAAACAAAAATCTCCTGGTTGTAAGTTTTGGTGTTTGAAGTCTTTGTTTCTTGGGAGTACTGTGAAATGAATGTCACAAATTTATCAGTCCCTATAACCTTCTCAATGAGTCATTGATAGTAATGTAGAATGTCTGCTTTTAGTTTTTCTTATATTTGGAAAACAAAAAGATTTAAAAATAAGCAGTATTTTAAACAGAGTCATATAAACAATAATTATATTCACTTCATTTAGTCCAATACCCATTTTTTTTGTTTATCCTGATTATTTGCCAGTATTTTTATGAATTCAGTTATTCCTTAGAGTTCTATACATTTTCATTCAGTTCAAAGATATGACCTGCTTAGAAACCTGTAATTTTGAGTAAATCAGAATCCTTTTCATGGATTTTTCTAAAGATGTAACATATTTGAAAATGCATTAGAGTAAAACAATAACTATCTATGAATGACAAAACAAAGTGGCATGGTTATAGATTTGATTATAATGCAATTGATAAAAAAACTCTGCTTGTTTAGTAAGCTATTTCATTTTAAGACAATGATTTTTTGAAAATAATAATTACTGTAAAGTGAGAGAGAATAATGTAATACATATATATATGTACGTATATTTAGATTCAACACATAATTTCAATATAGAAAGAACAAATAATATGTAAGATTTTAAAACATTGTCCATGGCTTCTTGTATTGAGCATTGGGTATAATTCATAAACTTCCAATGTTTGCGCCACAAATATCTGGAGTCTCACTGCCAGACACCCTCACAGGCAACCATCCCTCTTGGCTGGACTGGTGTCACTGACAGTCAACTGTTAACACCTGAGAGTATCCCATTTGAACTTTTCTTTGAATCTTGGTAGATCCCTCAGAGGGCAGGTTGAAATCTTTAGAACATCCATTTTAATAAAAGCATATGTACACAAATAGCACATTTTTATTTTTTAATTTAGCAAAGCTTCCCATGTAATTTCAAGTATATAAAATAGGCCTAATTTAGTTTAAAAACATTGCTTTAATAAGGATAGAGAATAAATCCTTGAGGTATTCCAGGGCCCGTTGGAATTAACTCAAAGTCATTCTTTTGTTTAAAAAGTCTCTTAAAATGGAAACTCTGGGAAGGTTGCAAATATACATATACAAAAGCTTATAGCCTGGACTTTTTGTAACTCGAAGTAAAGCAAACACAGACTTACGGTAATAACTCTAAAAGATATTAATCACACTAAAAACAGTTTTAATATTAAATATTTTGTCCAGACTACAGAATTCACCTTAATTTACATACGTATTTAATCTTTTTAGGCCAATAAAAGATTATATGCTAGTAATGCCATCTGGAGGCTGAAAATTCACCACACACATCACATAGATGAACACATATCACATAAAGACCATACACATAATTTGAATTACTAATTTTTACAGAGAAAATGCAAGAATTTTCTTATAAAGTTAAACTTTCACAAAATTTTATAGCCTGTACTGTACCCCTTTTACAAACCTTTCGTCAACTTTCACAAACCTTACCCATTCAGAAATAACTATCCTTATAGAAACTTACATTTGTCCTTTTCCTTCAAATATGACTCCCTATACCTCAAGCCTTCTATTATCATAACTATATAATTTCTTCCAACTTAACTGGAACTTTTAACTCTTAGGAGTCTTAATTTGCAATGATAAGCACAAAAGTGGACAACCAGCATTCCTTAGATTGTCGTTGATGAACATATTTTAATCACACTCTCATGTTCAAGAAACACACCTTCAACAAAGCACAAAACATTACATCAACAGCTCCAAATGCATTTTACAGACCTTCTGTAATGAAAAACCCAAAAGCAGGTGAACTTAAGATTTGCCTAGCAACCAATGTTTCAGTATTTCATGTTATTTCAATCTATCTAGATATTCCATAACTTTCATTAAAACTAAGTTAGAAAGAAATAGTTGAAATAAGCTAAAGTGATTTGTGTAGGTGGGTAAGGTAGTTTTTTCTATTGGGATAAGACATATCTTCCAGAGATTTGTATTTTTAAAAATGGCCTAGACAAGAGGTCTTGGTGAACTCAGGTATTTCCATTTCAAAGGTTCTGGGACTTTGGTTGCATAAAGCCAATTATCTACAAGCCTCTGAAATGAATAGGGGAGGTTTGGCAAGGTCAAAGGACATGGTGGGCTTTGAATTGTTTCTGGAACCAAACCTCTGGCCCCATGAAGACTTCATTTGTAAAACTAGGATAGTCATTTTCAATACTCAGGGTCTGGGTTGCCACCCAAATGTTGGCAAGGGACTGACAAATTCATGCACCCAATTTATATTGCGACCAGGTAGTGTAACAAAAGAAGACTGGATTTCTCTTGAGGGGTCAGGATTAAGTTTCTCCCGTTTGGTAAATATGTACCCAAAAGAGGTACATATTTTGTACCTCAAGTCATTGTGGGCTGGTTCCCCATCTACAGAAAGACATATGAGCAAGCCAAGTGTTAGAGGCATCTCTGCACATTTCTGGGCTGTTTGGGGCCAGTCTCAGTAGGGTGAGTACCCAGTTAAGCCATCTCTCAGGCTCTCGTGGAAGTTAATAATGAAAAAAAGGTGATTATCAAATATTTGGTCAGTCTCAAGATCAGTTTCCTCTTGGGAGGTTCCTTTAAAATCATTATTTTCCCTTTTGATTCAGTATCTGCTTCATTTATTCTAAATATGTATAACTATTCTGGAAAATGCATATGTGGGATCACTCATTTCATAAAAAAAAAGAAAAAGAAAAAGAAACCTCAGGTATTAAGTGAATTGGGGCAGATTTGATTAGCAAACCATATATATATATATGTTTCCATGACATTTCCTAGTCGGAAGGAAACAGGTTTTGATTAAAAAGCAGACATTTGTACAGGAGGTTTAGTCTGATGGAGAAAGTAATTAGTTGGGTGCGGTTAAGAATAAGTAAAGTAGCCCTAGTATCTACAGGGGCCTTAGTGGCTTCCCTTTTTATGATAATTTCAAATTCTCCCAAAATATCAGTGAGAAGGGGAAACACTCTTGGAGCAACCCTATGCTTGTTTTTGTTTATTTACTTTTTCTTAATCCTATTTCATTTTCCTATCATCCTTAAAGTGGGCAGACTTCTCTACAGGAGTTTCCTTACAACCTCATTAAGTAATTCTGTTGCTGTGTTGCGTTGTACCCCGAATCTCACAAAGACGCCTCAAAAAGTCGAATTATGGAGTCATTTATTAAAGGCCGGCGGCATACGAGGGGCAAAAGCTCCAGATCTCGCAGCCCTGAAAAGCTTACCACATCTGGCTTATATTGGCAGAATATCACAAAGGTGTCGATTACATCTTTGGGTTTGGAATGAGGAACCTGGTTTGCACAAAGCAGTTACAGAAGCGAAATTGAGCAAGTTAGTTATCTATAGTTTTGGGTCTACGGATCACTGAATCAACAGAAACACATTATCTGGGGCCACTGAGGCAATTTAGAATAATTGTGCTGTCCACATTCCGGGACCACTGAGTCAACCAGAATGCATTATTTGTAGCTACTGAGACAATTTAGGGTAATTGAGCTGTCCTGGTCCCCAGAAGAATGTGCTTCAATAACCAGTGAGATCACAATCAATGGGATATTCAAACCACCATCAATGGAGTGTTAAATCAATTGGGATAGCATACATAAGTTCAGAAAATCAAAATAACTTTTCTATTGTTTAACAAGCAAATAAGTAAGGAAGCCAAACAGCAGGGTTAAAATATTAAACAGCATTTTTTACCCAAGCATGGTTGCTACCATGCTTTATTTGGGCTCCCAGAAATCAGGAGTATATTAATTGGAATAGGTTAGAATAGCCAAGATTGCATTTTCTATCAATTAAATTTCTTTGTGAATCAGTCAGGGACATAGAGAAAATTGAGAATGATTCCTGGTTCGTCTCTGGCTGAGAGCAGCTTTTCTCCAAAGGGAACTGGTTGAATTCCTATTCTCATTTTCCCTTAAGTCAGTAGAGAGGGGTAGTGGAGGGGACAGAAGGAGAAGGAAGAAGGGAAGGGAAAGAACACGTCTGGACAAGGAAGCTCAGAGAGCAAAAGATGTAGTGGACGTGCTATAGAAGGAGAGAATGGGGTGATAGCATTTATTAGCTTCAGGAGAGTTAAGAGATAGTCTCTACAATTTCTCATTAATTTATTTTTTAAAAGATTTTCTGTGTTTCTCTTTAGAAGCTTTGAATTTCCAAATTAAGAAATGCTTCCTGTTCATTCAATCAGTTTCATTTTAGGGCTGACATTTTTCTAGTGTTTTTTTTTTTTTTTGTTCCTGCAAAAAATTAATTTAGGCACCCAAAGACAACTGCATCTTGGCCATTTTTCAGTTGATATTTTCTTTTAAGTCTTCCCATTTCTGTAAAGCACTTGAAAGTCAAGGCTTCCTATCAGGGGTTAATGAGGGCTGGAGTCTGGGAGTTTCCTGCCTTGGAGGCACAACTTCCCATGTTAATTATAGGTGTGTTTGTTTTCATTGTTTTTGTTGTTATTTTATATCTGCAGAATCTGAGCAAATTTTCTAAGGATGTTATGTAGTGGTTCGAAGCATGCTGCTTATTGCTCCGTGATGCTCACACCCCTCAAGTCTCATTCAACCCCCTTATGTGCCTCAGCTTCAAAAGTGGAGATGTATGTGGGTTACATGGAATCCATTGCTTAGAGAGGCAGGAGAAAACAAAGCAGGGAAATCTCTGGGATTAGATAAAAACTAAAACGATAGACACATGCCTCTCTTATACAGGTGCCTAGAGGCTAGTTAGCAGTCAGCAATGAACTCAATAGCAATGAGAAGATTTGTGGTGTCTGCAGAGCGCAGAGAAGTGCCTGTGCTTGGAGGTGTCCAGAAAAAGGGAAATTCCTTTGACATTCCAAAGGTGTGTTATCCTGGATGCCAAAAGACAATAGACAGGCTCAGTTAAGGTAAAGATTGACCTTTGTCAGGGAAGACGCTGGCCTAACACATGACCACACACCATAAACTGCTTTTAGATAACAAGTACTGATTTTAGGCCAACTTTGTGGTTAATTTATGTCTCTGAGTTTGAAAGGCCACCATGCAGGCCTTACCTGTGCTAGTCACAGGCGAGCGTGTGACCATTTTTCATGCACTCTCTCCTTCGATCACTTGTGTCCCATCTCTTGCCACCAATCATGTCCCTCCTTTGTCCCACCACAGGGGGAGAAACCATTAAGTACCTGTATGCTGCAAGCAGCTGCAGCTTCCTCATCACCTGCAGGCCTGGCCTGCTCGCCCACTGTGCTCAACAGCCCAGTGCCCATGAACCTCTTCTCTACCTGGGAGGTGGACTGCTCCAGCCCCAGCTGCGTGCCCAGGTTGTGCAGCCTGACTTTAAAGAAGCTGGTGGTCTTGAAGGAGCTGGAGAAGGAGCTCATCTCCATGGTGATAGCAGTGCAGATGCAGGGCTCCAAGGGCATCTTGAGATCCCACGAGATTGTGCTGCCTACTAGGGGACCAGTGGAGACTGACCTGGTGCTGACCTTCACCCTGCAGTACCCCCACTTCCTCAAGAGAGAAGGCAACAAGCTACAGATCATGCTGCAGCAGAGGAAGTGCCATAACAACCAGATCATCCTGGGCTACAAGACTTTGGCCACAGGTGCCATCCACATGGCCGAAGTGATGCAGCGACCCCCCGAGGGTGTCCAGGTGCTGAGCCTCAGCAGCTGCATCCAGGAGTCCTCCATCAAGGTGGCTGAGATCTGGATCTCCTCCCTGTCCAGTCAGCCCATTTATTACGAGGCTGGCACCATGCAGGCCAGGCCCAAGGACAAGTCCACAGATAGCTACACCGAGGGGAAATCTGAGAGCTTCTCTGAGCTGGAGGCCAGCTACAAGGCGCCACACAGGCAGGACCTGGAAGAAGATGACTTCGACCTGGGGCAGTCCAAGAAGAAGCAGCGATGCATGCAAGGAAACTTGAAGCAGAAAGTCATGGCTCTGCTTCCCGGGTCCAACATGTCGGAAAAGGTCCTAGACTCAGATCAGGACCCTACAGAGCATGTCCCCGAGGTGTAGGAGGACCTGGACCTCCTGTATGACAACCTTGAGAATCCCAGTGACAGTGACCCAGACATAGAGGACGATGGCAGCATCCTCAGCAACACCAAGACCAAGACCAGACAATACTTTGAAGGCCTAGCACACTCCAGCTGGCAGACCGAGATGAGGAGCATACATGGTGCCCAGAGGCAGAAGGAGCCTCCTCGCCTGGCCGACATGCCTGCGAAGGCCCAGGGCCCGGGTAGCAAGCTATTCAGTGGCAGTGTCTCTGACTTGATGGCCTACAGCACCCCCACCACCATGGTGGACAAGACCCGGATCTTCTCCCTATCGAGCCACCCCGTCAACCACCTGGACAGTGCCATGCCAGCCAGCAACAAGGCGGAGTCCACAGATAACTTCTCCGAGGGAGACTCTGAGATCGTCTTCTCTGAGCTGGAGGTCAGCTACAATGCCGCCCACAGGCATGACCTGGACAAGGATGACTTGGGCCTGGAGAAGCCGATAGGAAGAAGGAGGTCCATGACCAGGCAACAGAACTACCAGCAGAAAGTCGCAGAGTGGCTGTGCAGGTTTCAAATGACGGAGGAGGTCCTGGACTCAGAGCAGGACCCTGAGGAGCAAGTCCCCGATGTGGACAAAGACCTGGCTCGTCTGTTTTACAGGCTGGTGAACCCCAGCGACAGTAGCTCAGACATGGAGGATGATGACCGTCTCCTAACCCCTCCCATGCCTGAGCTCATGACATACTCTGATAGCCTGTCAAGCGGCCCAGATATGGAGGAGGATGACAGAGTCCAAGGCACCCCAAAGCCCAAGCCCAGGTCATACTTTGAAAGCCTGTCAAGCGACAGTGGCTCCGAATGGGTGGCCCACAGCATGCCCAACCCTGGGGAGCAGTCGGCACAGCCTGAGGACAGCCTGGAGGCAGAGACCTCTGCCCAGGACATGCTCCCTAAGAAGCTGCCATGCAGCAGGCGCACCACCAAGACCGAGTCTCTGGTCATCCCCTCCAGCAGCTCCAAGGGGAAGCAGCCTGCCTGCCGGGGCTGGAGCAGGTCCCTGAATGAGTCGTCCAACAGCCTGATCAAGGAGCGCTGCCCAGTCCCACAGAGCCAATTGCAGGTTCCCAGGAAGACTGTGTACGATCAACTGAACCATATCCTCATCTCCAACGACTGTCTGCCCAAGAATATCATCCTCATCAGCACCTCTGACAGGCAGGGGCAGTTCCTGTCGGACGTCCTGCAGCAGCACACGCTACCCGTAGTGTGCACCTGCTCCATGGTGGATGTCCAGGAGGCCTTCAGTTCCATCATCTCCTGGATACAAAGATACCGCAACTGCCATACTGAGGCCCCGATGCCAGTGAAGATCGCGGTGGCGGGGGCTCAGCACTACTTCAGCACAGTGCTGCGGGTCTTTGTGGAGCATCTGTCCCACCAGAGCCCTGACTGGCTGGGCTACCTGCACTTCCTGATCATCCCGCTGGGTTCCCACCCTGTGGCCAGCTACCTGAGCTCCGTGGATTACCGCTACAACAGCCTCTTCCAGGACCTGGCCTGGCTGGACATGTTCAACAACCTGGAGGCCCAGAGTGCTGTGCAGAACATAGTGTCAAGAATCACAGAGTACATCACAGGGGCCAACTGTGTCCACCAGCTGCCCATCGCAGAGGCCATGCTCATCTCTAAGCCGAAGAGCCCGGGCAAGTTGTCCTCACAGAAGTTCATTCCCTTTGTGGGGGCAGTGAAAGTTGGAAGAGTGCAACCAATTTCAGCCACGTCAGGAGACACAGATGATGCGGTCCCCTCATGCTCCAACGTGCTTTTGTCCACCGCCAGGGAGGCCTCACACAACCCAACCTCCTCCTCATCGGTGAGTGGAGGCCTGTCTTCCCCCAGCCAGGGTGTCAGTGCTGAGCTGATGGAGCTGCAGGTGGATTACTGGATGGCAGCCCAGCCCACAAACAGGAAGAGAAACAGGGAGAAGGAAGACCTTCCTACCACCAAAAACACACTCCAGTGCACCTTCCGGTCTCTCCAGGTCAGCAGGCTGCCCAGCAGTGGCGAGGATGCAGGCACGCCCACAATGTCCATGACTGTGGTCACCAAGGAGAAGAAAAAGAAGGTGCTGTTTTTGCCCAAGAAAGACAAAGGCAAGGACTTGGAGTCCAAAAGCCAGTGCATCCAGGGCATCGGCCGCTTGGTCTGCTCAGCCAAGAACCAGGAGAACAGGCAGCGGGTCCTCATTGATGGCGTGGAGTGGAACGACGTGACGTTCTTCCAGCTGGCAGCCCAGTGGCCCTCCCATGTCAAGCACTTCCCCATCTGCATCTTCGGACACTCCAATTCCACCTTCTAGCCCTGCCCCTCCCCCTGCCCTTCACCCTGCCTGGGCCAAGCCCAGAAGGGCCCAGCTGCCTTTCTGTTAACAGTTCAGTTTACTACAGACACAGACCCTGGAAACACAGAGAAACTGTTTTACGTTAGAATGTGCTCACAGCCTGGAACCTAAGGGGGTTGTCCCTACTGGGACCCCCAAATTCTCTGTTTAATAACCAGAACATTTCGGCAGCTGGTAGGTCAGGTTGGCACCGTTGAGCTGGAGTATCATGGAAGGTGTGTTTTAGCCTCAGGATCCGCAACACTTTCAGTGAAAAGGGTTCTGGCCTTGGAGACCTGCCCTCCCTGGAAACCAGGGCTCTGCTTAACCCTGGGAGCTGGCTGCAGCCTGTGTTCAGACTCAGAGCTGGGCCACCAGAGGCAAAGGGCTGGCCTCCCTTTGGGGCATCCGGAGCATAACACGGAAGCCGGCCAGCCCAGCCTTGGACCCAGGCTGCCAACTAGCCAAGTGGCCCCAGAACCATCCACTTATGGTTCGCAATGAACTCCCACCTCACAGGGCGAAATAACAAAAAGAGCTGCATGGTGCAGACCTACAGGCACACGGGCTGGACAAACCAGTGCCCTCCCTCTTGGGCAGCGACCCACCTTGGTCCCTACCTCTTCATGTTATCACAGAACATTCGCAGCTACCCAACAGGTGTTGGACCAGCTATTGATAAGGTGAGCAACGAGCCTCTCCACAGCAGAACGGTCATTTGGCCACTTGCTGGCTGTGAACTCTCAGATCACTGCATCCCTCTGAGTGTTTGTTTCTAAGAACAGGAGGTGAACCAAGGAGCAACCTCATAGGGTTTTTGTAGGGACCCTGTAGGGTGTTCCCCTAAAGCCTTCTCTGGGAGCCTGGACAGTGGATAGGTCTGTGCTAATTGGTCCTTTTTCTTCCTCATATATGATTCTTCTTGGGGCCTTAGGCTAAGCTCTTTTCTCATGTCACAACGAGCCTGGAGATTCTGTTATTGGGTGAAGCCAGAGCAGAAACCCCACGGTTGAGCAGTGGGGCCCAGGCTAACCCAGCTATCTGTAATGGGGCTTGTTTGGGCTCACTCATTTAGCAAATATGTAAGAAGCCCTGGCAGGTACAGACACGTCTCTAGGCACTGACCATATCCAGTGCACAGAGCAGACCCCAAGCCTGCACTTCAGACCTCCTAGTGCAGAGCGATTCAGTCATTCTAGGCTGCACAGGCTCATACTGTCCACAGGACAGTTCATGTGACATCCTCCTGGCCTCCTCTACCTATGGCTGCATCTTCCAGTACTGTGAAGAGGACGGGAGACTTTTGTTCCAGCAGAAAACGTGAGTCAGTTTTGGATCAGAGCCTGGAGGGGAGTGTGGGGACCGTGAATTCAAGGTGCTGGCATTACCCTGGATCCCACACATGGTGGGGTTTCTGCAAGAGGGCAGAGGTCTGATGGCTTCTCCTAGAACAAAGGGAAGGAGTCAAAGTGAGCTGTGCATGTGGATATGTGTGGTGTGGGCGAGCACTGGAGCTCAGTGGCAGAGTCAGCTTCTCAGAAAATTCATACCCGTCCGCTCCTAATCCAAGTCTGCCTGCACCTTTAATCAGGGACCATGCTCACTAATTTGGTAGAACCTCTTCCATGGCAGCTTGAAAAGTGTACTCCACCCTGTGGGAGGTGAGTTTCAGTGGGAGGCGAAGAACCCCACAGGGCAGCTAGTGAATTAGGCAGCATGTAGGTCCAGGAGCCAAAGTTTGAGGTGATAGGAAGGTCCTGGGAAGCTAGGGATGGAGACAGAGTTTGTTTGCTCGCTCATTGGACAGCTATTCCTGAAGCACATACTGCGTGTCTATAAGTGACATGAACAGGGAGGACACCAGCCATCTCAGTCCTAATGGGAGGGTCATGGGAGAGAGCATGGACACTGAGAGAGCATATTAGGTTTCCTGGAAGAAGGGGACAGGTGGTTCCATTATTGATCAAGAGCTGTCAGTTAGGAGGGCTTTCTGCCAGGCCCTCCTGGGCGACCAGGCGCATCTCTGCCAGGACTGCCAGACTGAAGGTGGACAAGGAGTAGGTCTGGTTTCTGGATGGGCAGGAGCAACAGACACAGGACCCCAGGCTCTCTGAGTGGTGCTCTGGGAGGGCCGTGTGGAAGGAAGGCCAGGCCTCAGACTCTGCTGTGCACCTCTCTCTCTCCCCAGGGCCATCTCCTGCACCCTGGGCATCTAGCTGGACCAGCACCTCCAGAATTTCCCAGCCCGATGATGCTGTTGGCCTCCATAGAACAAACATTCCAGTCTCTGACCTGCCAAACGAGGCCCAGTACCTCCAGTCCAGGCGGGAGCACCTGAGCCCACTGAGGCCGAGACAGGAGGAGGAAGAGGCCTCCGGGGGTGGTGTGGGTTAGTGTGCCTTTGGAAGGCACACAAAAGGCAGTGAGGGTGGTAACATGTCCTCTTCTTGGATCTGCAGAACCAGCTCCAGAGCAAAATCTGGAAAACCCTCCAGAGTCAACGCCACCCTAGTGGCCTCTCCAGAGCCAGAGCCGGATCCAGGCCCAGCTTTCACTGAACTTCAAGAGGCAGAAGAACCACCTGCAGCATTTGAGCAACTCACCCAGCTCCTGCGAGGCCTGTGGTGTCAGATCCCGGGCCACAGCGGGTGTCAGCTGCCACGGCAGAGAGGGCACCCCACCCCCATTTAGATGCAGTGTTAAAATTTTGTGTTCATGTTACATGTGCTTATAATTTTACTGTATTCTTTATGATATTTAGTAACAGAGTGTATTGTTGAGAACATTTAATGAAATACTCGTAAACATAGCCTTAATTTAGATTCTATAAAATTTAACCCTATAAACCCTCAGAGCTTTGAGCAAGTCTGTTTTTCTGGACCCTGACCCACGCAGGGAGAACTGTCCTGACCTTCTCAACCTGCCCTTCCTGGAGCCAGGACTCTGCTTCCCAGGGAGCTGGCTCCCCCTGTGCCCAGACTCAGAGCTGGGTGGCCAGAGGCCAAGGGCTGGCCTCCCAGGGTGGGCATCCTGAGCCCAATATGGAGGTCAGTCAGCTCAGCCCTGGGCCTCAGCTGCAAACCAGCCAAGTGGCACCAGCACCACTCACTCTGGGTTCCAAATAAGCTTGACCCTCACGGGGCGGAGGGGGGAGAAGAAAGAAAAAGGAACCATACTGTGCATACTGCCCAGGAACACGGATTAGACAAACTGGTCAAATACTTGGTCCCCACCCACCCTTCTGTGTTAATACAGAACATTTGCTACTAACCAACGTGTGTGGGACCAACCAAGGACCAGGTGAGCCCTGCCCCTCCACAGCACAGTGGTCACTCAGCCACCTGCTTGCTGTGAGAATTCTGGTCACTGCATCTCTCTGAGCGTTTGTTTCTGTGAACATGGTGAGAGCCTAGGCCCAACCTCATTGGGTTATTGTAGGGACTCGGTGGGAGGGGGGACCCCCTGGGAAAAGGCCTGCTGGGAGCCTGGACACTGGAGAGGTGGCTGGAGGGGCTGTGGTTGTTCTAATTGGCCATTTTCTCTTCTTCTTAAAGAAGCTTCTGCCTTATTTGTGATTCTCTTCAGGCTTTAGGCTAAGCTATTTTCTCTTTTGATAAAGACATTGGAGATTCCATTAGGGGTCCCTGTCCTGGGTGAAGCCAGATTAGAAATACCAGGGGTGAGCAGGGGGACCCCATGCTCACCCAACTACCTGAGATGGGGCTCATTTGGGCTCATTCATTCAGCAAATGCCCTGCCCCCAGGACTGCACTCCAGTGCTTCTTTCTAGTCAGGAGTGACTCAGTCACACTAGGCTGCACAGGCAGGTAGCGTCCACAGGACAGTCAATGTGACTTCTTCCTCGGAGTATCGCTGCATCTACTACACGTATTGTGAAGCAGAAAGTATATCTCTAGACCAGCAGAAAAAGTGAGTGGGCTTTGGATCAGAGCCTTAAGGGGAATATGGGGACTGTGACTTGGAGAAGCTGACAACACCCTGGGTCCCATGCCTTGTGGGATTTCTGCAAGATGGCAGAGGTCTGAGGGCTTCTCCTAGAAAAAATGGAAGGAGGCAGAGAGAGCTGTGCATGTGGATTTGGGCTTGTATGGGTGAGTGGGGAGGGCATGTGGCTGGACCACACAAGAAAGAGATCCCAGAGGATGGGTTTTTCAGGAGCACAGAGGGTCTTGAACTGGGACTTCAGTGATGGAGATGGGAGGTTTCCTTCCTTGGAAGGCGCACAAAAGGCAGTCATGGTGTAACATGTTCTTCTCTTGGATGTACAGAAGCAGCTCCAGAGCAAGATCAAGAAACACCTGAAGAGGAAACGCCAACTCTGGTGCCCTCTCCAGAGCCAGAGCAGGCTCCAGGTACAGCTGTCACTGAACTTCCGATGTGGAACCACCGGCACCATTTGAGCAACTCACCTCAGCTCCTTCGAGACCTGTAGTCCTAGATCCTGGGCCACAGCGTGTGTCAGCTGCCACGGCAGAGAGGGCTTTCCCTCATCCTTTATATGAAGTTTAAAAAATTTGTGTTCATCATATACATGTTTATAACTTCACTGTATTTTTCTTATACGATTCGGTAACCTACAGTCTAATGAAAGAAAATGTAATGAAATACTCCTAAACATAAATTTAATTTACATTAAATGAAATTTAACTCTATAAAACTTCAGAGCCTTGAGCAAGTGTTTCTTCTGGGCCTCCATGGTGTTACTATGAGACATAGGTTGGTTATAATTAGTGTCTCAGGAGACACCTGCTCTAAGGATGTAACGTTCTTGAGCCCAGGACAATGGGACTTTGGGGGAAATCAAAGGATGAGCATTGGGGCAGGGACCCGTTATGTCAGGGCTGCCCCTGGGAACCCACATTTCATTTAACTTCATTTCCCACCAGTACATGGACAAAGCATGGCCTTACACGCCCCCTTGCGTCCACGTTGCAGAATGCTGTGGGTTTAACCAGCAGCAAGCAGTTCCTGAACCCTGACTGCCACCTGCACCTGGACAGAAACTCCACCCTCCCCCACTCGCACTGAATAGCATTCTGAGCATCTCCTCAGTTGGCCCATAGCACTGAAGAGGGGACAGGGAATGTCCCAGGGTCTGGGGTCCACACTCATCTCCTCCACAGGCACCACTTCCAAGTCTCATCTGGGGTCAGAGCCTCTCTCCGCCCTCACCCCCTGAGCTCTGGTTCAGCTGGGCTTTTTCCTGAGGCTATTCTGTCTCACCAGAGCCCAGCGGCCATTCCTTCTCATGGCCCAAGGCTGAACAAGGTTGTGGAAACAGCCTGGCTTCTCCTTTTAAATCAATCCTTTTCGATGCTCTGAACCACCCTGGTGAGGATAGACTAACAGCCTTGTACGGCACCCCGCATGGCACAAGCTACAATGTCTCAGGACAAATGGGTATTAACTGGACTACACCCAGGGTCCCTGCTCTCAAGGAGTTCAGCCCTGTTGGTTGACACGGATAGAAAGGAAATTCTAATGGAGTGTGAGGAGTCCTAACGTTGACCCTGAGGACCATAAGCACTGAGAACGTGAGCCCATCGCGGGAACATTGTACAGACTCTCTTTAGGATGCAATTCCTAAACCAGAAAGAAGAGTAAGTACTTGTCTACCCTCTTCATCCTGATTTCACAATGGCAGCCGATGAAAGCTTTGTGAAATTAAATGGAGGTCTGGAAATCAAGGGGCAGGTCTACCTTAGAGGTCCATGGTGATGGTCAGTGCACTTGTGCGCACTGGCAATGGGCCTGGAGGAGCAGCCACCCGCCTTGCGTGGAGCGTCTCCTCACCTTGGAAGCTCAGAACTGTGGTCTCAACAGATGCTGTTTCCTATTTTAAATTACACTTTTCAGTTTGGCTCTACTTTCCAGGGTCCTTTCCTAAGTTTCACAGCCATCCTCAAAACTGGAGGCAGAGGGTGATAGAAATGAGAGGGTGGGGGCTGGAGGGACCTGGAAGGAGAAAAATGAGGGAGATAGGAGGGCAGGGCCATGGCCTGGTGTGGGACGACCGTGCTAGTGATCTATTGCTGAGAGTTACCCCACACTAGAGACTTAACCATTACACACTTATTAGCTCACAGGTCTGTGACAAGGAATCCCTCATGGCTCAGCTGGGCTACTGTGGTCTCAACTGAGGCAGGATCCATGTCACTGAGGGTCTGAGCTCACTCGGGGGGTCTTTGGGATTCAGTTTGGATGGAAGGCCTGACTTCCTCTCTATCTGTTGGTCTCTTTCAGTGCTAGGCCATGTGAGTCTCTCCAGATAGCAACTCACAGCACAGAGGCTTATTCCTGTGGGGAGAGAGAGAGAGAGAGAGAGAGAGAGAGAGAGAGAGAGAGAGAGTAGATCAGAGTGAGCAAGTGGGTAGGTACCAACTTTTAAAAAACTTTTCATGGTGGGAAGAGATCAACCAAAGAACGTGTGTGCATATATGCATAACTCAGGGACACAGATAGTAGGGTGGTGAAGGCCTGGGGCGGGGTGTCAGGGATCGGCTAGAAGTGGTCAATGGCGAAAAAAGGGGACATATGTAACACTTTCAAAAATAAACATTAAAAAAATAAATGAAATGGATTTTATTTAAAATGTTTAAATTAATTTTTTTTCAAAAAATTAACTTGAGATAGAGATAGAGATAGAGATAGAGATAGAGATAGAGAGAGAGAGAGAGATAGAGAGAGAGAGAGAGAGCGAGCAACATCAATGTGAGAGAGGTGCATCAATTGGTTGCCTCCTGTATGCACCCTGATTGGGGCTCAAACCCATAACCTAGGTATGTGCCCTGACCAGGAACTGAACAGAAGTCTTTCAGTACACAGGATGATGCTCAACCACTCTGACTGGTCTGGACACGAACTTTGTAGAACCAAATCATGGAGGTTGTGTTGGATCCCTTTGCTGTCTTCTATGGAGTCACTAATGACACACAGACTTAAGGGAAGGGCACACATTCACACCATATGAGGAAGGTGAAGACCATAGAGAGTCACTGAGGAGAGAACCGGTGACCCGAGGGGTTCATGCCTTGCCCAGGATAACAGAGGATGAGAATGCAGAGTGTGAGATAAACCCAGCTGTGTGTCCTCAAGGTGGGGTCTTAAGTGCACCCAGGTTTCCTCAGGGGCTCTGGGAAAGGCTGTGCTGGTGGAATCGTGTACAGACATGGAGATGGCATGGGGAAGATGGTGGGCATTTGGCAGCCTAGACAGTATTTGTCTGAAAAGGCACCCAGATCTGGAATCATTAAGGAGCACCTCAGTCCACAATCCACCCACAGTGGACAAAGTCGGGCCCCCTTATAATGAGCTCATGCTTACGTAGTCCTGAATCACATCCTTTTTGGATAATTGGGAAATGGAAGCCCATAGTTAGGCAGGGATTGGCCAGGGTACATGACATTCAGAGTTCAGAGTTCAGGAATGTTCAGACCTTCCAGGCCAAGGCTCCCACCTCCCCCACAGAGGTGGTCTGAAAATTAGAAATCCTGACATACTGGGCAGCTCCTGCCTGTTCCTCCCTATGTGGGGGCTGTTTTGCTCTGATCCAGAAAGGGAGCACTGGCATGCTTGTGCGCACGCGCCAACACATACACACACACACACACACACACACACACACACACACACACACACACAGAGTCTAGATGCGATGACCTTGGGTGGGATTAGAGGAAAAGCAGACACAGAGGAGGTGACGACAGGAAGGAAAAAGAGGTTGGAAGCACTACCTACATGTGACAGTCCTTCTCCTACTTTACAACTACTCCCCACATGAGCCTGAACAGTCCTAAGAAGCACTTGCTCTGGGGGAAGGTCAATGGGGAAATAAAAGGAGATATATGTACTACTATGTGCAATACTTTAAACAATAAAATGAAATTAAAAATAAAGAAGCACTTGCTGCATAACCCATTGTGCAGGCAGGAGAGAGACGGGCCCTGACAGGCACAATGACTTACCCAGGATCAAGAAGAGGTAAGAATGAGGGGTTGAGTCTTAGCCCAGGTCGGTTTCCTCAACTCTGGAACCCTGGCTGCACCCAGAGCTTCTAGGGGGCTGGGGAGAGGGGTGTGTTGGTGCCACTAGGGGTGTGTACTGATAAGGTGCTTCATGGAGAAGAGGGGTCTGCAGACAGCGGCCCACAGGACTATTTGCATAGCTGTCATGAGATAAGGGGACTCAGGGAAGACAATCCCAGGAACTGAGGTCACTATCTAATAGAACTTGGCACCCCCGTAACCAGGCACCCACATCAGCCCCACAGGCAGCTCACTTGCCAAGAGGCATTTGCCAGTGCAAGATGTTCTCTTGCTGTGTTCCCAGTGATTGGTGCTCTTGCTTCTGAAGACCCCGCAGTGAGAGCTTTTCCAGAAGGTGCAGACGTTGGTTCAACCCTCATCCCTGACGTATCTGGCCATTTTCTAGAATATGGCCTCAGGTAACACAAGGTGGCCTGGGTGAGACCCATTCAGGCCAGGCCACCTCTGTGCGCCATCTCTGTGAAGCCCACATCCCCTCCTCTTCATGTGGTGGGACGAGGGAACTGAAGGGAGATCCCTAGGGCAGGAACAGCTTTTGGGGCAGTGGATCACCTAGAGGTCCTGCTGTGATCACACCCCAGGGCAGGGCAGGCAGTTGGAGATGTGGTTCCAGAGGGATCCCTTATCTGTGCCAATGGGAATCCTAGGCCCGCACGCTGTCATGCCTTTTCCTCCGCAGTGGAGGTCTCAGCAGAACACACTGTGTGTGTGTGTGTGTGTGTGTGTGTGTGTGTGTGTGTGTGTGTGTGTGTGTCTGGAGTGGAGGGTTACATAACCAGCAAATTAGGGCTCTGAGGCTTTCCCCTGGTGACTGGGAACTGTCTTTACAGAGCTCCACACAGGAGAATGGACCGGAGCCGTCACATGGGGTCCTCAACTCCATGCCCCTGCAGGAGGCACAGGTGCCCCATATCTCCTCCAGTGTGCAGCACGGCCGCAGGGTGAGTGCAGGTGCTGGGTTGACCCAGACTCCAAGATCCCATGTAGTTGAAGAGAGCCCTGGGTTCCAAAAGCTGCCCTGCTACTCCCCTAGATCCCTCCTAGAGTCCAATTTCCAAAGGAATCTGGGGCCCGTATCCTCCCCACAACCCACTCTCACTGTCCAGCCCCTTTCAGAAGAGATGCAAAATCACTGCCCACAAAGTGTTAGGAATATGAGAAGGGAGACTTTGCTCCATTTCACGTCATGCTCAGTCAAGAGTATTTTTGCATTTTTCTATAGACTTTCCCTTTTAATGCCCATCTCCATGTGTCCATGTTGTCCCGACAATCCTTACACACCTTCTCCCACTCTTACACATCATCGTGATTAGTAGGGATGCTTTTCCCAAAAGGACATGGGGGTCAAGGTCCCAAGTCTGTTGCTTTGCCCTTTGCAGCCCCGAGAACCAAATCCCCGTGGTCCCTCCAGGTCAGGAGCTGGGGCCTCCCTGGGCTGCACAACATACCAGGAGGGGACCTTTTATCAAGGCTGGTGATCCAACTTTTCACTGCTGTGGGACCTGGATGTGATCCCCTCCTGTTGTCATGTCAACGGTGCTGCCCTGAACACCCCAGTTGTCCTAATATCCAGACCCTCCCACCCCAGGAAAAGCCTCTGTGTTCCCATCTTAGAATGGGATATTCTGTCAGAAATCCCAGGGTGATCTTGTTAGCACAGGGAAGTGCTGTCCATCTTCGGCTAAGAAATGACTAAGATACCAATGTGTCTCATCATCACTCATCTCCAAGTCTACGTTGCCTGCCGAGAACCTTTTCTCTTGTCCATGTAGAAAACATGGAAACCTGTGCAGAATTTTTCTGAGTTTAGTTGAGCCAAAATGTAGACAATTGCAGTGAAGCAAAATCTCAACCGAATGAGATAATAATGCTCTGGAGAATGGCAGCTTTGCACCTTGTTTTGTACATTACAATCAAAAGTGGAGACTTGTGTGGGTCCCATGAAATCCATTGGTGATAGATTAGGGAAGCAGGAGAAATCACAGCAGGGAAATCACTGGGACTGGAGAAAGGTAAAATGGTAGACACGTACTTCTTTCACTCAGATTGTGCAGGATGTTAACAGTCAACAATGAACTCAATGATAATGAGGGGATGTGTGGTCTCTGCAGAGAGCAGAGCAGTGCCTGTGCTTTGAGGGGTCTGAATAAAGGAAAATGACTTTGACATTACAAAAATATGTTCTTATAGATGCAAAAAGACAATAGACAGGCTCAATTAAGATAAAGACAGACCTTTTTTCAGGGAAGATGACAACCTAGGACACCACTATCCACCAAAAGCTGCTTTTAGTTGAAAAAACAACAACACCACACACAACACTTATTCAGACCATCCTTTGTGATTACTTTAGGTCTCTAGTTTGCAAGGCTGCCAGGTTAGCATGTGGTCCCTGCGATCACTCCTGTCCCACCTCTTGCCACCAATCACTGAGTGCTTGGGGTTCAGTCTGAGCTCCAGCCCCCAACCCACCAGATAGTTTATGAGCTGCCTCTGATGGAATGTGCCCCCTCTCCCAACACAGGATAGAAATCATACCGCTATGTGGGCGCCTGCGGGCCTGGACAGCATGCCCGCGCACTCAACACACAGGTGCCCGTGAACTTGTTTTCCACCTGGGAGGTGGAATGCTCCAGCCCCACCTGCGTGCCCAGGCTGTGTAGCCTCACCTTAACCAAGCTGCTGATCTACAAGGAGCTGGAGAAGGAGCTCAGTGATGTGGTGATCACTGTTAAAATGCAGGATTCCAAAAACATCTTGAGGTCTGACGAGATTCTGCTTCCCCCTAGTGGTCATGTGAAGACCGACCTGGCGCTGACCTTCTCCCTGCAGTACCTTCACTCTCTCAAGAGAGAAGGCAACAACTTACAGATCATGCTGCAGCAGAAGCAGCACCTTAAAAACCAGACCATCCTGGGTTACCAGACGCTCGCCGTGGGCACCATCAACATGGCTGAGATGATGCAGCGACCCCTCGAGGGTGGCCAGATGCTGAGCCTCCATAACACCATCACGGGGACATCTGCCCATGTGGCTGAGGTCAGCATCTCCTCCCTGTCCAGCCAGCCCATTGACCCCGAGGATAGCACCCAGAAGGCCGGCCTCAAGGCCAAGTCTAGAGTTCATTATCTGGAGATGGAGTATGAAATCTTCTCGGAACAGCAGGCCAACCATGATTCCGGGCACGGGCAGGAACAAGAGGAGGACGACTTCGACTTTGAGGAGCCCAAAAAGCAGCGCCAAGGAGAAGTAAGATCGCCATTCATGACCAGGCAACAAGATTCCAACAAGAAAGTTGGGGCGCGGCTGCGCAGGGTGCAAGTGTTGAAGGAGGTCCTGGACTCAGAGCAGGAGTCTTCGGAGCAGGTCCCTGAGGTAGAGGACCTGGATCTGCTGTATGACTCACTAGGGAACCGTGACAGTGGCCCATGAGCGTGTCCTCAGGACCCTGAAGCCTTGGCTCAGGCCATACTTGGAAGACCTGTCCCAGCCCAGCTCTCAGATGGAGAGCTAGAGCATCCACAGTGCCAGCACCAGAAGGAGCCTCCAGGTCCAACCCAGGTGACGGAGAAGACAAGCCTCAAGCAACCACTGGGCACATCACCAAAACCGAGTCTCTCCTCATCCCCTCCACCAGATCCTAGGACCTAGGAGAAGCAGGCGGCTGCTGGGGCTGGAGCACATTCCTGAAGGAGTGGCAGGTGGCACAACCAAGAACAAGCGGGCCCACAGCCTGGACAACAAGCACTGCCGTGACCCACTGAGCCAGCTGCAGTTCCCCAGGGAGACGGTGTACGACCAGCTGAACCACATCCTCATCTCTGACACCAGCTGCCCCAGAACATACTCCTCCTCAACGCCTCCGACTGGCAGGTGCAGTTTATAACTGAGTCTTGCAGAAACACATGTTGCCCGGGGGTGCACCTGCTCCAAAGCTGAGGTCCAGGCGGCCTTCAGCACCATCATCTTGTGGATTCAGATATACTGTCACCTCAATTCCCAGCCCCCAAAGCCTGTGAAGATCGTGGTGGCAGGGGCACAGCAGTACATCAGCGCTGTGCTGTGGCTCTTCCTAGAGCTGCTGTCCTACAACCTGCTCCCCCCTGGCTGGGCTACATGCGCTTCCTGGTCACCCTGCTGGGTTTCCACCCCGTGGCCAGGTACCTAGGCTCCATGCATTACTGGTACAAGAGCTTCTTCCAGGACCTGGCCTGGCAGGACCTGTTCTACAAGGAGGCCCAGAGGGCTGTGCACGACAGGCTGGGCATGGTGTTGAGAATCACACAGTACGTCACAGGGGCCAATTGTGTCCACCACCTGCCCATTGTGGAGGCCACACTCACCTACAAACAGAAGAGCCCCAATGAGGAGTCCTTGACCATCATTCCCTGCGTGGGGGTGGTGGAACTGGACTTGTGGGACAATTCTGGGTTGCATCTGGACTCTGAGATTATGTGGCCCGCTTGGGCTCTAGCGTGCTATTGTTCCCCCCACTTCCCCCGACCCGGCCATACAGGTCTGCGACAAACAAGGAGGCCTCTCACATCCTTCGGGGCTGGTGCTGAGCTGAATGGGGTTACAGCTGGATTACTGGATGGCAGCGCAGCCCACAGACAGAAAGAGAGACTCTGAGAACAAAGACCAGGCTACCGCCAGCAACACCCTCAAGTGCACCTTCCAGTCTCTGCAGGTCAACAGGCTGCCCAGCTGGGGTGAGGCTGAAGCCACGCCCTCCAGGTCCATGACTGTGGACAAGGAGAACAACAAGAAGGTGATGTGTTTGCCCAGGAAAACCAAGGACAAGGACGTGGAGTACCAGAGCCAGTGCCGGGAGGGAATCAGCCGCCTGATCTGCAGGGCCAAGCACCCTCAGGATGCACTGCGGGTCCTCTTCGACGGCGTTGAGTGGAACAACGTGAAGCTCCCAAGTCAAGCACTTCCCCACCTGCATCTTCGGACGCTCCAATCCTACCTTTGAGCCTGCCCATACCCTGCCCTTCCCCTGCCCTGGCCAAGCCCGGGAAGGACCAGCCGCTTTTCTGTTCACATTTCAGTTTAACACCGAGACAGACTCTGGAAACACAAAGTGGAACCCTTTTCAGTGTGAATGAGCTCACAACCTGGAAAGTAACGTGGTGGAGCCCACAGCGAGCCCCCAGCTGCTCTGCTTCTTACCCAGAACGCTCTGGCGAGTTGGGGGCCAGGCAGACAGTGTTGAGCTGAACAATCATTGAAGGTGATGGCCCTCAGGACCCAGAAACAGGCATTGAGAAAGGTTCTCACCGTCAAGACCTGCCCCTCCTGGAAGCCAGGACTGTGCTTCCCGGGGAGTCAGCCTCACTGTGTGCCCGACTCCGCGCTGGCCTCCCATGGGGGCAACTGACAGAACACGGAGGCAGGTCAGCCAGCCCTGGGCCCAGCTGCCACCAGCCCAATGGCCCCAGCACCACCCTCTCGTGGTGTCCAATAAACTCCCCCCTCACGAGGCAAAACGGATGAGAAAAAGCAAAGGACCAGTGTGGTACTGACCACCTGGGCTCAAATACCGGTGCCCACCTTCCTGGGCAGGGACCCCACATTTGTCCCCAACTTTCCGTGTTATTATAGAGCATTTGCTACAACAGGTGAGGGACCAGCCATGTACCAGGTGAGCCCCTGCCCCTGCACAGCACAGTGGTCATTGGCCACATGTTTGCTGTGAATCTTCAGGTCACCACATGTCTCTGAGTGTCTGTTCCTCGGAACATGAAGGGAAATGAGGCCCAATGGGGTTATTGTAGGGTCTCAGTGAGGTGCTTCTGGGTGTCTGGACAGTGGAGAGGTCTGCTGCGGGGGCTGTGTTTGAGCCAATTGGTCATTTTCTCTTCCCATTGACAAAGTCTCTGTCAAATTTGTGATTCTCTTCAGGGCCCAGGGCTAAGCACTTTTCTCATTAGATAAAGAGATTAGAAATTCCATTATGGGTCCCTGTCCTGGGTGAAGCCAGATCAGAAACCCCAGGGGTGAGCAGTGGGGCCCAGGCTCACCCAGCTATCTGAGAGGGGGCTGGTTTGGGCTCACTCATTCAGCAAATATATGAGAAGCCCTGCCAGGTACAGACACATCTCTAGGCACTGACCATATCCAGTGCACAGAGCAGACCCAAAGCCTGCACTTCAGAGCTTCCTTCTAGTCGGGAGCGATTCAGTCACACTAGGCTGCACAGGCTCGTAGTGTCCACAGGATAGCCGATGTGACGTCCCCCTGGCCTCCTCTACCTGTGGCTGCATCTTCCCGTATTGTGAAGAGGACGGAGGACCTCTGTTCCAGCAGAAAACGTGAGTCAGTTTTGGGTCAGAGCCAGGAGGGGAGTATGGGGACTGTGAATTCAAGGTGCTGGCAGAACCCTGTATCCCACACATGGTGGGATTTCTGCAAGAAGGCGGAGGTCTGAGGGCTTCTCCTAGAAAAGAGGACACATCAGAGAGCTGTGCATGTGGATATGGGTGGTGTGGGCGAGTGGGGTGGTCAGTGGACAGAGCGAGCCCCTCAGAAAATTCATACGCTTCTGCTTCTAATCCCAGCCCTGCCTGCACCTCTATCCAGGGACCTTGCTCACTAATCTGGTAGAACCTCCTCAGTGGCAGCTTGGCTTTGATCTCTACCCATGGGATTTACCAGGTAAATGTCAACGGGAGGAGAAGAAACCCATAGGCAGCTAGTGAATTAGGTAGCATGTAGGTGCAGGAGGCAAAGTCTGAGGTGTTAGGAGTTCTCTGGGAAGCCAGAGGTAAGGATGGATTTTCTTTGTTCGCTCATTGGTCAGCTATTCCTGGAGCACCTACTGTGTGCCAATGAGTGACATGAACAGAGTGGACACCAGCCTTCCCTGTCCTTATGGAGTTGATATTTGCGGGGTGGGGTGAGGGTAGGGAGAGGGGACAGGGACAAAGAGAGAGCATGTCAGGTTCCCCTGAAGAAGGGAGACAGGTGGTTCCCTCATTGATCCAGAGCTGTCAGTTAGGAGAGCTTTCTGCCAGGCCCTTCTGAGTGACCAGACACATCTCTGCCAGGACTGCCAGGTTGAAGGTGGAGAAGGAGTAGGTCTGGCTTCTGGATGGGCAGGAGCAGCAGACACAGGACCCCAGGCTCTCTGAGTGGTGATCTGGGAGGGCCGTGTGGAATGAAAGGCCACGCCTCAGACTCTGCTGTCCACCTCTCTCTATCCCCAGGGCCATCTCCTGCAACCTGGGCATCTGGCTGGACCAGTACCCTCAAGATTTTTATCGGCCTCCAGAATTTCCCAGCCTGATCATGATTTTGACCTCCATAGAGCTCAACTTTCCAGTCCCAGACCTGCCAGACCAGGCCCAGTATCTCCCTCACAGCTGGAGCACCTGAGCCCACTGATGCGGAGACACAGGAGGAAGAGGAATGGGTGGTGTGTGTGAGGGGTAGGGCATGTGGCTGGGCCACACAGAGAAGAGCTCCCAGAGGATGGGGTTAGTCAGGAGCACAGAGCCGCTCAGGTCAGTACCTATGGCCTGCAGTCTGAAGGACTTCCTGGGGGTGGGGCTTGAACTGGGAGGTACCTGATGGAAATGGGAAAGGGAACTTCCTTGAAAGGCACACAAAAGTCAGTCACGGTGGTAACATGTTCTCTTCCTGGATTTACAGAAGCAGCTCCAGAGCAAGATGAAGAAACACCTAAAGAGGAAACGTCAACTCTGGTGCCCTGTCCAGAGCCAGAGCAGGCTCCAGGCACAGCTGTCACTGAACTTCCAGATGTGGAACCACCTGCAGCCTGTGAGCCACTCGCCTCAGCTCCTGGGAGGCCTGTGGTCCCAGGTCCTGGGCGGCAGTCTGTGTCAGCTGCCATGGCAGAGGGGGCTTCCCCTCCCCAATAACAGCAGTTTTCAAAATGTTTGTGTTTATCTTACATATACTTTGAATTTGGTTTTTCTTATGCTATTGAGTAAAATCAAATGTATTTTGAATAAAATTTAATGAAGTACTATTAAAATAAATTTAACTTAAATTTTATAAATTTTAGTTCTATGAACCTTCAAAGTGTAAATTCCAAATCAAGTACATTCACAATTTTTCGCAAGTATTCCATAACATCACAAACACTCCCTAGTTCCAGAACATTTTCAGAACCCAGAACCTAGGTATGTGTCCTGACTGGGAATCAAACCTGCAACCTTTTGGTGTATGGGATGACTCTCCAACCAACAGATGAGGCACCCTGTCCAGGATGAGAAAGAGCAATATTTTCATCTGAATTTTTCACTCTGGTTTAAACTGCAGTTGGATATCTTTTACATATTTTTTGGCCTAGTCCTTGTTTTGGAATTTCAGTTTGAGACCCTTTGTCCTCTTTTCCATTGGATTGTTAGGAAATCTGAACTCTTATGGATATCAGCTTTTTGCCATGTAACTTGCAAATGGTTTCTCTAGTTTGCCATTTGTCTCAATTTGATGCGATTTGCCAAATAGATGCATTACATTTTGGTGTGCTCAAGTCTGTCTTCTCATTTGAGGGGAAAAGATGTTTTCCGTCTTATCAGGAACATAGGCTAGGTTGCATTGTGCTAAGGAAGCTCTAAATCTCCGTGGTTTGCAGTAGCAAAGGTTAATTTCGCAGTCATAGTTAATTTCAGATGGATTGAAAAGAGTTCCTGTTTTTTGGATTGTTCATCTCTTTTTAAATACTTTTAATTAATTTCAGAGAGGAAGGGAGAGGGTGAGTGAGATAAAAACATCAATGATGAGAGGGAATCATTGATTGGTTGCCTCCTGTATGCCCCCCCCAAACCTCCCAATGGGGATCAAGCCCACAACCTGGGCATGTGCCCTTTACCGGAATCGAACTTGGGACTCTTTAGTCTGCAGGCCAACCCTATATCCACTGAGCAAAACCGCCCGGGCATCTTTTTTTTTTTTTTTTTTAATTGTAAGAATGGGAGTAAGGACTTCCAAGCTCTTATATGTCAGAGTGGAAACCAGAAGTCAATATTTTATTTGACAATGGCCTGTGGTGGACATGACTTCCATTTCCCCCTTTCTAACAGCTGCCAATTTCCACATGCAGTTGGTTCTGGGGTGTGTGAGTCAGGGCCCTGGAGTTGAGGTATCAGAACAACTAACTGGTCAGACCACAGAGATGATGGTTGTATGTAGACATGTGACTTCAGTGAGTTTAATAAGATTCTTTATACTAGTGACTAGAAAATACTTCTGATGTTCTCTGTTAAATTAGAGCAGCCAGCGAATGAGAGAAAGAGAGCTGTTAGCTATTAATAGTTGGGAGCCAGTGGACTGAAGGGTCTTGGGTTTGATTCTAGTCAAGGGTACATACCTCAGTTGGAGGCTAGATCCTTGGCCCTGGTAGGAGCAAGCGCAGTAGGCAACCAATCGATATCTCTTTCTCACATCTATGTTTCTCTCTCTGTGTCCCCCTCCCTCCCTTCCACTCTCTCTAAAAATCAATGGAAACTTATTTTTTGGGTGAGGAATAACTAAAAAAAAATTTAGTGAGAAGAATGGCACTGCCACTTGCATTGAAACCTCAGGCATGTTAGCTGACTTCTTTAAGCCTTGTTCTTTTCACGTGAAAAATGAGTTGCAAGGATAAAATTGAGTAATAAAGTTCTTAACACAAAGAGTTGGCATGTGGTGGGCACTCAATATACATGGCCCATTACTATTTTAAATCCACATGTATGTAAACAATCCTCAGGTGGAAATACAAAGTGTAATATCAGCAAAACAATCTAAAGCAGTAAGGTGTTAACAGAAATTGCCCAGGGCCTTCTAATGCTCTATTTCTCCATTTAATCATAAATGCATGGACTTACTAATTTCTGGATAGAAAGATAAAATATTGCAAAGGCACATATTCTCCTGAATTAATCTGAAATTATTTGAAGTAAAAATCATAAGGATTTTGGGGAAACAAAAACTATCCTAAATTTTATCTAAAAATAAGTATGCAAAAAATCAGGAAACAGTCGAAAAGAGTATAAGAAGGGGACTTGCTCTTTCAAATAGACAGGCTTCTCAAGCAGTGTGGAATGGGTGCTGGAGTGAGCAGGCCACGGGAGCTGGGCAGCGACATCAGGAACAGGGCTGAGCACACGTGGGACTGAGTGGATCATTATGGGGGCCCTTTAGCAACAAATAGCACTGGGACAGCTGGTCAATTATTGAGGGGAAAACTTTAGATCAATATTTCAGATCTTACCAAAGACATTTTAAATGTATTTAAGATTAATACATTCTACTGTGTCTTTTTTCTTTTGAAAATCAAATGCAGGTGGATTGAAAATTTTAAAAATAAAAAATGAGAGAATATAAATAGCCTCTATTTACTTCCATGATATAGAGATAGAGAACACTTTCCACATGTTGATGTCTTTTTTGGGTGAGATGTAAAGGAGAAAAAAGGTCAGTCCCACGAAGTCCTGAGGAAAGAGCCTGCAGACAGAGAGGTGTGTGTGTCAAGGCCTGAGGTGGAGAAGGGCTCCCTGGGTTGAAAGGATGAAATAGGGCCCGTGTGGCTGGAGGAAAGAGGAGAGTATGAGATAGAAAGTTGTGCAGGCCAACGGGGTCCCGAGCCTGCAGAGTCTTGTTCAGGCTGTAAAATTTATTCCAAGTGCCATGAGGCCTTTTACAGGATTTTAAGTGAAAGATATTTAGCAACTATCTGTTTGTATTTGACAATAGTACTTTAATAATCAGATATGGCGGTTGCATTTTTGATCAGATGCTTTTTCAGTGCCTAGCACATTTTATTCACATTTATAAAGATACATTTTTAAATTTTATTCATTTTTATTTTTATGTTTTTGCAATTTTTTTATTAAGGTATTATATGTGTACATATCTTACCATTGCCCCCCCCCACCCCACTCCCATACATGCCCTCAACCCCCAATATTTTGCATCCATTGGGTACTCTTATATGCATGCATATAATTCCTTCGGTTGATCTCTTATTTACCCCACCTCTCCCTAACCTTCCTGCTGTAAATTGACAGTCTGTTTTATGCTTTACTGCCTCTGTATCTATCTTTTTGTTCATCAGTTTATAATGTTTTTTTGTTATCCACAAATGAGTGAGATCATGTGGTATTTTCTTTCATTGACTGGCTTATTTCACTTAGCATAAAGTTCTCCAATTCCATCCAGGTTGCTACAAATGGTAAGAATTCATTCTTTTTTATGGCAGCATAGTATTCCATTGTGTAGATGTACCATAGTTTTCTGCTCCAGTCACCTGCTGATGGGCATCTAGGCTGTTTCCAAATCTTAGCTATTGTAAATTGTGCTGCTATGAACATAGGGGTGCATATATCCTTTCC
Source organism: Plecotus auritus (assembly GCF_963455305.1). Classification (NCBI taxonomy): domain Eukaryota; kingdom Metazoa; phylum Chordata; class Mammalia; order Chiroptera; family Vespertilionidae; genus Plecotus; species Plecotus auritus. The sequence goes on from NC_137774.1 coordinate 43,954,249, forward strand.
GATTGGTGTTTCTAGTTTCTTAAGGTATATTCCTAGGAGTGGGATTACTGAGTCAAATGGGAGTACCATTTTCAGTTATTTGAGGAAACTCCATACTGTTCTCCACAGTGGCTGCACCAGTCTGCATTCCCACCAGCAGTGCACGAGGGTTCCTTTTTCTCCACATCCTCGCCAACACTTGTTTGTTGATTTGTTGATGATAGCCATTCTGACAGGTGTGAGATGGTATCGCATTGTCGTTTTGATTTGCATCTCTCGGATAATTAGTGACTTTGAGCATGTTTTCATGTGTCTCTTGGCCTTCCTTCTGTCTTCTTTCAAAAAGATTCTATTTAGGTCTGTAGCCCATTTTTTTATTGGATCACTTATCTTCCTTTTATTAAGTTGTATAAGCTGCCTGTAGATGTTGGAGATTAAACCTTTATCAGTGATAACATTTGCAGATAACATTCTCCCATACAGTGGGGTTTCTTGTTGTTTTGTTGATGGTTTCTTTTGCTGTGCAAAAGCTTTTTATTTTGATGTAGTCCCACTTGTTGATTTTCTCTTTGGCTTCCATTGCCCTAGGGGCAGTATCAGGGAAGAAGTTCTTTGGGCATGTGTCTGAGATTTTGCTGCCTGTGGATTCCTCTAGTATTTTTATGGTTTCCATCTTATGTTTAAGTCCTGTATCCATTTTGAGTTTATTTTTGTGTATGGTGTAAGTTGGTGATCTAGTTTCATTTTTTTTGCATGTATCTGTCCAATTTTCCCAACACCACTTATTGAAGAGACTGTCTTGACTCCATTTTATGTTCATGCCTCCTTTGTCAAATATTAATTGCGCATAGCGGTTTGGGTCGATATCTGGATTCTCTAATCTATTCCCTTGATCTATATGTCTGTTCTTGTGCCAGTACCAGGCTGTTTTGAGGACAGTGGATTTGTAATACAGCTTGAAATCTGGTATTGAGATCCCTCCTACTTTATTCCTCTTTCTCAGGATTGCTGTGGCTATTCGGGGTCTTTTTTTATTCCAGATGAATTTTTGGAGAGTTCTTTCTAGGTCTGTGAAATATGCCGTTGGTATTTTAATGGGGAGTGCATTGAATCTATAGATTGCTTTGGGTAGTATGGACATTTTAATGATGTTGATTCTACCAATCCATGAACATGGTATGTTCTTCCATCTGTTTACATCTTCCTCTATCTCTTTTTTCAGTGTCCTGTAGTTTTCCGCGTATAGGTCTTTTACTTCCTTGGTTAAGTTTATCCCTAGGTATCTTAATTTTTTTGGTGCAATGGTAAATGGGATTGCCTTTTTAGTCTCTCTTTCTGTAAGAGGTGAAATAACAACAGATCCCGCCGAAATACAAAGGATTGTTAAAAAATACTAGGAACACTATTTACTATTTCACTATTGGTGTATAGAAATGCCATAGATTTCTTGGCGTTAATTTTGTATCCTGCTACATTGCCGAATTCATTTATTAAGTCTGTTAGTTTTTTGATGGAGTCTTTCGGGTTTTTTATGTACAATATCATGTCATCTGCAAATACGGACAGCTTTACTTCTTCTTTTCCAATCTGGATGCCTTTTATTTCTTCTTCTTGTCTAATTGCAATGGCTAATACTTCCAGTACTATGTCAAACAGGAGTGGTGAGAGTGGGCATCCCTGTCTTGTTCCTGTTCTTAGGGGAAATGGTGTTAGTTTTTGCCCATTGAGTATGATGTTAGCTATGGGTTTATCATATATAGCTTTTATTATGTTGAGGTATGATCCTTCTATTCCACGTTGTTTTGAGTTTTTATCAAGAAAGGGTGTTGGATTTTGTCAAATGCTTTTTCTGCATCAATTGATATGACTATGTGATTTTTATCTCTCAATTTGTTTATGTGATGTATCACGTTAATTGATTTGCAGATATTGTTCCATCCTTGCATCCCTGGGATAAATCCTACTTGGTCATGGTGTATGATATTTCTGATGTACTGCTGGATTCGATTTGCTAGAATTTTGTTGAGGATTTTGGCATCTACGTTCATGAGGGATATTGGCCTATAATTCTCTTTCATTGCGTTGTCTTTATCTGGTTTTGGTATTAGGGTGATGTTGGCTTCATAGAAGGAGCTTGGAAGTGTTCCTTCCTCTTGAGTTTTTTGGAATAGTCTGGGGAGGATAGGTTTTAGTTCTTCCTTGAATGTTTGGTAAAACTCTCCTGTGAAGCCGTCTGACCCCGGGCTTTTGTTTGCCGGAGGCTTTTTGATGACTGCTTCAATTTCTTCCATAGTTACTGGCATATTGAGCTGTTTAGATTCTTCCTGATTGAGTTTTGGAAGGTTATATTTTTCTAGGAATATGTCCATTTCCTCCAGGTTGTCCAGTTTGTTGGAATAGAGTTGTTTGTAGTATTTTTTAACAATCCTTTGTATTTCGGTGGGATCTGTTGTTATTTCACCTCTTTCATTTCCGATTTTGTTTATGTGGGTCCTCTCTCTTTGCTTCTTGGTGAGCCTGGTAGAGGTTCATCAATCTTGTTTATGTTTTCAAAGAACCAGCTCTTGGTTTTGTTGATCTTTTATATTGTTTCTTTGGTCTCTATGTCATTTATCTCTGCTCTGATCTTTATTATTTCCCTGCTTCTGCTTACACTGGGCTTCTCTTGTTGCTCTTTTTCTAACTCTTTCAGTTGTAGGGTTAGGTAATTTATAACCATTGTTTCTTGTTTTTTTTTGCAGTAGGCTTATAGAGCTATGAACTTCCCTCTCAAGACTGCTTTCGCTGTGTCCCATAGATTTTGGATTGTTGTGTTTTCATTGTCATTTTTTGCCATGATGTTTTTTATTTTTTCCTTGATCTCTCTGGTAACCCAGTCATGGTTTAATAGCATGATGTTTAGTCTCCATGTGTTTGATTTCTTTGGATTTTTTTTATTGTAGTTGATTTCCAGTTTTATGCCACTGTGGTCTGAGAAGATGCTTGATATGATTTCTATCTTCTTGAATTTGAAGAGACTTTGCCTATGTCCCAACATATGGTCTATCTTTGAAAATGACCCATGTGCACTTGAGAAGAATGTATATTCTGTGGCTTTGGGGTGAAATGTTCAAAAGATGTCAATTAATTCCATCTGGTCTAGTGAGTCATTTAGGATTGATGATTCTTTGCTGATTTTTTTGTTTAGAGGATTTGTCCAATGGTGATAGTGGGGTATTAAAGTCTCCTACTATAATTGTATTGCTGTCAATCTCTCCCTTGATATCCTCCAGGAGATTTTTTATGTATTTGGGTGCTCCTGTATTGGGTGCATATATGTTTACCAGAGTTATTTCTTCTTGTTGGATTGCTCCCTTTAGTATTATGAAGTGGCCTTCGTTATCTCTTGTTATGTCCTTCTCTTTGAGATCTAATATGTCAGATATAAGTATTGCTACCCCAGCTTTTTTTTCATTTCCATTTGCCTGGAAAACCTTTTTCCATTTCTTCACCCTCAGTCTGTGTGCATCTTTTATTCTGAAGTGGGTTTCTTGTAGTTTGCAGATATATGGGTCTTGTTTTCTTATCCAATCTGTTTCCCTATGTGTTTTGATTAGTGCATTTAATCCATTTACATTTAAAGTTATTATTGGTAGGTACTTATTTGTCGCCATTTTTATTCTTTACCCCTGTGTTCCTTCTTCGCTTACTATTTTTTTCTTTTTTCCTTTTTTTTTTTTTTTTTTTAAGCATACCCTTTAGCATTTCTTGCATTGCTGGTTTGATGGTAATAAATTCCTTTAGTCCTTTTTTGTCTGTGAAGCACCTGATTTCACCTTCAATTTTGTTTGATACCCTTGCTGGGTACAGTATTCTTGGATTCAGACCCTTTCTTTGCATGACTCTGTATATTTCTTTCCATTCCCTTCTGGCCTGATGAGTTTCTGTTGAGAAATTAGTTGCTAGTCTGATGGGGATTCCTTTGTATGTAACTTTCTCTCTCTCTCTTGCTGCTTTTAAGATTCTTACTTTGTTGTTGGTGTTTGCCAATTTAATGGTAATGTGCCTTGGTGTCGGTCTTTTTGGGTTTATTTTGCTTCGGACTCTGTGAGTTTCTTGGATTTGTGTGGGTTTTTTCTTCCCTATATCAGGGAAGTTTTCTGTCATTATTTCTTCAAACAGGTTTTCTATTCCTTGCTCAGTTTCCTTTCCTTCTGGAACCCCTATTATGCGGATGTTGTTTTGTTTCATGTTGTCCCAAAGTTCCCTTAGGCTCTCCTCATGCTTTTTAATTTTTTTTCTAGAAGCTGCTCTACTTGGGTATTTTTTTCCATCTTGTCTTCTAGCTCACCTATGCAGTCCTCTGCTTCTTCTAGTCTACTCTTGATGCTTTCTATTGAGTTCTTTACAGCAGCGGTGTCATTTTTCATTTCTTCTTGGTTCTTCTTCATTTCCTCTTAGCTCTTACTCATATTGTCGAATTTGTCTTCCATTCTTTCAGCCACCTTATGACCATTTCTCTGAATTCTTTCTCTGGAAGGTTGCTTGCCTCCATTTCGTTTACTTCCTTTTCTGGTGATGCTTGCTTTTCTTTCATATGTGGGCTGTTCTTTGTCTCCCCATGGTCTCTCTTCTCTGGGTGTCTGATTATGTAGTTCTCTCTCTCCTGCGTTGATTTAAAGGCACAAAATTGAACACAACCAGGTACAACACACAAGGCACTGAACAGGAATGTTTTCACGATATTAATAACATCCAATAAAGGTGACCACCAGAGATAGGCAAATTAGGGGATAGGAGAGAAATAAGAAGAAGAAAAAGAAAGAAAGAGAAGAAGGAGTGTTAAAATGAAATTGGGAAAAGGGAAAACAAGTAAGGGAGACAAGAAAGAGACTAAGAGAGAAAGGGGAACAAACTATATATATGGGGAGAAAACTCCAATAGAATAGCCACTAATCCCAGCAAATGCCAGCAACAAGTACCTGAGGATTAATACAAACTACAACACCAACTAATATCAAGTGAGGCAAGGGAAAACAGAAGCAAAAAACAAACAAAAACAAAGCAATCAAAAAAACAAACAAAAAAGAATAAGCAAAACAATCTCACAAAAAAGCATAAAAATTCGATATAATCAACATTAAAGCAAACAACAAAAGGACAGAGAGAAAAACAATTTTTTGGATAGTTAAGACAGTGAAGAGAGAGGTGTGTATGGACTTGGAGCAGGGGATTGGAGATTAGATATATAAGTAGGGTGAAATTTTAATGGGGTAAACAGAAAGAATAGGGAAAATCTAAAGCAAGAAAGGGATAAGATAAACAGGACAACAAAAGGGGAAAGGTTAGGAAGAGAGTGATGGCATAAAGGTAGAGTTGAGATAGAGTAAAATGATGTTAAAGGAAAGATGAAAATAGAATGTAGAACACTAATCCCAAAGTAAAATAAAGAGGAAATAAAATAACTTTAAAAAATAAAAAGATAAAATAGTAGTAGTAATAATGCTGATTGAAAATAAAAATGTAATAATTAAAAAGGTAAAATCAAGTGAGGAAAAAAGAAAAAAAATTAGTTTCTTGAGTAAAAGATGAAAAAAATGAAAATAAAAAATAAAATAAAATGTGCAGTAGTGAAAGTCATTCACTTCCTCTATTGTTCTGTTTAGCACGTGTGTTTCTCAGTCCGGACAGTATGGCAGTTCCCTGCATTCCACTGCTCCTCAGTGTTGTAAGCCAGTCCTGATTTTTAAGCAGGCAGTGTGTCTTAATTTCTTTATTCTTTTATTTTTGATTACACAAGAGTCAATTTGTGATTCAGCCCCTGGGTGGCAGTGTTTCTGAATTGACTTCCGGATCTCTTTGGCCTCTCTAGCCTGTATTTACATCCTTCTTTCCCTGTGGCACTCAATACCGGTTTGTGGAAGTGGGCTGCCTCAGAGCTGGCTCTCTGATGGTCCCTCCCTGCTCTGATCCCCAGTTTCCAGAAAAACACTTTCCCCTGCAGTCTCCCAGGGTGTACCCAACTGGGTGATCCTCTGTAGTGGGCTTAGTAATGAGAAGCAAGGATTTGAAGAAGAAAAAGCCCAAGTGTGTGAACAATGGGTCTGTGCGCAAGTCTAAGCAACCAGCGCACCTTTGAAATTCTTAGGCTGTCCATGCATGTCAGATCAAAATGGGTTGCTTTTTAGAGATCCCTTCTGTTAGCAGCTCTGAGGACCCCCTTCCACATTCACGGATCATGCCAGCCCCAACAGCCACGGATTTTTCTAGGCACAGACTTCGCTGGTCCTCCAACTCCCACAAAACGCGCGTTCCTCTCTCCGGCCCGGACCAGAGATCTCACCTTATCCCAGGCGAAATCTGACCTTTCTGTGGTGGAATGTACAGCTCCTCTGAATCTGCGTGTTTGCCCGAATTGGGGACCGGCGTTCTGGGGCTTGCAGCTGTTCGGTGGGTGCTGCAGTTGTGGATTTTCAGCACCCAATGAGCTCCACTTTCCCTTTCAAGATGGCGCAGTCTCCACGACCGAGCCCGTAGCTATGGGAGGGGACCAGCCTCAGTGGAAGCTGCCCAGTCAGGGGAACCCCATTTAGCAGTGCCCCACCTTCTCCTGGAGTTTAGCTGTCCCTTAACTTGCCAACAAACACTCCTCGTGCGACCCTCAGCTGTTTTTTCTTTTTGCTCTCGGACAAGGCTCGGAACACGTCTGTCTATTCCGTCGCCATTTTTCTCCCCCCGGGCCCCATTTTTAAATTTTAGAATATTAATTCCTAGGTTTAGTTTTCTAAAGAACCTACAGCATCTAAGAAATTTATTTTTTTTTTATATTTATTTTTCATTTAAGTATAGTTGATATACAATCTTATATGGTTATATTGTTTCAGGTCTATGATATAGTGATTTGACAATTTTATCACCTCACCAATTCTTATAACCATCTGCCACCATGCAAACTTATCACAATATTATTGACTATATTTCCCTTCCCCTTTTCACCCATCCCCCACACCCTCCCTTCTGATAACCATCCCCTTTGTCTCTTGTTTTATGAGTCTGTTCTTTTTTTATTCCACCTATAAATAAAACTCTATGGCAATTGTCTTTCTCTTCTTTACTTAGTTCACTTAGCATAATACCCTCTAGACCAACCCATGTTGTTGCAAATGGTAAGATTTCCTTCTTTTTCTATGTCCAGTAATATTCCATTGTACATATGCACCACATCATCTTTATCCATTCATCTGTTGATGGATACCTCGGTTACCCCGTATCTCAGCTATCCTATCTAACAAAAGAGTAATATGCAAATTAACCCTCATTCTGCTACACCCACAAGTCTCACCCACAAGCCACGCACACAAGCCAATCAGGAGTGAATCTGCAGATAAACCCAACCAAGATGGCTACGGCCACAGAGAGCAGGAGGGAGGCTTGGGTTTCCCCAGCAATGGAGGAAGCCAAACTTTCCGCTTGCCCTTGCCGGTCTAGGCCTCCACTCAAGGCTACAAAGTTTCAATGATATAAGATACATAAAACCAAACAGAAATGGCAGCAGCCACGGAGCTGGAAAGAGCAGGAGGCTAGGGTTGCCCGCGGTGATGGAGGAAGCCAAGCTTCTGCAGCCCTGGCCGGCCCAGGCCTCAGCTTAAGGCTACAAAGTTTCAATTACAGAAGATACATAAATCCCCCCCCAAAATGGCTGCCACCACAGAGCAAGCAGAAGGTTTGGCTCCGCACCAGGCTACAAAGTTTCAATTGTAGAAGATAAATAAACCCCAGATACCAGGGCCTCCACTTGGGTCACCAGGGGGCGTGGCCGGCCTGCAAACCACCACAGGCCCATCGCACAGGCTGCCCCACGCCCCAAGGGAACCCCCACCCTGATCTGGGACACCCTTCAGGGCAAACCAGCTGGCCCCCACCTGTGCACCAGGCCTCTATCCTATCTAATAAAAGAGTAATATGCAGATTGACCATCACTCCAACACACAAGATGGCTGCCTCATGTGGTCAAAGATCCTGCCCCCATGAGTACACAAGATGGCCACCACAAGATGGCCAGCAAGGGAGGGCAGTTGGGAGGGACCAGGGCAAGGGAGGCCAGTTGTGGTCAATCAAGCCTGCAGGGCAGGGCAGTTAGGGGTGACCAAGCCGGCAGAGGAGGGAAGTTGAGGGTGACCAGGCCTGTAGGGAAAGGCAGTTGGGAGGGACTCAGGCCTGCAGGGGAGTGCAGTTCGGGGGGGGGGGGGGGGCAGGTCTGAGGGGAGGGCAGTTAGGGGTGACCAGGCCTGCGGGGGAGGGCAGTTGGGGGCGACCCAGGCCTGCAGGGGAGAGCAGTTGGGGGGGGCCAGGCCTGCAGGTGAGGGCAGTTAGGGGTGACCAGGCCTGCAGGGGAGGGCAGTTAGGGGCAAACAGGCTGGCAGGGGAGCAGTTAGACATTAATCAGGCTGGCAGAGGAGTGGTTAGGGGGTGATCAGGCTGGCAGGCAGAAGCGGTTAAGGGCAATCAGGAAGGCAGGCAGGCGAGCAGTTGGGAGCCAGCAGTCCTGGATTGTGAGAGGGATGTCCGACAGCCCGTTTAGGACCGATCCCAGTGGTGGGATCGGTCCTAAACGGGCTGTCGGACATCCCTCGAGGAGTCCCAGAATGGAGAGGGTGCAGGCTGGCCTGAAGAACCTCCTGTCCCCCGTGCATGAATTTCATGCACCGGGCCTCTAGTTGTAAATAATACTGCAGTGAACATAGGGGTAGTGCATATCACATTTAATAGCTCTCCTAATATTAAACCATACTTGTGTTCCAGTATAAACTAATGAAGTAGATATGCTAAAGTTTAATTAGTCTTTTGTAGTCATATTTATTAATAAGTTCGTCCACAGCTGGGTTTTTTTTATGTGCCAAACTCACTTTTTATTATGATATCTGTTGCATTAACTTCCATATTTAATTTGCTTTCACATGTGTTTGTTTTTTACTATTTGGATTTTGTTGAATTTTCTTTAATATCATGAAATATAAAATGTAAAGGAAGTAAAAATCACCCCAGGTCTTATTAACGTTTTGGTGAAAATTCTTCCAATTTTGTTTTCTTACTAAATTATTTTTATTCACTCAATGTGCTGGTGAATATACTCTGTAAATATTTTCATCATTTTTAATGGCTGCATGTTATTACATTTTATGATTGCATCAGATATATTTTTAATCAATATTGTGATGATATTTAGCCTGTCTCCTGTTTTCCCTACTACAGACAATGAATCAGTAAATGTCTTTGTACATCACCTTTGGATATAGTTCTAGGTACATTCAAAGGGAAGCACGCCTCATTGTTACACATATTGCCAGAGTGTCCTCCTGGGAGATAGTTTCAACTCGCATTCCCCAAGTTAATGGAAACTGTCAGGTTCATGCAGCCCTGCCAATCTGGTCTGTGAAACATGTTTAATTCTCACAGCACTCCTTACTGGTAAATCAAGATGAAGATAAATAAGTGGTTTTTTTGTTTTGTTTTGTTTTGTTTTTTAATTAACTCAGTATGTAACGGAAAGAGCAAAAGGAACTTTTTGGAGCTAAATCACAAATATTGAGAAAGGTATCAGGGTAAGAAGCAAGGATAAGAATAATTAAGTATACTGACAATTATTGCAGATACTTGAGACCCAGAAACTGTTTGCTTTTATGCTAGAAATCATTGTGATCAGAGTAGACACTGAAGCAAATACCAAACTGATTTTAATTGTTCTTCCATTTTTTTGTAAGTTTAATTTTATATTTCTTGAAAGTCTTGGAAGTATGCTACACAGTCAACTCTCTCTCTCTCTCTCTCTCTCTCTCTCTCTCTCTCTCTCTCTCTCTTTCTCTCTCTCTCACACACACACACACACACACACACACACACACACACACTATTATATTTGTAAAATATTGTCCAGATATTACTAAGTATTTTTTCAAACACACCAAAATGGAGAAAAATGTACATTCAACATTGTCATTTTATGTCTTTAAAAAACAAACAAACAAACAAACAAACAAACAAAACAAACAGGACATGCTTTTGATTAGACAAATTCTAGTTCTAGAAACTTACTTTTCTATATAAAAAAAGCTAATATGCAAATGGATGTCACACCCTCACACCCTTGTGCCCTCGTGCTGGGGCCAGGGGATCTGAGGCCAGGCCAGGGGACCTGAGGCCGTGCCCCCCACCTGGTGGGGCTAGACGGGGGACCTGAGGCTGTGCCACCCCACCCAGCAGGGCTTGAAGGGGGTGGGGCCGGTCAGGCCTGGGTCTGACGTGATTTTGAGGCAAGTGCAGTGGCTGGGGACTTGACTCTGGCTCCTGAGGCATGTCCCAGACTCTGACAGGAGGGAGATTTTCATATACATTTTACTAATTTTCTTGCATCTCTGACACTCTATTATAAAGGGCAAATAGCAATATTAAAATATTTCCTCTAATTAATTTCCTTTTAATGTGCACTAATATCATGCAGTGGGCCACTAGTAAAAATATAATCATCTATGATGGCAAACATTGGGCTAGGTGCTGGGGATTCCACCATGGGCAGGATGGGTATGACTGCTTCCCCTCATGGAGTTTGTAAACCAGGACAGGAGAGAGCTCCTCAAAGCAAACAGACAGGACAAAATAACCACAAACCAATAAATGCCACAAGGAATCAGTAATCTGAAATAGAGAGTCATGGGGGTTGGGGAGGAAAGGGCAACATCTTAGACTAGATGGTCAGGGAGGTTTTCTCAGAGAGACGTTTAAGCTGAGTCAGACAGCTGAGAGCGTCTGACACTCAGAGAGTTGGGAAAAGAGCTTTGCAAAGAAAAGGAAGAGCATATGCAAAGGCACAGAGTGTGCGTCAAGGACTGAAAGGAAGTCAGTGCAGGTGTTTGTGAGTGAGGCTGTGAGAGACTCTAGTTGAGGTTGGGAAGTCCCCGTGGCACAATAAGCCAGTGAGTCGTTCTGTTTTATGTTTTAAGGATAATGAGATGTCATTAAAGTGTCTTTAGTAGGTAGGGTGGGATGGTTGGTTTTAAGTTGAATGGATCACTCTGGTGGCTGGGAGAAGAACAGGTTGAAGACAGGAGAAGATCAGAAGCAGAGAGAGCAGTGGCCCAGCAGATGGGGAGGGTGGCCTGAACTAGGACAAGAGCAGGAAAGGTAGGAAAAGAACTAAGTCCAGTTGGAGGTGAAATCATGAAATATCAATGGTGGACTGGGTCCTGGAGATAAAATCATCTAGTTTTATTCATGTACTAGAGCAGTGGTCGGCAAACTCATTAGTCAACAGAGCCAAATATCAACAGTACAACGACTGAAATTTCTTTTGAGAGCCAAAAACCGACTTCTGCGAAGGGGCCACGAAGTTTCAATCGCACTGTACGTGCACACCCGCAGGTAGTATTTTGTGGAAGAGCCACACTCAAGGGGTCAAAGAGCCGCATGTGGCTTGCGAGCCGTAGTTTGCCGACCACTGTACTAGAGGTTCAGTGCACGGTAAAAACAATGATGACCCTTCATTTCAGACTAGGGGACCTCCAGGATGTCCATAAAGGGTTAATATGGGGAAGAGTTTGAACTCCTGAAAAGTGAGCAGGGGAGATGGCAAGAGGGTATGTAGATGCATGAGAAGTCTTGGATGTGGTATAAATTTGGAAGAGGACAAGTTACAGATAATAGAATCTAAATTGAGTAGGACAGGGAAACAGGACAAAGGAAAGTCACAGTACAGGTCAAGTTGGGGAATGAAAACCGAGACAGCAGCTCAGAAAATGTTACCACACTTTGAACACTGCATCAAAGCAACGAAGTCAGGAGCTCTTAAGTTATGAAGCCAGGGAAATGATTTTAACCATACTTTCCTTTGAAAATTTCAGGAAACATAATTTCACTTGCAGATGAGCAATAGGAAAAGCTGAATACTGAAAAGCGTGTGAAAAAATGGCCACTCATACATTTTAGGGAAACATTTTATTGGGACAAGCTTATTAAAGAATAATTTAGAGCAGGAGTCTTCAAACTTTTTAAACATGGGGCCAGTTCACTGTCCCTCAGACCGTTGGAGGGCCGGACTATAGTTTAAAAAAAAAAAAAACTATGTACAAACTCCTATGCGCACTGCGGGCCCGGGACGAGTCGGCTGCTAAGCAGGACAGGCAGCGGCACCCCGCGGGCTGGATAAATGTCCTCGGCAGGCCGCATGTGGCCCTCGGGCCGTAGTTTGAGGACCCCAGATTTAGAGCATCCATACAAATTAAGATGTTCAGTCTTTTTGACACAATTCCACTCTTTGAACTGATTTTATAGGAATCCAAGAAACAGTGTAAAAATGAAAATGTATGAGTACTAGTAAATTTATGACAACATTGTCATCATAAAAATTTGGAATTACTGCAACATTATCAGTAGACAACTGAGTAAAATATATTACTGTGCATACATAATGAAATACTTATGCAGTTGTACAAAGGAGTCATGTTATCTTAAGGCAGATATGAAAAAAAGTTTCCATGATGAAGTTTAAATTAAAAGCACAAGTTTGTGTGATCCTATTTTTATTTACATATATGTGTGTTTGTATGTTACCAGAAAAACCTGCAAGTGCATTACCAAACCATTATGATTGGGAATTTTATTTTTAAATAAGAAGATATTAAAAGATCTATTGTTCATATAATTTGATTCTATAATTCTATTTCTACGGATAGAGATCCTAATAAATCATTCAAAATGGAATAAATTTTATAAAGAAAGATATCCATCACAGCATTATGTATGTTTTTTAAAAATAAAAAGAGCCTAAATACCCATTGTATAGGCAATGCTTAAGCACATGATGGTACCTAAAGAGGTGAAATATTATGCAGCATGTTTCTGGGCAACAGACATTTCTTGTGAGATAAGGATAACAAGACCAAAACTATTTCAACATGCACAGGAAAATACTAGAGGCAATTATGCTAATACTGTAGGTTGCATGTGATTGTCCCTGGGTGATGGGACTCGAGGTGATTTTACTTCTGTTTCTCAGTGGACTGAGACCCAGGACTTCTCCTGGATAAGAATCACTCTTTCCTCTCAATGTCCCAAGGGCCCAGCCAAGGTCTTGGGGCCCAGAAGATCTGAGTACTGTCTGCCTAAAGGGAGATCATGTGGCTAAGCCTCCAGCAAGGATTGGCTTCCCCCAAGCTCCTTGCTCAGATATGAATCACTAAGAAACTACTACCCCACAAGTAAGTAACATTGGGTGTTGGATTTTCGTGAACAGTGTCTGAGAATGTGGCTCTAGAGCGCCTCAGAGAAGCATGTCATTGGATAAAGCCACCATCCACTCAATTCTACCCACCGAGATTTTGTCTCTCAGGGCCAGACAGGGGAACAAAGGCACCAACTCAGCAAACTCTTTGAACACCACCTGAGAAATGCATTTGCAGAGCATGCCATGTGCTTCTCTGGGCACCTGAAGAAAAACGCCGAGGGAAATCTCAAGGTCCTTGCCCCCAATCAAGGATTCAAGTGATCACTTTGATCCACAGGCATTTATTGATACCTAATGGGTGTCTACTGCTGCCCTGGGTCCCTGGGCACAGAGCTAGCAGACATGGTAGAAGTTTGGTCCCCAGATCTCCTGGGACCAGGTCAGAAACTTGTGCAAAGGGGATATAACAAGACATGTTAACCTGGATTATCTCTGATCCCAGAGACAAGACCCAGCTCCATGTAGCCCCCAGGGAAAGGAGGAACTAGGCTGAGAAGGAGCATCAGGAGCACCCACCAGGTCAGGCTTGAGACTGCCTCAGTGCTCCCACCTGTGTCCTCACTAATGAGGCTCCTGGGAGATTCTGATTCCTCCTCCCTTCAGCTTCCTTGACTCAGATGCTGCATTAATCACTAGGAAGGTCTCTGCCATCCAGTTCAACCCACTTAGTGGGTAAAAGTTGGATTATTTGGAAGGTCTCTCAGAAAACATGTTCCCCATCCCAGATATGGGTCTCCACAGGGCGAAAGAAAATAATGGGTAGGGAGGTGGGTGGTTGCTGTTGTTTTGATTTTTGTTTTCTTGGTTCAGGGCTCCATAAATCATATGCCTGAATTCATGACACCTGGTCACCACCATTCTTTGCAAGACAACTTCCAGGTTTTATTGTCTTTTATTACCGCTAATCTCCATTTCCTTCTTCTCCCTCGACATAGCAGCCACTTCAAAATTGGCATGTATGCTTGAAGAATTTATGTCTTTGTATGTCTGTGTGATTTATAGACACACAAAGTGTTGTGGTATAAATCCCATTGTGTTTTTAACTTTTTGTGTTGACACTATAATTTTTATATCCACTCTCCTTACTGTGTGGATACTCAAATCCCTGCTTCTCTTATATTTTTCCAAAGCATTCTCTCTACATACAGACTAATTTTCTTAGTCTAAATTGAACCCTCCCACTTTCCTGCTTAAAGCATTTCAAAAACTTCCTATTACAATTAGGAAAAAATGGAAACCAGCTCATGAGGTCTACTTGTCTGGCTCCCACATACATCTCCAACCTCAAACAGTATCCTTCTCTTTCTTCTGCTCCCCACACTTCAGCCATACTGGCTTTCATTCAGTTTGTTGAATTCACAAAGCTCTTTCATCTCAGTGCCTTTGCCTTCTCCCCCTCCCCCACCTCACCTCTTGGAATGGCTTTCTCTTTCTCAGCCTTCAAGCCTCTCCTAACTGTGGACATTGCTGCAGCCCTTTTGGAGAGACGTTGGCAATATTAGTCATCTTGGGCCAGGCTCCCTGGAAACAGTGACTCCTGGGAACTGGGACAGAGTTTAGTGAAGGAGTGACCTCAGGAGAAAAGATGGAGGGAGGGGAGCAGAGATGTGGACTCAGCACATTATGTTCAGCCCGGTCTTGAGAGTGGATCTGAGACAGGAATGGTACCTATTGAATGAGTGCCATTGGAGGAAAGGAGCCAGGCTTGTCTACCCAGTGCCAGTCATTACTGGCCTCTGGCTGAGCCTACATCCCAGGGCAGTGGAGGGGGAGCACCTACCCAATCTAGACAGGGAATGGACCGTCAGGAGCCGTGAGCAGCCAACATCCACAGCAGCTAGGAGCTGGGGATGGCTGAACCAGCCAGTGAAATTGCACCCACTAGTAAAACCTAAGGTGTGCACGGCCTTCCTCCTAGAAATTCATTCTTAGCAACATACTTTAGGGAACCTTCATTCACGTCCCCATGAAGGAGACAAGACAGTCCATTTCAGCATTGTTTATGATGGTGGAAAACTGGAGATAACCTAAATGTCCTTCAACAGGAGAATAAAGTAATCATCGTTAATACCTACTAAAGCAGTAAAAGTAGTGGAATGGAGCATGTGTATTAACATGGACAAATCTCAAAGCATGATTGAATGAAGAAGCAAGTTTCAGGGTACATTCTGAATGATGCTATTGAAATAAAATTTCAAAAATGCAAAATCAACACTAAATATAATTTGTGTGTATACAACTTTCGAGTAAAATTATAGAAACCGACTTAAGGACAAGCACAAAGTGGATGATAGTAAGTAGCTCTGGGGAAGGGAAAACTGGGATGGAATCAGGAGTTCAACGGTCTCCTGTCACCCTAATGTTCTATTTAAATACACACAGGCGATGGCGGCATTTTAAAATTTAGTAGTAACAGAGGTGATCACAATTTATTCTACATATATTTTATTCTATTACATTTAATCTGAAATATTCACACTTTTAAAATTATAAAAAATATTTATGTGGCTCTATGTACACCTAGAGTGATACTTTTTGTTTTTCTTGCATTATCATTTTACTTGCAAATGACAACAGAAGTACACAGATGATCCATTTTCTTTTTTTAGGCTCCATCACAGCACTTTGCCACATTTCATCATGTCACATGAGTTTGTTAGCCACGCTGTTCATATACAGTACAATTAACATCGCATGAGGATGTTTATGTCAGTGGGAAAATACTCATAAAAACGCTGAAGTTTCTGAGATGGAATTGACAGGATAAGGTTTGGGAACCCACTTATTCCAGGTGTTTCTTTGCTATGTATTCTATCAAATATTTCCAGTGGTCCATTCCCACCCAGTGATGCTGATCAGAAGAACCAGTTTCATGCTCTTACACTCTGAGGGGCTATATTTTGACACAGAAGGCCTGCTTTTCCCCTGTGTCCCAGCCGAGGAAATGTTATTCAAAAAGTGATCAGGTCAAGCTTGAGAATGAGAGGCCTATGTTATAGGTTCTCCTACGGTGATTCTTCAGGCTCTTTGGACTTAGCAAAATTATATATATGAATATTCAAATATATAAGACCAAATTTAATTTTAATTTTGCTAAGTACTTATAGATGGGCCACCTGGGTGCCGCTACTAGTTTACAGTCCCATCCCAGTCCATGATGTTTCCATCTGTCCCATAGCCTCACCAACACTTGGCATCATCACACTCTAATCTGTCATGCAGATTGGTGTAAAGAGCGCCTCATGACTTCTCTGACTACAAGTGCAATTTAACATCTCTTCATATCTTGTTAACGTTTTGGGTTTCCCTTTATGAAATTCCCTTTTCATATACTCTACCCATTTTTTTATGTGACAGACGTTCCTTACAAACTCTAGATATTAATCCCAACAAGGGATTTCAGAGAAAGCTTGCAAGTTTTAAGATGGAGCTCCTATAGGCATTTGTGCTCAGGTTTTTGAGTGGATGAAAGTTTCGATTTCTCTGGGATAAGTGCCCAGGAGTGCAATAGCTGGGTTGTGTGGTAGTTGCATGTTTAGTTTTATAAGAAACAACCAAACTGCTTTCCCCAGTGGCTGTAATAGTCTACATTCCCACCAGACCTGTCTGAGTGACAGTTCCTCCACATCCTCACCAGCATTGAGTGTTATCACCGTCTTTTATTTTAGTTAGTCTCCTTGTGATTTAATTAACCTTTTCCTAATGGCTTATGATGTTGAACTTTTCAAGTGAGCAAGCGACATGTTATAGCCTCCTCAGTGAAGTGTCTGTTCATTTATTCCGTTTAATTCTCCAGTGAAACCACGTGAACCTGGAAGCCCTTCATTAGAATGCTTTAACTACAAATTCAATCCCTTTAAGAGACTAGTCAGCGCATCACTTTCTTCTGAGGAAGGTTGTATAGTTTGTTTCTTTCCAGGAATCCGTCATTTCACCTAACCTGTTGGAACTATGTGCACAGCGCTCTTCTGTTTCTTGGTCAGTCTGGCTAGAAATCTGTTTATTTTACCAATATTTCTAGAGAAGCAGTTTTCCAGTTTGTTGAGGGCTGTTCTGCAATTCTTTATTTTACTGATTTCTGCCATTATGTTTTCCCCCTTCCTTGGTTCTTCAAGGTCACTCTGTTGCTCTCTCTAATTTACTATTTGGACACTTAGATCTCTCTTCACCGCTGTAATTCTTCCCTTAGAAGTCTATTTTAAACTAAAACTCTCTCTTTTATGGCTGCTTTTGATTTGCAGCTATTCTTAATTGTTTTTTAGTTGTGAGTATTCCATAATCTCACTCATGATTTCCTTTGAACTCAGGGTTTATGTAGAATAAACTTCACTTCAGTTTCCGTTGTATCTTCTTCAGTGTCCAGATATTTGGCAATTTTAAAGCTATCCTTTATTATTAACTTCTTACCTTACTACATTATGGTTAAAGAACATATATGCATCATGCATTACGGTTCATGAACATGTCAATGGAGAACAAACATATATTTCTTCTTTGAAATTTATTGAGACTTCCTAGGTGGCATAGTAAGTGGTAATGATTTATTTTGTTTAAAAGACTGTGTATTATCTGTTAGTTTGATATAATATGTATAAGAATGCAAACAATAACTTGCATTTGTCAAATCTTCTTCTGATTTTTAGAAAATCATTTATTGCTTCTCATTTAATAGGTCCTATTTCTGGAGGCAGGTTTAAAATTAACGCATTCTATTTTGCAAGACAGGATTCTTTCCCTTAACTTAAAATACATTCATTTAAATGTATCTCTGTGGTTTCTTACACATGTCTATATTTTCCTCAGCAAGATAAGCTCCTTAACACGTCCTCCTGTTTTGTACTCCCCTCTTCTCATCCACTACACAGTGCTGATACTATCTAGTATTTTAGAATTTTTTCACAATTTTTCTGTATTCTTTTTTTAAAATAAATCTTTATTGTTCAGGTTATTACAATTATTCCTCTTTTATTCCCCCATAGCTCCCCTCCATCCAGTTTCCACCCCACCCTCTGCCCTTACCTCTCCACCACTGTCCTCATCCCTAGGTGTACAATTTTTGTCCAGTCTCTTCCCGCACCCCCACACCCCTTTCTCCCTGAGAATTTTCAGTCCACTCCCTTTCTATGCCCCTGATTCTATTATACTCACCAGTTTATTCTGTTCATCAGATTTTTTATTCCCTTTATTTTTAGATTCACTTGTTGCTATATATGTATTTATTGTTCATAATTTTTATCTTTACCTTTTTCTTCTTCTTCTTCTTCTTCTTCTTCTTCTTCTTCTTCTTCTTCTTCTTCTTCTTCTTCTTCTTCTTAAAGAATACCTTTCAGCATTTCATATAATACTGGTTTGGTGGTGATGAACTCCTTTAGCTTTTTCTTATCTGTGAAGCTTTTTATCTGCCCTTCTATTCTGAATGATCGCTTTTCTGGGTAGAGTAATCTTGGTTGTAGGTTCTTGCTATTCATCACTTTGAAAATTTCTTGCCACTCCTGTCTGGCCTGCATAGTTTGTGTTGAGAAATCAGCTGACAATCATATGGGTGCTCCCTTGTAGGTAATTAACTGTTTTTCTCTTGCTGCTTTTAAGATTCTCTCTTTGTCTTTTGCTCTTGGCATTTTAATTATGATGTATCTTGGTGTGGTCCTCTTTGGATTCCTTTTGTTTGGGGTTCTGTGTGCTTCCTGGACTTGTAAGTCTATTTCTTTCACCAGGTGAGGGAAGTTTTCGGTCATTATTTCTTCAAATAGGTTTTCAGTATCTTGCTCTCTCTCTTCTGGCACCCCCATAATTCGGATGCTGGTACACTTGAAGTTGTCCCAGAGGCTCCTTACACTATCTTCAAATTTTTCTATTCTTTTTTCTTTTCCAGTTGGGTGGGTTTTTTTTACTTCTTTGTATTTCAAATCTTTGACTTGATTCTGGTGATCCTCTAGTCTGCTGTTGGATCTCTGTATATTATTTTTTATTTCAGTCAGTGTATGCTTGATTTCTAGTTGGTCCTTTTTCATATCCTTGAGTGTCTCACTAAATTTCTCAGCCTTTTCTAGAAAATTCTTGAAACACCTTATAACCGTGGTTTTGAACTCTATATCCAGTCGTTTGCTTTCCTTCATTTCTTTCATTTGGTCCTGTTTCTTTGTCTCCTCATTTTGGCTGCTTCCCTGAGTTGATAGAATGGCTTTGTGTGCTAGCTGTCCTCTAGGGCCCAGTGGCTCAGCCTCCCAAGTTACCTGAGGTGGACACTCTTGGTGCACCCCTTTGTGGGCTGTGTGCACAGTCTTGTAGTTAAGCCTTGATTGTTGTTGGTATCACTGGGAGGAATTGACCTCCAGGCCAATTGGCTGTGAGGATCAGCTGTGTCTACGCTGGGAGAACTTCTGTGCTGGAGATAGCTTTATGAGACAAGAATTGCAAAATTGCAAAAGCCTCTGTGCTCAGCTTGGATGGGGCAGAGTCTCAGGTCAGAGCAGACAGCTTTGGCTTCCCGTCAGCCCTGCCCTATGAGGCCCCTGGGTCTCAGTGTCCCTCAGTAATGGCTGCAAGCACCTCTGAGAGAAAGCCGCCCTCGAGTTTCATCCGCTGCCAGACAGTCTAGTTTCTTTCCAAATGAGTCTGGGTTCCCAGAACTGGAGTTCAGTGCAGCTGGAAGCTTCCATCCCTATCCCGCTTGAGAAAGCCAGCCACGCACTCAGCCACCAGTCCTCTCTGCATGCGTGCGTCTCTGTACCTCAGCCTTTTGCAGCTCCTCTGAGTCTCAATGTGCTTTTCTCTTTCCTTCTAGTTGTAGAGTTTCCACTCAGCCAGCTTTCCTGTGGTTCTGGATGGTGTTTGTTTTGTATTTTAGTTGTAGTTTTGAAATTGTTTTGTGAGGCAGCAGTTTAGGTGTTTACCTATGCCACCATCTTGGTTTCTCCTTCTGTATTCTTTTAGTCAAGAATAAACTTAGCATGGGGCCCCATTGCTTACTCCTGGGATTTTTGGTTCTGGCTTCACCCAGAACATGGACCCCTCATAGAATTTCTAATCTCTGTATTTAAGGAGAAAAGAGCGTAGCCCAAGGCATCATGGAGAATCACAAATGAGGTACAGGCTTTGTCACGAGGAAGAGAAAATGGCCAATGAGCTCAAGCACAGCCCATCCAGCAGACCTCTCCACTGTCCAGGCACCCAGAGAGCACTTTCCAAGGAGGACACCACTGAGTCTCTACAATAAACCTATGAGCTTGATCCTAGGCTCACCCCGTGTGTAGAGGCACAAGCACTCAGAGACACGAAGTGACCTGAAGACTTACACAAGCATGTGGCCGAGTGACCACTGTGCTGTGGAGTGGTAGGGTGCTCACCTGGTAAATAGATGGTCCCACACCTGTTGGGTGGTACAAATGTTCTGTAATAACACAGAAATATGAGGCTGGAAGTGGAGTCCCTGCTCAGGAAGGTGGGCAGCTGGTATTCCACCAGTTTGTCTAGTCGGTGTGCCTGGGGGTCTGCACCATACAGGTATTTTTTTTAGGAAACCACGAGTGGGTGCTGGGGACACTTGGCTGGTTGGCAGCTGGGGCCCAGGGCTGGGCTGACTGGCCTCCGTGTTCTGCTCAGGATGCCCCCATTGGGAGGCCAGTCTTTGGCATCTGACCAGCAGCTCTGAATCCTGTGGGGGCAGAGTCCTGGCTTCCAGGAAGGGCAGGTGGAGAAAGTGAGAGGCCTTCTCACTGGGAGTGTTAGGGATCCTTGAGGCCAAACTCACCTTCCATGATTCTCCAGTTCAACAGTGCCCGCCTGACCTCCTACTCTCCAGAGAGTCTGGGTAATCAGCAGAGCAGCTGGGGGCTCCCAATGGGGCCACCACCTTAGTTTCAGGCTGTGAACACATTTGAACTTAAGAAGGTTTCTCTTTGTGTTTCCAGTTTCGGTCTCTGTACTAAACTGAAAGGTTAACAGAAAAGCAGTTGGGCCCTCCTATCTTGGCATCAGCAGGGCCACAGGCAGGGCCGGAAGGTGGAGTTGGAGTGTCTGGAGATGCAGATGGGGAAGTGCTGGACGTGGGAGGACCCCGGGCTGCCAGCTGGAAGAACTTCACGTCATTCCACACACCTTTGATGAGGACCCGCAGCATGTTCTGCTGGTGCTGGCCTGGCAGGTCAGGCGGCATATGCCCTCCAGGCACTGGCTTTTGGCTTTTGGACTCCATGACCTTGTCCTTGGTTTTCTTGGGCAAAAACAGCACCTCCTATTCTTCTCCTTGGTGACCACTGTCATGGATGGTGGGTGTTGCTGTGGCCTCTCCACTGCTGGGCAGCCTGCTGACCTGGAGAGAGTGGAAGGTGCACTTGAGGGTGTTGTTGGCGGTAGGCAGGTCTTTGTTTTTCGAGTTTCTCTTCCTGTCTTGAGGGCTGGCTTCTGTCCAGTAATCCAACTGCCGCTCCATCAGCTTGGCACCATCGCCCTGGCTGGGGGAGGACAGGCCCCACTCACTGACAAGATGAGTGGAATGACAAGGCCTCATTGGCGATCAGAGGTATGGACAGAGGGAAGGATGAAAGCACGCTGCAGCCCAAGGGGTTCCATCATCTGAGTCTCCCGATGTGTCTGAGGACTGTTCTACTATCCCAACATTCACCACCTCTTCAAAAAGAATGAGCTATAAGGACTCCTCGTTGGGGCTCTTCTGCTTGTAGGAGAGCAGAGCTTCCTCGGTGGGCAACTGGTAGGCACAGTTGGCCTCGTGATGTACTGTGTGATTCTCATCACGATGTCCAGCGTGTCCTGCATGGCGCTCTCGGCCTCCAGCTTGTGGAACAGGTCCCGCCAGGCCAGGTCCTAGAAGAAGCTGTTGTAGCAATAATGCACGGAGCCCAGGTGCCTGGCCATGGGGTGGGAACCTAGTGGGATGACCAGGAAGCTCATGTAGCCCAGCTAGTCGAGCATCTTGTAGGACAGCTGCTCCAGGAAGATCCGGAGCACAGCGCTGAAGTAGTTGTGCCCCTGCCACCAGGATCTTTACCCCCTTCGGGGGCTGGGAATTATAGTGACAGTATGTCTGTATGTGCCAGATGATACAGCTGAAGGCCGCCTGGATGTCAGCCCTGGAGCGAGTGCACAGCAAGGCAGCGTGTGCCCTTGCAGGGTGTCCATGGGGAACTGCTCCTGCCAGTTGGAGGTGTTGACGAGGATGATGTTTTCAGGCAGATGGTCATCAGAGATGAGGATGTGTTTCAGCTGGTTGTACATGGTCTTCCTGGGGATCTGCAGCTGGCTCCCTGCGTCTGGACAGCGCTCAATATCTAGGCTGTTGACCTGCTTGCTCTGTGGTTGTGCTGTCTGCCGCTCCTTCAGGTATCTGCCCCGGCCATGGTGGCTGGGATGCTTCCCCTTGGCCTTTGGTGGAGGGGATGATGAGAGATTCGGTGTTGGTGATGGCCCACTGGGCAGCAGCTTCTTGGTGAGCATGTCCAGGGATGAGGTCTCTGCCTCCGGGCTGTCCTTGGGCTGTGCTGGCTGCTGCCCTGGGTGGGCATGCTCTGAGGCGCTAAGTGGGAGACACTGTCACTTGGCTATTGCTGCCTGGGCTTGGTCTTCCCGGGCACTGTGGCCAGACTAGGAAGCTCCTTTGTTTTGCTTTGTTTGTTTTGTTAACCCTCACCAGAGGTGATTTTTCCACTGATTTTTTTAGAAAGAGTTGAAGTGAGGGGGAGAGACAGAGAGGGAGAGAAGCATCAATGTGAGAGAGACACGTGGATTGGTAGCCTCCTGCATGTGCCATGACCAGGGCTGGAGATCAGGCCTGTAACTGAGACAGGTGTGCCCTTGACCAGAATCGAACCTGGGACCCTTTAGTCCATAAGCCAACACCCTAGCCCCCTGTGAAACTACTAGGGCTCAGAAGCTCCTCCTGGCTCTGGGCACTGTGGATGCTCCCCATGTCCGTTTTCAAACTGAAATGTGGCAGGCCTTCCCAGTATGGCCTGAGCTTGGGCTTGATGGTGCTGGGAAGGCTGTCATCTTCCTCCCTGTCTGGACTATTGTCGCTGGTTCTCCAGCATGTTAGACAGAAGGTGCAGGTCCTCCTCCACTCGGGGACATGATCTGCAGGGTCCTGCTCTGAGTGTAGGACCTCCTCTGACACTTGTTCCCTTCTCAACCAAGCCATGACATTCTGATTTAAGTTTGGATGCCTTGTCATGGACATGGTTATGACTTTCAATAGTCTCTGCTTCCTGAGCTCCCTCACCTCAAAGTCATCCTGGTCCGGGTCCTACCCATGGGTGGCATCTTCACCGGCCTCCTGCTCTGAGAAGCTCTCATACTCCTCCTTAGAGTAGTGATTTGTGGACTTGGGTCTTGGGCTGGCCCGCATGGTGCTGTCCTCATGGTGAATGGACTGGCTAGACATGGGAGGAGGTCCACATTCAGGCGACTTTGGGAGAGGGGATGCTGTGGGCCACCGAGTCTGAAACACTGTCACTGGACAGTTTGATGCCCGAGGGCCCACGTGTTCTCTTGTGCTTTGGCCAGATTTGCAGGCTATTGTTGGCTCGGGCCTGTGGATGCTCCCAATCTTTGTGAGCTGGAGTGTGCCAAGCCTTCAAAGAACAGTCTGAGCTTTGGCTTGGGGTGCTGAGGGTGCTGTTATCATCCTCCATGTCTGGGCCACTGTCACTGGGGTTTTGCAGTGTGTTAAATAGAAGGTCCCGGTCCTCATCCAACTCAGGGACATTTTCTGCTGTGTCCTGCTCAAGTCCACAGCCTCCTCTAACACTTCGAACTTTCCCAGCCATGCCACAACTTTCTTCTTGATATTTTGTGTCCTGGTAATGGACGTCTTTCCTAATATCCATGGCCTCTGCTTCTTGGGCATCTGTATGTCAATCCTCTCCTCAGCCAAGTCTGGCCCATAGATGGCATTGTTGCTGGCCTGTTGCTCAGAGGTGAAGCTCTGATATAGCCCCTTGGAGTAGTTAACCTTTTACTTAGCCTTGCATCTGGCCTGTATGGCATTGTCTTTCTGGTGGATGGGCTGGCTTGACAGGGAGCAGATCCAGAATTCGGCCATGTTGGCAGAAGCCTCCTTGATGCTGCTGCAGAGGCACAGCCCCTGGCCACCCTTGAGGGGTTGATGCCTGACATTGGCCATGTGGATGGCGCCCACAGGGAGTGTCTTGTAGATCCAGATGGTCTGGTTCTTAAAGCGCTTCCTCCAGCACAACAGGACCTGTAGGTTGTTGCCTTCTCTCTTGAGGAAGTGGGGGTCCTGCAGTAAGGTCAGCCCCAAGTCTGTCTCCAGTTGTCCACTGGGGAACATCACACTCACGTAGGATGTGTTTGTAGCCCTGCATCTTCATGGTGATCACCATTGATATGAGGTTGAAGCCCTGCAACTTCATGGCAATCATCAGGGAGATGAGGTCCTTCTCCAGCTCTTTGAAGACCACCATCTTCACTAAGGTCATGTTGCACAACGTGGGCACGAATCTGAGGCTGGGGCTATCCAACTCCCGAGTAGCAAACAGGTTCTTGGGCATTGGTGTGCTGAGCC
Organism: Plecotus auritus; assembly: GCF_963455305.1. NCBI lineage: Eukaryota > Metazoa > Chordata > Mammalia > Chiroptera > Vespertilionidae > Plecotus > Plecotus auritus. The sequence goes on from NC_137774.1 coordinate 43,979,022, forward strand.
TGGGCACGGGGCTGGGGGTGCAGGGGGTTGTGGAGACCAGGACTGTGGGCATCAAGGAAGCTGCAGCTGCTTGCCCCATACAGGTCCTTTCTGTATTCTGGGGTGATGGTTTCTTTTCCCTTGTTGGGATAGAGGAGATACATTCCGTCAGGGGCAGGTTATGAACTGCCATGTAGGTTGGGGGCTGTAGTGCAGACCGAACCCCTAAGCACTCAGTGATTATTGTCAGGAGGTGGGACACGAGTGATCCAAGGACAGTGTGTGTGAAAAGGGACCACATGACTAGGTCAGGGAAGGCCTGTGTGGTGTTCTTGCAAACTCAGAGACCTAAAGTTATCACAAAGGATGTTCTGAAATGAAAACTTTTAAACTAAAAGCAGTTTATGGTGGGTAGTCATGTCCTAGGCTGGCATCTTCCCTGACTAAGGTCAATTTTTACCTTAACTGAGCCTGTCTATTGTCTTTTGGCACCTACAATAACATATCTTTGGAATGTCAAAGGAATTTCCCTTTATCCGGACCCCTCAAAGCATAGGCAATGCTCTGTGAAGACCACAAATCCCCTCATTGTTACCGAGTTAATTGTTGACTTGTAACTATCCTATATCCACCTATGTAAAAGAAGTATATCTGTGGCATTTTACTCTTTATGCAGTCACGGAGGATTCCACACTTTGATTTCTCTGGGATCCTAATGTATCACCACTGGATTTCATGTTACCAACATATAACTCCTGTTTTGATTGTAATGTATAAAATGAGGTGCAAAATTGCCATTCTCCAGAGCATTATCTCAATCTGCTGAGATTTTCTTCCCTCGAATTGTTGATAGCTGGGCTTAAATAAACTCACAAAAGTTCTTCACAGGTTTGAGTGTTTCTTACTTTGACATTTACTTGGTGTAGTGGGTCAGGATTCCAAAGAAGCTCATCGTGGACCAAACTGTGGACCTGGTGTTAGGATTCAACAAAAGACCCATTGAACCCACTTGTTCCCCACCCATCCAGTGAACCTGGGTGAGTTGTGTCTTAATTCCAGGACTTTTCCCTTGCTTGTGGTAGAGAGCTAGATTTGTTTGATCTGTATTTTTAAACACTCCGGGTGGAACTAAGATTAAGGGCTGAGGGATCTTAGGCTAAGACAAGACAGTAGGAAAAAAATGGGTGGCTGGTTTTAAATTGTGGCTTTCCAATAGGAATTGCTTTCTGATAATTTGAGGAAAAAACACACCTTTGTTGTGTAAATTAGAGTTGAATTCAATCAGCTCCAAAAATACAGGGCATGTCCTTCCTCCAGCCCAAGTATCAGGTATTCTTAGTTGACTAAGAATCTCTGTGGAGGTGTCAGGTCATTCCTTATGACATGCAGGAGCCCCAAAGCAAAATTTCAGCTCAACTGCAATTAAAGTGACTCGTTCTTGTGGGGGATTACCCGTAAGGTTTGGTGACAATTCCCTGAACCCTCTGGTTGTTTTAGACAGCAGGGAGATAAACTGAGGCACATCAAAGGGTGGAATGTGATTTTCAGGGAGAGACCCTCATGGAACTCAACTCATAAGCAACACATGTTGACCAACTACATTATATAACAATCCTAGAAACGTTGCTCAGAATCGGCAGATATCAGAAAACATACACACACACACACACAGACAACTACAAAACAACAACAAAACACACCTAAAGTTAACATGGGAAGTTGTGCCTACAAGGCCAGGAGATCCTAGATCCCAGCCCTCATTAATACTCCTGATAGGAAGCTTTTATTTGCAAGTGCTTTACAGAAATGGGAAGATTTAACTAGAAAATATCCACCTAAAAATGGCCAAAATACAGTTGTCTTTGTGTGCCTAAATTCATTTTTTGACATGCAATAAGAATTAGAAAAATGCAAGCTCTTACATTAAACTGAATGAATGAATGGAAACATATCTTGATTTGGAAACAAGGAGATTCTAAGGAGGAACGCTAATAAATTCTTTTAAAAACAATTAAGGAATTAGAAATTTTAGAGACTGTCTCTGAACTCTTATGAAGCTAATAAATGCCAACACCCCATTCTTCCGCCTTCTCTAGCTCCCCCACTATATCCTTCACCCTTTCCCTTCCCTTCTTCCTTCCCCTCCACTACCACTCCCTACTAACTTAAGGAATATTGAGAATAGGAATTCCAACAGCTCCCTTTGGAGAAAAGCTTATCTCAGCAAGAGAGGAACCAGCAATTGTTCCTGATTTTCTCAGTGACCCTGATGGGTTCACAAAGGCATTTACCTGTTAGGACATGTAATCCTGGCTATTCTAACCGATTCCAATGAATATAGCTAATGGTTTCTGCCAGCAAATGCAACACAATTTCTTAACAAAGTTTGCAAGAAAATTCCTGTAGAAAAATCTTTCCACTGTTAGAATCATAAGAAACTGAAATAAGATGTAGAAAAAGGCGGGGGGGGGGGGGGGGGCACAAAAACAACCATAGGGTTGATCCAAGGGTGTTTCACCTTCTCACTGATAGTTTGGGAGAAGTTGAAATTATCATAGAAACAGGAGCCACTAAGACCCCTGTAGATACTGGGGCTACTTTATTTGTTCCTAACCACATCCAACTAATTGTATTCTCCTTCAGAGTAAAGCTTCTGTGCAAATGGCAAGAATATTAAACCAATGTCTTTTTTAATCAAAACCTGTTTCGAACTAGGGAATGTTATAGCCATATTAGCAAATATACATCTTTGCTCATCAAATCTGCCCCAATTCAACTTATAGGGAGAGGTGTTTTGTTTGTTTATTTGTTTGTTTTATGAAATTAGTGATACCCACACATAATTTTTCCAGAAGAGTAATGTGTATTTAGAAATAAATGAACAAGATACTGAGCCCAACAGAGCCTGAAATGAACCCAGTGGTGAGTCCTCAAAGTTGGGGTCCTGGCTGCACCCAGGTTTCCTCAGAGGCTCTGGAAGAGGATCTGCTGGTAGAGTCATGGACAGACATAGAGAGGCATGGGGGCGATGGTGAACATTCCGCAGGCAAGATGAGCATTTGGCCAGTATTTGTCTGAAAAGGAGCCCAGAGTTGGAACCACATATGTGCACCTCTGTCCTATACCCACCCAGGGTGGAGGGAGCTGGGCCCCTTTGTTCTGAGCTCAGGCTTATGCAGTTCTGAACCCAACCCTCAATGGAAAATTGGGAAACTGGTGTCCACAGAGTGGCAGATATTACCCAATGTCCATGACATTCAGAGCCCAGAGTTCAGGAATGTTCAGACCTTCCAGGCCAAGGCTCCCACCTTTCCGACAGAGTTGGTCTGGACATTAGAAATCCTGACATACTGGACAGCTCCTGCCTGTTCCTCTGTTTCTAGGGGTCAGGGGACACTTCTTTTTGTTTGTTTTAACTAAGAGGAATTTTTGTATTATTTTATTATGGTTTAAAGCATAACATATGTTTCCTTTTCCCCCCATGAGCCCCTCCCAGGCCACTTCCACCCCCCAGAAAATGCCCCCACCACCTCAGTGTCCCTGTCCATTGGTTCTGCTTATATGCATTCATACAAGTCCTTTGGTTGATCTCTTACTCTACCCCTGACTCTCCCCTGCCTTCCCTCTGAGGTTTGAGGGTCTGTTTGATGCTTCTCTGTCTCTGAATCTATTTTTGTTCATCAGTTTATGTTGTTCATTATATTCGAAAAGTGAGTGCGATCATGTGATATTTATCTTTCTCCAACTGGCTTATTTCACTTACATTAATGCTCTCCATGTCTTCCAAGCTGTTGTGAATGGTAGGAGTTCTTTCTTTTTTACAGCAGCATAGTATTCCATTGTGTAGATGTACCACAGTTTTTTCTACTCACCTGTGATGGGCACTTAGGCTGATGGGCATTTAGGCTGTTTCCAAATCTTAGCTATTGTGCTGGTATGAACATAGGGTTGCATATATCCTTTCTGATTGGTGTTTCTGATTTCTTGGGATATATTCCTAGAAGTGGAATTACTGGGTCAAATGGGAGTTTCATTTTTAATATTTTAAAGAAAGTCCATACTGTTTTCCACAGTGGCTGCACCAATCTGCATTCCCACCAGCAGTGCACGAGGGTTCCTTTATCTCCACATCCTCACCAGCATTTGTCCTTTCTTGATTTGTTGGTGATAGCCATTCCGACAGATGTGAGATGGTATCTCATTGTGTTTTTTAAAAAATATATTTTTATTGATTTCAGAGAGAGATAGAAACATCAATGATGAAAGAATCATTGATTGGTTGCCTCCTGCATGACCCCTAATGGGGATCAATCCCCAAACCTGGGCATGTGCCCTTGACCGGAATCGAACCTGGGACCTTTCAATCCATAGGCCAACACTCTATCCACTGAGCCAAACCGGCTAGGGCAGTGGTCGGCAAACTCATTAGTCAACAGAGGCATGCATATGGGCATGACCGGTGGGTACAGACAGCAGGGTGTTGGGGGCATGTGTGGGGAGGGGGGATGAGGACAAATATGTGATATCTTAATCAATAAAGAAATTAAAAATAAAATAAAAATGCAACCCCCCCCCAAAAAAAAAGAAACAGAGCCAAATATCAACAGTACAACGATTGAAATTTCTTTTGAGAGCCAAATTTTTTAAACTTAAACTTCTTCTAATGCCACTTCTTCAAAATAGACCAACCCAGGCCATGGTATTTTGTTGAAGAGCCCCACTCAAGGGGCCAAAGAGCCGCATGTGGCTTGCGAGCCGCAGTTTGCCGAACATGGGGCTAGGGCCCTCATTGTTTTGATTTGCATCTCTCAGGTGATTAATGACTTTGAGCATGTTTTCATAAGGCCATGAGACATATGAAAACAGATTTTTTTTTTTTGTGACTAACAAAAAGAATTTTATTAAACTCACTGAAGTCACATGTCCACATATAGCCATCCTCACTGTGGCCAGGTCAGTTCGATGTGCTGATACCTCCACTCTGGGGCCCTGAGCCACACTCCCCAGAACCACCTGGATGTGGGAATTGGCAGCTGTTAGAAAGAAGGAAATGGAAGTCATGTCCACCACAGGCCATTGTCAAATAAAACATTGATTTCTGGTTTCCACTCCGACATATAAGAGCTTGGAAGTCCTTACTCTCATCCTTACAAGAAGAAAAAAGATGAACAATCCAAAACAACAGGAACTCTTTTTAGATCCATCAGATCATTGAAATCACATGGCTGGAAATTAACCTTTGCTGCTGCAAACCACTGAGATTCAGGCCTCCTTTAACACAATACAACCTAGCACTAGCACTTGTGTGTGTGTATGTGTGTGTGTGTGTGTGTGTGTGTGCGCGCGCACGCAAATGATTTTGGGTGAAATTAGAAGAAAAGCAGACACCGAGGAGGTGTCAATAGGAAGAAAAAGGAGGTTGGAGGCACTTCTGACTTGTGACAGTCCTCCTCCTACTTGATAGCTACTCCCCCTCATGAGCCTGAACATCGCTAAGAAGCACATGCTGCAATAACCCATTGGGCAGGCAGGGGAGAGACAGGCTCTGACAGGTACAATGACTTATCCAGGATCAAGAAGAGGTAAGAATGAGGGGTTGAGTCTGAGCCCAGGTCTGTCTCCTCAAATCTGGGACCCTGGCTGCAGCCAGACCATAATGGCTATGGAGAGGGTTGTGTTGGTGTCACTGTGTACACTGTTGGTATTCCATGGAGAAGGTGAGTGAGCAGTCAGCAGCCCACAGGACTATCTATAGTTGTTATTAGGTGAGGGGTGTCGGGGGGGTGGCAATCCCAGGAAATGAGGTCACTTCCTAATAGAACTTGGAACCCCCGTAACCAGGCACCCACTTTCTAGCAACTGCCCAACCGCCACTCACTTGGCAAGAGCCAGTTGACAGTTCAACATGTTCTCTTGTTGTGTTTCCAGTTATCAGGGCTCTGGTTCCCGGAGACCCTGCAGTGAGAGTTGTTCCAGACTCTGTAGACGGTTCCACACTCGTGCCCGATATCTCTGGCCGTTTTCAAGAAGATCCCGTCAGGTAAGAGAAGATGGCCTGGGTCAGACCCATTCATGCCAGACCAGCCTCCTTTGTGCTCCATCCCTGAGTAGCCTGCATGCCCCTCCCCTTCATGTGGTGGGAAAAGGGACCTGAAGGGAGAACCCCGGGGCAGGAACATTTTTTAGGGCGGCTGATCACCTAGAGGTCCTGCTGTGATCACACCCCAGGGCAGGGCAGGGCAGGCAGTTGGAATGTGGTTCCAGAGGGGTCCCTTATCTGTGCCAATGGAAGTCCTAGCCCTCGAGCTGTCACGCCTTTTCCTCGCCAGTGGAGGTCTCAGCAGATCACACTGTGTGTGTGTCTGGAGTGGAGGTCACAGAACCAGCAAAACAGGGCTCTGAGGCTTTCCCCCTGGTGACTGGGAACTGTCTTTACAGAGCTCCACACAGGAGAACAGAGAGGAGCTGACAGATGGGGTCCTCAACTCCATGCCCCTGCAGGAGGCACAGGTGCCCCATCCTTCTTCCAGTGTGCAGACCGGCAACAGGGTGAGTATAGGTGCCCAGTTGACCCAAACGCCAGAACCTCAGGGAGTCAACGGGACTTGGGTTCCAGAAGGTTCCCTGCTACTCCCCTGAGATCCCTCCTAGCATCCAGTTTCCAAAGGAATCTGGGTCCCCATCTCCTCCAGTCAGGAGCTGGGGCCTCCCTGGGCTGCACATAGTACCAGGACGGGGACTGCTTATCACGGCGATCCATGTCTTCATTGCTATGGGACCTGGACCTTATCCCCTTCTGTTGCCATGACAACGGTGCGACCCTGAACACACCACACGTCCTAATATCCAGACCCTCCAGCCCAAGAAAAGCCTCTGTGTCTCATCTTACATTGGGATGTTTTGTCAGAAATCACATGGGTGACACTGTTAATACAGCATGTGCTGTCTGTCCTATGCTAGGAAAATGACCTAAGATACTAATGTGTTTCATATTCCTCGCCTCCAATTCTACTTTTCCTGCCAAGAACCTTTTCTCTTATCAATGTGAAAAACATTCAAAGCTGTGAAAAAGTTTTGTGTGTTTATTTGAACCAAAGTGTCGACAATTGCCAGGGAGCAAAATCTCAATGGGTTGAGAGAATGCTCCAGAGAATGGCAATTTTGCACCTTATTTTATAAGTTACAAGCAAAGTGCAGACTTATGTGGGTTACATGAAATCCATGGGTGATAGATTAGGCAGAGAGGAGAAAGCAAAGTGTGGAAACTTCTGTGATTGGATCAACGGTAAAATGATAGGCACATACTTCCATAGGTGGATGTAGGATAGTTTCAAGTCAACAATGAACTGAATAACAATGAAGGGATCTGTGATCTCCGCAGAGCACAGAGTGGTGACTGTGATAATCCAAAGATATGTTATCATAGATGTAAAAAGGCAGCACACAGGCTCAGTTAAGGTAAAGATTGACCTTTGTCAGGGAAGATGCCAGACTAGGACATGACTGCCCACCATGAGCTCCTTTTAGTTAGTATTTTAATTTCAGAACATCCTTTGTAGTTACTTAAGTTATCTGAGTTTGCAGGACCTCCACGCAGGACTTTTCTGATCTAGTCAGGTTAGCATGTGGCCCCTTTTTTCTCCATACATCCTCCTTTTGTTCAAAATCAATTCAAATTATGCATTGATGATCAGTGTTAGTGTTTTGTCTTGCTGAACAATGGACCAATGGGGATGAGGCAAGACTATAACCTTAAATGGTATTCAAGGTGCAATTATTATTCAAAATAAAAAGGCAGGTGAATGGGAGGCCATGAGATCCTATATGCCTTTGTTAAAAAATATTCTGTATCGCCGAAACCGGTTTGGCTCAGTGGATAGAGCATTGGCCTGAGGAGTGTAAGGGTCCCAGGTTCGATTCCGGTCAAGGGCATGTACCTTGGTTGCGGGCACATCCCCAGTGGGAGGTGTTCAGGAGGCAGCTGACCGATGTTTCTCTCTCATCGATGTTTCTAGCTCTCTATCCCTCTCCCTTCCTCTCTGTAAAATATCAATAAAATATTTAAAAGAAATATTCTGTATCAATTTTAAATTTTGAGCTACCATGGGCACAGTCCTTTTGCTGCTTATCTTAAGTTTTGGTGTTTTGCATCTAGTATAACATTTACATACCAGGAACAAAAGCAACAGCAATAAAGCAGTAACACCATTTAGGAATAGAAAATGTCTAGTGCTAGACTGAGGGGAATAAGCATCTCAGCCAACCAAAAAACCCTTTGCATGCATTATCATAATTGTTTATTAAGCTAATGATATGTTTTCCTCCTCCATCCACTGTCCCTTGTACTTATGATATGTTTGGCCAGATGAATTAAGACTCTCTACTTTTTCATTATCATAACTGATCATCAGAATGTCATTGTCTAGAAGGTGGGAAAAATTTGCAGGTATCCAAATTCAACTTTTCATATGTAATAAGGGAGAGGCCTGGGGAGATAGATATTGTTTCCTTTAGGAAACCATGAAGAGGGTAATAACAATATAAAATCATTTGATGTACATTTAATCAATAACAATGAAGTGATAAAAGAACAAGGTTTGAGCAGCAGTAATTTGTGAGCATCCAGGCCTTGGCGACTTCTTGGGATAGCTTTCAGCCCCCATGGCCAGTGGTTTCTCATCCTTGAAAAGTCTTTGATCTCCATGGTGGATGGAGGCCAGTGTCAGAGACAGATGTCCATTTGTGGTAGGGCATCTGATAAGGTAACATCCTTTTTAACACGTTGGAGAGAGTCTTTAATTAATGTGTTTCAATAAACAAAAATCTCCTGCTTGTAAGTTTTGGTGTTTGAAGTCTTTGTCTCTTGGGAGTACTGTGAAATGAATGTCACAAATTTATCAGTCCCTATAACCTTCTCAATGAGTCATTGATAGTAGTGTAGAATGTCTGCTTTTAGTTTTTCTTATATTTGGAAAACAAAAAGATTTAAAAATAAGCAGTATTTTAAACAGAGTCATATAAACAATAATTATATTCACTTAGTTTAGTCCAATACCCATTTTTTTTGTTTATCCTGATTATTTGCCAGTATTTTTACGAATTCAGTTATTCCTTAGAGTTCTATACATTTTCATTCAGTTCAAAGATATGACCTGCTTAGAAACCTGTAATTTTGAGTAAATCAGAATCCTTTTCATGGATTTTTCTAAAGATGTAACATATTTGAAAATGCATTAGAGTAAAACAATAACTATCTATGAATGAAAAAACAAAGTGGCATGGTTATAGATTTGATTATAATGCAATTGATAAAAAAACTCTGCTTGTTTAGTAAGCTATATCATTTTAAGACAATGATTTTTTGAAAATAATAATTACTGTAAAGTGAGAGAGAATAATGTAATACATATATATATGTACGTATATTTAGATTCAACACATAATTTCAATATAGAAAGAAAAAATAATATGTGAGATTTTAAAACATTGTCCATGGCTTCTTGTATTGAGCATTGGGTATAATTCATAAACTTCCAATGTTTGCGCCACAAATATCTGGAGTCTCACTGCCAGACACCCTCACAGGCAACCATCCCTCTTGGCTGGACTGGTGTCACTGACAGTCAACTGTTAACACCTGAGAGTATCCCATTTGAACTTTTCTTTGAATCTTGGTAGATCCCTCAGAGGGCAGGTTGAAATCTTTAGAACATCCATTTTAATAAAAGCATATGTACACAAATAGCACATTTTTATTTTTTAATTTAGCAAAGCTTCCCATGTAATTTCAAGTATATAAAATAGGCCTAATTTAGTTTAAAAACATTGCTTTAATAAGGATAGAGAATAAATCCTCGAGGTATTCCAGGGCCCGTTGGAATTAACTCAAAGTCATTCTTTTGTTTAAAAAGTCTCTTAAAATGGAAACTCTGGGAAGGTTGCAAATATACATATACAAAAGCTTATAGCCTGGACTTTTTGTAACTCGAAGTAAAGCAAACACAGACTTACGGTAATAACTCTAAAAGACATTAATCACACTAAAAACAGTTTTAATATTAAATATTTTGTCCAGACTACAGAATTCACCTTAATTTACATAAGTATTTAATCTTTTTAGGCCAATAAAAGATTATATGCTAGTAATGCCATCTGGAGGCTGAAAATTCACCACACACATCACATAGATGAACACATATCACATAAAGACCATACACATAATTTGAATTACTAATTTTTACAGAGAAAATGCAAGAATTTTCTTATAAAGTTAAACTTTCACAAAATTTTATAGCCTGTACTGTACCCCTTTTACAAACCTTTCGTCAACTTTCACAAACCTTACCCATTCAGAAATAACTATCCTTATAGAAACTTACATTTGTCCTTTTCCTTCAAATATGACTCCCTATACCTCAAGCCTTCTATTATCATAACTATATAATTTCTTCCAACTTAACTTGAACTTTTAACTCTTAGGAGTCTTAATTTGCAATGATAAGCACAAAAGTGGACAACCAGCATTCCTTAGATTGACGTTGATGAACATATTTTAATCACACTCTCATGTTCAAGAAACACACCTTCAACAAAGCACAAAACATTACATCAACAGCTCCAAATGCATTTTACAGACCTTCTGTAATGAAAAACCCAAAAGCAGGTGAACTTAAGATTTGCCTAGCAACCAATGTTTCAGTATTTCATGTTATTTCAATCTATCTAGATATTCCATAACTTTCATTAAAACTAAGTTAGAAAGAAATAGTTGAAATAAGCTAAAGTGATTTGTGTAGGTGGGTAAGGTAGTTTTTTCTATTGGGATAAGACATATCTTCCAGAGATTTGTATTTTTAAAAATGGCCTAGACAAGAGGTCTTGGTGAACTCAGGTATTTCCATTTCAAAGGTTCTGGGACTTTGGTTGCATAAAGCCAATTATCTACAAGCCTCTGAAATGAATAGGGGAGGTTTGGCAAGGTCAAAGGACATGGTGGGCTTTGAATTGTTTCTGGAACCAAACCTCTGGCCCCATGAAGACTTCATTTGTAAAACTAGGATAGTCATGTTCAATACTCAGGGTCTGGATTGCCACCCAAATGTTGGCAAGGGACTGACAAATTCATGCACCCAATTTATATTGCGACCAGGTAGTGTAACAAAAGAAGACTGGATTTCTCTTGAGGGGTCAGGATTAAGTTTCAAGTTTCTCCCGTTTGGTAAATATGTACCCAAAAGAGGTACATATTTTGTACCTCAAGTCATTGTGGGCTGGTTCCCCATCTACAGAAAGACATATGAGCAAGCCAAGTGTTAGAGGCATCTCTGCACATTTCTGGACTGTTTGGGGCCATTCTGAGTAGGGAGAGTAACCTGTTAAGCCATCTCTCAGGCTCTCGTGGAAGTTAATAATGAAAATAAGGTGATTATCAAATATTTGGTCAGTCTCAAGATCAGTTTCCTCTTGGGAGGTTCCTTTAAAATCATTATTTTCCCTTTTGGTTCAGTATCTGGTTCATTTATTCTAAATATGTATAACTATTCTGGAAAAAGCATATGTGGGATCACTCATTTCATAAAAAAAAAGAAAAAGAAAAAGAAAAAGAAACCTCAGGTATTAAGTGAATTGGGGCAGATTTGATTAGCAAAACATATATATATATATTTCCGTGACATTTCTTAGTCGGAAGGAAACAGGTTTTGATTAAAAAGCAGACATTTGTACAGGAGGTTTAGTCTGATGGAGAAAGTAATTAGTTGGGTGCGGTTAAGAATAAGTAAAGTAGCCCTAGTATCTACAGGGGCCTTAGTGGTTTCCCTTTTTATGATAATTTCAAATTCTCCCAAAATATCAGTGAGAAGGGGAAACACTCTTGGAGCAACCCTATGCTTGTTTTTGTTTATTTACTTTTTCTTAATCGTATTTCATTTTCCTATCATCCTTAAAGTGGGCAGACTTCTCTACAGGAGTTTCCTTACAACTTCATTTAGTAATTCTGTTGCTGTGCTGTGTTGTACCCCGAATCTCACAAAGACGCCTCAAAAAGTCGAATTATGGAGTCATTTATTAAAGGCCGGTAGCATACGAGGGGCAAAAGCTCCAGATCTCGCAGCCCTGAAAAGCTTACCACATCTGGCTTATATTGGCAGAATATCACAAAGGTGTCGATTACATCTTTGGGTTTGGAATGAGGAACCTGGTTTGCACAAAGCAGTTACAGAAGCAAAATTGAGCAAGTTAGTTATCTATAGTTTTGGGTCTACGGATCACTGAATCAACAGAAACACATTATCTGGGGCCACCAAGGCAATTTAGAATAATTGTGCTGTCCACATTCCGGGACCACTGAGTCAACCAGAATGCATTATTTGTAGCTACTGAGACAATTTAGGGTAATTGAGCTGTCCTGGTCCCCAGAAGAATGTGCTTCAATAACCAGTGAGATCACAATCAATGGGATATTCAAACCACCATCCATGGAGTGTTAAATCGATTGGGATAGCATACATAAGTTCAGAAAATCAAAATAACTTTTCTATTGTTTTAGCAAGCAAATAAGTACAGAAGCCAAACAGCAGGGTTAAAATATTAAACAGCATTTTTTACCCAAGCATGGTTGCTACCATGCTTCAGCTGGGCTCCCAGAAATCAGGAGTATATTAATTGGAATAGGTTAGAATAGCCAAGATTGCATTTTCTATCAGTTAAATTTCTTTGTGAATCAGTCAGGGCCATAGAGAAAATTGAGAATGATTCCTGGTTCCTCTCTGGCTGAGAGCAGCTTTTCTCCAAAGGGAACTGGTTGAATTCCTATTCTCATTTTCCCTTAAGTCAGTAGGGAGGGGTAGTGGAGGGGACAGAAGGGGAAGGAAGAAGGCAGGGGAAAGAACATGTCTGGACAAGGAAGCTCAGAGAGCAAAAGATGTAGTGGACGTGCTATAGAAGGAGAGAATGGGGTGATAGCATTTATTAGCTTCAGGAGAGTTAAGAGATAGTCTCTACAATTTCTCATTAATTTATTTTTTAAAAGATTTTCTGTGTTTCTCTTTAGAAGCTTTGAATTTCCAAATTAAGAAATGCTTCCTGTTCATTCAATCAGTTTCATTTTAGGGCTAACATTTTTCTAGTGTTTTGTTGTTTTTTTTTTCCTGCAAAAAATTAATTTAGGCACCCAAAGACAACTGCATCTTGGCCATTTTTCAGTTGATATTTTCTTTTAAGTATTCTCATTTCTGTAAAGCACTTGAAAGTCAAAGCTTCCTATCAGGGGTTAATGAGGGCTGGTGTCTGGGAGTTTCCTGCCTTGGAGGCACAACTTCCCATGTTAATTATAGGTGTGTTTGTTTTCATTGTTTTTGTTGTTATTTTATATCTGCAGAATCTGAGCAAATTTTCTAAGGATGTTATGTAGTGGGTCGAAGCATGCTGCTTATTGCTCCATGATGCTCACACCCCTCAAGTCTCATTCAACCCCCTTATGTGCCTCCGCTTCTCTCCCAGCTATCAAAGCTACCAGAAGGCCTCTAGCCACTTTGGCTCAGTGGGTAGAATGCAGGCCCTTAGAGGTCCTGGGTTTGATTGCAGGTCAAAGGCATGTACCTTGGTTGCAGCTTGATCCCTCACCCTTGTTGGGGTGTGTGTGGGAGGCAACCAATCTATATCTCTCTCATTTTCTCTCTCTGTATCTCCCCCTCCCCGTCCAGTCTCTCTAAAAACCAATGGCAAAAATATACTAGAATGAGGGCAAATAAATAAATTAAAAAAAAATAAAACAACAGGAAGGGCTAGGAATGCTGATGGGCCAAACCCTATGGGCTCTCCCCCAGAAGAGCCAGTCAGCTGAATTACAGTTGAGTTGGAATTTCCCTATGGGGCTCCTGCTTGGCATGAGGAATGACCTCTGACACCTTGCAAAGATTCTTTTTATTTTTTATTTTTATTGTCTAAAGTTTTACATATGGCTCCTCCCCCAACCTCCATTGACCACCTCTTCCCCTCCCTCCCCAAGCCATTCCCACCCTGAAAAGCCCCCACCGCCCCAGCATCTGTGTCCATTGGTTATGCTAATATGCATGCATACACGTCCTTAATTGCTTAAGAACAACTGAGATTCGGGTCAGAAGGAGGATGTGTCCTGTTATCTTTGAAGCTGAGCAAATTCAACTGTCACTTATACAGTGAAGGTTTTCTGCTCAGATTCTCAGAAAGCAATTCCAAATGAAAATCCATAATTAAAAACCAGCTACCCATGTTTCCTCTTGTCTCTCCTTAGACTGGGTTCTGTCAACCCTTAACCTTAAGTCCACCTTGAGGATTTAAAAATACAGCTCAAATAAAGTCAGACCCTCTACCACAAGCAAAAGATCTTGGATATAATAGACAACTTAGCCAAATTCACCTGACAGGCAGGGAACCGGTGGGCACAATGGGCCCTTTGTTAGGTCCGAGCACCGGGTCTGGGTCTGCAGGGCGGTCCTGTGTCAGCTTCTTTGGAATCCTGCCACAGGAAGCAAGTAAATATCAATGTAAGCCGCATTCAACCCTGTGCAGAGTTTCTCTGAGTTTATTGGAGCCCAACTGTCAAGAATGGCCAGAAAACAAAATCTCACTATTTTGAGGTAGTGCTCCAGAGAATGGCAGTATTGCACCTGCTTTTACACATTACAATCAAAAGTGGAGATGTATGTGGGTTACATGGAATCCATTGCTTAGAGAGGCAGGAGAAAACAAAGCAGGGAAATCTCTGGGATTAGATAAAAACTAAAACGATAGATACATGCCTCTCTTATACAGGTGCCTAGAGGCTAGTTAGCAGTCAGCAATGAACTCAATAGCAATGAGCAGATTTGTGGTGTCTGCAGAGCACAGAGAAGTGCCTGTGCTTGGAGGTGTCCAGAAAAAGGGAAATTCCTTTGACATTACAAAGGTGTGTTATCCTGGATGCCAAAAGACAATAGACAGGCTCAGTTAAGGTAAAGATTGACCTTTGTCAGGGAAGACGCTGGCCTAGCACATGACCACACACCATAAACTGCTTTTAGTACTGATTTTAGGCCAACTTTGTGGTTAATTTATGTCTCTGAGTTTGAAAGGCCACCATGCAGGCCTTACCTGTGCTAGTCACAGGCGAGCGTGTGACCATTTTTCATGCACTCTCTCCTTCGATCACTTGTGTCCCATCTCTTGCCACCAATCATGTCCCTCCTTTGTCCCACCACAGGGGGAGAAACCATTAAGTACCTGTATGCTGCAAGCAGCTGCAGCTTCCTCATCGCCTGCAGGCCTGGCCCGCTCGCCCACTGTGCTCAACAGCCCAGTGCCCATGAACCTCTTCTCTACCTGGGAGGTGGACTGCTCCAGCCCCAGCTGCGTGCCCAGGTTGTGCAGCCTGACTTTAAAGAAGCTGGTGGTCTTGAAGGAGCTGGAGAAGGAGCTCATCTCCATGGTGATAGCAGTGCAGATGCAGGGCTCCAAGGGCATCTTGAGATCCCACGAGATTGTGCTGCCTACTAGTGGACCAGTAGAGACTGACCTGGTGCTGACCTTCACCCTGCAGTACCCCCACTTCCTCAAGAGAGAAGGCAACAAGCTACAGATCATGCTGCAGCAGAGGAAGTGCCATAACAACCAGATCATCCTGGGCTACAAGACTTTGGCCACAGGTGCCATCCACATGGCCGAAGTGATGCAGCGACCCCCCGAGGGTGTCCAGGTGCTGAGCCTCAGCAGCTGCATCCAGGAGTCCTCCATCAAGGTGGCTGAGATCTGGATCTCCTCCCTGTCCAGTCAGCCCATTTATTACGAGGCTGGCACCATGCAGGCCAGGCCCAAGGACAAGTCCACAGATAGCTACACCGAGGGGAAATCTGAGAGCTTCTCTGAGCTGGAGGCCAGCTACAAGGCGCCACACAGGCAGGACCTGGAAGAAGATGACTTCGACCTGGGGCAGTCCAAGAAGCAGCAGCAATGCATGCAAGGAAACTTGCAGCAGAAAGTCCTGGCTCTGCTTCCCGGGTCCAACATGTCGGAAGAGGTCCTAGACTCAGATCAGGACCCTACAGAGCATGTCCCCGAGGTGCAGGAGGACCTGGACCTCCTGTTTGACAACCTTGAGAATCCCAGTGACAGTGACCCAGACATTGAGGACGATGGCAGCATCCTCAGCAACACCAAGACCAAGACCAGACAATACTTTGAAGGCCTGGCACACTCCAGCTGGCAGACCGAGATGAGGAGCATACACGGTGCCCAGAGGCAGAAGGAGCTTCCTCGCCTGGCCGACATGCTTGCGAAGGCCCAGGGCCCGGGTAGCAAGCTATTCAGTGGCAGTGTCTCTGACTTGATGGCCTACAGCACCCCCACCACCATGGTGGACAAGACCCGGATCTTCTCCCTATCGAGCCACCCCGTCAACCACCTGGACAGTGCCATGCCAGCCAGCAACAAGGCGGAGTCCACAGATAACTTCTCCGAGGGAGACTCTGAGATCGTCTTCTCTGAGCTGGAGGTCAGCTACAATGCCGCCCACAGGCATGACCTGGACAAGGATGACTTGGGCCTGGAGAAGCCGATAGGAAGAAGGAGGTCCATGACCAGGCAACAGAACTACCAGCAGAAAGTCGCAGAGTGGCTGTGCAGGTTTCAAATGACGGAGGAGGTCCTGGACTCAGAGCAGGACCCTGAGGAGCAAGTCCCCGATGTGGACAAGGACCTGGCTCGTCTGTTTTACAGGCTGGTGAACCCCAGCGACAGTAGCTCAGACATGGAGGATGATGACCGTCTCCTAACCCCTCCCATGCCTGAGCTCATGACATACTCTGATAGCCTGTCAAGCGGCCCAGATATGGAGGAGGATGACAGAGTCCAAGGCACCCCAAAGCCCAAGCCCAGGTCATCCTTTGAAAGCCTGTCAAGCGACAGTGGCTCCGAATGGGTGGCCCACAGCATGCCCAACCCTGGGGAGCAGTCGGCACAGCCTGAGGACAGCCCGGAGGCAGAGACCTCTGCCCAGGACATGCTCCCTAAGAAGCTGCCACGCAGCAGGCGCACCACCAAGACCGAGTCTCTGGTCATCCCCTCCAGCAGCTCCAAGGGGAAGCAGCCTGCCTGCCGGGGCTGGAGCAGGTCCCTGAATGAGTCGTCCAACAGCCTGATCAAGGAGCGCTGCCCAGTCCCACAGAGCCAATTGCAGGTCCCCAGGAAGACTGTGTACAATCAACTGAACCATATCCTCATCTCCAACGACTGTCTGCCCAAGAATATCATCCTCATCAGCACTTCTGACAGGCAGGGGCAGTTCCTGTCGGACGTCCTGCATCAGCACACGCTACCCGTAGTGTGCACCTGCTCCATGGTGGATGTCCAGGAGGCCTTCAGTTCCATCATCTCCTGGATACAAAGATACCGCAACTGCCATACTGAGGCCCCGATGCCAGTGAAGATCGCGGTGGCGGGGGCTCAGCACTACTTCAGCACAGTGCTGCGGGTCTTTGTGGAGCATCTGTCCCACCAGAGCCCTGACTGGCTGGGCTACCTGCACTTCCTGATCATCCCGCTGGGTTCCCACCCTGTGGCCAGCTACCTGAGCTCCGTGGATTACCGCTACAACAGCCTCTTCCAGGACCTGGCCTGGCTGGACATGTTCAACAACCTGGAGGCCCAGAGTGCTGTGCAGAACATAGTGTCAAGAATCACAGAGTACATCACAGGGGCCAACTGTGTCCACCAGCTGCCCATCGCAGAGGCCATGCTCATCTCTAAGCCGAAGAGCCCGGGCAAGTTGTCCTCACAGAAGTTCATTCCCTTTGTGGGGGCAGTGAAAGTTGGAAGAGTGCAACCAATTTCAGCCACGTCAGGAGACACAGATGATGCGGTCCCCTCATGCTCCAACGTGCTTTTGTCCACCGCCAGGGAGGCCTCACACAACCCAACCTCCTCCTCATCGGTGAGTGGAGGCCTGTCTTCCCCCAGCCAGGGTGTCAGTGCTGAGCTGATGGAGCTGCAGGTGGATTACTGGATGGCAGCCCAGCCCACAAACAGGAAGAGAAACAGGGAGAAGGAAGACCTTCCTACCACCAAAAACACACTCCAGTGCACCTTCCGGTCTCTCCAGGTCAGCAGGCTGCCCAGCAGTGGCGAGGATGCAGGCACGCCCACAATGTCCATGACTGTGGTCACCAAGGAGAAGAAAAAGAAGGTGCTGTTTTTGCCCAAGAAAGACAAAGGCAAGGACTTGGAGTCCAAAAGCCAGTGCATCCAGGGCATCGGCCGCTTGGTCTGCTCAGCCAAGAACCAGGAGAACAGGCAGCGGGTCCTCATTGATGGCGTGGAGTGGAACGACGTGACGTTCTTCCAGCTGGCAGCCCAGTGGCCCTCCCACGTCAAGCACTTCCCCATCTGCATCTTCGGACACTCCAATTCCACCTTCTAGCCCTGCCCCTCCCCCTGCCCTTCACCCTGCCTGGGCCAAGCCCAGAAGGGCCCAGCTGCCTTTCTATTAACAGTTCAGTTTACTACAGACACAGACCCTGGAAACACAGAGAAACTGTTTTAAGTTAGAATGTGCTCACAGCCTGGAACCTAAGGGGGTTGTCCCCACTGGGACCCCCAAAATGCTCTATTTAATAACCAGAACACTCCAGCAGCTGGGAGGTCAGGTGGACACTGTTGAGCTGGAGCATTATGGAAGGTGTGTTTTAGCCTCAGGATCCCCAACACTTTCAGTAAGAAGGGTTCTGGCCTTGGAGACCTGCCCTCCCTGGAAACCAGGGCTCTGCTTAATCCTGGGAGCTGGCTGCAGCCTGTGTTCAGACTCAGAACTGGGCCGCCAGAGGCAAAGGGCTGGCCTCCCATTGGGGCATCCGGAGCACAATACGGAGGCGGGCCAGCCCAGCCTTGGACCCAGGCTGCGTACTAGCCAAGTGGCCCCAGAACCATCCACTTATGGTTCCCAGTGAACTCCCGCCTCACAGGGCAAAATAACAAAAAAGAGCTGCATGGTGCAGACCCACAGGCACACGGGCTGGACAAACCAGTGCCCTCCTTCTTGGGCAGCGACCCACCTTCGTCCCTACCTCTTCATGTTATCACAGAACATTCGCAGCCATGCAACAAGTGTTGGACCAGCTATTGACAAGGTGAGCAACGAGCCTCTCCACAGCAGAATGGTCATTTGGCCACTTGCTGGCTGTGAACTCTCAGATCACTTCATCCCTCTGAGTGTTTGTTTCTAAGAACAGGAGGTGAATCAAGGAGCAACCTCATAGGGTTTTTGTAGGGACCCTGTAGGATGTTCCCTAAAGCTTTCTCTGGGCGCCTAGATAGTGGATAGGTCTGTGCTAATTGGTCCTTTTTCTTCCTCATATATGATTCTTCTTGGGGCCTTAGGCTAACCTCTTTTCTCATGTCACAACGAGCCTGTAGATTCTGTTATTGGGTGAAGCCAGAGCAGAAACCCCACGGGTGAGCAGTGGGGCCCAGGCTAACCCAGCTATCTTTGATGGGGCTAGTTTGGGCTCACTCATTTAGCAAATATGTGAGAAGCCCTGGCAGGTACAGACACGTCTCTAGGCACTGACCATATCCAGTGCACAGAGCAGACCCCAAGCCTGCACTTCAGACCTCCTAGTCCAGAGCGATTCAGTCATTCTAGGCTGCACAGGCTCATAGTGTCCACAGGACAGTTGATGTGACATCCTCCTGGCCTCCTCTACCTATGGCTGCATCTTCCAGTACTGTGAAGAGGACGGGAGACCTTTGTTCCAGCAGAAAACGTGAGTCAGTTTTGGATCAGAGCCAGGAGGGGAGTGTGGGGACTGTGAATTCTACGTGCTGGCAGAACCCTGGATCCCACACATGGTGGGGTTTCTGCAAGAGGGCAGAGGTCTGAGGGCTTCTCCTAGAACAAAGGGACGGAGTCAAAGAGAGCTGTGCATGTGGATATGGGTGGTGTGGGTGAGCAGTGGAGTTCAGTGGCAGAGTCAGCTTCTCAGAAAATTCATACCTGTCCGCTCCTAATCCAAGTCTGCCTGCACCCCTAATCAGGGACCATGATCACTAATTTGATAGAACCTCCTCAGTGGCAGCTTGAAAAGTATACTCCACCCTGTGGGAGTTGAGTTTCAGTGGGAGGCGAAGAACCCCACAGGGCAGCTAGTGAATTAGGCAGCATGTAGGTGCAGGAGCCAAAGTTTGAGGTGATAGGAAGTTCCTGGGAAGCTAGGGATGGAGACAGAGTTTGTTTGCTTGCTCATTGGTCAGCTATTCCTGAAACACCTACTGCGTGTCTATAAGTGACATGAACAGGGAGGACACCAGCCCTCTCAGTCCTAATGGGAGGGTCATGGGAGAGAGCATGGACACTGAGAGAGCATGTTAGGTTTCCCGGAAGAAGGGGACAGGTGGTTCCATTATTAATCAAGAGCTGTCAGTTAGGAGGGCTTTCTGCCAGGCCCTCCTGGGCGACCAGGCGCATCTTTGCCAGGACTGCCAGAATGAAGGTGGACAAGGAGTAGGTCTGGCTTCTGGATGGGCAGGAGCCACAGACACAGGACCCCAGGCTCTCTGAGTGGTGCTCTGGGAGGGCTGTATCGAAGGAAAGGCCAGGCCTCAGACTCTGCTGTGCACCTCTCTCTCTCTCCAGGGCCATCTCCTGCACCCTGGGCATCTGGCTGGACCAGCACCTCCAGAATTTCCCAGCCTGATGATGCTGTCGGCCTCCATAGAACCAACATTCCAGTCTCTGACCTGCCAAACGAGGCCCAGTACCTCCAGTCAAGGCGGGAGCACCTGAGCCCACTGAGGCCGAGACAGGAGGAGGAGGAGGCCTCCGGGGGTGGTGTGGGTGAGTGTGCCTTTGGAAGGCACACAAAAGGCAGTGAGGGTGGTAACATGTCCTCTTCTTGGATCTGCAGAACCAGCTCCAGAGCAAAATCAGGAAAACCCTCCAGAGGCAACGCCACCCTAGTGGCCTCTCCAGAGCCAGAGCCGGATCCAGGCCCAGCTTTCACTGAACTTCAAGAGGCAGAAGAACCACCTGCAGCATTTGAGCAACTCACCCAACTTCTGTGAGGCCTGTGGTGTCAGATCCCGGGCCATAGCGGGTGTCAGCTGCCATGGCAGAGAGGGCACCCCACCCCCATTTAGATGCAGTGTTAAACATTTTGTGTTCATGTTACATGTGCTTATAATTTTACTGTATTCTTTATGATATTTAGTAACAGAGTGTATTGTTGAGAACATGTAATGAAATACTCGTAAACATAGCCTTAATTTAGATTCTATAAAATTTAACCCTATAAACCCTCAGAGCTTTGAGCAAGTCTGTTTTTCTGGACCCTGACTCACTCAGGGAGAATTGTCCTCACCTTCTCCACCTGCCCTTCCTGGAGTCAGGACTCTGCCTCCCAGGGAGCTGGCTCCCCCTGTGCCCAGACTCAGAGCTGGGTGGCCAGAGGCCAAGGGCTGGCCTCCCAGGGTGGGCACTCTGAGCCCAATATGGAGTTCAGTCAGCTCAGCACTGGGCCTCAGCTGCCAACCAGCCAAGTGGCACCAGCACCACTCACTCTGGGTTCCAAATAAGCTTGACCCTCACAGGGGGAAAAAAAAAAAAGAAAGAAAAAGGAACTGTATGGTGCAGACTGCACAGGAACACGGATTAGACAAACTGGTCAAATACTTGGTCCCCACCCACCCTTTTGTGTTAATACAGAACATTTGCTACTAACCAACGTGTGTGGGACCAACCAAGGACCAGGTGAGCCCTGCCCCTCCACAGCACAGTGGTCACTCAGCCACCTGCTTCCTGTGAGAATTCAGGTCACTGCATCTCTCTGAGCGTTTGTTTCTGTGAACATGGGGAGAGCCTAGGCCCAACCTCATTGGGTTATTGTAGGGACACGGTGGGAGGGGGGACCCCCTGGGAAAAGGCCCGCTGGGAGCCTGGACACTGGAGAGGTGACTGGAGGGGCTGTGGTTGTTCTAATTGGCCATTTTCTCTTCTTCTTAAAGAAGCTTCTGCCTTATTTGTGATTCTCTTCAGGCTTTAGGCTAAGCTATTTTCTCTTTTGATAAAGACATTGGAGATTGCATTAGGGGTCCCTGTCCTGGGTGAAGCCAGATTAGAAATCCCAGGAGTGAGCAGGGGGACCCCATGCTCACCCAACTACCTGAGATGGGGCTCATTTGGGCTCATTCATTCAGCAAATGCCCTGCCCCCAGGACTGCACTCCAGTGCTTCCTTCTAGTCAGGAGTGACTCAGTCACACTAGGCTGCACAGGCAGGTAGCGTCCACAGGACATTCAATGTGACTTCTTCCTCAACTATCGCTGCATCTACTACACGTATTGTGAAGCAGAAAGTATATCTCTAGACCAGCAGAAAAAGTGAGTGGGCTTTGGATCAGAGCCTTAAGGGGAATATGGGGACTGTGACTTGGAGAAGCTGGCAACACCCTGGGTCCCATGCCTTGTGGGATTTCTGCAAGATGGCAGAGGTCTGAGGGCTTCTCCTAGAAAAAATGGAAGGAGGCAGAGAGAGCTGTGCATGTGGATTTGGGTTGTGTGGGTGAGTGGGAGGGCATGTGGCTGGACCACACAGGAAAGAGATCCCAGAGGATGGGTTTTTCAGGAGCACAGAGGGTCTTGAACTGGGACTTCAGTGATGGAGATGGGAGGTTTCCTTCCTTGGAAGGCGCACAAAAGGCAGTCATGGTGTAACATGTTCTCCTCTTGGATGTACAGAAGCAGCTCCAGAGCAAGATCAAGAAACACCTGAAGAGGAAATGCCAACTCTGGTGCCCTCTCCAGAGCCAGAGCAGGCTCCAGGCACAGCTGTCACTGAACTTCCGATGTGGAACCACCGGCACCATTTGAGCAACTCACCTCAGCTCCTTTGAGACCTGTGGTCCTAGATCCTGGGCCACAGCGTGTGTCAGCTGCCACGGCAGAGAGGGCTTTCCCTCATCCTTTATATGAAGTTTAAAAAATTTGTGTTCATCATATACATGTTTATAACTTCACTGTATTTTTCTTATACGATTCGGTAACCTACAGTCTAATGAAAGAAAATGTAATGAAATACTCCTAAACATAAATTTAATTTACATTAAATGAAATTTAACTCTATAAACCTTCAGAGCCTTGAGCAAGTCTGTTTCTTCTGGACCTCCATGGTGTTACTATGAGACATAGGTTGGGAATAATTAGTGTCTCAGGAGCCACCTGCTCTAAGGATGTAACGGTCTTGAGCCCAGGACAATGGGACTTTGGGGGAAATCAAAGGATGAGCATTGGAGCAGGGACCCGTTATGTCAGGGCTGCCCCTGAGAACCCACATTTCATTTAACTTCATTTCCCACCAGTTCATGGACAAAGCATGGCCTTACACGCCCTCTGGTGTCCACGTTGCAGAATGCTGTAGGGTTTAACCAGCAGCAAGCAGTTCCTGAACACTGACTGCCACCTGCACCTGGACAGAAACTCCAGCCTCCCCCACTCACACTGAATAGCATTCTGAGCATCTCTTCTGTTGGCCCATAGTACTGAAGAGGGGACAGGGAATGTCCCAGGGCCTGGGGTCCACACTCATCTCCTCCACAGGCACCGCTTCCAAGTCTCCTCTGGGGTCAGAGCCTCTCTCCGCCCTCACTCCCTGAGCTCTGGTTCAGCTGGGCTTTTTCCTGAGGCTATTCTGTCTCAGCAGAGCCCAGCGGCCATTCCTTCTCATGGCCCAAGGCTGAACAAGGTTGTGGAAACAGCCTGGCTTCTCCTTTTAAATCAATCCTTTTCGATGCTCTGAACCACCCTGGTGAGGATAGACTAACAGCCTTGTACGGCACCCCACATGGCACAAGCTACAATGTCTCAGGACAAATGGGTATTAACTTTGGACTACACCCAGGGTCCCTGCTCTGAAGGAGTTCAGCCCAGTTGGTTGACACGGATAGAAAGGAAATTCTAATGGAGTGTGAGGAGTCCTAACGTTGACCCTGAGGTCCATAAGCACTGAGAACGTGAGCCCATTGCGGGAACATTGTACAGACTCTCTTTAGGGTGCAATTCCTAAACCAGAAAGAAGAGTAAGTACTTGTCTACCCTCTTCATCCTGATTTCACAATGGCAGCCGATGAAAGCTTTGTGAAATTAAATGGAGGTCTGGAAATCAAGGGGCAGGTCTACCTTAGAGGTCCATGGTGATGGTCAGTGCACTTGTGCGCACTGGCAATGGGCCTGGAGGAGCAGCCACCCGCCTTGCGTGGAGCGTCTCCTCACCTTGGAAGCTCAGAACTGTGGTCTCAACAGATGCTGTTTCCTATTTTAAATTACACTTTTCAGTTTGGCTCTACTTTCCAGGGTCCTTTCCTAAGTTTCACAGCCATCCTCAAAACTGGAGGCAGAGGGTGATAGAAAAGAGAGGGTGGGGGCTGGAGGGACCTGGAAAGAGAAAAATGAGGGAGATTGGAGGGCAGGGCCAGGGTCTGGTGTGGGACGACCGTGCTAGTGATCTATTGCTGAGAGTTACCCCACACTAGAGACTTAACCAATACACACTTATTAGCTCACAGGTCTGTGACGAGGAATCCCTCATGGCTCAGCTGGGCTACTGTGGTCTCAACTGAGGCAGGATCCGTGTCACTGAGGGTCTGAGCTCACTCGGGGGGTCTTTGGGATTCAGTTTGGATGGAAGGCCTGACTTCCTCTCTATCTGTTGGTCTCATTCAGTGCTAGGCCATGTGAGTCTCTCCAGATAGCAACTCACAGCACAGAGGCTTATTCCTGTGGAGGGAGAGATAGAGAGAGAGAGAGAGAGAGAGAGAGAGAGAGAGAGAAAGAGCAGATCAGAGTGAGCAAGTGGGTAGGTACCAACTTTTAAAAAACTTTTCATGGTGGGAAGAGCTCAACCAAAGAACGTGTGTGCATATATGCATAACTCAGGGACACAGATAGTAGGGTGGTGAAGGCCTGGGGCGGGGTGTCAGGTATCGGCTAGAAGTGGACAATGGGGAAAAAAGGGGACATATGTAACACTTTCAAAAATAAACATTAAAAAAATAAATGAAATGGATTTGCTCTAAATGGTTTAAATTAATTTTTTTTCAAAAAATTAACTTGAGAGAGAGATAGAGATAGAGATAGAGATAGAGATAGAGATAGAGAAAGAGAGAGAGAGAGAGAGAGAGAGCAACATCAATGTGAGAGAGATGCATCAATTGGTTGCCTCCTGTATGCACCCTGATTGGGGATCAAACCCATAACCTAGGTATGTGCCTTGACCAGGAACCGAACAGCAGTCTTTCAGTATACAGGATGATGCTCAACCACTCTGACTGGGCCGGGTACGAACTTTGTAGAACCAAATCATGGAGGTTGTGTTGGATCCCTTGCTGTCTTATATGGAGTCACTAATGACACACAGACTTAAGGGAAGGGCACACATTCACACCATACGAGGAATGAAGACCATGGAGAGTCACTGAGGAGAGAACCGGTGACCCGAGGGGTTCATGCCTTGCCCAGGATAACAGAAGATGAGAATGCAGTGTGTGAGATAAACCCAGCTGTGTGTCCTCAAGGTGGGGTCTTAAGTGCACCCAGGTTTCCTCAGGGGCTCTGGGAAAGGCTGTGCTGGTGGAATCGTGTACAGACATGGAGATGGCATGGGGAAGATGGTGGGCATTTGGCAGCCTAGACAGTATGTGTCTGAAAAGGCACCCCGATCTGGAATCATGAAGGTGCACCTCAGTCCACAATCCACCCACAGTGGACAAAGTCGGGCCCCCTTATACTGAGCTCATGCTTACGTAGTCCTGAATCACATCCTTTTTGGATAATTGGGAAATGGAAACCCGTAGTTAGGCAAGGATTGGCCAGGGTACATGACATTCAGAGTTCAGAGTTCAGGAATGTTCAGACCTTCCAGGCCAAGGCTCCCACCTCCCCCACAGAGGTGGTCTGAAAATTAGAAATCCTGACATACTGGGCAGCTCCTGCCTGTTTCTCCCTATGTGGGGGCTGTTTTGCTCTGGGATCCAGAAAGGGAGCACTGGCATGCTTGTGCGCACACGCCAACACACACACACACACACACACACACACACACACACACACAGAGTCTAGATGTGATGACCTTGGGTGGGATTAGAGGAAAAGCAGACACAGAGGAGGTGACGACAGGAAGGAAAAAGAGGTTGGAAGCACTACCTACATGTGACAGTCCTTCTCCTACTTTACAACTACTCCCCACATGAGCCTGAACAGCCCTAAGAAGCACTTGCTCTGGGGGAAGGTCAATGGAGAAATAAAAGGAGATATATGTACTACTATGTGCAATACTTTAAACAATAAAATAAAATTAAAAATAAAGAAGCACTTGCTGTATAACCCATTGTACAGGCAGGAGAGAGACGGGCCCTGACAGGCACAATGACTTACCCAGGATCAAGAAGAGGTAAGAATGAGGGGTTGAGTCTTAGCCCAGGTCGGTTTCCTCAACTCTGAAACCCTGGCTGCACCCAGAGCTTCTAGGGGGCTGGGGAGAGGGGTGTGTTGGTGCCCCTAGGGGTGTGTACTGATAAGGTGCTTCATGGAGAAGAGGGGTCTGCAGACAGCGGTCCACAGGACTATTTGCATACCTGTCATGAGATGAGGGGACTCAGCAAGACAATCCTAAGACCTGAGGTCACTATCTAATAGAACTTGGCACCCCCGTAACCAGGCACCCACATCAGCCCCACAGTCAGCTCACTTGCCAAGAGGCATTTGCCAGTGCAAGATGTTCTCTTGCTGTGTTCCCAGTGATTGGTGCTCTTGCTCTAAAGACCCCGCAGTGAGAGCTTTTCCAGACGGTGCAGACGTTGGTTCAACCCTCATCCCTGACGTAGCTGGCCATGTTCTAGAATATGGCCTCAGGTAACACAAGGTGGCCTGGGTCAGACCCATTCAGGCCAGGCCACCTCTGTGTGCCATCTCTGTGAAGCCCACATCCCCTCCTCTTCATTGGTGGGACGAGGGAACTGAAGGGAGATCCCTGGGGCAGGAACAGCTTTTGGGGCAGTGGATCACCTAGAGGTCCTGCTGTGATCACACCCCAGGGCAGGGCAGGCAGTTGGAGATGTGGTTCCAGAGGGGTCCCTTATCTGTGCCAATGGGAATCCTAGGCCCGCACGCTGTCATGCCTTTTCCTCTGCAGTGGAGGTCTCAGCAGAACAAACTGTGTGTGTGTGTGTGTGTGTGTGTGTGTGTGTCTGGAGTGGAGGGTCACAGAACCAGCAAATTAGGGCTCTGAGGCTTTCCCCTGGTGACTGGGAACTGTCTTTACAGAGCTCCACACAGGAGAATGGACCAGAGCCGTCACATGGGGTCCTCAACTCCATGCCCCTGCAGGAGGCACAGTTGCCCCATATCTACTCCAGTGTGCAGCACGGCCGCAGGGTGAGTGCAGGTGCTGGGTTGACCCAGACTCCAGGATCCCATGTAGTTGAAGAGAGCCCTGGGTTCCAGAAGCTGCCCTGCTACTCCCCTAGATCCCTCCTAGAGTCCAATTTCCAAAGGAATCTGGGGCCCGTATCCTCCCCACAACCCACTCTCACTGTCCAGCCCCTTTCAGAAGAGATGCAAAGTCACTGCCCACAAAGTGTTAGGAATATGAGAAGGGAGACTTTGCTCCATTTCACGTCATGCTCAGTCAAGAGTATTTTTGCATTTTTCTATAGACTTTCCCTTTTAATGCCCATCTCCACGTGTCCATGTTGTCCCGACAATCCTTACACACCTTCTCCCACTCTTACACATCATCGTGATTAGTAGGGATGCTTTTCCCAAAAGGACATGGGGATCAAGGTACCAAGTCTGTTGCTTTGCCCTTTGCAGCCCCGAGAACCAAATCCCCGTGGTCCATCCAGGTCAGGAGCTGGGGCCTCCCTGGGCTGCACAACATACCAGGAGGGGGACCTGTTATCAGGGCTGGCGATCCAACTTTTCACTGCTGTGGGACCTGGACGTGATCCCCTCCTGTTGTCATGTCAACTGTGCTGCCCTGAACACCCCAGTTGTCCTAATACCCAGACCCTCCTACCCCAGGAAAAGCCTCTGTGTTCCCATCTTAGAATGGGATATTCTGTCAGAAATCCCAGGGTGACCTTGTTAACACAGGGAGGTGCTGTCCATCTTCTGCTAAGAAATGATGAAGATACCAATGTGCCTCATCATCACACATCTCCAAGTCTACGTTGCCTGCCGAGAACCTTTTCTCTTGTCCATGTAGAAAACATGGAAACCTGTGCAGAATTTTTCTGAGTTTATTTGAGCCAAAGTGTAGACAATTTCGGTGAAGCAAAAATCTCAACCGAATGAGATAATAATGCTCCGGAGAATGGCAGCTTTGCACCTTGTTTTGTACATTACAATCAAAAGTGGAGACTTGTGTGGGTCCCATGAAATCCATTGGTGATAGATAGGGAAGCAGGAGAAATCACAGCAGGGAAATCTCTGGGACTGGAGAAAAGGTAAATTGGTAGACACATATTTCTTTCACTCAGGCGTGTGTAGGATGTTAACAGTCAACGATGAACTCAATAACAATGAGGGGATGTGTGGTCTCTGCAGAGAGCAGAGCAGTGCCTGTGCTTTGAGGGGTCTGAATAAAGGAAAATGACTTTGACATTACAAAAATATGTTCTTATAGATGCAAAAAGACAATAGACAGGCTCAATTAAGATAAAGACAGACCTTTTTTCAGGGAAGATGACAACCTAGGACACCACTATTTACCAAAAGCTGCTTTTAGTTTAAAAAAAAAAAAAAACACCACACACAACACTTATTCAGACCATCCTTTGTGGTCACTTTAGGTCTCTAGTTTGCAAGGCTGCCAGGTTAGCATGTGGTCCCTGCGATCACTCCTGTCCCACCTCTTGCCACCAATCACTGAGTGCTTGGGGTTCAGTCTGAGCTGCAGCCCCCAACCCACCAGATAGTTTATGAGCTGCCTCTGATGGCAATGTGCCCCCTCTCCCAACACAGGATAGAAATCATACTGCTATGTGGGCGACTGCGGGCCTGGACAGCATGCCCGCCGCACTCAACACACAGGTGCCCATGAACTTGTTTTCCACCTGGGAGGTGGAATGCTCCAGTTCCACCTGCGTGCCCAGGCTGTGTAGCCTCACCTTAACCAAGCTGCTGATCTACAAGGAGCTGGAGAAGGAGCTCAGTGCTGTGGTGATCACTGTTAAAATGCAGGATTCCAAAAACATCTTGAGGTCTGATGAGATTCTGCTGCCCCCTAGTGGTCATGTGAAGACCGACCTGGCGCTGACCTTCTCCTTGCAGTACCCTCACTCCCTCAAGAGAGAAGGCAACAACTTACAGATCATACTGCAGCAGAAGCAGCGCCTTAAAAACCACACCATCCTGGGTTACCAGACGCTCACCGTGGGCACCATCGACATGGCTGAGGTGATGCAGCGACCCCTCGAGGGTGGCCAGATGCTGAGCCTCCATAGCACCATCACGGGGGCATCTGCCCATGTGGCTGAGGTCAGCATCTCCTCCCTGTCCAGCCAGCCCATCGACCCCGAGGACAGCACCCAGAAGGCCAGCCTCAAGGCCAAGTCTAGAGTTCATTATCTGGAGATGGAGTATGAAATCTTCTCGGAACAGCAGGCCAACCATGATTCTGGGAATGGGCAGGACCAAGAGGAGGAGGACTTCGACTTTGAGGAGCCCAAAAAGAAGCGCCAAGGGGTAGTAAGATCGCCATTCATGACCAGGCAACAAGATGCCAACAAGAAAGTTGGGGCGTGGCTGTGCAGGGTGCAAGTGTGGAAGGAGGTCCTGGACTCAGAGCAGGAGTCTTCGGAGCAGGTCCCTGAGGTGGAGGACCTGGATCTGCTGTATGACTCACTAGGGAACCATGACAGTGGCCCATGAGCGTGTCCTCAGGACCCTGAAGCCCTGGCTCAGGCCATACTTGGAAGACCTATCCCAGCCCAGCTCTCAGATGGAGAGCTAGAGCATCCACAGTGCCAGCACCAGAAGGAGCCTCCAGGTCCAACCCAGGTGACAGAGAAGACAAGCCTCAAGCAACCAGTGGGCACATCACCATAACCGAGCCTCTCCTCATCCCCTCCACCAGATCCTAGGACCTAGGAGAAGCAGGCGGCTGCTGGGGCTGGAGCACATTCCTGAAGGAGTGGCAGGTGGCACAACCAAGAACAAGCGGGCCCACAGCCTGGACAACAAGCACTGCCGTGACCCACTGAGCCAGCTGCAGTTCCCCAGGGAGACGGTGTACGACCAGCTGAACCACATCCACATCTCTGACACCAGCTGCCCCAGAACATACTCCTCCTCAATGCTTCCGACTGGCAGGTGCAGTTTATGTCTGAGTCTTGCAGGAACACATGTTGCCCAGGGGTGCACCTGCTCCAAAGTTGAGGTCCAGGCAGCCTTCAGCACCATCATCTCGTGGATTCAGAGGTACTGTCACCTCAATTCCCAGCCCCCAAAGCCTGTGAAGATCGTGGTGGCAGGGGCACAGCAGTACATCAGCGCTGTGCTGTGGCTCTTCCTAGAGCTGCTGTCCTACAACCTGCTCCCCCCTGGCTGGGCTACATGTGCTTCCTGGTCATCCTGCTGGGTTTCCACCCCGTGGCCAGGTACCTGGGTTCCTTGCATTACCATTACAAGAGCTTCTTCCAGGACCTGGCCTGGCAGGACTTGTTCTACAAGAAGGCCCAGAGGGCTGTGCACGACAGGCTGGGCATGGTGTTGAGAATCACACAGTACGTCGCAGGGGCCAATTGTGTCCACCAACTGCCCATTGTGGAGGCCACACTCACCTACAAACAGAAGAGCCACAATGAGGAGTCCTTGACCATCATTCCCTGCGTGGGGGTGGTGGAACTTGGAATTGTGGGACAATTCTGGGTCGCATCAGAACACTGAGATTATGTGGCCCGCTTGGGCTCTAGCGTGCTGTTGTTCTCCCCCTTTCCCTGACTCGGCCATACAGTTCTGCAACAAACAAGGAGGCCTCTCACATCCTTCGGGGCTGGTGCTGATCTGATGGGGTTACAGGTGGATTACTGGATGGCAGCACAGCCCACAGACAGAAAGAGAGACTCTTAGAACAAAGACCAGGCTACCGCCAGCAACACCCTCAAGTGCACCTTCCAGTCTCTGCTGGTCAGCAGACTGCCCAGCAATGGTGAGGCTGCAGCCACGCCCTCCAGGTCCATGACTGTGGACAAGGAGAACAACAAGAAGGTGATGTGTTTGCCCAGGAAAACCAAGGACAAGGACGTGGAGTACCAGAGCCAGTGCCGGGAGGGCATCAGCCGCCTGATCTGCAGGGCCAAGCACCCTCAGGACGCACTGCGGGTCCTCTTTGACGGCGTTGAGTGGAACAACGTGAAGCTCCCAAGTCAAGCACTTGCCCACCTGCATCTTCAGACGCTCCAATCCCACCTTCGAGCCTGCCCGTCCCCTGCCCTTCCCCTGCCCTTCCCCTGCCCTGGCCAAGCCCGGGAAGGACTAGCGGCTTTTCTGTTCACATTTCAGTTTAACACCGAGACAGACTCTGGAAACACAAAGTGGAACCCTTTTCAGTGTGAATGAGCTCACAACCTGGAAAGTAACGTGGTGGAGCCCACAGGGAGCCCCAGCTGCTCTGCTTATTACCCAGAACGCTCTGGTGAGTGGGGGGTCAGGCAGACAGTGTTGAGCTGAACAATCATTGAAGGTGATGGCCCTCAGGACCCAGAAACCGCCATTGAGAAAGGTTCTCACCTTCAAGACCTGCCCCTCCTGGAAGCCAGGACTCTGCTTCCCGGGGAGTCAGCCTCACTGTGTGCCCGACTCAGCGCTGGCCTCCCATGGGGGCAACTGACAGAACACGGAGGCCGGTCAGCCAGCCCTGGGCCCAGCTGTCACCAGCCCAGTGGCCCCAGCACCACCCTCTCGTGGTGTCCAATAAACTCCCCCCTCACGAGGCAAAACACATGAGAAAAAGCAAAGGACCAGTGTGGTACTGACCACCTGGGCTCAAATACCGGTGCCCACCTTCCTGGGCAGGGACCCCACATTTGTCCCCACCTTTCCGTTTTATTATAGAGCATTTGCTACAACAGGTGAGGGACCAGCCATGTACCAGGTGAGCCCCTGCCCCTGCACAGCACAGTGGTCATTGGCCACCTGTTTGCTGTGAATCTTCAGGTCACCGCATGTCTCTGAGTGTCTGTTCCTCGGAACATGGAGAGTAATGAGGCCCAATAGGGTTATTGTACGGTGTCAGTGGGGTGCTTCTGGGTGTCTGGACAGTGGAGAGGTCTGTTGGAGGGGCTGTGTTTGAAGCAATTGGTCATTTTCTCTTCCCATTAACAAAGTCTTGGCCAAATTTGTGATTCTCTTCAGGGCCCAGGGCTAAGCACTTTTCTCATTAGATAAAGAGATTGGAACTTCCATTATGGGTCCCTGTCCTGGGTGAAGCCAGATCAGAAACCCCAGGGGTGAGCAGTGGGGCCCAGGATCACCCAGCTATCTGAGAGGGGGCTGGTTTGGGCTCACTCATTCAGCAAATATATGAGAAGCCCTGCCAGGTACAGACACATCTCTAGGCAATGACCATATACAGTGCACAGAGCAGATTCCAAGTCTGCACTGCCGAGCTTCCTTCTAGTCTGGAACGATTCAGTCACAGTAGGCTGCACAGGCTTGTAGTGTCCACAGGAAAGCCGATGTGACGTCCTCCTGGCCTCCTCTACCTGTGGCTGCATCTTCCTGTATTATGCAGAGGACGGTGGACCTCTGTTCCAGCAGAAAACGTGAGTCAGTTTTGGGTCAGAGCCAGGAGGGGAGTATGGGGGACTGTGAATTCAAGGTGCTGGCAGAACCCTGTATCCCACTCATGGTGGGGTTTCTGCAAGAGGGTGGAGGTCTGAGGGCTTCTCCTAGAAAAAGAACAAGCCAGAGAGCTGTGCATGTGGATATGGGTGGTGTGGGCGAGTGGGGCGGTCAGTGGACAGAGTGAGCCCCTCAGAGAATTCATAGCCTTCTGGTTCTAATTCCAGCCCTGCCTGTACCCCTATCCAGGGACCTTGCTCACTAATCTGGTAGAACCTCCTCAGTGGCAGCTTGGCTGTTGCTCTCTACCCATGGGAGTTACCAGGTAAATGTCAATGGAGGAGAAGAACCCCACAGGCAGCTAGTGAATTAGGCAGCATGTAGGTGCAGGAGTCGAAGTCTGAGGTGTTAGGACGTCTCTGGGAAGCCAGGTGTAGATGGATTTTCCTTGTTCGCTCATTGGTCAGCTATTCCTGGAGCACCTACTGTGTGCCAATGAGTGACATGAACAGAGTGGACACCAGCCTTCCCTGTCCTCATGGAGTTGACATTTGGGGGGGGGGGAGGGGAGGGAGAGGGAACAGGGACACTGAGAGAGCATCTCAGGTTCCCCTGAAGAACGGGGACAAGTGGTTCCCTCATTGATCCAGATCTGTCAGTTAGGAGCGCTTTCTGCCAGCCCCTCCTGGGTGACCAGACACATCTCTGCCAGGACTGCCAGGTTGAAGGTGGACAAGGAGTAGGTCTGGCTTCTGGATGGGCAGGAGCAGCAGGCACAGGACCCCAGGCTCTCTGAGTGGTGCTCTGGGAGGGCTGTGTGGAATGAAAGGCCAGGCCTCAGACCCTGCTGTCCACCTCTCTCTCTCCCCAGGGCCATCTCCTGCACCTGGGCATCTGGCTGGACCAGTACCCTCAAGATTTTTATCGGCCTCCATAATTTCCCAGCCTTATCATGCTTTTGGCCTCCATAGAGATCAACTTTCCAGTCCCAGACCTGCCAGACCAGGCCCAGTATCTCCCTCACAGCTGGAGCACCTGAGCCCACTGAGGCGGAGACACAGGATGAGGAGGAGTGGGTGGTGTGTGTGAGGGGCAGGGCATGCAGCTGGGCCACACAGAGAAGAGCTCCCAAAGGCTGGGGTTAGGCAGGAGTACAGAGCCGCTCAGGTCAGTGCCCATGGCCTGCAGTCTGGAGGACTTCCTGGGGAGGGGTCTTGAACTGGGAGGTACCTGATGGAGATGGGAGGTTCCCTTCCTTGGAAGATACACAAAAGGCAGTCATGGTGGTAACATGTTCTCTTCCTGGATCTACAGAAGCAGCTCCAGAGCAAGATGAAGAAACACCTAAAGAGAAAACGTCAACTCTGGTGCCCTCTCCAGAGCCAGAGCAGGCTCCAGGCACAGGTGTCACTGAATTTTCAGATGTGGAACCACCTGCAGCCTGTGAGCCACTCGCCTCAGCTCCTGGGAGGCCTGTGGTCCGAGGTCCTGGGCGGCAGCCTGTGTCAGCTGCCATGGCAGAGAGGGCTTCCCCTCCGCAAAATAACAGCTTTCAAAATGTGTTTATCTTACATATACTTTGAATTTGGTTTTTCTTATGCTATTGAGTAAAATCAAATGTATTTTGAATAAAATTTAATGAAATACTATTAAAAATAAATTTAACTTAAATTATATAAATTTTAGCTCTATGAACCTTCAAAGTGTAAATTCCAAATCAAGTACATTCACAATTTTTCGCAAGTGTTCCATAACATCACAAACACTTTCTAGTTCTAGTTCCAGAACATTTTCAGAACCCACAACCTAGGTATGTGTCCTGACCGGGAATCAAACCTGCAACCTTTTGGTGTATGGGATGACTCTCCAACCAACTGATGAGGCACCCTGTCCAGGATGAGAAAGAGCAATATTTTCATCTGAATTTTTCACTCTGGTTTAAACTGCAGTTGGATATCTTTTACATATTTTTTGGCCTAGTCCTTGTTTTGGAATTTCAGTTTGAGACCCTTTGCCCTCTTTTCATTGGATTGTTAGGTAATCTGAACTGTTATGGATATCAGCTTTTTGCCATGTAACTTGCAAATGATTTCTCTAGTTTGCCATTTGTCTCAATTTGATGCGATTTGCCAAATAGATGCATTACATTTTGGTGTGGTCAAGTCTGTCTTCTCACTTTGAGGGGAAAAGACGTTTTCCGTCTTAACAGGAAGATAGGCTAGGTTGTATTGTGCTAACGAAGCTCTAAATCTCCGTGGTTTGCAACAGCAAAGGTTAATTTCACAGTCATAGTTAATTTCAGATGGATTGAAAGAGTTCCTGTTTTTTGGATTGTTCATCTCTTTTTAAATACTTTTTATTAATTTCAGAGAGGAAGGGAGAGGGTGAGTGAGATAGAAATATCAATGATGAGAGGGAATCATTGATTTGCTGCCTCTTGCATGCCACTCCCCCCCACACACACACTGGGGATTGAGCCCACAACCTGGGCATGTGCCCTTGACCAGAATCAAACTTGGGACTCTTTAGTCTGCAGGCCGACCCTCTATCCACTAAGCCAAACCGCCCCGGGCATCTTTTTTTTTTTTTTTTTTTATTGTAAGGATGGGAATAAGGACTTCCAAGCTCTTATATGTCAGAGTGGAAACCACAAGTCAATATTTTATTTGACAATGGCCTGTGGTGGACATGACTTCCATTTCCCTCTTTCTAACAGCTGCCAATTTCCACATCCAGGTGGTTCTGGGGTGTGTGGGTCAGGGCCCTGGAGTTGAGGTATCAGCACATCTAACTGGTCAGACCACAGTGATGATGGTTGTATGTGGACATGTGATTTCAGTGAGTTTAATAAGATTCTTTATACTAGTGACTAGAAAATACTTCTGATGTTCTCAATTAAATTAGAGCAGCCAGCGAATGAGAGAAAGAGAGCTGTTAGCTATTAATAGTTGGCAGCCAGTGGACTGAAGGGTCTTGGGTTTGATTCTAGTCAAGGGTACATACCTCAGTTGGAGGCTAGATCCTTGGCCCTGGTAGGAGCAAGCGCAGTAGGCAACCAATCGATGTCTCTTTCTCACATCTATGTTTCTCTCTCTGTGTCCCTCTCTCTCCCTTCCACTCTCTCTAAAAGTGAATGGAAACTAATTTTTGGGTGAGGATTAACTAAAAAAAAAATTAGTGAGAAGAATGGCACTGCCACTTGCATTGAAACCTAAGGCATGTTAGCTGAGTTCTTTAAGGCTTGTTCTTTTCAAGTGAAAAATGAGTTGCAAGGATAAAATTGAGTAATAAAGTTCTTAACACAAAGCGTTGGTATGTGGTGGGCACTCAATATACATGGCCCATTACGATTATAAATACACATGTATGTAAACAATCCTCAGGTGGAAATACAAAGTGTAACATCAACAGAACAATCTAAAGCAGTAAGATGTTAAGAGGAATTGCCCAGGGCCTTCTAATGCTCTATTTCTCCATTTAATCATAAATGCATGGACTTACTAATTTCTGGATAGAAAGATAAAATATCGCAAAGGCACATATTCTCCTGAATTAATCTGAAATTTTTTGAAGTAAAAATCATAAGGATTTTGGGAAACAAAAACTATCCTAAATTTTATCTAAAAATAAATATGCAAAGAAATCAGGAAACAGTAGAAAAGAATATAAGAAGGGGACTTGCTCTGTCAAACAGACAGGCTTCTCAAGCAGTGCGGAATGGGTGCTGGAGTGAGCAGGCCACGGGAGCTGGGCAGCGACATCAGGAACAGGGCTGAGCACACGTGGGACTGAGTGGATCATTATGCGGGCCCTTTAGCAACAAATAGCACTGGGACAGCTGGTCAATTATTGAGGGGAAAACTTTAGATCAATATTTCAGATCTTACCAAAGACATTTTAAATGTATTTAAGATTAATATATTTTACTGTGTCTTTTTCCTTTTGAAAATCTAATGCAGGTGGATTGAAAAATAAAAAATGAGAGAATATAAATAGACTCTATTTACTTTCATGATATAGAGATAGGGAACACTTTCCACATGTTGATGTTTTTTTGGGGTTAGATGTAAAGGAGAAAAAAGTCAGTCCTATGAAGTCCTGAGGAAAGAGCCTGCAGACAGAGAGGTGTGTGTGCCAAGGCCTGAGGTGGAGAAGGGCTCACTGGGTTGAAGGGATGAAATAGGGCCCGTGTGGCTGGAGGAAAGAGGAGAGTATGAGACAGGAAGTTGTGCAGGCCAACAGGGTCCCGAGCCTGCAGAGTCTTGTTCAGGCTGTAAAATTTATTCCAAGTGCCATGAGGCCTTTTAGAGGATTTTAAGTGAAAGATATTTAGCAACTATCTGTTTGTGCATTGACAATAGTACTTCAATAATCAGATATGGCTGTTGTATTTTTGATCAGATGCTTTTTTAGTGCCTAGCACATTTTATTCACTTTTATAAAGATACGTTTTTAAATTTCATTTATTTTTATTTTTATTTTTTTGCAATTTTTTTATTAAGGTATTATATGTGTACATATCTTACCAGTGCCCCACCCACCCACCCACTCCCATACATGCCCTCACCCCCCAATGTTTTGCTTCGGTTGGTTATTCTTATATGCATGCATATAAGCCCTTCAGTTGATCTCTTATATCCCCCATCTCTCCTTAACCTTCCCGCTGTAATTTGACAGTCTGTTTGATGCTTTACTGCTTCTGTATCTATCTTTTTGTTCATCAGTTTATAATGTTTTTTATTATCCACAAATCAGTGAGATCATGTGGTATTTTCTTTCATTGACTGGCTTATTTCACTTAGCATAATGTTCTCTAATTCCATCCAGGTTGCTACAAATGGTAAGAATTCCTTCTTTTTATGGCAGCATAGTATTTCATTGAGTAGATGTACCATAGTTTTCTGATCCAGTCATCTGCTGACCGGTACCTAGGCTGTTTGCAAATCTTAGCTATTGTAAATTGTGCTGCTATGAACATAGGGGTGCATATATCCTTTCTGGTTGGTGTTTCTAGTTTCTTAGGATATATTCCTAGGAGGGGGATTACTGGGTCAAATGGGAGTTCCATTTTAAGTTTCTTGAGGAAACTCCATACTATTCTCCACAGTAGCTTCACCGGTCTGCATTCCCACCAGCAGTGCACGAGGGTTCCTTTTTCTCCACATCCTCGCCAACACTTGTTGTTTGTTGATTTGTTGATGATAGCCATTCTGACAGGTGTGAGATGGTATCGCATTGTCGTTTTGATTTGCATCTCTCGGATAATTAGTGACTTTGAGCATGTTTTCATGTGTCTCTTGGCCTTCCTTATGTCTTCTTTCGAAAAGATTCTATTTAGGTTTGTTGCCCATTTTTTTTTATTGGATCATTTATCTTCCTTTTATTAAGTTGTATAAGCTGCCTGTAGATGTTGGAGATTAAACATTTATCAGTGATAACATTTGCAAATATGTTCTCCCATACAGTGGGGTTTCTTGTTGTTTTGTTGATGGTTTCTTTTGCAGTGCAAAAGCTTTTTATTTTGATGTAGTCCCATTTGTTTATTTTCTCTTTGGCTTCCATTGCCCTAGGGGCAGTATCAGTGAAGAAGTTCTTTCAGCATATGTCTGAGATTCTGCTGCCTGTAGATTCCTCTAGTATTTTTATGGTTTCCAGTATTATGTTTAAGTCCTGTACGGATTTTGAGTTTATTTTTGTGTATGGTGTAATTTGGTGATCTAGTTTCATTTTTTGCATCTATCTGTCCAATTTTCCCAACACCATTTATTGAAGAGACTGTCTTGACTCCATTGTAGGTTCATGCCTCCTTTGTCAAATATTAATTACACATAGTGGTTTGGGTCAATATCTGGATTCTCTATTCTATTCCACTGACCTATATGTGCCAGTACCAGTCAGTTTTGAGGACAGTGGCTTTGTAATACAGCTTGAAATCTGGCATTGAGATCCCTCCTACTTTATTCTTCTTTCTCAGGATTGCTCTGGCTGTTTGAGGTCTTTTTTTATTCCAGATGAATTTTTGGAGAGTTCTTTCTAGGTCTGTGAAATATGCCATTGGTATTTTCATGGGGAGTGCATTGAATCTATAGATTGCTCTGGGTAGTATGGACATTTTAATGATGTTGATTCTACCAATCCATGAACAGGATATGTTCTTCCATCTGTTTACGTCTTCCTGTATCTCTTTTTTTCAGTGTATGTAGTTTTCCGCATATAGGTCTTTTACCTCCTTGGTTAAGTTTATTCCTAGGTTATCTTAATTTTTTTGGTGCGATGGTAAATGGGATTGCTTTTTTAGTCTCTCTTTCTGTAAGTTCACTATTGGTGTATAGAAATGCTATAGATTTCTTGGCATTAATTTTGTATCCTGCTACATTGCCAAATTCATTTATTAAGTCTGTTAGTTTTTTGATGGAGTCTTTTGGGTTTTTTATGTATAATATCATGTCATCTGCAAATAAGGACAGCTTTACTTCTTCTTTTCCAATTTGGATGCCTTTTATTTCTTCTTCTTGTCTAATTGCAATGGCTAATACTTCCAGTACTATGTCAAACAGGAGTGGTGAGAGTGGGCATCCCTGTCTGGTTCCTTTTCTTAGGGGAAATGGTTTTAGTTTTTGCCATTGAGTATGATGTTAACTATGGGTTTATCATATATGGCTTTTATTATGCTGAGGTATGATCCTTCTATTCCCACCTTGTTGAGAGTTTTTATCAAGAAAGGGTGTTGGATTTTGTCAAATGCTTTTTCTGCATCAATTGATATGACTATGTGATTTTTCTCTCAATTTGTTTATGTGATGTATCACGTTTATTGATTTGCAGATATTGTACCATCCTTGCATCCCTGGTATAAATCCTACTTGGTCATGGTGTATGATCTTTCTGATGTACTGCTGGATCCGATTTGCTAGAATTTTGTTGAGGATTTTGCCATCTACGTTCATGAGGGATATTGGCCTGTAATTCTCTTTCATTGTGTTGTCTTTATCTGGTTTTGGTATTAGGGTGATGCTGGCTTCATAGAAGGAGCTTGGAAGTATTCCTTCCTCTTGAATTTTTTGGAATAGTCTGAGGAGGATAGGTTTTAGTTCTTCCTTGAATGTTTGGTAAAAGTCTCCTGTGAAGCCGTCTGGCCCTGGGCTTTTGTTTGCCGGAAGCTCTTTGATGACTGCTTCAATTTCTTCCATAGTTACTGGCATGTTGAGCTGTTTAGATTCTTCCTGATTGAGTTTTGGAAGGTTATATTTTTCTAGGAATATGTCCATTTCCTCCAGGTTGTCTAGTTTGTTGGAATAGAGTCGTTCGTAGTATTTTTTAACAGTCCTTTGTATTTCGGTGGGATCTGTTGTTATTTCACCTCTTTCATTTCTGATTTTGTTTATTTGGGTCCTCTCTCTTTGCTTCTTGGTGAGCCTGGCTAGAGGTTCATTAATCTTGTTTATCCTTTCAAAGAACCAGCTCTTGGTTTTGTTGATCTTTCGTATTGTTTCTTTGGTCTCTATGTCGTTTTTCTCCGCTCAGATTTTTATTATTTTCTTCCTTCTGCTTACACTGGGCTTTTCTTGTTGCTCTTTTTCTAACTCTTTGAGTTGTAGGGTTAGGTAATTTATTACCATCGTTACTTGTTTTTTGCAGTAGAGCTATGAACTTCCCTCTCAAGACTGCTTTCGCTGTGTCCCATAGATTTTGGATTTTTGTGTTTTCATTGTCATTTGTTGCCATGATGTTTTTTATTTCTTCCTTGATCTCTCTGGTAACCCAGTCATTGTTTAATAGCATGCTGTTTAGTCCTCCATGTGTTTGATTTATTTGGATTGTTTTTATTGTAGTTGATTTCCAGTTTTACGCCACTGTGGTCTGAGAAGATGCTTGATATGATTTCTATCTTCTTGAATTTGAAGAGACTTTGCCTATGTCCCAACATATGGTTTATCTTTGAAAATGACCCATGTGCACTTGAGAAGAATGTATATTCTGTGGCTTTGGGGTGAAATGTTCTGAAGATGTCAATTCCATCTGGTCTAGTGAGTCATTTAGGATTGATGTTTCTTTGCTGATTTTTGTTTAGAGGATTTGTCCAATGGTGATAGTGGGGTATTAAAGTCTCCTACTATGATTGTATTGCTGCCAATCTCTCCCTTGATATCCTCCAGGAGTTTTTTTATGTATTTGGGTGCTCCTGTATTGGGTGCATATATGTTTACCAGAGTTATTTCTTCTTGTTGGATTGCTCCTTTTAGTATTATGAAGTGGCATTCCTTATCTCTTGCTATGTCCTTCACTTTCAGATCTAATTTGTCAGATATAAGTATTGCTACCCCAGCTTTTTTTTCATTTCTATTTGCCTGGAAGACCTTTTTCCATCCCTTCACCCTCTGTCTGTGTGAGTCTTTTCTTCTGAGGTGGGTTTCTTGTAGATAGCAGTTATATGGGTCTTGTTTTCTTATACAATCCGTTACCCTATGTCTTTTGATTGGGGCATTTAATCCATTTACATTTAAAGGTATTATTGATAGGTACTTATTTGTTGCAATTTTTATTTTTTACTTCTGTGTTCCTTCTTTGCTTCCTATTTCACTTTTTTTACAGCAGACCCTTTAGCATTTTTTGCATTGCTGGTTTGGTGGTAATAAATTCCCTTAGTCTTTTTTTGTCTGTGAAGCTCCTGATTTCACCTTCAATTTTGTTTGATAGCCTTGCTGGGTACAGTATTCTTGGATTCAGACCCTTCCTTTACATGACTTTGTATATTTCTTTCCATTCCCTTCTGGCCTGATGAGTTTCTGTTGAGAAATCATTTGCTAGTGTGATGGGGGTTCCTTTGTATGTAACTTTCTGTCTCTCTCTTGCCGCTTTTTAGATTCTTATTTTGTCATTGGTGTTTGCCAATTTAATTATAATGTGCCTTGGCATTGGTCTTTTGGGGTTCATTTTGCTTGCAACTCTGTGTGCTCCATGGATTTGTGTGGGTTTTTTTCTTCCCTATATCATGGAAGTTTTCTGTCATTATTTCTTCAAACAGGTTTTCTATTCCTTGCTCAGTTTCCTTTCCTTCTGGAACCCCTATTATGCGGATGTTGTTTTGTTTCATGTTGTCCCAAAGTTCCCTTAGGCTCTCCTCATGCTTTTTAATTTTTTTTCTAGAAGCTGCTCTACTTGGGTATTTTTTTCCATCTTGTCTTCTAGCTCACCTATGCAGTCCTCTGCTTCTTCTGGTCTACTCTTGATGCTTTCTATTGAGTTCTTTACAGCAGCGGTGTCATTTTTCATTTCTTCTTGGTTCTTCTTCATTTCCTCTTAGCTCTTACTCATATTGTCGAATTTGTCTTCCATTCTTTCAGCCACCTTATGACCATTTCTCTGAATTCCTTCTCTGGAAGGTTGCTTGCCTCCATTTCGTTTACTTCCTTTTCTGGTGATGCTTGCTTTTCTTTCATATGTGGGCTGTTCTTTGTCTCCCCATGGTCTCTCTTCTCTGGGTGTCTGATTATGTAGTTCTCTCTCTCCTGCGTTGATTTAAAGGCACAAAATACAACACAACCAGGTACAACACACAAGGCACTGAACAGAAATGTATTCACGATATTAATAACCTCCAATAAAGTTGCCCACCAGAGATAGGCAAATTGGGGAATAGGGGAGAAAGAAGAAGAGGAAAAAGAAAGAAAGAAAAAAAAAGGAGTGTCAAAATGAAATTGCGAAAAGGAAAAAAAAAGTAAGAGAGACAAGAAAGAGACTAAGAGAGAAAGGGAAACAAACTATATATATGGGGAGAAAACT
Organism: Plecotus auritus; assembly: GCF_963455305.1. Classification (NCBI taxonomy): domain Eukaryota; kingdom Metazoa; phylum Chordata; class Mammalia; order Chiroptera; family Vespertilionidae; genus Plecotus; species Plecotus auritus. Next base: position 44,021,625 of record NC_137774.1, read on the forward strand.
GCAATAGAACAACCATTAATCCCAGCAAATGCCAGCAGCAAGTACCTGGGGATTAATACAAACTACAACACCATCTAATATCAAGTGAGGCAAGGGAAAACAGAAGCAAAAAACAAACAGAAACAAAGAAACAAAAAAAACAAATGAACAAAAAAAAGAAAAAGCAAAACAATCCCACAAAAAATCATAGAAATTCGATACAATCAACATTCAAGCAAACAACAAAAGGACAGAAAGACAATTTTTGGATAGTTAAGACAGTGAAGAGAGAGGTGTGTATGGACTTGGAGCAGGGGATTGGAGATTAGATATATAAGTAGGGTGAAATTTTAACGGGGTAAACAGAAAGAATAGGGAAAATCTAAAGCAGGAAAGGGGTAAGATAAACAGGACACCAAAAGGGGAAAGGTTAGGAAGAGAGTGATTACATAAAGGTAGAACTGAGATAGAGTAAAACGATCCTAAAGGAAAAATGAAACTATAATGTAGAACACTAATCCCAAAGTAAAATAAAGAGAAAATAAGATGATAATTTTTTTTTAAAAAAAAGGTAAAATAATAGTAGTAATGATACTGATTGAATATAAAAATGTAATAATTAAAAAGGTAACATCAAGTGACGAAAAAAGAAAAAAATATTTTCTTGAGTAAAAGATGCAAAAAATGAAAATAAAAAAATAAAAATAAAAAATAAAATAAATAAAATGTGCAGTAGTGAAGGTCATTCGCTTCCTCTATTGTTCTTTTTGGCATGCCTGTTTCTCAGTCTGGACAGTATTGCACTTCCCTGCATTCTACTGCTCCTCAGTGTTGTAAGCCAGTCCTGATTTTTAAGCAGGCGGTGTGTCTTAATTTCTCCTATTCCTTTATTTTTGATTACACAAGAGTCAATTTGTGATTCAGCCCCTGGGTGGCAGTGTTTCTGGATTGACTTCCAGATCTCTTTGGCCTCTCTAGCCTGTATTTACATCCTTCTTTCCCTGTGGCACTCAATACCGGTTTGTGGAAGTGGGCTGCCTCAGAGCTGGCTCTCTGATGGTCCCTCCCTGCTCTGATCCCCAGGTTCCAGAAAAACACTTTCCCCTGCAGTCTCCCAGGGTGTCCCCAACTGGGTGATACTCTGTAGTGGGCTTAGTAATAAGAAGCAAGGATTTGAAGAGGAAAAAGCCCAAGTGTGTGAACAATGGGTCTGCGCGCAAATCTAAGCAGCCGGCACACCTTTGAAATTCTTAGGCTGTCCATGCATGTCAGATCAAAATGGCTTGCTTTTTAGAGACTCCTTCTGTTAGCAGCTCTGAGGACCCCCTTCCACATTCACGGATCCCACCAGCCCCAACAGCCACGGATTTTCCTAGGCATAGACTTCCCTGGTCCTCCAACTGCCACAAAACGCGCGTTCCTCTCTCCTGCTGGGACCAGAGACCTCACCTTACCCCAGGCGAAATCTGACCTTTCTCTGGTGGAGTGTAGAGCTCCTCTGAATCCGCATGTTTGCGCCAATTGGGGACTGGTGTTCTGGGGCTCACCGCTGTTCCATGGGTGCCGCAGTTGTGTTTTAGGCTTCCGATAAGCTCCACTTTCCCTTTCAAGATGGCGCAGACTCTGCGTCTAGCCAGTAGCTCCGGGAGGGGTCCCAGCTGCAGTGGGGGCTGCCCAGTCGGGGGAACCCCATCTAGCAGTCCCCCACCTTTTCCTGGAGTTTAGCTGTCCCTTAACTTGCCAACAAACACTCCTTGTGCGACCCTCAGCTGTTCTCTCTTTCTGCTCTGGAACAAGGCTCGGAACACATCTGTCTATTCCGCTGCCATTTTTTCCCCCTGCATAAACATAGATTTAAAAATAGCTCTCATTTATCCACTGCAAAGCATGACAGTTGCAGCCTGGATAACTAAAATACACAGATATGTAAATAGACTCCAAACTATGGAGATCACATAAAGCTATTTTTTATACAGAAATATAATCTTGGAGTCATGGAAACAGAGATAGATGCAACATTCTGCTGTCAGATGCAGCATTCTGCCCTGGGTACATTTTTCTAGTTTTCAGAAAGCACATACCTCTGAGAGGTATAAAGGCTTTCAGGTATATGAAACTTCTGTCCATCTCCATTGGGAATGGCAAAACAGGTCCTAGCCACAAGATAGTCTTAAAATTAATGGTGCCAAACTTCTCTATTACCTACTTTATATTGGGACCAGGTAGGTGGGGTAACAAAAGAAGATTGAATTCTTTCTTGAGGGACTCAGGGTCAGGTTTCTCCCACTTGGTGAATATGTACCCCAAAAGAGGACTCTCAAATTACTGTGGGCTGGTTCTCCATCTATAGAGAGACGTAAGAGCAAGCCAAGTGTTAGAGGCATCTCTGCATGTGTCTGGGCTGTTTGGGGCCATTCTGAGTAGGTGGGTACCCTGTGAAGCCATCTCTCAGGCTTTCGTGGAAGGTAATGAAGAAAAGATGATTAGCAAACGTTTGGTCAGTCTCAAGGTTAGTTTCCTCCTGGAATTTTTCTTTAAAATCATTACTTTCCTTTTTGGTTCAGTATCTGGTTCATTTATTCTATGTATGTATGTAAGTATTCTGGAAAAAGCATATGTAAGCATCACTGATTTCATTAAAAAGAAAAAAAAACCCACTCAATTAACAGGTGAATTGGGGAAGATTTGATAAGCAAACCATATCCTATCTCAGTGGTTGGCAAACTGCGGCTTGTGAGCCACATGCGGCTCTTTGGCCCCTTGAGTGTGGCTCTTCCACAAAATACCACATGCAGGCGTGCACGTACAGTGCGATTGAAACTTCGTGGCCCATGTGCAGAAGTCGGTTTTCGGCTCTCAAAAAAAATTTCAGTCGTTTTACTGTTGATATTTGGCTCTGTTGATTAATGAGTTTGCCGACCACTGTCCTATATAATAAAGAGGGAATATGCTAATTGACCATCACTCAGTCACAAAGATGGCTGCACCCACAGCTGAGGCCAAGTTCCCATAAGGAGCCTTAACAAGCAATCAGCAGGGACCTGAGGCTACACCCTCCCCTGCCCCCGTGGGGCTTTACAGGGAACCTCAGGCTGTGCCCCCTGCCCTGGCGTCAGGCTGGGGAACCTCAGGTCACACCCCCGCCCCAGTGCCAGGCCAGGGGACCTGAGGCCACACTCCCCGCCCAGCGGGGCTTGATGGGGGACCTCAAGGTGCCCTTCCCGTCCTGGTGTTGGACTAGGGGACCTCAGGCCATGCCCCCCACCAGGTGGGGCTTGACAGGGGACTTCAGGCCATGCCCCCCTCCCCAGCACCAGGCCGGGGGACCTCAGACCGCACCCCCCGCCCAATGGGGCTTGACAGGGGACCTCAGGCAGCGCCCCCCTGCCTGCCTGGGCTTAACAAGGGACCTCAGGTCGTGCCCCCCACCCAGTGGTGCTTGACAGGGGACCTCAAGGTGCACCCCCAGTGCTGGGTCAGGGGAACTCAGGCTGCGCCCCTGCCCAGCGGGGCTTGACAGGGGAACTGAGGCTGCGACCCCTCCCAGTGCTGGGCTGGGGGACCTGAGGCTGGGCCCCCCATCCAGTGCTGGGCCGGGGGACTGAGGTTGTGCCCCCCCACCTGGCAGGGCTTGATGGAGGACCTCAAGGCACGCCTCCTGCCCCGGTCTGGGCTGGGGGACATCAGCCCCCCCCCCCCCATCCTGGCACCGGGTCAGGGGACCTGAGGCTATGCCCCCTGCCGGGCAGGGCTTGACAAGGGTGGGACTGGCCGGGTCTGGATCTAGCCCAATGAGGGGGGTGGCCAGGTCTGGGTCTCTCATGATTTCGAGGCTCATGTGGGTGGGCGGGGACTTGACTCTGGGTCCCGTGGTGTGCCCCAGACTGACAGGAGGAAGGTTTTCTTATACATTTTACTAATTTTCTTTCATCTCTGACACTTCTATTATAGAGAAAGGGCAAATAGCAATATTAAATTATTTTCTCTAATTAATCCCCTTTTAATGTGCACAAATTTCATGCACCGGGTCACTAGTATATATATATATATTCCCATAACATTCCCTAGTTGGAAGGAAACAGGTTTTGATTAAAAAACAGGCATTTGTAGGGAAGCTTTATTCTGATGGTGAAAGCAATTAGTTGGGTACAGTTAAGAACAAATAAAGTAGCCTTAGTATATACAGGGTACTTAGTGGCTTCTTCCCCACCACCCCCCCTTTTAAAAATAGATTTTTATTGATTTCAGAGAGGAAGGGAGAGGGAGAGATAGAAACATCAATGATGAGAATCATCAATTGGCTGCCTCTTGTATGCCCCCTACTGGGGAATAGAGCCTACACCTGGGCATGTGCCCTTGACCAGAATGAAACCTGGGACCCTTCAGTCTGTAGGCCAATGCTCTATCCCCTGAGCCAAACTGGCTAGGGCAGTGGCTTCCCTTTTAATGATAATTTAAAATTCTCCCAAAGTATCAGTGAGAAGGAGAAACACTCGTGGAGCAAACCTATGCTTGTTTTTGTTTGTTTACTTTTATTAAATCCTATTTCAGTTTCCTATAATCCTTAAAGTGGGAAGACTTCTCTATAGGAATTTTCTTACAACCTTATTTAGTAATTCTGCTGCTGTGCTCCCAGAAACCAGGAGTATATTAATTGGAATAGGTTAGAATTGCCAGGATTGCATGTTCTATCAGTTAAATTTCTCTGTGAACTAATCAGGGCCATAGAGAAAATCGAGAACAATTGCTGGTTCCACTCTGGCTGAGAGCAGTTTCTCTCCAATGGGAGCTGGTAGAATTCCTATTCTCATTTTCCCATTAAATCAGTAGGGAGGGGTAGTGGAGGGGACAGAAGGGGAAGGAAGAAGGGAAGGGAAAGAACATGTCTGGACAAGGAAGCTCAGAGAGTAAAAGATGTAGTAGAAGTGCTATAGAAGGGGGAGATGGGGTGTTAGCATTTATTAGCTTCAGGAGAGTTCAGAGATAAACTCTGAAATTTCTTATTTCTTTTTTAAAGAGAATTTATCTGTGCTTCTCCTTAGAAGTTTCTAATTTCCAAATCAAGATATGTGTCCCATTCATTCAATCAGCTTAATTTTCAGGCCAGGATTTTTCTAGTTTTTTTTTTTTGTTGTTGTTGTTTGTTTGTTTGTTTGTTTGTTTTGCCTGTGAAAAATTAATTTAGGCACCAAAGACAATTGTATGTTGACCATTTTTCAGTTGATATTTTCTAGTTAAATCTTCCCATTTCTGTAAAGCACTTGCAAGTCAAGGCTCCCTATCAGGGATATTAATGAGGGCTGGAGTCTGGGAGTTCCCAGCCGTGGAGGCACAACTTCCCATGTTAACTAGAGGTGTGTTTGCTGCTGTTGTTTTTATTGTTGTTTGGTGTCTGCAGAGTCTCAGCACATTTTTGAGGGTGTGATGTAGTGGGTTGAAGTGTGTTGGTTTGTGGGTTGAGCTGCACGATGCTCACTTCCTAGAGTCTCATTCAACCCTCTTATGTGCCTCGGTTTCTCTCCCTGCTGTGTAAAACAACCAGAAGGGCTACCAGTGCAGGTGGACCACACCTGATTAGTGCTCCCCATGAAGAGCGAGTTTGTTTAGTTACAGTTGTGTGGGAGTTTCCCTATGGGACTCGGGCATGTTGTGAGGAATGACCTCTGACACATCCGCAAAGATCCTCAGTTGTCTAAGAACACCTGAGATTCCTGGGGGAGGGAGGATGTGCCCCTTTATCTTCCGAGCTGAACAAGATCAGCTCTCATTTATACAGCCAAGGTTTTTTCCCCAGTCTCTCAAAAGGCAATTCCAATAGAAAACACAGAACCAGGCCCATTTTTCCTCCTGTCTCTCCTTAGCCTGGGATCTGTCAACCGTCAACCTTAGTTCCACCAAGAGTATTCAAAAATACGCCTCAAATAAAGTCAGCAGCACAAGCAAGGGAAGGTCCTGGATCCAAGAGACAACTCACACAAGTTCACCCAACGGGCAGGAAACTGGTGGGTCAATGGGCTCTTTGCTGCAGCACCAGGTGTAGGTCTGCAGGGTGGTGCTGGGCAAGATTTTCTGAGATCCTGCTGTATTGTGCCAAGTAAACGTCAATGTAAGAAGCAGTCAAAACTGTGAACGATTGTTGAGATTTTATCTGAGCCAAACTGTCAATTGCCTTGAAGCAAAATCTCAATGGATTGAAATAATGCTCTGGAGAATGGCAGTTTTCACCTTATTTAAGATATTACAGTCAAAAGTGAAGATGTATGTAGGTTGCATGAAATCCATTGGTGATAGATTGGATAAAAAGTAAAATGATAGACACATACTTCTTTTCCATAGGTGGATATAGGATAGAACAGCCAACAATGAACTCAATAACAATGAGGGGATTTGTGGTCTCCGCAGAGCACAGAGTGTCCAAAACAAGGAAAATCCCTGTGACATTCCAAAGCTATATTCTTGTAGATTCCAAAAGACAATAGATAGGCTCAGTTAAGGTAAAGATTGACCTTTTTTTAGAGAAGATTCCAGCCTATGACATGGCGATCCATCATAAACTGCTTTTAGTTAAAAAGTTTTAACTTCAGAACATCCTTTGTGATAATTTTAGGTCTCTGAAGGCCTTCCCTGACCTAATCACAAGTTAGCAGGTGGCCACTTTTTGTGTGACCACATTCTTCTTCCATCACTTATGCCCCACCTCTTGCCACCAATCATGTCCCTCTTCTGTCGCATCACAGGAGGACAAACCATCAACTCTGAGTAGGAAAAGGACCAGTACAGTGCCAGCAGCTGCAGCTTCCTCACGAACTCTGGGCCTGGCCAGCACATCCACTGTGCTCAAAACACAGGTACCCCAGAAGCTGTTCGCCACCTGGGAGGTGGACTGCTCCAGCCCCACCTGTGTGCCCAGGTGGTGCAGCCTCACTTTAAAGAAGCTAGTAATCTTCAAGGAGCTGGCGAAGGACCTCATCTCTGTGGTGATTTCCGTGAAGATGCAGGACTCCAAGGGCATCCTGAGGTCCCAAGAGATTGTGCTGCCTCCGAGTGGACCAGTGGAGACCGACCTGGCACTGACCTTCTCCCTGCAGTACTCCCACTTCCTCAAGGGAGAAGGCAACAAGCTATAGATCATGCTGGAGCAGAGGAAGCGCTGTAAGAACAGGACTGTCCTGGGCTACAAGACACTGGCCACGGGCACCATCCACATGGCTGAGGTAATGCAGCAAAACCCCAAACATGGCCAAATGCTGAGCCTCTACAGCAGCGTCAAGGAGTCCTCCACCAAGGTGGCCGAGATCTGGATCTCCTCCCTGTGCAGTCAGCCCATCGAACATGAGGACGGTGCCATGCAGGCCAGCCAGAAGGCCAGGTCTGCAGGTAACTACACCGAGGGGCAGGATGAGAGCTCCTTTTCTGAGCGGGAGGCCAGCTGCAGTAGAAAGCACAGACAGGACCTGCACAAGGATGACTTTGAGAAGGGGGAGCCAAAGAAGCAGCGGCAATCAATACGAGGAAACTTGAAGCGAAAAGTCCTGGCGCTGTTTCACAGGTCCAAAGTGTCAGAGAGGGACCGTCAGTCTGACATGATGGGGAACCCCAGGAAAAGTGACCCATACATGGAGGATGATGAGAGCGTCCTCAGCATCCCCAGGCCCAAGCTCAGGCCATATTTTGAAGGCCTGTCAGACTCCAGCTTGCAGATGGAGATGTGGGGCAGCCACAGTGACAGGACCCAAACAGAGCCTCTGAGTCTGGCCCACATGCCAGAGAAGGCATGGGCCCTGGAAGGCAAGCAGCCACGTGAGAGTGACAATGCATTTGTGGCCTACAGCATACCCACCAGCAAGGTGGACAAAATCCGGATGGTCTCTCTGTCCAGGCCGCCCATCAACCACAAGGACAGCACCAGGCAAGCCAGTCCAAGGCTTAGTCCTCGGATAACTACTCTGAGTGCAAGTGTGAGGACTTCTTCTCGAAGCTGGAGGCCAGCTCCAATGACACCCACAGGCAGGATCAGGAGGAGGATGACTTCAACGAGGGGAATCCGGTAGTCAGAAGGAGGACCATGACCGGGCAACAGAACTACCACCAGAAAGTCCTGTTATGGCTGCACACAGTCCAAGTGTTGGAGGAGGTCCTGGATCCCGAGCAGGACCATGGGGAGCATGTCCCAGAGGTAGAGGAGGACCTGGACCTCCTGTATGACATGCTGGAGAACCCCAGTGACAGTGGCCCAGACATTGAGGACGATGACAGCGTCCCCAGCACCCCCACACCTAAGCTCAGGCCATACTTCGAAGGCCTATCTAGTGGCCCAGACATGAAGGACAATCACAGTGTCCTCAGCAGCCCCAATCCCGAGCTCAGGCCATACATCAAAGGCCTGTCAGACTCCAGCTTGCAGATGGAGATATGGGGCCTCCACAGTGCCAGGATCCGAAAGGAGCCTCTGAGTCTGGCCCACCTGCCTGAGAACACATGCGCCCCGGGAGGCAAGCAGCCAAGCCACAGTGACTCCAACTTTGTGGCCGACAGCACACCTACCACTAAGGTGGACAAGATCCAGATGGCCTCCCTGTCCAGCCAGCCCATCGATCATGAGGCCAGGCAGGCCAGCACCAAGGCCCAGACCTCACCTAATGACTCTGCTGGCCCGTCTGAGAGCTTCTTCTTTGAGAAGATGGCCAGCTACAATGCCACCCACAGGCAGTCCCAGGAGAAGAACTTTGAGGAAGGGAACCTAATAGTAAGAAGGAGGTGCATGATCAGGCAACAGAATTACCACCAGAAAGCCGTGGCATCTATATTCATGGTTCAAGTGTCGAAGGAGTTCGTGTCCTCAGAACAGGCCCTTGTGAAGCATGTTCCCAAAGTGGAGAAGGCCCAGGACCGTCGGTATGACATTGTGGAGAGCTCCAGCGAGAGTAGCCTAGGCATGGAAGATGATATCAGCGTCCCCAGCACCCCAAAGCCCAAGCTCAGGCAATACTTTGACAGCATGTTAAGTAATAGTGGCTCTGACTCAATGGCCCACAGAATTTGCTCCCCTGGGGAGGAGCTGGCACAGCTGGAGGACAGCCGGGAGGCAGAGTCCTCCACCTGGGGTTGGTTCACCAAGAAGCTGCCATCCGTAGTGCGCTTCACCAAGTCTCCAGTCATCCCCTCCAGCACGTCCAAGAGGAAGCAGGCTGGCCACCAGGGCTGCACCACATCCCTGAATGAGTGGTTCAACAGACCAGACAACGAGGACCCAGAATCACAGAGCCAGGGGCAGATCCCCAGGAAGCTCGTATGTGACCAGCTAAACAACATCCTCATTTCCCACGACAAGCTGCCCAAGAACATCATCCTGGTTAACACCTCAGACTGGCAGGGCCAGTTACTTTCGGACATCCTGCAGGGGCACATGCTGCCTGTGGTGTGCACTTGCTCCACAGATGACATCCAGGAGGCCTTCAGCATCATCGTCTCCTGGATGCAGAGATACTGCAACTGCACTTCCCAGGCCCTGACGCCTGTGAAGATCGTGGTGGCAGGAGCACAGCCCTATTTCAGCGCTGTGCTGGGGGTCTTTGTGGAGCAGCTGTCCCACCAGCCACCCCAATGGCTGGACTACATGCGCTTCCTGGTCATCCCACTGGGTTCCCACCCCTTGGCCAGCTACCTGGGCTCCATGGATTGCCGCTACTACAACTTCTTCCAGGACCTGTACTGGTGGGACATGTTCAACAACCTGGAGTCTCTGAACACCTTTCAGGACATACAGGACGTTGTGTCAAGAATCACAGAGTATGTTGCAGGGGCCAACTGTGTCTACCTGCTGCCCATCGCAGAGGCCGTGCTAACTGTGTCTACCTGCTGCCCATCGCAGAGGCCGTGCTCATGTCTAAGCAGCAGCGCCCCAACGAGAACTCCTCAAAGAAGTTCATCCCCTTTGTGGGGGCAGTGAAGGTTGGAAGAGTGGAACCATCTTCAGCCATGTCAGGAGACTCAAATGATGGGGCCCCCTCATGCTCCAGTGAGCTTCTGTCCCCTGCCAGAAAGGCCTCATCCAACACACTCTCCCCCCCATCAATGAGTGGGAGCCTGTCCTCCCCCAGCAAGAGTGTCCATGCAGAGATGATGGAGCTGCAGGTGGATTACTGGATGGCAGCCCAGCCAATAGACACGAAGAGAGTCGTGGAGAAGAAAGACCTGCCTACTGCCAAAAACACACTCAAGGGCTTCTTCCAGTCTGTCCAGGTCAGCAGGCTGCCCCAGCAGTGGTGAGGGCACAGCAATATCTGCCATGTCCATGACAGTGGTCACCAAGGAGAAGAAAAAGAAGGTGCCCAAGAAAACCAAGGACGAGGATGTGGAGTCCAAAAGCCAGTGCACCCAGGGCATCAGTCGCCTGGTTTGCAAGGCCAAGCACCAGCAGAACATGCTGCCAGTCATCAACGATGGTGTGGAGTGGAACGACGTGACGTTCTTCCAGCTGGCAGCCCAGTGGCCTTCCCACGTCAAGCACTTCCCCATCTGCATCTTTGGACACTCCAATTCCACCTTCTAGCCCTGCCCCTCCCCCTGCCCTTCACCCTGCCTTGGCCTTGCCCAGAAGGACCCAGCTGCTTTTCTGTGAACAGTTCAGTTTACTACAGACACAGACCCTGGAAACCCAAAGAGAAACCATTTTGGGTTCGAATGAACTCACAGCCTGGAACCTAAGGGGGTTGCCCCTCACTGGGAGCTCCTCACTGCTCTGTTTAATAACCAGAATGCTCTGGCGGGTGGGAGTCAGGAAGGCAGTGTTGAGCTGGAGAATCATGGGAGATGTGTTTTGGCCTTAAGATGCCCAACACTCCCAGCGAGAAGGTTCTGGCCTTGAAGACCTGCCCTTCCTGGAAGCCAGGACTCTGCTTCCCTGGGGAGCCAGCTCCAGTCTGTGCCCAGACTCAGAGCTGGGTGGCAAGAGATCAAGGGCGGGCCTCTGATTGTGGGCATCTGAGCAGAACATGGAGGCTGGTCAGCCCAGCCCTGGGATCCAGCTGCCAACCAGCCAATTGCCCCCAGAACCACATTCATGGGTTCCCAATGAACTTCAGCCTCACAGGGAGAAAAAAAAAAAAAAAAGACCTGTATGGTGCACATCGCCCTGGCACACTGGCTAGAGGTCGAATTTCTGAGCAGGAAACCCACCTTCGTTCCTGTCTGTTACTACAGAACATTTGCTACCACCTAACAGCTGTAGGACCAATTATTTACCAGGTGAGCCCCTCCCCCTCCAGAGCACATGGTCACCAGGCCACCTGTTGGCTGTTTGCCTTCAGGTCACTGCACTCTCTGAGTGTTTGCTCCTCTGAACCCTCAGTGAACCCGGGAGCAAGCCCATAGGGTTATTGTAGGGACTGGCTGGGGTCCTCCTGGTAAGTTTTCTCTGGGTGCCTAGACAGTGGAGAGGTCTGCTGAAGGGGCTGTGATTTAGCCAATTGGGCATTTTCTCTTCCTGTTGAGGAAGCCTCTGCCAAATTTGTGATTCTCTTTGGAGCCTTGGGCTAACTCTTTTCTCATTTCATAAAGAGATTGGAGATCCCATTAGGGGTCCCTGTCCCAGGTGAATCCAGATCAGAGAGGCCAGGGGTGAGCAGTGGGGCCCCAGGGTCACCCAGCTATCTGAGATGGGGCTGGTTTGGGCTCATTCATTCAGCAAATATATTAAAAGCCCCGCCAGGTACAGACACATATCTAGGCACAGACCATAATCCAGTGCACAGAGCAGATCCTAAGTCTGCACTCCAGAGCTTCCTTCTAGTCAGGAGCGATTCAGTCACACTAGGCTGCACAGGCTCGTAGTGTCCACAGGACAGCCGATGTGACGTCCTCCTGGCCACCTCTACCTGTGGCTGCATCTTCCCGTATTGTGAAGAGGAAGGTGAACCTCTGTTCCAGCAGAAAACGTGAGTCAGTTTTGGGTCAGAGCCAGGAAGGGCGTATGGGGACTGTGAATTCAAGGTGCTGGCAGAACCCTGGATCCCACACACGGTGGGATTTCTGCAAGAGGGCGGAGGTCTGAGGGCTTCACCTAGAAAAAAGGACACATCAGAGAGCTGTGTATGTGGATATGGGTGGTGTGGACAAGCAGTGGGAGCTCAGTGAGAGAGTCAAACCCTAGGAAATTCATACCCTTCCTCTCCTAATCCCAGCCCTGCCTGCACCCCTATCCAGGGACCTTGCTCACTAATCTGGTAGAACCTCCTCAGTGGCAGCTTGGCAGGTGTACCCCACCCTGTGGGAGTTGAATTTCAGTGGGAGGCAAAGAACCACATGGGACAGCTAGTGAATTATGCAGCATGTAGGAGCAGGAGCCAAAGTTTGAGGTGATAGAAAGGCCCTGGGGTTTGTTTGTTCGCTCATTGGTCAGTATTCCTGAAGCACCTGCTCTGTGCCAATGAGTGACATGAACAGGGTGGACACCAGCCCTCTCAGTCCTAATGGGAGGGAATAGGGACAAGGAGACCATATCAGGTTCCCTTGAAGAAGGGGACAGGTGGTTCCCTCATTGATCCAGAGCTGTCAGTTAGGAGTGCTTTCTGCAAGCCCCTCCTGCATGACCAGGCGAGTCTCTGCCAGGATTGCCAGACTGAAGGTGGACAAGGAGTAGGTCTGGCTTCTGGGTGGGCAGGAGCTGGAGGCAAAGGACCTCTGGGAGGGCCATGTGGAAGGAAAGGGCACACCTCAGACTCTGCTGCCCACCTCTCTCTCTCCCCAGGGCCATCTCCTACACCCTGGGCATCTGGCTGGACCAGCACCTCCAGAATTTCCCAGCCTGATGATGCTGTTGGCCTCCATAGAGCTCAACTTTCCAGTCCCTGACCTGCCAAACCAGGCCCAGTGCCTCCAGTCACGGCGGGAGCACCTGAGCCCACTGAGGCCGAGACAGGAGGAGGAGGAGGCCTCTGGGGGTGGTGTGGGTGAGTGTGCCTTTGGAAGGCACACAAAAGGCAGTGAGGGTGGTAATATGTCCTCTTCTTGGATCTGCAGAACCAGCTCCAGAGCAACATCAGGAAACCCCTCCAGAGGCAACGCCACCCAAGTGGCCTCTCCAGAGCCAGAGCCGGATCCAGGCCCAACTTTTACTGAACTTCAAGAGGCAGAAGAACCACCTACAGCATTTGCGCAAGTCACCGAGCTCCTGCGAGGACTGTGGTGCCAGATCCCGGGCCACAGCACGTGTTAGCTGCCAGGGCAGAGAGGGCAGCCCACCCCCATTTAGATGCAGTGTTTAAAGTTTTGTGTTCATGTTACATATGCTTATAATTTTACTATATTTCTTATGATATTTAGTAACATAGAGTGTATTGTAGAGAACATTTAATGAAATACTTCTAAACATAACCTTAATATAGATTCTATAAAATTTATCCCTATAAACCCTCAGAGCTTTGAGCAAGTCTGTTTTTATGGACCCTGACCCACGCAAGTGAGAACTGTCCTCACCTTCTTCACCTGCCCTTCCTGGAGCCAGGACTCTGCTTCCCAGGGAGCTGGCTCCACCCTGTGCCCAGACTCAGAGCTGGGTGGCCAGAGGCCAAGGACTGGCCTCCCATGGGGGGCATCCTCAGCCCAATATGGAGGCCAGTCATCCCAGCCCTGGGCCTTCATGTTGACCCCAACGCCACTCACTCAGGCTTCCAAATAAACTTGACCCTCACAGGACAAAAATAAAATAAAATAAAATAAAATAAAATAAAATAAAATAAAATAAAATAAAATAAAATAAAATAAAATAAAATAAAATAAATAAAATAAAATAAAATAAAATAAAATAAAATAAAATAAAATAATAAAATAAAATAAAATAATGTATAATGCAGGCTGTCCAGGAACAGTGACTGGACAAACTGATCAAATACTTGGTGCCCAGCTTTCTGAGCAGCGTCCCCACCTTCATCCACACCCACCCTTCTGTGTTAATACAGAACATTTGCTACTAACCAACATGTGTGGGACCAAGCATGTACCAGGTGAGCCCTGCCCCTCCACAGCACAGTGGCCACTCAGCCACCTGCTTGCTGTGAGTCTTCAGGTCACTGCATCTCTCTGAGTGTTTGTTTCTCTGAACATGGGGAGAGCCTAGGCCCAGCCTCAATGGGTTATTGTAGGGACTTGGGCGGGGGGTGGTTCCTCCTGGGAAAAGGCCTTCTGGGTGCCTGGACACTGGAGAGGTGGCTGGAGGGGCTGTGGTTGTTCTAATTGTCCATGTTCTCTTCTTCTTAAAGAAGCTTCTACCTTATTTGTGATTCTCCTCAGGCCTTAGGCTAAGCCATTGGTCGGCAAACTGCGGCTCGAGAGCCACATGCAGCTTTTTGTCTCCTTGAGTGTGGCTCTTCCAAAAATACCACAGCCTGGGTGAGTCTATTTTAAAGAAGTGGCATTAGAAGAAGTTTAAGTTTAAAAAATTTGGCTCTAAAAAGAAATTTCAATCGTTGTACTGTTGATATTTGGCTCTGTTGACTAATGAATTTGCCGACCACTGGGCTAAGCTATTTCTCTTGTGATAAAGACATCGAAGATTCCATTAGGCATCCCTGTAGTGGGTCAAGTTGATTAGAAATCCCAGGGGTGAGTAGGGGGACCCCAGGCTCACCCAGCTATCTGAGATGAGGCTGGTTTGGACTCATTCATTCAGCAAATGCCCTGCCCCCAGGACTGCACTCCAGTGCTTCCTTCTAGTCAAGAGTGACTCAGTCACACTAGGCTGCACAGGCAGGTAGCGTCCACAGGACAGTCAATGTGACTTCTTCCTCGAAGTATCGCTGCATCTACTACACGCATTGTGAAGCAGAAAGTGGATCGCTGGACCAGCAGAAAAAGTGAATGGGCTTTGGATCAGAGCCTTAGGGGAGAATGGGGACTGTGACTTGGAGAAGCTGGCAACACCCTGGGTCCCATGCCTTGTGGGATTTCTGCAAGATGGCAGAGGTTTGAGGGCTTCTCCTAGAAAAAAGGGAGGGAGTCAAAGAGAGCTGTGCATGTGGATTTGTGTGGTGTGGGTGAGTGGGGAGGGGATGGGGCTGGACCACTCAGAGAAGAGCTCCCAGAGGCTGGGGTTAGGCAGGAGCACAGAGTCGCTCAGGTCAGTGCCCAGGGCCTGCAGTCTGGAGGACTTCCTGGGGTGGGGGCTTGAACTGGGACTTCAGTGATGGAGATGGGAGGTTCCCTTCCTTGGAAGGCACACAAAAGGCAGTCATGGTGTAACATGTTCTCTTCCTAGATCTACAGAAGCAGCTCAGAGCAAGATGAAGAAACACCTAAAGCGGAAACACCAACATAAGTGACCTCTCCAGAGCCAGAGCAGGCTCCAGGCACAGCTGTCACTGAACGTCCAGATGTGGAACCACCTGCAGCATTTGAGCAACTCACCTCAGCTCCTGGGAGGCCTGTGGTGCCAGATCCTGGGCCACAGCGTGTGTCAGCTGCAAAGGCAGATGGGGCTTCCACACCCCCTTATATACAGTTTGAAAATATTTGTGTTTATTTTATATATGCTTACAATGTTACTGTATTTTTCTCATACTATTCAGTAACCTACAGTCTATTTTAAAGAAAATGTAATGAAATACTATTAAACATAAATTTAATTTAGATTCTATAAAATTTAACTCCACAATCCTTCAGAGCCTTGAGCAAGTCTGTTTCTTCTGGGCCTCCGTGGTGTTAGTTTGAGTCATAGGTTGGGTATAATTAGTCTCTCAGGAGCCATGTGCTCTACGAATGTGACATTCTTGAGGACCAGGGCAATGGGACTTTGCGGGAAATTGAAGGATGAGCATTGGGGCAGGGACCCTTTAAGTCAGGGCTGCCCCTGGGAACCCACATTTTGTTTGACTTCATCACCCACCAGCACATGGACAAAGCATTGTCTTAAGCACCCCCTGGCATCCACGTTGCAGAATGCTATAGGGTTTAACCAGCAGCAAGCAGTTCCTGAACACTGACTGCCACCTGCACCTGGACAGAAACTCCACCCTGTTCCACTAGCACTGAATAGCATTCTTAGCATCTCCTCTGTTGGCCCATAGCACTGAAGAGGGGAAAGGGAATGTCCCAGGGTCCGGGGTCCTCACTCATCTCCTCCACAGGCACCTCTTCCAAATCTCCTCTGGGGTCAGAGCTTCTCTCCGCCCTCAGCCCCTGAGCTCTGGTTCAGCTGGGCTTTTTCTTGATGCTCTTCTGTCTCCCCAGAGCCCAGCCGCTATTCTTTCTCACGCCCCAAGGCTGAACAAGGTTGTGGAGACAGCCTGGCTTCTCCCTTTACACCAATCCTCTTCAGTGCTCCAAGCCACCCTAGAGAGAAGGGACTAACACCCTTCTAGGCATCTTGCCCTGGAAAAAGCTGCAATGTCTCAGGACAAATGGGAATAAGCTTTGGACCAGGCACACAGTCCATGCCCTCAAGGTGAGCACCTCTCTGGGCTGACAGGGATATTAAGGAAATTCTAGTGGGGTGTGATGAGTCCTACGGTTGACCTGGTACCATAAGCATTGAGAACATGAGCCCGTCTGGGGATCACACATAAGGCTCTTTATGATGAGATTCCTAAAGCAAATCAGAAGATGAATAAGAATTTGTCTACCCACTGTATCCTGCTTTTTCATGCACCATGGCAATTGAGGGAAGCGTTGTGAGATTAAACAAAGGCTGGAGAAGTACAGGGAGGGTAGGTCTACCTTAGATAGAGGCCATGGGCCTTTTTACATTTAGGATTGTTGGTAACAGTAGATGGGATGAACTGGAATTTGAACAAATACATTTTAACAAAAAATGGTTTTAGAGTTAAGTCCTGTGTGCTGGAACTGCTAAGAACTAGAGACCAGTGATGCTAACGTCTTTTCCATCACCATTCTCGTTGGAATACAGATATATGAGGACAATGATGTCATGTGGTTCCCATAGCACAAGTGGGCTTAGGGTGACAGAAAGAGGACATTTCTTTATGGAGAAGTATTGTGTGTCCACTTCCAAAGAGAGTCCCTAAAGAGAACTTGCCATTTCTAGTCTGTGGAGATATAGGATATTAACCAGGCAAGCCAGGCATTGAGAGACATTTCAGGCAGAGGGAAGAATTAGAAAAATTGAATTGAATCAGGATACAATCAGGGATGTGGGAGTGGGGTTGCAAGTACTGGGATCATCAGGAGGTTGGTTCCCAGGATAGGAACAGGGATGGCTGAGCAGAGAGCAAGTCAGACACCAGCTCTGTGAACCCTGGCATGATGGTTCCCAGCAGTGACCAGCAGTCCTGGTGAGGAGGAGAGAGGGGAAGCAGATGTTCCTGAGTTTGAGAGCGGGTGGAATGAGAAGGGGAAGGGAATGGACAATAGTAAGGGGAGAGTGAGGCATAGGCGGGGAGAAGTCAGACATGTCCTAAATGATGACAAGCTGCAGAGTATGTGAGGACAGGATGTCCCTGAAGTGGAGGGAGGTGATGGCCTCAGCACTGAGGTGCTAATGAAACAGTGAGGTAGGAGGTGGAGGAGGCAACCTCATGGACAAGTACTGAGTTTCCTGCAGATGGGACAGAAGGAGATTTTGGAGATAGTTGCCTACTTTGTCCCTAAAGAATGTGGCCTGACTGAGGGTTTAGTAGGAGACTGTGGCAGGAGGTAGGGAGTGACCCACCGGGATGATGGGATCTCAGGAGGGGGGCTCCTGAAGCAACAGAAGCATATCTGGAGGTGGCCCTGTGTATACAGGTGAGTGCTGACTGGCCTGCTGGCACCACGGAGACACCCCCACCTGTGGGGAGAGCCAGCGCTGCTCAGGTAGCCCCTGTGTCTTGCTTGTTTCTGAAATCCTCAGCTGCGAGCACCCTTTATGATCTTGAAAAGCCCAAGGGCAATGACATGACCCTTCCGATGACAGATAAAGGGACTGGTCATTTAGGATGCTCAGCTTGACCTCTCCACTCTTCCTCAGTGCCCTCTCCTCCCTGCACCCCTTTAGTCCTGTCTGCTCACTGGGAACCCCGAGGTTGTCTGGAATCCAGGCCTAAGCTTTACTCCTCACACCTGGAGCACCATCACCAAGTGGTTTCCCCAGACCCCCAGCTCCTGGCTTTTAACAAACCATCGTGAGGATCAGCTCAGCTAACAGGGTGACTCTCTCACCTCCAAAGGGACAGCCAAACAGTCTTAAATACACACAGATGCACACTGAGAGAACACAGCTCAGGAGCCCAGGACACAGGACTAGGGATCCAGGCCTCTCGGCACAACTGAGTGTCTCATTCCCAGTGCCCACGTGTTCCCAGTGACCTCCACGGAGCCCCTGCTTCACTGGTGCCCTCTCCCCTCTGTCCTCCGTGTCATGCTGGGTCACAAGCTGGGGGCAGGCGTGAGGTGCCGTGTTGATACCTGGGCTCCTGCTCACTCACTGAAGTCCCTTGATTCTCAGATGCGGATCCAGACTTGAGAAGGAAAAGCATGGCTGGGGCCAGCAGAATGCTTTGTCCTGCTCACCCCTGGGACCTGGCACGTTGGCTGTACTAGGGAGCAGGGGCAGCTGTGGACAAAAGGTCCTGCTTAGAGAGAGGGTCACTTATGCTGGAGGCCAGAGGGAGGGTACCCTGCTGGCACCTTCCTGGGTAAACCCCCTCCCCTGCAAATCTCACTATTAGATTCACCAAGAAATGGCAGTTTTGACAGCATATGTCGGCAAAGAAAAGCAGCAAAGAGGCTGTATCTGGGAGAGGAGACACTTTATTGATACTCAGGGTCTCAGGAGGCCTCGGGTTGAGCTGGGCTCAGTGGCTTCTCCCAAAAGGGTGCCGCCCCGTGGCTCTGATTGTGGCAATCCATAGTGTGCCCCCACCAAGGACAGAAACTCAGAACACTGAACATGTCTTCACTCTTGTCCCTTTCCTCAAAGATATGGGACAAGTCATTTCCTCAGAACAGCCCCACATCTAAGCTTAAGGTGACAGGGTGAATGGGCCCAGTTCCTCTGGGTCATGAAACGGGCAAACAGGGCAGTTGACATTGAGCAGAATTTCAGGTTCCAATAGGGAGGGAGAGGGGCCAAGTCCGAACTGCCTCATTTCTCTGTGGACAGAGCAGGCGCTGAGCTGAGTGTGGGTGGGCGGGACAATGGTGACTGTCAGACTTCAGGTTACGGGCAGTTGCTGAGACTGGAGGTGAAGCCCCTTCAATCACACAGGTTTTTCTTCCCATATTACTTTCCATAAATACTAATACAAGGCCCTGCAAGGCCTTGGGCGTTGCACTGGTGAAAAACTGACCTGCAGGTTCCTATCTCAGAAGACACACTTGTAGGGGGACACACCTCCCACAGACACACACCTCTAACCAGAGATGTGCAAGCAGCCAGCCTGGTTCTGCTGAGATCTCCTGCCGGTCACCGTCCTCACGTCTCCCAGGTTTCAGAGTCTGTTCCATGGTCTTATGGGTGGACCACTTGCTGCCCAAAGATCCCTGTCACCAAGATGGGGATACATGATTGACAGATGTCTCTAATACATCACATATAAGGTCAAAGACACTTCACAGAGAAAGATCTTATACATGGCTGGAGAGAGAGAGGTAGGGACAGAGGTGCACACATAAGGTGGGACACATGATTTTACATGTCTGTGTCACAAGTGACAGCTGCCAGGCAGTGGATCATCTTATTTTTGTTACTTAGAGGGGATTTACATTAACTTCCAAATTAAATTGAGGAAAAAAATCAAATGAACATTCCTTAGAGAAATCCTTGAAGTTCATGAAGCACCTTCTGAAGAAGGCGAACTTATCAAAGTTGGAAGTGGGTCAAGGTCATTGTCATGAGCTGCAAATGCACTGCCCTCCAGTGGACGAGTGAGACATGGCACACGTGTGTGGAGCTCATGGTTCTGTCAGCAATGGAAGCAGACACCAAACTGAGCCTTTGCCTGGGCTTGCCTTTAGACCAAAATAAAATCGGTCAGAGCCAATATTTTGGGGTGCCTTCTAGTAGAAGTCATTGTCCTGTCATTTCACACTAGGAAGACACAGGCTTTGTCCCAGGTCTGGTATTTCAGGGAGTCTGCATTGAGCTCCTGAGTCAGGCCCTGGGTTCCAGGACAGAAAAGCCAGACAAGGTCCCAGCCTTTGGACTCCAGGGCAGGGGCAGGGAAGTTTGGGGATAATGGGCCTACATCACAGTGCCATATGTCTGGTTGAAAAAAATAGTACATAAACCAAAGCATGTTGATGGAAGCCTTCTGATTAAACAATAAACACTTTAGAAGATTAGAACACTACCCTCAACCTATTTGTCAACTTTCATCTATATTTAAACACAAAGTTATTCCAAATATAGGGTCACCCTTTATTCTCACTCACTGTTCATTTATCATGAATAATTATCCCTGTCCTGTGGGGAAGCACGGGACTTGGTTGGAATGTCTGTAAGGAGGATTCTCAGAAAGGTCAGGGCTTCTGAGGGGACCTTGCCAAAGGGGGCATCCCCTACCTTGACTTTTCCAAACAAGTCCAATCCCCTGGGGTGTTTTGCTATAATCTCTATGTTTAATTTTTAAAGACCTGACCTTATAAAAGCATATACTTTCTCAAGGATGCTTACCTTGCTAATTGTATCTAGAGGTTAACTTTAGTTCAAGCTGTTATGACAATAAAAGCCAAAGGAGGCAGGCGAACAGAGCTACTTGGCAATGATCACCACGTAGTGCCTTAGCCCTCTCTTTCACAGAAACGTGTATTAGAGCAATCTTTTCATCCATGGCTCAGGATCTGCCGGTCAGCCCTGGCACTGCCCTTTAATAATTTTGAACCTATGATTGCATGGCTGCATAGCACTTTTTATCATACGTTGTATATAACTGACCTGCTGCCGACCTCTAGGCCAACCACATCTTGTTTGCCTCTGAAAGTGAAGTTCAACTGGTATGAGCTCCAGGTAGCTTCCACGTGTCAAATCATTCACTATCCTTCCAGAGCACATACACTGTATTATTTTCCCTTAAAGTGCCATGTCTTATCTCCTTTAGATCGGGAGCTTCTCCGGGGCCAAGATGTTGCTCAATCAGATCTCTGTCCAGCTGTTAGCACAGTGCTTGACATACGGCAAACACTCAGTAACAGTGTGAATAGCACCATAATTCTAAATCCATTCACCTGACTAAGGGTGCACAGTGGGATGGCACTTTCCAGCCCCCGCTTGCAGCACTATGAGCTGTCGTTGCCAGTGGGAGAGGACAGGAGCTGATGTGTGGATACAATCCCCCAGCATGCATGCATTTCTCTGTGACCTGTTCCCTCAGGCTGATGGAAGCACATGGGGGTGCTTCCTAGGGATGAAGGAGGCCCATGAAGGAAGAACTCTGGGTTCCTGAGTGACCACGTGAAGGATGTGTCTCTTCAATCTGAGCACCCGCCTAGCACTGGTATGTGGGAAAACATATACCAGTAGTGACATGCTACCAAAATGTTGGTGGATTTTTTGGTAACTCAGCATAAGATAATCCCCCCCACAAGAGGATTAAACCACAGGATGAACTTACATGGTTGTCCTTCTAGGCCATTTAAAACGACAATGTCAGTTTGGCTCTAAGAACTGAGCTGTTCTGTGGTGGATGGATCTGCCTTTCTGTTCCCTCAGCAATTGTGCCCTGAGCACTCACACTGGGTCCATGCGGAGAAACCACAGGCCCTGCCCTCTAGGAGCTCACAGGGTGCAGGGAAGGTGGACACAACCAGGCAGACACAGTCCTGTGAGAGGGAAGAGCAGGGGCTGTGTGCAAAGGGAGCAGGTGCTGCGAGGAGGGCTGGAGGCTCCTGGGAGAGGGGCTGAAAGGCTGCACTGAGGTGGCATTTATATTCCCAGCAGCAGGACCAGGAGCCAGCCCTGCACCAACTCAGGTGTAGTTAGCCTGGCGGAAGGCACAGCTGTGCAGACACTTGGAGGCAGAGGGTGACTGGACAGAGATGAGGTTAGAAAGGAAGTGGGAGGGGGCTGGAGGGAACTGGGAAGAGATAAGGGAGGGAGGGAGGGCAGGCCCAGGGCCTGGTATGGGACGACTGCGCTAGTGATCTATTGCTGAGAGTTCCCCCACACTAGAGACTTAACCAACACACACTTATTAGCTCACACGTGTGTGACGAGGAATCCCTCATGGCTCAGCTGGGACTACTGTGGTCTCACCTGAGGCAGGATCTGTGTCACTGAGGGTCTGAGCTCACTCGGGGGGTCTTTGGGATTCACTTTGGATGGAAGGCCTGACTTCCTCTCTATCTGTTGGTCTCTTTCAGTACTAAGCCATGTGGGTCTCTCCAGATAGCAGCTCAGAGCACAGAGGCTTATTCCTCAGTGTGGCCTGAGAGAGACAGAGACAGAGAGAGGAGAGAGAACACAGGTTATAGTGAGCAAGTGGGTAGGCATTGACTTTTAAAAAAACTGTTCAGAGTGGGAAGAGATCAACCAAAAGAACTTGTATGCATATATGCATAACCCAGGGACACAGACAATAAGGTGGTAAAGGCCTAAGGTGGGGGGCAGGATGGGCTAGAAGAGGTCAATGGGGGGGGGGGCAAAGGGGACATATGTAATATTTGCAACAATAAAGATTTTAAAAATATATAAAAAATGAAAATGCATTTGCTTTAAAACTGTAAATTAAGAAAAAACTTTTCAAAATATTAATTTGAGAGAGAGGAAGAGGGAGAGACAGAGAGAGAAACAGTCGCAGTGCAGCACTGGTTCATAATGATGCAAATCAAAATGACAATGAGGTACCATCTCACACCTGTAAGAATGGCTATCATCAACAAATCAACAAACGACAAGTGCTAGCGAGGATGTGAAGAAAAAAAACACCCTCGTATATTGCTGATGGGAATGCAGAAGGGTGCAGCCACTGTGGAAAACAGTATGGAGTTTCCTCAAAAAATTAAAAATGGAACTTCCATTTGACCCAGTGATCCCACTTCTAGGAATATAGTCCAAGAAACCAGAAACACCAAACAGAAAGGATATATGCACCCCTATGTTCATAGCAGCACAATTTACAATAGCTAAGATTTGGAAACAGCCTAAGTGCCCATCAGCAGATGAGTGGATTAGAAAACTGTGGTACATCTACATAATGGAATACTACACTGCTATAAAAAAAGGAGCTCTTACCATTTGCAATAGCATGGATGGACCTGGAGAGCATTATGTTAAGCAAAATAAGCCAGTCAGAGAAACATTACAAATCTTTAGGAAAATGCAAATCAAAACCACAATGAGATAAAACAGAAAATAACAAGTGCTGACAAGGATGTGGAGAAATCAAAACCCTTGTGCACTGCTGCTGGGAACATAAAATGGTACAGCCACTGTGGAAAACAGTGTAGTGGATCCTCAAAAAAATAAAAATAGAATTATCAT
Source organism: Plecotus auritus (assembly GCF_963455305.1). Taxonomy (NCBI): domain Eukaryota; kingdom Metazoa; phylum Chordata; class Mammalia; order Chiroptera; family Vespertilionidae; genus Plecotus; species Plecotus auritus. The sequence continues at coordinate 44,045,014 of NC_137774.1, forward strand.
GTGAACCAGTAACCCTACTTCTGGTATATATCCAAAATGATTGAAAGAAGGGCTCAGTTGTTTATACACCTATATTCACAGCAGCATTATTGACACTAGCCAAAGGTTCAAACAATCTAGTGTCCATCAGTAGCTGAGTGGATAAACAAAATGTGATTTATACATACAACAGCCTTAAAAAAAGGACATTCAGACATGGTATAACATGAATGAACCTTGAGGACATTTTGCTAAGCGAAATCAGGCAGTCACAAAAGGACAGATATTGCATGTTTACATTTATATGAGACTAGAGGCCTGGTGCACAAAATTCATGAACAGGTAGGGTCCCTAGGCCTGGCCAGTGATCAGGGCCGATCTGCGGGGTAACCGGTGGGGCAATTGGGGGCCCCTGCTGGCACCCGCCTTGGCTGGCCTGGGGCCTGCAGGCTGGGGGCAGCTCCTGCAATGACCGTTTGTCCCCTCGTGGTCAGTGCACATCATAGCAACCTAGAATTGTCAAATTTATGGAGATGGGAAGTACAATGGTGGTTGCAGGGGTAGGGTGGGAGCAGAGTTTTTGTTTAATGGGTACAAAGTTTCAGTTATGGAAGATTTAAAAAGTCCTGGAGATGGATGGGCCAACCAATGTCAATATACTTAATGCCACTAAATGGTAAACTGAAAAAAATGGTTAAAATGGTAAATTTTATGTTATGTCTATTTTACCACAAAGAAAACAGCAAAACTTTAATACTTTGTAAAACAAAAAATTTAAGTCAAAGAGCAAATTAGATTAACCCACAAGAATGTAACACATTGAATGATAAAGTGGTTAAAAATCAATAAAAAACAAAAACAGGGCAAGTATATCCATAATAACTTAGAAATAAAAGTTTGCATGTAGGATTTGGTGAAACTACAATGAATCACTATCATAATGACTCCTATATACACTTAGAATTTAGAATTGTGAATCAGGCTTATCTTTGCCAATTTTAAAAGATTCCACCATCTTTTGGTATTTATTTTAAAAACATATGTAACAGGATAAAAGTGCAGACCTTGTGAAATACAACAGCATCAGAGCAATTTATTTCATGATTGTAGGTTGGGTGGTACATGGATATACTGTGTATACTCAGATTACTCTTCTTGGAATGGTTAGTTGAGGATAGTAAATGAAACAGGTCAGGATTTGGTGAGGCTGAAGGAGATGTGGGTTTGTGGACATGCACTTCCTCTGCTCCTTGAACTCCAAATGAAACAGAAGAATGGCCAGAGGTCAATGAACTACAACAAGAACCTCAGCCAGCAGCTCAGCTAAAAGACAAACTGTCAAAGTATCACAGGCTTTGACAATCAAGATCACTGAGAAAAAACCTTGGGATTTAAGTATCAATAGGCCATGAAAAAAGCTTTAGAAGTTTCAGTAGAAAACTAAGGCAGAAGCCAACACCCACAGGATCAAATAGACAATGGCTAATTATAATATGAATCAGCAAGTGTTCATGACACTTTCTGGGGGTCAACCACTGCATTTTGGGTGACTTTGGGTACATCTTTTCATTTCTTTGAACTTTAATGTCTATTTATAAAAAGGGGTACATCAATAGCTACCTTACTGAGTTTTTGAAAGGATTAAATAAAAGGCATTTTATATTTTCTTCAACCAGAAAACTGAATGTAGCCATTTTCCTTTGAGAGCGTTGGTGGCACTTAAATAATAAAATTTAGAGAATTAGTCTCTACTTTCTTCTACTTACAACTCCTGGGAAAGAGTTAATAGCAAAGAATTGAACTTGTTAATGGTCACCCAAATTATCTGCCTTTACTTTATGCTGCTCAAACAATAAATGATCAAATGATTTGAATTCATTTGTAAAACAAAAAGGGGAGAATTTTTGCTTTCTTATAATATTTTAAATAGAAATGGGGAGAAGAGGAGAATTGTGAGAGTGACTAGAAATAAAGAGAAGAGAGTGTGAGAGACCTGATCCACATGGAGTGTGTGCGTGTGCATGTGTGTATGCGTGTGTGTGTGTGTCTGTGTGTGTGTTTGAGGTAGGGGGAGTATGGGAATAAAGACAGCAGAAGCAAATCCTGTTGTCAGGAATAGCCATTAAACATTTAACAATATATTAAGTGTCATTGCCCTTGCTGTATTAGGTGATGAAATAATCCTTTACTCCATTATGCCAACTTTTAGAAACTTGTGTTATGTGACTGCATGACAATAACATTCTTGGAGGACTAGCTTTAAAGTTTGAATCATCAGGGCAGAGCAGAGACCAGCAAGTAATGAGTTAGGTTGAGAAAATAATGAGAAAAAGATATTAGAACAAGAGCTAATGAATTGGTGAAAGGAATAAGAAAAAAACTTCATGGACATGGACAACAGTGTGGTGATTAACAGAGGAAAGAGGGCTGTGGGCAGGTGGAAGAGGGTAAACAGGGGATAAATGTTGATGTAGGAGACTAGATTTGGATTGTGAGTGCACAATGCAATATGCAGATGGTGTATTACAGAATTGTACACTTGAAACCTATATAATTTTATTGACCAATGTAACCCCAATAAATTCAATTAAAAAGAGCTGATGAAAGGAAATGTAAATGAATCTTGGAACTATAAGCAGAGACAACTCCCCCCAAATCGGGTAGTTTTTGCCCCCTCTGCAGCCTAGGTAGGCTCCATTCTCATTTGGAATTTAACCTTGCCTGTCCAAGATGGAAAGAGAAATCTGAGAAGGTCTGGTGCTGCCATTCTGGCTCAGCTCTGGGACTGTGATACCTGGGTCCTTGATAAATAGAGTACATCTAGGGTTAGGAAGAGGAGTGGGGTGAACATAGAAACTGTGAAGTGGCAACCTCCTCAATATCCTTACACAGAATTTTCTATGCCCTGCCTTCTGTTAGAAACAAAGAGTCTCCCTGTTCATCCAACACTGGTTCTTCCATATATGGTTTGAATTTCATCCTCCCACACCATCATGTGGTCCCTTCTTCAGTTAGGGCATTCATAACCTGCATCTTAAATGTTCTCTCTCTACTAGTCTTTGCCATCCAAATATCCTCAAACCTATTCCCAAAGAGAATTCCTGCCTTGATCTCTCATACTTCTTGCTGCATTCTGGCCCCTCTTATCTCTATAACATCAACACAACCTCCTTATAATCATTCATTATTTATAGTTGTAGGACTTTTCTATGTGATTATATCAATCATAACACCATGTTCAAATATTCTACTGACACAAAATATTTTTTTGTGTGTGAAAAGCAACAGTCCCCAGCCAACTCCAAACACCAAGATCAATGTTATATATGGCTCATGTGTTGCAATTGTTTCTGAAGTCACTTGTATTTCACCTGTATGTCTCATTTTCTCTCTCTTCTCGTTTCTTGTCATGTTTATGGTGATGAAACAAGGTTGTTTGTCTCTCAAAACATATTTTGCTGGTTATTTCCTGGTGGTTTAACATGTTCCTTTATCCTCTGTACGTCCTACATGTTGGCAGTTATATTTATAGAATTAATGAGATTCACTAAGAGTTTTATGTTTCAAGATGCCTTCATAGTTGGTGCAAAATCTTTCTACCAGAGGCACATAATCATTGACAAATGCCTCTTTTTGTGCATCTAGCCACTATAGATAACCATTTCTCAGATGTATTATTTTATTAGGGGTTGCAAACTGTTGGTATTCTAACTCCATTATTCCTGCATCATTTATCAGCTAGAATACCTAAGACGTAAAATATTGCATAAAGATGTCTGGATTAGAAGTTGGCAAGAATGTGGAAATGGAATTAGCTTAAGGTCAGGCTATTGTTGAGTCTGCAAATATAAGTTTTAAGGGACATACCAAAGATCAGGCATAGAGGTCCGGTGGAGTGAAGTAGCTGTGGTTCCATGCTGAGACCCTTTTCTAGTGGAGCCATGCTAGATGTCCAGTGGTCACAGTATTTGTGTAGAGTGAGTGCCAAAGCAGAGAGCCTGGAATAATAGATTTATAGAGAGGTGTGGGTCATGCTCTATCAAAACTCAGGGGTTCACCACCTATACTTTCCTTTTCTACATATTTCCTTATCATTACACTGACAGCAGGTTTAACTGTGGAAACACACCTTGGTGAGGGACTTAGGTTTTATTTTATATTCATTAGGAAACTCTTAGAAGGGGTTAAGCAGTTAAAACACGTCAATCAATTGGGTTTGGCGATCTGTCATGGGCCCTGAATGCCCCTAGAGCTTCCTGCTGGGTATGTCACAAATGAAAAGCTTTGACTGCCTTTCCTTGGGCTATTTATCAAGGTTGTTTTTGCAGTGAGCAATCATGTGAATGAGGTCATGTTCCTGTAGACAAAGAATGGATATAATTTGCTTACCACAAAAATGGTGAGCCCCCCAAACCCAGTGGTCCTCTCCTATAATGTAGCCCACTGTATGTGCTGCCACTCACCTAGACCCACCTGCATCACACTCGTGGGACTTGGGAGGGCATGAGGGACTGATGTGAATATGAACTGTGGCTATTGCTTTTGCTCTGAGTAATAATACCCCTTTGTTACTGACCTTGAAGTTTTGTGTCTTCTGCCACCATCCCTCAAACAGCAACTAGTCATTGTTCTACAAAATTACACCCATGCTACTGGCAAAAACTTAAAAAGTGATAACTTCCTATGCTGGTGGAGATGAAGAGAAAGGGGCCCTCTGGTACCATGCTACAGCCTTTTTGTGAAGCACTTTGACAATAATATACATTGGTGTATACTTACTGGCAAACTCATTGAATTATAGGCATTGGATATATACAAATTTTACATGTCAAGCATACCTCAAAAAAGTGATTTTCAAAAAAATATATAACATCTAATATAAAATACATACTGTATTTTAGTCTGAAATCTCAATTCTGGGAATCTGTCCCATAAATATAAGGGTGTATAAGGGTTTACATACAAAAGTGTTCATTAAAGCACTCATCATAGTTAATACTGAATACCCTTCAAGAGTGTAATCTCAAAGCTAGCAGAGAGTGTAGTTAGATCTCCATCTTTTGATCTGAAGATATTCTCATCATGTTTGTTAACTGTGGAAAGCAACTTCCAAGAAAATAAATGTATAGTGTGACCATTTTGGTGGAAGAAAGGACACAAACCATGTAACACAATCCTATTAACAGAAAGGAGTGGTGAAGCAGAAATAGTATGTATGGCATTGGTTGGTTGTCTTGGGATGGGGGTGTGGATAGAAAACAAAAGGGAGAAAAGGAATACATTAGGTGAATGGGCACCACAAGTCTTATTATAGGAAATACTCTAACTTATCCCTGAACACTGGAGTGTCCTTCAAGAATGGCCTTCTCTGGCCCACAATGACAATCCCAGTGCCCATTCAGCAAGTAGACCTGGTAGGCAGAGAAAAAGTGGGTACAGTCGCCAAGGGGCACCAGGCACTGGCAGAATGAAAAGGGATTGGCACCCAACACCCCTTCAGAAAATACTATTCGGTAGTAAAACCGGGGTGGGGGCATGTAGGTGGGGGAAATGAGAGCCTAGAAAGAAACTCTGGTGGGATCTCCCTGTCCCTCTCCCTCTCTTCCTGCACCCAGGCTCAGCCCCTCATCTTCCTCTAAGCCCCATTCTCAGCACTTTGCTGAGAGGAGCAGCCGCTTTCCCTCGCCCTCTGGGCTAATCCAGGTTCTGGTTTGTCTGGGGTGGGGCCCAATCCTGTAGTGGGCTGGCACACCCAGTCCTGCTTTATTAAGCCCTGGACTTGTCCTGAGGCAGCAGGACCAAGCCTGGCCGCGGAATCTTTGGTACCAGTAACGGAACCTCTGCCATCCAGGAAAGCCCACCTGCTGCCATGGGCCGCTACCGCATCCACGTGGCCACTGGGGCCTGGCTCTTCTCTGGGTCGTTCAGCCCGGTGCAGCTGTGGCTGGTCGGGGAGCGCGGGGAGGCAGAGCTGGAGCTGCAGCTGAGGCCAGCACCGGGCCAGGTGGGCTGGGCAAGCGGGGACGCAGACCCCCTGATTGGGCTGGCTGAGTGAGGGCGGGCGGGACGAGGGAGGCTGGGAGCCAGTGACAATGCAGCTTCACCAGCTGGGCGTTCCTGTGAGAACGGATGCCTGCACCTATGTGGGTGACAGGTTCAGAGCCAGGGTACTGGCTGGGCTCAACCTTTTACCTATCCCTTCCCCTCGCCCCCACCGTGGTCCTCACACCCTCCACTACTTTCTCCCATTGACCCCAGGCCAGTGTTCCTATGGGATCAGTGGTCAAAGGGAAGGTCCTCCAAGAGTGCGGGCACGGTGAGAGCTCAGTTAATGGACGGGGTAGGTGATGATGCTCAGTGTTCAATTCACAACACTGTGGGCCTCGCCCCACATCCCTCCTCCTTCTGGTGAGATGGGGTGTCTGAGACCCACAGTTAGCACAGGTGTTGGGAGGAGGCAATGCTGTCCCTGGAGGCCATGCCACTGGACTCCACAAAGGACCCTCGCAGCCTCAGTTAAACAAACGTCCTCTCCTGGGTACTCGCTACTAAGTCTCACCGGGTTCTAGTCCCCACAGGTGGAGGAGTTTGAGCAGGACGTTCCCCAGGACTTGGGGCCACTGCAGTTTGTGAAGTTGCGCAAACACCATTCCCTGGTGGACAACGCCTGGTTCTGCGACCTCATCACCGTGCAGGGCCCAGGAACCTTGGAGGAGGCCGCCTTCCCCTGCTACCGCTGGGTGCAGGGCGAGGACCTGCTGACCCTGCCCGAGGGCACCGGTGAGGGGGCCACCTCAGGGAAGTGGGAGTAGAGCCCAGAGAGTACTGGGGGGCGAAGGGGTGGCGGGAGGGGTAGCACAGAGGAAGGTCAGAGGGACTTGAAAAAGTGCATGCTCAGCAGGTTAAGAGCAACCAAGATAAGAAACTGGGGGGACATTACACATAGTATTAAAAGGGTTGGAAGTGGGACTGGACAAGGAAATGTGTGATGTGTCGATCCCACCTCCCAAGGTGTGCCCTGGGAATGGGAGGTGCTGCCATGCTGGGAAACAGAAGAGCCAAAGTAAAGTGGGAAGGAGATCTCTGTGTGACTGGAACCAAGTTAGGGCAGGGACAGGTAAGGCTAGCACATGGGACCTCTGAGAGGAGGCAGGGAAGGGAAGCAATAAATGATATGACATGGAGAGCTGGTTTGGCTGTGAAAACATGGAAGACAACTGTTAGAGCAGGGAGCACTCTGACTGGGATGGGGATGAGTGAGCAGGGACTATATGGTATTTGTTGCTGCGGGACAAGTGAAGGAGAGATATGACTAGAGAGAAATTTAGAACAATGGCATGTAAGAATGGAGACTAATCAGCCATAAGAAAGATGACATATTGCTGTTTGAGACAACATGGATGGAACTTGACAGTATGATGTTAAATGAAATGTCAAAGGAAAAGAATAAGAACTGTATTCTTACATGTACATATAGGATATAAAACAAAAAGCAACAAATGAACAAACAAAAACACAAACTCATAGATACAGACAGCAGAGTGGTGGTTACCAGAGGGAAAAAAAGAGGGTAAAGGGGTACATGGTGACAGAAGGAGACTAGACTTTGGGTGGTGAGCACACTCAGTGTATACAAATGTCATATTGTAAGATTGTACACCTGAATTTTATATGATGTTATTAATGTTATATCCCAATAAATGTAATAAAAATAAAATCATGAAATAGGTATCTTTGAGGGACAATATAGAGGTAAGAAAAGGACAAGTCAGGTTAACAAATATAAACTATGTGATTGTGAGGCTAGGTAAGATGGAGTGAGGGAAAGGTAGCAACATGGAACTATTTGCTCCCTAAGACAGATGACATGGGATGGTTGAAGGGGGCACACATAGAATTTTTGTCCCATAGATCAGGTCGGGGTAGGGACAGGAAAGAGCAGAGTGCATATGTAAAATGAATATGAAATATGTCATTCAGAGAACAGGTGAAGGTGTAGAAAGGAGAAGGCCATTTGTTACGAGCTTAACAAAGGCAATATACAATAATATGGGATATTGTGGACATGTCAGGTGTTTAAGAAGATAATTCATAATCATTTATAGACCCAAGTAGTGGAATTTGATTCAAGAAAGGGAGGAAAACATGGAATGTTGCTTAAGGACAAATATGAGGTTGAAAGAGGTGAAATCATGAATAGGTTTTGGGCAAAGATACAATAAGTGACTTTGGGAATACATCAGGTGAGGTAGAGCCAGAGAAAAAGGCAAGAGACTGATGGAATACAGTCAAGAGTGAGAGATTAGATCAAGTCAGGGATAGCATGAGTTGGACAAACAATGTGGTCAAATGTTCTCCCAGCCCGCCTGGCAGGAAAGAGTACCTTGGACGAGTTCCAGAAGCATCGAGAGAAAGAACTGAAGGAAAGACAGCTGATTTACTGGTAACCACCCATCCATAGACCTCCTGAGATTCCCACCTCTTCTCTGATCCTGCCACCATCACTGACCCCCTAATTCCTCCCTGAACTCTTTTCCCAATCTGCTAGTTGGGGCACCTGGAAGGAAGGACTACCCCTGACAATAGCTGCAGACTCTGGGAAGGATCTGCCCCCAGATATGAAATTTCATGGTGAGAAGTCACTGGACAATGAACAGGCAGAGAAGACAGGGTGAGAAAAGATCCCAATGGAGTGGGGAGTGGTGGATCCCATAACAGGCAGGATTTGGTGAGTTGACAGTGCCATCCTTGACACCTGTCCTAGGGCTCTGGAGATGCTCCTCAAACGTGTTTACACCATCCTGAACTCCTGGGACAGCCTAGAGGATTTTGATCACATCTTCTGGGGCCCCAAGAGCACCCTTTGTGGTCAGTATTCCCACTGGGCCCTGTACGTCCTTAATAGCCTGTTTTGATGGCCCAACCTTCACACTCCATAGTCTCTCATAAGTACTTCCCAGATGAGAAGATATTATGCCTGGTCATTTCTCAGAGGCAACAAGAAGAAAAGACAAGGGGCTGGATACAGGGTGAACATATGCTGTATTAAAGAGGGACATCAGGTTGTGGTGAATATCCTCCCCTTACCCTCCTCTCCAATCCCACAGAGAAGGTTCACCAGCGCTGGCAGGATGATGAGCTTTTTGGCTACCAGTTCCTCAACGGTGCCAACCCAATGCTGTTGAGACGCTCCACCTCTCTGCCCTCCCGGCTGGTGCTGCCCTCAGGGATGGAGGAGCTTCGGGGCCAGCTGGAGAAAGAACTCCAAGTACACCCCCAGCCCACTGTTGTCTTCTCCTTGTCTGTGTGGGGAAGGGAAGGGGTGAAGGGGAGGGACCAAAAGTGAATCAAAGAAGGGAGGCTGTGTTAGCCCACTGTCCCTGGGTGCAGAGTCCTTTGCAGGGAAAGCCTAGAGTATGCAGGGGGAACTATAAGCCTGGTGGGTGCCAGATAGAGGTAGCAGGAAATTAGGATATGCTGAGGAAAGAGGCCTGGAAACCTTGATGGGGGAAGCTTAGCATGCCTGTGGTGCAAAGAAATTGGCCAAGTATGATCTTAAAACCATCACTGCCACAGGGAATTAACATGTCCCTGGGGAAGATTCCTCTCATTTTGCCTCTTTCCTCACTGTCAACTGAGATGACTTGGATTAAATACTCCGGATGCTTTCTTTTTTTTTTTTTTCTTTTTTTTTTTTTTTCCTGCCACTAGAACTCTGGTACTGATATAGGATAATTGCAAGAAACTAGACTGAATTTCTTTACATTTTTGCCCCTTTGCCTTGTCCCTCTGGGCGTAGTATTTGAACTCTAACCATGGATATGTTCCCCCTTTCTCCAGAACGGTTCCCTGTTTGAGGCTGACTTTATCCTGCTGGATGGAATTCCAGGCAACGTGATTCAAGGAGAGAAGCAGTACCTGGCTGCCCCCCTTGTCATGCTGAAGATGGAACCCAGTGGGAAGCTGCTACCCATGGCCATCCAGGTGACATGTTTTGGAAATCCTCTTCCCAACACTGCTCTGTGTTCACCCCAATCTCTGCTCAGGGACAAAGACAGCTGGCTCTTGTCCCTCACCCCTGCCTCACTCAGTGAGACCTGTCCAGGTCTCCAATCTCTCTTTTCTACCTTACAGCCTGCTCATTACTCATCTGAAATTGCCTTTTTGAGAGTCAGAATGGTCTCTATTGGTACTCACCCTAAGACTACTCAATCTCTTTCTGACCTTTGAATCTGTGAAATACCTCTTCTTTCTTAGACATTTTTCTCCTTTTTTTTTGTTTCCTTTTTAAAATTTTATTTTTGACACTATTACAGATGTCCCCATGAACCCTCCCTTTGCTCACCTCCACCCAGTCCTCACTCCCCTCCCACTGGCTTTCAGCACAGTTATCTGTGTCTATGAGTTATGCATATTTGGTCTTTAGCTAATCCCTTTACCTTCTTTCATTCCGTCCCCAACTCCTCCCCTACCCTCTGACAGTTGTCAGTCTGTTCTATGTATCCATGCCTCTGTTTCTATTTTATTCATTACTTTATATTGCTCATTATATTCCACATATAAGTGAGAGCATATGATATTTGTCTTTCTTTGACAGACTTTTTTCACTTAGCATAATAATCTCCAAGTCCATCTATGCTGTCACAAAGGAAAGGATTTCCTTCTATTTTATGCCTGTGTAGTATCCCATTGTGTAAATGTACCACATCTTTTAAAAAACATCTTTATTGTTGAAAGTGTTACAGAGGTTCCCTTTTTGCCCTTGACCCCTTCTAGCCTGCACCAACACCCACCCCAAGCTTTCACCACACTATTATCTGTGTCCATGGGATATATATATATATATATATATATATATATATATATATATATATGTTATTTGGTTACTCTCTTCCCAACCACCTTTCCACCCCTGCCTTCCCTCTGAGATTCAACAGTCTGTTCTTTGCTTCTATCTCCAGATATCTTTTGTTCATCAGTTTATTTTGTTCTTTAGATTCCACATATGAGTGAGATCATGTGATACTTGTCTTTCTCTGACTGGCTTATTTCATTTAGCATAATACTCTCCAGGTCCATCCATGCTGTCTCAAAGGATAAGAGGTCCATTTCCTTGCCACATAGTATTCCATTGTGTAAATGTACCACAGCTTTTTTTTATCTGTTCATCTACTCATGAACACTTGGGTTGTTTCCAGATCTTAGCTATTATAAATTGTACTGTCATGAACATAGGAATGCATAATATTCTTTCTGAAGGGTGTTTCACATTTCTTAGAATATATTTCTAGAAGTGGGATCACTGGATCAAATGGCAATCCCATATTTACTTTTTTTGGAAACTCCATACTGTTTTTCATAGTGGCTGCACCAGTCTGCATTCCCACCAGCAGTACACTAGGGTTTCCTTTTCTCCACATCCTCACGAGCACTTGTCATTTGTTGATTTGCTGGTAGCCATTCTGACAGGTGTGAGGTGGTACCTCATTGCCATTTTAATGTGCATCTCTCAGACGATTAGTGGCTTTGGGAATTTTTCATATGTCTCTTGGCCACCTGTATGTCCACTTTGGAGAAGTATCTATTTAGGTCCTTTGCCCATTTTTTAAATTGGATTGTTTGTCTTCCTTTTGTTAAGTTAAATGAGTCCCTTATATATTTTGGAAATTAACCCCACATGATGTATCATTATTTTAAAATATATATTTTTATTGATTTTAGAGAAAGGGAGAGGGAGAGAGCGATAGAAACATTGATGAGAGAGAAACATCAACATTAATCGGCTGCCTCCTGCAGGCACCCTGCTGGGGATGGAGCCCACAACCCAGGCAAATGCCCTGACTGAATCGAACTGGTAACCTCCTCGTGCATGGGTTGATGCTCCACCACTGAGCTACACTGGCCAGGCTCCTCATTCTTTTTATTTTATTTATTTATTTCTTTTTCTTTTTTTCTTTTTTAAAATTCCTTTATTGGTTAAGGTGTTACATATGTGTCCTTATTCCCCCATTACCCTCCCACCCCCCACTCATGCCCTTACCCCCCTGTTGTTTGTGTCCATTGGTTAGGCTTATATGCATGCATACAAGTCCTTTGGTTGACCTCTCCACCTTACCCCCTCTTCCCCCACCTACCCTCTGAGGTTTCATGGTCTGATCAATGTTTCTCTGTCTCTGGAACTGTTTTTGATCATCAGTTTATGTTGTTCATTATATTCCATAAATGACTGAGATCATGTGATATTTATCTTTCTCTGACTGGCTTATTTCACTTAGCATAATGCTCTCCAAGTTTCATCCATGTTGTTGCAATTGGTAGGAATTCCTTCTTTTTTAGCGCAGCGCAGTATTCCATTGTGTAGATGTACCACAGCTTTTTAATCCACTCATCTGCTGATGGGCACTTAGACTGTTTCCAAATCTTAGCTATGGTAAATTGTGCTGCTATGAACATAGGGGTGCATATATCCTTTCTAATTGGTGTTTCTAGTTTCTTGGGATATATTCCTAGGAGTGGTATTACTGGGTCAAATGGGAGTTCCATTTTTAGTTTTTTGAGGAATCTCCATACTGTTCTCCACAGTGGCTGCACCAATCTGCATTGCCACCAGCAGTGCACCAGGGTTCTTTTTCTCTGCATCCTCGCCAACATTTGTCATTTATTGATTTGTTGATGATAGCCATTCTGACAGGTGTGAGATGGTATCGCATTGTCGTTTTGATTTGCATCTCTCAGATAATTAGTGACTTTGAGCATGTTTTCATATGTCTCTTGGCCTTCTGTCTTCTTTCAAAAAGTTTCTATTTAGGTCCATTGCCTATTTCTTGATTGGATTGTTTATCTTCCTTTTGTTGAGTTGTATGAGTTCCCTGTAAATGTTGGAGATTAAACCCTTATCAGTGATAACATTGGCAAATATGTTCTCCCATGTAGTGGTCTTTCTTGTTGTTTTGCTGTGCAAAAGCTTTTTATTTTGATGTAGTCCCGTTTATTTATTTTCTCTTTATTTTCCATTGCCCTAGGAGCAGTATCAGTGAAGAAGTTCCTTCGGCATATGTCTGAGATTTTGCTGCCTGTGGATTCCTCTAGTATTTTTATGGTTTCCCATCTTATGTTTAAGTCCTTGATCCATTTTTAGTTAATTTTTGTGTATGGTGTAAGTTGGTGATCTAGTTTCATTTTTTTGCATGTATCTGTCCAATTTTCCCAACACCATTTATTGAAGAGACTGTTTTGATTCCATTGTATGTTCATGCCTCCTTTGTCGAATATTAATTGGGCATAGCGGTTTGGGTCGATATCTGGGTTCTCTATTCTATTCCATTGATCTATATGTCTGTTCTTGTGCCAGTACCAGGCTGTTTTGAGAACAATGGCTTTGTAATACAGCTTGAAATCTGGTATTGAGATCCCACCTACTTTGTTCTTCTTTCTCAGGATTGCTGCAGCTATTCGGGGTCTTTTTTCATTCCAAATGAATTTTTGGAGAGTTCTTTCTAGGTCTGTGAAATATGCTGTTGGTATTTTAATGGGGAGTACATTGAATCTATAGATTGCTTTGGGTAGTATGGACATTTTGATGATGTTTATTCTACCAATCCATGAACACGGTATGTTCTTCCATCTGTTTATATCTTCCTCTATCTCTTTTTTCAGTGTCCTGTAGTTTTTTGCATATAGGTCTTTTACCTCTTTAGTTAAGTTTATTCCCAGGTATCTTAATATTTTTGGTACGATGGTAAATGGGATTGCTTTTTTAGTCTCCCTTTCTGTAAGTTCACTATTGGTGCATAGAAATGCCATAGATTTCTTGGTGTTAATTTTGTATCCTGCTACCTTGCGGAATTCATTTATTAAGTCTAATAATTTTTTGATGGAGTCTTTAAGGTTTTCTATGTACAGTATCATGTCATCTGCGAATAAGGACAGTTTTACTTCTTCTTTTCCAATTTGGATGCCTTTTATTTCTTCTTCTTGTCTGATAGCAATGGCTAGTCCTTCAGTACTATGTCAACAGGAGTGGTGAGAGTGGGCATCCCTGTCTTGTTCCTGTTCTTAGGGGAAATGGTTTTAGTTTTTCTCCATTGAGTGTGATGCTGGCTGTGGGTTTATCATATATGGCTTTTATGATCTTGAGGTATGATCCTTCTATTCCCACCTTGCTGAGAGTTTTTATCAGGAAAGGGCGTTGGATTTTGTCAAATGCTTTTTCTGTATCAATTGATATGGCTATGTGATTTTTCTCCCTCAATTTGTTTATGTGATGTATCATGTTTATTGATTTGTGGATATTGTACCATCCTTGCATCCCTGGGATAAATCCTGCTTGGTCATGGTGTATGATTTTTCTGATGTATTGCTGGATCCGATTTGCTAGAATTTTGTTGAGGATTTTGGCATCTATGTTTGAGGGATATTGGCCTGTAATTCTCTTTCATTGTGTTGTCTTTATCTGGTTTTGGTATTAGGGTGATGCTGGCTTCATAGAATGAGTTTGGAAGTGTTCTTTCCTCTTGAATTTTTTGGAATAGTCTGAGGAGGATAGGTTTTTATTTCTTCCTTGAATGTTTGGTAAAAGTCTCCTGTGAAGCCGTCTGGGCCTGGACTTTTGTTTGCTGGAAGCTTTTTGATGACTGCTTCAATTTTTTCCATAGTTATTGGCCTATTGAGATGTTTAGAATATTCCTGATTGAGTTTTGGAAGTTTGTATTTTTCTAGGAATATGTCCATTTCCTCCAGGTTGTCTAGTTTGTTGGAATAGAGTTGTTCATAATATTTTTTAACAATCCTTTGTATTTCTGTGGTGTCTGTTGTTATTTTGCCTCTATCAATTCTGATTTTGTTTATTTGAGTCCTTCTCTTTGCTTCTTGGTGAGCCTGGCTAGAGGTTCATCAATCTTGTTTATCCTTTCAAAGAACCAGCTCTTGATTTCATTGATCTTTTGGGTATTTTTTGTTGTTGTTGTTTTTTTGGTCTCCATGTCATTTATTTCTGCTCTGATCTTTATTATCTCCTTCCTTCTGCTCACTCTGGGGTTTTCTTGTTGCTCTCCTTCTAATTCTTTGAGTTGTAGCATTAGATGATTTACTACCATTTTTTCTTGTTTTTTTTTTTGAGGTAGGCCTGTAGAGCTATAAACTTCCTTCTCAGGACTGTTTTGCAGTCATATATCACGTGAAACCAGATGCCTGGTTCTCAACATTCCTACAAGGGATCTGAACAATTAACAGTCCTCCTGTTTCTACAATCTCTATTTCTCCTACTGAGTTAGGGATGGGAAAAAACAACAACAAATCCAACCCTAAGCAGAATAAACTGAAAGTGAAAAAAACAATTCACTTCAAACACCAATTTTTCACTTATTTGCCCTTGGAAGAAAGAACATCCCAATCCCTAGTTGCTTCTATCAAATGCTGTTGGCCATGACTCATCCACTCTTCCTGGTCTTCGTACAGCCATCCGCAAAACCAGCACTTAAATGTACACTGTGAATCATCAGGCAAGGAATCCACCACCTGGTAGTTGTTTTTATGGACTTTTTTAAGTTTCATTTTAAACATCATTTGCCTTTTTATTTGATTGGCTTCCTCCACATTCTGGTAGGTCAGCCAAACATGATGCCATCTGATGCCTAATTGACACCTGGTCCTCTCCGATAAGACAACTTTGAGGACATTGCCTTTGTACTTGTTTATTACCTTCATCTCATTGGTCACTTCTGGTGAATCAACATCAGGATGGTTGAACAATGATGGGCTGGTTTCGACAGGGACATTTAATCAACTGGTCCAGTTTAGCTGCTATCAGTCGAAGCTGTCTTGCAACCTGAAAAATTGAATGATCCTTGAGACAGAGGCCAGGGTCAGCCTGAATTTTGCTTTTCTTCTTGGATGAATTTACTTGCTTGGTTTTATTTTTATTTATAGGAAGACTTCTGGAGGGCACTTTCCCTTGCTTACTCAATTCACTGCTTCCTTGCTGACCATGCAGAGGGCCAGTTTTTTTTTTTTTTTTGCGGGGGGGGGGAGGGATGGTGCTACCAACAGCACTCTCTTTTCTTGGTTTAGGCTGAAGAGATGTGTCAATGTTATGGGACATGTCTATTGGCCCACTTTCACTTGTTGAAGACTGTAAGTCTGAATCTGTCTGTTTCACCAGGCAGAATGGAATGGGTTTTATTAACTGTGTCTCACTGTAAGGGATGCTGATGGGTGCTTCACATGTAGCCTCTATAATGTGGGCATCCTCAGAGGAATTAAGAACCCTCAACACTGCACCTTTGGGGATCAACACTGGAGTAGCAACATGAGCCTTCCTAGTTACTTGGCTTTCGTTTTTCCCATTGCTACCTTCTACAAACTGTGGATATATCTGCTGACAGGCAAGCTGTCTACTAATATCACTATCATCCTGAGGTTTTGAGAGAGTGTGCATGGAATAGCCAGTGTCAGTAAATGCCCCATTAATTTCTTGAATACCTTCAGGGGTAGCTTTTGAAGTTACCTTTGATGCGTGCCCTACAGAACGACGATGTGCATTATTAGCAGCCAGAGATGGAGGCTTGCCACAGAATTCAATTAACTGAGCAATCTTTCTGTGCAGGAGTTCAATTGACTTTATTTTGGATGTTGAGCTATTCCACTTAATGCCCTCAGGGACGTCTTCAGATCTGGAGCTCAGAGAAAATACTGGATGAAATGACTGGGCTATTGAAAGAGTCATTAGTCCTTTCAGAATTCTTTAACTCCAAAGGTTTATCCCCAGGCTGCTGAGATCTGATTCTGTCTTCTCCTGTTATGTTTATGTGTAAATATTCACTTTTACGATGAAAGGAAATCTGGCCTGTATTTGAAACTGCCTTATATTCCTCTGTCTGGTTGTCTTTCAGCTTCCTAGTAGATGCAACCATTCTCACAGGAATACTGATCTCACTTCTAGATTCCAAGTCATTTTTACTGACAGGCAAAAAGCCCTTCCCTCCAGAGAAGAAAATGGCTGCAGGTGATGCAGCCATAGGAAGAATCTTCTGGGGGTCCCTGTGCAAATGCCTCCCATCTTCAGTAAAAGAAACAGCAGCTTTATATGGAAAAGGATTTAGGGCAGTGCCAAGGCCACATAAAACACTGTTTTTCACTATAGATGATGGAGAGTGACCTTTTAAGGCAACGGGTGGAAGAGCAGTTCTATGTGGATACATATGACTTTTTTTCTGCAAATCCTCAACTCTAGCAGACTTGAGAAGGGATTCTCCACAGGGGTACACACTAGAATTTGACATGAACACATCGTAAGACCGTACCCATTTCACATTTTTAACTTGTTTCTGAACTGACTGAAGGCTATCAAGGCCTCCAGGTTTTCCAACACCCCCTTCAGTAGT
The DNA here is from genome assembly GCF_963455305.1 of Plecotus auritus. Classification (NCBI taxonomy): domain Eukaryota; kingdom Metazoa; phylum Chordata; class Mammalia; order Chiroptera; family Vespertilionidae; genus Plecotus; species Plecotus auritus. The sequence continues at coordinate 44,062,374 of NC_137774.1, forward strand.
CAGTGACTTGGTCTGTTCTGCAGGGAGCATTTTCCTTGTTCATCTGAACCCTTCTCTTTAGTCCTATGTTCAGAATGACCTCCATCACCCCCACCAGCTTCTAGGTTATTATTTTATTCCAAAGGAAACAGTTTCAGAACAAGCTGCTGTGTTCCATTGACAACCTTCACATCCATCAACTGGGCTAAACAGTTTGCAGGGACCACGAGCTCTGCTGGCGCCACCACGGTCAACGGCATTCCGGGATGAATGGGCTCTGTGGCCAGGAATAATACTTCCACCTCCAAGCTTTTGTTCTCCAACACACTGACTTCATTTGGCTCCAACAAGGTCCCTTTGTTTGGAATACACACCACGTCTTTTTGGTGTTCCTTCGACTCAGGTACCAGTGTGATGCTGCGCACTCTGTCTTTGTTTGTCTGGAAGGAGAACCTTGAGAGTTGATCTGATAACTTTCTTTACAGTGTGGTGCCTGGATCGGAGGCTTTGGAAAGCTCCGTGTTTTGTTTTGATGTGCTGGTCCTTTTCGGTTCCAGCTTGGCCACGACTTTGGGCTGCCACTTTCCACCAGCCCTCTCGTGAACTCTCTTCCTGTGTTTGACAATATAGTCGTTCCTAATAGCACTATAGTCTCAGTACTCACATCGGTAAGGAAAGATGCCTGTGTGCTTCACCAAGTGTCTCTGAAACTCCCGCTTCGTGTAGGAAATGTGGCTGCAGTGAGAACAAATGAACTTGATCTCTTCGTGCTGAAGAATGTGCTTCCTGTACTGCAGAGGGTCCTTCATGGAAAAGCGACATTTATCACAATAGTATTTGCCTGGTTTAAAGTTCCCTACCTTAAATTTGTTATTTCCAGGACTGGCTATGGTGTCAGCTTTACTTCCTGCACGAGTTGCGCTGGGATCACTGTTCCAGAAAGGAAAGTGGGGAGAAGCCACTCCAAGGCTGCACTGGAAGCACACGTATCTGTCTTCCTTGTGCCTCTGCCCCGGCCCCTTTTTCAAATCCTGAAGAGGGATCTGGTGAATAGTCTTGCACTTCACACACATGGCCATGGTCATCACGGCGGCCTCGGCCTCTTGAGCCTTGATACAAAGCCATCTGAGCTTCTTGTCTGTCTGACCGAGTGGCTCTATTAGCATGAGGTTGTCTAGGCGACATGGTCAAAGAGTTATGTCCATCAAGTACCTGTGAACTGAATAACTGCTGTCCAATGTCCTTCATCTTCTTAGCTGCATTTCCAAACACAGTCCACTGGGATCCAGGCGGACTTCACATGACTGAATCCTTCGGGGGCAGCCTTCAACGAACTCTGATTGGCAGATACGTGGTTCCTTCTGGGGAGCAAATGCCACAACATAGATGCACGGTTCTCAGATATGACTGTTTCCAATTCTCTGCTATTCTAGGCAACACTGCTTCCTGGATGAGAACAGGCCTGGAGAAGCTGTGTGGCTTTTCTAAGGTCAAGGAGTTGGTCAGCTGGTGACTAATGGAAATCCTTTGCTTTCTGCTACCCGCTGTGTGAAGCTGTGCACCGAGGTCACAGCATCTGCTGTGCTGGGCACTGTTCCGACTTCTGGCCCGGAGCCAGCAAGCTGTAGATGCGAGTCCAAAGCAGGGCAGGTCGCAGTGGCTCTGGCTTGTCTTCTCAGGCACCCAGGCCCATCCAGTCCTGGACACAGGCGTCTACACTCAGAACAAGGGGGCAGAAAGCCCTGCACGAACAGCCCAGCCAGTCCCGGTGCAAGGAGGGGCACCTAGACCCCGGCCCAGGCCGTGCCGCCACAGCGGTGCCACGCCCCACCTCCTCATTCTTTTTAATACTTTTTCTTTTTGCTGCCCTGATTCAGTGTTTTTATTTACTTTGTCTATTCAATCCTTTGCTTCATCACCTACTTTTTATTCCTTTCAGTGTATTCTAGATGTCAGGTATCATTTCCAACTGGTTCTTTTTCATGGTTTCTATGTCTCCTTTCACGTTGTTGTAGTTATCACTAAATTTCTTGGTCATCTTTCTAACCATTCCTTTGAGCTTTATATCTGATAAATCGTTTACCTCAATTTCATTTAGCTTTTTTTTCCTAGAGATTTCCTCAGTTCTTTCATTTGGGGCCTATTTCTTTGTCTCCATATTTTGGCTGCCTCTTTGACTCCCAGTCTTCATGGGGTGGCCTTATGTAGTAGGTGTCCTGTGGGACCCAGTGGTGCAGTCTCCTTGATCTCCTGACCTGGGTGCTCTATGAATGTCACTTGTGTGGCTTATGTGGGTCTTGCTGTTGTAATTGAGTCTTGATTGCTGTTGGCCCATTTGTATGTGGGATTGACTTTCAGGCTGGCTGACTGTGAGGCTAAATACTGAGCCTGGCATGTGTGTTACTGTGCAGGTGCTGACCAAAATAAAAAAATAAAATAAAATAAAAAGTAAAGAAAAAGAAATAAAAAGAATCAAAGGAGAAAAAAGAAAAGAAAAGAAAAGAAAAGAAAAGAAAAGAAAAGAAAAGAAAAGAAAAGAAAATGAAGGAGGGGAAGAAAAAAGTGGAATTTGCCTCAGCAGTTTAGTGCCCACTGCCATGTCCTTTTGGATATGCTGTTTGCAAAGTTTATTGGATCCAGCTCCAAAGTTGTCTGAAGCTGGCCACTTGGTGTGTTGGTTCTGGACCTCTTGGGGGAGACTCTGGTGCAGGCTAGTGTCAGATACTGTCTGAGCCTGGCCCTTGGCAACCTGTTTAAAGCTACAAATGATCCAGATATTGTGGCTGTCTCTGCTGGGCTTGGCAGTGCATAGGAAGGACCAAGCTGTGCTCTAAGGCTGGCTTTTACCAGCACTGGGCCTGGGGGCATGTCAACAAACATTCCAAGCCACCACTGCCTGCCTCTGCCTGCTGGCTGCCTGTTAGGCTCAGTCACTGAAAGAGCCTGTGGTGAATTCGGGAGAATGGGGCGAGTGGATCTTCTATGAAGGGGAGGTGTTGTACAGGCTTCAGGGAAGCTGGTGGGTGTGGTCTCTTCTCCAGAGCCACATAACTGAGTCTATCTCAGATTTTGCCCTGACCTTGTAGTCAGGCAGGTGGGGTGTCTGGAGCCCAGAGGTTGGGACTGTGGGAAGACAGGAGGGTAGTTCTACTGGATCTCCTGTGAGGGGGAAGTGCCAGTCAGGTTCATGGAAAAATGGGGGAAATGGCCCCACCCCAAAGCTAGTCACTGACACCCCCTGAGTCTGCCCAGACTTATACACCCTGGTCAATGAAGTTGACTCCTCAGCAGGGCCTAACCTCCTCAGGATGGGGCAAGAGAGATTCCAGAGAGTGAGGTAATTGCTTTCCCCCAGTCTGATGCTGCATGGAGGGTATTGCTCCACCTAGAAAAGATGGTGACCATGCCCCTGAAGAATGACTCAGCACAGGTATCCCAGCAGCCATCTCCCTGACTCCACCCCAGAGTCCAAACCTCAGTCTCTCCCTAGGCAACTCCAGTTTGTACTGCCCTCTCTCCACCAGAACCAAGAGTGAGTGGCTGCAAATGAAATTCTGTGCATTAGCCCTTTAAGAGGGTGCCTGTGTCTCCAGCACATTCCATTACTCCTTGGCAGACAGAAACCCTGCTGCTTTTTTTTACAGTTGAATGTTATATGGGTGCTTCTTCCTGGCTCTGGCGCGATGGAATGGAGAGCATGGCCTGGGGATTAGGCCCCATGCTTCTCAGGGGAACTCCTCACAGCTGAGGTATACCTCCTGAACCTTAGTCACTACCTGTGGGAGTGGGGCCTGCCCTTTTCGCATCTCTGCCATTCCTACCAGTCTTGATGCGTTTCTGTAAATCCTTGGTTATAAGAATATTCTTCAGCTTGTCTTTAGTTGTTTATTCAGGGTAATTATTCTTTAATTTAGTTCTATTTCCAGTTTGGTCCTGGAAGAAGGTAAGTGTAAGATCCATCTATTCCACCTCCATCTTGAAAGTCTTCCTTGGTTTTAGTATGTTTTCACTCTTACTGTTCTCATCAATCAATTGATGAGAACTGTCAGTTACCTCACACATCAAGCTTCTCCTTCCTATTTTACCATCCTAACTCACATCCTCATCAGGTTTCTCCCAGTCATACTGGATTCCTCTTTGCAATTCCTCCTGCTTTGAACCTGACCATGATGGTATTCACATTTCCCCACAGTAGTCAGAGGATTAGTGTATTAACCCCTGGGAGACAATAATCTTAGTCATCAGTTTCCCCCGGAATACTGAGCACAGTGTCTAACATATGATGAGAGGTCAATGAATGCTTAATTCCTTTTATTGCAGATCCAGACTTCCAATCCCAGCTTTCCCATCCCACCAGTATTCCTGCCTTCAGATCCTCCACTTACCTGGCTCCTGGCAAAGACTTGGGTTCGTAGTTCAGATTTCCAACTGCACCTATTTCAATATCACTTTCTGAACACTCATCTGCTGTCTGAGGTCATCGCTGTAGCGACCATGAGGTGCCTCCCAGGACTGCATCCTGTCTTCAAGGTACATACTCTACCCTCCATGTCTCCTCTTGCTCACATCCCAGAGAAAGGAAATAATGCAACAGTTCCTCAGGATTTAAAAAAGCCTAATCCATCTGGCTGGGAACATGAAACAAACTTGCTTTGCAATAATCTAGCGTTGATATGGTATTGTGGCAAAGAATCTTCATAGGTGGGAGGGGACAAGAGAAAAATAACTATGGCAAGACCTTGAATCTTATGGTTATATTTTCATGTTTAAATTCTTTTAATTTTATGCCAATTATAGATTCACATGCAGTTGTAAGAAATAATACACATAGATATCATCTACCCTATTAAATCAAGTCATTTAGCATTTTCTACACATACTGGTATTGCAAGTCAATTCTCTGAAATTCTCCAGCAATGGGTCTGGAGGGGAGTAGGAATATAATTTGTTAAACCAATATGTTGCCATTAAGCTAGGAAGACAAATGGTAGACATGACAAACAGCCAGAGAACCATATCTGGGAATAGAGGTGGAAATAACAAGAGACAGCTATAAACATTATAGTATTGATGGAGAATGTTCTACTGCAACCGAATGTTATGAGGAACACAAGATAAAAGGGCAAGGATAAAAGCCTGGCTAGTCACTGACATCTACCCAAGAATGAGGAGACTAAAGACGTACATTAGCATGGTGGTGACAGGGATGCAAGGGAGGAGACACTGCCTGCGTCATGTCTGTGCAATATTGCAGACAGAGGTCAGAGGCCTCAGCATTGCCAGACCTAGGAGCTCACAAAGTGAATACTGTTGGAATGACCCAAAAATACTGTGATGCTATAAACAGTGAGTTCAGTGTCTATTGCTAGGCAGGAGGCAGCAAAATAAGGCTTGTGCTTATCTTACAATTGTTTTCCAAATCTCAATGGCACTTTGATACAGGGAACAGGGCAGAGCAGGGGGGCAAAAATCTATAAGCCTATGAAGCCGAGCAGTGGTCAGAAAGAGTGTAGTCAGGAAAAAAAGCCAGTTTGGAGGCAAAGATTAGGTACTGAGCTTTAGATACAAAAAGTTTGAAGTGTTGTTAAGATATGCAAATGAGTATTTGGCAGGCAGAACAACTGAACTGTAATGTCACTGAGAGGTCCAATGCGAACCCTCCTCTGGGCTGTGGTTGTTTGGTGTTCTAAGGTGACATAGACAAAATAGTTACTAATGTAGTTAGTTCATGGGCTCTTAGATTTGATAACCTCATGATGCCTTTGATGACCATCTCCCTCCTAGTTGAATCGCTTACACCCAATTTTACACTTCAAAATGTCCTTTTACCAGATAAGCCCCCCTCCACAGCCATATTCGCTCACCATAGCAATTCCATCCCATGGCAGACAATCTTTGTTGGAACTCCCAGGCGGGCTAAGCCTACAGAAGTTACCAAGGTTACCTGTGCAGGCTCTGGATTCAGACTGCTCGGATCTGAAGCCTGAATCCTGATCTCAGTACTTACAGATGTGTGTTCAGGGTCCTCATTTCTGAATGAGGATAACTATCTCCATTGTTGGGTGGTTAAGGCATTACAGGCTACTAGTAAATGCTAGAAAAATGTCAGTTTTCTGCTGTTATTTTTATTGTCACCATCATTTCTGTCATTGCTGTTAGGAACTCTGTTCTGGGTTCTTTATTCCTTGCTGTGGTGTTAGTGTTTTCTGTGACACCAGCATCCCTCCATGGACTTTCTGAAAAGAACAATATGAGCTCCCTTGATTCTTGATTATGGGAGTATCACTTGTGTCCTTCCCTTTTTCCAGCATCAAAAAACTCTGATCAATATCCAAACTGCCTGATTCCTATATATTAATCAGGTTAAAACTGAAATAAAAATAAAAAAAGCACATGTCAGGATGGGGTACATTTTTAAAAAATATATACTTTTATTGAGTTGAGAGAGAGAAAGGGAGAAGGAGAGATAGAAACATCAATGAGAAACTTTGATCAGCTGCCTCCCGCATGCCCTCTACTGGGGATGGAGCCTGAATTCCAGGCCTGTGCCCTGAACGGGAATCAATCCTGAGACCTATTGTTGCATGGATCAACACTCAACCACTGACCCACACTAGCTTGGCCGGTGCACTTTTTATTTTTAAAATCTTTTTTGTTGAGTGTATTACAAGAGTCCCTCTCTGTTCTCCCCATTACCTCCCTCCACCCGGTTCCCACCCCATACTAGGCCTTTACCACCCTATTGTCTGTATCCATAGGTAATGCAGATTTGCATATAAGATCTTTGGTTAATCTCTTCCTGTCCCGCTCCCCTTCCTTCTGAGATTCATCAGTCTGTTCCATGTTTCCATGCCTCTGATTCTATTTTATTCATCAGTTTATTTTGTTCTTTAGATTTTTTTTGGTTTATTTTTAGATTCAATTATTGATAGATATGTATTTATTGCCATTTTATTGTTAATATTTATGATCTCTTTTTTCCTTCTTATTCTTCTTCCTCTTTTTAAAGAATACCCTTCAACATTTCATGTAATACTGGTTTGGTTGTGATGAACTCCTTTAGCTTTTTCTTATCTGTGAAGCTCTTTATCTGACCTTCAATTCTAAATGATAGCTTTGCTGGGTAGAGTAATCTTGGTAGTAGGTCCTTGTTATTCATCACTTTGAGTATTTCTTGGTACTCCCTTCTGGCCTGCAAAGTTTATATTGAGAAATCAGTTGACAGTTGTATGGGAGCTCCCTTGTAGGTAACTAACTGCTTTCCTCTTGCTGTTTTTAAAATTCTCTCCTTATCTTTAACCCTTGGCATTTTAATTATTATGTGTCTTGGTGTGGACCTCTTTGGGTTTCTCTTGTTTGGGACTCTCTGTGCTTCCTAGTCTTGTAAGTCTATTTCTTTTACCAGGTAGGAAAAGTTTTCTGTCATTATTTCTTCAAATAGGTTTTCAACATCTTGCTCTCTCTCTCTCCTCCTTCTGGAACCCTCATAATGCAAATGTTGGTATGCCTGAAGTTGTCCCAGAGGCTCCTTACACTATCTTCATATTTTTTTATTCTTTTTGCTATTCTGGTTGGGTGTTTTTTGCTTCTTCTTATTCCAAATCATTGATTTGATTCTTAGAATACTCTAACTCTACTGTTGGATCCCTGTACATTATTCTTTATTTCAGTTAGTGTATGCTTAATTTCTGACTGGTCCTTTTTCATATCTTTGACATTCTCTCTAAGATCCTTGAAGTCTCACTAATTCTCTTGACACTCATACTAATTCCCTTGAAACTCTCATTAAGTCCCTTGAAGCGCTCATTAAGATCCTTAGGTAACCTTATAACTATTGTTTTGAACTCTATGTCCAGTAGTTTGCTTACTTCTATTTCTTTCATTTGTAACATGTTTCTTTGTCTCCTCATTTTGGCTGCCTCCCTGTTTTTGCTTCTACATATTAGATAGAGATGTTATATCTTCTGGAATTGGTAGATTGGCCTTGTGTATTAGGTGTCCTGTAGGGCCCAGTGGTTCAGTCTCCCTAGTCACCTGAGCTGTGCACTCTAGATGTGCCCCTGTATGATCTATGTGTACAGTCTTGTTGTAATTGAGCCTTGATTGTTGTTGGCATCACTTGGATAAATTGACCCCCAGGCCAATTGGCTGTGAGGAACGGCTGTGACTATAGCAGAAGAGCTGCTACTCAGGAGATACCCCTATGGAGCAATACTTGCTTCAGTGGGGCTTTGGTGCACACTGAGTCTTCCTCTTGAGTGTGTCACTTGTGGATGAGTAGAGCTGTAATCTGGTATGCTCTGAAGCTGTTCACCGGGTGCACTGGCTCTGGGGCCTCCCAGGAGGTGCAAAGTCAGCCACTACCTGGGGCCACTCGGCAGGAGCTACAGAGAGATCTGCAGGTGGCTATTATTTGTATTGGGCTAGAAAGTACCCAAGCGAGGCCCAGCTGTGAAGTAAGGCAGACTGATGCTAGTGCCAGGTCTTGGGCCTCTTACTGATAGGTTTGGAGCACACTGACTCCAGCTGCAGCTTGTTTAAGAGATTTTAGGAAAGTCTGAAACCTGAGCCAGGACAAGCCATTCATATGGAAAAGCCACTGCAAACAGCTTGGGTGGGGAAGCAAATTGGATGGGGTGGGGTCTCAGGGAATCACCAGGGCAAAGCTAACAGTGTTGGCCATGGTGATGGAAACTTAGATACACTGCCAGTCAGCTCTGCTATGGGGGAGGTCCCAGCACAGGAACAATAACCCCTGTGAGTACCCCTGTCTGGGAGAAAGCCGCCCCTGAGTTCTTTTTTTAAAAAAATATATTTTATTGATTTTTTACAGAGATGAAGGGAGAGGGATAGAGAGTTAGAAACATCGATGGGAGAGAAACATCGATCAGCTGCCTCCTGCAGAACTCCTACTAGGAATGTGCCCGCAACCAAGGTACATGCCCTTGACCGGAATCGAACCTGGGACCCTTGAGTCTGTAAGCCGACACTCTATCCACTGAGCCAAACCAGCCAGGGCCACCCCTGAGTTCTTGCCCCAATGGCAGACTGTCCATTTCCTCTCCATATATCCCTGGATTCCCTCAAAGCTGCCACCTGAAGCTGGGGCTCAGAGGAAGCATGACCGTGTATGTTTGTGCACAGGCCCTTTAAGAGGAATACCTGGGACTCCAGCAGCTTCCATGTCACTCAGCCACAATCCCCACTGGTTTTTACAGGCCAAAGTTATAGGCTTCCCAGATCTGGAACCCTGGAATGGGGGGACCTGGTATGCAGCTGGGACGCCCTGCTTCTCATGGGCAGCCTTGGAGATATTACTCCCAATTTAAAAACCAGACCATTCTGTGCCTCCCCCTCTCCTACCAGTCTCAATGTGCTTTCTTATTTACTTCTCTAGTTGTAGGACTTCCGTTCAGCCAGCATTCAGGCAGTTCTGAATGATAGCTGTTCTATATTTTAGTTGTAATTTTGACGTGGTTGTGGGAGGTGGCAAGTACAAGCATTTAACTATGCCACCATCTTGGGACTTTGGTGCACTTTTTTAATAACTAAAGAAAAAGCAGGAAAGAGGAGACAATTAGGAAGGGGAACAGATTTGATGACAACCCATTTTCTGTTTAAGCAGGTAGCTTGATTTGGTTCCTAAAATTCTGACTGAAGGTACCCTGTCCTCAAAAGAATCCAAGAATACAACAATGAGCAGTTGGAGGAAGAGCCTTGAAATGAACAGAGAAGCTAGTTTACAGAATGAGGAGATGTCAATGATAGAAGAATCATGAAATGATATGGAAAGCTAAGAGATAGGTTCTAAATGGACAACCACAATGAAGGTGGATACACAATAAAAGTAATGACAATATCTCCTAATCAATGCTTCTGTGTACCAGGCACTGAGCTAAACACTCTCTATATATCACTCACCTAATCACCACCACAGCACCTGCCTTAGGATACCTTTGATCGTCCTGGTTGACATGAAGAAATTGACATTTAGGGGATATATGGCCTTGAACAAGTATCAGAGTGAGGGGTTAAAACCCAGAACTCAAACCCAGGTCATTCTAGCTCCAGAGCCCCATTTACAGTAGAGTCATGAAGAACATGAGAGTTAGTGATCATAGAAGCAGAAGGAGACCAGCCTACAAAGGAAAAGATCCAGGACAGGGAGGAAAAGATCCAGAGGAGAGAACGTCACCAGGCTGAAAGCCACTCCCTACAAGGGAGGACCCAAGCATGTACTCCATTAACTACCCTTCTCTAATCTTCTTCATCTAGCTCCTGATCCCACACACCCGCTACACCATGGAGATCAACATCGGGGCACGGACCCAATTAGACTCTGATAGTGGAATATTTAGTCAGGTAAAGAGGAAATGGGGGCATGGGGCTGCCTAATCTTTTATCTTTCTACAGCCTCCTGCCATCTTCAGTCTCAGACCACCTAGTATGAATGTCTTGGCCCTTAAACCTATGTGCCCGTTCCTTTTATACCTTTAATTTTGTAAACCCCAACACTGAACCCCTTATATAAGATTCTGCAGCTCTTCTATTCCGTGAGACCTGTCAACCCTCAAATTCCAGGCAATGAGCACAGGTGGAGGGCCCCATGTGCAGTTGCTCCGTCGGGCCATGGCTAAGCTGACCTACCGCTCCCTCTGTCCTCCTGAAGATCTGGCTGACCGGGGCCTGCTGGGAATCCCAAGTGCTCTCTATGCCCATGATGCTTTACGGCTCTGGGAGATCATTGCCCGGTGGGTGAGAGTGGTAGTTGAGAAATGGATAGCCATTGGGGAGAGGGAGAGTGGGTCTCTGACTTGAGGTCAGCATGGGGCATAAGGAACATGAAAGAAGAAGATCCAGAGAGGGGGAGCAGAGGACTCAATCCTGGGAGAGATGAGGAATGGTGAAGAGACAGTGAGTTGGATGTGAAAAGGAGGAAAGTAGAATAAAAAAGTAGAGAGCGTAGGTTGGGAGACCTGGGAATGAGGAGATGGGGATCTAGAAGAACCAGGGTTTTGTTAGGAAGAATGGTTATCATGTTTAGGGAACTATTAAAACTAAGGATCCACATTTTCTTCCTTTCTAAACTAGTGTGTAGAATGAGCTCAGGGATGTCCCAAAAAGTAAGTCTTGTAAAATCTGTCCCCAGATACAGTGGAAGGAGCTTGGCTGAGGCCACAGAAAAGGAGTAGCAGTCAGAGGCTAGAGCTTCTACTCTCAAGGAACTCAGTACCCTTCTCCTCTTGGCAGGTATGTGGAGGGGATTGTCAACCTCTTCTACCATAGAGATGACGTCGTAAGTGGGGACCCTGAGCTGCAGGCCTGGTGTCGGGAGATCACTGAGGTGGGGCTGTGCCACGCCCAGGACCGAGGTGAGATCCCTACCCAGAGAAGTGAGCTCCTTGGACACTCTGCCCAGAATCCCTTGTCAATCTTGCCCTTCTGGGGACATGAACCTAAAAACTCATCACCCTCTTGCCCTCCACACATGAAGCATATGAATACCATTCCCACTTCATAAGTGTTAGGACAGTCCTACAAACCCAATGATTTTCCTCCTCAAAGTAACTGATTATCAACCTTTATGACCATCCCCCATTCCTGCCACTGATGCCCCCAACCTGCCACAGCATGGGGCTCAGTGGGTCTAGAACCACAACCAGTGGGGGATCTGCTCAGGCCCTGCTTGTGCTCTCTGATGCTCTTCCTAAGAAAATAAGTGGGGAAAATTTTCCCACCAAAGTCCATGATGATCCTCTCTGGCTTTCCCTCCCTTCTCCTCTTGCCTGCTACTGTCCACCACACACAGAGGGTCCAAGCACACTGCACATTACCACAGTGCAGGGTCATTTCTAGGTGAAAACTGAATCTCAGATTTCCCTAGCCAGTACATTTCCTCACTAGGCTCTAGCTACTACCTTTCATTCTTCCACTCCACATTTTAATTTACAGTGTTTTTGAGCTTTGCCTAGTTTCATCCTCCTCTCTGTAGCACACATGGGCCAAACTCGTCTGTTTCAAATTGTCCTTCAGGCCCTGCCCCTGCATACTTCACACCAAGACCTTGAGTCCCATCCTCAGCCTGTGGAACAAGTACAAACATTTACTGGGAAGCTATTAAGGCTGGGAAGTGGGAATAAAAGGTTTAATATACCAATGCCAGACCTTTGGAGGGAGGCTTTCTTTGGAGGGTCTGGGAAACATCCCTACCACCCTGACCCTTTCAGGACGGAATGTTCTCTGGTACTGTTTACTTCTGTCCTTCAGCATCCCATAACCCAAAAGATGCTTTTGCCTCTGCCTGGCCATCCTCTTCCCATGAAATGTCCACCTTAAGAATTTACAAAACACAGTCATATATAAGCTTTAGTCTCTGGTTCCCCCATTCCTTTCCCTCAACTCTGAATGTTCTCTTTGCTCTATTATTCCTTCATTGTTATCATTAAAGGCCACACACTAAAATTTGTTTCTAAAGTGCTGGTTTCTGTCTCTTTCCATCTGTGTGACCTTGACCCATCCAGTGGATCTCTTTCTCTTTGACTTTTAGTTTCCTTATATTTAAAATGGACATATATTTAGTCACCATCCTCACATTTAACCTGACAGAATTTTTGAGACCCAATGATATGATGAGTGACAGTGCTGAAACCTGCATAGTACATAGGGTTAGATGAGTTTAATCATATGCTCCACCCCACACAAAAATACCTCCCCAATATGATCCGCAAGTGAATTAGGAGAGTCCAGGCCCAGCCATGCAGTAGATGACCTTGGTCAAGCATCAAACTCTATGACTCCATCTCACTGTATTCATCATGTCTGTTTATTCCGCAGTTTTGATACTTTGACATCTTGGAGTTTTGCTGACCCAGAAGGCAACACCCTTCCCAGGGCCAGCTAATTCTCAGATATAACAAACCACTCCCTTTGAAGCGTGCTTTCATATTCCGGAAGTCCCAACCACCACCTGTATTGAGCTCTTACACTCTGGACTGCTATTCCCCTGGCCTACTCACCTTGGGCCAGGTATTAGACTAGGGACAGCTACCACACTCCAGAGCCCACTGGAAGTATTGCAACTAGCCTGTCCTAAACCCGCTTATTCTGTCTTGCCTGTTCCTTCTCATGGAAACCATGACAAAGGCTCCTGCTACCTTTCTTCTCACCCCCTCCGCCTCTTGACCAACCCTGGTGCTCCCATTGTGGTCCCCTGTGGTGTGGCAGGTACCCATCTCTTGGGATCTGTGAGTATAACATATCTTTTCCATGGCAGTTATCTCCTGACCTGTTGGCCTCAGCACAACTGTATAATAATAGAAACTATATTTTAAAACAGTCACCTCTATATTGAGTGGAATGAATAGCTGATTTTGCCACCCTTCCTGTATTTTAGCTGAATCAATTACTTCTCTTTCTCTGCATCATTACCCAGCTATCTATAAGCACTGAACGCCTTTTGGGGAAACAGCAATTTTGTTGAAATACAACAAACTTAGGGAAAGGTACAGAAATCATAGGTGTACAACTTAGTGATCTGTTACTATGGTGACACACCTGTATAATTAGCATAAAGATCAAGAATCAGAACTTTACCAGCTCCCTCAGAAAGCCCCTTGTGTACTCTTCCAGTCATACCCACGTGAAAGTAACCATTACCTTGACTTCTAGGTCAGTTAGTTTTACTTATTTTGACCTTCCACAGATGGAAATACAAGCACACACTTGCTTGTCTCTGTCTTCATTCTCTGAATACTATGTCTGAGATTTTCCCACTTTGTTGTATGCAGCATGTAGTTTGTTCATTATCATTGTGGTAACCTCCATTAAATGATTATGGCACCATTTATTTTTCCTTTTTGCCATTGATGGGCAATTAGTATTGTTTCCAGTTGGGGTGATCAATATTAGTGCTATTGTGAACATTTTTGTGTGTGTTTTCCTGTTCTGTTAATACCTAGGTGTGGATCGGATGCTCCATAAAGTATGTGAAAATCAGCTTCAGTAGTTATTGACCCTTTTCCAAGGTGGTTGTACTGGTTTCCACTCCCTTCATCAGAGTTTCGGTTATAGTTGCTCCATTTAGTCTCAAATACATGAAAATATATTTCTATCTTTTTCACTTTAGCCATTTTGGTGAGTATGTAGATCTGTCATATTGTGAATTTAAGTTGAATTTCCCTAAGGACTAGGGAATACTTTTTTCTTGGTTTAATAGTCATTGGAATATCCTCCTTTTTGAAGTGCCTGTTAAAGTCTTTTACCCTTATACCTTTAGGGTTGTAGCCTTTATCTTATGATTTTTTAATTGAGGTCTAATTGATATAAATTATTAATTTCAAATTTACAACATAACGATTCAAGATTTATATGCATTGTGAAATGATCACCTCAGTAAGTCTAGTTAATATCCATCACCACACATAGTTATCCAGTTTTTCCTTTGATGAGAACTTTTATGATCTACTCTTTTAGCAACTTTCAAATATATAATACAGTATTGTTAACTATAGTTACCATGCTGTACATTACATCCCATGACTTATTTATTTTATAACTGGAAGTTTGTAACTTTTGACCACATTCACCTATTTCACCCACCTTTATCCCCACCTCTGTCAACCACCAATCTGTTCTCTGTGTCTATGATCTCAGGATTCCCCTCCCCCCACTTTTTTTTAAGATTCCATGTATAAGTGCAATCATAGAATATTTGATCTTTTTTGGTTTATTTTTTTTCACTTAACATAATGTCCATCCAGGTGGTCACAAATAGAAAGACTTCCTTCTTTTTTTGTGGCTAAATAGTATTCAAATATATATATATATATATATATATATATATATATATATATATATATATACATATATATATATATATATATATATATATATATATATATATATAATTTTGTTTATTCATTCACCCATTGCTGAATACTTAGGTTTCTTCCATGCCTTTTTTAAAAAAGATTTTTAAATTTACTTTTGGAGAGAAGGTAATGGTGAGGGAGAGAGAAACATAGAACATAGCTGTTATTGAGGAACAGGACTATTGAACAGCTGTCTCCCGCATGCCCCCTACTGGGGATGGAGTCCGCCATCCATAACCTGGCACGTGCACTGACCAGGAATTGAATCAGCAACCTTTTGGTGCAAAGGACAATGCCCAACCAACTGAGCCATACCAACAACGGTGGTTGCTTCCATGTCTTGGTTATGATAAATAATGCTGCAATGAACTTGGGGTGCAGATATCTTTTCAAGTCAGTGTTTTTGTTTCCTTTGGATAAATAACCAGAAGTGTACTTGCTGGATCTATATTAAATTTTTAAAAAAGAATTCCCATACTGGTTTCCATAGTGGCTTCACCAATTTACATTCCCATTAACAATGCACAAGGCTTCTCTTTTCTCCACAGCCTTACCAATACTTCTTATTCCTTGTCTTTTTATCATAGTCATTCTAACAGGTGTGAGGTGACATCTCATTATGATTTTGATTTACATTTCCCTCATGATTAGTGATGTTGAGCACTTTTTCATATACCTGTTGGCCATCTGTGAGTCTTTGGGAAAATGTCTATTCAGATCTTCTGTCCACTTTTTAATTGGACTTCTGGTTTATTATGCTATTGAGTTGAATGGGTTCTTTATATATTTTGGATATTAACCCCCTATTAGATATGTGATTTGCAAATATTTTCTCCCATTCAGTAGGCTGCCTTTTTATTTCATTGACAGTTTTCTTTGCTGTGCAAAAGATGTTTAGCCTGATATACTTCCATTTGTGTATTTTTGCTTTTGTTGCCTTTGCTTTTGTAAATCCAAATGTCATCATCAAGACTGATGTTTTTATCTAGGAGTATTATGGTTTCAGGACTTTAATCAATTTTTCCTTAATTGGTGTGTGTTGTATAAGATAGCAGTCCAGTTTCATTCTTTTGCATGTGGCTGCCAGTTTTCTCAACACCATTTATTGAAGACATTGTCCTCTCCCCATTGTATATTGCTGGCTCCCTTTTTGGGCTCACTTTTCTGTTTCATTGATCTATGTGTCTGCTGTATGCCCAACACCATACTGATTTGATCACTTTTTCTTTGTTATACAGTTTGAAATCAGGAAGCAGGATGAGGGTGCCTTGAACTCTATTCTTCTCTCTCAAGATTTCTGTGGCTATTTGGGGTCTTTACTGATTCCATAAATTGTAGATTGATTTATTCCATTTCTTTGAAGAATGCAATTGGAATTTCATAAGGATTGCATTGATTATATAGGTTGCCTTGGGTAGTATGGACATTTTAACAATATTAATTCTCCCAACCCATGATAATAGAATATCTTTCCATTTATTTATCTCCAACTTCTTTCTTCGGTGTCTTATGGTTTTCAGTGTACAGGTATTTCACCTCTTTGGTTCAATATATTCCTAGCTATTTTATTCTTTTTGATGCAGTATATATTTTATATGAATGAATGCACACTAATCATAACATATGGGTATCTCCAGACATCAGCACTTATTCCCTTATCTTTTTCAGGGATTGCAGTTTATAAACTTCAGTATTTCTTCTTCTAGGTTTTCCAGTCTCCTTCCAGTCCCGGGCTCAGCTCTGCCATTTCCTTACCATGTGCCTCTTCACATGCACTGCCCAGCATGCAGCAGTCAACTTCAGCCAGGTATGGACAACTGAAGCCTGGGTCCCTGAGGGAAAGTGCCTGGATGAGGGTATGTTTGAAGGAAAGAGTTGGGAGCTAGAGCCCTGCATATCAGAGTGCCTGGTTGACTCCAGATTCTTCCCCGCCTCGGCAGGACTGGTTGTTCTGGGTCCCTAACACCCCATGCACAATGCGGATGCCCCCTCCTACCACCAAGGAAGATGTGACAATGGCCACACTGATGGGCTCACTCCCTGATGTTCAGCAGAGCTGTCTTCAGATGCTTTTCGTGAGGCAAGTGAGCCGGCAGAAGCCAAACATGGTAAGAGGGGATTTGGGGAATTCTGGGGCAGTGATAACATAAAAGAAATTTCAGAATATGGGGCTGGGCTCTGGTCCCTGCATCTTGGAACTAGAAGCTAATCAATCTTTCTTTTCTGCTTCAGGTACCCCTGGGATATCACACAGAAGAATATTTCTCAGGCCCTGAGCCCAAGGTTGTTTTAAGACAATTTCAAGCAGATCTGGACAACCTGGAAAGGGAGATAGTGGCCCGGAATGAGCAGCTAGACCTTCCCTATGAATATCTGAAGCCGAGCTGCATAGCGCTTAACAGTGATGCTATCTGAGCCCCAGTGTAATGGCCTTTCAAAGACCACTGAGTCACTGCCCCCACTTCCAAGTCATCTAACAGAATGACCTTTAACTTGAAAACACATTCCTTAAAGAGATAAACTATTCACTCATGTAGCCTTCTCCTACCTCTGGAAAATTTGTCTTTTTCATTTATTATATAATCATTTTGAGATAGATTTGTTAATATTGTGTGAGATAAATATTCAATTCCAATTTTTCTTTTGGGAAAATCTATTATACCAGCACAGTTTATTTAAGAGCCCATCCTCTCTCACTGATCTATAATGCTAGCATGTATCACTTTGCCAAATCAGAATGGAAATATTTTTGTTATTTCTAATCTATGTTTTCATTTATGTGTCTGTCTTACACTATACCAGTGGTCGGCAAACTCATTAGTCAACAGAGCCAAATATCAACAGTACAACGATTGAAATTTTTTTTGAGAACCAAATTTCTTAAACTTAAACTTCTTCTAATGCCACTTCTTCAAAATAGACTTGCCCAGGCTGTGGTATTTTGTGGAAGAGCCACACTCAAGGGACCAAAGAGCTGCATGTGGCTCACAAGCCGCAGTTTGCCGACCAAGGCACTATACCATACTGACATAATTACTACAAGTTTATAATTAAAATAACCTACTATTTTGTAGCATATATCCATCAAATTTGTCTTTTAGAGGTGACAGCTTTTCTTGGACTTAGGACCTTTCATATATATATTAAAATCAGCTTGTTATTATCCAAATATAGTGTGTTATGATTTGTTTGTGTCAGTGCACTCATTTATATAAAGTGTTTAGTCTTAAACCAACTTTGCATTCTTGAGATATATACAACTTGCCATTGTATACACTGTTGAATTCCATTATAGTATCCCAGGCTTGGTAAGAACCAGGTGCCCTTTCAAACCAACCAATCAACTTCCCAATCCTTTCTGGCTTCTTTTGGTTTCTCTCTATAACCAATCCATTTACTATATCATCTGGGTTCTAGGTTCCTTATTGAATTTGATCACTTTTTCAGGCTTGGTACCTCCCCTTTATGGTTGCTATCTTAGTTCCTACGGGCATGCCCCACAAAAGCACCTCCTCCTGTTATCTTGGCTTCAATTGGATAGGAGCCAATCAACGGGGACATCTGTAATACATACAACAATAAAGATAAATTTTTAAAATGAGAGATTTTTAAAGGAAATAAAACCTTAGAAATAAAAAAAAAATCTTTACTCTGATTTGAGGGGAAAAACACTTGATCAAGCTTCTGGTTTGAGATGGAGAAAAGAACCTACTCTTTTATCTCATCTTACTCCCAAAGTACAATAAACATGATGCTAAAATAATAACAAAGACTCAGACATATTCTATCTAATAAAAGAGTTATATGCAAATTAACCATCACTCCACTACACCCACAAGCCACGCCCACCAGCCAATCAGGAGCGAGTACGCAAATTAACCCAACCAAGATGGCTGTGGCCACTGAGCGAGCAGGAGGCTTGGGTTTCCCTGGCAATAGAGGAAGCCAAGCTTTCTGCACACCCTGGCCAGCCTAGGCCTCCACTCAAGGCTACAAAGTTTCAATTATAGAAGATAAATTAATCCCAACAAAAATGGCAGCAGCCACGGAGCTGGAGATAGCAGGAGGCTTGAGTTGCCCCCAGTGATGGAGGAAGCCAGATTTCCACAGCCCTGGCCTGCCTTGGCCTCTGCTGAAGGCTACAAAGTTTCAATTATAGAAGATAAATAAATCCCAGATACCAGGGCCTCTGAGGGGTCACCGGAGGGGGGGGGACGTGGCCAGCCTGCAAACTACCACAGACCCCTCGCCCAGGCTGCCCCACACCCCAAGGGAACCCCCACCCAGATCCAGGACACCCTTCAGGGCAAACCAGCAGGCCCCCACCCATGCACCAGGCCTCTATCCTATCTAATAAAAGAGTAATATGCAAATTGACCATCACTCCAACACACAAGATGGCTGTCCCCATGTGGACACAAGATGGCCACCATAGGATGGCCAGCAGGGGAGGGGAGTTGGGAGGGACCAGGCCTGCAAGGGAGGGCAGTTGGGGGTGATCAAGCCTGCAGAGAAGGGCAGTTAGGGGTTACCAGGCCAGCAGAGGAGGGAAGTTGGGGGTGACTGGGCCTGCAGCAAAGGGCAGTTGGGGGGGACCCAGGCCTGCAGGGGAGGGCAGTTAGGGGCAAACAGGCTGGCAGGGGAGCAGTTAGGCATCAATCAGGCTGGCAGGGGAGTGGTTAGGGGTGATCAGGCTGGCAGGCAGAAGCAGTTAGGGGCAATCAGAAAGGCAGGCAGGCGAGCAGTTGAGAGCCAGCAGTCCTGGATTGTGAGAGGGATGTCCGACTGCCCATTTAGGCCCGATCCTCCTGGGATCGTTGTACTGTTGATATTTGGCTCTGTTGACTAATGAGTTTGCCGACCACTGGTATAGTGTAAGAATATTTATCTCCTGGGATCGGGCCTAAACGGGCAGTCGGTCATCCCTCAAGGGGTCCCAGATTGGAAAGGGTGCATGCTGGGCTGAGGGACACCCCCCCCACTGTGCACAAATTTCGTGCACCGGGCCTCTAATGTTTAAATAGAAAATACATTTCCCAGACACCCCTCTTTCAGCCAGAGTTGGCCGTAAGACTAACTGTAGTCTATAGTATATGAACAGAAGTGATGTGTGCATTGCTGACCACTTCCTTAAAAATAATTGGTTTGCTCTCTATGTCCTCTGTTTAGTTTCCAGTAGTTTGGAATGTTAACATGATAGTGGTAAACTAGCTTCAATCATGTAAATTAGGACAACACCATAGGTGTTTTGCTGGTTGACTGCATTTATCAGAACCACTTACATACCCTGGAAAGCTCCCTTACTCTAGAGCATTATGTGCAAGAGAAATATAAGTTTCTATTTTGTTGGAGGTACTCTATCCTCATTACAGCAGATTAGCCTAACACACAAGAGAAACAGGTCCTCATTCTAAGGCAGAACCCTCTAGTCAATAAGTACTGTCCATGTAGAGCATCTAGCTCACCGACAAATTGCCTCAGTGTTAATCATAAATAGATAATAAGGATCTCCAGGGAGTTAGGTAAGCTACCCCATAAAGGGACAAGACCAAAATTTAAAAAAAAAAGAGAGAAAAAATGATGACATAAGAAACATAATTCAGCAAACACAATCATTTTAAAATAAATACTGTGCTGTCTGGTATGTATTGGTGGTTGAGTGTCAACCTGTGAACCAGGAGGTCACAGTTCAATTCCTGGTCATAGCACATACCTGTATTGCAGGCTCAATCCCCAGTGGTGGGCGTGCAAGAGGCAGCCAATCAATAATTTTCTTTCATGATTGATGTTTCTATCTCTCCCTCTCCCTTCCTCTCTGAAATCAATTAAAATATATATCTTTTAAAAATAGTGTAATCATAATCTTTGGACTTGAGAAAATATTGTCCCCATAAAACAAAAGAAATGTACTATGGGGAAATAAAAATAATAATGATCTTTTAGAAAATAAATGTGCAAAGACAAAATAATTTAACAGAATTAAATGGAGACAATCTCCCAGATATAGAACTGAAAGTCAAAGAAATCCTATCTAATAAAAGAGTAATATGCAAATTAACCATCACTCTTCTACACCCACAAGCCACACCCACCAGCCACGCCCACCCGCCAATCAGGAGCAAATATGCAAATAAACCCAACCAAGATGGCTACAGCCACAGAGAGCAGGAGGGAGGCTTGGGTTTCCCCGGCAATGGAGGAAGCCAAGCTTTCTGCCTGCCCTTGCCAGCCTAGGCCTCCACTCAAGGCTACAAAGTTTCAATGATAGAAGATACATAAATCCAAACAGAAATGGCGGCAGCCATGGAGCTGGAAAGAGCAGGAGGGTAGGGTTGCCCCCGGCGATGGAGGAAGCCAAGCTTTCTGCACACCCTGGCCAGCCCAGGCCTCCACTTAAGGCTACAAAGTTTCAATTATAGAAGATAAATAAATCCCAATAGAAATGGCTACCGCCACGGAGCAAGCAGAAGGCTTGGCTCCGCTCCAGGCTACAAAGTTTCAATTGTAGAAGATAAATAAACCCCAGATACCAGGGCCTCCACTTGGGTCGCTAGGGGGCATGGCCAGCCTGCAAACCACCACAGGCCCCTCGCCCAGGCCGCCCCACGCCCCAAGAGAACCCCCACCCTGATCTGGGACACCCTTCAGGGCAAACCAGCTGGCCCCCACCTGTGCACTAGGCCTCTATCCTATCTAATAAAAGAGTAATATGCAGATTGACCATCATTCCAACAAACAAGATGGCTGCCCCCATGTGGTCAAAGATCCTGCCCCCATGTGGACACAAGATGGCCACCACAAGATGGCCAGCAGGGGAGGGCAGTTGGGAAGAACCAGGCCTGCAAGGGAGGGCAGTTGGGAGGGACCAGGCCTGCAAGGGAGGGCAGTTGGGGGCGATCAAGCCTGCAGGGGAGGGCAGTTAGGGGTGACCTAACCGGCAGAGGAGGGAAGTTGGGGGTGAGCAGGCCTGCAGGGAAAGGCAATTGGGAGGGACTCAGGCCTGCAGGGGAGAGAAGTTGGGGGGGACCAGGCTTGCAGGGGAGGGCAGTTGGGGGGGACCCAGGCCTGCAGGGGAGAGCAGTTGGGGGAAAACAGGTTGGCAGGGGAGTAGTTAGGCATCAATCAGGCTGGCAGGGGAGTGGTTAGGGGGTGATCAGGCTGGCAGGCAGAAGCGGTGAGGGGCAATCAGGAAGGCAGGCAGGCGAGCAGTTGGGAGCCAGCAGTCCTGGATTGTGAGAGGGATGTCCGACTGCCCATTTAGGCCAGATCCTACCTGGATTGGGCCTAAACGGGCAGTCGGACATCCCTCGAGGGGTCCCAGATTGGAGAGGGTGCAGGCTGGGCTGAGGGACACCCCCTCCCATGCACGAATTTCATGCACCGGGCCTCTAGTAGGAAATATAAAAGTTAAGAAATAGAGGATCAATCAAGGAGATCAAGTATAAAAACTTAAAAAAAGATAAAGTGAATAAAACCACAATAAGATGTTGCCTCATTACCTGTTAGACTGGTTATCATCAATAAACCAACAAAAAACAAGTGTTGGTGAGGATGTAGAGAAAAGTGAATCCTTAGTGCACTGTTGGTGGGATTGTAAATTGGTGCAGCCACTATGAAAAGAAGTATCACGGTTCCTCAATAAATTAAAACTAGAAATTCTATATGACCCACCAATTCCATATCTGGTTATTTATGCAAAGAAATCCTGAAAACTAATCTAAAAAGACATATGCATCCTTATGTTAATTGCAGCATTATTTACAATGGCAAAGATATGGAAGCAACATAAGTGTCCACCAATAGTTGAATGGAAGATGTGGTGCATGTATACAAAAGAATATTACTCCTTAAAAAAAATGAAATCTTGCCATTTGTAACAACATGAATGAACATAGATGGTATTATGCTAAGTGAAATAAGTCAAAGAAGGACAAATACCATTTGATTTCACTTTTAGGTAGAATCTAAAGAACAGAAACAAGCTCATAGACACAGAACAAATTGACGGTCACCAGATGAGCAGGAAGTGGGGGGATGAGTGAAAAAGGTGAAAGGGATTAAAAACTATAAATTGCCAATTATAAAAATAGTCATGGGTATATAAAGCAGGGGTCCTCAAACTTTTTAAACAGGGGGCCAGTTCACTGTCCCTCAGACCACTGGAGGGCCGGACTATAGTTTAAAAAAAAAAACTATGAACAAATTCCTATGCACACTGCGGGCCCGGGAGGAGTCGGCTGCTAAGCAGGACAGGAAGCAGCACCCGGTGGGCCAGATAAATGTCCTCGGCGGGCCGCATGTGGCCCGCGGGCCGTAGTTTGAGGACGCCTGAAAAGTATAGCATAGAAAATATAGTCAATAATATTGTAATAACTACATAGGTGTTAAGTGGGTACTAGACTTATCAGAGTGATTACTTCCGGGGGTATATAAATGTCTAATCACTATATTGTACATCTGAAACTTGTATAACATTGTATAACAACTGTAATTAAAATTTACTTAATTTTAAAAAGAGAAAAAGAAGCAAAATGCTACAAAAAAATCAGATGGTAATCAGATATCTCAGCAACAAGAACTGCTAGAAAACAATGAGTAGATCTTAAAGTTCCAGGGAAAAGTGTTCTTGGAATACTCTGTTTAAGTAACAGATGAATTATGACATTGATGTCCTTTCTGAGCTGCTCACTGCCTGGCCTGGGTGCTGCACTCATTCTTCACAGATCACTTGAGAGATCTTTATAATAGATTGCCTTTCGTTAAGTAGAGAACATTAACAGCATCTCTGAAGACCCTCTCATGACCCCTTGCAGGCACTGCCCCACGTCTAAGGATAAACACTACCCCAATGGTACCCACTGTGTATTAATTTTGTCCTTTTAATGTTTATATCAATATCAATATTAGCCATTTCTTTGTTTATACTTAAAATCTTCAGAGATTATTAAAAAATATAATTAAACTAAAAAATAGTGGTATTAGCAGGTACACTTTTGTGTCTGGCTTCTTTCACTCTACATTGTTTATGAAACCCATCCACGTTGTTGTTTAGCATTGTAGTTTATCCAACCTCATTATAGCATCATATTCAATTGTGTGAATATATCACCATTGATGGACATTGGGTTGTTTCCTGTATGGGGCTATTACAAATAGTGCTCCTATTAACATTCTTGTACATCTTTTAGAACATTTATATATGGATTTCTGATGGTAGTAAATGAGTAGAATTCCCCATGGAAGATATGGGAATGTTCAGATTTGGTAGATTCTGCCAGTTTTCTTTGGTGATTGATGTAGTTTATAGCCCCTCTATCAGTGTTCTAGAATGCTAGTTGCTCCATATACTAACCAAAAAACATTATTACGTGTATCTTGTGATTTTGTCTTTTAAAATAAACTTTAATTTTTAAAGCATTGTTAAGTTCATAGCAAGAAGATACATAGCTTTTAAATATTGCCCCACCCCCATATTAACATAGCATCCCTCAGTTTCAAAGTTCTTCACTAGAGTGGTACATTTGTTAAAATCAATGGATGTACATTGACACATCTTTATCACTCAAAGTCCACATTATACACTAGGGTTCACTCTTAGTGTAAATTATCTGGATTTTGACAAATGTATAATAACATGTAGCCATCATTAGAGTATCACACAGAGTAGTTTCACTGCCCTAAAAATCTTTTGTACTACACATATTTATTTTCCCCACCCTAGCCCCTGGCAAACACTTAGCTATTTACTCTCTTAATAGTTCTGCCTTTTCCAGAATGGGATATAGGTGGAGTTATACAATATGTAGCCTTTTCTAATTGACTCAGTCCTCTGATTGATCCCAGGCTCCAGGCAGGACAACTTGGGAGCCTTCCACCCATGCATTGGACTGCTCCTTAAAGTGACCCTCTTTAATATTGAACTTCACGTGTATTTCACATCCTCCTTCCTGGATCACAATAGTTTTTCAAAGGCAGTTTTACCCATTGATGGCTGCCAAATACTAAAAATGGAACTCCCATTTGACCCAGTGATCCCAATTCTAGGAATATATCCCAAGAAATCAGAAACACCGGGAGGGAAAAATGGCGGCGGAATAGACAGACATGTCCCGGGCCTTGTCCCAGAGCAGAAGGAAGGAGCAGCTGAGGGTCACACTGGGAGTGTTTGTTGGCAAGTTGGGGGACAGCTGAACTCCAGAAGAAGGTGGGGGACTGCTGGACGGGGTTCCCCTGACCTGGCGGCTCCCACTGCAGCTGGGTCCCCTCCCAGAGCTGCGGGCTTGGACACGGAGTCTACGCCATCTGGAACCGGAAAGTGGAGCTTATCTGAAGCCTGAGAGTCCACAACTGCGGCACCCACGGAACAGCTGTGAGCCCCAGAACAACGCTCCCCAGTTGGCGCAGAAACGCGGGTTCAGAGGAGCTCTACACTCCACCACGGAAAGGTCGGATTTCGCCTGGGATAAGGTGAGGTCTCTGGTCCCAGCGCGAGAGAGGAACGCGCGTTGTGCAGGAGCTGGAGGACCAGGGAAGTCTGTGCCTGGAAAAATCCGTGGCTGTTGGGGCTGGCGTGATCTGTGAATGTAGAGGGGGGTCCTCAGAGCTGCTAACAGAAGGTCTCTCTAGAGGGCAACCCATTTTGATCTGACGTGCAGGGACACCCTGGGAATTTCAGGGGTGTGCTAGACTTACGCGCAGCCACGGAGTGCGCACACTTGGGCTTTTTCCTCTTGGAATTCTTGCTTCTGATTACTGAGCCCAATGCGTGGGATCACCCAGTTGGGGACACCCTGGGAGACTGCAGGGGAAAGTTGTTTTTCTGGAACCTGGGGATTGGAGCGGGGAGTGACCATCGGAGAGCCAGCTCTGAGGCAGCCCACTCCCACAAACCGGTAGTGAGTGCCACAGGGAAAGAAGGCTCTAACACTTCCTAGAGAGGCCATAGATAAACCCGGAAGTCAATCCAGAAACACTGCCACCCAGAGGCTGAATCACAAATTGACTCTTGTGTAATCAAAAATAAAGGAACACGAATTAAGACATACCGCCTGCTTAAAATCAGGACTGGCTTACATCACTGAAGAGCAGTGGAACGCAGGGAACTGCAATACTGTCCGGACTGAGAAACACGCGTGCCAAACAGAACAACAGAGGAAGTGAATGACCTTCACTACTCCACATTTTATTTTTATATTTTCATGTTTTGCATCTTTTACTCAAGAAACTAATTTTTTTCTTTTTTCCTCACTTGATTTTACCTTTTTAATTATTACATTTTTATTTTCAATCTGTATTACTACTACTGCTATTTTATCTTTTTTTTTAAGTGTCATTTTATTTTCTCTTCATTTTGTTTGGGGATTAATGTTCTACATTCTATTTTTATCTTTCCTTTAGCATCATTTTACTCTATCTCAACTCTACCTTTATGCCATCACTCTCTTCCTCACTTTTCCATTTTCGGTGTCCTGTTTATCTTACCCCTTTCCTGCTTTAGATTTTCCCTATTCTTTCTGTTTACCCCCGTTTAAATTTCAACCTACTTATGTATCTAATCTCCAATCCCCTGCTCCAAGTCCATACACACCTCTCTCTTCGTTGTCTTAAAAAATTGTTTTTCTCTCTGTCCTTTTGTTGTTGTTCGCTTGAATGTAGATTATATCGAATTTTTATGCTTTTTTGTGAGATTGTTTTGCTTATTCTTCTTTTGTTTATTTTTTTGTTTGTTTAGTGCTTCTGTTTTCCCTTGCCTCACTCAATATTAGTTGGTGTTGTAGTTTGTATTAATCCCCAGGTTCTTGTTGCTGGCATTTGCTGGGATAAGTGATTGTTCTATTGGAGTTTTATCCCCAATATATATAGTTTGTTCCCCTTTCTCTCTTAGTCTCTTCCTTGTCTCTCTTACATTTTTTTTCTACTTTTTTTCCCTTTTCCCAATTTCATTTTGACACTCCTTTTTTTTTCTTCTTTCTTTCTTTTTCCTCTTCTTCTTTCTCTCCTATCCCCTAATTTGCCTTTCTCTGGTGGTCACCTTTATTGGAGGTTATTAATATCATGAATACATTTCTGTTCAGTGCCTTGTGTGTTGTACTTGGTAGTGCTGTATTTTGTGCCTTTAAATCAACGCAGGAGAGAGAGAACTACATAACCAGACACCCAGAGAAGAGAGACCATGGGGAGACAAAGAACAGCCCACATATGAAAGAAAAGCAGGCATCACCAGAAAAGGAAGTAAACGAAATGGAGGCAAGCAACCTTCCAGAAAAAGAATTCAGAGAAATGGTTATAAGGTGGCTGAAAAGAATGGAAGACAAATTCGACAATATGAGCAAGAAACAAGAGGAAATGAAAAAGAACCAAGAAGAAATGAAAAATGATATCGCTGCTGTAAAGAACTCAATAGAAAGCATCAAGAGTAGACTAGAAGAAGCAGAGGACCGCATCAGTGAGCTAGAAGACAAGATGGGAAAAAATACCCAAGTAGAGCAGCTTCTAGAAAAAAAATTAAAAGGCAGGAGGAGAGCCTAAGGGACCTTTGGGACAACACGAAACAAAACAACATATGCATAATAGGGTTTCCAGAAGGAAAGGAAGCTGAGCAAGGTATAGAAAACCTCTTTGAAGAAATAATGACAGAAAATTTCCCTGATATAGAGAAGAAAAAACCCACACAAATCCAAGAAGCTCACAGAGTCCCAAGCAAAATGAACCCCAAAAGACTGACGCAAAGGCACATTATAATTAAATTGGCAAACACCAACGACAAAATAAGAATCTTAAAAGCGGCAAGAGACAGAAAGTTACATACAAAGGAACCCCCATCACACTAGCAACTGATTTATCAACATAAACTCATCAGGCCAGAAGGGAATGGAATGAAATACACAAAGTCATGCAAAGGAAGGGTCTGAATCCAGGAATACTGTACCCAGCAAGGCTATCAACCAAAATTGAAGGTGAAATCAGGAGCTTCACAGACAAAAAAGGACTAAGGGAATTTATTACCACCAAACCAGCAATGCAAGAAATGCTAAAGGGTCTGCTGCAAAAAAAAAAAAAAAAAAAAAAAAAAAAAAAAAAAAAAAATAGGAAACGAAGAAGGAACACAGGTGTAAAGAATAGGAATGGCGAAAAATAAGTACCTATCAATAATAACTTTAAATGTAAATGGATTAAATGCCCCAATCAAAAGACATAAGGTAATAAATTGGATAAGAAAACATGACCTATATATCTGCTGTCTAAAAGAAACCCACCTCAGAAAAAAAGACGCACACAGACTGAGGGTGAAGGGATGGAAAAAGGTTTTCCAGGCAAATGGAACTGAAAAAAAAGCTGAGGTAGCAATACTTATATCTGACAAATTAGATCTCAAAGTGAAGGACATAACAAGAGATAAGGAAGGCAACTTCATAATACTAAAGGGAGCAATCCAACAAGAAGAAATAACTCTGGTAAACATATATGCACCCAATACAGGAGCACCCAAACACATAAAAAAACTCCTGGAGGATATCAAGGGAGAGATTGACAGCAATACAATCATAGTAGGAGACTTTAATACCCCACTATCACCATTGGACAAGTCCTCTAAACAAAAAATCAGCAAAGAAACATCAATCGTAAATGACTCACTAGACCAGATGGAATTAATTGACATCTTCAGAACATTTCACCCCAAAGCCACAGAATATACATTCTTCTCAAGTGCACATGGGTCATTTTCAAAGATAGACCATATATTGGGACATAGGCAAAGTCTCTTCAAATTCAAGAAGATAGAAATCATATCAAGCATCTTCTCAGACCACAGTGGCATAAAACTGGAAATCAACTACAATAAAAACAAGCCAAAGAAATCAAACACTTGGAAACTAAACAGCATGCTATTTAACCATGACTGGGTTACCAGAGAGATCAAAGAAGAAATAAAAAACATCATGACAACAAATGACAATGAAAACACTACAATCCAAAATCTATGGGACACAGCGAAAGCAGTCTTGAGAGGGAAGTTCATAGCTCTACAAGCCTACTGCAAAAAACAAGAAACAGGGGTAATAAATTACCTATCCCAACAACTCAAAGAGTTAGAAAAAGAGCAACAAGAAAAGCCCAGTGTAAGCAGAAGGAAGGAAATAATAAAGATCAGAGCACAGATAAATGACATAGATACCAAAGAAACAATACAAAAGATCAACAAAACCAAGAGCTGGTTCTTTGAAAGGATAAACAAGATTGATGAACCTCTAGCCAGGCTCACCAAGAAGCAAAGAGAGAGGACCCAAATAAACAAGATCAGAAATGAAAGAGGTGAAATAACAACAGATCCCACTGAAATACAAAGGATTGTTAAAAAATACTACGAACAACTCTATTCCAACAAACTGGACAACCTGGAGGAAATGGACATATTCCTAGAAAAATATAACCTTCCAAAACTCAATCAGGAAGAATCTAAACAGCTCAACATGCCAGTAACTATGGAAGAAATTGAAGCAGTCATCAAAGAGCTTCCGGCAAACAAAATCCCGGGGCCAGACGGCTTCACAGGAGAGTTCTACCAAACATTCAAGGAAGAACTAAAACCTATCCTCCTCAGACTATTCCAAAAAATTCAAGAGGAAGGAACACTTCCAAGCTCCTTCTATGAAACCAGCATCACCCTAATACCAAAACCAGATAAAGACAACACAATGAAGGAGAATTACAGGCCAATATCCCTCATGAATATAGATGCCAAAATCCTCAACAAAATTCTAGCAAATAGGATCCAGCAGTACATCAGAAAGATCATACACCATGACCAAGTAGGGTTTATCCCAGGAATGCAAGGATGGTTCAATATCCACAAATCAATAAATGTGATACATCACATAAACAAATTGAGAGATAAAAATCACATAGTCATATCAATTGATGCAGAAAAAGCATTTGACAAAATCCAACACCCTTTCTTGATAAAAACTCTCAACAAGGTGGGAATAGAAGGATCATACCTCAGCATAATAAAAGCCATATATGATAAACCCATAGTTAACATCATACTCAATGGCAAAAACTAAAACCATTTCCCCTAAGAAAAGGAACCAGACAGGGATGCCCACTCTCACCACTCCTGTTTGACATAGTACTGGAAGTATTAGCCACTGCAATTAGACAAGAAGAAGAAATAAAAGGCATCCAAATTGGAAAAGAAGAAGTAAAGCTGTCCTTATTTGCAGATGACATGATATTGTACATAAAAAACCCGAAAGACTCCATCAAAAAACTAACAGACTTAATAAATGAATTCGGCAATGTAGCAGGATACAAAATTAATGCCAAGAAATCTATGGCATTTCTATACACCAACAGTGAACTTACAGAAAGAGAGACTAAAAAAGCAATCCCATTTTCCATCGCACCAAAAAAATTAAGATACTTAGGAATAAACCTAACCAAGGAGGTAAAAGACCTATATGCGGTAAACTACAGGACACTGAAAAAAGAGATAGAGGAAGATGTAATCAGATGGAAGAACATACCATGTTCATGGATTGGTAGAATCAACATCATCAAAATGTCCATACTACCCAAAGCAATCTATAGATTCAATGCACTCCCCATTAAAATACCAACGGCGTATTTCACAGACCTAGAAAGAACTCTCCAAAAATTCATCTGGAATGAAAAAAGACCCCGAATAGCCACAGCAATCCTGAGAAAGAAGAATAAAGTAGGAGGGATCTCAATACCAGATTTCAAGCTGTATTACAAAGCCACTGTCCTCAAAACAGCCTGGTACTGGCACAAGAACAGACATATAGATCAATGGAATAGAATAGAGAATCCAGATTTCGACCCAAACCAATATGCACAATTAATATTTGGCAAAGGAGGCATGAGCATACAATGGAGTCAAGACAGTCTCTTCAATAAATGGTGTTGGGAAAATTGGACAGATACATGCAAAAAAATGAAACTAGATCACCAACTTACACCATACACAAAAATAAACTCAAAATGGATACAGGACTTAAATATAAGACGGGAAACCATAAAAATACTAGAGGAATCCACAGGCAGCAAAATCTCAGACATATGCCAAAAGAACTTTTTCAGTGATACTGCCCCTAGGGCAATGGAAGCCAAAGAGAAAATAAACAAATGGGACTACATCAAAATAAAAAGCTTTTGCACAGCAAAAGAAACCATCAACAAAACAACAAGAAACCCCACTGTATGGGAGAACATAATTGCAAATGGTATCACTGATAAAGGTTTAATTTCCAACATCTACAGGCAGCTTATACAACTTAATAAAAGGAAGATAAATGATCCAATAAAAAAATGGGCAACGGACCTAAATAGAATATTTTCGAAAGAAGACAGAAGGAAGGCCAAGAGACACATGAAAACATGCTCAAAGTTACTAATTATCCGAGAGATGCAAATCAAAACGACAATGCGATACCATCTCACACCTATCAGAATGGCTATCATCAACAAATCAACAAATGACAAGTGTTCTCGTGCACTGCTGGTGGGAATGCAGACTGGTGCAGCCACTGTGGAGAACAATATGGAGTTTCCTCAAAAAACTGAAAATGGAACTCCCATTTGACCCAGAAATCCCACTCCTAGGAATATATCCTAAGAAACCAGAAACACCATTCAGAAAGGATATATGCACCCCTATGTTCATAGCAGCACAATTTACAATAGCTAAGATTTGGAAACAGCCTAGGTGCCCGTCAGCAGATGACTGGATCAGAAAACTATGGTACATCTACACAATGGAATACTATGCTGCCATAAAAAAGAAGGAATTACTACCATTTGTAGGCACCTGGATGGAATTAGAGAACATTATGCTAAGTGAAATAAGCCAGTCAATGAAAGAAAAATACCACATGATCTCACTCATTTGGGGATAATGAAAAACATTATAATCTGATGAACCAAAAGATAGTTACAGAGGCAGTAAAGCATAAAACAGACTGTCTAATTACAGCGGTAAGGTTAGGGAGAGGTGGGGTAAATAAGAGATCAACTGAAGGACTTGTATGCATGCATATAAGAGTAACCAACGGATGCAAAACATTGGGGGGTGAGGGCATGTATGGGAGTGGGGGGGGGGGCAATGGTAAGATATGTACACACATAATACCTTAATAAAATTTTGGAAAAAAAAAGAAATCAGAAACACCAATCAAAAAGGATATATGCACCCCTATGTTCATAGCAGCACAATTTACAATAGCTAAGATTTGGAAACAGCCTAAGTGCCCATCAGCAGCTGAGTGGATTAGAAAACTGTGGTACATCTACACAATGGAATACTATGCTGCTATAAAAAGAAGGAACTTTTACCATTTGTAACAGCATGGATGAGCCTGAAGAGCATTATGCTAATCGAAATAAGCCAGTTAGAGAAAGATAACTATCACATGATCTCACTCATTTGTGGAATGTAATGAACAACATAAGCTGAAGAACAAAAATAGATCAGAGATAAAGAAACACCAAACAGACCATCCAACCTCAGAGGGAAGGCAATGGAGGGGGTAAAAGATCAACCAAAGGACTTATATGCATGCATATTAGCATAACCAATGGATACAGACATTAGAGCAGCAGGGTTTTGTCCTGGGGGATGGGAGTGGCCAAAGAGGGGTCAATCAGGAAAAAAAGGAGACATATGTAACTTTAAACAATAAAAAAGAAAAAAAAACAATAAATAGGAACAAACAATAATAAAGATTAACAAAAATATTGAGTAAAACTACTAGGAGACTTGTTATCTTGAAATCGTGTGTGTGGGGAGGAGATGAGTGTCTACAGCTGGTGATAAGAAAGTAGTCTGAATTTCAATGAGAGGAGAGGTTGGATGAAAGATTTTTAAATTGTGATGCCTACCCGCTGATTGGTGGACAAGCATTTAACATCCTCATTAATCAGAAATCTGAAGACCACCACTGAAATATTCACTGAATAATAATGGTGCTACACAAGCCTTTCATGGTAGATGAATTGATAAAGACTCATGGATATATTCTGCCCCAGACCTAGAATCAGTCATTTCTCTACAAATTCCTGGTTCCTTTAATTGAATAGTGCATTAGAAATCACGACCTGAGAACTACGTCTGTTTACTGCCTCTGGAGTGTCATTAATTCTAGGTCTTCCCACTTGACTGAATAATGAACTACATATGTGTGTGCTTACATACACACACACACATACAAACACACACACATACACTAGTATATGTACATATACACACATACTTGTGTTTATATTGATATCTCCATTCTAATTCATTGTCAGAGGATGATTTCCTCTTACTCAACCTCTTATATGTAACTTCTCACTCCAACAGTAAGAAACCTGGGTCCCAACACTTACCATACATTTACTTAATTGCTCAATTGACAATATCTTTATAGAGTATCACAATTGCTAATGAGAAATATCCATTCAGTATAATGCTTGTGTACACTTGCTTTTGCATTTAGTCTTATAGATTTCACACATTCCCCAAATTACTTAGGTTATATGTAATGTGGTAATTTTTAAAAGTATATCTAGCCAAATTTTTATTCAAATATGAAGGTGTATTACAAATATTCTCAAGCAATCAAGGCCTCTGAAGGAGTTCCATACAAGGATTCTTATTCATAACACTCTTGGAGAGTGCCTAGAAATTGAAAGGCAAAAACTAGACAGAGGCAGAGAATGGGATGCAAATGTTTGGAAAGGGAATGCATTCGTATAGAACAGGAACCTCTAAGGAAGCTAAACATATTACTAGAGAAGAAGAGGAATGAAAAAGGCAACAGCAGCAACTCTGTTATGAACAAGAAAAAAAGGAATTCTTTGAAACGCGCAGGTAATGTAGATCATAGGTGAGATGATTCTTCCTGAAGGGAGAATGAAAAGTTGTCTCCAGATGCAGATGCACAACTCAGCCATGGATATGACTACTCTCACCAACAGAACAGATTGAATGACTTTGATCACCAAGAGAGAAGGATAGGTTTCCTGAGAGTTGAATAATACAGCCTTCATCTTTTAAAAAATATAATCCTCACTGGAGGGTATTTTTTCCATTGTTTTTTTAGATAGAGTAGAAAGTGGGGGTGGAGGGAGAAATATCAATATGAAAGAGACACATGAATCAGTTGCCTCCTGCAAGCACCCTGACCCAGGCCAGAATCAGGACTCCAACCCAGATACAGGCTCTTGACCAGGAATCAAACCTGGTCCCTTTGGTCTGTAGGCCAGTGCTCTAACCACTGAGCCAAACCATACAGGACAAGCCTTTATATTCTGATAGGCAAGAACGCTTTGTTGGTCAAAGTGAAGGGGGAAAAACATGTCCTACTGCATGAAGAGAAGATGCAGGATTTGAAAGGTATCCCCCAAATTTTCATGATTCCAGAAGAAATGATCCTCCACCACCAAGAAATTTATAGAGAATCAGTCAAGAAGTATGAGTGGAATGAGATGAGAGGAGAACTGTGATCATTCACCCTAGACATCCTCGAGAAGCAGGGCCCAATCCATTGAGACCATCCACCTGGAAAAATGGAGGAGGCATGTCCAATGACAAATGGGAAAGTAGAGTTGAAAGGCCAGATGATCTGGGAGAGGTGTCACGACAGTGTAGAGGGGCTCTGCCTGGGAATCACAGTAATGCTTCAGGTCATTTAAACAGAGAGGGAGTCAGGGTCATCACAGTCCCAGGAAGTGGAGCACAGCACTAAAAAATGAAATGTGGTTGAATGTCACGGCTGTCAAGGACACAAGTGGACCAAGGAAAGTGCAGCATAGTCCACCTTCTCAAGGGCCTGGATATCATGATGCAAGGTGATGGGTGATGGCTGGACAGGGGCAGTCATGATAACCCAACATGCAAGTAATGCATCCCCAATTAATAATCATGTATGAGTCAGTGACAATTCCATGCCAAGAGGAAGTGGCTCTGGATTTAAGCCACTTAAGAGTGGGCTTCCACAATGATTCTGAAAATTAATTCTCTGCATGTCTTCAAGAGAATTTATTGACATCTCCAGTAAACTTGATTTGACTGCTTATGGAGAGGACCTCTGACTTGCTTGAGAGTTCTGTCAGACTTCCCTTTTTTTCTCCTTTTTAGGAATTTAACATTGCTTTTCTCAATTTTGGAGAAGGTGTTTAAATAGTTCTTTTGTAGCTTTTAATTGTTTTGTGCATCATTCAATTTTTTTCTTGCAGCACCAGGACATTTGAGATGATTGGGATCAAAACCATTTTGTTTAACACTGTGTAAATATAAAGAGTAGCTTGCAGCTGTGTGGTAGTAGTTTAATTAACATCATTAGCTCTGTGGTATAGGCTGTAGAATTATTTCTTGTCATCAAGCATTTTCAGCCTCTATTTTGAAGGCTGTCTAAGCTTAAAAAGTCTGCTGTCTAATTCTTAGGGAATTAAATTGTTCCTTGCATGTCTGAGTATTATGTCACCTATTTTTGCAGAAGGCTCTGTTACATTGAGTGCATCTGTGTATCCTGGTTTTAAAAAATGTACTTTAAAAAAATAAACCTTCATATTCTGTATAATTGCTAAAAAATAAAATACTCTTGAAAATAGACCTAACAATTAAAGAAATAAATCAAACTCTAAGATATATAGAAAGTAAGGGCAATGAAATCCCTCAATGAATTTTCTTTCTGTGAAAAGGAAAAGGTTCACAGATGACAGGATTATATTTGAAGAAAACCCTGCCAGCTTCCATGCACAAGATATCTGTTAGAACACATAAACACATTCAGTAAAGTTGCATTATACAAATTCAACATACAAAAATCAGTTGTGCTTCCATAAACAAACAATGAAAAGGAAATTACAAAACACTACATTTAAAATAGATTAAAAAGCAAACAAACTACTTTGGAATGAACATAACCAAAGAAGCAAAAGACTTGTGCAGTGAAAACTACAAATATTGCTGAAAGAATGTTTCTGAAAAATAAACACACATAAATGAAAAGACATGCCATGTTTGTGGATTGAAAGCCTTGATACAGTACTGTTAAGATGTCAACACTATCTAAAACAATCTACAGATTCAATTTTAATCTTGTAATAATCTGAAAGGCATTTTTTTTTGAGAAATAGAAAAATCCATTCTAAAATATATATGGAATCTCAAGGGACCCCCCCAAAACCAAACACTTGTGTAAAGAAGAACAAGTTGGAAGGATCACATTTTGTGATTACAAAAACTACTACAAAATGATAATAATCTAAACAGTGTGGTACTAACGTAAAGACAGACATATAGACCAATGGAGCAGAATACATAGCTCAGAAAGAAACCCTTCTGTATATAGCCAAATGATTTTCAACAAGGGCACCAGGACCATTCAATGGGGGAAAGAACAGTCTTTTCAACAAGTGGTGCTGGATAGAAAAACTGGATACCCACAGGTAAAGGAATGAAGTTGGATCCTTCCCTTACACTATATACAAAATTGACTCAAAATTGATCAATGCCAAAATGCAAGAGCTAAAACTATAAAATGCTTAGAAGAAAACATAGGGGACTACTTCATGACATTGGATTTGGAAATTATTTATTGGATATGATACCAAAAGCACAGGCAACAAAATAAAAAATATAAATTGGACTACATCAAAATTTAAAACTGTTTTGTATCAAAATACACTAGCAAGAGTGTTAAGGGGCAATCCACAGAATGGGAGAAAATATGTACAAGTCATGTATCTAATAAAGTGTTCAATTTATAAAGAGAACCCTTAAAATGCAACAACAAACCAACTAAATTTTAGAAAACCTCAATAACAGAAAGCACACAATCTGATTTTAAAACAACAGGCTAATGAAAAGATGCTCAACATTACAAATCTTTTTTTTTCCATTTTTATTAAGGTATTATATGTGTACATATCTTACCATTGCCCACCCCCCCAATCCCATACATGCCCTAACCCCCCAGTGTTTTGCATCCATTGGTTATGCTTATATGCATGCATACAAGTCTTTCGGTTGATCTCTTATCTCCCCCACCTCTCCCTAACCTTCCTGCTGTAATTTGACAGTCTGTTTGATGCTTTACTGCCTCTGTATCTATCTTTTTGTTCATCAGTTTATAATGTTCTTTATTATCCACAAATGAGTGAGATCACGTGGTATTTTACTTTCATTAACTGGATTATTTCACTTAGCATAATGCTCTCCAGTTCCATCCAGGTTGCAAATGGTAAGAATTCCTTCTTTTTTATGGCAGCATAGTATTCCGTTGTGTAGATGTACCATAGTTTTCTGATCCAGTCATCTGCTGACGGGCACCTAGGCTGTTCGCAAATCTTAGCTATTGTAAATTGTGCTGCTATGAACATAGGGGTGCATATATCCTTTCTGACTGGTGTTTCTAGTTTCTTAGGATATATTCCTAGGAGTGGGATTTCTGGGTCAAATGGGAGTTCCATTTTCAGTTTTTTGAGGAAACTCCAAATGTTCTCCACAGTGGCTGCACCATTCCCACCAGCAGTGCACGAGGGTTCCTTTTTCTCC
Source organism: Plecotus auritus (assembly GCF_963455305.1). Taxonomy (NCBI): domain Eukaryota; kingdom Metazoa; phylum Chordata; class Mammalia; order Chiroptera; family Vespertilionidae; genus Plecotus; species Plecotus auritus. The sequence continues at coordinate 44,099,787 of NC_137774.1, forward strand.
ACATCCTTGCCAACACTTGTCGTTTGTTGATTTGTTGATGATAGCCATTCTGACAGGTGTGAGAGGGTACCGAGTTGTCGTTTTGATTTGCATCTCTCAGATAATTAGTGACTTTGAGAATGTTTTCATGTGTCTCTTGGCCTTCCTTCTGTCTTCTTTCGAAAAGATTCTATTTAGGTCCGTTGCCCATTTTTTATTGGATCATTTATCTTCCTTTTATTAAGTTGTATGAGTTTCCTGTAAATGTTGCAGATTAAACCTTTATCAGTGATGACATTTGCAAATATGTTCTCCCATACAGTGGGGTTTCTTGTTGTTTTGTTGATGGTTTCTTTTGCTGTGCAAAAGCTTTTTATTTTGATGTAGTTTATTTTGCTGCCTGTGGATTCCTCTAGTATTCTTATGGTTTCCTGTCTTATGTTTAAGTCCTATATTCATTTTGAGTTTATTTTTGTGTAAGTTGGTGATCAAGTTTCATTTTTTTGCATGTATCTGTCCAATTTTCCCAACACCATTTATTGAAGAGATTATCTTGACTCCATTGTATGTTCATGCCTCCTTTGTCAAATATTAATTGAGCATATTGGTTTGGGTCAATATCTGGATTCTCTATTCTATTCCACTGGTCTATATGTCTGTTTTTGTTTGCCGGAAACTTTTTGATGACTGCTTCAATTTCTTCCATAGTTATTGGCCTATTGAGATGTTTAGATTCTTCCTGATTGAGTTTTTGAAGTTTGTATTTTTCTAGGAATATGTCCATTTCTTCCAGGTTGTCCAGTTTGTTGGAATAGAGTTGTTCATAGTATTTTTTTAACAATCCTTTGTATTTTGGTGGGGTCTGTTGTTATTTCACCTCTTTCATTTCTGATTTTGTTTATTTGGGTCCTCTCTCTTTGCTTCTTGGTGAGCCTGGCTAGAGGTTCATCAATCTTGTTTATCCTTTCAAAGAACCAGCTCTTGGTTTCATTGATCTTTTGTATTGTTTCTTTGGTCTCTATGTCGTTTATCTCCACCCTGATCTTTATTATTTCCTTTCTTCTGCTTACACTGGGCCTTTCTTGTAGCTCTCTTTCTAACTTTTTGAGTTGAGGGTTAGGTAATTTATTACCATTGTTTTTTGTTTTTTGCAGTATGCTTGTAGAGCTATGAACTTCCCTCTCAAGACTGCTTTCGCTGTGTCCCATAGATTTTGGATTGTCGTGTTTTCATTGTCATTTGTTGCCATGATGTTTTTTATTTCTTCTTTGATCTCTCTGGTAACCCAGTCATGGTTAAATAGCATGCTGTTTAGTTTCCAAGTGTTTGATTTCTTTGGCTTGTTTTTATTGTAGTTGATTTCCAGTTTTATGCCACTGTGGTCTGAGAAGATGCTTGATATGATTTCTATCTTCTTGAATTTGAAGAGACTTTGCCTATGTCCCAATATATGGTCTATCTTTGAAAATGACCCATGTGCACTTGAGAAGAATGTATATTCTGTGGCTTTGGGGTGAAATGTTCTGAAGATGTCAATTAATTCCATCTGGTCTAGTGAGTCATTTAGGATTGATGATTCTTTGCTGATTTTTTGTTTAGAGGATTTGTCCAATGTTGATAGTGGGGTATTAAAGTCTACTATGATTGTATTGCTGTCAATCTCTCCCTTGATATCCTCCAGGAGATTTTTTATGTGTTTGTGTGCTCCTGTATTGGGTGCATATATGTTTACCAGAGTTATTTCTTCTTGTTGGATTGCTCCCTTTAGTATTATGAAGTCACCTTCCTTATCTCTTCTTATGTCCTTCACTTTGTGAAATATCTTGTCAGATATAAGTATTGCTACCCCAGCTTTTTTTTTTTTTTCATTTCCATTCGCCTGAAAAACTTTTTTCCATCCCTTCACCCTCAGTCTGTGTGCATCTTTTTTCTGTGGTGGGTTTCTTGTAGACAGCAGATATATGGGTCATGTTTTCTTATCCAATCCATTACCCTATGTCTTTTGATTGGGGCATTTAATCCATTTACATTTAAAGTTATTATTGATAGGTACTTATTTGTCGCCATTTTTATTCTTTACCCCCGTGTTCCTTCTTTGCTTCCTATTTCTTTTTTTTTTTTTTTTTTACAGCAGACCCTTTAGCATTTCTTGCATTGCTGGTTTGGTGGTAATAAATTCCCTTAGTCCTTTTTTGTCTGTGAAGCTCCTGATGTCACCTTCAATTTTGATTGATAGCCTTGCTGGGTACAGTAATCTTGGACTCAGACCCTTCCTTTGCATGACTTTGTATATTTCATTCCATTCCCTTCTGGCTTGATGAGTTTCTGTTGAGAAATCAGTTGTTAGTCTGATGGGAGTTCCTTTGTATGTAACTTTCTGTCTCTTGCCGCTTTTAAGATTCTTATTTGGTCATTGGTGTTTGCCAGTTATAATGTGCCTTGGCATTGGTCTTTTGGGGTTCATTTTGCTTGGGACTCTGTGAGCTTCTTGGATTTGTGTGGGTTTTTTCTTCTCTATATCAGGGAAGTTTTCTGTCATTATTTCTTCAAACAGGTTTTCTATTCCCTGCTCAGTTTCCTCTCCTTCTCGAACCCCTATTATGTGGATGTTGTTTTGTTTCATGTTGTCCCAAAGTTCCCCTAGGCTCTCCTCCTGCTTTTTAATTTTTTTTTTTCTAGAAGCTGCTCTACTTGGGTATTTTTTCTCACCTTGTCTTCTAGCTAACTGATGCAGTCCTCTACTTCTTCTAGTCTACTCTTGATGCTTTCTATTGAGTTCTTTACAGCATTGATGTCATTTTTCATTTCTTCTTGGTTCTTCTTCATTTCCTCTTGGTTCTTACTCATATTGTCGAATTTGTCTTTCATTCTTTTCAGCCACCTTATGACCATTTCTCTGAATTCCTTCTCTGGAAGGTTGCTTGCCTCCATTTCGTTTACTTCCTTTTCTGGTGATGCCTACTTTTCTTTCATATGAGGGCTTTTTTTTTTTGTCTCCCCATGATCTCTCTTCTCCGGATGTCTGGTTATGTAGTTCTCTCTCTCCTTTCCATGGTGGAGTGTAGAGCTCCTCTGAATCTGTGTGTTTGCGCCAATTGGGGACCGGTGGTCTGGGCTTTGCAGCTGTTCAGTGTGTGCCACAGTTGTAGATTTTCAGGCTTCCGATAACATCCACTTTCGCCTTCAAGATGGCACAGTCTCCACGTCCAAGCCAGTGGCTCTGGGAGGGAACCCAGCAGCAGTGGGGGCTGCCTGGTCAGGGGAACCCCATCCAGCAGTCTCCCACCTTCTCCTGGAGTATAGCTGTCCCTTAACTCACCAAGAAACATTCACCGTGCGACCATCAGCTGTTCTTTCTTTCTGCTCTGGGACAAAGCTCGGGACACATCTGTCTATTCCGCTGTCATTTTTTCAGTCGCCTCCTCAACATTACAAATCTTTAGGAAAATGCAAATCAAAACCACAATGAGTTGTTATCTCACACCCATTAGGATGGCTATTATCAATAAAACAGAAAATACCAGTGCTCACAGGATGTGAAGGAACTGAAATCCCTGTGCACTTCTGCTGGGAACATAACATGGTACAGCCACTGTGGAAAACAGTGTTGTGAGTCCTCAGAAAATTAAAAAGTGAATTACCATATGATCCAGTAATCCCATTCCTGACATATAAGTAAAAGAATTGAAAACAGGGACACAAATAGTTATTTTCACACTTATAACCACAGCATCATTATTTACACTAGCCAAAAGGTGAAAGCAATCCAGTGTCCATCACTAGCTGAATGGATAAACAAAATGTGACATCTATATAAAACAGAATATTATTCAGCCTCAAAAAGGAAGCAAATTCATACACATGGTATAATATAGCTTAACCTTGAGGGCATTTACTAAGTAAAATCAACCAGTTACAGGACAGATACTGATGTTTCCATTTATTGAGGTACCCAGAGTTGCCAAAATTTATGGAAACAGAAAGTACACCAGTGGTTCTTGGGCTCTGGTGGGAAGAAGAATTGGATGATTTTTGTTTAATGGAATCAGAGTTTCAGGTTATAAAAGATGAAAAAAGTTTTGGAGATGGATGGGCCCACCGATGTCCATGTACTTAATGCCACTGAACTGTAAACTTAAAAATGGTTAAAATGGTAAATTTTAGCATTTGATAAGATATAACAGCCATTTATTATTAAAACACTGAATAAAATAGAAATAGAAGGAAAGTGCTTCAACATAATAAAGGCCATATATGATAAACCTTCAGCTGATGGTGAAAAACTGAAAGCTTTTCCTCTAAGATCAGAAATAAGGCAAGGATGTCCATTCTTGCCACTCTTAATCAACATAGGACTTACATAGTTCTAGAAGTCTTAGCCAAAGCAATAAGGCAAGATAAAAAAAATAAAAGGCATCCAAATAGGAAGGAAGAAGTAAAACTGTCACTTTTTGTGGATGATATGATTCATTATATAGAAAATCCTAAAGACCCTACCAAAAAAAAAACAAAAACTATTAGAAACAATAAATACAGTTAAGTTGCAGGATATAAAAATCAATGTACAAAAATCCATTGCCTTCCTGTACACTAACAACAAAACTTCAGAAAAAGAAATGAAAAAAAAATTCCTTTTGCAATTGCAACCAAAAGAATTAAATACCTAGGAATAAAATTAACAAAGAACATGAAAGACCTATATACTGATAATTACAAAGCATTCTTAAAAGACGTTGAAAAAGATACAACAAAATGGAAAAATGTGTTTATGGATTGGAAGAGTCAACATAGTTAAAATGGCCATATTACCCAAAGCAATATGCATATTTAATGCAATCCCCATAAACACCCCAATGCCATTTTTTAAAGAAATAAAACAAGAAATCATCAGATTTGTATGGAGCCACAAAATAGCCAAAACAATCCTGAGAAAAAAGAACAAAGTTGGAGGTATCACACTACCTGACTTCAAATTATACTACAGAGCCACAATAATAAAAGCAGCATGGTATTGGCAGAGAAAGAGACACATAGATCAGTGGAACAGAATAGAGAGCCCAGATCTAAAACCACATGTATATGGGCAGATAATTTTTGACAAAGGAGCCAGAAACACACAATGGAGTAAAGATAGTCTCTTCAATAAATGGTGCTGGGAAAATTAGAAAGCCACATGCACAAGAATGAAACTGGATTACTGTTTGTTCCCATGTACAAAAATTAATTCAAAATGGATCAAAGACTGAAATATAAAACCCCAAAGCAATAAATCACATAGAAGAAAACACAGGTACCAAACTTATGGACATGGTCTTAGAGAACATTTTATGAACTTGATCCCAAAGGCAAGAGAAGTAAAGGCAAAAGTAAATGAACGAGACTGTATCAGACTAAAAATCTTCTGCACAGCAAAGAAACTGACAACAAAACAAAGAAGCAGCCAAACATATGGGAGATGATATTTGCAAACAATAGCTCCGACAAAAGTTTAGTTTCCAAAATATATAAAGAACTCATAAAACTCAACATCAAACAAACAACCCAATCAAGAAGTGGGCAGAGGACCTGAAAATACACCTCTCCCAAGAAGACATATGAACAGCCAATAGATATATGAAAAGAATGTTCAACCTCACCAGCAATTAGGGAAATGCAAATCAAAACTACAATGGGATAGTACCTCACACCTGTTAGAATGGTTATTATCAACAAGACAAATAAGTGTTGGAAAGGTTGTGGAAAAAAGAGAACACTCCTTCACTGCTGGTGAGGATGTGGAATGGTACAACGACTATGGAAAACAGTCTGGCAATTCCTGAAAAAAATAAAAATAGAGCTACCATAGGAACTAGCACTCCCTCTCCTGGGTATATACCCAAATAAACTTGAAAACATGTGTTTGGAAAGACATATGCATCCCTATGTGCATTGCAGCATTATTCATGGTGGCCAATACATGGAAACAACCAAAGTATCCTGAGACAGAAGACTGGAAAAAGAAGGATATATATACATACAATGGAATACCACTCAGCCATAAGAAAGGATGAAATACTGCCATTTGCAACAACCTGAGTGGACCTTGAGAATATTTTGCTAAATGAAATAAGTCAGTCAGAAAAAGATAAGAACCATATGCTTTCACTCATATGTGGATATAAAACTGAAATTTATGAACACAAACAGCAGTGTGGTGGTTGGTTGCCAGAGGGAAGGGCATGGGGGGTGAAGGGGCCTAATATATGGTGAGGGAAGAAGAACTGACTTTGGGTGGTGGGCACATAGTGCAATATACAGATCTTGTAACATAGGAACCCAAACCTGAAACTTATATGATCATACTAGAGGCCTGGTGCATGAAATTCATGCATGGGGGGAGGGAGTCCCTCAGCCCGGCCTGCATCCTCTTGCAATCGGGACCCCTTGGGGGATGTCCAACTGCTGGTTTAGGCCTGATGCAGGGTCTGGCCTAAACCATCAGTCGGACATCCCTCTCACAATCCGGGACTGCTGGCTTCTTACTGCTGGCCTGCCTGCCTGCCTGATCGCCCCTAACCACTCGCCTGCCTGCCTGATTGCCCCTAACTGCCTCTGCCTGACTTCCTGATCACCCCTAACCATTCTGCCTGCTTACCTGATAGCCCCTAATCACTCTGCTTGTCTCCCTGATCGCCCCTAACCACTTGCCTGCCTGCCTGATCACCCCTAACCCCTCTGCCTGCCTGCCTGATCATCCCTAACTGCTTGCCTGCCTGCCTGATCTCCCCTAACCACCTCTGCCTCAGCCCCCACCACTGCAGCTTTGTCCAGAAGGACATCCAGAAGGATGTCCGGAAGGTCGTTTGGCTGTCCTGTCTAATTAGCATATTATGCTTTTATATATATAGATTAACCAGTGTCACCCCAATACATTTAATAATAAAGGTAAATTTATCTTATGTATATTTTACCACAAAGGAAAAAGGAAAACTTTCAGTACTTTATAAAACAAAAAAAGTGCCCGACTTAATGGTTGAGCATTGACCTATAAAAACCCGGACCTTGTGGAATATATCAGTATCAGAGTAATGTATTTCGTAATTGTAGGTTGAGTGGTACAGGGATATATACTGTATATTCTCAGGTTACTCATCTAGGATTGGTTAATCAAAGTTAGGAAATAAAACAGGTCAGGATTTGGTGAGGCTGAAGGAGTTGTGGGTTTGTGGACTTGCATTTCCTCTGCTTCCTGAACTCCAATGAAACAGAAGAGTGGCCAGAGGTCAATGAACTACTAAAAGACAAATGTCAAAGCATCACAGGCTTTGACAACCATGATCACTGAGAAAATAACCTTGGGATTTAAGCATCAATAGGCCATAAAGAAGCTTAGTAGAAGGTTCAGTAGGAAACTAAGGCCAGAAGCAAACAGCCAGAGGATTAAATAGAGAATGGGTGGTTATGATATGAATCATGACATTTTCTGGGATCACCCACCTGCATTTTGGGTGCCTTTGGTAACATCTCTTCATCTTTTTGAACTTGAATGTCTTTATTTTTAAAGAAGTGGTACAGAAATAGCTACCTCACTGAGGTTTTTCAAGGATTAAATGAAAGGCATTTTATATTTTTGTTCCACCAGAAAACTCAGCATAGCCACTTCTTCCCTGAGAGTGTTGGTGGTGCTTATATCATATAATTGAGAGAATCACTCTCTACTTCCTTCTTCTTACAACTGCTGAGAAAGAGGTGATGGCAAAGAATTAACCCTGTTAATGATCTCCCAAACTCTCAGCGTTTACTTTATTCTGCTCAAATAAAAAATGACCAAATGATTTGAATTCTTCTATAAAATAAAATGGGAAGAATTTTTGCAATCCAATAATATTTTAAAGAGAAATGGGGAGACAGGGAGCATTGTGAGAGTGATTTTTTAAAAGAGAGAGAGAGAGAGAAAGAGAGAGAGAAAGAGAGAGAGAAAGAAGAGTGCGAGATCTGAGCAACATGGAGTGTGTGTGTGTGTGTGTGTGTGTGTGTGTGTGTGTGTGTGTGTGTTTGGGTAGGGAGAGTACTGGGAATAAAGACAGCAGAGGGAAATCCTGTTGTCAGGTAAGGCTAGCACATGGGAACCCTGAGAAGAGACAGGGAAGGGAAGCAATAAATGATATGACCATGAAAAACAGTTAACAATATAAATCCCTTACAATGTGTGGAGAGGAGCAGCCACTTTCCCTCACCCTCTGGGCTAATCCCAGGTTCTGGTTTGTCTGGGGTGGGGCCCAATTCAGTAGTGGGCTGGCACACAGAGTCCTGCTTTATTAAAGCCTGGACTTGTCCTCCATGAAACAGGACGAAACCTGACTACGGAATCTTTGGGAACCTCTGACACGTAGGCGAGCCCACCTGCTGCCATGGGCCGCTACCACATCCAAGTGGCCACTGGGGCCTGGCTCTTCTCTGGGTCTTTCAACCGCGTGCAGCTGTGGCTGGTCGGGGAACTCGGGGAGGCAGAGCTGGAGCTACAGCTGAGGCCAGCATGGGGCCAGGTAAGAGGAAGAAGTGGGAACTCAGACCCCCTGGCTGGGCTCAATGCCTGAGGGCAGTTGGGACTTGGGGGGCTGAGAGCCAGTGACAGCACAACCACACCAGCTGGGACTTCCAGTGAGAAGGGACGCCTGCACCTGGTGGGTGAGAGGTTCAGAGCCAGGGCCCAGCTGGACTCAACCCCTTTCTCCCTCCCCTGGACTCTGCCCCACACAACCTCCACTTCTTTCCCAAGTGTCATTATGGGCTCAATGGTCAAAGGGGAAGGTCCTCGAGAGCCTGGGCACAGGTGCAGGTGTTGGTGCTCAGTGTTCAAGTCACTGTGGTCTCAACTTGGGTCCCTGATCCTTCCGGTTCAATGGGTCATCTGAGACCCACCGCGCAGGTGTTGGGAGGAGGCAATGCTGTCTTTGGAGGCTGTGTCACTGGACTCCACAAAGCCCCCACCCATTTCCCACCCTTGGTTAAATGCCTCTCCCGGGTCCCCACTACTAAGTCTCAGCGGGTTCTGGTCCCCCACAGGTGGAGGAGTTTGATCAGGATGTTCCCCAGGATTTGGGACCACTGCAGTTCGTGAAGTTGCGCAAACACCACTCCCTGGTGGATGACGCCTGGTTCTGTGACCGCATCACAGTGCAGGGCCCAGGAACCTTCAAGGAGGCCAACTTCCCCTGCTACCGCTGGGTGCAGGGTAAGGGCGTGCTGACCCTGCCCGAGGGCACCGGTGAGGATCCGCCTCAGGGAAGTGGGAGCAGAGCTCATGGAGTACTGGGGGAGAAGGAAGGGGAACATTATACCTAGAAATAAAAAGGCTGTAAGTAGGACTAGAGAGGGAAATAAATGATGTGTACATCCCACCTCCCAAGGTGTGCCCTGGTAATGGGAGGTGCAGCCATGCTGGAAAACAGAAGAGCCAAAGTAAAGTGGCAAGGAGATCTCCATGTGACTGGGAACAAGTTAGGGCAGGGACAGGTAAGGCTAGCACATGGGACCTCTGAGAGGAGGCAGGGAAGGGAAGCAATAAATGATATGACCATGAAGAACTGGTTTGGCTGTGACAACATGGAAGACAACTGTTAGGGCAGGGAGCACTCTGACTGGGTTGGGGATGGATGAGCACAGGCTATAGGTTATCTGTTGCTGTGAGACACGTGGAGGAGAGATATGACTAGAGAGAAATTTAGAACAATGGCATGTAATAATGGAGACTAATCAGCCATAAGAAAGATGGCATGCTATTTGAGACAACATGGATGGATCTTGAGAGTATTCTATTAAACAAATGTCAAAGGAAAAGGACCATAACTGTATGACTTGACTCCTAAGTGGGATAAAAAACAATAAGCAACAAATGAACAAACAAAAATACAAACTCATAGATACAGACAACAGAGTGGTGGTTACCAGAGAGAAGACAAAGAATGTAAAGGGGTAAATACATGGTGACAGAAGGAGACTAAACTTTGGGCAGTGAGCATACTCAGAGTATATAAATGTCATATTGTAAGATTGTACACCTGAAATTTATATAATGTTATCAATCAATGTTATATCACAATAAATTTAATAAAAAATTAAATCATGAAATAGGCATCTTTGCGAGACAATATAAGTATAGGTGAGAAAAGGACAAGTCAGGTTAACAAATATAAACTATGTGATAGTGAGGCTAGGTAAGATGGAATGAAGGAAAGGTAGCAACATGGAATGGTTTGGTCCCTAAGACAGGTGAGATGGGATGGTTGAAGGTAACACACATGGAATTTTTGATTCAAGGATCAGGTGGAGGTAGGGACAGAGCACAGCAGGGTGCATATGTATAGTGAATATGAAATATGTCATTTGGAGGAGAGGTAAAGATGCAGAAAGGGGAAGGCCAGTATTGATGAGCTTAACAAAGGCAATACACAATAATATGGGGTTTTGTGGATATGGCATGTGATGAAGAAGACAATTCATAATCATCTATAGGCACAAGTAATGGAATTTGATTTAAGGAACATGAAAGGGAGGAAAACATGAGATGTTACTGAAGGAACACTATGGAGTTGAAATAGGTGAGATCATGAATAGGTTTTGGACAAAGATACAATGAGTGACTTTGGGAATACATCAGGTGAGGTAGAGCCAGAGAAAAGGGCAAGAGTATGATGTAATACAGTCAAGAGTGAGAGATTAGATCAAGTCAGGGATAGCAGCAATTGGACAAACCTATGTGGTCAAATGTTCTCCCAGCCCACCTGGCAGGAAAGAGTACCTTGGACAAGTTCCAGAAGCATCGAGAGAAAGAACTGAAGGAAAGACAGCTGATCTACTGGTAACCACTTACCTATAGCCCCACTGATATTCCCACCTCTTCTCTGATCCTGCCACCATCACTGACCCCCTAATTCCTCCCTGAACTCTTTTCCCAATCTGCTAGTTGGGGCACCTGGCATGAAGGGTTACCCCTGACAATGGCTGTGGAATCTGTGAAGCATCTGCCCCTGGATATGAAATTTCATGGTGGAAAGAGGCTGAACTATGAATGGACAGAGAAGACAGGGTGAGAAAAGATCCCAATGGAGTGGGGAGTGAGAGATTCCATAACAGGCAGGATTTGGTGAGTTGACAGTGCCATCCATGATATCTGTCCTAGGTTACTGGAGATGATTCTCAAACATGTTTACACCCTCCTGAACTCCTGGGACAGCCTAGAGGATTTTGATCAGATCTTTTGGGGCCCCAAGAGCACCCTTTGTGGTCAGTATTCCCATAGACCTTTGTAACTTCATAATAGTCTGTTTTGATGGCTCAAACTTCACACTCCATAGTCCCCCAGTACTTCCTAGGTGAGAAGATATCATACCTGGTCATATCTCCGAGGCAACAAGAAGAAAAGACAGGGGCTGCATACAGAGTGACCATATGCTTGAGTTGCTGTGTTAAAACCTAAAGAAGAGGGACATTGGGTTGTTGTAAATACCATCCCTTTACCCTCCATTCCTACTCCACAGAGAAGGTTCACCAGCACTGGCAGGATGATGAGCTTTTTGGCTATCAGTTCCTCAATGGCGCCAACCCCATGCTGTTGAGACGCTCCACCTCTCTGCCCTCCCGGCTGGTGCTGCCCTCAGGGATGGGAGTGCTTCGGGGCCAGCTGGAAAAAGAACTCCAGGTACAACCCCAGCCCTCTGTTGTCTTCTCCTTGTCTGTGGGGGAAGGGATGTGGTGAATGGGAAGGACCAGAGGTGAATCAAGGAAGAGAGACTGTATTAATCCACTGTTCCTATGTGCAGAGTCCTTTGCAGGAAAAACTTGCAGTTGATAAAGTATGTAAAGGAAACTATGAGACTCTTAGGTGCCAGACAGAGGTAGCAGAAGAGAAAGTAGATAAGGAAAGAGGCCTGGAAACCTTGACAGGGGAAGCTTAGCATGCCTGTGCTACAAAGGAATTGGTCAAGTATGGTCTTAAAACCACCACTGTCACAGGGAATTAACATGCCCCTGGGGAAGATTCCTCTCATTTTGCCTCTTTCCTCACTGTCAACTGAGATGACTTGGACTAAATGTTCTGGATGCCTCCTTCCTTTCTGCCACTAGGACTCTGATATTGATGTAGGATAATTGCAAGAATGAGACTGAATGTTATTACATTTCTTCCCCTTGGTGCTGGCCCTCTGGAGTAGACTTTGAACTTTTCCCCCCAGAACGGTTCCCTATTTGAAGCTGACTTTATACTGCTGGATGGAATTCCAGCCAATATGATCCAAGGAGAGAAGCAATACCTGGCTGCCCCCCTTGTCATGCTGAAGATGGAACCCAGTGGGAAGCTACTACCCATGGTCATCCAGGTGAGATATTTTGGAAATCCTCTTTCAACACTGCTCTGCCTTCTCCCCAACCACTGCCCAGGGACAAAGACAGTGGGCTCTTGTCCCCCAGCCCCAACTCACTCAGTGAGATCTGTCTTTGTCTCCAATCTCTCCTTTCTACCTCGCAGCCTGCCTCACTACTCACATTCAATTACTTTTTTTGAGAGTCAGAATGCTCTCTATTGGTCCTCACCCTAAGGCTACTCAATCTCTTTCTGATCTTTGAGTCTGTGGAATATCCTTTATTTCTTGGACATATTTTCTCCCTTGTTTTTAATGCATTTTCCCTCTTAAGTGTTCTCATCAATCAGTTGATGAGAACTGTCAGGTATCTCACATGTCCAGTTTCTCCTTCCTATTCTACCATCCTAACTCACACTTTTATCAGGTTTCTCCCAAACCACTGTTATGGCCATACCGGACTCCCCCCTTTCAATTCCTCCTGCTTTGAACCTGACCATCATGACACACACACTTCCCTAGAGCTAGTGAGAGGATGAGTGGAAGAATCCTCATTCCTCCTACTAGATTATGACCCCTGGGAGACAATCTTATTCATTATTCCCCCAGAAACTGAGCACAGTGTTTAACATATGATGAGGTAAAGGAATACTTAATTCCTCCTTTTTGCAGATTGAGCCTCCCAACGCCAGCTACCCAACCCCACCACTGTTCCTGCCCTCAGATCCTCCTCTTGCCTGGCTCCTGGCAAAGTTCTGGGTCAGAAATTCAGATTTTCAACTGCAACTGTTCCAATATCACGTGCTGAACACTCATATGCTGGCTGAGGTAATCGCTGTAGCCACCATGAGGTGCCTCCCAGGACTGCACCCTGTCTTCAAGGTATATACTCTACCTTCCATGTCTCCTCTTGCTCACATCCCAGAGAAAGGAAACAACGCAACAGTTCCACAGGATTTAAAAAGCCTAAGCCATCTGTCTGGGAATATGAAGCAAACCTGCTTTGAAATAATCTAGCACTGATATAGTATTGCAGCAAAGAATTTTCATTGCTATGAGGGGACAAGACACAGTTAACTATGACAAGACCTGAATTTTGTGGTCATATTTTCATGTTTAAATTCTATTGATTTTGAGCTAATTATAGATTCACGTGTAATTGTAAGTCATAATACACATAGAGACCATCTATCCTGTTAAGTCCAGTTATTTACATTTTTCTACACATATTCTAAGTCAATTCTCTGAAATTCTCCAACAATGGGTCTGGAGAGGAGTAGGAATATAATTTGTTAAACCAATATGTTGCCATTTAGCCAGAAAGACAAATGGTAGACATGACAAATAGCCAGAGAACCATATCTTGGAATAGAGGTGGAAATAACAAGAAATAGCTATAAACTCTATAGTATTGATGGAGAATGTTCTATTACAACCAGATGTTATGAGGAGCACAAGATAAAAGAGCAAGGATGAGAGTAGCACAAGATAAAAGGGCAAGGACCTGGCTGGTCACTGGCATCTACCCAAGAGTGAGGAGACTAAAGATGTACATTAGCATGGCAGTGACAGGGATGGAAGAGAGGAGACACTGCCTGCGTCATGTCTGTGCAATATTGCAGACAAAGGTCAGAGGCCTCAGCACTGCCAGACCTAGGAGCTCACAAAGTGAATACAGTTGAAATGACCAAGAAATACTTTGATGCTATAAACAATGAGATCAGTGTCTATTGCTAGGCAGAAGGCAGCAAAATAAGGCTTGTGCTTGTCTTACAATTGTTTTCCCAATGGCACTTTGATACAGGGAACAGGGCAGAGAAGGGGGGCAAAAATCTATAAGCCTATGAAGCCGAGCAGTGGCCAGAAAGAGTGTAGTCAGGAAAAGAAGCGTTTGGAGGCAAAGATGAGGTGTTGAGCTTTAGATAAAAGAGTTTGAAATGTTGTAAGATATGCAAATGAGTATTTGGCAGGCAAAACAACTGAACTGTAATGTCACTGAGAGTTCCAATGCGAACCCTCCTCTGGGCTGTGGTTGTTTGGTGTTCTAAGGTGACAGACAAAATAGTTACTAATGTAGTTACTTCATGGGCTCTCAGATTTGATAACCTCATGATGTTTTTGCATGACCATCTCCTTCATAGCTTGAATCACTTATGCTCAATTTTACATTTCAAAATGCCCTTTTAGATAAGCCCCCCTCCACAGCCATATTCCCTCATCATAGCAATTCCATCCCATGGCAGACAGTCTTTGTTGGAACTCCCAGGCGGGCTAAGCCTACAGAAGTTACCAAGGTTACCTGTGCAGGCTCTGAATTCAGACTGCTCAGATCTGAAGCCTGACTCCTGGTCTCAGTACTTACAGATGTGTGTTCAGGGTCCTCATTTCTGAATGAGGATAACTATCTCCATTGTTGGGTGGTTAAGGCATTACAGGCTACTAGTAAATGCTAGAAAAATGTCAGTTTTCTGCTGTTATTTTTATTGTCACCATCATTTCTGTCATTGCTGTTAGGAACTCTGTTCTGGGTTCTTTATTCCTTGCTGTGGTGTTAGTGTTTTCTGTGACACCAGCATCCCTCCATGGACTTTCTGAAAAGAACAATATGAGCTTCCTTGATTCTTGATTATGGAAGTATCACTTGTGTCCTTCCCTTTTTCCTGCCTCAAAAAACTCTGATCAATATCCAAACTGCCTGAATCCTGTTTATCAACCAGATTAAAATGAAATAAAGATAATTTAAGATAAAAAGAAGCCCATGTCAGGATTCGGTGTAATTTATACAATTACTTTTTCTTCTTCCTCACCTGAGGATATATTTTCCAAGGATTTTTAGAGCGAATAGAAAGGAGGAAAGGAGAGACAGAGAGATATTATTGTGAGAGAGAACACACAAAAAACGGGGATTGAACTTGCAATTCAGGTACATGCCCTTAACTGGGAAAGGAACCCATGACCCATCAGTGCTCAGACCAACATTCTAACCACTGAGCACAGTGGCCAAGGCAGCTATACTTTTTAAATAGGGTTTAAAAAAGGCAGGAAAGAGGAGACAATTAGGAATAGATTTCATGAAAACCCATTTGCTGCTTAAGCCGGTACCTTAATTTGGCTCCAAAAATGCTAACTGAAGGTATCCTTTCCCCAAAAGAAACCAAGAGTAAAACAATAAGCAGTTGGAGGGAGAGCTTTGAAAATGAGGAGAGAGGCTAGTTTAGGGAAAGAGAAGATGTGAATGATAGAGGAAGCATGAAATGATATAGAAAGCTAAGGGGTAGCTTCTAAACAGACAACTACATTCAAGGTGGATACAATAAAGGTAATGATAATATCTCCTAACCAATGCCTCTGAGCTAAACACTCTCCGTATATCACTCACATAATCACCACCACAGCACCTGACTTAGGAGACCTATTATCATCTGTGTTGACAGATGAGGAAATTGACATGTAGGAGTTTATTACCTTGAAATGTAGGGGTTTATTGCCTTGAACAAGTACCAAAGTGAGTGGTTAAGCCTGGAATCAAGACCAGGTCATTCTAGCTCCACAACCCCACTCACAGTAGAGTCATGGAGAGCATGAGAGTTAGTGATCATAGAAGCAGAAGGAGACCAGCCTACAAAGGCACTGGCAGGGAAGGAAAGCATCAAGATGGTCTCCAATAACTACCCTTCTCTAACCTTCTTCATCCAGCTCCTGATCCCACACACCCGCTACACCATGGATATAAACATACGGGGACGGATACACTTCAACTCAGATAGTGGATTATTTAGTCAGGTAAAGAGGAATTTGGGGCATGGGGCTACCTAATCTTTTATCTCTCTACAACCTTCTGCCATCTTCACAGACTCACACCACCTGGTATGAATGTCCTGATCCTTAAACCCATGAGCCTGTTCATTTTATACTTTCAATTTTGTAAACCCCACTGTGAACCCCTCATACGCTATGCCAAGATTCTGAAGCCCTTCTTCTATCTCTCAAGACCTGTCAACTCTCAAATTCCAGGCAATGAACACGGGTGGAGGGCCCCATGTGCAGTTGCTCCGTCGGGCCATGGCTAAGCTGACCTACCGCTCCCTCTGTGCTCCTGAAGATCTTGCTGACCGGGGCCTGCTGGGAATCCCAAGTGCTCTCTATGCCCATGATGCTTTACGGCTCTGGGAGATCATTGCCCGGTGGGTGAGAGTGGTAGCTGAGAAATGGACAGCCATTGGGGAGAGGGAGAGTGGGTCTCTGTCTTGAGGTCATCATGGGGCATAAGGAACATGAAAGAAGAAGGTCCAGACGGGGAGAAGAGGACTCAGTCCTGTGAGAGATGAGAAAGAGTGAGGAGACAGTGGGTAGGACCTGAAAAGGAGGAAAGTGGAATAAGGGAGAGCCTAGGTTGGGAAAGCTGGGAATGGGGAGATGGGGTTCTGGAACAACCAGGGTTTTGTTAGAAAGAATGGTTATTAATCATGCTTAGGGAACTCTTAAAACTAACGATCCACATTTCCTTCCTTTCTAAACTAGTGTGTAGAAGGAGCTCAGGGATGTCCCAAAAAGTAAGTCTTGTGATCTGTCCCCAGATACAGTGGAAGGAGCTTGGCAGAAGCCACAAAAAAAGGAGTAGTAGTCAGAGGCTAGGGCCTTGTACTCTCAAGGAGCTCAACTCCCTTCTCCTCTGGGCAGGTACGTGGAGGGGATCATCCACCTCTTCTACCATGGGGATGACGTCGTGAGAAGGGACCCTGAACTGCAGGCCTGGTGTCGGGAGATCACTGAGGTGGGGCTGTGCCAGGCCCAGGGCCGAGGTGAGATCCCTCCCCAGAGAAGAAAACTGTTCAGAAACTCTGCCCAGAGCCCCTTGTCAGCCTTGCCTTCTGGGGACATGACCCCTTATTACCCTCTTGACCCCCACACATGAATCATCTGAATCCCATTTTCACCTCCTATGTATTAGGACAATTCTAGAAACTCAAGAATTATTCTCCTCAATGTTCCTGACCATCAACCTTTATGGCCATCCCCCATTCTCACCACGGATGCGCCCAACCTGCCACAACCTAGGGCCCAGTGGGTACAGAACCTGCTTGTGCTCTCTGATGCTCTTCATAAGAATGCAAATAGGAAAAGAAAATTTCCCACCAAAGTCCATAATGACCCTCTCTGGCTTTCCCACCCTTCTCTTGCGTGCTACTGTCCACCACACACAGAAGGTGCAGACACACACCACACTACCACAGTGCAAGGTCATTTCTAGGTGCAAACTGACCCTCAGTTTTCTCTTACCAGTTAATTTCCTCACTAGGATCTACCTTTAGTTCTCCCACTCCACATTTTACTCTATGAGGAGGAAATAGCTTTTTTGAGCTTTGCCTAGTTTCCTCCCCCTCTCTCTAGCACAGCTTGGTTTGTTTCAAATTGTCCTTCAGGCCCTGCCCCCGCATACTTCACACCAACACCTTGAGTCCCATCTTCAGCCTTTGGAACAGATACAAACATACTGGGAGGCTGTTATGGGTAGGCCTTAAAATACCAATGATGCAGGGTTTAAAATACCAAAGCCAGATTCTTGGAGAGAGGCTTTCTTGGAGGATCTGGGCAACACCCCCACTGCCCCAACACTTTCAGAACAAAATGTTCTCTGGTACTTTTCAGTTCTGTCTTTCAAGCATCCCATGCCCCAAAAGATGCTTCTTCCTCTCCCTAATCATTCTCTTCCCATGAAATACCCACCTTAAGCATTTAAAAAATACAGTCATATATAAGCTTTAATCTCTGATTACACCATTCCTCTCCTCCAACTTTCAATGTTCTCTCTGCCCTGTAATTTCCACATTATTCTCATTAAAGGCCACACACTAAAATTTGTTTCTAAAGTAATAGTTTCTGCCTCTTTCCAACTATGTGACCTTGAGCCATCCACTAGATCTCTTTCACTTTGAGTTTTAGTTTCCTTAAAGCTAAAATGGACATATATTTGGCCACAATCCTCACATTTAATCTGACAGAATTTTTGAGATCCAATGATATAATGTGTGACAGTGCTGAAACCTGCATAGTACATAGCGTTAAATGAGTTTAATCATATGCTCCACCCCACACAAAAATATCTCCCCAATATGATCAGCATGTGAATTAAGAGAGTCCAGGCCCAGCCATGCAGTAGATGGCCTTGGTCAGGCATCAAACTCTATGACCCCATCTCACTGCATTCATCATGCCTGTTTATTCCGCAGTTTTGATACTTTGACATCTTGGAGTTTTGCTGACCCAGAAGGCAACACCCTTCCCAGGGCCAGCTGATTCTCAGCTATAGCAAACAACTCCCCTGGAAGTGTGCTTTTCATATGCCAGAAGTCCCAACCACCACTTCTATTGAGCTCTTACACTCTGGGCCACTATTCCCCTGGCCTAATCACCTCGGGCCAGGTCCCAGACTAGGGACAGCTACCACACTCCAGAGCCCACTGGAAGTATTGCAACTAGCCTGTCCTAAACCCGCTTATTCTGTCTTGCCTGTTCCTTCTCATGGAAACCATGACAAAGGCTCCTGCTACCATTTTCCCCTCACCCCCTCTGCCTCTTGACCAACCCTGGTGCTCCCAGTGTGGTCCCCTGTGGTGTGGCAGGTACCCATCTCTTGGGATCTGTGAGTATAACATATCTTTTCCATGGCAGTTATCTCCTGACCTGTTGGCCTCAGCACAATTTAATAATAATAGAAACTATATTTTAAAACAGTCACCTCTATATTGAGTGGAATGGATAGCTGATTTTGCCACCCTTCCTGTATTTTAACTGAATCAATTACTTCTCTTTCTCTGCATCATTCCCCAGCTATCTATAAGCACTGAACCCCTTTTGGGGAGACAGCAATTTTGTTGAAATACAACAAACTTAGGGAAAGGTACAGAAATCATAGGTGTACAACTTAGTGATCTGTTACTATGGTGACACACCTGTATAATTAGCATAAAGATCAAGAATCAGAACTTTACCAGCTCCCTCAGAAAGCCCCTTGTGTACTCTTCCAGTCATACCCACGTGAAAGTAACCATTACCTTGACTTCTAGGTCAGTTAGTTTTACTTATTTTGACCTTCCACAGATGGAAATACAAGCACATACTTGCTTGTGTCTGGCTTCATTCGCTGAATACTATGTTTGATATTTACCTCCTTTGTTGCATGTGGCATGTAGTTTGTTCATTATCATTGTGGGAACCTACATTTTATGACTATGGTCCCATTTATTTTTCCTTTTTGCCATTGATGGGAATTAGTATTGTTTACAATATGGGGTGATCAATATTAGTGCTGTTGTGAACATTTGTTTGTTTGTTTTCCTGTGGACTTGATGGAACTTAAAGTATGCGAAAATCAGCTTTAGTAGTTATTGGCCCTTTTCCAAAGTGGTTGTACCGGTTTCCACTTCTTTTAGCAGAGTATGAGTTGCTTCATATACTCTCAAATACATGAAAAAAGTATTTCTATCTTTTTTGTTTTAGCCATTTTGGTGGGCATGTAGATCTATTTTCTGTGAGTTTAAGTTATGTTTCTTCAAGACTAGTTGCATTGAATGCTTTTTCCTTGGTTTAATAGTCGTTGGAATATCCTCCTTTATGAGGTGCCCATTAAAGTCTTTTACACTTATACCTTTAGGGTTGTAGCCCTCATCATGTGATTTTTTTTAATTGAGGTATAATTGATATATATTAATTTCAGGTGTACAACATAATGATTCAATATTTGTATGTATTGTGAAATGATCACCACAGTAAGTCTAGTTAATATCCATCACCACACAGAGGTACAAAGTTTTTGCTTTAATGAGAACTTTTATGATTTACCGTTTTAGCAACTTTCAAATATACAATACAGTATTATTAACTATAGCCACCATGCTGTACATTACATCCCATAACTTATTCATTTTATAACTGGAAGTTTGTAACTTTTGACCACATTAACCCATTTCACCCAACCTTAGCCCTACTTTTTTTTTTTTTTTTAGATTTCACATATAAGTGAGATCATGTAATAATTATCTGTCTCAGGCTACAAATTTCACTTAGCAAAATGCCCACCCATGGTCTATCCATGTTTTTACAATTGGCAAGATTTTCTTCTTTTTTGTAGGTAAA
The DNA here is from genome assembly GCF_963455305.1 of Plecotus auritus. Taxonomy (NCBI): domain Eukaryota; kingdom Metazoa; phylum Chordata; class Mammalia; order Chiroptera; family Vespertilionidae; genus Plecotus; species Plecotus auritus. The sequence continues at coordinate 44,120,240 of NC_137774.1, forward strand.
TAATATATATAATTTTGTTCATTCACTCATCCATTGATGAACACTTAGTTTGCTTCTATGTCTTTTTTTAAATAATTTTTTTTGATTTTTTTAGGGAGAGAATAGGGGAGAGAGGAGCAATGATATTAGATAGGAACAGGACTATTGGACGGTTGTCTATTAAGGAGATCGAGCCTGTAACCCACAATACATAACCGGGTCATGTGCCCTGACCAGGAATTGAAACAGCAACCTTTTGTTGCACAGGATGAAGCCCAACAACTGAGCCACATGGGCCAGAGCAGTTGCTTCCATGTCTTGGCTATGGCAAATAATGCTGCAATGAACATATTTTTACGGTGCAGATATATTTTCAAGTCTCTGTTTTATTTCTTTGGATAAATACCTAGAAATGGATTTCCCAGATCATATGGTAATTCTATTTTTAACATTTTGAAGAATACCCATACTGGTTTCCATAGTGGCTTCACCATTTTCCATTAACAGTACACAAGGCTTCTATTCTCCACAGCCTCACCAATACTTGTTATTCCTTGTCTTTTTATAATAGCCATTCTAACAGGTGTGCAGTAGCATCTCATATTGAATTTGATTTACATTTCCCTGTTAATTAGTGATGTTGAGCACTTTTTCATGTACCTATTGGCAATCTGTGTGTCTTTAGAAAAAGGTCTATTCAGATCTTCTGTCCACATTTTAATCAGACTTCTGGTTTATTTTTCTATTGAGTTCTTTATATATTTTTTATATAATCCCATATTAGATATAAGATTTGCAAATATTTTCTCCCAATTGGTAGGTTGCCTTCTTTTTTTTCTTTATTGATTAAGTTATTACATATGTGTCCTTATCCACCCATTACCCTTCACCCCCCACTCATGCCCTCAACCCCTGGTGTCTGTGTCCATTGGTTAGGCTTATATGCATGCATACAAATCCATTGGTTGATCTCTCCCCCTTAACCCCACCCTCTCCTACCTTCCCTCTGAGGTTTGACGCTCTGATTGATGCTTTTCTGTCTCTGGGTCTGTTTTTGTTTATCAATTTATGTTGTTCATTATATTCCACAAATGAGTGAGATCATGTGATATTTAGCTTTCTCTGACTGGCTTTGATAGTTTCCTTTGCTGTGCAGAAGATGTTTAGCCTGATGTAGTTCCATTTGTTTATTTTTGTTTCTGTTGCCTTTGCTTTTGCAAATCCAAAGTATCATCACCAAGATGGATGCCAAGGAGCTTACACCTGTTTTCTTTTAGGAGTATTATGCTTTCAGGACTTTAATCCATTTGTCCTTAATTTGTGTGTGTTGTATAAGATAACAGTTCAGTTTCATTCCTTTGCATGTGGTTGGCAGTTTTCCCAGCAGTATTTATTGAACAGATTGTCCTTTCCTCATTGTATATTCCTGGTTCCCTTTTTGTGCTCACTTTTCTGTTCCATTGATCTATGTGTCTGCTGTTTGCCCAACACCATACTGATTTGATTAATTTTGCTTTGTTATACAGTTTGAAATCAGGAAGCAGGATGAGGGTGCCTTGAACTCTGTTCTTCTTTCTGAAGATTTCCGTGGCTATTTGGGATCTTTACTGATTCCATATAATTGTAGGTTGATTTATTCTATTTCTTTGAAGAATGCAATTGGAATTTCATAGAGATTGCATTGAATGTGTAGACTGCCTTGGGTAGTATGGACATTATAACAATATTTATTCTTCCAATCCATGATAATAGAATTTCTTTCCATTTATTTATCTTCAATTTCTTTCTTCGGTGTCTTACAGTTTTCGGTGTACAGGTATTTCACCTCTTTGGTTCAATATATTCCTAGCTATTTTATTCTTTTTTATTTTATATGACTGACTGACTAAATGAATGAATGAATGCACACTAATCATAACATATGGGTATCTCCAGACATCAGCACTTATTCCCTTATCTTTTTCAGGGATTGCAGTTTATAAACTTCGGTATTTCTTCTTCTAGGTTTTCCAGTCTCCTTCCAGTCCCGGGCTCAGCTCTGCCATTTCCTTACCATGTGCATTTTCAGATGCACTGCCCAGCATGCAGCAGTCAACTTCAGCCAGGTATGGACAACTGAAAACCTGGGTCCCTGAGGGAAAGTGCCTGGTCTAGGGTATGTTTGAAGGAAAGAGTTGGGAGCCAGACCCCTGCATATCACAGTGCCTGGTTGACTCCAGATTCTTGCCCCCTCAGCATGACTGGTTGTTCTGGGTCCCTAACACCCCATGCACAATACGGATGCCCCCTCCTACCAACAAGGAAGATGTGACAATGGCCACACTGATGGGCTCACTCCCTGATGCCTGGCAGAGCTGTCTTCAGATGCTTTGCGTGAGGCAAGTGGGCCGGCAGCAGCCAGACATGGTGAGAGCGGATTTGGGGAAATCTGGGGCAGTGGTAATGGAAAAGAAAGTTCAGAGTGCGGGGCTGGGCTCTGGTCCCTGTATCTTGGAACTAGAAGCTGATCAATCCTTTCTTTTCTGCTTCAGGTACCCCTGGGGTATCACACAGAAGAATATTTCTCAGGCCCTGAGCCCAAGGCTATTTTAAGACAATTTCAAGCAGATCTGGACAACCTGGATAGGGAGATAGTGGCCCGGAATGAGCAGCTAGACCTTCCCTATGAATACCTGAAGCCGAGCTGCATAGAGAACAGTGTTGCTATCTGAGCCCCAGTATAATGGCCTTTCATAGACCACAGGCCGATACTAGGGTTAACATTTTCCTTTTGAGTTTTATGTTTTTCTGTATCTGAATTGCTATGGTTCTATTTTCTTTTCTATCTGAGTTCCCTCCCTGAATATATCACTAGCCTGAGGCACTGTCCCCACTTCCAGGTCATCTAACAGAATGATCTTTAGCTTGAAAACACATTCCTTAAAGAGATCAACTATTTACTCATGTAGCCTTCTCCTGTCTCTGGAAAATTTATCTTTTTCATTTATTATGTAATCATTTTGAGATAGATTTTTTAATATAGTGTGGGATTAATGTTAAATTCTATTTTCTTTTGAGGAAATCTATTATACCAGCACAGTTTATTTAAAGCCCATCCCCTCTCACTGATCTATTATGCTAGTATAAATCAGATTTCCATATCTCAATGGGAGTATTATGAGTTTTTTATTCTATATTTTCATTAATATGTTTGTCTTATACGGTTCCAAACTGATATAATTACTACAACTGTATAATTAAAACAGCATACTATTTCATAACATATATTCTTCAAATTTGTCTCAGAGGTGACAGTTTCTCTTTGACTTCTGCTCTTTCATGTAAAAATTAAAATCAGCTTGTTATTCTCCAATAAAATCTATTGTGATCTGTGTGTGTTAATGTACCGCATCTAAATGAAGTTTTTGATCTTAAACCAACTTTGTGTTCTTGAGATATATCCAATTTGCCGTTTTATATATTGTTAAATTCTGTTATATTTTCTCAGGCTTGGCAAGAACCAGGTACCATTTCAAACTATCCAATCAATTTCCCCATCTTTTCCTTGCTTCTGTTTTTTTCTCCCTCTAACCAATCCATTTCCTAGATCCTCTGGCGTTCTGTGTCCCTTATCCAATCCAATCACTTTCCCAGGCTAGGTACCTCCCCTTTATGGTCACTATCTTAGTTCCTACTAGCATGACTCATAGTAGAAGCACCATCCCCTGTGCCATCTTGGCTTCTACTGGACATGCACCCAGCAGAGGAATTTCCCCTTTATTGTTTATTCCTCCATCCAGATTGGAAAGTTGGTCTTTTCTCCATACCTGGGGAGGGAGGGATGTTAATCCCCTTGGTGGGAAAATGCTGCAATCCCCTGAGTGCCTATGAATGCTGCAACTTCCTAGTAGATTAGGCTTCTTAATGTCTGATTCCCTTTGCTCCATTCCTTTATTAATATCTACATAACATTTTGATTATAATTTTTGCATTATATTTATCAGTATGAGTGGTTTATATTTATCTTTTCTGGTTTTGTTAAGATGGTTTAATAAACCTTAGAGAGTTAGTGATCCTCATTTCTTTGAAAAAACTTTTAGAAGAACTATCTGTGGTTGGTAATATCTTTTTATTAAATGTTTTATAGAACTCACCTCTACAACTGTCTATTTTTGGTGGGTTTGAAAGTTTTTTCCAGTGGTGGGAGGGAATATGTTAAACAGCTGATTAAAATTACTTAATAGTTATATGATAATTCTAGTTTGGTATTTTGTCTTCTGTCAGATTTAATTCTACTTTTTCTAGGAAGTTTTAAATTTTTCATCAAATTTGTTGTCTTGTCACAATAGTCTCTTATTTAACAACTAGAGGTCCAGTGCATGAAATTCGTGCACAGGTAGGGTCCTTAGCAGCTGTTGGCTGCCGGTCGGGGCCTCCTTTCACACCCACCTTGGCTTGGTGCCGCCTGCTCACCTGCTCCACCATCCTGCCATGGTTCTGCTCTTGTTGGGGCCCATTGGGGCCGGTAGCACTTCCACTGCTGCCTGTTGCCATGTTCCGCATCGCCCCCTGATGGTCAGCGCACATCTAACTCCAGGTCAGTCGAACTCCTGCCCTTGGGGACAATTTGCATATTAGCCTTTTGTTATACAGTATATGATTATTTTAGCAATTCTAATTGTGGCTACATTTTATTACTAATATAGTTTATTTGTACATTTTTTCTTTCTTTTTTTTATTGATCATTCTTGCCAGGAGTTTGGAGTTTGGAGATTAGAGTCTGGAGAATGAGAGATGAAATGGAGACTTAGTCCTCTTGAAATAGCCGATATGAATAGGGATAAAAAGCTTAGAGATATTAGTTCCAATGATCTCAAAGCTAATAAGGATGATAATGGTTTTAGGGTTTGGGGGGAAAAGATAGGGTTTTACCAGTATAACATAGACTATGGAGGCCCTTAATTGAAACCTATTGCTATTGGCAAAGGGGCATACTTACTCCAGCTCCTCAGGGATCCAATATAAATTGCTGCCAAAGGAAACAGGGGCAGAAGGGGAAACTTACTGCAAGCTCTATGAAGACATGGAGGCCTGCAGAGGCGCTCTATCAGGATCTCTGCTATATTACTATTACATTAATAAGACAAGACAAAATATATCGTTGTGGCACTTGCCACTTAAAATGGATTTTTGAAATAATACATTTTTCACAAGTAAATCCTCTAGATAAAGTTGAAATAAAGTAAGTATTCCTTGATATGACAAAGAGCATATATAAAGAAAAACAGAAATGTTATCTATGTCATCAAAATCATTCCACATAAAATCTGGAACAGGTCAGAAATCAACACAGTAATCACCATTATTCCAGATTCTTTGGGAGAGCCCAGTTGCTGGAATGGGAAAGGAAAAGATGTAAGTACATTTAGGGAAGCAAATAACAAAATGATCATTATTGGAGATGATGTAATTGTATTCCTGGGAAGATCAAAGAACTCAATTACAAATTATGAGACCTAATAAGAGAGAGGCTACAAAAATAAATATCAGGATAAGATACCAAGTGAATATTTTTAAAAAAGAACAGTTTCATTTATATTAGTAATAGTCAGAAATAAAAACAGATTCCCTGCTTCTCATTGACACATTTTGAAATAAATAAATAATTCAATAAAAGAGAAATATAAGTCATCTATGTAGATCCTCAAGATCTTAATCAGCAGAGGAACCTCAATATCATGATGGGATGCCTTAATAATGGGAGACACTGTCCAATGGAGATTAAAAACATGGGCTCTGAAGTTAGGCTATTTAAGCTCAAACCTAAGTGTAAAATGTTTCCATGAAAAAGGGCAGATTAGGTTGACATGTATGTCTCAGTCTGGCCCCAAAGAACATGCATGAGAACTTGTCCCCTACCTTGCTAAGTGGTGCCCTGAGAGCTTGAGAGTGTCCTGGAATGCTGCTGAGAGGCCTTTGTATGTAGTGAAAGAATGACTGGTATCTGAGATGTCAAAGCACAGGCAGAACATTGATCTTCATGGGATCTGGGGGGCATCTGAGAGCACCAGAAGGTGATGTTCCTACTCAAGAGAGGAGTGTGAGGTCTCAAAGCACATGCTGAGCAAATCCCCATTCTGCTGAGACACCTTGTCCTGGCTAGCCTTGCCTTAGTGCAGTGCCAGGGTCCTTCCTCTAACCAAGCACAGGGCACATTTCTCTGGGCCACTGGTCCTGTACTTCTTGGATTTGGGAATATTATTTAGATGTGGTATTGGCCATAGATACCTTGGACCCAACTCGATTGCTTCCATCCCTATCCCTTCTCAGAGTATTACCCCAACCTTTTTATCTCTTCATAAACAAAAGAATTTACTCTTTTCTATTTTATTTACAACAAGTCTCGAAGAGCTTGATTTTCTGACAATAAGAAATAATACCTTTGAAATACAAAAAAAACACAACAACCCAAAAACCAAAAAACAAAAAAAACAAACTTCTTCACTTTGCTTTGAGGGGCAAAACACTTGAATAAACTTATGGCTTGAGATTGAATAAAAGAACCTACCTCTTTATTTCATCTTACTCCCAAGGTACAATAAATGTAAAATAATAACAAAGGCTCAAACATACACACATTTAAATAGAAATTACATTTCCCAGAGACACCCCCCTTCCTGCTAGAGTTGGCCATATGTCTATGGCATATGAACAAAAGTGATGTGTGCCATCGCAGATCACTTCCTTAAAAATAATGGGCTTGCCCTAGCTGGTTTGGCTCAGTGGATAGGTTTGATTCCAGTCAAGGGCACATGCCTGGGTTGCGGGCTCGATCCGCAGTAGGGGGCATGCAAGAGGCAGTCAATCAATTACTCTCTATCATCATTGATGTTTCTATCTCTCTCTTCCTCTCCCTTCCTCTCTGAAATCAATAAAAATATATTTTAAATAAATAAATAAATACATGCATACATACATACATACATACATACATACATACATAAATGGCTTGCTCTCTATGTCCTCTATTTAGTTTCCTGTAGTTTGGAATGTTAACATGATAGTAGTAAACTAGTTTCAATCATGCAAATTAGGACAATACTATAGGTGTTTTGCTGGTTGATGGCATTTATCAGAACCACTTACATACCCTGGAAAGCTCCCTTACTCTAGAGCATTATGTGCGAGAGAAATAAGTTTCTATTTTGTTGGAGGCACTCTATCCTCATTACAGCAGATTAGCCTAACACACAAGAGAAACAGGTCCTCATTCTAAGGCAGAACCCTCTAGTCAATAAGTACTGTCCATGTGGAGCTCCTAGCACACCGACAAATTGCCTCAGTGTTAATCATAAATAGATAATAAGGATCTCCAGGGAGTTAGGTAAGCTACCCCATAAAGGGACAAGTCCAAGATTTTTTTTTAAAAAGGGAGAAAAAATGATGACATAAGAAACATAATTTAGCAAACACAATCATTTTAAAATAAATACTGTGCTGGCCAGTATGTCTTGGTGGTTGAGTGTCAACCTGTGAACCAGGAGGTCACGGTTCAATTCCCGGTCATAGCACATGCTTGTATTGCTGGCTCAATCCCCAGTGGTGGGCGTCACCGTACCCTGATTGCTGAGTCGCCTCCCACCCCTGAGGGCTCCCAGACTGTGAGAGGGGGCAGGCCAGGCTGAGGGACCCCCCTCCAGTGCATGACCTCTAGTGAGTGTATAAATAAGCTGTGGTACATTTACAAAATGAAATACTATGCGGCCGTGAAAGAGAAGAAAATCATATCTTTTGTGTCAGCATGTATGGAGCAGATGTTAAGTTAAATAAGCAAGTCAAAGGAAAAATAAATATATGATCTCATTACTGGTATATGTGGAATTTAATGAACAAAATAAATGGATGAACAAAATAGAAACAGAGGCATGGATACGTGGAGGAGACTGACAGCTGTGGGGGTTGAGGGAGGGGAATCTAAATGAAAGAAGATAAAGGGATTAGCCAATGAACATATATGCATAACTCATAGACACAGACAACAGTGTGGTGATGGCCAGAGAGAAGAGAGGACAGGGGCTGGGTAGAGGTGGGTTTAGGGGGAGTAAATGGGGACATCTGTAATAGTGTCAACACTAAAAATAATGTTTTTAAAAAAAGAAACAATGATGACTCAGAGCTACTAAACAAACAAAACTCAGAAGATAGTCTATAGTGCCTCCTGATACATCAATAATCACCCTATATATAAGCAGACTGACATCACAGAGTAGCAGACTGGATAAAAAAAAATTATAAACCCAACCGCATTCTGCCTTCTAGAGACACATCTCAGCTCCAAGGATAAATATAGATTCAAAGTGAATGGGTAATGATTCTCCAAGCAAATGGTATGCAGAGAAAAGTGAGTGTAGCCATACTTATGTATGATAAGAAAGATTTCAACATGAAAAGGTAACAAGAGAAAAAGAAGGACATTTTATAATGATAAAGGGGGCAATACCTCAAGAATACATAACACATATTAATATATATACATCAAGAATACTATATATATACATATTTTATATATATATATATATATATATATATATATATATATATATATACACACACACACACACTATATATACACACACACACATACTAGAGGCCCAGTGAACGAACTGGTGCAAGGGTGGGTTCCCTGAGCCTGGCCAGCGATGGGAGCTAATCAGGGCCAGCTGGCTGGGGAATGGACCACAGGAGGTTGGCTGCTGTGGAGAGGGACTGCAGGAGGTTGTCCCACTGCAGGAGGTTGGCTCTGGGAGTGCACTGACCACCAAGGGGCAGCTCCTGCGGTGAGCATCTGCCCCGGGTGGTAAGTGCTTGTCACAGCTACTGGCCAGTCATCTGGTTGTAATGGTTGCATATATATATATATATATATATATATATATATATATATATATATATATACTAGAGGCCTGGTGCACAAAATTCGTGCACAGGGCGGAGGTGTCCCTCAGCCCAGCCTGCACCCTCTTCAATCTGGGATCCCTCTCACAATCCAGGACTGCTGGCTCCCAACTGCTCGCCTGCCTGCCTTCCTGATTGCCCCTAACCGCTTCTGCCTGCCAGCCTGATCACCCCTAACCACTCCCATGCCAGCCTGATTGATGCCTAACTGTTCCCTTGCCAGCCTGTTTTCCCCTAACTGCCCTCCCCTACAGGCCTGGTCACCCCTAACTGCCCTCCCCTGCAGGCCTGGTCACCCCTAAATGCCCTCCCCTGCAGGCCTGGTCCCCCACAACTGCTCTCCCCTGCAGGCCTGGGTCCCTCCCAACTGCCTTCCCCTGCAGGCCTGGTCACCCCTAACTGCCCTCCCCTGCAGGCTTGATCGCCCCCAACTGCCCTCCCTTGAAGGCCTGGTCGCTCCCAACTGTCCTCCCCTGCTGGACATCTTGTGTCCACATGGGGGCAGGATCTTTGACCACATGGGGGCAGCCATCTTGTGTGTTGGAGTGATGGTCAATCTGCATATTACTCTTTTATTAGATAGGTTAGAGGCCTGGTGCACGGGTGGGGACCAGCTGGTTTGCCCTGAAGGGTGTCCTGGATCAGGGTGGGGGTTCCCTTGGGGCGTGGGATGGCCTGGGCGAGGGGCCTGTGGTGGTTTGCAGGCCAGCCACGCCCCACCGGTGACCCAAGCGGAGGCCCTGGTATCTGGGGTTTATTTATCTTCTACAATTGAAACTTTGTAGCCTGGAGTGGAGCCAAGCCTTCTGCTTGCTCCATGGGGGCAGCCATTTTTGTTGGGATTTACGTATCTACTATAATTGAAACTTTGTAGCCTTAAGCGGAGGCCTGGGCCAGCCAGGATGTGTGGAAAGCTTGGCTTCCCCCATCGCCAGGGGCAACCCTAGCCTCCTGCTCTTTCCAGCTCCGTGGCTGCCGCTATTTCTGTTTGGATTTATGTTTCTTCTATCATTGAAACTTTGTAGCCTTGAGTGGAGGCCTAGGCCGGCAAGGGCAGACGGAAAGCTTGGCTTCCTCCATTGCCAGGGAAACCCAAGCCTCCCTCCTGCTCTCTGTGGCTGTAGCTATCTTGGTTGGGTTTATGTGCATATTCGCTCCTGATTGGCTGGTGGGCGTGGCTTATGGGTGTGGCTTGTGGGTGTAGCAGAGTGATGGTTAATTTGCATATTACTCTTTTATTATGTGTAAAGAGGAACAAGTTGAAGGACCCACACTTTTTGCTTACAAAAACTACTACAAAACTACAGCAATCTAAACAGTGTTGTACTGAAATAAAGACAGACATATAGACCAATGGAACAGAATACATAACTCAGAAAGAAACCTTTCTGTATATAGTCAAATGATTTTCAACCAGGGCACCAGGACCATTAACTGGGGAAAAGTCAGTCTTTTCAACAAATAGTGCTGTCTAAGAAAACTGGATACCCACATGTAAAGGAATGAAGTTGGATCCTTAGCATATACCATATACAAAATTGAATAAAAGGATCATTATCAAAATGCAAGAGGTAAAAACTGTAGAATACTTCGAATAAAATGTAGTGGAATGCTTCATGTCATTGGATTTGAAAATTATTTCTTGGATACAGGTAACAAAATAAAAAAAGCCATGTAAGTTGGACTACATCAAAATATAAAACTTTTGCCCTAACTGGTTTGGCTCAGTGGATAGAAAGTCAGCCTGCAGACTGAAGGGTCTCAGGTTCAATTCCGGTCAAGGGTATGTACCTTGGTTGCGGGCACATCCCCAGTAGGGGTGTGCAGGAGGCAGCTCATCGATGTTTCTAACTCTCTATCCCTCTCCCTTCCTCTATGTAAAAATAAATAAAATATATAAAAAAATAAAACTTTTGTTTATCAAAAGGCACTAGAAAGAGGGTAAGAGGCATTCCATAGGAGAAAATATTCACAACTCATATATCTAATAAGGTGCTTATATCCAATTTTTAAAGATAAGTCCTAAAATACAACAAATCAACTAAAATATTTAAAACCCCAACAACAAAAAGCAAACAACATGATTTAAAGATGAACCAAGGGTTTGAGTAGATATTTCTTCTATGAAGATATACAAATGGCTTATGAAAAGATACTCAAACTTAATAATCTTTATCAGTGGTTCTCAACCTTCCTAATGCCGTGACCCTTTAATACAGTTCCTCATGTTGTGGTGACCCCCAACCATAAAATTACTTTCGTTGCTACTTCATAACTGTAATTTTGCTACTGTTATGAATTGTAATGTAAATATCTGTGTTTTCCGATGGTCTTAGGTGACCCTGCTAGCAGTTATCAACCTGTGGGTCGCGACCCACAGGGTGAGAACCGCTGCTGTAGATATTTACATTATAATTCATTAACAGTAGCAAAATTACAGTAATGAAGTAGCAACGAAAATAATTTTGTGGTTGGGGGTCACCACAACATGAGGAACTATATTAAAGGGTCGCGGCATTAGGAAGGTTGAGAACCACTATTTATATATAGATTCTATAGGAAAATGCAAAACCACAATGAGATATCATCTTATACCCATTAGGATGGCTACTATCAATAAAACAGAATAACAAGTGTTGACAAGGATGTGGAGAAACCAAAATCCCTGTGCATGCTGCTAGAAATATAACATGGTGCACCCACTGTGGAAAACAGTGTGGTCAGTCTTTAAAAATTTTAAAGGAGACTTACCATGTGATCCTGTAATTCCACTTCTGGTATACAGTATAACCAAAAGGACTGAAAGCAGGGACTCAAATGGTTATTTGCACAATTATAACCACAGCAGCATTATACACATTAGCCAAAAGGTGAAAGCAATCCAGTGTCCTTCCATAGCTGAATGGATAAACATAGTGTGATATATGCATACAACAGAATAGTCTTCAGCCTTAAAAAGGAAGGGCATTCAGACCCATGGTATAACATGGAAGAACCTTGAGCACATTTTGCTAAGTGAAATCAGGAAGTCACAAAGGAACAGATACTGCATGTTTCCATTCATATGAGGTACGTAGAGTTGTCAAACTTAAGGAGATGGGAAGTACAATAGCAGTTTCTGGGGTCAGGTGGGATTTGTTTAATAGATACAGTTTCAGTTATGAAAGATTTTAAAAAGTTCTGGAGATGGATGGGTCCACCAAAGTCAATATACTTAATACCACTGAATTATATACTAAAAAATGGTCAAAATGGTGAATTTCATGTTATGTATATTTTACCACAAAGATAAAAGCAAAACTTGGAGTACTTTATTTTTAAAAATCAAGTCAAGTAACAAATTACACTAACCCACAGGAACACAACACATTAAACAACGATTTGGTAAAAAAAAAAATCAAGGAGAAAAGAAAACATGGAAAATATATCCATAATAACTTGGAAATAATATTCTACACATATGATTTGGTAGAATGACAATGAGTCAGTATCATACTGACTCCTATATACAACACTCAGATTTTAGATTTATAAATCAGGATTATCTTTGCCAATTTTAAAAGGTCCTATCATCTATTCTTATTTATTTTAAAAACATATGTAACAGGGTAAAAGCACAGGCCTTGTGGAATATATCAGAATCAGAGAAATTTACTTCATGATTGTAGGTTGGGTGGTACAGGAATATACACTATGTATTCCCATATAACTCTTCTAGGATTGGCTAATCAAGAATAGGAAATAAAACAGGTCAGGATTTGGTGAGGTTGAAGGAGATGTGGGTTTGTGGACATGCACTTCCTCTGCTCCCTGAACTCCAAATGAAACAGAAGAGTGGCCACAGGTCAATGAACTACACCAGGAACCTCAGCCAGCAGCTCAGCTAAAAGACAAAGTGTCAAAGCACCACACGCTTTGACAACCATGATCACTGAGAAAAAAACCTTGGGATTTAAGCATCAATAGGTCATAAAGAAGCTTTAGGAGAAGGTTCAGTAGAAAAGTAAGGCCAGAAGCCAACAGCCAGAGGGTTAAATAGAGAATGGGTTATGATATGAATCAGCAACTGCTCATGACACTTTCTGGGATCACCCACCTGTATTTGGGGACATCTCTTCATCTTTTTGAACTTGAATTTTTAAAGAAGTCATACAGCAATAGCTACCTCACTGATTTTTTGCAAGAATTAAATGGAAAGGCAGTTTATATTTTGTTCCAACAGAAAACTGAGCATAGTCACTTTTTCCTTGAGAGTGTTGGTGGCACTTATCCTATATAATAAAAGGCTAATATGCAAATTGTCCTCTCGACCAGGAGTTCAACAACGAGTTCGACCAGGGGGTGGGGCCACCCGGCCAACCACCCTTGGCCCCTACCCCTGGCCAGTCCTGCCTCCAGTTAGCACCCCCACCACAATCAGAGGCGGGGCTGGCCAGACCCTACCTGTGCACAAATTCGTGCACCAGGCCTCTAGTACCAAATAATTGATAGAATCACTTTCTACTTCCTTCTACTTACAACTCCTGGGAAAGAGATGATGACAAAAAGTTGACCCTGTTAATGGCCTTCCAAATTTTCTGCTTTTCTTTATGCTGCTCAAACAATAAATGATCAAATGATTCAAATTCTTCTATAAAATAAAATTGGAAGAATTTTTGCTTTCCAATAATATTTTAAATAGAAATGGGGAGAAGGGGAGCATTGTGAGGGTAACTAAAGGAGAGTGAGAGACACCAGCAACATGGTGTGTGTGTGTGTGTGTGTGTGTGTGTGTGTGTGTGTGTGTGTGCGTGTGTGTGTGTGTGTGTGTGTGTGGTAGGGGGAGTACGGGGAATAAAGACAGCAGAAGAAAAATCCTATTGTCAAGAATAGCCATAAAGGATTTAACAATATAAATGCCTTACAGTAAATGTCATCATCTGGGCTATATTAGGTGATGAAATAATCCTTCACTCCATTATGCCAACATTTAGAAAACTTGTGTGACTGCATGAGCAACAACATTCTGGGAGAGATAGCTTCTAAGTTTCGGTCATCAGAGCAGAACAGAGACCAGCACCAGTAGGCAAGTACTGAGTTAGGTGGAGAAAATAATGAGGGAAAGATATTAGGACAAGAGCTAATGAATTGGTGAAACAAGCAAGAAAAAACCTCATGGACATGGACAACAAAATGGTGATAACCAGAGGGAAAGGGGGTGGGGGCAGGTGGAGGAGGGTAAACAGGATAAAATGTTAATGGAACAAGACTAGATTTAGATTGTGAGTGCACAATGCAATGTGCAGATGATGTATTACAGAATTGTACACTTGAAACCTATGTAACTTTATTAACCTATGTAACCCCAATAATTCAATAAAAAGAGCCAATAAAAATAAATGTAAATAGAGCTTGGAACTGTAAGAAGAGACACCTCCCCCCAAAATCGGGTAGAATTTTCCCCCTCTGCCAGCTAGGTGGGCTCCATCCTCATTTGGAATTTAACCTTGCCTGTCCAAGATGAAAAGAGAAATCTGAGAAGGTCTGGTGCTGCCATTCTGGCTCAGCTCTGGGACTGTGACACCTGGGTCCTTGAGAAGTAGAGTACATCTAGCATCAGGGTTAGGAAGAGGAGTGAGCATAGAAACTATGAGGTGGGAACCTCCTCGTTATCCCTACGCAGAATTTTCTATGCCCTGGTTTCTGTTAGAAAGGAAGTCTCCCCATACACCCAACACAAATTCTTACATATATGGTTTGAATTTTATCCTCCCACACCCATCATGTTGTTCCTTCTTCAGTTATGCCTTCTGCACCCTGCATCTTAAATATTTTTCTCTCTACCAGTTATTTGCCATCCAAATATCTTCAAACCTATTCCATCCCAAAGAGAATTCCTGCCTTGACCTCTCACACTTACTGCTGCATTCTGGCCCCTCTTTTCTCTAAAATATCAAATGACCACCTTATACACATCTTCCCTGCCATTCATTTATTATTTGTACTTGTAGAAATTGTTCTGGATTTTATCAATCACACGCCATGTTCAGATATTCTGCTGACACAAAACATGTGTACTGAAAAGCAATAACCCCCAGCCATTTCCCAACCCCAGGATCAATGTTATTTATGTTTCATGTGTTGCAATTGTTTCTGAAGTCACTTGTATTTCATCTGTATGTCTCATTTTCTCTCTCTTTTCATTTCTTGCCATGTTTATGGTGATGAAACAAGGTTGTTTGTCTCCCCAATGGGTTTCACTGATTATTTCTTCATGGTGTAAAATGTTCCTTTATCCTTGTACTTCCTACAGGTTGGTAGTTATATT
Organism: Plecotus auritus; assembly: GCF_963455305.1. Taxonomy (NCBI): domain Eukaryota; kingdom Metazoa; phylum Chordata; class Mammalia; order Chiroptera; family Vespertilionidae; genus Plecotus; species Plecotus auritus. The sequence continues at coordinate 44,135,460 of NC_137774.1, forward strand.
TATAAATTTGATGAGAATTGCTAACAATTTTATGTTTCAAGATGACTTCATATAGTCAGTTCAAAATATTTCTGCCAGAGTCACATAATCACTGACAATGTCTCTTTTTTGCATTTAGCCACTGTAGATAACCATTTTTAGATGTATTATTTTATTAGGTGTTGCAAACTGTTAATATAATAACTTCATCATTCCTGTGTAATTTATTAGCCTGAATATACTTAAGAAGTAAAATATTGCATAAAGATGACTTGATTAGAAGTTGGCAAGAATGTGAAATTGGAATTGGTTTAAAGTCAGGCTATTGTTGAGTCTGCAAGAATAGGGTTTAAGGGACATACCAAAGATCAGGCATAAGAGGTCGGGTGGAGTGAAGAAGCTGTGGTTCCATGTTGAGTCCTTTTTCTGGTAGAGGTGTGCTTGAAGTTCAGTGGTCACTGTAATGCAGAGTGAAGATTCATCAGGGCAGAGAGCCTGGAAAAATAGGCTTGCTGCTATAGTATTAGATTCATGGGAAGGTGTAGGTCATGCTCTATCAAAACTCAGGGGTTCACAATCTTAATGTATATAGACTACCTGCTGGACTACATTTAAGTACTTCCCTTTTGTATATATTTCCTTATCATTACACTGAGAGCAGGTTTAACTGTGGCAACCACACCTTGATGAGGAACTTGGGTTTTATTATATATTCATTAGGAAGCTCTTAGAAGGGTTTAAGCAGCTGACATGCCTCATTCTACTGGGATTGGTGATCTGCCATGGGCCTTCAGTGCCCCTAGGTCTTCCTGCTGGGTATGTCAGAAATGCAAAGCCTGGGTGCTCTTTACTTGGGGTTATTTATCAAGGTTGTTTCCGCAGTGAGCAACCCTGAGTGATGAAGTCATGTTTCTGTAGACAGAGAATGGACATGGATCTATACTCACAAAAGTGGTGAGTCCCCCAAACTCAGTGGTCCTCCCCTAAAATGCAGCCCACTGTATGTGCTGTCACTCACCTAGTCCAACCTGCATCACACTCATGGGACATGGGAGGGCATGAGGAACTGATATGAATATGAACTGTGGCTATTGCGTTTGCTCTGAGTAATAATGTCACCTTTGTTACTGAACTCGAAGTTTTGTGTGTCCTGCCATCATCAGCCAAACAGCAACTAGACAAACCTGACTAGTTTTTAAGTTGGGTAAAATCCCACAACAGCTTTTTTTTCCCTTCAAGATCAGTCCTATCCTATTGGCAAAAATTAAAAAGTGGTAATTTTCTATGCTGGTTGAGATGCAGAGATAAAAGCCCTTTGGTACCATGCTACAGCTTTTTTGGTAAGCAATCTATCCTATATAATAAAGAGGTAATATGCAAATTGACTGTCATGCCATTGCACAAGATGGCCGCCACAGGATGGCTGGCAGGGTAAGGCAGTTGGGGGTGACTGGGCCTGCAGGGGAGGGCAGTTGGGGGCAATCGGGCCGGCAAGGGTGCAGTTAAGCGTCAATCAGGCTGGCAGGGGAGTGGTTAGGGGGTGATCAGGCTGGCAGGCAGAAGCAGTTAGGGGCAATCAGGCAGGCAGGCAGGCAAGCGGTTAGGAGCCAGCAGTCCCGGATTGTGAGAGGTATGTCCGACTGCTGGTTTAAGCCCAATCCCTGTGGATTCTTTCTGCCCCTTTCTCTGTGGGATTGGCCCTAAACTGGCAGTTGGACATCACCCGAGGGGTTCCAAGTTGGAGAGGGTGCAGGCTGGACTGAGGGACACCCCCCTCCAGTGCACGATTTTCGTGCACCAGGCCTCTAGTATATATATAAAAGCCCAAGTGACCGTTATGACGGAACGACTGGTCGACCAGTTGCTATGATGCTCACTGTCCACCAAGGGGCAGATGCTCAACTCAGGCCTTATTGGCCCCGATCAGGTGGGCTGGCTGGCCAACCTCCCGCAGCCCCTCCTCCCAGCCGGCCAGCCCCCCATAGGCCTCAATTGCTGGGCAGGCCGAGGGACCCCACCCATGCATGAATTCGTGTATCAGGCCTCAAGTTTAATAATATTATACACTGGTGTATACTTATTGGCAAAAATTGAATTTTATACATCAAATATGTACAGATTTTACACATCAAGCATACTTTAAAAACATGGTTTTCAAAAATATATATAACATCTAATATAAAATATATACAAGCATTTTAGTCTGAAATCTCAATTCTGGGGATCTGTTCTTTAACTATAAGGGTGCATAAGAGTATACCTACAACAGTGTTCATTAAAGCACTTATCATAGTACTGAATACCCATCAAGAGGGTAATCCTTCAAGCTAGGAAGAGAGGTGTTAGATCTCCATCTTCTGATCTGAAGATATTCCCATCATGTAACTGTGGAAAGTAACTTCCAAGAAAATAAATGTAGAATGTGACCTCATTTTTGTGGAAGAAATGACATAAACCACATGAAACAATCCTATTAACAGAAAGGAGTGGTGAAGCAGAAATAGCATGTATTGACACTGGTTGTTTGTCTTGGGATGGGGGTATGGATAGAAAACAAAAGGGAGAAAAGGAATACATTAGCTGCTCTTTAGCTGAATGGGAACCACAAGTCTTATTATAGGAAATACTCTAATTCATCCCTGAACACTGGAGTGTCCCTCAGGAAAGGCCTTCTCTGGCCCACAATGACAATCTCAATGCCCATTCAGCAAGCAGACCTGGTAGGAAAAGAGAAAGTGGGTACAGTCACCCAGGGGCACCAGGCACTGCCAGCAAGAAAAGAGACTGGCACACAGGACACCTTCAGAAAATGCTATTCAATAGTAAAACGAGGGTGGGGCTGCGTATGGGGGGGGAATGAGGGCCTAGAAAGAAAACTGGTGGATTCTCCCTGCACCCAGGCTCAGAGGAACAGTCAGCATTTCCCCCACCCTCTGGACTAATCCCAGGTTCTGGTTTGTCTGGGGTGGAGCCCAATCCTGTAGTGGGCTGGCACACAGAGTCCTGCTTTATTAAGCCCTGGACTTGTCCTACAGGCAGCAGGAGGAAGCCTGGCCGCGGAATCTTTGGTACCAGTAACGGGACCTCTGCCACCCAGGAGAGCCCACCTGCTGCCATGGGCCGCTACCGCATCCAAGTGGCCACTGGGGCCTGGCTCTTCTCTGGGTCTTTCAACCGCGTGCAGCTGTGGCTGGTTGGGGAACTCGGGGAGGCAGAGCTGGAGCTGCAGCTGAGGCCAGCGCGGGGCCAGGTAAGAGGAAGAAGTGGGAACTCAGACCCCCTGGCTGGGCTCAATGCCTGAGGGCAGTTGGGACTTGGGGGGCTGAGAGCCAGTGACAGCACAACCACACCAGCTGGGACTTCCAGTGAGAAGGGACGCCTGCACCTGGTGGGTGAGAGGTTCAGAGCCAGGGCCCAGCTGGACTCAACCCCTTTCTCCCTCCCCTGGACTCTGCCCCACACAACCTCCACTTCTTTCCCAAGTGTCATTATGGGCTCAATGGTCAAAGGGGAAGGTCCTCCGAGAGCCTGGGCACAGGTGCAGGTGTTGGTGCTCAGTGTTCAAGTCACTGTGGTCTCAACTTGGGCCCCTGGTCCTCCTGGTTCAATGGGTCATCTGAGACCCACCGCGCAGGTGTTGGGAGGAGGCAATGCTGTCTTTGGAGGCTGTGTCACTGGACTCCACAAAGCCCCCACCCTTGGTTAAATGCCTCTCCCGGGTCCCTGCTACTAAGTCTCACCGGGTTCTGGTCCCCACAGGTGGAGGAGTTTGAACACGAAGTTCCCCAGGACTTGGGGCCACTGCAGTTCGTGAAGTTGCGCAAACACCACTCCCTGGTGGATGACGCCTGGTTCTGTGACCGCATCACTGTGCAGGGCCCAGGAGCCTTTGAGGAGGTCAACTTCCCCTGCTACCGCTGGGTGCAGGGCGAGGGCGTGCTGACCCTGCCGGAGGGCACTGGTGAGGGTCTGCCTTAGGGAAGTGGGAACATGCATGGCCTAGGGAGTAGTGCATGAAGGGGGGAAGGGGCGACTGAAGGAGGGGTCGGAGCACAGAGGAAGATCTGAGGGATTTGAAAAAAGTGCGCACTTCACAGGTTAAGAGGGCCCAAGACAGGGACAAAGGGAAAGTTATACATAGAATGAAAAAGGTCTGAAGTGGGCCTGCACAGAGAAATGAGTGATGTGTTGACCACACCTCCCAAGGTGAGCAAAGGGAATGGGAGGTGCAGCCATGCTGGGAAACAGAAGAGCCAAAGTAAAGTGGAAAGATCTCTGTGTGACTGGAAACTAGTTAGGACAAGGACAGGTAAGGCTAGCACATGTGACCCCTGAGAGGAGGCATGGAATGGAAGCAATAAATGATATGAAGATAAGAGCTGCTTTGGCTGTGAAAACATGGAAGACAATTGTGAGGGCAGGGAGCACTCTGACTGGGGTGGGGATGCATGAGCAGGGGCTATAATGGTATTTGTTGCTGTGGGACACGTGGAGGAGAGATATGACTGGAGAGTAAATTTAGAACAATGGCATGTAATAATGAAGATGAATCAGCCATAAGAAAGATGAAATATTGCTGTTTGAGACAACATGGATGGATCTTGAGAGTATTATATTAAATGAAATGTCAAAGAAAAAGGACTAGAACTATACGATTTGACTTCTATGTGGGATATAAAACAAAAAGCAGAAAATGAAGAAACAAAACAAAAAGTACAAACTCATAGATACAGACAACAGAATGGTGGTTACTAGAGGGGAGACAAAGAGGGTAAAGAGGGTCAAATATGTGACTACAGCACACTCAGAGTATACAAATGTAAGATTGTACATCTGAGTTTTATATGATGTTATTAATCAATGTTATATCCCAATAAATTTAATAAAAAATGGAAACATGAGACTTTGAGGAACAATATAAGTACAGGTGAGAAGAGGACAAGTCAGGTAAACAAATATAAACTATGTGATGGTGAGGTTAGGTGAAATGGAGTGAGGGAAAGGTAGTAACATGGAACTATTTCCTCTTTAAGACAGGTGAGATGGGATGGTTGAAGGTAACACACATAGAATTTTTGTCTCAGGTGGGGGTAGGGACAAGGAAGAGCAAAGTGCATATGTATAAAAAATATGAAGTATGTCATTTGGAGGACAGGTGAAGGAGTAGAAAGGGAAAGTCCAATAAGATTAACAAATGAGATAAAAAGATTAATAAACAAATGAGATTAACAAAGGTAATCTATATATAAACTGAGTGGCCAGATTATTATGACCACCTGACGCTTTAGACAAATTAGCTATAATTTGGCGCTGAAGTTGCTAGAGGGCCAGACCATTATAAATAGGGAAGCAGGTTGTTTACCACAACGGTAAAAGTGATTTTTTTCTGAAGATATGGGTAAACAATGCGATTTAACAGCCTTTGAACGTGGGATGATTGTTGGCGCTCAGAGCCATGGAGTGAGTATCAGCAAAACAGCTGAATTCATTAAATGTTCAAGAGCAGCTGTTGTTAAAGTGTTTAAAGACTGGACTGTCAGCTGAAAATCTGGGTCTGAATGTGCGAATTGTGGCCGTCAGCGACTACTCAATGTTAGGGCAGAAGAGAGAGGGCCAAAACTGTTATAAGACAACAGAAGGGCAAAAGTGCATCAAATTACTGCAGATCTTAATCAGGGATCCTCTCAAATGATCTCTGAACGCACTGTTCACCATACACTGCATTGTATGGGATATGGAAGCTGAAGGCCTGTTCGAACACCTTTGCTGTCTGCAGTTACCAAAATAAAACATCTCCAATTCGCACAGGAACACAAGGATTGGACAGTCGAGCATTGGAAAAAAAGCCATGTGGTCTGATAAATCACGTTTCCAGTTACATCATACAGATGGCAGAGTGAGAATTTGGCGGAAACAATATGAAAGCATGCACCCCACATGCATGAGTACAACCCTTCAAGCTGGTGGGGGCAGTGTTATTATTTGGGGAATGTTTTTCTGGCATGATTTGGGCCCTTTAATTCATGTGGAACAGCGTCTGAATAGCACAACATACCTAAGTATCATTGCTGATCAAGTTGATCCTATCATGTCGATGGAGTATCCCAAAGGAGATGGCTTCTTCCAACAAGACAATGCACCATGCCATAGTGCTGGTATTGTGCAGGAATGGTTTCAAGAACATGATGGAGACTTTACCTTGCTTAGGTGGCCCCCACAATCACCAGATCTCAATAAAATTGAGCATTTGTGGGACAAAGTTAAAAGAGCCATCAGGCAGTTGGTTCCACAACCATCAAATCTCACAGAACTGGACAGTGCTATTCATCATGCATGGTGTCAGATTCCTCGCATCACCTTTCAACATCTTGTGGAGTCAATGCCAAGAAGAATCACCGCAGTATTGAAGGCAAAAGGTGGCCCAACGAAGTACTGATGGGATGGTCATAATAATTTGGCCACTAAGTGTATAAAGGCCTAAGTGACCGTCCAACCGCCTGACTGGTAGCTATGATGCACACTGACCACCAGAGGGCAGACACTCAATGCAGAAGCTTCCAAGGAGGTAGCCCTATTCCAGGGTGTGTCACCCGAGAACCACTCTCTCGCAATCTGGGACCCCGTGGTCAATATCGGAGAGCCGGTCTCAGCCCTATCCTCGCTGAGGGATAGGAACCCACTGCAGAGGGACCTGATTACTGCAGATCTTAATCAGGGATCTCTGAACAGTGCGTTCAGAGATCGCTGAGGGACCCCACTGGTGCACAAATCTGTGCACCAGGCCTCTGCTATATAATAATATGGGATATTGTGGATATGGCACGTGATTAAGAAGAAAATTCATAATCATCTCTAGGCACAAGTAGTGGAATTTGACTTAAGGAACAAGAAAGGGAGGAAAACATGGAATGTTGCTTAAGGACAAACATGGGTTGCAATAGGTGAAATCACGAATTGGGTGTGGGTAAAGATACAATAAGTGACTTTGGGAATATATCATGTGAGGTAGAGACAGAGAAAAAGGCAAAAGAACAGTCAAGATGGAGAGATTAGATCAAGTCAGGGATACCATGAATTGGATAAACCTATGTGGTCAAATGTTCTCCCAGCCCGCCTTGCAGAAGAGAGTACCTTGGACGAGTTCCAGAAGCATCAAGAGAAAGAACTGAAGGAAAGACAGCTGATTTACTGGTAACCATCTACACATAGCCCTCCTGATATCCCCACCTCTTCTCTGATCCTGCCACCATCACTGACCCCCTAATTCCTCCCTGAACTCTTTTCCCCGTCTGCTAGTTGGGGCACCTGGCATGAAGGGTTACCCCTGACAATAGCTGTGGACTCTGTGAAGGATCTGCCCTCAGATATGAAATTTCATGGTGAAAAGAGGCTGGACTATGAATGGACAGGGAAGACAGGGTGAGAAAAGACCCCAATGGAGTGGGGAGTGATATATTCCATAACAGGCAGGATTTGGTGAGTTGACAGTGCCATCCTTGATATCTGTCCTAGGTTACTGGAGATGATTCTCAAACGTGTTTATACCTTCCTGAACTCCTGGGACAGCCTAGAGGATTTTGATCAGATCTTCTGGGGCCCCAAGAGCACCCTTTGTGGTCAGTATTCCCATAGAGCTTTGTAAATTCTTCATAGCCTGTTTTGTTGTCCCAAACTTCATACTTCATAGACCCTCATAAGTACTTTCAGATGAGAAGATATTATGCCTGGTCATTTCTCAGAGGCAACAAAAGAAAGACAGGGGCTGGATACAAAGTGATCATATGCCTGAATAGCTGTATTAAAGCCTAAAGGAGAAGGACATCAGGTTGTGGTGAATATCCTCCCCCTACCCTCCACTCCAATCCCACAGAGAAGGTTCACCAGCACTGGAAGGATGATGAACTTTTTGGCTATCAGTTCCTCAATGGTGCCAACCCCATGCAGTTGAGACGCTCCACTTCTCTGCCCTCCCGGTTGGTGCTGCCCTCAGGAATGGAGGAGTTTCGGGGCCAGCTGGAGAAAGAACTCCAGGTACACCCCAGTCCTTTATTGTCTTCTCCTTGTCTGTGGCGGAAGGGATGTGGTGAATGGGAAGGACCAGAGGTGAATCAAGGAAGAGAGACTGTATTAATCCACTGTTCCTATGTGCAGAGTCCTTTGCAGGAAAAATTTGCAGTTGATAAAGTATGTAAAGGAAACTATGAGACTCTTACGTGCCAGACAGAGGTAGCAGAAGAGAAAGTAGATGAGGAAAGAGGCCTGGAAACCTTGACAGGGGAAGCTTAGCATGCCTGTGCTGCAAAGAAATTGGTCAAGTATGGTCTTAAAACCACCACTGCCACAGGGAATTAACATGTCCCTGGGGAAGACTCCTCTCATTTTGCCTCTTTCCTCACTGTCAACTGAGATGACTTGGACTAAATGTTCTGGATGCCTCCTTCCTTTCTGCCACTAGGACTCTGATATTGATGTAGGATAATTGCAAGAAGTGAGACTGAATGTTATTACATTTCTTCCCCTTGGTGCTGGCCCTCTGGAGTAGACTTTGAACTTTTCCCCCCAGAACGGTTCCCTATTTGAAGCTGACTTTATACTGCTGGATGGAATTCCAGCCAACGTAATCCAAGGAGAGAAGCAATACCTGGCTGCCCCCCTCGTCATGCTGAAGATGGAACCCAGTGGGAAGCTGCTACCCATGGTCATCCAGGTGAGATATTTTGGAAATCCTCTTTCAACACTGCTCTGCCTTCTCCCCAACCACTGCCCAGGGACAAAGACAGCTAGTTCTTGTCCCCCCTCCTCTATCTCACTCAGTGAGGTCTGTCTTTGTCTCCAGTCTTCCCTTTCTACCTTGCAACTAGCTCACTACTCACCTGAAATTGCCTTTTTTGAGAGTCAGAATGCTCTCTATTGGTCCTCACCCTAAGGCTACTCAGTCTCTTTCTGATCTTTGAATCTGTGGAATATCCTTTCTTTCTTGGACATATTTTCTCCCTTGTTTTTAATGTATTTTCCCTCTTACTGTTATCAGTCAATTGATGAGAATTGTCAGGTATCTCACATGTCCAACTTCTCCTTCCTATCCTACCATCCAAACTCACACTTTAGTCAGGTTTCTCCCAAACCGCTGTTATGGCCATACTGAACTCCTTCCTTTCCAAATCCTCTTGCTTTAACCTGACCATTTATGGTACTCACACTTCCCCGCAGCTAGTGAGAGGATGAGAGGCAGGATCCTCATTCCTTCTACTAGATTATAGCCCTCTGCATGACAATAATATTAGTCATCAGTTTCCCCTAGAATACTGAGCATAGTGTGCAACATATGATGAGGTTAATGAATGCTTATCTTTATTGCAGATCCAGCCTCCCAACTCCAGCTACCCAACCCCACCACTATTCCTGCCCTCAGACCCTCCCCTTGCCTGGCTTCTGGCAAAGACCTGGGTCCGAAGTTCAGATTTTCAACTGCACCAGTTACAATATCACTTGCTGAACACTCATCTGCTGGCTGAGGTCATTGCTGTGGCCACCATGAGGTGCCTCCCAGGACTGCACCCTGTCTTCAAGGTACATACTCTATCTTCCATGTCCCATATTGCGCACAAGGAAACATGTGAAACAATGCAACAGTTATTCAAGATTTTACAATCCTAAGCCACCTGGCTAGGCATATATAACAAACCTGCTTTGCAATAATCAAGCACTGATATGGTATCAGCAAAGAATCTTCATAGGCAGGAAGGGACAGGAGTGAGATAATGCTGGCAACACCTTGAATTTTGTGGTGATATTTTCATGTTTAAATTCTTTTTTAAAATTATGCCAATTATAGATTCACACACAGTTATAAGAAATAAAACACAAGCTATCCTATTAAATCAAGTCCTTCAGCAGTTTTCTACACATATTGCAAGTCAATTCTCTGAAATTCTCCAGCAATGGGTCCAGAGGAGAGTAGGAATATAGTTTGTTAAACCCATATGTTGCCATTTAGCCAGAAAGACAAGTGGTAGACATGACAAACAGCCAAAGAATCATATCTGAGAATAGAGGTGGAAATCAAAAAAACAGCTATCTACACTAATAAAAGAGAAATATGCCAATTGACTGTACCTCCACAAGGCCCACCAGCCAATCAGGAGTGGGTATGCAAATTAACCCAACAAAGATGGAGGGCTAATTTGCATATGCAGGCACAGAGCAGCCAGGCGGGGCAGGACACCTGCTATGAGGGGCATGGAGGGAGGTGGAGGGAGCTACAGGAGTGAAGACTGAAGGCTCTGGCCAGAGGGAAGACAGAAGGCGGCAGCCAGGACGAAGGCCTGGGTCCCAGGTGCCGGAGGAAAACCAGTGCCAGCAGCCATGGGAAGGAAGGCCTATTCTTGCATGAATCTTTGTGCAATGGGCCTATAGTAAACTCTATAGTATTGATGGAGAATGTTCCACTGAAACCAAATGTTATGAGGAGCACAAGATAAAAGGGCAAGGATAGCAGCCCAGCTGGTCACTGAGTGAGGAGACTAAAAATGTACATTAGCATGGTGATGACAGGGATGGAAGGGAGGAGACACTGCCTGCGTCATACTTGTACATTATTGGAGAGAAAGGTCAGAGGTCTCAGCACTGCCAGACCTAGGAGCTCACAAAGTGAATACTGTTGGAATGACCCAAAAATACTGTGATGTTATAAACAGTGAGTTCAGTGTCTGTTGCTAGGCAGAAGGCAGCAAAATAAGGCTTGTGCTTGTCTTACAATTGTTTTCCAAATCTCAATGGCACTTCGATACAGGGAACAGGGCAGGCAGGGGGCAAAAATCTACAAGTCTATGAAGCAGAGCAGTGGTCAGAAAGATTGTAGTCAGGAAAAGAAGTCAGTTTGGAGGCAAAGATTAGGTATTGAGCTTTAGATACAAAGAGTTTGAAGTGTTGGTAAGATACGCAAATGAGCAGTTGACAAGCAGAAAAACTGATCTGTAATGTCTCTGGGAGTTCCAATGCCAACAATCCTATGGGCTGTGGATGTTCGGGGTTCTAGTGTAACATAGATAAAATAGTTACTAATGTAGTTCATGGGCTCTCAGATTTGATAACCTCATGATGCCTTTCTATCACCATCTCCCTCCTAGTTTGAATCACTTATTCCTACTTTACACTTCAAAATGCCTTTTTAATATATAAGCCCCCCTCCACAGCCATATTCCCTCATCATAGCAACTCCATCCCATGGCAGACAGTCTTGTTGGAACTCCCAGGAGGGCTAAGCTTGCAGAAGTTACCAACATTATCTGTGCAGGCTCTGGGTCTGAAGCCTGAATCCTGGTCTCAGTACTTACCAGATGTATGTTCAGGTTCCTTATCTCTGAAGGAGGATAACGGGTTGTAATTGGTTGTTAAGGCATTACAGACTAAATGCTAGAAAAATGTCAGTTTTCTGCCATTATTTTGGTTATCATCATCATTTCTGTCATTGCTGTTAGAAACTCTGTTCTGGGTTCTTTGCTCCTCACTGTGGTCTTAGCGTTTTCTCTGAAACCAGCATCTCTCCATGAACTTTCTGAAAATAATAATATGAGATCCTTTGATATCTTGGTATCAGGAGTATCACTTGTGTCCTTCCTTTATTCCGGCATCAAAAAGCTCTGATCAATACCCAAACAGTCTAAATCCTATATATAAACCAGGCAGAAATGAAATAAAATTCATCTAAGATAAAAAGAATATGTTAGCTGTACTTTTTAATAGCTAAAAAAAAGAAGAAGGAAAGAGAGGACAATTAGGAATAGGTATAGATTTGATGATAACCCATTTGCTGCTTAAGCAGGGAGCTTGATATCATTTCTAAAATTCTGACTGAAGATACTCTTTCCCCAAAAGAATCCAAAAGTAAAACAATGAGCAGTTGGAGGGAGAGCTTTGAAAATGAGCAAAGAGGCCAGTTTAAGGAAGGAGAAGATGTGAATGACAGAGGAAGCATGAAATGATATTGAAAACTAAAGGGTAGCTTCTAAACGGACAACTACATTCAAGGTGGATACAATAAAGGTAATGATAATACTTCCTAATCAATGCTTCTGTGTGTCAGGCACTGAGCAAAACACTCTTTATATATTACTCACATAATCATCACCACAGCACTTGACTTAGGAGACCTATTATCATCCTTGTTGACAGATGAGGAAATTGACAGATGAGGTACTTGAACAAGTACCAAAGTGAGTGGTTAAGCAAGGATTCAAGCCCAGGTCATTTGGGATCCACAACCCCACTCACTGTATAGAGTCATGGAGAGCATGAGAGTTAGTGATCATAGCAGCAGAAGGAGACCAGCCTACAAAGGCCCTGGCAGGGAGGAAAGCATCAAGAGGAGAGAATGTCACCAGGCTGAGTGCCACTCCCTACAAGGGAGGACCCAAGCATGGTCTCCAATAACTACCCTTCTCTAATCTTCTTCATCCAGCTCCTGATCCCACACACCCGGTACACCATGGATATGAACGTACAGGGACGAATACACTTCAACTCAGATAGTGGAATATTTAGTCAGGTAAAAAGGAAATGAGGGCATGGGGCTGCCTAATCTTTCATCTCTCTACAACAGTGGTTTTCAACCTTCCTAATGCCGCAACCCTTTAATACAGTTCCTCATGTTGTGGTGACCCCCAATCATAAAATTATTTTCGTTGCTACTTCATAACTGTAATTTTGCTACTGTTATGAATTATAATGTAAATATCTGTGTTTTCCGATGGTTTTAGGTGAACCCTGTGAAAGGGTTGTTTGACCCCCAAAGGGGTTGCAACCCACAGGTTGAGAACTGCTGTACAACCTCCTGCCATCTTCACAGTTTCAGACCACCTAGTATGAATGTCCTGATCCTTAAACCATGAGCCTGTTCATTTCATACTTTTAATTTTGTAAACTCCACTGTGAACCTCTTATATAATATGCCAAGATTGTCAGATCTTCTTTTATCTCTCAAGACCTGTCAACTCTCAAATTCCAGGCAGTGAGCACAGGTGGAGGGCCCCATGTGCAGTTGCTCCGTCGGGCCATGGCTAAGCTGACCTACCGCTCCCTCTGTGCTCCTGAAGATCTGGCTGACCGGGGCCTGCTGGGAATCCCAAGTGCTCTCTATGCCCATGATGCTTTACGACTCTGGGAGATCACTGCCAGGTGGGTAAGAGTGGGAGCTGAGAAATGGAGGGCCATTGGTGAGAATGAGAGTGGGTCTCTGGCTTGAGGTCAGCACTGGACAAAAGGAATATGAAAAAAGAAAGGTCCAGACAGAAGGAGCAGAGGAGACAGTGGATAGAATCTGAAAAGGAAGATAGTGGAATAACGAAAGAGCCTAACTTGGGGAAACTGGGAATGGAGAGATGGGGATCTGGAAGAACTTGGTTTTTGTTAGAAAGAATGGTTATTAATCATGTATAGGGAACACTTAAAACTAATGTCCCACATTTCCCTTCTAAACTAGTGTGTAGAAAGAGGTTGGGGATGTCCCAAAAGGAAAGTCTTGTAAGATGTGCCCCCAGATACAATGACAGTCAACTGGACAGAAGCCACAGAAAAGGATTAACAGTCATAGGCTAGATCCTTGTACTCTCAAGTAACTCAGCTCCCTTCTCCTCTTGGCAGGTACGTGGAAGGGATCATCCGCCTCTTCTACCACGGGGATGATGTTGTGAGAGGGGACCGTGAGCTGCAGGCCTGGTGTCGGGAGATCACTGAGGTGGGGCTGTGCCAGGCCCAGGACCGAGGTGAGAACTGGGCCAAGAGAAGGAAGCTGTTCAGACACTCTGCCCAGTGCCCCTTGTCAGCCTTGCCCTTCTGGGGACATGGTCCCAATCTCTCATCACCCTCTCGCCCTCCACACATGAAGCATATGAATACCATCCCTACCTCCTAAGTGTGAGGACAGTCCTAGAAACTCAAAGATTATACTCCCCAGAGAACCTGATCATCAACCTTTATGTCCATCTCCCATTCGTGCCACAGATGCCCTGAATCTTCCACAGCATAGAGCCCAGTGGGTCCAGAATCATGACCAGTGGGGGATCTGCCCAGGCCCTGCTTCTAAAGCTCTTCCTAAGAATATAAGTGGGGGAAATTTTCCCACCAAAATCCATGATGACCCTCTCTGGGTTTCCCTCCCTTCTTCTCTTGCCTGCTACTGTCCACCCCACACAGTGGGTCCAGATACATGCAACACTGCCACAGTGGAAGGTCATTTCTAGGTGAAATTGAATATCGGCTTTCTCTGCCCAGTTCATTCCTTCACTAGGATCTACCTTTAGTTCTCCCACTCCACATTTTACTCAAGGTTTAATATACCAATGCCAGACCCTCAGAGGGAGGCTTTTCTTGAAGGATCTGAGCAACACCCCCACCGCCCTGACCCTTTCAGGACGAAATGTTCTCTCATACTTTTCAGTTCTGTTCTTTAAGCATCCCATGCCCCCAAATGATGCTTCTTCCTCTCCCTGGCCATCCTCTTCCCATGACATATCTACTGTAAGCATTTACAAAATACAGTCATATATAAGCTTTAGTCTCTGATTCTCCCATTTCACTCCCTCAACTTTCAATGTTCTTTCTGCCCTATTATTCCCACATTATTCTCATTAAAGGCCACACACTAATATTTGTTTCTAAAGTACTGGTTTCTGCCTTTTTCCATCTATGACCTTGAGCCATTGACGAGATCTCTTTCACTTTGACTTTTAGTTTTCTTAAAGCTAAAATGGACAAAATATTTGCCAATCATTCTCACTTTGTACCTGACAGAATTTTTGAGACCTAATGATATAAGTTCTGAAGTCTACATAGTATATAGTGTTAGATGAGTTTAATCATATGCTCCACCCCACACAAAAATACCTCCCCAATATGATCAGCATGTGAATTAGGAGAGTCCAGACTCTGCCACGTGGTAGATGACCTTGGCCAGGCGTCAAACTCTATGACCCCATCTCATTGCATTCATCATGTTTATTTATTCCGCAGTTTTGATAATTTGACATCTTGGAGTCTTATTGACCCAAAAGTTACTACTCCTCCCAGGGCCAGCTGATTCTCAGATATGGCAAACTACTCCCCTAGAAGCATGCTTTTTATATGCTGGAAGTCCCAACCACCACCTGTATTGAGCTCTTACACTCTGGGCCGCTATTCCTCTGTCTGGCCTAATCACCTTGGGCCAGGTACCAGACTAGGCACAGCTACCACACTCCAGAGCCCACTGGAAGTATTGCAACTAGCCTGTCCTAAACCCGCTTATTCTGTATTCCTTCTCATGGAAACCACAACAAAGGCTCCTGCTACCTTTTCCTCTCACCCCCTCTGCCTCTTGACCAACCCTGGTGCTCCCAGTGTGGTCCCCTGCAGTGTGGCAGGTACCCATCTCCTAGGATCTGTGAGTATAACACGCATCTTTTCCATGGCAGTTTTTTCCTGACCTATTGGCCTCAACACAACTGAATAATAATAATAGAAACTATACTTTAAAACACTTGCTGCCTGTATATTGAGTTGAATGGGATAGCTGATTTTGACACCCTTCCTGTATTTTAACTGAATCAATTACTTATCTTTCTCTGCATCATTCCCCAGCTATCTATAAGCACTGAACCACTTTTGGGGAGTCAGCAATTGTTGAAATACAACAAACCTAGAGGAAGGTACATACTCATAGGTGTAAAACTTAGTGATGTGTTACTACAGTGACACACCTGTATAATTAGCATGAAGATTAAGAATCAGAACTTTACCAGCTCCCTCAGAAAGCCCCTTGTATACTGTCTTCCAGTCTGTCCACTTGAAGATAAACATTATCTTGACTTGTAGGTTGGTTAGTTTTACTTGTTTTGACCTTTCACAGATGGAAATACAACACGCACTTGCTTGTGTCTGGCTTCATTCGCTGAATACTGTGTTTAATATTTACCTACTTTGTTGCATGTAGCATGTAGTTTGTTCATTATCATTGTGGAAACCTCCATTTTATGACTATGGCACCATTTATTTTTCCTTTTTGCTACTGATGGATATTGGTATTGTTTCCAGCTTAGGGCAGTCAATATTAGTGCTGTTGTAAACATTTGTGTGTGTGTTTTCCTGTGGACTTGATGGACTTAAATTATGCAAAAATTAGCTTCAGTAGCTATTGACCCTTTTCCCAAAGTGGTTGTACCAGTTTTCACTCCATTCAGCGGAGTTTCAGTTATAGTTGCTCCATATAGTCTCAAATACATGAAAAAGATATTTCTATCTTTTTTACTTTAGCCATTTTGGTGAGTATGTAGATCTATCATATTGTGAGTTTAAGTTGCCTTTTCCTGAAGACTAGTTGCTCTGAATACTTTTTCCTTCGTTTAATAGTCACCCAGAATATCCTCCTTTATGAGGTGCCTGTTAAAATCTTTACCCTTATACTTCTAAGGTTGTAACCTTTATCTTGTGAGTTTTTAAAATTGAAGTATAATTGGTATGTATTATTAATTTCAGATGTACAACATAATGATTCAATATTGTATGTATTGTGAAATGATCACCACAGTAAGTCTAGTTAATATCCATCACCACACATAGTTACACAATGTTTTCCTTTGATGAGAACTTTTATGATCTACCCTTTTAGCAACTTTCAAATATACAATACAGTATTATTAACTATAGCCACCATGTTGTACATTACATAATAGCCATGCTGTACATTACATCCCATGACTTGTCCTATATCATAAAATGCTAATATGCAAATTGACTGAATGGTGGAACAACCAGTCACTGACACACACTGACCACCAGGGGGCTGATGCTCAATGCAAGAGCTACCCCTTGGTGGTCAGTGCGCTCCCACAGGGGAAGCGTCACTCAGCCAGAAGCCAGGCTCGCCAGTGGTGAGCGCAGTGGCAATGGCAGGAGCCTCTCCCACCTCCGCAGCAGCGCTAAGGACCCCTCGGGGGGATGTCTGACTGCCGGCTTAGGCCCACACCCACAAGCAGTCGGATATCCCCCAAGGGGTCCCAGACTGCGAGAGGGCTCAGGCCGGGCTGAGGGATCCCCTCCCCCCCCCAGTGCACAAATGTCGTACACTGGGCCTCTAGTTTATTTTATAACTGGAAGTTTGTAACTTTTGACCACATTCACCCATTTCACCCACTCTTACCCCCACCTCTGGAACTACCAATCTGTTCTCTGTATCTATGATCTCAGGGTCTTTTTCCTTTTTTTAAATTCCACATATAAGTGAGACCATATAATATTTAACTTTCTCAGGCTACTTATTTCACTTAGCATCATGCCATCCCATGGTCTATCCCTGTTGTCACAAATGGCAAGAATTCCTTCTTTTTAAAGGCTGAATAATATTTGAATACACACACACACACACACACACACACACACACACACACACTGAGTGGCCAGATTATTATGATCTCTGAATGCATAATAATCTGGCCACTCAGTGTATATCCTATATAATAAAAGGCTAATATGCAAATTGTCCCCTCAACCAGGAGTTTGACCAGCAGGCAGGCTGGCCAACTGCCCATGTCCTCTCCCCCTGGTCAGGCTGGCTGGACCCCACCCATGCACCAATTCATGCACTGGGCCTCTAATATGTATATATATACTGAGTGGCCAGATTATTATGCGATCAGAGATCATAATAATCTGGCCACTCAGTGTATAGTAGGTTGATTTATTCTATTTCTTTAAAATATGCAATTGGAACTTCAAAGTTACACGCCCTCATGCAAGAATTTCGTGCACTGGACCTCTAGTATATATATACTAGAGGGCCGGTGAATGAAGATTCATGCAAGAATGGGCTTTCCTTCTTCTGGCTGCCAACACTGCCTTTTCTCTCAGGCCTGGAGCCACCTTTCCACCTTCCCACACTGCCCAGAGGCACAGAGCAGCTGGGGCGGTGCAGAATGCCTGCATCATCACCATAGCGATGACACAAATGTCCCGCCTCGCCTCCAGCAGCTTTGTGCCTGCATATGCAAATTAACCCATCATCTTTGTTGGGTTAATCTGCATACTCACTCCTGATTGGCTGTGGGCGTCACAAAGATACGGTCAATTTGCATCTTATTCTTTTATTACTGTAGATATATAACTTTGTTTATTCATTCATCCATTGATGAGCACTTAGATTGCTTCCATGTCTTTTTTTTTTTTAAAGATTTTTATTCATTTTTACAGAGAGAGTAAGGGAGAGGGAGAAACATTGATGTTAGATAGGAACAAGTCTATTGAACGGCTGCTTCTTATACACTCCCTACTGGGTATTGAGCCCACAATCCATAACCTGGGCATGTGCCCTGACAGGGAATTGAACTAGCAACCTTTCATTGCACAGCATGATGCCCAACCAACTGAGCCCCATGGGCCAGGGCAGTTGCTTCCATGTTTTGGCTATGGTAAATAATGCTGCAATGAACATGGGGTCCAGCAATATTTTCAAGTCAATGTTTTATTTCCTTTGGATAAATGCCCAGAAATGGATTTTCTGGATCATATGGTAATTCTATTTTTAATATTTTGAAGAATCCCCATACTGGCTTCCATAGTGGCTTCACAACTTTCCACTAACAGTACACAAGGCTTCTATTCTCCACAGCCTCACCAATACTTGTTATTACTTGGCTTTTGATAATACCCATTCTAACAGGTGTGAGGTAGCATCTCATTATGATTTTGATTTACATTTCCCTGTTAATTAGTGATGTTGAGCACTTTTTCATGTACCCGTTGGCCATCTTTGTGTCTTTGGAAAAATGTTTATTCAGATCTTCTGTCCACCTTTTAATCGGAATCTGGTTTATGTTGCTATTGAGTTGTATGAGTTCTTTATATATTTTGGATATTAACCCCTTATTAGATATGTGATTTGCAAATATTTTCTCCCATTCAGTATGTTGCCTGTGAATTTTGTTGGTGGTTTCCTTTGCTGTGCAGAAAATCTTTAGCCTGATGTAGTTCCATTTGTGTATTGTTGCCTTGGCTTTTGCAAATCCAAAATAGCATCACCAAGACTGATGTCAAGGAGCTTACCACCTATGTGTTCTTCTATGAGTATTATGGTTTCAGTACTTTAATCCATTTTTTCTTAATATCTGTGTGTGGTTTAAGATAGCAGTCCAGTTTCACTCTTTTGTATGTGGCTCCCAGTTTTCCCAGCAGTATTTATTGAAGAGACTGTCCTTTTCCCATTGTATATTCTTGCCTCCTTTTTTGGACTCTTTATTCAGATCCATTGATCTATGTGTCTGCTATATGCTAATACCATACTGTTTTGATTATTTTTTCTTTGTTATATAGTTTGAAATCAGAAGGCAGAATAAGGATGCCTTGAACTCTGTCCTTTTTAAGATTTCTGTGGCTATTTGGGGTCCTTACTGATTTCAACTTAAAATTATAGGTTGATTTATTCTATTTCTTTAAAAAATGCAATTGGAATTTCACAGGGATTGCATCGAATGAGTAGATTGCCTTGGGTAGTATAGACATTTTAACAATATTAATTCTTCCAATCCATGATAATAAAATATATTTCCATTTATTTGTCTTCAATTTCTTTCACCAATGTTTTATGGTTTGCAATGTACAGGTATTTCACATCCATGGTCCAATATATTACTAAGCTATTTTATTCTTTTGGATGCAGCATATATTTTACATGACTGACTGAATGAATGAATGAATGAATGCTCACCAATTCTAACATATGGGTATCTCCAGACATCAGCTCTTATTTCCTTATCTTTTTCAGGGATTGCAGTTTCTAAACTTCGGTATTTCTTCTTCTAGGTTTTCCTGTCTCCTTCCAGTCCCGGGCTCAGCTCTGCCATTTCCTTACCATGTGCATTTTCAGATGCACTGCCCAGCATGCAGCAGTCAACTTCAGCCAGGTATGGACAACTGAAAGCCTGGGTCCCTGAGAGAAAGTGCCTGGACGAGGGTATGTTTGAAGGAAAGAGTTGGGAGCCAGAGCCCTGCATATCACAGTGCCTGGTTGACTCCAGATTCTTGCCCCCTCAGCATGACTGGATGTTCTGGGTCCCTAATGCCCCATGCACAATGCGGATGCCCCCTCCTACCACCAAGGAAGATGTGACAATGGCCACACTGATGGGCTCACTCCCAGATGTCCGGCAGAGCTGTCTTCAGATGCTTTTCGTGAGGCAACTGGGCCGGCAGCAGCCAGACATGGTGAGAGCAGATTTGGGGAATTCTAGGGCAGTGATAATGGAAAAGAAATTTCAGAATGTGGGGCTGGGCTCTGATCCCTGTATCTTGGAACTAGAAGCTGATCAATCCTTTCTTTTCTGCTTCAGGTACCCCTGGGGTATCACACAGAAGAATATTTCTCAGGCCCTGAGCCCAAGGCTATTTTAAGACAATTTCAAGCAGATCTGGACAACCTGGAAAGGGAGATAGTGGCCCGGAATGAGCAGCTAGACCTTCCCTATGAATACCTGAAGCCGAGCTGCATAGAGAACAGTGTTGCTATCTGAGCCCCAGTATAATGGCCTTTTATAGACCACAGGCCGATACTAGGGTTAACATTTTCCTTTTGAGTTTTATGTTTTTCTGTATCTGAATTGCTATGGTTCTATTTTCTTTTCTATCTGAGTTCCCTCCCTGAATATATCACTAGCCTGAGGCACTGTCCCCACTTCCAGGTCATCTAACAGAATGATCTTTAGCTTGAAAACACATTCCTTAAAGAGATCAACTATTTACTCATGTAGCCTTCTCCTGTCTCTGGAAAATTTATCTTTTTCATTTATTATGTAATCATTTTGAGATAGATTTTTTAATATAGTGTGGGATTAATGTTAAATTCTATTTTCTTTTGAGGAAATCTATTATACCAGCACAGTTTATTTAAAGCCCATCCTCTCTCACTGATCTATTATGCTAGTATAAATCAGATTTCCGTATCTCAATGGGAGTATTTTTGAGTTTTTTATTCTACATTTTCATTAATATGTTTGTCTTACACTGTACCGCATTAACATAATTACTACAACTGTATAATTAAAATAACATACTATTTCATAATATATATTCTTCAAATTTGTCTCAGAGGTGACAGTTTCTCTTTGACTTCTGCTCTTTCATGTAAAATTAAAATCAGCTTGTTGTTCTCCAATAAAATCTATTGTGATCTGTGTGTGTTAATGTACTGCATCTATATGAAGTTTTTGATCTTAAACCAACTTTGTGTTCTTGAGAGATATCCAATTTGCCATTTTATATATTGTTAAATTCCATTATATTTTCTCAGGCTTGGGAAGAACCAGGTACCATTTCAAACTATCCAATCAATTTCCCCATCTTTTCCTTGCTTCTGTTTTTTTCTCCCTCTAACCAATCCATTTCCTAGATCCTCTGGGGTTCTGTGTCCCTTATCCAATCCAATCACTTTCCCAAGCTAGGTACCTCCCCTTTATGGTCTCTATCTTAGTTCCTACTAGCATGACTCATAGTAGAAGCACCATCCCCTGTGCCATCTTGGCTTCTACTGGACATGCACCCAGCAGAGGAATTTCCCCTTTATTGTTTATTCCTCCATCCAGATTGGAAAGTTGGTCTTTTCTCCATACCTGGGGAGGGAGGGATGTTAATCCCCTTGGTGGGAAAATACTGCAATCCCCTGGGTGCCTATGAATGCTGCAGCTTCCTATTACATTAGGCTTCTTAATGTCTGATTCCCTTTGCTCCATTCCTTTATTAATATCTACATAACATTTTGATTATAATTTTTGCATTATATTTATCAGTATGAGTGGCTTATATTTATTTTTTCTGGTTTTGTTAAGATGGTTTAATAAACCTTAATTAGTTAGTGATACTCATTTCTTTAAAAAAACTTTTAGAAGAACTCTCTGTGGTTGGTAATATCCTTTATTAAATGTTTTATCGAACTCACCTCTACAACTGTCTATTTTTGGTGGGTTTGCAAGTTTTTTCCAGTGGTGGGTGGGAATATTTTAAACAACTGATTAAAATTATTTAATAGTTGCATGATAATTCTAGTTTGGTATTTTGTCTTCTGTCAGATTTAATTCTACTTTTTCTAGGAAGTTTTAAATTTTTCATCAAATTTGTTGTCTTGTCACAATAGTCTCTTATTTAATAACTAGAGGCCCAGTGCATGAAATTCATGCACAGGTAATATCCTTAGTGGCTGCCACCTGCTGGCCAGGGCCTCCCTACCCCTGGCTGCCTGCTGCTGCCAGCTGAGGCCTCCTTTCACACCCACCTTAGCCTGGCATCGCCCGCTCACCTGCTCCACCATCCCACTGTGGTTCCGCTCTCATTGGGGCCCATTGGGGCTGGCAGCACTTCCACTGCTACCTGCTGCCAGAGCCATGTTGCTGTCGCCCACCATATTCTGAATCGCCCCCTGGTGGTCAGCACATGTCTAATTCCCAGTCAGTCAAATTCCCGCCGGTGATAAAGACAAGTATCACTTGATCTCATTCATATGTGGAATCCAATGAACAAAATAGATCCAGAGACACAGAAGCATGGAACAGACTGTCGAATCTTAGAGGAAAGGCAGGGGTAGGTGGGTAGATGGGAAGAGATCAACCAAAGAACTTGTATGCATATATGCATAACCCATGTACATAGACAATAGGGTGGTGAAGGCCTGGGGTGGGGGGCATGGGCAGGCTAGAAGAGGACAATGAGAGGAAAGAAGGGATATATGTAATACTTTCAACAATAAAGATTAAATGCAAACAAAGGATATAAAGAACTTATACAACTGAACACCAGGAAGAAAAACAATCCAGTTAACAAATGGGCAAGGAGGGGGGGAGTGGGGAAATGGAGGTGGAATAGACAGACTGTTCCAAGCCTTGTCCCAGAGCAGAGAGAGGGAGCAGCTGAGGGTCGCACGAGGAGTGTTTGTTGGCAGGTTAGGGGACAGCTAGACTCCAGGAGAGGGTGGGGGACTGATGGACAGGGTTCCCCTAACCGGGCAGCCCCCACTGAGGCTGGGTCCCCTCCTGGAGCTGCAGGCTCGGACCTGGGGACTGCGCCATCTTGAAAGGGAAAGTGGAGCTTTTCGGAGGCCTGAAGGTCCACAACTGCGGCGCCCACTGGACAGCTGTGGGACCCAGAACTCCGGTCCCCAATTGGCGCAAACATGCGGATTCAGAGGAGCTCTACACTGCACCACAGAAAGGTCAGATTTTGCCTGGGATAAGGTGAGGTCTCTGGTCCCTGCAGGAGAGAGGATTGCACGTTTTGCGCGAGCTGGAGGACCAGGGAGGTCTGTGCTTGGAAAGGTCCGTGGCTGCTGGGGCTGGCGTGGTCCGTGAATGTGAAGGGGGGTCCTCAGAGCTGCTGACAGAAGGGATCTCTAAAGGGCAGCCCATTTTGATCTGACGTGCAGGGACAGCCTAAGAATTTCAAAGGTGTGCTGGCTGCTTAGACTTGCGCGGACCCAATGTTCGCACACTTGGGCTTTTTCCTCTTCAGGTCCTTACTTCTGATTGCTGGGCCCAATACATAGGATCACCCAGTTGGGGACACCCTGGGAGACTGCAGGGGAAAGTTGTTTTTCTAAAACCTGGGGATCTGAGCAGGAAGTGACCATTGGAGAGCCAGCTCTGAGGCAGCCCACTTCCACAAACCGGTATTGAGTGCCACAGGGAAAGAAGGATGTAAATACAGGCTAGAGAGGCCAAAGAGATCCGGAAGTCAATCCAGAAACACTGCCACCCAGGGGCTGAATCACAAATTGACTCTTGTGTAATCAAAAATAAAGGAATAAAGAAATTAAGACACACTGCCTGCTTAAAAATCAGGACTGGCTTACAACACTGAGGAGCAGTGGAATGCAGGGAATGGCCATACTGTCCAGACTGAGAAACACGTGTGCTAAACAGAACAATAGAGGAAGTGAATGACCTTCACTACTGCACATTTTATTTTTTTTTATTTTCATTTTTTGCATCTTTTACTCAAGAAACTAATTTCTTTCTTTTTTCCTCACTTGATTTTACCTTTTTAATTATTACATTTTTATTTTCAATCAGCATTATTACTACTACTATTTTATCTTTTTATTTTTTAAAGTATCATTTTATTTTCTCTTTATTTTACTTTGGGATTAGTGTTCTACATTCTATTTTCATCTTTCCTTTAACATCATTTTACTCTATCTCAACTCTACCTTTATGCCATCACTCTCTTCCTAACCTTTCCCCTTTTGGTGTCCTGTTATCTTACCCTTTTCCTGCTTTAGATTTTCCTTATTCTTTCTGTTTACCCCCTGATAAAATTTCACCCTATTTATATATCTAATCTACAATCCCCTGATCCAAGTCCATACACACCTCTCTCTTCGCTGTCTTAACTATCCAAATTATTGTCTTTCTCTCTGTCCTTTTGTTGTGGTTTGCTTGAATGTTGATTATGTCAAATTTTTATGCTTTTTTGTGAGATAGTTTTGCTTATTCTTTTGTTTGTTTGTTTTTTGTTTGCTTTGTTTTTGTTTGTTTTTTGATTCTGTTTTTCCTTGCCTTGCTTGATATTAGTTGGTGTTGTACTTTGTATTAATCCCCAGGTACTTGTTGCTGGCATTTGCTGGGATTAATGGTTGTTCTATTGCAGTTTTCTCCCCATATATATAGTTTGTTCCCCTTTCTCCCTTAGTCTCTTTCTTGTCTCTCTTACTTTTTTTATCCTGTTCCCAATTTCATTTTGACACTCCTTCATTTTTTTTTTCTTTCTTTTTCTTCTTCTTCTTTCTCTCCTATCCCCTAATTTGCCTTTCTCTGGTGGTCACCTTTATTGGAGGTTATTAATATCATGAATACATTTCTGTTCAGTGCCTTGTGTGTTGTACCTGGTTGTGTTGTATTTTGTGCCTTTAAATCAACCCAGGAGAGAGAGAACTACATAACCAGACACCCAGAGAAGAGAGACCATGGGGATACAAAGAAACAGCCCACATATGAAAGAAAAGCAGGGATCACCAGAAAAGGAAGTAAACGAAATGGAGGCAAGCAACCTTCCAGAGAAAGAATTCAAAGAAATGGTCATAAGGTGGCTAAAAAGAATAGAAGACAAATTTGGCAATATGAGTAAGAACCAAGAGGAAATGAAGAAGAACCAAGAAGAAATGAAAAATGACATCACTGCTGTAAAGAACTCAATAGAAGGCATCAAGAGTAGACTAGAAGAAGCAGAGGACTGCATCAGTGAGCTAGAAGACAAGATGAGAAAAAATACTCAAGTAGAGCAGCTTCTAGAAAAAAAAAATTAAAAAGCAGGAGGAGAGCCTAAGGGACCTTTGGGACAACACGAAACAAAACAACATTCGCATAATAGGGGTTGCAGAAGGAAAGGAAACTGAGCAAGAAATAGAAAACCTGTTTGAAGAAATAATGACAGAAAACTTCCCTGATATAGAGAAGAAAAAAACCCACACAAATCCAAGAAGCTCACAGAGTCCCAAGCAAAATGAACCCCAAAAGAATGACACCAAGGCACATTATAATTAAATTGGCAAACACCAATGACAAAATAAGAATCTTAAAAGCGGCAAGAGAGAGATAGAAAGTTACATACAAAAGAACCCCCATCAGACTAGCAACTGATTTCTCAACAGAAACTCATCAGGCCAGAAGGGAATGGAATGAAATATACAAAGTCATGCAAAGGAAGGGTCTGAATCCAAGAATACTGTACCCAGCAAGGCTATCAAACAAAATTGAAGGTGAAATCAGGAGCTTCACAGACAAAAAAAGACTAAGGGAATTTATTACCACCAAACAAGCAATGCAAAAAATGCTAAAGGGTCTGCTGTAAAAAAAAAAAAGAAATAGGAAGCGAAGAAGGAACACAGGGGTAAAGAATAAAAATGGCAACAAATAAGTACCTATCAATAATAACTTTAAATGTAAATGGATTAAATGCCCCAATCAAAAGACATAGGGTAATGGATTGGATAAGAAAACAAGACCCATATATCTGCTGTCTACAAGAAACCCACCTCAGAAGAAAAGACTCACACAGACAGAGGGTGAAGGGATGGAAAAAGGTTTTTCAGGCAAATGGAAATGAAAAAAAAAAAAAGCTGGGGTAGCAATACTTATATCTGACAGATTAGATCTGAAAGTGAAGGACATAACAAGAGATAAGGAAGGCCACTTCATAATACTAAAGGGAGCAATCCAACAAGAAGAAATAACTCTGGTAAACATATATGCACCCAATACAGGAGCACCCAAATACATAAAAAAGACTCCTGGAGGATATCAAGGGAGAGATTGACAGCAATACAATCATAGTAGGAGACTTTAATACCTCACTATCACCATTGGACAAATCCTCTAAACAAAAAAAAATCAGCGAAGAAACATCAATCGTAAATGACTCACTAGACCAGATGGAATTAATTGACATCTTCAGAACATTTCACCCCAAAGCCACAGAATATACATTCTTCTCAAGTGCACATGGGTCATTTTCAAAGATAGACCATATGTTGAGACATAGGCAAAGTCTCTTCAAATTCAAGAAGATAGAAATCATATCAAGCATCTTCTCAGACCACAGTGGCATAAAACTGGAAATAAACTACAATAAAAACAAGCCAAAGAAATCAAACACATGGAGACTAAACAGCATGCTATTAAACAATGACTGGGTTACCAGAGAGATCAAGGAAGAAATAAAAAACATCATGGCAACAAATGACAATGAAAACACTACAATCCAAAATCTATGAGACACAAAAAGCAGTCTTGAGAGGGAAGTTCATAGCTCTACAAGCATACTGCAAAAAACAAGAAACAATGATAATAAATTACCTAACCCTCAACTCAAAACGTTAGAAATAGAGCAACAAGAAAAACCCAGTTGTAAGCAGAAGGAAGAAAATAATAAAGATCAGAGTGGAGATAAACGACATAGAGACCAAAGAAACAATACAAAAGATCAACAAAACCAAGAGCTGGTTCTTTGAAAGGATAAACAAGATTGATGAACCTCTAGCCAGGTTCACCAAGAAGCAAATGAAAGGACCCAAATAAACAAAATCAGAAATGATAGAGGTGAAATAACAACAGATCCCGCCGAAATACAAAGGATTGTTAAAAAATACTATGAACAACTCTATTCCAACAAACTGGACAACCTGGAGGAAATGGACATATTCCTAGAAAAATATAACCTTCCAAAACTCAATCAGGAAGATTCTAAACAGCTCAATATGCCACTAACTATGGAAGAAATTGAAGAATTTAACGAAATGCTTCCAGCAAACAAAAGCCCGGGGCCAGACGGCTTCACAGGAGAGTTTTACCAAACATTCAAGGAAGAACTAAAACGTATCCTCTCAGACTACTCCAAAAATTCAAGAGGAAGGAACACTTCCAAGCTCCTTCTATGAAGCCAGCATCACCCTAATACCAAAACCAGATAAAGACAACACAATGAAAGAGAATTACAGGCCAATATCCCTCATGAACGTAGATGCCAAAATCCTCAACAAAATTCTAGCAAATCGGATCCAGCAGTACATCAGAAAGATCATACACCATGACCAAGTAGGATTTATCCCAGGAATGCAAGGATGGTACAATATCCGCAACTCAATTAACATGATACATCACATAAACAAATTGAGAGATTAAAATCACATAGTCATATCAATTGATGCAGAAAAAGCTTTTGACAAAATCCAACACCCTTTCTTGATAAAAACTCTCAACAAGGTGGGAATAGAAGGATCATACTTCAACATAATGAAAGCTATATATGATAAACCCACAGCTAACATCATACTCAATGGACAAAAACTAAAACCATTTCCCCTAAGAACAGGAACAAGACAGGGATGCCCACTCTCACCACTCCTGTTCGACAGAGCACTGGAAGTATTAGCCATTGCAATTAGACAAGAAGAAGAAATAAAAGGCATCCAAATTTGAAAAGAAGAAGTAAAGCTGTCCTTATTTGCAGATGACATGATATTGTACATAAAAAACCCAAAAGACTCCATCAAAAAACTAACAGACTTAATAAATGAATTTGGCAATGTAGCAGGATACAAAATTAACACCAATAAATCTATGGCATTTCTATACACCAATAGTGAACTTACAGAAAGAGAGACAGAAAAAGCAATCCCATTTACCATCGCACAAAAAAAATTAAGATACCTAGGAATAAACTTAACCAAGGAGGTAAAAGACCTATACACGGAAAACTACAGGACAATGAAAAAAGAGATCGAGGAAGACGTAAACAGATGGAAGAACATTCCATGTTCATGGATTGGTAGAATCAACATCATTAAAATGTCCATACTACCCAAAGCATATTTAGATTCAATGCACTCCCCATTAAAATACCACAGCATATTTCACAGACCTAGAAAGAACTCTACAAAAATTCATCTGGAATAAAAAAAGACTGCGCCTAGCCAGAGCAATCCTGAGAAAGAAGAATAAAGTAGGAGGGATCTCAATACCAGATATCAAGCTGTATTACAAAGCCACTGTCCACAAAACAGCCTGGTACTGGCACAAGAACAGACATATAGATCAATGGAATAGAATAGAGAATCCAGATATCGACCCAAACCGCTATGCGCAATTAATATTTGACAAAGGAGGCATGAACATACAATGGAGTCAAGACAGTCTCTTCAATAAATGGTGTTGGGAAAATTGGACAGATACATGCAAAAAAAATGAAACTAGATCACCAACCTACACCAAACACAAAAATAAACTCAAAATGGATAAAGGACTTAAACATAAGACGGGAAACCATAAAAATACTAGAGGAATCCACAGGCAGCAAAATCTCAGACATATGCCGAAAGAACTTCTTCACTGATACTGCCCTTAGGGCAATGGAAGCCAAAGAGAAAATAAACAAATGGGACTACATCAAAATAAAAAGCTTTTGCACAGCAAAAGAAACCATCAACAAAACAACAAGAAACCCCACTGTATGGGAGAACATATTTGCAAATGTTATCACTGATAAAGGTTTAATCTCCAACATCTACAGGCAGCTTATACAACTTAATAAAAGGAAGATAAATGATCCAATAAAAAAAATGGGCTATGGACCTAAATAGAATCTTTTTGAAAGAAGACAGAAGGAAGGCCAAGAGACATATGAAAACATGCTCAAAGTCACTAATTATCTGAGAGATGCAAATGAAAACGACAATGTGATACCATCTCACACCTGTCAGAATGGCTATCATCAACAAATCAACAAATGACAAGTGTTGGCGAGGATGTGGAGAAAAAGGAACCCTCATGCACTGGTGGTGGGAATGCAGCCACTGTGGAGAAGAGTATGGAGTTTCCTCAAAAAACTGAATATGGAACTCCCATTTGACCCAGTAATCCCACTCCTGGGAATATATCCTAAGAAACTAGAAACACCAATCAGAAAGGATATATGCACTCCTATGTTCATAGCAGCATAATTTACAATAGCTAAGATTTGGAAACAGCCTAGGTGCCCATCAGCAGATGAATGGATCAGAAAACTATGGTACATCTACACAATGGAATACTATGTTTCCATAAAAAAGAAGGAATTCTTACCATTTGAAGCAACCTGGATGGAATTAGAGAACATTATGCTAAGTGAAATAAGCCAGTCAATGAAAGAAAATACCACATGATCTCACTCACTTGTGGATAATAAAAAAATATTATAAACTGATGAACAAAAAGATAGATACAGAGGCTGTAAAGCATCAAACAGACTGTCAAATTACAGTAGGAAGGTTAGGGAGAGGTGGGGGAAATAAAAGATCAACTGAAGGACTTGTATGCATTCATATAAGAGTAACCAACGGATGCAAAACATTGGGGGTGAGGGCATGTATGGGAGTGGGGTGGGGGGGGGCAATGGTAAGATATGTACACATATAATACCTTAATTAAAAAAGATAATGGGCCGAAACCGGTTTGGCTCAGTGGATAGAGCGTCAGCCTGCGGACTGAAGGGTCCCGGGTTCGATTCCGGTCAAGGGCATGTACCTTGGTTGCGGGAACGTCCCCAGTAGGGGGTGTGCAGGAGGCAGCTGATCGATGTTTCTCTCTTATCGATGTTTCTAGCTCTCTGTCCCTCTCCCTTCCTCTCTGTAAAATATCAATAAAATATATTTTAAAAAAAAGATAATGGTAAAAAAAAATGGGCAAGGGACCTGAATAGACACTTCTCCAAACAAGACATATAGATGACCAAGAGACATATGAAAAAATGCTCAATGTTACAGATGCAAATTAAAACTACAGTGAGATATCATCTCACCCCTACCAGAATAGCTGCCATCAATAAATCAACATACAAATGCTAGTGAGGATGTGGAGTAAAGAGAACCCTAGTACACTGTTGGTTGGAATTCAGATTGGTGCAGCCACTGTGGAAAAGCCGTTTCCTCAAAAATATTAAAAGTGGAACTGCCTTTTGACCCAGTGATCCCACTTCTGGGAATACATCCTAAGAAACCCAAAACACCAGTCAGAATGAATACAAGCACCCCTATGTTTATAGCAGCATTATGAACAATAGGCAAGATTGGGAAACACTCCAAGTGCTCATTAATAGATGAGTGTATTAAAAAGCTGTGGTACATTTACAAAATGAAATACTATGCAGCCGTGAAAGAGAAGAAAATCATTCTTTTGTGTCAGCATGTATGGACCTGGATGCTAAGTTAAATAAGCAAGTCAAAGATAAACAAATATATGATCTCACTTACTGGTATATGTGGAATCTAATGAACAAAATAAATGGACGAACAAAATACAAACAGAGGCATGGAGGAGATTGACAGCTGTGGGGGTGGAGGAAGGGGAATCTAGATGAAAGAAGGTGAAGGGATTAGCCAATGAACATACAGTATATGCATAACTCATAGACACAGACAACAGTGTGGTGATGGCCAGAGAGAAGAGAGGACAGGGGCTGGGTAGAGGTGGGTTTAGGGGGAGTAAATGGGGACATCTGTAATAGTGTCAACACTAAAAATAATGTTTTTTAAAAAAAGAAAGATGACTCAGAGCTACTAAACAAACAAAACTCAGAAGATAGTAGTCTATAGTTCATCCTGATACATCAATAATCACCCTATATATAAGCAGACTGACATCACCAAAAAAAAGGGACAGAGTAGCAGATTGGATAAATAAATTATACACCCAACCATGCGCTGCCTTCTAGAGACACATCTCAGCTCCAAGGACAAATATAGACTCAAAGTGAATGGGTAATGATTCTCCAAGCAAATGGTATGCAGAGAAAAGTGGTTGTAGCCATACTTATATCTGATAAGAAAGATTTCAAGATAAAAAGGTAGCAAGAGAAAAAAAAGACATTTTATAATGATAAAGGGGACAATACATCAAGAATACATAACACTTATTAATATACAACAGGAATACATTGTATTACTGTACATGTATACTGTATATACAGCATATATACAGTATATATACTAGAGGCCCGGTGTACAAAATTTGTGCACAGGGACGGGGGAAGGTGTCCGTCAGCCTGGTCTGCACCCTCTCCAATCTGTGACCCCTTGGGGATATCTGACTGCCGTGGCCATCTTGTGGTGGCCATCTTGTGACAATGTTGCAGTAGCCATCTTGTGACGACATCATGCTACACCACCTAGGCTTTTATTACATAGGATATATGGAATCTCAAGGGATCCCAAAAAGCCAAACAATTGTGTAAAGAAGAACAGGCTGAAGAACCCACACTTTTTGCTTACAAAAACTACTACAAAACTACAGCAATCTAAACAGTGTGATACTGAAATAAAGACAGATATATAGACCAATGGAACAGAATACATAACTCAGAAAGAAACCTTTCTGTATATAGTCAAATGTTTTTCAACCAGGGCACCAGGACCATTAACTGGGGAAAAGTCAGTCTTTTCAACAAACAGTGCTGACTAGGAAAACTGGATACCCACATGTAAAGGAATGAAGTTGGATCCTTAGCATATACCATATACAAAATTGAATAAAAGGATCATTATCAAAATGCAAGAGGTAAAACTGTAAAATATTTCAAATAAAATTTAGGGGAATGCTTCATGTCATTGGATTTGAAAATTATTTCTTGGATACAGGTAATAAAATAAAAAAAATCATATAACTTGGACAACATCAAAATTTAAAACTTTTGTTTATCAAAAGGCACTAACAAGAGGGTAAGAGGTAATCCATTGAGTAGGAGAAAATATTTACAAGTCATATATCTAATAATGTGTTAATATCCAATTTTTAAAGATAACTCCTAAAATACAACAACAAATCAACTAAAATATTTAAAACCCCAACAACAAAAAGAAAACATGATTTAAAGATGAACAAAGGGTTTGAATAGATATTTCTTCTATGAAGATATACAAGTGGCTTATGAAAAGATACTCAAACTTAATAATCTATAGGAAAATGCAAAACCACAATGAGATATCATCTTATACCCATTAGGATGGCTACTATCAATAAAACAAAGTAACAAGTGTTGACAAGGATGTGGAGGAACCAAAATCCCTGTGCATGCTGCTAGAAATATAAAATGGTACAGCCACTGTGGAAAACAGTGTGGTAGGTCTTTAAAAATGTTTAAAGAGAATTACCAGATGATACTGTAATTCCACTTCTGGTATACAGTATAACCAAAAGGACTGAAAGCAGAGGCTCAAATGGTTATTTGCACACTTATAACCACAGCAGCATTATACACATTAGCCAAAAGGTGAAAGCAATCCAGTGTCCTTCAGTAGCTGAATGGATAAAAACAGTGTACTATATGCATACAACAGAATAGTCTTCAGCCTTAAAAAGGAAGGGCATTCAGACCCCTGGTATAACATGGAAGAACCTTGAGGACATTTTGCTAAGTGAAATCAGGCAGTCACAAAGGAACAGGTACTATAGGTTTCCATTCATATGAGGTACGTAGAGTTGTCAAACTTATGGAGATGGGAAGTACAATAGCAGTTGCTGGGGTCAGGTGGGATTTGTTTAATAGATACAGAGTTTCAGTTATGAAAGATAAAAAAAAAAGTTCTGGAGATGGATGGGTCCACTAATCCTATATAATAAAGAGGTAATATGCAAATTGACCATCACTCCAACACCCAAGATGGCCACCCCAATGTGGACACAAGATGGCTGCCACAAGATAGCCAGCAGGGGAGGGCAGTTGTTGGGGACCAGGCCAGCAGGGGAGGGCAGTTATGGGCAACCAGGCCTGCAGGGGGGGGGCAGTTAGGGGTGACCAGGCTGGCAGGGGAGCACAGTTAAGGGCAATTAGGCCGGCAAGGGAGCAGTTAGGCGTCGATCAGGCTGGCAGGGGAGTGTTTAGGGGGTGATCAGGCTGGCAGGCAGAAGTAGTTAGGGGCAATCAGGCAGGCAAGCAGGTGAGCAGTTGGGAGTCAGCAGTCCTGGATTGTGAGAGGGATGTCCAACTGCCCGTTTAAGCCAGATCCCACTAGTATCTGACCTAAACGGGTAGTCGGACATCCCTTGAGGGGTCCCAGATTGGAAAGGGTGCAGGCTGGGCTGAGGGACACACACCCCCTGCATGAATTTTGTGCACCGGGCCCCTAGTGTCAATATACTTAATACCACTGAATTATATACTGAAAAATGGTCAAAATGGTGAATTTCATGTTGTGTATATTTTACCACAAAGATAAAAGCAAAACTTGGAGTACTTTATTTTAAAAAATCAAGTCAAGTAACAAATTACACTAACCCACAGGAACACAACACATTAAACGACGACTTGGTAAAAAAAAAAAAATCAAGGAGAAAAGAAAACATGGAAAATATATCCATAATAACCTGGAAATAATATTCTACACATATGATTTGGTAAAATGACCATGAGTCAGTATCATACTGAATCCTATATATTCAGATTTTAGATTTATGAATCAGGATTATCTTTGCCAATTTTAAAAGGTCCTGTCACATATTGTTATTTATTTTAAAAACATATGTAACAGGGTAAAAGCACAGGCCTTGTGGAATATATCAGTATCAGAGAAATTTACTTCATGATTGTAGGTTGGGTGGTACAGGAATATACACTATGTATTCCCATATAACTCTTCTAGGATTGGCTAATCAAGAATAGGAAATAAAACAGGTCAGGATTTGGTGAGGTTGAAGGAGATGTGGGTTTGTGGACATGCACTTCCTCTGCTCCCTGAACTCCAAATGAAACAGAAGAGTGGCCACAGGTCAATGAACTACACCAGGAACCTCAGCCAGCAGCTCAGCTAAAAGACAAAGTGTCAAAGCACCACACGCTTTGACAACCATGATCACTGAGAAAAAAACCTTGGGATTTAAGCATCAATAGGTCATAAAGAAGCTTTAGGAGAAGGTTCAGTAGAAAAGTAAGGCCAGAAGCCAACAGCCAGAGGGTTAAATAGAGAATGGGTTATGATATGAATCAGCAACTGCTCATGACACTTTCTGGGATCACCCACCTGTATTTGGGGACATCTCTTCATCTTTTTGAACTTGAATTTTTAAAGAAGTCATACAGCAATAGCTACCTCACTGATTTTTTGCAAGAATTAAATGAAAAGGCAGTTTATATTTTGTTCCAACAGAAAACTGAGCATAGTCACTTTTTCCTTGAGAGTGTTGGTGGCACTTATCCTATATAATAAAAGGGTAATATGCAAATTGACCATCACTCCATCACACAAGATGGCCGTCCCCATGTGGTCAAAGATGGCTGCCCCTATGTGGACACAATATGGCCCCCACAAGATTGCCAGCAGAGGAAGACAGTTGGGAGGGACCAGGCCTGCAAGGGAGGGCAGTTGGGGGCAATCAGGCCTGCAGGGGAGGGCAGTTAGGGGTGACTGGGCTGGCAGAGGAGGGTAGTTGGGGGTGACCAGGCCTGCAGGGGAAGACAGTTGTGGGGGACCAGGCCTGCAGGGGAGGCCTGTTAGGGGTGACCAGGCCAGCAGGGGAGGGCAGTTAAGGGCAACCAGGCTTGCAGGGGACGGCTGTTGGGACTGATCAGGCCTGCAAGGGAGGGCAGTTGTGGGGTACCAGGCCTGCAAGGTAGGGCAGTTGGGAAGGAAAAGGCCTGCAGGAGAGGGCAGTTGCGGG
The DNA here is from genome assembly GCF_963455305.1 of Plecotus auritus. Taxonomy (NCBI): domain Eukaryota; kingdom Metazoa; phylum Chordata; class Mammalia; order Chiroptera; family Vespertilionidae; genus Plecotus; species Plecotus auritus. The sequence continues at coordinate 44,170,625 of NC_137774.1, forward strand.
GACCAGGCCTGAGGGGGAGGGCAGTTAGGGGCAACCAGGCTGCCAAGGGAGGGCAGTTAGGAATGACTGGGCCAGCAGGGGAGAGCAGTTGGGAGCAACAAGACCTGCAGGGGAGGACAGTTAGGGGCAACCAGGCCAACAGGGGAGGGCAGTTAGGGGGAATTAGGCTGGCAAGGGAGCAGTTAGGCGTTGATCAGGCTGGAGGGGGAGTGGTTAGGTGGTGATCAAGCTGGCAGGCAGAAGCAGTTAGGGGCAATCAGGCAGGCAGGCAGGCGAGTGGTTGGGAGCCAGCAGTCCTGGATTGTGAGAGGGATGTCCACTGGGATCGGGCCTAAACGGGCAGTTGGTCATCCTTGAGGGATCCCTGATTGGAGACAGTGCAGGCTGGGCTGAGGGACACCGCCCCCGCCCCGTGCACGAATTTTGTGCACTGGGCCTCTAGTCCTATATAATAAAAGGCTAATATGCAAATTGTCCTCTCTACTGGGAGTTCAACCAGGAGTTTGACCAGGGGGTGGGGCCAGCTGGCCAACCACCAGCAGCCCCTACCCTGGCCAGTCCCACCCTCACTTATGCCCCTCCCCACCCCAATCAGAAGTGAGGCTGGCCGGACCCCACCCGTGCATGAATTCATGCACCGTGCCTCTAGTATCATATAATCAATCGAATCACTCTCTACTTCCTTCTACTTACAACTCCTGGGAAAGAGATGATGGCAAAAAGTTGACCCTGTTAATGGTCTTCTAAATTCTCTGCTTTTTTTTATGCTGCTCAAACAATAAATGATCAAATGATTTGAATTCTTCTATAAAATAAAATTGGAAGAATTTTTGCTTTCCAATAATATTTTAAATAGAAATGGGGAGAAGGGGAGCATCGTGAGGGTAACTAAAGAAGAGAGAGTGAGAGACATCAGCAACATGGCGTGTGTGTGTGTGTGTGTGTGTGTGTGTGTGTGTGTGTATGTGTGGTAGGGGGAGTACGGGGAATAAAGACAGCAGAAGAAAATCCTATTGTCAAGAATAGCCATAAAGGATTTAACAATATAAATGCCTTACAGTAAATGTCATCATCTGGGCTATATTAGGTGATGAAATAATCCTTCACTCCATTATGCCAACATTTAGAAAACTTGTGTGACTGCATGAGCAACAACATTCTGGGAGAGATAGCTTCTAAGTTTCGGTCATCAGAGCAGAACAGAGACCAGCACCAGTAGGCAAGTACTGAGTTAGGTGGAGAAAATAATGAGGGAAAGATATTAGGACAAGAGCTAATGAATTGGTGAAACAAGCAAGAAAAAACCTCATGGACATGGACAACAAAATGGTGATAACCAGAGGGAAAGGGGGTGGGGGCAGGTGGAGGAGGGTAAACAGGATAAAATGTTAATGGAACAAGACTAGATTTAGATTGTGAGTGCACAATGCAATGTGCAGATGATGTATTACAGAATTGTACACTTGAAACCTATGTAACTTTATTAACCTATGCAACCCCAATAATTCAATAAAAAGAGCCAATAAAAATAAATGTAAATAGAGCTTGGAACTGTAAGAAGAGACACCTCCCCCCACAATCGGGTAGAATTTTCCCCCTCTGCCAGCTAGGTGGGCTCCATCCTCATTTGGAATTTAACCTTGTCTGTCCAAGATGAAAAGAGAAATCTGAGAAGGTCTGGTGCTGCCATTCTGGCTCAGCTCTGGGACTGTGACACCTGGGTCCTTGAGAAGTAGAGTACATCTAGCATCAGGGTTAGGAAGAGGAGTGAGCATAGAAACTATGAGGTGGGAACCTCCTCGTTATCCCTACGCAGAATTTTCTATGCCCTGGCTTCTGTTAGAAAGGAAGAGTCTCCCTGTACATCCAACACAAATTCTTGCATATATGGTTTGAATTTTATCCTCCCACACCCATCATGTTGTTCCTTCTTCAGTTATGCCTTCTGCACCCTGCATCTTAAATATTTTTCTCTCTACTAGTTAGAGAGAAAAACTGTGGCTCACGAGCCACATGCGGCTCTTTGGCCCCTTGAGTGTGGCTCTTCCACAAAATACCACGGCCTGGGCAAATCTATTTTGAAGAAGTGGCATCAGAAGAAGTTTAAGTTAAAAAAAAAATTGGCTCTCAAAAGAAATTTCAATCACTGTACTGTTGATATTTGGCTCTGTTGACTAATGAGTTTGCCGACCACTGGTCTAGACTAAGCAGTGGGTGCACAGCCCTGACCTTTGCCAAGGCTCAAGGGTCACCAGCATTCCGGGCTCCTTGTCCACACCTCTCTGCTAGTGAAGACAATAGGCGGTTTCCCACAGAATGGGGGTGTGTATAGAAAACAAGAGGGAGAAAAGGAATACATTAGCTGCTCTCTAACTGAATGGGCATCATAAGTCTTATTACAGGAAATACTCTAATTCATCCCTGAACACTGGAGTGTCCCTCAGGAAAGGCCTTCTCTGGCCCACAATGACAATCCCAATGCCCATTCAGCAAGCAGACCTGGTAGGAAAAGAGAAGTGGGTACAGTCATCCAGGGACACCAGGCCCTGCCAGCAAGAAAAGAGACTGGCACTCAGGACACCAACAGAAAATTATATTCAATAGTAAAACGAGGGAGGGGGTATATATGGGAGGGAATGAGGGCCTAAAAAGAAAACTGGTGGATTCTCCCTGTCCCTCTGTCTCTTCCTGCACCCAGGCTCAGAGGAACAGTCAGCATTTCCCCCACCCTCTGGGCTAATCCCAGGATCCGGTTTGTCTGGGGGTGGAGCCCAATCCTGTAGTGGGCTGGCACACAGAGTCCTGCTTTATTAAGCCCTGGACTTGTCCTACAGGCAGCAGGAGGAAGCCTGGCCGCGGAATCTTTGGTACCAGTAACAGGACCTCTGCCACCCAGGAGAGCCCACCTGCTGCCATGGGCCGCTACCGCATCCAAGTGGCCACTGGGGCCTGGCTCTTCTCTGGGTCTTTCAACCGCGTGCAGCTGTGGCTGGTTGGGGAACTCGGGGAGGCAGAGCTGGAGCTGCAGCTGAGGCCAGTGCGGGGCCAGGTAAGAGGAAGAAGTGGGAACTCAGACCCCCTGGCTGGGCTCAATGCCTGAGGGCAGTTGGGACTTGGGGGGCTGAGAGCCAGTGACAGCACAACCACACCAGCTGGGACTTCCAGTGAGAAGGGACGCCTGCACCTGGTGGGTGAGAGGTTCAGAGCCAGGGCCCAGATGGACTCAACCCCTTTCTCCCTCCCCTGGACTCTGCTCCACACAACCTCCACTTCTTTCCCAAGTGTCATTATGGGCTCAATGGTCAAAGGGGAAGGTCCTCCGAGAGCCTGGGCACAGGTGCAGGTGTTGGTGCTCAGTGTTCAAGTCACTGTGGTCTCAACTTGGGTCCCTGGTCCTCCTGGTTCAATGGGTCATCTGAGACCCACCGCGCAGGTGTTGGGAGGAGGCAATGCTGTCTTTGGAGGCTGTGTCACTGGACTCCACAAAGCCCCCACCCATTTCTCACCCTTGGTTAAATGCCTCTCCCAGGTCCCCACTACTAAGTCTCACTGGGTTCTGGTCCCCACAGGTGGAGGAGTTTGAGCAGGACGTTCCCCAGGACTTGGGGCCACTGCAGTTCATGAAGTTGCGCAAACACCACTCCCTGGTGGACGATGCCTGGTTCTGTGACCGCATCACCGTGCAGGGCCCAGGAGACTTAGAGGAGGCCACCTTCCCCTGCTACCGCTGGGTGCAGGGCAAGGGCGTGCTGACCCTGCCGGAGGGCACTGGTGAGGGTCTGCCTTAGGGAAGTGGGAGCATGCATGGCCCAGGGAGTAGTGCGGGAAGGGGAGAAGGGGCGACTAAAGGAAGGGGGCAGCACAGAGGAAGGTCTGAGCAATTTGAAAAAAGTGCACACTTCACAGGTTAAGAGGGCCCAAGACAGGGACAAAGGGAAAGTTATACATAGAATGAAAAAGGTCTGAAGTGGGCCTGCACAGGGAAGTGAGTGATGTGTAGATCCCACCTCCCAAGGTGAGCAAAGGGAATGGGAGGTGCAGCCATGCTGGGAAACAGAAGAGCCAAAGTAAAGTGGAAAGATCTCTTTGTGACTGGAAACTAGTTAGGACAAGGACAGGTAAGGCTAGCACATGTGACCCCTGAGAGGAGGCATTGAATGGAAGCAATAAATGATATGAAGATAAGAGCTGCTTTGGCTGTGAAAACATGGAAGACAATTGTGAGGGCAGGGAGCACTCTGATTGGGGTGGGGATGCATGAGCAGGGGCTATATGGTATTTGTTGTTGTGGGACACGTGGAGAAGAGATATGACTGGAGAGTAAATTTAGAACAATGGCATGTAATAATAGAGACTAATCAGCCATAACAAAGATGGCATGCTGTTTGAGACAACATGGATGAATCTTGAGAGTATTATATTAAATGAAATATCAAAGGAAAAGGACTAGAACTACACGATTTGACTTCTATGTGTGATATAAAACAAAAAGCAGCAAATGAACAAACAAAAATACAAACTCATAGATACAGACAACAGAATGATGGTTACCAGAGGAAAAACAAAGAGGGTAAAGAGGGTCAAATATGTGTCTACAGAACACTCAGAGTATACAAATGTATTATAAGATTGTACATCTGAATTTTATATGATGTTATTGGTCAATGTTATATCCCAATAAATTTAATAAAAAATGGATACATGAGTCTTTGAGGAACAATATAAGTACAGGTGAGAAGAGGACAAGTCAGGTTAACAAATATAAACTATGTGATGGTGAGGTTAGATGAAATGGAATGAGGGAAAGGTAGCAACATGGAATTTTCCTCCCTAAGACAGGTGAGATGGGATGGTTGAAGGGAACACACATATAATTTTTGTCTCAGGGATCAGGTGGGGGTAGAGACAAGGAAGAGCTGAGTGCATATGTGTAATAAATATGAAATATGTCATTTGGAGGACAGGTGAAGAATTAGAAAGGGGAAGGCCAATATAGATGAGATTAACAAAGGCAATCTATATATATAAAAGCCTAAGCAACTGTCTGACCAGTAGCTATGACACACACTGACCACTAGGGGGCAGACACTCAATGCAGGAGCTGCTGAGGAGGAAGCCCGATTCCAAGGTGTGTCACCCGAGAACCGCTCTCTCACAATCTGGGACCCCTCAGGCAATATCAGAGATCCAGTTTCAGCCCAATCTTCTCAGGCCAGTCTGAGGGACCTACTGGTGCACAAATTTGTGCACCAGACCTCTAGTATGTAATAATACGAGATATTGTGGATATGGCACATGATTAAGAAGAAAATTCATAATCATCTCTAGGCACAAGTAGTGAAATTTGATTTAAGGAACAAGAAAAGGAGGAAAACATGGGATGTTGCTTAAGGACAAACATGGGGTTGAAATAGATGAAATCATGAATTGGGTGTGAGTAAAGATACAATAAGTGACTTTGGGAATACATCAGGTGAGGTAGAGCCAGAGATAAAGGCAAGTGTATGATGTAGCCCTAACTGGTTTGGCTCAGTGGATAGAGCATTGGCCTGTAGACTGAAAGGTCCCAGGTTTGATTCTGGTCAAGGGCACCTTGGTTGCAGGCACATTCCCAGTAGGAGTTGTGCAGGAAGCAGCTGATCAATGTTTCTCTCTCATCGATGTTTCTAACTCTCTATCCCTCTCTCGTCCTCTCTGTAAAAAAATCAATAAAATATATATATTTTTAAAAAGAGTATGATGTAATACAGTCAATAATGAGAGATTAGATCAAGTCAGGGATAGCAGCATTTAGACAAACCTATGTGGTCAAATGTTCTCCCAGCCCGCCTGGCAGGAAACAGTATCTTGGACAAGTTCCAGAAGCATCGAGAGAAAGAACTGAAGGAAAGACAGCTGATTTACTGGTAACCACCAACCCATAGCCCTCCTGATATCCCCACCTCTTCTCTGATCCTGCCACCATCACTGACCCCCTAATTCCTCCCTGAACTCTTTTCCCATCTGCTAGTTGGGACACCTGGCACGAAGGGTTACCCCTGACAATGGCTGTGGACTCTGTGAAGGATCTGCCCCCAGATATGAAATTTCATGGTGAAAAGAAGCTGGACTATGAATGGAGAGTGAAGACAGGGTGAGAAAAGATCCCAATGGAGTGGGGAGTGGTGAATCCCATAACAGGCAGGATTTGGTGAGTTGACAGTGCCATCCTTGACATTTATCCTAGAGCACTGGAGATGGTCCTCAAACGTATTTACACCCTCCTGAACTCCTGGGACAGCCTAGAGGATTTTGATCAGATCTTTTGGGGCCCCAAGAGCACCCTTTGTGGTCAGTATTCCCACAGACCTTTGTAAATTCTTCATAGCCTGTTTTGTTGTCCCAAACTTCATACTTCATAGACCCTCATAAGTACTTTCAGATGAGAAGATACTATGCCTGGTCATTTCTCAGAGGCAACAAAAAGGAAAGACAGGGGCTGGATGCAAAGTGATCATATGCCTGAATGGCTGTGTTAAAACCTAAAGGAGAAGGACATCAGGTTGTGGTGAATATCCTCCCCTTACCCTCCACTCCAATCCCACAGAGAAGGTTCACCAGCACTGGAAGGATGATGAACTTTTTGGCTATCAGTTCCTCAATGGTGCCAACCCCATGCTGTTGAGACGCTCCACCTCTCTGCCCTCCCGGTTGGTGCTGCCCTCAGGGATGGAGGAGCTTCGGGGCCAGCTGGAAAAAGAACTCCAGGTACACCCCCAGCACTCTGTTGTCTTCTCCTTGTCTGTGGGGGAAGGGATGTGGTGAATGGGAAGGACCAGAGGTGAATCAAGGAAGAGAGACTGTATTAATCCACTGTTCCTATGTGCAGAGTCCTTTGCAGGAAAAACTTGCAGTTGATAAAGTATGTAAAGGAAACTATGAGACTCTTACGTGCCAGACAGAGGTAGCAGAAGAGAAAGTAGATGAGGAAAGAGGCCTGGAAACCTTGACAGGGGAAGCTTAACATGCCTGTGCTGCAAAGAAATTGGTCAAGTATGGTCTTAAAACCACCACTGCCACAGGGAATTAACATGTCCCTGGGGAAGACTCCTCTCATTTTGCCTCTTTCCTCACTGTCAACTGAGATGACTTGGACTAAATGTTCTGGATGCCTCCTTCCTTTCTGCCACTAGGACTCTGATATTGATGTAGGATAATTGCAAGAAATGAGACTGAATGTTATTACATTTCTTCCCCTTGGTGCTGGCCCTCTGGAGTAGACTTTGAACTTTTCCCCCACAGAACGGTTCCCTGTTTGAAGCTGACTTTATACTGCTGGATGGAATTCCAGCCAATGTGATCCAAGGAGAGAAGCAATACCTGGCTGCCCCCCTTGTCATGCTGAAGATGGAACCCAGTGGGAAGCTACTACCCATGGTCATCCAGGTGAGATATTTTGGAAATCCTCTTTCAACACTGCTCTGCCTTCTCCCCAACCACTGCCCAGGGACAAAGACAGTGGGCTCTTGTCCCCCAGCCCCAACTCACTCAGTGAGATCTGTCTTTGTCTCCAATCTCTCCTTTCTACCTCGCAGCCTGCCTCACTACTCACATTCAATTACTTTTTTTGAGAGTCAGAATGCTCTCTATTGGTCCTCACCCTAAGGCTATTCAATCTCTTCCTGATCTTTGAATCTGTGGAATATCATTTCTTAATTGGACATATTTTCTCCCTTGTTTTTAATGCATTTTTCCTCTTAAGTGTTCTCATCAATCAGTTGATGAGAACTGTCAGGTATCTCACATGTCCAGTTTCTCCTTCCTATTCTACCATCCTAACTCACACTTTTATCAGGTTTCTCCCAAACCACTGTTATGGCCATACCGGACTCCCCCCTTTCCAATTCCTCCTGCTTTGATCCTGACCATTATAGTGCTGACACTTCCCCGCAGCTAGTGAGAGGATGAATGGAAAGGTCCTCATTCCTCCTACTAGATTATAGCCCTCTGCATGACAATAATATTAGTCATCAATTTCCCCCAGAATACTGAGCATAGTGTGTAACATATGAGGTTAATGAATGCTTAATTCCTCTTTATTGCAGATCCAGCCTCCCAACGCCAGCTACCCAACCCCACCACTATTCCTGCCCTCAGACCCTCCCCTTGCCTGGCTCCTGGCAAAGATCTGGGTCCGAAGTTCAGATTTACAACTGCACCAGTTCCAATATCACGTGCTGAACACTCATCTGCTGGCTGAGGTCATTGCTGTGGCCACCATGAGGTGCCTCCCAGGACTGCACCCTGTCTTCAAGGTACATACTCTACCTTCCATGTCCCATATTGCTCACTAGGAAACATGTGAAACAATTCAACAGTTACCCAAGATTTTAAAAATCTAAGCCATCTGGCTAGGAATATATAACAAACCTGCTTTGCAATAATCAAGCACTGATATGGTATCAGCAAAGAATCTTCATATGCAGGAAGGGATAGGAGAGAGATAACTACAGCAACACCTTGAATCTTGTGGTTATATTTTCATGTTTAAATTCTTTTAATTTTATGCCAATTATAGATTCACATGCATTTATAAGAAATAATACACAATATATCCTATTAAATTGAGTCCTTTAGCAGTTTTCTACACATATTGCAAGTCAATTCTCTGAAATTCTCCAGCAATGGGTCCAGAGGAGAGTAAGAATATAGTTTGTTAAACCCATATGTTGCCATTTAGCCAGGAAGACAAGTGGTAGACATAACAAAAGCCAAAGAATCATATCTGAGAATAGAGGTGGAAATAAAAAGAAACAGCTATAAACTCTATAGTATTGATGGAGAATATTCTACTACAACTGAATGTTATGAGGAGCACAAGATAAAAAGGCAAGGATAGCAGCCCAGCTGGTCACTGACATCTACTCAAGAGTGAGGAGACTAAAGATGTACATTAGAATGGTGATGACAGGGATGAAAGGGAGGAGACACTGCCTGCGTCATGCCTGAACATTATTGGAGAGAGCGATCAGAGGTCTCAGCACTGCCAGACCTAGGAACTCACAAAGTGAATACTGTTGGAATGACCCAAAAATACTGTGATGCTATAAACAGTGAGTTCAGTGTCCATTGCTAGGCAGAAGGCAGCAAAATAAGCTTGTGCTTGTCTTACAATTGTTTTCCAAATCTCAATGGCACTTCGATACAGGGAACAGGGCAGGGCAGGGGGCAAAAATCTACAAGTCTATGAAGCAGAGCAGTGGTCAGAAAGTTTGTAGTCAGGAAAAGAAGTCAGTTTGGAGGCAAAGATTAGGTATTGAGCTTTAGATACAAAGAGTTTGAAGTGTTGGTAAGATATGCAAATGAGTATTTGACAAGCAGAACAACTGATCTGTAATGTCTCTTGGAGTTCCAATGCCAACACTCCTGTGGACTGTGGATGTTCGGGGTTCTAGTGTAACATAGATAAAATAGTTACTAATGTAGTTCATGGGCTCTCAGATTTGATAACCTCATGATGCCTTTCCATCACCATCTCCCTCCTAGCGTGAATCACTTATTCCCACTTTTACACCTCAAAATGCCCTTTTAATACATAAGCCCCCCCTCCAGAGCCATATTCCCTCATCATAGCAACTCCATCCCATGGCAGACAGTCTTGTTGGAACTCCCAGGAGGGCTAAGCTTGCAGAAGTTACCAAGGTTACCTGTGCAGGCTCTGGATTAACTGCTTGGGTCTGAAGCCTGAATCCTGGTCTCAGTACTTACAGATGTGTGTTCAGGGTCCTCATCTCTGAAGGAGGATAACTATTTCCATTGTTGGCTTGTTAAGGCATTACAGATTAAATTCTATAAAAATGTCAGTTTTCTGCTGTTATTTTGGTTATCATCATCATTACTATCATTGCTGTTAGGAACTCTGTTCTGGGTTCTTTGCTCCTCACTGTGAAACCAGCATCTCTCCATGAACTTTCTGAAATGAACAATATAAGCTCCTTTGATATCTTGGTATCAGGAGTATCACTTGTGTCCTTCCTTTATTCCATCATCAAAAAGCTCTGATCAATATCCAAACAATCTAAATCCGGTATATCAACCAGGCGGAAATGAAATAAAATTCATCTAAGATAAAAAGAATATGTTAGTTGTACTTTTTAGTAGCTAAAAAAAGAAGAAGGAAAGAGAGGACAATTAGGAATGGGTACAGATTTGATGACAACCCATTTGCTGCTTAAGCAGGGAGCTTGATATCAATTCTAAAATTCTGACTGAAGATAATCTTTCCCCAAAAGAATCCAAGAGTAAAACAATGAGCAGTTGGAGGGAGAGCTGTGAAAATGAGCAGAGAGGCTAGTTTAAGGAATGTGATGTGAATGATAGAGGAAGCATGAAATGATATTGAAAGCTAAGGGGTAGCTTCTAAACGAACAACTAGGGGTAGCTTCTAAACGAAGAAGTGAACTACATTCAAGGTGGATACAATAAAGGTAATGATAATACCTCCTAATCAATGCTTCTGTGTGCCAGGCACTGAGCTAAACACTCTTTATATATTACTCATATAATTACCACCACAGCACCTGACCTAGGAGACCTATTATCATCCTTGTTGACAGATGAGGAAATTGACAGATGAGGTACTTGAACAAGTACCAAAGTGAGTGGTTAAGCAAGGATTCAAGCCCAGGTCATTCTAGTTCCACAACCCCCTCACTGTAGAGTCATGGAGAGCATGAGAGTTAGTGATCATAGCAGCAGAAGGAGACCAGCCTACAAAGGCACTGGCAGGGAGGAAAGCATCAAGATGGTCTCCGATAACTACCTTTCTCTAATCTTCTTCATCCAGCTCCTGTTCCCACACACCCGCTACACCATGGAGGTTAACACCCGGGCACGGACAGAACTCAACTCAGATAGTGGAATATTTAGTCAGGTAAAGAGGAAATGAGGGCATGGGGCTGCCTAATCTTTCATCCCTCTACAACCTCCTGCCATCTTCACAGTCTCACACCACCAGATATGAATGTCCTGATCCTTGAACCTATGGGCCTATTCATTTTATACTTTTAATTTTGTAAACCCCTGTGAACACCTTATATAATATGCCAAGATTGTCAGCTCTTCTTTTATCTCTCAAGACCTGTCAACTTTCAAATTCCAGGCAGTGAGCACAGGTGGAGGGCCCCATGTGCAGTTGCTCCGTCGGGCCATGGCTAAGCTGACCTACCGCTCCCTCTGTGCTCCTGAAGATCTGGCTGACCGGGGCCTGCTGGGAATCCCAAGTGCTCTCTATGCCCATGATGCTTTACGGCTCTGGGAGATCACTGCCAGGTGGGTAAGAGTGGGAGCTGAGAAATGGAGGGCCATTGGTGAGAAGGGGAATGGGTCTCTGGCTTGAGGTCAGCACTGGGCAAAAGGAACATGAAACAAGAAAGGTCCAGACAGAGGGAGCAGAGGAGACAGTGGATAGAATCTGAAAAGGAAGAAAGTGGAATAACAAAAGAGCCTAGCTTGGGGAAACTGGGAATGGGGAGATGGGGATCTGGAAGAACTTGGGTTTTGTTAGAAAGAATGGTTATTAATCGTGTATAGGGAACACTTAAAACTAATGTCCCACATTTCCTTTTCTAAACCAATGTGTAAAAGTGGTTGGGGTTGTCCCAAAAGGAAAGTCTGGTAAGATGTGCCCCCAGGGGGGCAATAGTAAGATATATACACATATAATACCTTAATAAAAAAAATAAAATCTTAAAAATAAATAAATAAATTAATTAATTAATTAATAAAAGATGTGCCCCCAGATACAATGACAGTCAACTGGACAGAAGCCACAGAAAAGGATTAACGGTCATAGGCTACAGCCTTGACCCAAGGAGCAGAATAAATAAGCATGATGAATGCAATGAGCTCAGCTCTCTTCTCCTCTTGGCAGGTACGTGGAAGGGATCATCCACCTCTTCTACCACGGGGATGATGTCGTGAGAGGGGACCCTGAGCTGCAGGCCTGGTGTCGGGAGATCACTGAGGTGGGGCTGTGCCAGGCCCAAAACCGAGGTGAGAACTGGGCTGAGAGAAGGAAGCTGTTCAGACACTCTGCCCAGTGCCCCTTGTCAGCCTTGCCCTTCTGGGGACATAGTCCCAACCTCTCATCACCCTCTCGCCCTCCACACATGAAGCATATGAATACCATCCCCACCTCCTATGTGTTAGGACAGTTCTACAAACCCAAGGATTGTCCTTCCCAGAGAACCTGATCATCAACCTTTATGTCCATCTCCCATTCCTGCCACAGATGCCCTGAATCTTCCACAGCATAGAGCCCAGTGGGTCCAGAATCATGACCAGTGGGGGATCTGCCCAGGCCCTGCTTCTAAAGCTCTTCCTAAGAATATAAGTGGGGGAAACTTTCCCACCAAAATCCATGATGACCCTCTCTGGATTTCCCTCCCTTCTTCTCTTGCCTGCTACTGTCCACCCCACACAGTGGGTCCAGACACATGCAACACTACCACAGTGGAAGGTCATTTCTAGGTGCAAATTGAATATTGGATTTCTCTGCCCAGTTCATTCCTTCACTAGGATCTACCTTTAGTTCTCTCACTCCACATTTTACTCTGTGAGGAAGAACTACCTTTTATTGAGCTTTGCCTAGTTTCATCCTCCTCTCTCTAGCACACATGGACCAGCTTGCTTTGTTTCAAATTGTATGAACATATACTGGGAAGCTATTATGGCCGGGACATGGGAATACAAGGTTTAATAAACCAATGCCAGACCGTTGGAGGGAGGCTTTTCTTGAAGGATCTGAGCAACATCCCCATCGCCCTGAACCTTTCAGGACCAAATGTTCTCTCATACTTTTCAGTTCTGTTCTTCAAGCATCCCATGCCCCAAAAGATGCTTCTTCCTCTCCCTGGCCATCCTCTTCCCATGGCATATTTACCTTAAGCATTTACAAAATGCAGTCATATATAAGCTTTAATCTCTGATTCTCCCATTTTACTCCCTCAACTTTTAATGTTCTCTCTGCCCTGTTATTCTCACATTATTCTCATTAAATGCCACACACTAATATTGGTTTCTAAAGTACTGGTTTCTGCCTCTTTCCATCTATGTGACCTTGAGCCATCCACTAGATCTCTTTCACTTTGACTTTTAGTTTCCTCAAAGCTAAAATGGACAAAATACTATCCAATCATTCTCACTTTGTACCTGACAGAATTTTTGAGATCCAATGATATAATGTGTGACAGTACTGAAGCCTGCATAGTATATAGTGTTAGATGAGTATAATCATATGCTCCACCCCACACAAAAATACCTCCCTAATATGATCAGCATGTGAATTAGGAGAGTCCAGGCCCAGCCATGCAGTAGATGGCCTTGGTCAGGCATCAAACTCTATGACCCCATCTCACTGCATTCATCATGCCTGTTTATTCTGCAGTTTTGATACTTTGACATCTTGGAGTCTTGCTGATCCAGAAGGTACCACCCTTCCCAGGGCCAGCTGATTATCAGATATAACAAACCACTCCCCTGGAAGTGTGCTTTTCATATGCCAGAAGTCCCAACCACCACTTCTATTGAGCTCTTACACTCTGGGCCACTATTCCCCTGGCCTACTCACCTCGGGCCAGGTCCCAGACTAGGGACAGCTACCACACTCCAGAGCCCACTGGAAGTATTGCAACTAGCCTGTCCTAAACCCTCTTACTCTGTCTTGCCTGTTCCTTCTCATGGAAACCACAACAAAGACTCCTACCACAGTTTTCCTCTCACTCCCTCTGCCTCTTGACCAACCCTGGTGCACCCAGTGTGGCCCCTTGTGGTGTGCACCCAGGTACCCATCTCTTGGGATCTGTGAGTATAACACGTATCTTTTCCATGGCAGTTATCTCCTGACCTGTTGGCCTCAGCACAACTGAATAATACTAATAGAAACTATACTTTAAAACACTTGCCGCCTGTATATTGGGTTGAATGGGATAGCTGATTTTGACTCATCTTCCTGTATTTAAATTGAAAAAATTACTTCTCTTTCTCTGCATCATTCCCCAGCTATCTATAAGCACTGAACCACTTTTGGGGAGTCAGCAATTGTTGAAATACAACAAACCTAGAGAAAGGTACATGATACTCATAGGTGTAAAACTTAGTGATGTGTTACTACAGTGACACACCTGTATAATTAGCATGAAGATTAAGAATCAGAACTTTACCAGCTCCCTCAGAAAGCCCCTTGTATACTGTCTTCCAGTCTGTCCACTTGAAGATAAACATTATCTTGACTTGTAGGTTGGTTAGTTTTACTTGTTTTGACCTTCACAGATGGAAATACAACACGCACTTGCTTGTGTCTGGCTTCATTCGCTGAATACTGTGTTTAATATTTACCTACTTTGTTGCATGTAGCATGTAGTTTGTTCATTATCATTGTGGAAACCTCCATTTTATGACTATGGCACCATTTATTTTTCCTTTTTGCTACTGATGGATATTGGTATTGTTTCCAGCTTAGGGCAGTCAATATTAGTGCTGTTGTAAACATTTGTGTGTGTGTTTTCCTGTGGACTTGATGGACTTAAATTATGCAAAAATTAGCTTCAGTAGCTATTGACCCTTTTCCCAAAGTGGTTGTACCAGTTTTCACTCCATTCAGCGGAGTTTCAGTTATAGTTGCTCCATATAGTCTCAAATACATGAAAAAGATATTTCTATCTTTTTTACTTTAGCCATTTTGGTGAGTATGTAGATCTATCATATTGTGAGTTTAAGTTGCCTTTTCCTGAAGACTAGTTGCTCTGAATACTTTTTCCTTCGTTTAATAGTCACCCAGAATATCCTCCTTTATGAGGTGTCTGTTAAAATCTTTACCCTTATACCTCTAGGGTTGTAACCTTTAACTTGTAAGTTATTAAAATTGAAGTATAATTGGTATGTATTATTAATTTCAGATGTACAACATAATGATTCAATATTTGTATGTATTGTGAATGATCACTTCAGTGAGTCTAGTTAATATCCATCACCACACATAGTTACACAATGTTTTCCTTTGATGAGAACTTTTATGATCTACCCTTTTAGCAACTTTCAAATATACAATACAGTATTATTAACTATAGCCACCATGTTTTACATTACATAATAGCCATGCTGTACATTACATCCCATGACTTATCCTATATAACAAAACACTAATATGCAAATAGACTGAACGGTGGAACAACCAGTCACTATGACACACACTGACCACCAGGGGGCAGACGCGCGATGCAGGAGCTGCCCACTGGAGGTCAGTGCGCTCCCACAGAGGGAGCGCCACTCAGCCAGAAGCTAGGCTCACCAGTGGGTTCACAGCTGGCTAGTGCAGTGGCGGTGGCAGTAGCCTCTCCCACCTCCACAGCAGCACTAAGGACCCCTCAGGGGATGTCCGACTGCTTAGGCCCACTCCCTGTGGGCAGCCAGACATCCCCCAAGGGGTCCTGGACTGCAAGAGGGCTCAGGCCAGGCTGAGGGACCCCCTCCCCTCCAGTGCATGAATGTCATGCACTGGGCATCTAGTTTATTTTATAACTGGAAGTTTGTAACTTTTGACCACATTCACCCATTTCACCCACTCTTACCCCCACCTCTGGAACTACCAATCTGTTCTCTGTATCTATTCTGTATCTATGATCTCAGGGTCTTTTTCCTTTTTTTTTTTTTAATTCCACATATAAGTGAGACCATATAATATTTAACTTTCTCAGGCTACTTATTTCACTTAGCATTATGCTATCCCATGTTCCATCCCTATTGTCACAAATGGCAAGAATTCCTTTTTTTTTAAGGCTGAATAATATTTGAATATATATATATATATATATATATATATATATATATATATATATATTAGGTTCCTTTATTCTATTTCTTTAAAAAATGCAACTGGAATTTCAAAGTTATATATATATATATATATATATATATATATATATATATACACACACACACACACACACTAATAAAAGAGAAACATGCAAATTGACCATCCCTCCACTACGCCCACCAGCCAATCAGGAGCGAGTATGCAAATTAACCCAACAAAGATGGCGGTTAGTTTACATATGCAGGCACAGAGTGAAGACTGAGGACAGTGTAGAAGGAAGCCAAACACTGCAGAAGGGAGCCAAGCAGATGAGAAGGGAGTGAGGCAGCGGAGATGGGAGGGAGAAAGGCAGCCAAGAAGGGAGTGAAGCCTGCCGAGATGCTCAGGCCACAGGAAGCCCTATTCTTACAGGAATAGGCCCTAGGGAGCCCTATTCTTGCAGGAATCTTCCTGCAATGGGCCTCTAGTATATATATAATTTTGTTTATTCATCCATTGATGAACACTTAGGTTGATTCCATGCCTTTTTTTTAAGATTTTTATTGATTTTTAGAGAGAGTGTAAGGGAGAGAGAGAAACATTGATGTTAGATAGGAACAAGTCTATTGAATGGCTGCCTCTTGTATGCCCCCAACCGGGTACTGAGCCCACAATCCATAACCTGGGCATGTGCCCTGACAGGGAATTGAACTAGCAACCTTTTGTTGCACAGTATGATGTCCAACCAACTGAGCCACACCAGGCCAGGGCAGTTGCTTCCATGTTTTGGCTATGATAAATAATGCTGCAATGAACATGGGGTCTAGCTATATTTTCAAGTCAATGTTTCATTTCCTTTGGATAAATGTCCAGAAATGGATTTGCTGGATCATATGGTAATTCTATTTTTAATATGTTGAAGAATCCCCATACTGGTTTCCATTGTGGCTTCACCACTTTCCACTAACAGTACATAAGGCTTCTATTCTCCACAGCCTCACCAATACTTGTTATTCCTTGTCTTTTGATAATACCCATTCTAACAGGTGTGAGGTAGCATCTCATTATGATTTCGATTTACATTTCCCTGTTAATTAGTGATGCTGAGCACTTTTTTATGTACCTGTTGGCCATCTATGTGTCTTCAGAAAAAATGTTTATTCAGAGCTCCTGTCTAACTTTTAATTGGAATCTGGTTTATGTTGCTATTGAGTTGTATGAGTTCTTTATATATTTTGGATATTAACCCCTTATTAGATATGTGATGTGCAAATATTTTCTCCCATTCAGTATGTTGCCTGTGAATTTTGTTGGTGGTTTCCTTTGCTGTGCAGAAGATCTTTAGCCTGATGCAGTTCCATTTGTGTATTTTTGCTTTTGTTGCCTTGGCTTTTGCAAATCCAAAATAGCATCACCAAGACTGATGTCAAGGAGCTTACCACCTAATTTTTCTTCTAGGAATATTATGGTTTCAGTACTTTAATCCATTTTTCCTTAATTTTTGTTTGTGGTATAAGATAGCAGTCCAGTTTCACTCTTTTGCATGTGGCTCCCAGTTTTCCCAGCAACATTCATTTACTGAAGAGACTATCCTTTCCCCATTGTATATTAATGTCTCATTTTTTGGACTCTTTCTTCAGTTCCTTGATCTATGTGTCTGCTATCTGCCAATACCATACTGTTTTGATTATTTTTTTCTTTGTTATATAATTTGAAATCAGAAAGCAGAATAAGGATGCCTTTAACTCTGTCCTTTTTAAGATTTCTGTGGCTATTTGAGATCCTTACTGATTTCAACTTAAAATTATAGGTTGATTTATATTCTATTTCTTTAAAAAATGCAATTGAAATTCACAGGGATTGCATTGAATGAGTAGATTGCCTTGGGTAGTATGGACATTTTAACAATATTAATTCTTCCAATCCATGATAATAGAATATATTTTCATTTATTTGTCTTTAATTTCTTTCATCGGTGTCTTATGGTTTGCAATGTAGAGGTATTTCACATCCTTGGTCCAATATATTCCTAAGCTATTTTATTCTTTTGGATGCAGCATATATTTTACATGAATGAATGAATGCACACTAATCATAACATATGGGTATCTCCAGACATCAGCACTTATTTCCTTATATTTTTCAAGGATTGCAGTTTCTAAACTTCGGTATTTCTTCTTCTAGGTTTTCCTGTCTCCTTCCAGTGCCAGGCTCAGCTCTGCCATTTCCTTACCATGTGCATTTTCAGATGCACTGCCCAGCATGCAGCAGTCAACTTCAGCCAGGTATGGACAACTGAAAGCCTGGGTCCCTGAGGGAAAGTGCCTGGACGAGGGTATGTTTGAAGGAAAGAGTTGGGAGCCAGAGCCCTGCATATCACAGTGCCTGGTTGACTCCAGATTCTTGCCCCCTCAGCATGACTGGATGTTCTGGGTCCCTAATGCCCCATGCACAATGCGGATGCCCCCTCCTACCACCAAGGAAGATGTGACAATGGCCACACTGATGGGCTCACTCCCAGATGTCCGGCAGAGCTGTCTTCAGATGCTTTTTGTGAGGCAAGTGGGCCGGCAGCAGCCAGACATGGTGAGAGCGGATTTGGGGAACTCTGGGGCAGTAATAACAGAAAAGAAATTTCAGAATATGGGGCTGGGCTCTGGTCCCTGTGTCTTGGAGCTAGAAGCTGATCAATCCTTTCTTTTCTGCTTCAGGTACCCCTGGGGTATCACACAGAAGAATATTTCTCAGGCCCTGAGCCCAAGGCTATTTTAAGACAATTTCAAGCAGATCTGGACAACCTGGAAAGGGAGATAGTGGCCCGGAATGAGCAGCTAGACATTCCCTATGAATACCTGAAGCCGAGCTGCATAGAGAACAGTGTTACTATCTGAGCCCCAGTATAATGGCCTTTCATAGACCAGAGGCCGATACTAGGGTTAACATTTTCCTTTTGAGTTTTATGTTTTTTTGGATCTGAATTGCTGTGGTTCTATTTTCTTTTCTATCTGAGTTCTCCCCACCCCCCAATATATCACTAGCCTGAGGCACTGTCCCACTTCCAGGTCATCTAATAGAATGATCTTTAATTTGAAAACACATTCCTTAGAGAGATCAACTATTCACTCATGTATTCTTCCCCTATCTCTGGAAATAATGTATTTTCCATTTATTATATAATCATTTAGGGATAGATTTATTAATATCACTAATCATCAGAGAGATAGTGTGAGATTAATGTTAAATTCTATTTTCTTCTGAGAAAATCTATTATACCAGCACAATTTATTTAAAAACCCATCCTCTCTCACTGATCTATTATGCTAGTATAAATCACATTGCCATAACTGAATGAAAGTATTTTTGAGTTTTTTATTCTATATATTCATTAATATGTTTGTCTTATACTGTACCACAGTAACATAATTACTACAACTGTAAAATTAAAATAACATACTCTTTCATAACATATATTCATTAAATTTGTCTTAGAGGTGACAGCTTTTCTTTGACTTCTGAGCTTTCATGTAAAATTAAAATCAGCTTGTTATTCTACAATAAAATCTATTGTGATCTGTGTGTTAATGCACTGCATCTATATTAAGTTTTTAATATTAAGCCAACTTTGCATTCTTGAGAGATATCCAATTTGCCATTTTATATATTGTTAAATTCCATTATATTTTCTCAGGCTTGGGAAGAACCAGGTACCATTTCAAACTATCCAATCCATTTCCCCATCCTTTCTGTGGTTCTGCTGGTTTCCCCCTTTAACCAATCCATTTCCTAGATCCTCTGGGGTTCTGTGTCCCTTATCCAATCCAATCACTTTCCCAGGCTAGGTACCTCCTCTTTTGGTCACTCTCTTAGTTCCTACTAGCATGACTCATAGTAGAAGCACCACCCCCTATGCCATCTTGGCTTCTAATGGACATGCACCCAGCAGAGGAATTTCCCCTTTATTGTTTATTCCTCTATCCAGATTGAAAAGCTGGTCTTTTCTCCATACCTGGGGAGGGAGGAATGTTAATCCCATTGGGGGGGAAAAACAAAGGAGAAAATAAGCAAATGGGACTACATCAAACTACAAAACTCTGCACAGCCAAAGAAACCATTAACAAAATGCAATGGGAACCCACTGTATGAGAAACATATTTTCCAATGATACATCTGGTAAGGGGTTAATTGACCTGGAAAGTGTTATGCTAAGTGAAAGTATTATTTCTCACTAAGCCAGTGATAAAGACAAGTATCACTTGATCTCACTCATATGTGGAATCCAATGAACAAAATAAACTGATGAACAAAATAGATCCAGAGACATAGAAGCATAAAACAGACTGTCAAATCTCAGTGGAAAGGATTGGACGGGTGGGTGGGAAGAAATCAAAGAACTTGTATGCATATATGCATAACCCATAGGCACAGGCAATCGGGTGGTGAAGGCCTGGAGTGAGGGGCAGGGGCATGCTAGAAGAGGTCAATGGGAGGTAAGGAAGGACATATCTAATACTTTCAACAACAGAGATTAAATAAAAAACAAAATATATAAAGAACTTATACAAACTCCAACACCAGGAAGACAAACAATCCAATTAACAAATAGGCAAGGGACCTGAATAGACACTTCTCTAAACAGGACATACAGATGGCCAAGAGACATATGAAAAAATGCTCAATATCACTAATCGTCAGAGAGATACAAATTAAAACTACAGTGAGATATCATCTCACACCTGTCAGAATGGCTGTCATCAATAAATCAACATTCAAGTGCTAGTGGGGTTATAGAAAAAAGGGAACCCTAGTGCATTGCTGGTGGAAATTCAGATTGCTGGAGCCACTGTGGAAAACAGTATGCAGTTTTCTCAAAAAATTAAAAATGGAACTGCCTTTTGCCCAGTGATCCCACTTCAGGGAATATATTCTAAGAATCCCAAAATACCAATCAGAATGAATATATGCACCTCTATGTTTATAGCAGCATTATTGACAACAGGCAAGATCTAGAGACATTCTAAGTGCTCATCAATAGCTGAATATATAAAAAAGCTGTGGTACATTTACAAAATGAAATACTATGCAGCCATAAAAAAAACGAAGGAAGCCATATCTTTTGTGACAGCATGTATGGACCTGGATGCTAAGTTAAATAAGCAAGTCAGAGAAAAACAAATACCGTAATGTCTCACTTATATGTGGAATCTAATGAACAAAATAAATGGATGGCCCTAGCAGGTTTGGCTCAGTGGATAGAGCGTCAGCCTGCGGACTGAAGGGTCCCAGGTTCAATTCCGGTCAAGGGCATGTACCTTGGTTGTGGGCACATCCCCAGTTGGAGGTGTGCGGGAGGGAGCTGATCGATGTTTCTCTCTCATCGATGTTTCTAACTCTCTATACCTCTCCCTTCCTCTCCGTAAAAAATCAATAAAATATATTTTTAAAAAATAAATAAATGGATGAACAAAATAGAAACAAAGGAATGGATACATGGAGGAGACTGATAGCTTTGGGGGTGGAGAGAGGGAAATCTGAATGAAAAAGGTGAAGGGATTAGCCAATGAACATATATGCATAACTCATAGTCTCAGACAACAGTGTGGTGATGGCCAGAGAGAAGAGAGGACAGGGACTGGGTGGAAGTGGGTTTAGGGGAAGTAAATGCTGATATCTGTAATAGTGTCAACAATAAAAATAATGCAAAATAAACAATGATGACTCAGAGCTACTAAAGAAACAAAACTCAGAAGATAGTAGTCTATTCTTGGCCGACAGCAGCTGCCCTCTCACTGCAACAAGACTTGTTTGAGTTGTCTTGTACCCATGATGTGGGGAAGTGGGTTTTTGATATCTAAATCCAGCCTAGCACCAGGAATGCTCAGGGCCTACTCAAGAAGGCAAATAATTCTTTCCACTAATATTTACAGGGTAAAACAAGATTGTTGTTAGAGTATTAAATTTGACAGAAAGAAACTCACTACAGACTGATTCATTTGCCTCTCAGCATAACCATTATTGCTTGTCTCATTTTCAGTTCTTATAAGTGTATTTCTAGTATCACATGATCTCACTCATCTAGGGGAAATAATGAACAACATAAGCTGATGAACAAAAACAGACCTGGAGACAGGGAAGCATCGATCAGACTGTCAAAACTCAGAGGGAAGGTAGGGGAGGGTGGGGTAAGGGGCAGAGATCAACCAAAGGACTTGTATGCATGCACATAAGCCTAACCAGTGGTCATGAACAACAGGGGAGTGGGGGCATGCATGGGGAGGGGTTTGGGATGGGAATGGGGGGGTGAGGACAAATATGTGATACCTTAATCAATAAAGAAATTTTAAAAAAATAAATTTAAAAAAAAGAGGATAGTAGTCTATAGTTCATCCTGATACATCAATAATCACCCTACATATAAGCGGACTGACATCACCAATAAAAGGGACAGAGTAGCAGATTGGAGAAAAAAATAAAAACCAACTATGCTGCCTTCTAGAGACACATCTCAGCTCCAAGGACAAATATAGACTCAAAGTGAATGGGTGGAAAATGATTCTCCAAGCAAATGGTATGCAGAGAAAAGTGGGTGTAGCCATACTTATATCTGATAAGATAGATTTCAAGATAAAAAGGTAACAAGAGAAAAAGAAGGACATTTTATAATGATAAAGGGGACAATACATCAAGAATACATAACACTTGGGAGAGGAAGATGGCTGCCAATGGGAAGGCAGACTGCAAGATAGTGTGTGAGTGAGAGAATGAAGAAAGAGTGTGTGGTCACATGGGAAGTGTTTGTTTGTGAGTTGAGGGACAGCGATACTCCAGGGGACTGTGGGAGATTGCTGGACAGGGTTCCCCTGAACAGGCAGCCTGCACTGCTGCTGGGATCCCTCCTGGAGAGACCGGCTCTGATGCGGAGACCACACCATCTTGAAGGGGAGAGTGGATATTGTCGGAAGACTGAAAATCCCGGGAATATACAACAACAGCACCCAGCAAACAGCTATGAACCTGGGAACACTGATCCCCAAGTGGCATGAGCACGCGGATTCGAAGGAGCTCTGCACCTCCTCACAGAAAGGTCAGATTTCGCCTGGGATAAGGAGAGAGAGAACTACATAACCAAACACCTGGAGAAGAGAGATCATGGGGAGACAAAGACACAGCCCGCATATGAAAGAAAAGCAGGCATCACCAGAAAAGGAAGTAAACGAAATGGAGGCAAGCAATCTGTCAAAGAAAGAATTCAGAGAAATGGTCATAAGGTGGATGAAAAGAATGGAAGACAAATTCGACAATATGAGTAAGAACCAAGAGGAAATGAAGAACCAAGAAGAAATGAAAAATGACATCACTGCTATAAAGAACTCAATAGAAAGCATCAACAGTAGAATAGAAGAAGCAGAGGACCGCATCAGTGAGCTAAAAGACAAGGTAGGAAAAAAATACCCAAGCAGAGCAGCTTCTAGAAAAAAAAAATTAAAAAGCAGGAGGAGAGCCTAAGGGAACTTTTGGGACAACATAAAACGAAACAACATCCACATCATAGGGGTGCCAGAAGGAGAGGAAACTGAGCAAAGAATAGAAAACCTGTTTGAAGAAATAATGACAGAAAACTTCCCTGATATAGGGAAGAAAAAACTCACACAAATCCAAGACGCTCACAGAGTCCCAAACAAAATGATCCCCAAAAGACTGACACCAAGACACATTATAATTAAATAGGCAAACACCAGCAACAAAGTAAAAATCTTAAAAGCGGCCAGAGACAGACAGAAAGTTACCTACAAAGGATTCCCCATCAGACTAGCGACTGATTTCTCAACAGAAACACATCAGGCAAGAAGGGAATGGAATTAAATATACAAAGTCATGCAAAGAAAGGGTCTGAGGCCAAGAATACTGTACCCAGCAAGGCTATCAAGCAAAATTGATGGTGAAATCAGGAGCTTCACAGACAAAAGAGGACTAAGGGAGTTTATTACCACCAAACCAGCAATGCAAGAAATGCTAAAGGATCTGCTGTAAAAAAAAAAAAAAAGAAAAAAGAAAAAAAAGAAAAAGAAAAAAAAAGAAATAGTAAGCAAAGAAGGAACACAGGGGTAAAGAATAAAAATGGTGACAAACAAGTACCTATCAATAATAACTTCAAATGCAAATGGATTAAATGCCCCAATCAAAAGACATAGGGTAACGGATTGGATAAGAAAACATGACACATATATCCGCTGTCTATAAGAAACTCACCTCGGAAAAAAAGACGCACACAGACTGTTGGTGAAGGGATGGAAAAGGGTTTTTCAGCCGAATGGAAATGTAAAAAAAAGCTAGGGTAGCAATACTTATATCTGACAAATTAGATCTCAAAATGAAGGTCATAACAAAAGATAAGGAAGGCCACTTCATAACACTAAAGGGAGCAATACAACAAGAAGAATTAACTCTGGTAAACATATACCCACCCAATACAGGAGCACCCAAATACATAAAAAACTTCTGGAGGATATCAAGGGAGAGATTGACAGCAATACAATCATAGTAGGAGACTTTAATACCCCACTATCACCATTGGACAAATCCTCTAAACAAAAAATCAGCAAAGAAACAGTAATCCGAAAGGACTCACTAGATCAGAAGAAATTAATTGATATCTTCAGAACATTTTACCCCAAAGCCACACATTATACATTCTTCTCAAGTGCACATGGGTCATTTTCAAAGATAGACCATATGTTGGGACATAGGCAAAGTCTCTTCAAATTTAAGAAGCATCTTCTCAAACTACAGTGGCATAAAACTGGAAATCAACTACAATAAAAACAATCCAAAAAGCCAAAACCGGTTTGGCTCAGTGGATAGAGCGTTGGCCTGTGGACTGAAAGGTCCCAGGTTCGATTCCGGTCAAGGGCATGTACCTTGGTTGCGGGCACATCCCCAGTAGGGGGTGTGCGAGAGGCAGCTGATCGATGTTTCTCTCTCATCGATGTTTCTAACTCTCTATCCCTCTTCCTTCCTCTCTGTAAAAAATCAATAAAATATATTTAAAAAAAAAAACAATCCAAAAAAATCAAACACCTGGAGACTAAATAGCATGCTGTTAAATAATGACTGGGTTACCAGAGAGCAAAGAAGAAATTAAAAACATCATGGCAACAAATGACAATGAAAACACAACAATCCAAAAGCTATGGGACACAGTGAAAGCAGTCTTGAGAGGGAGGTTCATAGCTCTACCAGCCTACTGCAAAATAAATAAATAAATAAATAAATAAAAATAAAATAAAAATAAAAAACAAGAAAAAAAAATGGTGTTTGTGAAGACATAAATGGTAATCAATTACCTAACCCTACAACTCAAAGAGTTAGAAAGAGAACAACAAGAAAAGCCCAGTGTAAACAGAAGGAAGGAAATAATAAAGATTAGAGCAGAGATAAAGGACATAGAGACCAAAAAAAATAAAATACAAAAGATCAACAAAACCAAGAGCAGATTCTTTAAAAGGATAAACAAGATTGATGAACCTCTAGCCAGGCTCACCAAGAAGTAAAGAGAGAGGACCCAAATAAACAAAATCAGAAATAAAAGAGATGAAATAACAACAGACCGCACCGAAATACAAAGGATTGTTAAAAAATACTATGAACAACTCTATTACAACAAACTAGACAACCTGGAGGAAATGGACATATTCCTAGAAAAATACAACCTTCCAAAACTCAATCAGGAAGAATCTAAAAATCTCAATAGGCCAATAACTATGGGAGAAATTGAAGCAGTCATCAAAAAGCTTCCAGCAAACAAAAGCCCAGGGCCAGACGGCTTCACAGGGGAGTTTTACCAAACATTCAAGGAAGAACTAAAACCTTTCCTCCTCAGACTATTCCAAAAAATTCAAGAGGAAGGAACACTTCCAAGCTCATTCTATGAAGCCAGCATCACCCTAATACTAAACCAGATGAAGACCACACGATGAAAGTGAATTACAGGCCAATATTCCTGATGAACATAGATGCCAAAATCCTCAACAAAATTCTAGCAAATCGGATCCAGCAGTACATCAGAAAGATCATGCACCATGACCAAGTAGGATTTATCCCAGGGATGCAAGGAGGTACATTAACCACAAATCAATAAACGTGATACATCACATAAACAAATTGAGAGATAAAAACCACATAGTCATATCAATTGATGCAGAAAAAGCATTTGACAAAATCCAACACCCATTTTTTATAAAAGTCTCAGCAAGGTGGGAATAGAAGGATCATACCTCAATATAATAAAAGTCATATATGACAAACCCACAACCAACATCATACTCAATGGGCAAAAACTAAAACCATTTCCCCTAAGAATAAGAACAAGACAGGGATGCCCACTCTCACCACTCCTGTTTGAAATAGTACTGGAAGTATTAGCCATTGCGATTAGACAGAAGAAGAAATAAAAGGCATCCAAATTGGAAAAGAAGAAGTAAAACTGTCCTTATTTGCAGATGACATGATATTGTACATAAAAAACCTGAAAGACTCCATCAAAAAACTATTAGACTTAATAAGTGAATTTGGCAATGTAGCAGGATACAAAATTAACGCCAAGAATTTATGGCATTTCTATACACCAATAGTGAACTTACAGAAAGGGAGACTAAAAATGCAATCACATTTACCATCACACCAAATTAATTAAGATACCTAGGAATAAACTTAACTAAGGAGGTAAAAAACCTATATGCAAAAAACTACAGGACACTGAAAAAAGAGATAGAGGAAGACATAAATAGATGGAAGAACATACCGTGTTCATGGATTGGTAGAATCAACATCATCAAAATGTCCATACTACCCAAAGCAATCTATAGATTCAATGCACTTCCCATTAAAATACCAACAGCATATTTCACAGACCTAGAAAGAACTCTCCAAAAATTCATCTGGAATAAAAGAAGACCCCGAATAGCCACAGCAATCCTGAGAAAGAAGAATAAAGTAGGAGGGATCTCAATACCAGATTTCAAGCTGTATTACAAAGCCACTGTTCTTAAAACTGCCCGGTACTGGCACAAGGACAGAAATATAGACCAATGGAATAGAATAGAGAACCCAGAAATCGACCCAAACCACTATGCCCAATTAATATTCAACAAAGGAGGCATAAACATACAATGGAGTCAAGACAGTCTCTTCAACAAATGTTGTCGGGAAAATTGGACAGATACATGCAAAAAATGAAACTAGACCACCAACTTACACCATACACAAAAATAAACTCAAAATGGATAAAGGACTTAAGCATAATATGGGAAACCATAAAAATACTAGAGGAATCCACAGGCAGCATAATCTCAGACATATGTTGAAGCAATTTCTTCACCGATACTGCTCCTCGGGCAATGGAAACTAAAGAGAAACTAAACAAATGGGACTACAAGAAAATAAAAAGCTTTTGCACAACAAAAGAAACCATCAACAAAACAACAAGAAACCCCACTGTATGGGAGAACATATTTGCAAATGTTATCACTGATAAAGGTTTAATCTCCAACATTTACAGGGAACTCATACAACTTAACAAAAGGAAGATAAATGATCCAATAAAAAAATGGGCAACTAAATAGATACTTTTTGAAAGAAGACAGAGGAAGGCCAAGAAACATATGAAAACATGCTCAAAGTCACTAATTATTTGAGAGATGCAAATAAAAACGACAATGCGGTACCATCTTACACCTGTCAGAATGGCTATCATCAACAAATCAACAAACGACAAGTGCTGGTGAGGATGCGGAGAAAAAGGAACCCTCGTGCACTACTGGTAGGAATGCAGACTGGTGCAGTCACTGTGGAGAACAGTATGGAGTTTTCTCAAAAAACTAAAAATGGAACTCCCATTTGACCCAGTAATTCCACTTCTAGGAATATATCCCAAGAAACTAGAAACACCAATCAGAAAGGATATATATACCCCTATGTTCATAGCAGCACAATTCACCATAGCTGAGATTTGGAAACAGCCTAAATGCCCATCAGCAGATGAGTAGATTAGAAAACTATTATACATCTACACATTGGAATACTATGCTGCTATAAAAAAGAAGGAATTCTTACCATTTGCAGCAGCATGGATGGACCTGGAGAACATTATGTTAAGTGAAATAAGTCAGGCAATGAAAGAAAAATACCACATGATCTCACTCATTTATGGAAAATAAAGAACATTATAACCTGATGAACAAAAAGATATATACAGAGTCAGTAAAGCATCAAACAGACTGTCAAATTACAGCGGGAAGGCTGGGGAATGTTGGGGAGGGGGCGAAAGAGATCAACCGAAGGTCTTGTATGCATGCATATAAGCACAACCAATGGACAAGACACTGGGGGTGGGTGGGATGAGGGCATGTGCCAGGGGAAGGGGAGGCTGGGGGAAGGTCAATGGGGAAAAAAAAGGAGATATATGTACTATTATGTGTAATACTTTAAACAATAAAATAAAAATTTAAAAAAAGAATACATAACACTTAATAATATATGTATTTATTCACCCAATCAGGGAGCACCAACATATATAAAGCAACTACTAAAAGATCTGAAGGTAGAAACTGGCAAAACACAATTATAGCTGGGGACTTAAATACCTACTGATAGCTATAAATAGATAATTCAAATATAAAATCAATAAGAAAATATTGGCCTTAAATGACACATTAGAACAAATGGACATAATTGACATTTACAGAGCCTTCTATACATTCTTCTCTAGTGAATGTGGAACATTCTAAAGCATAAACCATATGTTAACAACACAAAAGGAGCCTCAACGTATTTACGAAGATTGAAATCATACTAAGCTTATTCTCTGGCTACAGTGCTATGAAATTGGAAATTAATTGCAAAAAGAAATCAGGGAAAACCACAAATATGTGGAGATTAAACAACATGCTACTAAACACAGACTGGGTCAAAGAAAAAACAAAGAAGAGATCAAAAGATACATAGGGTCAAATGAGAAGACAATACTGTATAATAAAACTTTAAGGATGAAGCCAAAGTGGTAATAAGAGGAACATTCATATCATTACAGAGCTATCTCAATAAATAAGAAAAATCCCAAATAAACAACCTAACATTACATCCTAAAGAACTAGGGGGCAGGGGAAGCAAAACCCAAGAACAAATGAAGCCCAATGTCAGCAGAAGGAAAGCAATAATAAAAATAAGAGCAGATTTATATATATATATATATATATATATATATATATATATATATATATATATATATATATACACATACACACACACACACACATATACTAGTGGCCCAGTGCACGAAATTCGTGCACATTAAAAGGGGACGCAGAGTTAAGTCCCTGCCCACCCACATGTGCCTCAAAATCTTGTGAGACCCAGACCCAGCCGCCCGCCCCCACTGGACCAGATCTAGACCCGGCCAGTCCCACCCTTGTCAAGCCCTGCCGGGTAGGGGGCGTAGCCTCAGGTCCCCTAGCCCAGTGCAGAATGGGGGGCTTGACCTAGGTCCTCCAGATGGGGCGAAGGGGTGTGCCTTGAGGCCCCCCGTCAAGCCCCACCAGGTGGGGGACACGGCCTGAGATCCCCTGTCAAGCCCTGCTGGGTGGGGGGTATGGCCTGAGGTCCCCTGTCAAGCCCTGCCAGGCAGGGGTGTGCAGCCTCAGGTCCCCTGGCCCGGCACCGGGAGGGTGGTGCAGCCTCAGGTCCTTCGTCAAGCCCCACTGGCAGGGGGGCACAGCCCCAGGTCCCCTGTCAAGCCCCGCTGGCGGGGGGTGTGGCCTAAGTTCCCCCAACCCAACACTGGGGGTGCACCTTTAGATCCCCCGTCAAGCCCCACTGGGTGGGGAGCACAGCCTGAGGTCCCCTATCAAGCCCTGCCAGGCAGCGGGGTGCAGCCTCAGGTCCCCTGGCCTGGTGCCAGGGTGGGGAACACAGCCTGAAGTCCTCTGTCAAGCCCCACCTGGTGGGGGGGGCACGGCCTGAGGTCCCCTGGCCTTGCGCTGGGGCAGGGGGAGCAGCTTGAGGTCCCCCTTCAAGGCCCGCCAAGCAGGGGGTGTGGCCTCAGGTCTCCTGTCCTGGTGTTGGGGTGGGGGTCACAGCCTGAGGTCCCCCGGCCTGGTGCCAGGGCAGGGGGTGAGGCCTGAGGTCCCCGTCAAGCCCCGCCGGGTGGGGGGCGTGGACTGAGGTCCCCGGCCTGGTGTCAAGGCAGGAGGCGTGGCCTGAGGTCCCTCAGCCTGATACCAGGGCAGGGGGGCACGGCCTGAGGTCCCCTGTCAAGCCCCACCTGGTGGGGGGTGCGGCCTGAGGTCCCCTGGCCTGTTGCTGGGGCGGGGGGAGCAGCTTGAGGTCCCCCGTCAAGCCCCGCCAGATGACGGTTGTGGCCTCAGGTCACCTGTCCTGGCACTGGGGCAGGGGTTGCAGCCTGAGGTCCCCTGGCCTGGCACCAGGGCAGGGGGCAAGGCCTGAGGTCCCCCAGCCTGATGGCATGGTGGAGGGCACAGCCTGAGGTCCCCTGTCAAGCCCCATGGGGGTGGGGGAGGGCGTAGCCTCATGTCCCTGCTGATTGCTTGTTAAGGCTCCTTAAGGGAACTTGGCCTCAGCTGTGGGTGCAGCCATCTTTGTGATGGAATGATGGTCAATTAGCATATTTCCTCTTTATTAGATAGAAAAAATATATATATAAAAGCCTAAGCGATCGTTACAACCAGTCAACTGAATGATAACTCAACCGGTCACTATGACATGCACTGACCACCAGGGGGCAGATGCTTGACATAGGAGCTGCCCCCTGGTGGTCAGTGGGCTCCCTCAGCCAACCTCCCGTGGTTCCTCCCCACCACCGGCCGGCCCCGATGGGCCCTGATCAGGACTGGGAGAGACAGCCCCAGTCACTGGCCAGGCCGAGGGACCCCACCTGTGCATGTATTCGTGCACCGAGCCTCTAGTGTGTGTGTGTGTGTTTGTGTGTGTGTGTGTATGTGTGTGTGTGTGTGTGTGTGTGTGTATCTCCATCCCACATGCCCCCTGCTGGGGATTGAGCCCGCAGCCCAATGTGCCCTTGACCAGAATCGAACAACCAGGGACCCTTCAGTCCACAAGCTGATGCTCTATCCACTGGGCCAACCCAGCTAGGGCAAGAGCAGAATTAAATAAACTAAAGAACAAAGAAACAATAGAAGAAATTAATGCAACAAAGAGTTGGGTCTTTGAGAAGACTGATAAAATTGACATAACATTGGCTAGACTCAGTAAGGAATAGAGAAAAAGAACCAAATAAATAAGATCAAAAATGAAAAAAAAGTTATGACACCACAGAAAAGAAAGGGTTATATGAGAATACTATGAAAGACTAAATGCTACCAAATTCAATAACCTAGAAGAAATGGACAAGTTCTTAGAAATATATAACCTTCCTAGACTAAATCATGATGAACTTGAAAATCTAAATAGATAAGTCAACAGTAAGAAAATTGAAACAATTGTTAAAACCTCCTCAAAAGTAAATATCCAGGGCCAGATTTCTTCACTAGTGAATTCTACCAAACACTCAAAGAAAATTTAATACCTATCCTTCTCTAACTCTTCCAAAAAATTAAAGAAGAGGCAATTCTTCCTAATATATTTCATGAGACCAACATTACTTTGATACCAAAAACTGGCAAAGATAACATACAAAAAAGGAAACTACAGATCATTATCTCTGATATTTAAACACAGAAAGAAAAATCCTAAACAAAATACTAGCAAATTGAATACAACAATACATAAAGAAGATAAAACATCACAACCAAGTGAGGTTCATTTCTGGGACACATGGATAGTTCAATGGGATATATCATTAATAAAATAAAGGATAGGCCTGGCCGGCATGGCTCAGAGGTTGAGCATCAACCCATGAACCAGGAGGTCACTGTTCAATTCCCCATTGGGCCACATGCCTGGTTGTGGGCTCTATCCCAGTGTAGGGTATACAGGAGGAAGCCAATCAATGATTCTCTCTCAACATTAATGTTTCTATCTCTCTCTTCCTCTCCCTTCATTTCTGAATCATTAAAATATATTTAAAATAAAATGAAGTATAAAAATCATATAATCATATCAATAGGTGTAGATAAAGCATTTCACAAGATACAACACCTATTTATGATTAAAACACTCAATAAAATGGGTACAGAAGAAAAATACCTCAACATAACAGAGGCCATGTATGACAGACCCTTAGCTAATATCATACTCAAGGGTGAAAAACTGAAAACTTTACCTTTAAGATCAGGAACAAGACAAGGATTCCCACCCTCACCACTGACTTGGGCAGTGAAAACTACAAATATTGCTGAAAGAATGTTTCTGAAAAACAAACACTCATAAATGAAAAGACATGCCATGTTTGTGGATTGAGGGCCAGGATATTATTAAGATGTCAACACTACCTACCATAATCAATATATTCAATTGACACTTTTTGCAGAAATAAAAAATCCATTCTAAAATGTATATGGAATCTCAAGAGACCCCAAAGAGCCAAACAATTGTGTAAAGAAGAACAAGTTGGTGGGTCCACACTTTGTGATTACAAAAACTACTACAAAATTACAGTAATCTCAACAGTGTGGTAGTGAAATGAAGATAAACATATAAACCAATTGGGCACAATACATAGTTCAGGAAGAAACCTTTCCCCATAGTGTCAAATGATTTTCAACAAAGGCACCAATACCAACCAATAGGGAAAGGACAGTCTTTTCAACAAATAGTGCTGTCTAGGAAAACTGGATACCCACATATAAAGAAATTAAGTTGGATTCTTACCATATACCATATACAAAATTGAATCAAAAAGGATTATTACCAAACAGACCCGGAGACAGGGAAGCATCGATCAGACTGTCAAACCTCAGAGGGAAGGTAGGGGAGGGTGGGGGTTAGGGGGAGAAATCAACCAAAGGACTTGTATGAATGCATATAAGCCTAACCAGTGGTCACGGACAACAGGAGGGTGGGGGCATGGGTGGGGAGGGGTTTGGGATGGGAATGGGGGGATGAGGACAAATATGTGATACCTTAATCAATAAAGAATTTTTTAAAAAAGAAAAAAAAGGATTATTACCAAAATGCAAGAGATAAAACTGTAAAATACTTAGAATAAAACATAGGAGAATACTTCATGTCATTGGAATTGGAAATTATTTTTTTAGATATAATACCAAAAACACAGGTAACAAAATAAAAAACCATATAAATTGAACTATATCAAAATTTAAAACTTTTGTTCATCAAAAGGCACTAGCAAGAAGGTTAAGAGGAAATCCATAAAATGGGAGAAAATATGCACAAGTCATATACCTCATAAGGTATTAACATCGAATTTATAAGGAGAACTGCTAAAATGCAACAACAAATCAACTAAAATTTTTAAAATTCCACAACAAAAAATCAAACAACCTCACTTAGAGATGAACAAAAGATTTGAGTAGATATTTCTTCTAGGAAGTTATACAATTAACTTATGAAAAGATACTCAAACTTAATAACCTATACGAAAATGCAAAACCACAATGAGATATTATCTCATACCCATTAGAATGGCTACTATCAATAAAACAGAGTAACAAGTATGGACAAAAATGTGGAGAAATTGAAATCCCTGTGCATGCTGCTGGAAACATAAAATGGTGCAGCCACTGTGGAAAAGAGTGTGGTGGATCTTTAATAATTTTAAAAGAGACTTACCATGTGATCCTGTAATTCCACTTCTGGTATATAACCAAAAGGACTGAAAGCAGGGACTCAAATGGTTATTTGCACACTCATAACCACAGCAGCATTATACACATTAGCCAAAAGGTGAAAGCAATCCAGTGTCCTTCAGTAGCTGAATGAATAAACACAGTATGACATGCATACAACAGAATATTATTCATCTTTAAAAAGGAAGGGCATTCAGACCCCTGGTATAACATGGAAGAACCTTGAGGACATTTTGCTAAGTGAAATCAGGCAGTCACAAAGGAACAGGTACTATAGGTTTCCATTCATATGAGGTACCTAGAGTTGTCAAACTTATAGAGATAGGAAGTACAATAGCAGTTGCTGGGGTCAGGTGGGATTTGTTTAATAGATACAGAGTTTTAGTTATGAAAGATAAAAAAAAAAGTTCTGGAGATGGATGGGTCCACCAATGTCAATATACTTAATACCACTGAATTGTAAACTAAAAAATGGTCAAAATAGTAAATTTCATGTTGTGTATATTTTATTACAAAGAAAAAAGCAAACTTTTCAATACTTTATTTTAAAAAAACTTTAGTTTTTTTAAATAATAAATTAGACTAACCCACAAAACCCAACTCATTAAAAAATGACGTGGTATAAAAAATCAAGGAGAAAATAAAACATGGGAAGTATATCCATAATAAATTAGGAATAATAATTTGCACATATGATTTGGTATAATGACGAAGACTCAGTGTCATACTGACTCCTATGTACAACACTTAGATTTTAGATTTATGAATTAGGAATATCTTTGCCAATTTTAAAAGCCTGTCATCTATTGTTATTAATTTTAAAGACATATGTAACAGGGTAAAAGGTCAGACCTTGTAGAATATATCAGTATCAGAGCAATTTATTTCATGATTGTAGGTTGGGTGGTTCAAGGACATATACTGTATGTTCTCATATAACTCTGCTAGGCTTGGCTAGTCAAGGATAGGAAATAAAACAGGTCTGGATTTGGTGAGGCTGAAGGAGATGTGCATTTGTGGACATGCACTTCCTCTGCTCCCTGAACTCCAAATGAAACAGAAGAATGGCCAGAGGTCAATGAACTACAACAGGAACCTTTGTTTGCAGCTCAGCTAAAAGACAAAATGTCAAAGCATCACAGACTTTCACAACCATGATCACTGAAAAAAAAAACCCTCAGGATTTAAGAATCAACATGCCATAAAGAAGCTTTAGGAGAAGGTTCAGTAGAAAACTAAGGCCAGAAGCCAACACCCATAGGCTCAAACAGAGAATGGGTGGTTAAGATATGAATCAGTGAGTGTTCATGACACTTTCTGGGATCACCCACCTGCATTTTCGGTGACTTTGGGAACTTCTCTTCAACTCTTTGAACTTGAGTGTCCTTATTTTTAAAGATGTAGTACAGCAATAGCTACCTCACTGATTTTTTTCAAGGGTTAAATGAAAAGCATTATATTTTTGTTGTGCCAGAAAACTTTTTCCTTAAAAATGTTGGTGGTACTTAAATCACATAATTGAGAGAATCACTCTCTACTTCCTACCACTTAGAACTGGAAAGAGATGATGGCAAAGAATTCAACCTGTTAATGGTCTCCCAAACTCTCTGCCTTTTCTTTATGCTGCTCAAACAATAAATTATCAAATGGTTTCAATTCTTCTATAAAATAACCTCACTTAAAGATGAACAAAGGATTTGGCTATTGTGTATAATTCTGCTGTGGTTATAAGTGTGGAAAATTTATTGCTTTCCAATAATATTTGAAGTATAAATGGGGAGAAGAGGAGCATTGTGAGAGTGACTAGAAATTTTAAAAAAGAAAAGAGAGGGTGAGAGACCTAAGCAACATGGTGTGTGTGTGTGTGTGTGTGTGTGTGTGTGTGTGTGTGTGTGTGTGTGTGTGTGTTTGGTATAGGTGAAGTACCGGGAATAAAGACAGCAGAGGGAAATCCTGTTGTCAGGAATAGCCATAAAACATTTAACAATATAAATGTCTTACAGTAAGTATCATTGTCCTGGCTGTAGTAAGTGATGAAATAATCCTTCACTCCATTATGCCAACTTTTAGAAGACTTGTGTTGTGTGACTACATGAGCAATAACATTCTGGAAGGGATAGTGTTAAAGTTTGGGTCATCAGGGCAGAGCAGAGACCAACACCAGTAGGCAAGTAATGAGTTAAGTTGAGAAAATAATGAGGGTAAGATAGTAGAGCAAGAGTTAATGAATTGATGAAAGGAGTAAGAAAAAAAAAACCTCATGGACATGGACAGCAGTATGGTGATTACCAGAGGGAAGGTGGGATAGGGGCAGGTGGAAGAGGGTAAATGTAGGATAACAGTGATGGAAAGAGACTACACTTTGGACAGTGAAGCACACAATGCAATGTGCAGATGATGTATTACAGAATTGTACACTTGAAATCTATATAACTTTATTGACCAATGTAACTCCAATAAATTCAATTAAAAAGAACTGATGAAAATAATTGTAAATAGAGCTTTAAGCAGAGAACCACCAAGTCAGGTAGTCTTTGCCCCCTCTGCGGCCGCAGTGGGCTCCATTCTCATTTGGAATTTAACCTTGCCTGTCCAAGATGGAAAGAGAAACCTGAGAAGGTCTGGTGCTGCCATTCTGGCTCAGCTCTGAGACTGTGATTCCTGGGTCCCTGAGAAGTAGAGTACATCTGACATCTGCATATTTCCTTATCATTCCACTGAGAGCAGGTTTAGCTGTGGCAACCACAACTTGGCAAGGGACTTAGGTTTTATTTTATATTCATTAGTAAGGTCTTAGAAGGGTTTAAGTAGCTGACATGCCTCATTCTATTGGGATTGGTGATCTGCCATGGGCCCTGAGTGCCCCTAGATCTTCCTGCTGGGTATGCCAGAAATGCAAAGCCTGAGTCTCTTTACGTGGGGCTATTTATCAAGGTTGTTTCCGCAGTGAGCAACCCTGAGTGATGAGGTCATGTTCCTGTAGACAGAGAATGGACATGGATCTGCTTACCACAAAAGTGGTGAGTCCCCCAAACTCATAGACCTCTCCTATAATGCAGCCCACTGTGTGTGCTGTCATCAGTCTAGGGGCCCACCTGCATCATACTCATGGGACTTGGGAAGGCATAAGGAACTGATGTGAATGTGAGCTGTGGCTATTGCGTTTGCTCTGAGTAATAATGTCACCTTTGTTACTGAACTTGAAGTTTTGTGTGTTCTGCCACCATCTGTCACACAGCAACTAGACAAACCTGAGTAGTTTTTAAGTTGGGTAAAATCCCACACCAGCCATTTTTTTCTTCAAAATTACACCCATCCTATTGGCAAAAATTAAAAAGTGATGACTTTCTATGCAGATGGAGATCCAGAGGAAAGAACCTCTAGTACCATGCTACAGTCTTTTATGGAAGCAATTTGACAATAATATACATTGGTGTATACTTATTGGCAAACTTATTGAATTGTAGACGTGAAATATGTACAGATTTTACATCGCAAGTATACCTAAAAAAAAAAGTAGTTTTTAAATATCAGAACATCTATCTGTATATACACTGAGTGGTCAGATTATTATGATCTCTGAATGCATAATAATCTGGCCACTCAGTATATATATATTGGAGGCCCAGTGCATGAATTCATGCATGGGTGGGGTCCGGCTAGCCTGGCCAGGGGGAGGGGACATGGGCAGTTGCCCAGCCTGCCTGCTAGTCGAACTCCTGGTTGAGGGGAAAATTTGCATATTACCCTTTTATTACATAGGATATACACTGAGTGGCCAGGTTATTATGCATTCAGAGATCATAATAATCTGGCCACTCAGTGTATAAAAGCCTAATATACAAATTGTCCCCTTGGGAGTTCAACTGGGAGACCAGGAATTCAATTGCTTGCTATAATGTGCTCTGACCACCAGGGGGGTGGCGTAGATTGAAGGAAGGCCCTGGTCAGCAGGCAGAAGGCCCCAATCGGCCCTGATCACCGCCAGGCCAAGGGATCCTACCCATGCATGAATTTCATGCACCAGGCCTCTAATCTAATATAAAATAGATACATGCATATTAGTTGAAATCTTATTTCTAGGAATCTATACTTTAAATATAAGGGTGCATAAGGGTATACATACAAAGGTGTTCATTAAAGCACTTATCATAGTCAATACTGAATACTGGGATCATATCACAGTGTAACCATTTTGTAAAAATATATATTTGTACTGGTTTCAGAGAGGAAGAGAGAGGGAGAGAGAGAGAGAAACATCAATGATGAGAGAGAATCATTGATTAGCTGCCTCCTGCATGTCCCACGGTGGGGATCGAGCCCACAACCCAGGCATGTGCCCTGACTGGGAATTGAACCATGTCCTCCTGGTTCATAGATCAATGCTCAACCACTGAGCCACGCTGGCTGGGCTCACAGTGTACTATTAAAGCTGGCGAAGAGAGCAGTTAGGTCTCCATCTATTGATCTGAAGATATTCTCATCATGTATTGTTAACTATGGAAAGTAACCTCCAAGAAAATAAAATGTATAATGTGACCTCATTTTTGTGAAAGAAATTACCTAAACCACATGAAACAATCCTATTACCACAGAAGAATGGACAAGCAGATACAGTAGGTATTGAAGGTGGTTGTCTCTCTCAGGATGGGGGTGTGGATAGAACAGAACAGAGAACCCAGAAATTGACCCACACCATTATGCTCAATTAATATTTGACAAAGGAGGCAAGAGTATACAATGGAGTAAAGATAGTCTCTTCAATAAATGGTGTTGGAAAATTGGACAGGTACATGCAAGAAGAAGAAGAAGAAGAAGGAGGAGGAGGAGGAGGAGGAGGAGGAGGAGGAGGAGGAGGAGGAGAAGAAGAAGAAAGAAGAAGAAGAAAGAAGAAGAAGAAGAAGAAGAAGAAGAAGAAGAAGAAGAAGAAGAAGAAGAAGAAGAAGAAAGGAAGGAAAGAAAGAAAGAAAGAAAGAAAGAAAGAAAGAAAGAAAGAAAGAAAGAAAGAAAGAGAGAGAAAGAAAAGGGAAGGGAAGGGAAGGGAAGAGAAGAGAAGAGAAGAGAAGAGAAGAGAAGAGAAGAGAAGAGAAGAGAAGAGAAGAGAAAAAAGAAAAGAAAAGAAGAAAAGAAAAGAAAAGAAAAGAAAAGAAAAGAAAAGAAAAGAAAAGAAAAGAAAAGAAAAGAAAAGAAAAGAAAAGAAAAGAAAAAGAAACCAGGCCACTAACTTACACCATGCACAAGAATAAACTCAAGGTGAATAAAAGGCTTAAAAGTAAGTCACGAAATCACAAAAATCCTAGAAGAAACCTTAGGCAGCAAAATCTCAGACTCTACAAAGGACCTCGCACCCTCAGTTAAGCGTCCTCTCCCGGGTCCCCACTACTAGGTCTCACCGGGTTCTGGTCCCCACAGGTGGAGGAGTTTGAACAGGACATTCCCCAGGACTTGGGGCCACTGCAGCTCATGAAGTTGCGCAAACACCGCTCCCTGGTGGACAACGCCTGGTTCTGCGACCGCATCACCTTGCAGGGCCCAGGAGCCTTGGAGGAGGCCGCCTTCCCCTGCTACCGCTGGGTGCAGGGCGACAGCCTGCTGACCCTGCCCGAGGGCACCGGTGAGGGGCCACCTCAGGGAAGTGGGAGCAGGGCCTAGGGAATAATGGTTGGGAAGGTAGGGGGAAGCATTGAGGAAGGTCCTAGGGGTTGAAAAAGTACATGCTCAGCAGGTTAATGGTAGACAAGACAGGAAATGACGGGAAAGGTATAAATTTCCAAAAAGTTCATATACATATATATATAAATTAGAAAGGTGAAAGTGGGACTGGACAGGAAAATAAGGGATGTGTAGATTCCACTTCCCACAGGAATGGGAGGTGCAGCCATGCTGGGAAACAGCAGAGCCAAAGTAAAGTGGGAAGGAAATCTCCGTGTGACTGGGAACAAGTTAGGGCAGGGACAGGTAAGGCTAGCACATGTGATCCCCAAGAGGAGACATGTAAGGGAAGCAACAAATAATATGACACGAAGAGCTGGTTTGGCTGTGAAAACATGGAAGACAACTGTGAGGGCAGGGAGCACACTGACTGGAGTGGGGATGAATGAGAACAGCAAAGAGAGAATCTGTTACCTAGGGAATAAGTAGAGAGACAATTGAGGGGAAATGACAGGTAAGAATAGAAACATGAATTACATGTCTTTGAGGCACATGCAAGCATAAGTACAGATGTGGTCAGGATTAAGTCAGATTATCAACCATAAACTATGTGATGTTGAGGATGGGTGAGATGAAGGCAGGTAAAGTAGTAATGTGGAATTATTTCTGAGTTTGGCACACACAGAATATCTTATCTCAGGGAACATGTGACAGTGGAGATAGAAGAGGTCAGAGGATGTAAGTATACCCAACTTGAAAGATGTCATTTTGGAGAACAGGTTAAAGTGCTGACAGGGGAAATTAACAATGTAACAAGGAATGTTTGAGGATAGGTGTTGACATTTCAGCTGATTAAGAATGAAATTCAGCCTTAGTTTGGCTCAATGGATAGAGCGATGGCCTGAGGACTGAAAGGTCCTGGGTTCGATTCCAGTCAAGGGCACATGCTCAGGTTGTGGCCTCGATCCCCAGTAGGGGGTGTGCAGGAGGCAGCTGATCAATTATTCTCTCTCATCATTGATGTTTCTATCTCACCCTCTCCTTTCCTGTCTGAAATCAATAAAAATATATTAAAAAAAAGAATGACATTCACAGATAATGAAGAATAGGGATAGGTAGGTAAATTTGAGTTAAGTGTTACATCACGGTGTAAAAAATGTGATACTAATAGCTCAAGAGATAATTATAAACCAGTCTTATTCATGAACACAGATATGAAATATGTAAACAAAATAAGCAAATTCAATTCACAATGCTTATAGATAACTCAGTGTATATTTTTCAAAAGTGCAAAATTAGCTTAGGATTTTAAAATAACATAGATGTAAAGCAATTTCTGCAGAAATCATAAGAGGTTTCATTTGTGAAAGTATAAAAGCTGATCTTAATTTTTATATGGAAGGCCAGAAGTCCAAGGAAAGCCCAAGTACCTCTAAAGAACAAATTGGATGAATATGTCAGTAAAAGGCAGGCTACATTAAGTATAAAGCTGTACTAGTTATGTAAGTACAGTATAACTATTGGACAGCTAAGAACTAATTTATACATAGATGGCAACTTAATCTATGTCAGTATTATAGATTATTAGGGAGGATGGGCTTTTTAATGAACAGTGCTGTGATAACTAATTATCCAGAGCAGGAAAAAGAATGGAATTAACTTCTAACTCCCATGGTATTTAAAAAGAGGTTCCACCGCCAAAACTGGTTTGGCTCAGTGGATAGAGCGTCGGCCTGCGGACTGAAGGGTCCCGGGTTCGATTCCGGTCAAGGGCATGTACCTTGGTTGTGGGCACATCCCCAGTGGGAGGTGTGCAGGAGGCAGCTGATCGATGTTTCTCTCTCATCGATGTTTCTAGC
This sequence comes from Plecotus auritus, assembly GCF_963455305.1. NCBI lineage: Eukaryota > Metazoa > Chordata > Mammalia > Chiroptera > Vespertilionidae > Plecotus > Plecotus auritus. The sequence goes on from NC_137774.1 coordinate 44,211,745, forward strand.
TCTCTATCCCTCTCCCTTCCTCTCTGTAAAATATCAATAAAATATATTAAAAAAATAAAAAGAGGTTCCACCATTAAAATATATCTTTAAATCACTTATGTCAATGATAATATATTGTCATTATATAATAATTTTATGACAAATGGAGAAGGCAAATTTTCAGAGGAAAGAAAACATTACATGAATAGCTATTTGATTTCTCTAAGGGAGTTGGTTTCAAGTTAAAGATCGTTCTATTAAGGAAACTGGAAGTAAGGACAATGCCTCATGCAGGTGAAATATTTCGGTAGGCAACTGCTATTATGGTACCTTTTCATATGGCTGTTTGTAACTTCCTTTTTTAAAAATCAATATTGCCAGCAGTTTATCAGTTATACTGATATTCTGAGAGAACCAATTTTTGGCTTTTTTATTTCTCTCAACTGTGTCTTTGTTTTCAATCTGTTATTTTGTGTTTTAATATTCACAATTTCTTCCCCCTACCCTTATTGGGATTTTTCTTTTGTTCTTTTTCTAATTTTATAATTGGAAGTTTAATCTTTTAAAAGTGTGACCTCACTGTAAGAGAACGAGTGTGATAACTGAAAGGAGAATTGATGTGAGTAGAGGGACTTTTAAGATTAAGAAAATTAACAGCATGCTTTAGTGCTGATGAGAATGATCCAAGAGAGACAGAAAGATTGGTAATGCATAGAAAGAGTTAGTATGATGTCTTTGGGTAGGTGAGCGGTAATAAAGCCTAACTCACAAATTGAAGGCTTGGCCTATTTTATGATGGAGATATTTCATCTGTAAAAAAGGGAGATATGGCAGAATATATCAACACTCCTTTTGATGAGGAATGATGATAATACTATTAAGAATAGAGATCATAGAACTAAAATCTTCAAGGAATTAGGGGAACTGATTTAAGAATAAGTAGATAATTACCACAAGGTGAAATAGTACTTAGTATAAATTGATGAAGAGATTCAGAGTTGGTTACGTTTAAGGAGGAGGAGGAGGAAAGTATCTAGAATTGCCAGTGAGGAGCAAGGAGACCTGTCTTAGTCCATTCAGGTTACTATAACAACATATCACAGTCTGTATGGCTTATAAGCCAGCAAATTTATTTCTCCTGGTTCTGGAGGCTGCAAGTCTAAGATCAGGATGTTGGCATAGTCAGGTGGGGGTACTCTTCCAGGTTGCAGACTCATTGTATCCTCACATGGCAAAGGGACAGGTAAACTCTCTAAGGCCTTTTATAAAGGCACTAATCCCATTCATGAAGATTCTACCCTCATGGCCTAAGCATCTCCCAAAAGCCCAACTCCTAATTGCATCATGTTGAGCATTAGAATTTCAACATATGAATTGAGAGGGTGAAGGTGGACATTAACATTTAGCCTATAACAACATTTAATCTGCCAGGGACACAATGTTAAAATTTCAAGCCTGAAGGAAGAGAATTGATGGGATTGTGGAAAGGAGTGGACAGAAACTCTTAAGAGATTGGAGTGCAGAAAAATTGGACTCCTTGAAATAAGTGATATAAACAGGGATACACAGTGTGGAAATATTAGTCTCAATAACCCAAAGGCAGATTATGATGATAATGTTTGGAGGGTTTAGGGAAGAAAGATGAAGTCTCATTTCTGGGACTCTCACTTGAAGCCTGCTGACCCAGGCAAAGGGACAGTCTACTCCAGAGCCTTGCACTTCTCTAAATCGACTGCTGCCCAAAGAAACTGGGCAGAAGGGCAAGCTTACTACAAGCACTATGGAGCCATGGAGGCCTGCAGAGGGGCAATATCAAGCACTCTGACAAAATGATTTATTGCCTTAATCAGAAAAAAATTAAAAATACAATTCTATAACTAGATGCTAAAAATTATTTTGTTGTAACTATAAAGCATCTAAGTAAAATTGAAATACTCTGTAGAAAAACTTCCTTCATATGACAAAACATATAAGAAATTAATTAAAAATCTTATATTGCCCTAGCCAATTTGGCTCAGTGGATAGAGTGTCAGCCTGCAGACTGAAGGATCCCGGGTTCAGTGATTCTCATTCATCATTGATGTTTCTATCTCTCTCTCCCTCTCCCTTCCTCTCTGAAATGAATAAAAATTTTATTTTAAAAAAACATTTTAAAAAAGAAAATTTGGTATTAACCAAAATCATTTTACTTAAAATCAGCACTAGGACAGAGATCGTTATTATCACCTCCATTATTCCACATTCTTTGGGAGAATCCAATTTGGACAATAAGAAAGGAAAATAAGTACTGTTCACTTAGAACAACAGGGGTTTAGGGGCACCAACCCCGTCACAGTTGTCTCCCCCAAAACTTAACTACCAATAGCCAACCGTTGACCAGAAGCCCATAACATAAACCATCAATTAACACACATTTGTACGTTATATGTATTATATACTATATCATTACAATAAAGTAATAAGAGAAAGAAATGATAAGAAAAATATAAGGAAGAGGAAATACATTTCAGCACTGCATTTATTTATTGTAAAGAAATTCACACATACGTGAACCTCCATGCATTTCAAGCCCATGTTGTTCAGGGGTCACATGTAGTTAGGTTTATGGAAACAACAAAAGAATCATAATTTGAGAATATAATAATATTACTAGAAAGTTCAAGAGACAATCAAAGATATCAGAACTAATAAGAGATATGATACAAAATACAACTAAATACTAAGATACTAAATAAACAGTTTAAAGCATAATTTTGCTTTTAGTTAGCAATACCAGTTAAAAATTTAAATGATTCCATGTTGTTAGTAACACATTATGAAATAAGAGTAAACTTAAGACAGAAACAAGTAATCTATAGAAAAACATATAACATTCTTTTGAAAGATATTTAAAAAGACCTTAATGAGTGGAGAAACCTTCATTTCTGGATGGGAAGAATTAATTTGGGGAGACACTATCCCATAGACATGAAAAACATGGGCCCTAGAGTCACACCATTTGGGCTTAAATCCAAATATATTGTATTGCCAACAATAAAAGATGGGGGTGTATTCACTCCCCTTACTTTTCACACCAGGATGCAAAATGTCAAGATACAAATCAACACACAAAAGTCAGTTGTATTTTTTTACATTAGTAATGAATAATACACAAAGGAAATTATCAATTTCATTTAGAATAGCATTAAAAATATAAAAAAATAGTTTGTAGGGATAAATTTAACCATGGGACAAAACGCTTGTATAATTAAACCTATAAAACATCAATGAACAAAATTTAAAAAGACCTAAATAAATGGAAAGATGCCCTATATTCATGAATTGGAAGCTTGACTATTTTAAAGATGACAATACTACTCAAAGCAATGTACAGATTCAATACAATTCTATCAAAATCCCAATGACTTTTTCTGTAGAAACACAAAACCCACCTTCAAATTCACATGGAATTTCAAGGGACCCTGAATGGGCAAAACATCTTCAAAAACAAAGGTAGAGGATTCACACTTTCCCATTTCAAAATTTCCTATAAAACTATAGTGATTAAAAGAGTGTGTTACTGGCATGAGGATAGATATAGACCAATGGAATAGAATATGGAGCTCAGAAATAAATCCTCATGTATATAGTCAATTGATTTTTTTGAAGATTCAAACCCAAAAGAATGCTTATTCATTTTTAACTGTATTTTTGTTGTCAACACTATTACAGATGTCCCCACCCCCCACCCTTTGATTTTTTTATCAAGGGTTTCAAGACTGTTCAATGGGTAAAGGACAGTTCTTTCCACAAATGACAATGATAAGGAAACTGTATATCCATATGCAAGAGAATAAAGATGGACCCTTACATTATACCATATAAAAAATTAACTCTAAATGGATCAAAGACCTACATTTAATAGCTAAAACTATAAAATTCTTAGAAGAAAACCTAAGAGGAAATTTTTGTACCTTAGATTTGGCAATTTTTAAAAAATATATAATGCACAAGAAACAAAAGGAAAATCAGATAAATTGGACTACATTACAATTGCAAACTTTTGTGCATTAAAGGACACTATTAAGAGAGTAAAAGACAACCCATATAATGAGAGTAAACACTTGCAACTCATATATCGGATAAGAGATTAATATTAAGAATATATAAAGTACTCACACAACTCAACAACAACAAAATAACATAATTTAAAAATGGAAATTTAACTTGAATAGACATTTCTCCAAAGAAGACATCCAAATGACCAACAAGGACATGAAAATATACTCAATTATAGAAATGAAAATCAAAACCACAGTGAGATTTCTTATACCCACTTGGATGGTCAACGTTTTAAAATAAAAAACAGATATAAGTGTTGATGAGAATGTGGAGAAATTGAAACCTTTGTACATGCTGGTGGGAATGTAAGATGGTACAGCTGCTGAGGAAAACAGTTTGGCAATTCCTCAAAAAGTTATACATAGAATTACCATATGATCTAGCAAGTCCACACCTAGGTATATACCCAAAGAATTAAAATTATGAACTCTAACAGATAATTGTACAACAATGTTCACAGCAACATTATTCATAATAGAAAAAAAATAAAACAACCCACCTGTCCATAAACAGATGAGTGGCTAAACAAAATGTGGTATATACATACAATGGAATATTATTCAGCCATAAAAAGGAAGTTCTGATACATGCTATAACATGAATGAACCTTGAGAACATTATGCTAAGTGAAATAAGACAGATAAAGAAGGACAAATATTACATGATTCCACTTATATGATGTACAATAGGCAAATTCATAAAGACAGGAAGTAGAAGAGAGGTTACCACAGGCTAGGAGAAGGAGGAATGGAGACTTACTGCTTAATGGGTATAAAGTTTCTATTTGCACAATGAAAAAGTTCTGAAAATGTATAGTGATAATGATTACACAGCATTTATCTATGACCCACAGTTTCCCATAAATACTTGAGGCAATTTAAATAAGGTCAATATAACACAGTCAATAAGTTAGAACCCAATATGTATGAGCCATCAGAATTCACCATTTGATGCCATCAACCTTTTAACTCTCCAGACCCTGTCTCACCAATCAGGAGGTGTGGAGTTTCAGCTCAGAACTTGTCTTCTCATGTGGATAGTAAGAGAGTCTCAAAGATAAGCTATGGTCTACTAACGTGTACTTCCAAAATCTGAATTGGTCACTTAGAAGTTTGAAGGATTCAGACAGTTTTGTTTTATTCTCTCATTCTGTAAAAAAGTAAAGCTTGCTAGATACTTGCTTCATTTACTGACTTCATTGTTTTGTTAATTCTCACCCAAGGATATTTTTCCATTGATTTTTAGAGAGAGTGGAAGGGAGGAGGAGAGACAGAGAGAGAGAGAAACATCCACATGAGAGAGACATCAATTGGTTGCCTCCCACATGCACCCCAACCAGGGTTGGGGATACAGCCTGCAACCCAGGTAAGTGCCCTTGACCAGAATCAAACCAGGGACCCTTCAGTCCACAGGCCAGTGCACTATACACTGAGCCAAACTGGCTAGGGCCTGGCTTCATTTTTAAATGTTTTATGTGTATCCTTATTGTTTCTTCATTTCCTACATTAATTTCTGTTATCTGCTTACTCCTACTGTTAGAGAGTGGGAATTTTTGAGCATGCTTACTACTACCATTCCAGAGAGGCCGTGGACTATGCCCCAGATAGAGTTGTCAGTGCTGACATCAGGCCAGGCCTTGAAATATGGTCTCATGGCCCCTTCCCAGCACATAGGCCTTCTTTCATAGAACATTGTCAGCTTTCTGAAAAACAGGATGACCCTGTGAATAACATGGTCGTCAATGGCATGACTCTGACGTTGCTTGGGAAAAACTGTTTTGTCTTAAATTGCCTGCTCTACAAAAACAGGATGTGGTTAATGTGCTTAAAAGTGGTCCTGCACAAAGGGTCGGGGCTGCTCTCTGGATTCCCTGCATGGAGAAAGGCAGAGCAGTCGCCGGCTGGCTGGCTGGCTGGCCGGCTGGCTAATAAAGGCTCCCTAATTTTAATTTGGTTTGGACTCCAGTGGTCGTTCACTCGCGTTCCCTCCACAACACTACTCTGTTTAAGTTGTACTTTTTTCTAATTTTAATAAAATTGAATACTGAAACCATTAATTGAGGTGGCATTCAGCTTCAAATAAGAATGACTCTAGTAGGTGAGTTGTTTATTTTTCTTATGTAACATAACTGCAGTGAGCTGTCCAAGGCTGATGTCCTTGCTCCTTCCATCTTTCAGATCTGTTGTCCTTTTGTCTTCATGACTACAAATGGCTTCTGTATCTCCAGGCATCACATCCATATTCCATGTCACTCTCAGTGATTGAGCGTTGACCTATGAACCAGGAGATCACTATTCGATTCCTGATTGGGGCACATGCCTGGGTTGCAGGCTCGATCCCCAGTGTGGGGCGTGCAGGAGGCAACTGATCAATGATTCTTTCTCATTATTGATGTTTCTATTTCTCTATCCCTCTCCCTTCTTCTCTGAAATCAATAAAAATATATTTTAAAGAACAGAACAAGTTGGAGGGTCCACACTTGGTGAATACAAAAACTGTTATAAAACCACAATAATCTAAACAGTGTGGTATACTAAAATAAACACAGACATATAGACCAATGGAGCAGAACACATAGCTCAGAAAGAAACCTTTCCATATGTAGTCAAATGATTTTCAACAAAGGCACGAAGACCATTCAGTGGGGGAAATGGCAGTCTTTTCAACAAATGGTGCTGGATAGGAAAACTGGGTACCCACAGGTAAAGGAATGAAGTTGGACCCTACCATACTCCATACACTAACTTGACTCAAAATAAATCAATACAAAAATGCAAGAGCTAAAACAACAAAATACTTAGAAGTAAACATATGGGGAGACTTTGTATCATTGGATTTAGCAGTTATTTCTTGGATATGATACTAAAAGCACAGGCAACAAAATTAAAAACATTGGGCTACATCAAAATTTTAAAATTTGTACATCAAAAGTACATAGAATGGGAGAAAATATGTGCAAGTCATATATCTAATAAAGTGTTAATACCCAATTTATAAAGAGAACTCCTAAAATACAATAAGTCAACTAAAATAATAAAACCTCAAGAACAACAAAAACAAACAACCTGATTTTAAATTAACAAAGGATTTTAATAGATATTTTTTCCAAGAAGGTATACAAATGGCCGACAAACTTATGAGAAGATACTCAACATTACAAATCTTTAGGAAAATACAAATCAAAACCACAATGAGATGTCATCTCACACCCATTAGGATGGCTACTACCAATACAACAGAAAATAACAAGTGCTGTCAAGGATGTGGAGAAACTGAAATCCCTGTGCACTGCTGCTGGAAACATAAAATGGTGCAGCCACAGTGGAAAACAGTGTGGATCCTCAAAAAATTAAAGATAGAATTAGCATTTATGATTTAGTAATCCCACTTCTGGTATGTAGCCAAAAGGATTGAAAGCATCTAGTGTCCATTTACAATAGCGTAAAGGTGAAAGCAATCCAGTGTCCATCAGTAGCTGAATGGATAAACAAAATGTGACATACGCATATGACAGAATATTATTCACCTTTAAAAGGAAGCAAATTCAGACACGTGGTATAACATGGCTTAACTTGAGGACATTTGGCTAAGAAAAATCAGCCAGCCGCAGAGGATACTGCATGTTTCCATTTATATAAAGTAACTAGAGTTGTCAGATTTATGGAGATAGAAAATACAATAGTGGTTGGTGGGATCTGGTAGGAGGAGGAAATTGTTTTTTTGTTTGATGGTGTCAGAGACAGCAAGAGCACTGCACAGCACTGCTGTTCTAAGTCCATGTAGTCTTCTAAATTCTTCCCAACTATGCCAGAGTAGGTTCCTTCTCGAACCCTACTCGCTACACTAACTGTTGAGTCTGAGCCCCTCTGTCTAGGGCCTGCACCATCTTGGACACTGGGTCTTAGATGGAGAAGTCATGAGAAGTTGTAGGTGTATAAGAATGAATCTTTACTGCAGAAGCCAGTGGCCATTGGCCATCAGATAAAACATTTCTTCATAACAGTGTCCCAATCAGGCAGCCGTACACTGGCTGATAAATACAGCTTTCCCACAAAGCAGCAGCACCTCTAATAGCCCCTGTATCTACAGCTATTTTCTGAGCAGCCACACGCTGTGTCTAGATGCACATTGTAGTGGTATCTGAGCTCTCTGGCTCAGCAGCTTCTCCTGTCTCCCCTACCCAGCACAATGGTTGGTTAACATAGTAGCTATATCTGTGCTCTCTATGGGCTCTTAGCCTTACATCGTACCAGCTCTCAACTCTGTTTGAGCTCTCTAGCCTTTTCCCCTAGCCCACTAGCTGGTTAACAACATGTATATTACTACTTAGACAAAAGAGGCCTCTAGCCAACAATGACATCAATCATTTGGATTATAGAAGGGCACAGCGACCATGAGATTGTTGTGCTTGCTTATGGATCTAGCCTTGAACATTTGATTAAGATTCCCATGTTCAGAGTAGCCTTGGCAATTCAGCACACTAACAACAAGGCCTCCACACTCTAATTAGCCTTGACTATCCGGAGACTCTGGTGTGGTTCCAACAAATGGGTACAGAGTTTCAGTTACAGAAAATGAAAAAAAACTCTAGAGAAGTATGGGCCCACCAATGTCCATATACTTAATGCCACTAAACTGTAAACTAAACAATAGTTAAAATTGTAAATTTTATGTTATGTTTATTTTACCACAAAGGAAAAAGCAAAAATTTAAGTACTTTATAAAACAAAAAAAAATTAAGTCAAATAATAACTTAGACTGACCCACAACAATGCAACACATTAAATGATGAAATGGTAAAAAAAAAAAATCAATGAAAACAAAACCAGAAAAAGTATATTTGTAATAACTCAGAAATAAAATTCTGCACGTATGGTGTAATTTGGTGTCATTACAATGAATCAGTATCATACTGACTCCTATATACAACATTCAGATTTTAGAATTTTGAATCAGGTTTATCTTTGCCAATTATAAAAAAATCTACCATCTTTTGGTATTTATTTTAAAAACATATGAAACAGGATAAAAGTGCAGACCTTATGGAATATAACAGCATCAGAGCAATTTATTTCGTGATTGTAGGTTGGGTGGTACAGGGACATACTGTATAATCTCATGCAATGCTTCTAGGATTGATTAGTCAAGGATAGTAAATAAAACAGGTCTTGATTTGGTGAGACTGAAGGAGATGTGGGTTTGTGGGCATGCACTTCCTCTGCTCCCTGAACCCCAGGGGATCCAAATGAAACAGAAGAATGGCCAAAAGTCAACAAACTACAATAGGAACTTCTGCCAACAATGCAGCTAAAAGACAAAAAGTCAAGAAATCACACGCTTTGACAACCATGATCACTGAGAAAAAAATCGGGATTTAAGAATCAACAGGCCGTAAAGAAGCATTAGGGGAAGGTTCAATAGAAAACTAAGGCCAGAAGCCAGCACCCATAGGGTCGAATAGAGAATGGGTGGTTACTATATGAATCAGTGGGTGCTAATGACACTTTCTGGGATGATCCACCTGCATTGTGGGTGCCTTTGAGGACATCACGTCATCTCTTTGAACTTGAATATCTTCATTTACTTAAAATGGTACAGCAATAACTACCTCAGTAAGTTTTTTCAAAGATTAAATAAAAGATGTTTTATATTTTTGTCCCACCAGAAAAGTGAACTTAGCCATTTTTTCTTTGAGAGTATTGGTGGTGCTTATATCATATGATTGACAGAATCACTTTCTACTTCATTCTACAACTCCTGGGAAAGTGATGATGGCAAAGAATTGACCCTGTTAATGGTCTCCCAAACTCTCTGCCTTTGCTTTATGCTGCTTAAACAATAAATGATCCAATAATTTTAATTCTTCTATAAAATAAAATGGGAAGAATTTTTGCTTTCCAATAATATTTGAAATAGAAATGGGAAAAAGGGGAGCAACGTGAGAGTGACCAGAAATAAAAAAAAAGGAGAGCAGAATGAGAGACCTGAGCCACATGGTGTGTGTGTATCGGTGGGTGTGTGTGTGTGTTAGCAGAAGAACTGGGAATAAAGACAGCAGAGGGAAAGCCTGTTATCAGGAATAGCCATAAAACATTTAACAATATAAATGCCTTACCGTAAGTGTCATTGTCCCGGCTGTATTAGGTATTGAAATAATCATTCACTCTATTATGCCAACATTTAGAAAACTTCTGTTGTGTGACTACATGAGCAACAACATCCTGTGAAAGATAGCTTATAAGTTTGGGAAATCAGGACAGAGCAGAGACCAGCACCAGTAGGCAAGTAATGAGTTAGGTTGAGAAAATAATGAGGGAAAGATATTAGAACAATAGCTAATGAATCAGTGAAGGGAGTAAGATAAAAAACAAACAAACCCATGGACACAGACAGCAATATGGTGATTACCAGAGGGAATGCTGAAGAGCGGGAGCGGGCGGAGGGGGGGGGGCGGGCGAGGGAGGTGGAAGAGAGTAAACACAGGATAAATGCTGATGGAAGAAGATGAAATTTTGGACGGTGAATGCACAGTGCAATGTGCAGATGATGTATGACAGAACTGTACATTTGAAACCTATATAATTTTATTGACCAATGTAACCCCAACAAATTCAATAAAAGTGAACTAATGAAAATAATTATAAATAGAGCTTGGAACTATAAGCAGAGACTCTTACCCTAAATTAGGTAGTTTTTGCCCCCTTGGTAGCCTCAGAGGGCTCCATTCTCATTTGGAACTTAACCTTGCCTGTCCAAGATGGAAAGAGAAATCTGAGCAGGTCAGTGAGGCAGTTCTGGCTCAGCACTCAGACTGTGAATTCCTGCCTCAATCTCTCATACTTCTCACTGCATTCTAGCCCCTCCTTTCACTATAACATCAATGTGACCTCATATTTGTCTTGCTTGAAATTCATTTATTATTTATAGTTGTAGGAATTTTTGTGTGATTTTTATCATTCACAGCATTATGTTCAAATATCCTGCTGACTGGAAAGATTTGTAGTGAAAAGCAACAATCAATCCCTAGCCAACTCCCAAACATAAGATCAATGTTATTTATGGCTCATGTGTTACAATTGTTTCCGAAGTCACTTGTATTTCATCTGTTACGTCTCATTTTCTCTTTTCATTTCTTGCCATGTTTATGGTGATGAAACAAGATTGTTTATCTCCCCAAATGTATATTGATGTTTATTTTCTGATGGTTTAACATGTTTCTTTATTCCCTGTATTTCCTACATGCTGGTAGTTATATCTATAGATTGGATGAGAAACACTAACAGTTTTATATTTCAAGGTGGCTTCTTAGTTGGTGCAAAATATTTCTACCAGAGGCACATAATCATTGGCAATGTCTGTTTTTGTGCATTTATCCACAGAACCATTTCTTAGATGTGTTATTTTATTAGGGTTTGCAAACTGTTGGTATTCTAACTCCATCATTCCTGTGTCATTTATTAGTTGGAATGTACTTAGAAGTAAAATATTGCATAAAGATGTCTGGATTAGAAGTTGACAAGAATGTGGAATTGGAATTGGCTTAAGGTCAGTCTCTTGCTGAGTCTGCAAGTATAAGGTTTAAGGGACATAGCAAAGATCAGGCATAGAGGTCTGGGGGAGTGAAGTAGGTGTGGTTCCATGTTGAGTCCTTTTTCTGGTGGAGGCGTGCTAGAAGTTCAGTGGTCACAGTACTCATGCAGAGTGAAGACCCACCAGAGCAGAGAGCCTGGAATAATAGGCTTGCTGCTTAGCATTAGATCCATGAAAAGGTGTGGGTCATGCTTTATCAAAACTTAGGAGTTCAAGAAACCAAGATGGCGGCATAGGTAAGCACCTAAACTTCTGCCTCGCACAACAATTTCAAAACTACAACTAAAAGACAGAACGGACACCATCCAGAACCACAGGAAAGCTGGCTGACTGGAAATTCTACAACTAGAAGGAAAGAGAAAAGCTCACAGAGAATTGGAGGAACAGCAAAGGGTCTTTGTGCGCGCAGAGAGGAAGGGCGGCTGAGAGCCTGGCTGACTTTCTCTGGCAGGAGGGGGAAAGAAGCCCCCGACTACACTGAACCCCAGTTCAGGGTGAAACCCCGTGGACTCAGGCTCATACAGGGGGAGTCTGGACTGTCAGGTAGAGAGAAAGGCACACGGACACTTGGAGACCCGGGGGAGACCTGGGGGAGGCGCGCGAGCCAGTGTGAACAAAGGCTGCGGAGGTTGCCACAGGCTTTCCCTAGCAGAAGGGAGTCAGAAGCTCCTGACTGCACTGAGCCCCAGTTCTGACTGCACTGAACTCCAGTTCCAGGCGAGCCCCTGGGGACCCACGCTCTTGCAGGGGGAATCTGGACTCTCGGGCGGAGATTCGGGAGCCGGGGAAGGCAGAAGTCTGGAGGCACGCGCACAAGGGCAAGGTTGACGGGAAGCCAAGACTGTCTGCTCCGCCCTGAGACTCCACCCCATCCAAGCTGAGCACAGAGGCTTTTGCAATTTGGCAAGTCTAATCCTATAAGGGTCTCCAGTACCGAACTTCTTCCAGCATAGACACAGCTGATCCTCACAGCCAACTGGCCTGGAGGTCAATTCCTCCCAGTGATACCAAAAACAATCAAAACTTAACTACAACAAGGCTTTACACACAGTCCACAAAGGGGTGCACCAAGAGTATCCACCTCAGGTTAACTGGGGAAGCCGACCCACTGGGCCATATAGGAAACCTAGCACACAAGGATACCCTACCAACTAAGAGAAGCAGTGAAAATGCGGCGACAAAGAAACAGATCACAAACGAAAGAAATGGAGGAAAACAAACAACTGGATATAGAATTCAAAACCACGGTTATAAGGCTTTTCAAGAATATCCTAGAAAAGGCCGATAAATATAACGAGACCCTCGAAGATATGAAAAAGGACCAACTAGAAATTAAACATACACTGACTGAAATAAAAAATATTATACAGAGACCCAACAACAGACTAGAGGAACACAAGAATCAAGTCAAAGAATTGAAATACAAAGAAGCAAAAAACACTCAACCGAAAAAGCAAAAAGAAAAAAAAATCCAAAAAGTTGAAGATAGTGTAAGAAGCCTCTGGGACAACATCAAGCGTACCAGCATCCAAATTATGGGGGTGCCAGAAGAAGAGAGAGAACAAGATATTGAAAACCTATTTGAAGAAATAATGACTGAAAACTTCCCCCACCTGGTGAAAGAAATAGACTTACAAGTCCAGGAAGCTCACAGAACCCCAAACAAAAGGAATCCAAAGAGGACCACACCAAGATACATCATAATTAAAATGCCAAGAGCAAAAGACAAAGAGAGAATATTAAAAGCAGCAAGAGAAAAACAGTCAATTACCTACAAGGGAGCACCCATACGATTGTCAGCTGATTTCTCAACAGAAACTATGCAGGCCAGACGGCAGTGGCAAGAAATTTTCAAAGTGATGAATAGCAAGAACCTACAACCAAGATTACTCTACCCAGCAAAGCTATCATTCAGAATTGAAGGGCAGATAAAGAGCTTCACAGATAAGAAAAAGCTAAAGGAGTTCATCACCACCAAACCAGTATTATATGAAATGCTGAAAGGTATTCTTAAAGAAGAGGAAGAAGAAAAAAGTAAAGATAAAAATTATGAACAACAAATACATATCTATCAACAAGTGAACCTAAAAATCAAGTGAATTAAAAACCTGAGGAACAGAATAAACTGGTGAATATAATAGAATCAGTGGCATAGAAAGGGAGTGGACTGATAATTCTCAGGGGGAAATGGGTATGGGGGGTTCAGGAAGAGACTGGACAAAAATCGTACACCTATGGATGAGGACAGTGGTGGGGAGGTAAGGGCAGAAGGTGGGGTGGGAACCGGGTGGAGGGGAGGTATGGGGGGAAAAAGGAGAAACAATTGTAATAATCTGAATAAATATTTATTTTAAAAAAAAACTTAGGAGTTCACCATCTTAATGTGTACAGAACTTTCTTCTGGCCACATCTATTACTTCCTTTTTTCTATGTATTTCCTCTTCATCACACTTAAAGTAAGTTTAATTGTGCAAACCACACCTTGGTGAGTAACTCGGGTTTTATTTTCTTTCATTATGAAGCTTTAGATGGGGTTAAGCAGTTAAAACACTTCATTCTATTGAAATTGGCGATCTGCAGTGGACCCTGAGTGCCCCTAGGTCTTCCTGCTGGGTATGTCAGAAATGCAAAGCCCTGACAGCTCATTACTATTTGTCAAGGTTGATTCAGCAGCAGGGGGACCATGAAAATGAGGTAATATCCTGTAGACAGTGAATGGACATGGATCTGCTTACCACAGAGTGGCAAGTTCCCCAAACTCATGGTCCTCTCCTATAACGCAGTCCACTGTGTTTGCTGCCACTCACTTCTGCCCACCTGCATCACACTCGCTTTACATGGTAGGGCATGAGGAGCTGATGTGAATATGAATTGTGGCTACTGCTTTGCTCTGACTAATAATATCCCTTTTGTTACTGAACTAGAAGTTTTGTGTCTTCTGCTACCATTCCTCAAATAGCAAGTAGTCAAATCTTACTGGTTTTTAAGTTGGGTAAAATCCCAGACCCTTCACTGTTCTTGAAAATTACATCCAACCTATTGGCAAAAAAAATTTTAAATTATAGCTTTCTATGCTGGTGGGGTTGCAAAGAAAAGGGCACTCTGGTACCAGCCTTTGGGAAGCAATTTGACAATAATATACATTGGTGTACACTTATTGGCAAATTCATTGATTTTATACATCAAATATGTGTGGACTTTACATATCAAGTATACCTCAAAATCATGGTTTAAAAGGGATAGCCAATATACAATTTATACAAGCATTTTACTGTGAAATCTCATTTCTGGGAATCTCTCCTATAAATATGAGGGTACATAAGGGTATATATAAAACAGTGTTCATTAAAGCACTCATCACAATTAATACTGAAAACCATCAAGAGGGTAATCCTTCAAGCTCGAGAAGAGAGCAGTTAGATCTCCATCTATTGATATGAAGATATTCTCATCACGAATTGTTAACTGTGGGAAGCAACTTCCAAGAAAATAAATGTATAGTGTGACCATTTTGGTGGAAGAAATGACATAAATCATATGAAACAATATGATTAACAAAAAGAAGTGGAGAAGCAGAAACAGTAGATATTGACATTGGTTGTCTGTCTAGGATGGGGGTGTGGATAGAAAACATCCTTGATGTCTGTTCTAGGATTATGGAGATTGCTGCCTCAGGGAGAAGAGTAATACATTAGCTACTCTGGGTGCATGGGCCCTGAAAGGCTTATTACAGGAAATACTCTAACTTACCCTTGACCTCTGAAGTTTCGCAAGAAGGGCTTTCTCTAGCCCACAATGGCAATCCCAGTGCCTCTTTGGCACACAGACCTGGTAAGTGAATAGAAAGTGAGTACAGTTGCCCAGAGGCACCAGGCACTGCAAGAAAGAAAAGGGATGGCACCCAGGACCCCTTCAGAAAATGCTATTTAGTAGTACAACCGGGCGGGGGGGAGGTGTTGTGGTTGGGGGGCATGAGAGCCTAGGAAGAAAACTGGTGGAATCTCCCTCCCCTTCTCCCTCTCTTCCTGCACCCAGGCTCAGCCCCTCATCTTCCCCTAAGCCCCATTCTCAGCACTTTGCTGAGAGGAGCAGCTGCTTTCCCCCACCCTCTGGGCTAATCCAGGTTCTGGTTTGTCTGGGGTGGGGCCCAATCCTGTAGTGGGCTGGGACACCCAGTCCTGCTTTATTAAGCCCTGGACTTGTCCTGAGGCAGCAGGACCAAGCCTGGCCGCGGAATCTTTGGTACCAGTAACGGGACCTCTGCCATCCAGGAGAGCCCACCTGCTGCCATGGGCCGCTACCGCATCCAAGTGGCCACTGGGGCCTGGCTCTTCTCGGGGTCTTTCAACCGCGTGCAGCTGTGGCTGGTCGGGGAGCGTGGGGAGGCAGAGCTGGAGCTGCAGCTGCGGCCATCACGGGGACAGGTGGGCAGGAGAAGCTGGGACTCAGAACCTGGTGGGGCTAGGCTTGCCTCATAGGGCGGGCGGGACACAGGAAGCTTGCAGCCAGTGAGGTAGTATCCATGCTGGCTGGGACTTCCAGTGAGAAGGGGTAACTGCGCCTGGATAGGTGAGAGGGTCAGAGCCAGGGCCACTAGGGGCTCAATCCCTTTCTTTCTTCCCCCTCCACTCAGCCTCAACTCCTTTCCCAAGTGACCCCAAGCCAGTGTCATTATGGGATCTGTGTTCAAAGCAGGAGGGTCCTCTGAGAACGCAGGCATGGGCGCAGTGCGAGCTCATTTAGTGCATGGATGTAGGTGATGATGCTCAGTGTTCAAGACACCACAGGCCTTGCCCGCGTCCTTAATCCTCCTGGTGCAATGGGGCATCTGAGACCCACCGCGCAGGTGTTGGGAGGAGGCAATGCTGTCCCTGGAGGGCTTGTCCCCTGACTCCACAAAGGACCCGCACCCTCAGTTAAACATGCTCTCCCGGGTCCCCGCTACTAAGTCTCACTGGTCCCCACAGGTGGAGGAGTTTGAACAGGACATTCCCCAGGACTTGGGGCCACTGCAGTTCGTGAAGTTGCGCAAACACCACTCCCTGGTGGACGACGCCTGGTTCTGCGACCGCATCACCGTGCAGGGCCCAGGAGCCTTCCAGGAGGCCACCTTCCCCTGCTACTGCTGGGTGCAGGGCGACGGCCTGCTGACCCTGCCCGAGGGCACTGGTGAGGGGCCACCTCAGGGAAGTGGGTACAGGACCTAAGGACTACTGGAGGTAACACTGAGGAAGGTCCTAGAGGGGTTGAAAAGTACATGCACAGCAGGTTAAAGATGGACAAGACAGGAAAGAGTGGAATGTGTGGTTGGGGGAAATGAGAGCCTAGAAAGAAAACTCTGGTGGAATTCCATACATAGAATGAAAAGGACTGGAAATGGTACTGGACAGGGAAATGAGTGATGTGTGTAGATCCCACCTCTCAAAAAGGTGATCACAGAGAATGGGAGGTGCAGCCATGCTGGAAAACAGAAGAGCCAAAGTAAAGGGGAAAGGAGATCTCCATGTGACTGGGAACAAGTTAGGGCAGGGACAGGTAAGGCTAGCACATGGGACCCCTGAGAGGAGGCAGGGAAGGAGAGCAACAAACAATAAGACATGAAGAGCTGGTTTGGCTGTGAAAACATGGAAGACAACTGGGAGGGCAGGGAGCACACTGACTGGGGTGGGGATGACTGAGGACAGCAAACAGAATCTGTCACCTTAGGAAATAAGTACAAGAGACAATTGAGGGAAATGACAGGTAAGACTGGAAACCTGAACTAAAATGTCTTTGAGGCACAAGTAAGTATAGGTACCGATGAGGGCAGGATTAAGCCAGGTTGCCAACTATAAACTATGTGAAGTTGAGGATATGTGAGGTGAAGCCAGGTAAATGTTACAATATGGATACACTACTTGGTTTGGCACACATAGAATACCTTATCCCAGGGAACAGGTGACAGTGGAAGTAGGCTGAGGTCAGAGGATGTAAGTGTACCTAACTTGAAATATGTCATTTTGGAGAACAGCTTAAGGTGTGGACAGGGAAGGACCAGAACAGGGGAAATTAACAAAGGAATGTTTGATAATATATGATAGATGTTGACATTTCAGCTGATTAAGAATGAAATTCATAGATAATGAAGAAGAGATAGATAGATAGATAGATAGATGATAGATAGATAGATAGAAAGATAGATAGATAGATAGATAGATTAGAGTTAAGTGTTACATTAGGGTGTCAAAAAATGGGATTTTCCTCTCAGGACAAATATGAGATCAGACATTGGTAAAATGAAGAAAAGGGAAGTGGGTGAAAATGAATGATTAGTAAATTACTAGTAAGTAGGGAGACAGAGCCAGAAAAAAATGGCAAAAGAGTATGGTGCCATGCAACTAAGAAACAGGAGATTGGAAGAAGCCAGGGCATAGCATGAGATTGGAGAAAGCACTGAAGTCAATTGCCTTAATGTCTCCCCAGCCCGCCTGGCAGGAAACAATACCTGGGATGTGTTCCAGAAGCACCGAGAACAGGAACTGGAGGAAAGACGGCAAATCTACTGGTGACCACCCTATTACAAGCCTCCCAATTGTAACCCCTTCCCTGACAAATTCCTCCATCACTGACTTCTATCCCCTTCATTAACCTTTGTCCCCATCTGCTAGCTGGGCTACCTGGAAGGAAGGGTTACCCTTGACAATAGCTGCAGACAGTAAGGATGATCTACCAGCAAATACAAGATTCCACGAGAAGAAGAGGCTGGACTATGAGTGGTCAGCAATTGCAGGGTGAGGAAATGGTCAGAGTGAAGTGGGGCTGGTGGATCCAGAAACAGGTGGGATTTGATAAATTGATGGTTTCATCCTTGATGTCTGTTCTAGGATTATGGAGATTGCCATCAAACATGTTTATGCCCTCCTGAGATCCTGGAACAGCCTAGAAGATTTTGATGAATTATTCTGGGGACAAAAGACAGCCCTGGCTGGTCAGTGGTTTCCCCAGGTCTCCATAACACCTTGATGGTCCTGTTAATGAGGTGTCATACTCCAAAGTCCCCAAAATTGCTTGCCAAAAAAAAAAAACAACACAAAAACTTATGCATGGGGATCTCACAGATGTCTCAGGCATGAAAATATGTGTGCTGGGTATGGAGGAGCCATGTAACTAAATCCCTGGGTTAGAGTCTGGGGAAGAGAGAAATCGAGTTGTGGTGAATATCCTCCTCCTAACCTCCACTCTGACCCCACAGAGAAGGTTCAAAAGTGCTGGCAGGATGATGAGCTTTTTGGCTACCAGTTCCTCAGTGGTGCCAACCCCATGCTGTTGAGACGCTCCACCTCTCTGCCCTCCCGGCTGGTAATGCCCTCAGGGATGGGGGACCTTCAGGCCCAGTTGGAGAAAGAGCTCCAGGTACACCCCCAGCCCTTTATTGTCTTCTTCTTGTCTGTGTGAGGAGTCAAGTGGTGAAGGGGAAGGACCAAAGGTGAGTCAGGGAAGGGAGGCTATGATGAGCCACTGTCCTTGGATACAGAGTCCTCTGCTAGAAATCCTATAGGAGATAAAGTATGTAGGGGAAAGCATCAAGGCTTGATACAGCCAATAAAGCAGACCATTAGAAGATATTAGGGAAAGGAACTTGGGCAACTTGACAAGGAAAGAGTTGGCATACCTGTGGTACACAATCAACTGGCATACCCACTGCCAAAACTACCTCTGACACCGGTAAGCTGCATGTCTCTAGGGAAGATTCCTTTCATGGGGTCTTAGCCCTCCCTGTAAACTGAGAGACCTTGAACCTGATGCTCTAGTGCTTCCTTTACTTCTGCCACTGGGACTCTGGTACT
The DNA here is from genome assembly GCF_963455305.1 of Plecotus auritus. Classification (NCBI taxonomy): domain Eukaryota; kingdom Metazoa; phylum Chordata; class Mammalia; order Chiroptera; family Vespertilionidae; genus Plecotus; species Plecotus auritus. The sequence continues at coordinate 44,231,241 of NC_137774.1, forward strand.
GATGTAGGATAATGGCAAGAAAAGAGAGTGAATGTCTTTACGTTTCTGCCCCTTTGCGTTGGCCATGTGGAAGTATGCTTTCAACTAACCATGGATATGGTCCTCTGTTCCTCAGAACGGTTCCCTGTTTGAGGCTGACTTCATCCTACTGGATGGAATTCCAGCCAATGTGATCCAAGGAGAGAAGCAGTACCTAGCTGCCCCCCTTGTCATGCTGAAGATGGAACCCAGTGGGAAGCTGCTGCCCATGGTCATCCAGGTGAGGTGATAATGGTATCCTCCTCTTAACACTACTCTGTGTTCATCCCCAACTTCTGCCAAGGGACAAAGACAGCTGGCTCTTGTCACCTACACCTGCCTCAGTCAGGGAGACCTGTCCTCATCTCCAGTCTCTCATTTCAACCTTGAAACCTGCTCAATACTCACCCAAAATTGCCTTTTTAAGACTCATAATGGTCTCTGTTGGTACTCACCCTAAGGCTAAGGTCAATCTCTTTCTGACCTTAGAATCTGTGGAATATTCCTCTTTCTTAGATGTCTTTATTCCCTTGGTTTTAATAAGTTTTAATTTTTACTGTTCTCTTCAATCAATTGATGAGAACTGTCAGGTATTTCACACGTCCAGCTTCTCCTTCCTATTCTACCATCCTAACTTACACCCTCATCAGGTTTCTCTCAGTCATACTGGACACCTCCTTCCAATTTCTCTGGCTTTGAACCTGGCCAGTAAGGCACTCACGCTTCCCCACAGGTAGTGTGAGGATGAGTGGAATGGTCCTCATTCCTCCTACTAGATTATAACCCTCTGGGAGATAACAATCTCCAGTCACCAGTGTTTCCCCCAGAATACTAAGCATGGCATCTAACCTGTGATAAGGTTAATGAATGCTTAATTTATCTTCATTGCAGATCGAGCCTCCCAATCCCAGCAACCCCACCCCATCACTGTTCCTGCCCTCAGATCCTCCACTGGCCTGGCTCCTGGCAAAGACCTGGGTCCGAAGTTCAGATTTCCATCTACATGAGCTCCACTATCACATTCTGAACACTCACCTACTGTCTGAGGTCTTCGCTGTGGCCACCATGAGGTGCCTCCCAGGACTGCACCCTGTCTTCAAGGTACATCCTCTACCTTCCATGTCCCATCTCTCTCACATCCCAGAGACAGGAAACACAAACTAATTCTCCCAGATTTAAAAAGCCTAAACCATCTAGTTGGGAACATGTTAACAATTTTTCTTCTAATTGAGCAAGTGTCCATTTTATTATAACAAAAGATCTTTATAGGAATGTGTAACTAGAGAAGAAGAGATCGTTGTTTCAGGACCTCGAGCCTTGTGGCTTTATTTCTAATGTTTAAATTATCTTTATTTTGAGATTATCATAGATTTTCATGCAGTTTTAAAAATAATACAAAGAGATGCCATCTATTGTACTAAGTCAAGTCACTTATTTAGCATTTATTATAAGGCAGCTCTGACATTCTCCAGCATAGTCCATTGTAGAGTAGGATTATAATTTTATTTTTAAAAAAAAACAGTATCTAGAAATAGACTTTGAAATAAAGAAAGAAAGCAATAAACACTATATTTTTATGGAGAATATTCCACTACAACTTGGAAATAATTAAGTAGAAGACCAAATGAATAAAAGAGCAGCCCCATACGTTATTTATCCTGCCCAATGAGAGGTGTGTGGCATGGTAGTTAGATCAACGGAAAGGAAAATGCAAAGACCTTGTGATGAGAGGAAATAGTAGTTGCAGCATGCCTGGGTGCAAGATTGGAGAGAAAGCTCAGAGGTCTGAGCTGCTGCAATAACTGGGAGCCCCCTGGTAGACAGAGTTGTACTGATCTAGAAATACTGTGATTTTATAAAACAATGAGCCTAGAATCTATTGCTAGTTAGAAGGCAGCAAAAATAGCCATGTGCTTGCAAAAAAATGTTTTTGAAATCTTTATGGCACTTCACATATAGTAACAGGAGGAAAAATGATACAGGCTTATGAATAGGAGCAATTGTCAGAAACAATGCAATAAAAAAATCCAGTTTGTAGGTGAAAGATGAGATGTTCAGTTTTAGGTACATGGAGTTTGAAGTGGTAGCAATATATGTCAGTACATGCTAGGTAGAACATCTGAATTGTGCTTCCTCCAGGAGACCCCACCTTCATCTCCAAACTTGTCCATTGGAAGTGATGACCCCTTAGGGTTCTAGAGCAGTGGTTCTCAACCTTTTTAATGCCGCGACCCTTTAATACAGTTCCTCATGTTGTGGTGACCCCAACCATAAAATTATTTTCGTTGCTACTTCATAACTGTAATTTTGCTACTGTTATGAATCGTAATGTAAATATCTGTGTTTTCTGATGGTCTTAGGCGACCCTGCTAGCGGTTCTCAACCTGTGGTCGCAACCCACAGGTTGAGAACCGCTGCTATAGAGCCTGAGACCATCGAGAAACACAGATATTTACATTACGATTCATTAACAGTAGCAAAATTACAGTTATGAAGTAGCAACAAAAATAATTTTATGGTTGGGGTCACCACAACATGAGGAACTGTATTAAAGGGTCACGGCATTAAAAAGGTTGAGAACCACCGTTCTAGAGTAACATAGACATGGTAGACACTAACAGAATTCATTGATCTTGGATTTGATTGACTTTATAATGCTTTTGCAGCACCATCTTCTGTGTATCTTAGTGGTTGAACCCACTTTTACTCTTCTAATTCCCCTTTTCACAGCCCCCTCTACATGTGTCTCCTCTCACCACAACAACTTCTTCCCATGGCTGGCCACCCAGGAGGGCTAAGCCTGCCCATTTCATCTATTTACCTGTGCCAGCTCTGCATTTAGGCTGCTGGGATATGAATCCTGGCCTCAGTTCTTACCAGATGTGTTCTCAGTGTTCTTATCTCTAAATGGGGGTAATAGGAGCTGCATCATGGAGTTAATGAGGAATAACAGAACAGCAGCATTAAACAGGCTAAATGCTACAAAAATTGGTAGTTCTTGCTATTATGATTAGTTCTTTGTTTTCTGATCTACTCTTGATGTAGACCTTGGGCTTTCTGTGAAATTCAGCATCTTTTTTAATCTTTCTGAAGTTTCAGACCAATATGAGTTGCCTTGATATGTTGATACCAAAGATATCAGTTGGGTCCTTTCTTCTCTGCAGCATCACTAACTCACATAAATAATAATAATGTCTGAATCGTCCATCTCAGGATGAAAACAAAATTGTTTAACACAAAGCAAATGCACATGAGGATCAGATGGCTTATTTATAATGACCAAGGGAAAGCAGGAGAAATTAACAGTGCCTAATTGGTGGTTGAAGGAGGTTTGACAACAGCCCCTTGGCTGATAAAGAAGATAGATCAATATGGTTCCTTTAATTCTGTCTGAAAGTACCCTACCCACGCAATCCCTAATTCTGAAATTTTAAAAAATGTGAGTAAAACAACTAGAGGTTAAAGGAGCAGCTTTGAAAATTAATAGAAAGGCAAGTTTAAACTGTAGGGATGTGTATGATAGAAAAAAATTATTTTAAAAAGTCAAAAATTAAAGGACTGATTCTCAAAGAACATCTATACTCAAGGTGGAAATAATAAAGGTAATGATAACAGCTACTATTCAAGGACATCTATGTGCTGGGCAATGTGCTGAACACTCTCATACATTATACACATAAGCATCACCACAGCACCCGTAATGAGACCATATTGTCATCCCCTGTAAAGAGATAAAGAGATGGGCGCTTAGAGGGTTTATTATCTTGTTCAAGTATGAAAGTTAGTGGTGAAGTGTAAATTAAAATCCTGGTCAGTCAGACTCCAAAGTTCAACTCACAGGGCAATAGGAAAACATGAGACTAAGAAATCAGAGAAGAATGAGACCAGCCTGCAAAGGCACTAGCAGGTAGACAAGCATCAAGAGGACAGAAAGTCTCCATGCTGACTGCCACTCCCTAATAAAGAAGGACCCAAGCATGTCGTACATAAACCACCCCCTTCAACCTTCTCCATCCAGCTCCTGATCCCACACACACGCTACACGCTGGACATCAACACCCGGGCACGAACTCAACTCATCTCAGATGGAGGTTTATTTGATAAGGTAAAAAGGTAATGGAGTGGCCACCTAATCATCCAAATCTGCATGACCTCCTGTCACTTTCAAGCTTCTAGTCCCCCTTGTATGAATGTCCTGACCCTTAAATCCAGGAGCCTTGTCCCTTTATGCCAATGTCATTGAATCCACTTTATATACTATGCTACGTTCTCCAGCTCTGTTTCTCCCCTCAAGACCTCTCATGTCTATTGGCACAGGCAGGAAGCACAGGTGGAGGGGGGCATGTGCAGTTGATCTGTCGGGCCATGACTCAGCTGACCTACCGATCTCTCTGTCCTCCTGATGATCTGGCTGACCGGGGCCTCCTGGGAATCCCAAGTGCCCTCTATGCCCATGATGCTTTACGACTCTGGGAGATCATTGCTCGGTGGGTGAGAGGGGGAGCTGAGTAAAAAGGGGTCATTAGGAATAATGAAAATGGGGTTTGGCCTGAGGTCAGCATGGGACAAAAGGAACATGAAAGAAGAAGGTCCAGACAGGAGAAGCAGAGGACTCAATCCTGGGAATGATGAGAAAGAATAAGACAGTGGATGGGGTCTGAAAATGGGGAGATTGAAATAGCCAGTGTAAGTAGGCAGAATTGTGTGGGTGGGTAAAACCAAGGGATTTGGTAGAATCAGGGATTTTATTATGGAGAGTGACTATCAACCATATATATGGAATTTTTAAATGAATGATCCACATTTTCTTCCTTTCTAAACTAGTGTGTAGAAAGAACTAAGGGATGTCCCAAAAGGCAAGCCTTGTCAGATCTGTCCCCAGATACAGTGAGAGTCAGATGGATAGACACCACAGAAAAGAAGTAGCAGTCTGAGGCTACAGCCTTCCACTCTTAAGGAGGTCAGCTCCCTTCTCCTCTGGGCAGATACGTGGAGGGGATCATCCACCTCTTCTACCATGGGGATGACGTCGTGAGAGGGGATCCTGAGCTGCAGGCCTGGTGTCGGGAGATCACTGAGGTGGGGCTGTGCCAGGCCCAGGACCGAGGTAAGATCTCTCCCCAGAGAAGAGAACTCTTTGGACACTCTGAAAGAACCCCATCTCAGTCTTGCCCATCTGGGGACTTGACCCCAACCCCTCATCATGCCCATTCCTCCACACATAAAAATCTGAATCCCATTCCCATCTCCTAAGACCCAGGACAATTCTAGAAACTCAAGGATTGTCCTCCACAGAGACCTTCATGCTTTTTCATAGATCCCTTAACCTTCCAAGGGGACTAATAAGGCCAGAACTACAGCCAGTAAGGAATCTGCCCAGGCCCTGCCAGGCTCTCTCCTAATGACTGTCTATTTTCTTACTTAAGGATAGAAATGGGGAGATTATCCTCACCAAAGCACATGACAGCCCATCCTAGTTTTCCCTCCCTTTTCCTCCTTCCTTCTACTGTCCAGCACATAGAGAGGATCCAGACATCACGCACACCTGCCACAGCGCAAGGTCGTTTCTCGATGTAGTCTCAATACTGTATATATTTTGACTTAACCCAAACTCAGTGTCATGATCTTTGGAACTCAAGTTTCTTAGATAAAAGTGCCCTCCACACTGGTGAACTACCTTCAGGTCCCCTACCCCATTTTTTAATCTATAATAAAAAAAAATAGCCTTTGAGCACATCTCAGATTCATATTCCTCTCTCTAGTACACGTAGGCCAGCCGGGATTGTTTTGAATCATCCTTCCCCTTTCACACTTCACACCAATACCTTGAATCCCTTTGATTCCTTCCATGCAATAACTGTAGCGAACAGCTAAGAGCTATTACCTGTAACCAGGCCCTGGTAATGCACATATCAGTAAACCACACACCTACCACGGAGTGGAGTCTTACCTCAAAGTATCTGGGGCTGTATCTTCCCCATTCACCCAATGGCACTTCGTCGACCAAAATTTATGTAGTACATCTCAGTTCTGTCTCTCAAGCTCCACATGATCCAAAAGACCCTTTCATTCTCTCCTTCATGCTTCTCCCCATGAAATATCCACCTCAGAGCACTTGTAATGCTTATTTGACTGTGAGCTTTAACCACTTGCACCCACACTGTTCTCCCTCAGCTTTCATGGTTCTCATTGTGCCATTATTCTCTCATCACCCTCATTAAAGGCAGAGTGTTAAGATTTTCTCTTCCCAGACCTATGACTTGAGAAAGCCATTTAATCTCTTTGACTTTTAATATACTTTCTCTGAAGTGAATATAATTCTTGTCCCAAATGAAATAATAAATGTGAAAAGTTGAAACATGTGTAAAGCAATCGATGTAAAATGATTGTGATCATATGCCCCACTCCAAAAAATTACCTCCCCAATATAGTCAGCAAATATAAGAGGTGAGCAGGTCCTTAAACTTCCTGAGCAGCATCTCAACTGTAAATTGAGTGAATAGGACAGTGGGTTTGATGCTGTTCCAGTTCCAACATGAGTCTATTACTTCTCTTTTTTTCTACATTATAACCCAAATACTGGAAAATACTTTCTGGGAATAGGAGGGCAACCTCAGTGTTGTTTTTTGGTTGTTAATCCTCACTCCAGGATATTTTTCCATTAACTTTTAGGGAGAGTGGAAGGGAGGGAGAGAGAGAAACATTTATGTGAGAGAGACACATCGATTGGTTGACTCCCACATGTGCCCCGACCCAGGCGGAGATCAAGCCTGCATCCGAGGTCCATGACCTTGACTGAAATTGAACCTAGGACCATTCAGTCAACAGCTTGATGCTGTATCCACTGAACCAAACCAGCTAGCACAATCTCAGTATTCTTAATGACTTTTGAAGAGGGTAGAAATTTTATTAAAATAAAACAAATATGGAGCAAAGTTAACGTTATAAATTATTAGCCTACAACTTGAACTTTTAGTAAGGTGACATACCTATATAATTAGCACAAAGAACAAAAACCATTATTACCAGCTCCCCAGAAAGCCCCTTGTGCTATTCCAGTCCTTCCCCATCCAAAAGTAACCACTTCATATTGCACAGGTTAATTTTACCTGTTTGAACTTCACACAAATGAAAATACAAACATGCACTCACTAATGTCTCAAAAAATGTTTCAAATTTACCCGTGCTGTGGTGACATGCAGCATGTAGTTCATTGTTCTCATTGTATATTATTCTTTTTTCTTTTTTAAAAATATTGTAATTTAATATTTTTATTGTTTAAAGTATTACATATGTTTCCTTTATCCCTGATTGACTCCCTCCCTGCTACTCCCCCCCCCCAAAACAACTCCCCACCGCCCCAGTGTCTGTGTCCATTGGTTATGCTAATATGCATGCATGTAAGTCCTTTGGTTGATTTCTTACCCTCTCCCCTTCTCTCTGAAGTTGGACTGTCAGTTCAGTGTTTCTTAGTTTCTGGATCTATTTTTGTTCATCAGTTTATGTTGTTCATTATATCCCACATATGAGTGAGATCATGTGATAGTTATCTTTTTTCAACTGGCTTATTTCACTTAGTATAATGCTCTCCAGGTCCATCCACACTGTTGCAAATGGTAAAAGTTCCTTCTTTTTTATAGCAGCACTAGGGGCCCAGTGCACAAAATTCGTGCACTTGGTGGGGGAGGGGGTCCCTCAGCCCGGCCTGGAGCCCTTGAGGGATGTCCGACTGCCACAGAAGTGAGAGAGGCTCCCACCACCACTGCTGCACTCACCAGCCATGAGCCCAGCTTCTGGCTGAGCTGCACTCCTGCTGTGGGAGCGCACTGACCACCAGGGGGCAGCTCCTGCATTGAGAATCCAGTCCCTGGTGGTCAGTGCGCATCATAGCAACTGGTCGACCAGTCAACTGTCTGCCCTTTAGTGGTCAGTGCACATCATAGCATGCGGTTGAGCAGCCTTAGCATATCATTAGCGTATTACGCTTTGGTTGAATGATCGACCGGACACTTAGCATATTAGGCTTTTATTATATAGGATAGTATTCCATTCTGAAGATGTACCACAGTTTTTTAATCCACTCATCTGTTGATGGGCACTTAGGCTGTTTCCAAATCTTAGCTATTGTAAATTGTGCTGCTATGAACATAGGGGTGCATATGTCCTTTCTGATTGGTGTTTCTGGTTTCTTGGGATATATTCCCAGAAGTGAGATTACTGGGTTGAATGGGAGTTCCATTTTTAGTTTTTTGAGGAATCTCCATACTTTTTCCCACAGTAGCTACACCAGTCTGCATTCCCAGCAGCAGTGCATGAGGGTTCCTCTTCTCCACATCCTCTCCAGCACTTGTCATTTGTTGATTTGTTGATGATAGCCATTCTGACAGGTGTGAGATGGTACCTCACTGTTGTTTTGATTTACACCTCATGGATGATTAGTGACTTTGAGCATGTTGTCATATGTCTCTTGGTCTTGTGGATGTTCTCTTTCAAAAAGTGTCTATTTTTGCCCATTTTTTGATTGGATTGTTTATCTTCCTATTGTTAAGTTGTATGAGTTCCCTGTAAATTTTGGAGATTAAACCCTTCTCTGAGATAGCATTGGTAAATATGTTCTCTCATGCAGTGGGCTTTCTTGTTGGTTCATTGATGGTTTCCTTTGCTGTGCAGAAGCTTTTTATTTTGATGTAGTCCCATTTGTTTATTTTTTCCTTAGTTTCCATTGCTCTAGGAGCTGTATGGTTAAAGATATTGCTGCAACATATGTCTGATATTTTGCTGCCTATGGAGCCTTCTAAGATTTTTATGGTTTCCTGTCTTACATTTAAGTCCTTTAACCATTTTGAATTTATTTTTGTGTATGGTGTAAGTTGGTGATCTAGTTTCATTTTTTGTATGTATCTGACCAATTTTCCCAGCACCATTTATTGAAGAGACTGTCTTGACTCCATTGTATGCTCTTGCCTTCTTTGTCAAATATTAATTGAGCATAATGGCTTGGATCAATTTCTGGGTTCTCTGTTCTGTTCCATTGGTCTATATGTCTGTTCTTGTACCAGTACCAGACAGTTTTGAGAACAGTGGCTTTGTAAATAGCTTGATATCTGGTATTGTGATCCCTCCAACTTAGTTCTTCTCTCTTGGAACTGCTGTGGTTATTCGGGGTCTTTTTTTTTTTTTATTCCAGATGAATTTTTGGAGAGTTTGTTCTAGGTCTGTGAAATATGCTGTTAGTATTTTAATGGGGATTGCATGGAATCTATAAATTGCTTGGGTAGTATGGCCATTTAAATGATGTTGATTCTACCAATCCTTGAACACGGTATGTTCTGCCATTTGTTTATGTCTTCCTCTATCTCTTTTTTCAATGTCCTGTAGTTTTCTGAGTATAGGTTGTTTACATCCTTAGTTAAGTTTATTCCTAAATATCTTAATTTTTTGGTGCAATGGTAAATGGGATTTTTTTTTAGTTTCTCTTTCTGTGAGTTCATTATTGGTGTATAAAAAAGCCATAGATTTCTGGGTGTTAATTTTGTATCCTGCTACATTGCCGAATTCATTTAGTAAGTCTAGAAGTTTTTTGATGGAGTTTTTAGGGTTTTCTATGTACAGTATCATGTCATCTGTGAATAAGGACAGTTTTACTTCTTCTTTTCCAATTTGGATGCCTTTTATTTCTTCTTCTTGTCTAATTGCTATGGCTAGCACTTCCACTACTATGTTGAACAGGAGTGGTGAAAGTGGGCATCCCCCTCTTGTTCCTGTTCTTAGGGGAAATGGTTTTAGTTTTTGCCCATTGAGTATGATGTTGGCTGTAGGTTTGTCATATAAGGCTTTTATTATGTTGAGGTATGATCCCTATATTCCCACTTTGCTGAGAGTTTTTATCAAGAAAGGGTGTTGGATTTTGTCAAATGCTTTTTCTACATCAATTAATATGATTATGTCATTTATGTCTCTCAATTTGTTTATGTGATGTATCACATTTATTGACTTGCAGATATTGTACCATCCTTGCATCCCCAGAATGAATCCCACTTGGTCATGGTGTGTGATCTTTCTAATGTACTGCTGGATCCGATTTGCTAGAATTTTGCTGAGGATTTTAGCATCTATATTCATCAGGGATATTGGCCTATAGTTCTTTTTTTTTGTGTGGTGTCTTTATTTGGTTTTGGAATTAGGGTAATGCTGGCTTCATAGAAAGAGCTTTGAAGTGTGCCTTCCTCTTGAATTTTTTGGAATAGTCTGAGGAGGATATGTTTTAATTCTTTGAATGTTTGGTAAAACTCCCCTGTAAAGCTCTTTGGACCAGGGCTTTTGTTTGCTGGAAGATTTTTGATTACTGCTTCAATTTCATTGGTAGTTATGGGCCTATTCAGGTTTTTATATTCTTCCTGATTGAGTTTTGGAAGCTTGTATTTTTCTAAGAATATGTCCATTTTGTCTGGGCTGTCCAGTTTGTTGGAGCAGAGTTGTTCAGTAGTAAATTTTTACAATTCTTTGTATTCCTATGGGGTCTTTGTATTCCTATGGGGTCTTTGTATTCCTCTTCTTTCATTTCTGATTTTGTTTATTTGGGTCCTCTCTCTTTGTTTCTTAGTGAACCTGGCTAGAGATTCATCAATCTTGTTTGTCCTTTCAAAGAACCAGCTCTTGGTTTTATTGATCATTTGTATTGTTGTTTTGTTTTTATTTTTGTGGCGTTTTTTTGTTTTTTGGGGCGTTTTTTTTGTTTGTTTGTTTGTTTTGTTTTGTTTTTGTCTCTCTGTCATTTATTTCTATTCTGATCTTTATTATTTCCTTCCTTCTCCTTACTCTGGCCTTTTCTTATTGCTCTCTTTCTAATTCTTTAAGTTGCAAGGTTAAATATTTATTACCATTTTTTCTTGTTTTTTGAGGTAGGCCTATAAAGCTATAAACTTCCCTTTCAGGACTGCTTTCACTGTGTCCCATAGATTTTGGATTGTTGTGTTTTCATTGTTGTTTGTTACCAGAATGCTTTTTATTTCTTCTTTGCTTGCTTTGGTAACCCAGTCATTATTTAGTATCATGCTATTTAGGCTCCAAGTGTTTGATTTTTTTTCATTGTTTTTATTGTAGTTGATTTCTAATTTTATGCCATTGTGATTTGAGAAGATGCTTGATATGATTTCTATCTTCTTAAATTTGAAGAAACTTTGCCTGTGTCCCAATATGTGGTCTATATTTGAAAATGTCCCATGTGCACTTGAGAAGAATGTGTATTCTGTAGCTCTGGGATGAAATGTTCTAAATATGTCAATTAATTTCTTCTGATCTAGTGAGTCATTTAGGACTGATATTTCTTTGCTCATTTTTTATTTAGAGAATTTATCCAGTGGTGTCAATGGGGTATTAAAGTCCCCTAAAATGACTGTATTGCTGTCAATCTCTCTCTTAATATGTTCCAGGAGTTTTTTGTTTTGTTTGATTTGGTTTGGGGGTTGTTTTGTTGTTGTTGTTGTTGTTGTTTTTGTTAGTTTGTTTTTTTGGTATTTGGTTGTTCCTAGATTGGGTGCATATATGTTTACCAGAGTTATATCCTCTTGCTGAATTGCTCCCTTTAGTATTATGAAGTGGCCTTCCTTATCTCTTGTTATGGCTTTCACTTTGAGGTCTATTTTGTCATATATAAATATTGCTACCTCAGGTTTTTGGGTGTTTTTGTTGTGTTTTGTTTGTTTTTTTTTCATTTCCATTTGCCTGAGAAATTTTTTTCCATCCCTTAACTGTCAATCTTTGTGAGTCCCTTGTTCTGAGGTGGGTCTCTTGTAGAAAGTAGATATATGGTTCATGTTTTCTAATTCATTCAGCTACACCATGTCTTTTGATTGTAACATTTAATCCATTTATGTTTAAGGTTATTATTGATAGGTACTCATTTGTCACCATTTTTATTCTTTACTAGAAGCCCGGTGCATGAAATTCGTGCACGGGGGGGTGAAGTTTGTCCCTCAGTCCAGCCTGCACCCTCTCCAATCTGGGACCCCTTGAGGGATGTCCAACCACCCTGCTGGCTCCAAACCACTCACCTGCCTCTGCCTGATTGCCCCTAACTGCTTCTGCCTGCCAGCCTGATCACCCCCTAACCACTCCCCTGCCAGCCTGATCGACGCCTAACTGCTCCCCGGCTGGCCCAATTTCCCCTAACTGCCCTCCCCTGCTGGCCCGGTCACCCCTAACTGCCCTCCCTGCTGGCCTGATTGCCCACAACTGCCCTCCCCTGCAGGCTTGGGTCGCTCCTAACTGCCCTCCCTTGCTGGCCTGGTCTGCCCCAACTGCCCTGCTCTGCCAGCCTGGTCACCCCCAACTGCCCTCCTCTGCTGACCTGGTCACCCTTAACTGCCCCCAACTGCCCTTCCCTGCAGGCCATCTTGTGGCAGCCATCTTGTGTCCACATGGGGGCAGCCATCTATGACCACATGGGGGTAGCCATCTTGTGTCTTGGAGTGATGGTCAATTTGCATATTACTCTTTTATTAGATAGGATACCTGTGTTCCTTCTTCCCTTCCTATTTCTTCTTTTTACAGCAGTTCCTTTAGCATTTCTTACATTGCTGGCTTGGTGTAATAAACTCCCTTAGCCCTATTTTGTCTATGAAGCTCTTTATTTCACCTTCAATTTTGAATGATAGCCTTGCTGGGTATAGTATTCTTAGATTCAGTCCCCTGATTTGCATCACTTTGTATATTTCATTCCATTCCCTTCTGGCCTGATGTGTTTCTATTGAGAAATTTGTTGATAGTCTAATGCAGAGGTTGCCAACCTTTGAGATCTCATGGATCACCAGTGATCTGCGGACTGCCGGTTGGCAACCACTGGTCTAATGAGAGATCTCTTATAGGTAACTTTCTGTCTTTCTCCTGCAGCCTTTAAGATTCTTACTTTGTGTTGGTGTTTGCCAATTTAATTATGATGTGTCTTGGCGTTGGTCTTTTTAGGTTCATCTTGTTTGGAACTCTGTGAGCTTCTTGACTTGTGTGAGTTTTTTCTTCCCAATGTCAGGGAAATTTTCTGTCATTATTTCTTCAAACAGGTTTTCTATTCCTTGCTCAGTTTCCTCTCCTTCTGGCATCCCTATTATGTGGACGTTGTTTCGTTTTGTGTTGTCGCAAAGCTCCCTTAGGCTCTTGTCCTGCTTTTTAAGGTGTTTTTTTATTTCCAGTTGCTGCTCTGCTTGGGTGTTTTTTTCTACCTTGTCTTCTAGCTCGCTGATGTGATCCTCAGCTTCTTCTAGTCTACTGTTGATGCTTTCTATTGTGTTCTTTATTGCAGCTATGTCATTCTTCATTTCCTCCTGGTTCTTCTTCATTTCCTCTTGATTCTTACACATGTTTTTGAATTTGCCTTCCATCCTTTTCAGTGTCCATATGACCATTGCTGTAAATTCTTTCTTTGACAAATTGCTTGCCTCCATTTTTTTTACTTCCTTTTCCAGTGATTCCTCTTTTTCTTTCATATGGGGGCTGTTTCTTTGTCTCCCCATTTTTGCTCCTCTCAGGGTGTCTGGTTATGTGGCTCACTCTCTACCACATTGACCAAAAGATACAAAATACAACATGACAAGACACAACACAGAGGGAACAAAACACAAATGTATTCATGACACCGTATTCATGACACCGATAACCACAGTAAAGGTGACCACCAGAGAAAAGAGAATTAGGGGAGAGAAAGAGCACAAAAATGATATTGAGAAAAGGAAAAAAGTTAAGAGAGAAAAGAAAAGGAAGAAAGAAGAAGGGGAAAAAATATATGTATTATGGGGAGAAAACTCTGCAAAACAAACAAATAAACCAAAAAATGCAAACAATAAACACCCAGAGAAAAAGGGGGGAACTGAATCTGAAGAGGCAGAGCTTATTTTCAGAAAGTAAGGTAAAGGAATTGAATGAATGGGGGGATAGCTACGGTTCAGTATAGAGCAGGTAGAAAGAGAATGAGTAGATAAGAAGAAAAGTCAAAAACAAAATAAATAAATAAAATTTTCCCCTTTCTTTAATCTATCTATCTATATATTCACCTATTTTTGGAAAAGGAGAATAGAATAGAGAGCAAATTGGCTTGAGTTTGGTGAGTGAAACTAATTAAGCAATTAGGAGAAGAAGAACACAAGTGAGGAGAGGAAAAACAAAAGCATAAAAAAAATTGACTAGCTAAGAAAGAGAAAAGTGAATGGTGCATGAACTTGGAGCAGGGGAGAGGAAATTACATATATGAGTAAGCCAACTGAGACTACTATAATAGTAACCTGTCAATAAAGCAGACTAAAAAGATCAAAATTTAAGAAGGAGTAAAAAGAAAGGAGAGAGAAAAACTAAAGCAGGAACAGAAGAGAAACAGGACGAAAAAGGGAGAAGTGAGGAAGAAAAGGTTGGCAAAAAGGGAAAAGTGAGATAAAGTAAAATAATGATAAAAAATAAAAATAGAATGTAGAACACTAATCAAAAAAATAAAAGGTTAATAATAGAAAATAAAATAGAGAAAAAAACTTTTTTTTCTTAAGTAAAATAAAAAATTAAAAAGTGAAGTAGTGAAGTTTCAGCTGAGTTTTAATGTCCCATGGGGGCTGGATTAAGACCCCTCTCTACTGTTCTGTCTGGCACTTCTCAGTTTCCTGTTAGGTAGTCAGGACCATGTTGAAGTTCCCAGCGACCTACTGCTCCTCTGTGTCTGTCTTCAGAGGCTTGGATTTAGGCATGCAGGACCAATCTGCCCGCTTTGTTTGTCTCCCTGCTTTCAGTCGTATTTACACAAGTGTCTATTTCTGACACGGGCTCTAGGCAGCAGTGTTGCTGTGTTAGTTTCTGGGCCCACTAGGAGGGGCTAGCTCTTCTGGAGAAAAATGGCTGTTTAGGGTTGGAGGGACCGGGCTGTCCCAGAGCTGGATTCCTGATCGCCTCTCCCTGCTTTGCTCCCCAGCCTCCACCAAATACACCCACCTGCACCACAGCCTCAGTGAGTATTTGTAATTGAAAGATCCAATGTACTGGATTTAGCGAGTAAAAGCAAGGAAAATATAAAGACAGAGCAACCATGCCACTGCGCAATTCTCTCCCCAACACTGCATGGCCAGTGCAGAACTTCAGGCTGTCTTTCTGGGCACAGCCTTCCATGGCTGTGGAGTTAGATCTAGAGTCCTCCACTGCCAGCAGCCCTTTGGACCCCCTTCCACAGTCAAATGTTACACGTGTTCCCTTGGGAGGCAGACTTGGTGTAGCACAGTTTCCTTCTGACCCTCTAGTCCCTGTGTTTATGCATTTTTCTCTCCAGCCCAGATCACTGATCCTACCATTCTCCAGGTGTCTTCTGTCCTTTCAGGCCATGGATTGTCTCACCAGCTGTGTGTAATTCAGCAATTCCAGGTGGATGCTATTCGATTTAGTTGTTTCTTCTAACTGCTCTGTGAGAAGGCACAGGACACATCTGCCTATTCAGCCACCATTTTGTCTCCCCCCAGACAAACTTTTTAGGAGCTCGCAGCCAGGTGGCTGGAGGCTCTGTGTTACTGGGTTCACAGCCAAGGCAGCAGGTCCCTGGCTGGTGTGGCTGTAGGGTCCCAGGTGGTGTCTGTGGGCTCCCCAGGTGGAGGTGAGACTGGGCTCCCCATCACAGCAGCTCTCCCCTTCAAGATGGCAAGGCCTCTGAGGCAGAGCCAGCCACCCTGGGAGAGATTGCAGTGGTGGGAGAGGCCACCCAGCTAGGGGAGCCTGGTCTACCAGCCCCCAAAAGTCCTGTGGAATATAATTGTCACACAAATATGTGCGCATGCACACACACACACACACACACACACACACACAAACATGCCCCACACGCCCATGCACTCCCCTTTCGCTCCCTCAGTCACTCACACTCTCTCTCTCACTGCAGTCCTCTCAACTGCCATCTTGGATCTCTAATCATATTATTCTATTTTGTGAATATGATAGACTTTATTTTTCCTTTCTCTCATTGATGGGTGTTTGGTTTGTTCTCATTTTGAGGCTATTAATGTCATTGCTGCTGTGAACAATGCCGTGTGTACAATTCTGTTGGGTGTGTATCTAGAAGTGAAATTGATGGTCATAGGATATGTGTATGTTCAGTTTTAGTGGTTTCTGACAGTTTTCCAATGTACTTGTATACATTTAACTCCATCCACAGAGTATGAGATATAGTCAGTATCTTCTCAAATATTTGAAAAAATACTTTGGTCACATTGTGAATGTGTTGTGTTTTCACATTTGAGTTTAACTTGTATTCTCCCAGTGACTAGTAGAACCGAGGAACTTGTCCTAGGTTTAGTAGCCACATGGATATCCTCCTTTGTGCAGAGCCTGTTAGTTTTTTGTGCCATTTTATTTTGGATTGTCTACCTCTCTCCTGTTACTTTTAACCACTTTTTGAACACTGGATAGTTGACCAACCAGCCTCTCAGCCCTGCCCACTCTCAAACTTATAACATACCTACAATGGACTGAGGGGGTTTATATAGACCATATCCATGGACCATCCCTTTATAACGTAACTACCATTATCTCTATTCTCAGAGTAAACTAAATAGCAGCTCAGAGAAGCTAAGCAGTTAGTCCAAAGTAATGCAGTTAGTCAGCAGCAAAGCAAGGACTGGTCTCTTGACTAAATTATTAACTATCCCCTTTACATCTCATATCTCCTTTTCCTGCCTTACTTATATATTTATCACTATCTAACAAACTGTGTGTAAATTTTTCTTAGTTATTCTGTTTATTATCCTTCTTTACTACCACAGTCTGTTTTGCCCACCAGCATATTCCTAGTGCCTATATAGTGTCTGGTACATACTAGTTCATGACTTTTTGAATGAATGAACACTAACTAGTTCTAATATATAGACATACCAAGATATCAGCATTTATATCCTTATCTCCTTTGGAACTGCAGTTTCTAAGCTTTGTTCTTTTCTCTAGGTTTCCCTGTGTCCTTCCAGTCTCGAGCTCAGCTCTGCCATTTCCTTACTATGTGCATCTTCACTTGTACTGCCCAGCATGCAGCAGTCAACACAGGCCAGGTATGGACAACTGGAAGTCTGAGTCTCTGAGAGAAAGCATCTGGTCTAGGGGATACTTGAAGGAGAGAGCTTGAGTATATGTAGTGAACCCCTTCCACATCCTGCATGGTTCAGGGTTCAGGTTCAGGGATTGGGCTCTGGAGGAGGCCGCATGCAAATGAAAGAGACTAGAAAATATAAATTTGGAAATATTGGGGGCCAGGCGGGAGCCCAACTCAAGGAGAAGGACTTCACCCTGCTCTGGCCTTGCTATCCCTTTTATTAAGACTATGGGATACACCCATAGCCTTTAGGCAGGCAATTCCAATAATAGCTCCATGATAGCCCATCAGCAAGGATTTACATAAGACTAAAAGGTGGATGTTGCTTTAGCTACCATTGTCTCAACTAAACAGTGGGTGGTTGGCTCTGACCTTTCAGAGCTTCAAGGTTGACCAGCCTTCTGGGTTCCTTGTCCACACCTCTCTGCTAGTGAGGGTAATGGGTGGCTTCCAACAAGTATAGGGTCCTGAATCAGAGTTTCTGAGTGACTCCAGATTCTTCCTCCCCCAGTTCGACTGGTTTGCCTGGGTCCCTAATGCCCCGTGCTCAATGCGGATGCCCCCACCCACCACCAAGGAAGATGTCACAATGGACACAGTGATGGGCTCACTACCTAATGTCTGGCAGACCAGTCTTCAAATGTTTCTCCCATCTCTCCTGAGCCAGCCGTCACCAGACATGGTGAGAGGGGACCTCTGGAATTCTGAGGGGACTGATGACTGACAAGGAGACTTTAGGGTGAGGGACTGGAGTTTGGGTTCCTTTTTCTTAGAACTAGAAGATGATTGATCCTTTCTTTCTGCTTCAGGTACCACTGGGGCATCACAAAGAAGAGTATTTCTCAGGTCCTGAGCCCAAGGCTGTTTTAAGGCAGTTTCAGACAGATCTGGACAACCTAGAAAGGGAAATTGTGGCCCGAAATGAGCAGTTAGAACTTCCCTATGAATACCTGAAGCCCAGTCTCATAGAGAGCAGTATCACTATCTGAGCCCAAATTGTTCACCCTTCAAATACTTGAGGCCCCCACCATGCTTAACATTTCCCCCTAATTTTTATTGTTTTCATGGGTCTGAATTGCTATGGCTCTATTTTCTCCTTTTGATTTCCCTACCTAAATATCTCACTAGTATGAGGCATTGTCCTAACTTCTAGTTTCCCTAATATAATTATCTTTACCTTGAAACTGACTCCCTCAGAAATCAACTATCTACTCATATAACATTTTCTTTTCCCTGGAAATTTTGTCTTCTCCATTTGTCATAAAGTCCTTATGTAATGATATTACATTATCACTGACATAAGTGATTTAAAAATTTGTTTTATAGGTAGAACTAATATTTTAATACAGTTGGATAAAAGTCAATTCAATTTCTTTTTTCTGCTCTGGATAATCAGATATCATAGCACTTTTCATTGAAAAGCCCATTCTTCCCATGACTCTATAAGCTGACATAAATCAAGTTTGCATCTATGAATGAGTCTAGTTCTCAGCTGTCCTGTAATTATACCATATTCACACAACTACTACAGCTTTATACTTAATGTAGCCTACCATTTGATGATCTTTTCATCTAATTTGTTCTTTAGAGGTCTTTGGCTTTCCTTGGACTTCTAGCCTTCCATAAAAATATTAGGATCAGCTTTTCTAATTCCAAAAATAACATCTCATAATTTTTATCAGAATTGCTTTGCATCTACATAATTTTTAAAATCTTAAGCCAATTTTGAATTTTTGAAAAATATACACTGTTACCTATAAGCATTGTGAATTGAATTTACTTATTTTGTTTACATATTTCACATTTATGTTCATAAATAAGATTGGGCTATAATTTTCTCTTCAGCTATCCTTGTCATTTTTTTGTTAAGGTTGTCATTTCCCCAAAGAGTAAGTAGGGTAGAATTCCTCATTTGGTGTCATTTGGGGAAATCTATATATATAAAAGCCAAGCGACTGGAACAACAGAACGACCAGTTGCTATGATGCGCACTGCGGTGGTCAACTGGCCTGATCAGGGCCCCAGTCAGCACCCCCACCCTGCTGTGGCTGCTCCCCCTGGCCAGCCCCACCCCCAGTTGCCCCTCCCACCCCAATCGGGGGTGGGGCCGGCTGGCCAACCTCCCGTGGCCTCCTTCCACCAGCCCTGCATCTGGTTGTGCCCCCCAACCCCGATTGGGGGCAGGGCCAGTGGCCAATCTCTGGCATCCCCTCCACCCCACTGGCCCAGCCCCAATCAGCCCCCATTGGGTTGGGCAGCCAGACCCCACGTGTGCACAAATTTGTGTACCGGGCCTCTAGTTTTACAATAAGATTTGAATTACCTTTTCCTAGAGTGTTTTATAGAATTTCACCTGTTGCCATTATCTAGGTATGGTGGCTTTTTTCCATGGTAAGATTTAAAAATACATATTAACATTCTTTAATAGTTATAGGGCTATTCAAGTTTTCTATTTCCTCCTCAGTTATATTTAGCTCTACCTTTTTCCTGATTTTTTTACATTTGATTAAATTTATTGTCATTTTATTTTTTCAATATTCTTTTATTAATTATCTGCAGCAACTGCTACTATGGTTCCTTTTCATTGCGACTATGGCTGTTTTTAACTTCCTTTTTTCTTGATCAGTCTTGCCATCAGTTATACTGATATTCTGAAAGAACCAATATTTGGCTTTTTTGTTTCTCTCAACTGTGTCTTTGTTTTTGAATGTGTTAGTTTATGGTTTTATAGTCACAATTTCTTCCCCCTATACTTGTTGGGATTTTTCTTTTGTTCTTTTTCTAATTTTATAAGTTAGATGCTTAATCTTTTAAAAGTGTGACTTCATTGTTAGAGAAAGAGTGTGATAACTGGAAAGAGAACTGAAGTGAGTAGAGGGACATTTAAGATTAGGAAAATTAACAGCATGCTTTAGTGCTGATGAGAATGACCTAAGAGAGACAGAAAGATTGGTAATTGCATAGGAAGAGTTAGAGATGTCTTTGAGAGATAAGGGGACCTAATTTACAAGTGGAAGGTTGGCCTATTTTATGATAGGGATATTTCATCTATAGAAAAGAGAGAGAGGGCAGCATATATCAACACTCTTTTTACTCATCAGGAATGATGATAATAGTCTTAGGAATAGAGTTCATGATCTAGAAATAAAATCTTCAAGGAGTGAAGGGAATTGATTTGAGAATAAGTAGATAATTACCACATGGTGAAATAGTAGTTGGTATAAATTGATGAAAAGATTCAGAACTGGTTATGTTTAAGAAGGAGAAAGAGGAAATGATCAAGAAGTGTCAGTGATGAACAAGGACTGTGGTATTTTGTTATAAAAACAAAGTATACAATCCTATAACTAGATGTTAAAAATTCATTTGTTAAAACTATGCATTCATTCCATATAAAGCATCTAAGTAAAATAGAAATATAGAAAAACTTCCTGTCTCAGTCTACTGGGATTACTATAAAAAAATACCACAGTCTGTAAGGCTTATAAACCACCAAATTTATTTCTCACAGTTCTGGAGACTGGAAATCAAAGATCAGGGTGCTAGCATAGTTAGGTCAGGGCACTCTTCCAGCTTACAGACTCGTTGTATCTTCACATGGCAAAGGCACAAGGAAGCTCCCTAAGGCCTTATTATAAAGGCACTAATCCCATTCATGAAGACTCTACCCTCAGGACATAAGAATCTCCCAAAGGCCCTGACTCATAATTTTATCACATTGGACATTAAGTTTTCAACATATGAATTGAGAGAGGAAAGACAAACATTAATATTTAGCCTATAACAACAATTAATCTGCCAGGGGACAACAATGTTAAAATTTCAACACTGGAGAAAGAGAATTGATGGGAATCATGGAAAGGGATGGACAGGAACTCCTGGAGATTAGAGTTCAGAAAATTGGACTCCTTGTAACAAATGATATAAACAGGGATACAGAGTGTGGAAATATTAATCTCAATAATACAAAGGCAGATTAAGATGATGAGGTTTTAGAATGTGAGGAAGAAAGATGTGGTCTCACTTCTCAGGCACTCACTTGAAGCCTGCTGACCCAGGCAAAGGGTCAGTCTTACTCCAGAGCCTTGCACTTCCCTAAATCGACTGCTGCCCAAAGAAACTGGGAAGAAGAGTAAACTTACTGCAAGCACTATGGAGCCATGGAGGCCTGCAGAGGGGCAATATCAAGCACTCTGCCAAAATGATTTATTGCCTTAATCAGAAAAAAATTAAAAATACAATTCTATAACTAGATGCTAAAAATTCTTTTTTCATAACTATGCATCCATCCCATATAAAGCATCTAAGAAAATAGAAATATATGAAAACTTCCTTAATATGACAAAATATGTAAGAAATGAATTGAAAATGTTATATTAACCAAAATCATTTCACTTAAAATCAATACTAGGGCAGAAAACACTATTCTCACCTTTATTATTTCACGTTTTTGGGAGAATCCAATCAGGACAATAAGAAAGAAAAAGAAGTACAGTTCACCTAGAACAACAGGGAGTTAAGGGCACCAACCCCCACCACAGCTGACCCCAAAAAAACTTAACTAACAAATAGCCTTTTGTTGACCAGAAACCTTACCAATAACATAAACAGTCAATTAACACATATTTTGTATGTTATATGTATTATATGCTATATTATTACAATAAAGTAAGAAGAGAAAGAAATGTTAAGAAAACAATAAGGAACAGAAATTATATTTCTGCACTGCCATGTATTTCTTGAAAACAATTCACATATAAGTAAATAGTTGAGCAGTTCAAAATCCATGTTGTTCAAGCTTCAATTGTAGAAGTTTAGGGAAACAAAATAATAATCATTTGAGAATTATGAGAAAGTTCAAGAGACTCAATAAAAGATATCAGAACTAATAAGAGACAGGATATAAAATAAATACTCAAAACAAGATACTAAATAGACATATTTTAAAAGAATAATTTTGCTTTTAGATAGCAATAACCAGTTAAAACTCGAAGTAAAAAAAAAAATGATTCTATGCTCTTAGTGACACATTATAAAACAAGAATAAATTTAATAAGACAGAAACAAGTCATCTATAGAAAAAATGTAAAATTATTTTGAAGGATATTAAACAAGACCTTAATGAGTGGAGAAACATTCATTTCTGGATGGGGAGAATTCATTTGGGGAGACACTATCCCATCATGAAAAGCATGGGCCCTAGAGTCACACATTTGGGCTCAAATCCAAGTAGAGTGTATTTCCAGCAATAAAAGATGGAGGTGTATTTACTTCCCTTTTCAGATCAGGCTGCAAAATAGCAGGATACAAAATCAACACACAAAAGTCAGTTGTATTGCTGTACATGAGTAACGAATAATATAAAGAGAAAACTAACAATCCCATTTAGAATAGCATCAAAAATTAAAAAATAGTATGTAGGGATAAATTTAGGCAAGGGGACAAAAGACTTGTATACTGAAAACTACCAAACATTACTGAACAAAAGTAATGACCTAAATAAATGGAAAGATATCCTGCATTCATGAATTAGAATGCTTAGTATTTTAAAGATGACAATACTGGAGAAGAAACCAAGATAGCAGCATAGCTGAACACCTAAACTGCTGCCTCACACAACAATTTCAAAACTACAGCTAAAAGACAGAACGGACATCATCCAAAACCACAGGAAAACTGGCTGAGTGGAAATTCTACAACTAGAAAGAAAGAGAGGGGCACACGGAGACTCAGAGGAGCTGCAAAAGGCTGAGGTATGTGCACGGAGAGGATGGGCAGCTGAGTGCCTGGCTGGCTTTCTCTAGCAGGAGGGAAATGGAAGCTTCTGACTGCACTGAACCCCAGTTCCAACTGCACTGAACCCCAGTTCTAGAAGAGACCCCGGGAACCCAGACTAATAAGGGGGAGACTGGACTGTTGGGAAAAGAGAGGAGCACATGGAAACTCAGGGGAGCCGCAAAAGGCAGAGGTCTGGAGGTGTGTGAGCGAGTGTGCACAGAGAGGACTGCAGTGATTACCAAGGGACACTGAGACCCAGGGGCCTCTTAGGGCAGGGCTGACAGAAAACCAAGGCTGTCTTCTCAGCCCTGAGACTCCGCCCAATCCAAGCTGAGCACAGAGGCTTTTGCAATTTTGCAAATCTTGTCTCATAAGGCTGTCTCCAGCACAGAAGTTCTCCTGGTGTAGACACAGCTGATCCTCACAGCCAATTGGCCTGGAGGTCAATTCCTCCCAGTGATACCAACAACAATCAAGACTAAACTACAACAAGGCTGTACACACAGTCCACAAAGGGGTGCACCAAGAGTGTCCACCTCAGGTAACTGGGGAGGCTGAGCCACTGGGCCCTAGAGGACACCTAGCACACAAAGCTACTCTACCAGCTCAGTGAAGCAACGAAAATGCAGAGACAAAGAAACAGATCACAAATGAAAGAATAGGAGGAAAGAAAACCACTGGATACAAAGTTCAAAACCACAGTTATAAGGTTTTTCAAGAATTTCCTAGGAAAGGCCAATAAATTTAGCAAGACCCTCAAGGACATGAAAAAGGACCAACTAGAAATTAAGCATACACTGACTGAAATAAAAAATATTATACAGAGATCTAACAGCAGACTAGAGGAACGCAAGAATCAAGTCAAAAATTTTAAATACAAAGAAGCAAAAAACACTCAACCAGAAAAGCAAAAGGAAAAAATAATGCAAAAATTTGAAGATAGTGTAAGGAGCCTCTGGGACAACTTCAAGCGTACCAACATCTGAATTAAGGGAGTGCCAGAAGAAGAGAGAGAGCAAGATATTGAAAACATATTTGAAGAAATAATGACCGAAAAATTCCCCTACCTGGTGAAAGAAATAGACTTACAAGTTCAGGAAGTGCACAGAACCCCAAACAAAAGGAATCCAAAGAGGACCACACCAAGACACATCATAATTAAAATGCCAAGAGCAAAAGACAAAGAGAGAATATTAAAAGCAGCAAGAGAAAAACAGCTAGTTACCTACAAGGGAGTACCCATATGATTGTCAGCTGATTTCTCAACAAAAACTATACAGGTCATACGGGAGTGGCAAGAAATATTCAGTGATGAATAGCAAGAACCTACAACCAAGATTACTCTACCCAGCAAAGCTATCATTCAGAATTGAAGGTCAGATAAAGAGCTTCACAGATAAGAAAAAGATAAGGAGTTCATCAACACCAAACCAGTATTATATGAAATGCTGAAAAATACTCTTTAAGAAGAGGAAGAAGAAGAAAAAGGTAAAGATAAAAATTATGAACAACAAATACATATCTATCAACAAGTGAATCTAAAAATCAAGTGAATAAAAAATCTGATGCACAGAATAAACTGGTGAATATAATAGAATCCGGGGCATAGAAAGGGAGTGGACTGACAATTCTTGGGGGGAAAGGGGTGTGGGGGGTATGGGAAGAGACTGGCCAAAAATCGTACACATATGGATGAGGACAGTGCGGGGGAGGTAAGGGCAGAGGGTGGGATGGGAACTGGGTGGAGGGGAGCTATGGGGTGGGGGAAGAGGAACAATTGTAATAAACAGAACAATAAAGATTTATTAAATTAAAATAAAGATAAAAATGACAATACTACACAAAGCAATGTACAGATTCAATACAATCCTATAAAATTCCCAATGACATTTTTTGTGGAAATAGAAAAAAAAAAATCCTAAAATTCATATGGAATTTCAAGGGACCTTGAATAGGCAAAACAGTCTCAAAAAACAATGAAGTTGAAGAACTTACACTTCCCCATTTCAAAACATCCTATAAACCACAGTGATCAAAACAGTGTGTTACTAGTGTGAGGATAGACATAGACAAATAGAATAGAATAGGGAGCTCAAAAATAAATCCTTACAGGTAAAGGGATGGAAAAAGTTTTTTCAGGCAAATGGAACTGAAAAAAAAAGCTGGGGTAGCAATACTTATATCTGACAAATTAGATCTCAAACTGAAGGACATAACAAGAGATAAGGAAGGCCACTTCATAATACTAAAGGGAGCAATCCAACAAGAAGAAATAACTCTGGTAAACATATATGCACCCAATACAGGAGCAACCAAATACATAAAAAAGACTCCTGGAGGATATCAAGGGAGAGATTGACAGCAATACAATCATAGTAGGAGACTTTAATACACCACTATCACCATTGGACAAATCCTCTAGACAAAAAATCAGTAAAGAAACATCAATCTTAAATGACTCACTAGACCAGATGGAATTAATTGACATCTTCAGAACATTTCACCCCAAAGCCACAGAATATACATTCTTCTCAAGTGCACATGGGTCATTTTCAAAGATAAACCATATGTTGGGACATAGGCAAAGTCTCTTCAAATTCAAGAAGATAGAAATCATATCAAACATCTTCTCAGACCACAGTGGCGTAAAACTGGAAATCAACTACAATAAAAACAACCCAGAGAAATCAAACACATGGAGGCTAAACAGCATGCTATTAAACAATGAATGGGTTACCAGAGAGATCGAGGAAGAAATAAAAAACATCATGGCAACAAATGACAATGAAAACACTACAATCCAAAATCTATGGGACACAGCAAAAGCAGTCTTGAGAGGGAAGTTCATAGCTCTACAAGCATACTGAAAAAAAAACAAGAAACAATGGTAATAAATTACCTAACTCTACAACTCAAAGAGTTAAAAAAAAAAGAGCAACAAGAAAAGCCTAGTGTAAGCAGAAGGAAGGAAATAATAAAGATCAGAGTGGAGATAAACGACATAGAGACCAAAGAAACAATACAAAAGATCAACAAAACCAAGAGCTGGTTCTTTGAAAGGATAAACAAGATTGATGAACCTCTAGCCAGGCTCACCAAGAAGCAAAGAGAGAGGACCCAAATAAACAAAATCAGAAATGAAAGAGGTGAAATAACAACAGATCCCGCCAAAATACAAAGGATTGTTAAAAAATACTATGAACAACTCTATTCCAACAAACTGGACAACCTGGAGGAAATGGACATATTCCTAGAAAAATATAACCTTCCAAAACTCAATCAGGAAGAATCTAAACAGCTCAACATGCCAGTAAGTATGGAAGAAATTGAAACAGTCATCAAAAAGCTTCTGACAAACAAAAGCCCGGGGCCAGACGGCTTCACAGGGGAGTTTTACTAAACATTCAAGGAAGAACTAAAACTTATCCTCCTCAGACTATTCCAAAAAAATTCAAGAGGAAGGAATACTTCCAAGCTCCTTCTATGAAGCTAGCATCACCCTAATACCAAAATTAGATAAAGACAACACAATGAAGGAGAATTACAGGCCAATATCCCTCATGAACGTAGATGCCAAAATCCTCAACAAAATTCTAGCAAATCGGATCCAGCAGTACATCAGAAAGATCATACACCATGACCAAGTAGGGTTTATCCCAGGAATGCTAGGATGGTACAATATCCGCAAATCAATAAATGTGATACATCACATAAACAAATTGAGAGATAAAAACCACATAGTCATATCAATTGATGCAGAAAAAGCATTTGACAAAATCCAACACCCTTTCTTGATAAAACCTCTCAACAAGGTGGGAATAGAAGGATCATACCTCAACATAATAAAAGCTATATATGATAAACCCACAGCTAACATCATACTAAATGGGCAAAAACTAAAACCATTTCCCCTAAGAATAGGAACAAGACAGGGATGCCCAGTCTCACCACTCCTGTTTGACATAGTACTGCAAGTATTAGCCATTGCAATTAGACAAGAAGAATAAAAGGCATCCAAATTGGAAAAGAAGAAGTAAAGCTGTCCTTATTTGCAGATGACATGATATTGTACATAAAAAACCCGAAAGACTCCATCAAAAAACTAACAGACTTAATAAATGAATTCGGCAATGTAGCAGGATACAAAATTAACACCAAGAAATCTATGGCATACCTATAAACCAATAGTGAACTTAAAGAAAGATAGACTAAAAAAGCAATCCCATTTACCATCGCACCAAAAAAATTAAGATACTTAGGAATAAACCTAACCAAGGAGGTAAAAGACCTATACGTGGAAAACTACAGGATACTGAAAAAAGAGGTAGAGGAAGATGTAAACATATGGAAGAACATACCATGTTCATGGATTGGTAGAATCAACATCATTAAAATGTCCATACTACCCAAAGCAATCTATAGATTCAATGCACTCCCCATTACAATATCAACGGCATATTTCACACACCTAGAAAAAACTCTCCAAAAATTCATCTGGAATTAAAAAAAAAGACCCCGAATACCACAGCAATCCTGAGAAAGAAGAATAAAGTAGGAGGGATCTCAATACCAGATTTCAAGCTGTATTACAAAGCCACTGTTCTCAAAACAGCCTGGTACTGGCACAAGAACAGACATATAGATCAATGGAATAGAATAGAGAATCCAGATATCGACCCAAACCACTATGCGCAATTAATATTTGACAAAGGAGGCATGAACATACAATGGAGTCAAGACAGTCTCTTCAATAAATGGTGTTGGGAAAATTGGACAGATACATGCAAAAAAATGAAACTGGATCACCAACTTACACCATACACAAAAATAAACTCAAAATGGATACAGGACTTAAGACGGGAAGCCATAAAAATACTAGAGGAATCCACAGGCAGCAAAATCTCAGACATATGCGAAAGAACTTCTTCACTGATACTGTCCCTAGGGCAATGGAAGCCAAAGAGAAAATAAACAAATGGGACTACATCAAAATAAAAAGCTTTTGCACAGCAAAAGAATCCATCAACAAAACAACAAGAAACCCCACTGTATGGGAGAACATATCTGCAAATGTTATCACTGATAAAAGTTTAATCTACAGGCAGCTTATACAACTTAATAAAAGGAAGATAAATGATCCAATAAAAAAATGGGCAATGGACCTAAATAGAATCTTTTCGAAAGAAGACAGAAGGAAGGCCAAGAGACACATGAAAACATGCTCAAAGTCACTTATTATCCGAGAGATGCAAATCAAAACGACAATGCAATACCATCTCACACCTGTCAGAATGGCTATCATCAACAAATCAACAAACGACAAGTGTTGGTGAGGATGCGGAGAAAAAGGAACCCTCATGCACTGCTGGTGGGAATACAGACTGGGGCAGCCACTGTGGAGAACAGTATGGAGTTTCCTCAAAAAACTGAAAGTGGAACTCCTGTTTGACCCAGTAACCCCACTCCTAGGAATATATCCTAAGAAACTAGAAACACCAGTCAGAAAGGATTATGCACCCCTATGTCATAGCAGCACAATTTACAATAGCTAAGATTTGGAAACAGCCTAGGTGCCCGTCAGCAGATGACTGGATCAGAAAACTATGGTACATCTACACAATGGAATACTATGCTGCCATAAAAATGAAGGAATTATTACCATTTGTAGGCACCTGGATGGAATTAGAGAACATTATGCTAAGTGAAATAAGCCAGTCAATGAAAGAAAAATACCACATGATCTCACTCATTTGGGGATAATGAATAACAGTATAAACTGATGAACAAAAAGATAGATACAGAGGCAGTAAAGCATCAAACAGACTGTCAAATTACAGCGGGAAGGTTAGGGAGAGGTGGGGGAAATAAGAGATCAACTGAAGTACTTATATGCATGCATATAAGAGTAACCAACGGATGCAAAACATTAGGGGGTGAGGGCATGTATGGGAGTGGGGTGGGGGGGGCAATGGTAAGATATGTACACATATAATACCTTAGTAAAAAAATTTAAGAAAAAGAGAAACCTGTAAGAGGTGTTCGAATGAAGATACCTAGAAAAAAAAAAAAAAAAAGCTTCCAGAAACAACATGTCAAAAAACAGATGTGGCTGTGTTCTAATAAAACTTTACTTACAAAAAAAAAATAATAATAAATCCTCACATATATAGTCAATTTATTTTTAACTCTCCAAATCCTGTCTCTCCAATCAGGAGATGTGGAGCTTCAGCTCATAACTTGTCTTCCCATAATATAAGAGAGTCTCAGAGATAACCTATAATCTACTAAAGTTTACTTCCAAAATCTGCATTGGTCACTTAGAAGTTTTAAGGATTCAGACAATTTTGCTTTTCTCTCTAATTTTGTAAAAAAAAAAAAAAAAAAAAAAAAAAAAGTAGAGCTTGCTTAATATTTATTTCACTTGCTTCAATTTTAAATGTTTTATGTATATTCTCATATTCTTATTGTTTCCCCATTTCCTATATTATCAATTTCTGTTATTTGCTTCCTCCATCTCTCTTTACCTCACTTTCTAGTTTTAAGAAAACTGAATCCTGATGATAGCTAGTTGGGTATGATGTGGAACAAAACTCTGTATACTATTGGTGGGAAAGCAAATTGGTGCAGCCACTATGGAAAACAGTATAGTGGTTCCTAAAAATGGAACTGCCTTATGACCCAGAAATTTTACTTCTGGGGATATATCCAAAGACACTAAAACATGAATTCTAAAGAATATATGCAATCCTATGTTCATTGCAGTGTTAGCTACAAAATCCAAGATATGGAAGCAATCTAAGCCCATCAATAGATGAATATACAAAAAGCTATGGTACATATATACAATGGAATATTGCTCAACCATCAAAATGAAATCTTAAAATTTTTTGACAGCAAGAATGGACCTAGATGGTATTATACTAAGTAAAATAAGTCAGTTATATAAAGACAAATAACATATGATTTCACTTAAAGAAAAAAATAAATGGACAAACAAAATAGAAACAGACTCATTGATACAGAGAACAAACTATAGGTTGGCAGAGTGGAGGGCCACTGAGGGTCTGAGTGAAAATGGTGATGGAATTAAGAAATACAAATTGATATTAGAAAATAGTCATAGGGATGTAAAGTACAGCATAGAGAATATAATCAATAATATTGAATTCATAATGTACAGTGCCATGTGGGTACTTGAAATATCAGGGGAACACTTTGTAAAGTACATAATTGTCTAACTACTGTGCTGTACACCTGAAACTAATACAAAATAATATTGATTGTAAACTATAATCCTAATATGTAAAAACCTTGGGTCCGTCACATCTGCAACGACTGGGAGGCTCGACCATTTGCCAGGCTGCATGCGCAGCAGGTGAGCAGGCTGAACTGTTGACCTCTCAGAGAGAGAGAGGCAGGGCTGATCAGCAACAGCAGTGGCTGCTGGCGAGGCCTGGATAGAGAAGCAGGGTGATCAGACCCTGCTTCTCTCTCCCTCACCAGCAGCCAAGCCTCTCTCTCTCTCCCAGAGGTCAGCAGTTCAGCCACTTGCCAGCAGCCTGGGGCAGCTGCTGATCAGCCCTGCCTCTATGATCAGGCCTGGAGATAGGCCCGGAGATGCTGACTGGCATAGAAACTGGCCAATCAGAATCAAATCTGGGTGAATTGCAAGGAGCCAATGGCAGAGCTTTTTATACTGACTGGCATAGAAACTGACCAATCAGAACCAAATCTGGGTCAACTGTGAGGAGCCAATGGCTGCCTAGGAGGTGGAGCTTTTGACGCTGACTGGCGTAGAAACCGACCAATCAGAACTAAATTGGCTGGCAGAGGAGGACAGTTGGGGGCAAGATCAGACCAGCAGGGGAGGGCAGTTGGGGGCAAGATCAGGCTGGCAGGGGAGGGCAGTTGGGGGCGACCAGGCCAGCAGGGGTGCAGTTAGGTGTTAATCAGGCCAGCAGGGGAGTGGTTAGGGGGTTATCAGGCTGGCAGGCAAGTGAGCGGTTAGGAGCCAGCAGTTCGGATTGAGAAAGAGATGTCCAACTGCTGATTTAGGCCTGATTCCACTTGGCCTAAACCAGCAGTCAGACATCCCCCGAGGGGTCCCAGATTGGAGAGGGTGCAGGCTGGGCTGAGGGACCCGCCGCCTCCCGCCCCCCCACCCCAGTGCACAAATTTTGTGCACTGGGCCCTAGTTTTAAAATAAAATTTTAAATGCAATTCAACAAAAAAAGGACTTGACAGCAAGAGAAAAGCAATTTCTCATCAGAAACTCTACAGGCCAGAAAGGAATGGCATGAAGTATTCAAGGTAATGAAAATTAAGGATCTGAAATCAAGATTACTATATCCAGTAAGGCTATCAAAGCTATCATTCAAAATAGATGGTATAGCTGGTTTGGCTCAGTGGATAGAGTATTGGCCTGCGGACTGAAGGGTCCCAGGTTCAATTCTGGACAAGGGTACATGCCCAGATTTCAGGGTCAATCCCCAGTGTGGGGCATGCAAGAGGCAGCTGTTCAATGATTCTCTCTCATCATTGATGTTTCTGTCTCTGTCTCCCTCTCCCTTCCTCTCTGAAATCAATAAAAATATATTTTTTTAAAAATAGATGGTATAATAAAGAGCTTCCCAGACCAAATACAAAATGGCTAAAAAAGTTTATTAACACCAAACCAGCACTGCAAGAAATGCTAAAGAGACTGCTGTAATGAGAAGAGAGGGAAACATAGGCATAAAGAATTAAAAAGGCAATAAATTAGTACCTATCAATAATAACCTTAAATGTAAATGGATTACCCTGGCTGGCAAGGTTTAGTGGTTGAGTGTCAACCTATGAACCAGGAGGTCACAGTTCGATTCCCACTCAGGGAACATCCAGTAGGGGATGCACAGAAGGCAACAGATCAATGATTCTCTCTCATCATTGATGTTTCTCTCTCTCTCTCTCTCTCTCTCTCCCCCCCCCCTCTGAGGTCAATAAAAATATTTTTTTTAAAATGTAAATGGATTATAATCTGATGAACAAAAAGATAGATACAGAGACAGAGAAGCATCAAACAGATTGTCAAACTACAGAAGGAAGGCTGGGGAGTGTTGGGGGTGGGTGGGTAAGAGATCAACCAAAGGACTTGTATGCATACATATAAGCATAACCAATGGACATAAGACACTGGTGGGGTTGGGGTGAGGGCATGTGCCGAGAGGTAGGGGAGGCTGGGGGAAGGTCAATGGGGAAAAAAAAAAGGAGACATATGTACTACTATTTGTAATACTGTAAACAATAAAAAAAGAAAAAATGTAAATGGATTAAATGTTCCAATCAAAAGACATAGAGTAGTTGAATGGATATGAAAACATAACCCAATTATATGCTGTCTACAAGAGACCCACCTATAGAATATACATTCTTCTCAAGTGCACCTGGGTCATTCACAAAGATAGACCACATGTTAGGACACAAAATAAGTCTCTACAAGTTCAAGAAGATTGAAATTATATTGAGGATCTTCTCAGATCACAAAGAAATGAAATTAGAAATCAACTACAGTAAAAAAACACTCAAAAACATTCAAATACATGGAGACTAAATAGCATGTTATTAAACAATGAATGGGTTACCAATGCGATCAAGAAAGAAATAAAAAAACATCCTGGAAACAAATAATAATGAGTATACAACACCCCAAATCTCTGGGACACAACAAAAGCAGTCTGAGCGGGAAGTTCATAGTACTACAGGCCTACCTCAAAAAATAAGAAGAATTAATAATAAACTATTTAACCCTACAACTTAAAGAAATAGAAAGAGAACAACAAGAAAAGCCCAAAGTAGAATAAAGGCAATAATAAAGATTAGAGCATAAATAAATGGCATAGAGATTAAAAGAAGATACAGCAAAAATCAATAAAACTAAGAGCTGGTTCTTTGAAAATATAAACAAGATTGATTAATCTTTAGCCAGACTCACTAAGAAACAAAGACAGAGGACCCAGGAAGATGGTGGCGTAGGTAAATGCCACCTTCCACAACCACATCAAAATTATAACCAAAATACGTAACAATAATTATCAAAAACTGCTAGAAAGCTGGCTGAATGGAAGTCCTACAACTAGAGAAGTAAAGAAGAGAGCACACGGAAACTGGTAGGAGGTGCAGAGGTACAGAACAGGCTGATCCAGCACCCACGTGGGCTGCTTTTTAAATTGGGAGGGAGATCCTCTCCACGGAGGCTGCCTGGAGAAGCAAGGGGTCCCAACCTGACACCAGACCCCAGCCCAGGGTCCCAAAGCTGGGAAAAGAAGCCTCTACAGGCAGTAAGAATTATGGGCTGTAAAAACTAGTGTGGATTGGAGCTCAGGGACACAGAGGCTACTGGAGACCCAGCTGTTCCTCTTAAAAGATCAGCACCATGAACTGAACTTACAAGGTTCTGCTTCCTCTGAGCTCCAGCACCAGGGCGAGGCTCTGGGGAACAGACACATATGAAGAGGAACTGGATTGTTTGGCACTGGGGCAGGAACTCAGGGGCTGCTTTCTCCCAGTTGGGATCATTATTCCTATGCTGCAACCTTCCCAGTCACAGGGTTGACTGGTAGCCATTTCTCTTTGCTCCACCCTGGTGATTCCCTAAGACCCCGCCTCATCCAATTTACAACCCCACCCAAGCTGTGTGCAGCAGCTTTTTCATATGAATGGCTTGTCCTTGCTCAGGCTAAAATATCTCAAACAAGCTGCAGCTAGGTCAGGGAGCCCCAACCTATCAATAAAAAGCCCAAGACCTGGCACCAGCCCCAACCTGCCTTGCTTCACAGCTGGGCCTCATATGGGCACTTTCAAACCTAATACAAAGAGGAAAAATCTGCAGATCTCTCTGTAGCTCCTGCTGGGTGGCCTCAGGCAGTGGTTGAGTTTGCACTTCCCTGGAGACCCAAGAACTAGTGTGCCCAGTTGTCAGTGTCAGACTATACCAGATTACAACTCTACACACCCATAACCAACACACTCTAGAGGCAGACTCAGTGAGCACCAAAGCCCCATAGAAGCAAGTTCTGCTTGAATAGTGGTGTCTCCTGCACAGCAGCTCTCCCACTGTAGTCACAGCTGGTCCTCACAGCCAATTGGCCTGGAGGTCAATTCCTCCCAGTGGCACCAACAGCAATCAAGTCTCAACTACACATCATAATTAAAATGCCAAGGGCTAAATACAAATAGAGAATCTTAAAAGCAGCACGAGAAAAGCAGTTAGTTACCTACAAGGGAATGCCCATACAACTGTCAGCTAATTTCTCAACAGAAATTATGCAGGCCAGAGGGGAGCAGCAAGAAATACTCAAAGTGATGAATAGCAAGGACCTACAACCAAGATTACTTTATCCAGCAAAGCTATCATTTAGAATTGAATGTCAGATAAAGAGCTTCACAGACAAGAAAAAGCTAGAGTTCATCACTATCAAACCAGCATTATATGAAATGTTGAAGGGTATTCTTTAAGAAGAGGAAGAAAAAAAAAGAAAAAGATAAAAAATATGAACAATAAAATGGCAACAAATACATACCTATCAACAATTGAATCTAAAAATCAAAATAAAAGAATAAGAAATCTAATTAACAGAATAAACTGGTGAATAAAATAGAAAAAAAAAAGTACATTTTTTCATTATGGTCAAATTCTTATCTTCATATGTATGCTAGAGGCTCAGTGCATGAAAATCGTGCACTGGGGGGCATCGCTCAGCCAAGCCTGCACCCTCTCCAATCTGGGACCCCTCGGGAGATGTCTGACTGCCAGTTTAGGCCTGATCCCACAACAGGCAGTAAGACATCCCTCTCACAATCTGGGACTGCTGGCTCCCAAGCACTCGCCTGCCTGCCAGCCTGATCACTCCCTAACCACTCCCCTGCCAGCCTGATCAACACCTAACTGCTCCCCTGCTGGTCCAATTGCCCCCAACTGCCTTCCTCTGACAGCCTGGTCGCCCCTAACTGCCCTCCCATCCTGGCCTGGTCACCCCCAACTGCCCTCCCCTGCTGGCCCAGTCACCCTTAACTGCCCTCCCCTGCTGGCCTGGTCACCCCAACTGCCCTCCCCTGCAGGCCTGGTCCCCCCCGATTGTCCTCCCCTGCTGGCCTGGTTGCCCCTAACTTTCTTCCTCTGCTGGCCTAATTGCCCACAACTACCCTCCCCTGCCAGACATCTTTTGGTGGCCATCTTTGACCACATGGGGGTGGCCATCTTGTGTGAAGGTGTGAGGGTCAATTTGCATATTACCTCTTTATTATATAGGACTAGAGGCTCAGTGCACGAAATTCGTGCACGGGGGTTGGGGGTTGTCCCTCAGCCCAGCCTGCACTCTCTCCAATCTGGGACCCCTCAAGGGATGTCCGACTGCCTGTTTAGGCCCAATCCCTGTTGGGCCTAAACAGGCAGTCGGACATCCCTCTCACAATCCAGGACTGCTGGCTCCCAACTGCTCGCCTGCCTGCCTTCCTGATTGCCCCTAACCGCTTCTGCCTGCCACCTGATCACCCCCTAACCACTCCCCTGCCTGCCTGATTGATGCCTAACTGCTCCCCTGCCAGCCTGTTTTCCCCTAACTGCCCTCCACTGCAGGCCTAGTCACCCCTAACTGCCCTCCCCTGCAGGCCTGGTCACCCCCAACTGCTCTCCCCTGCAGGCCTGGGTCCCCCCAACTGCCCTCCCCTGCAGGCCTGGTCACCCCTAACTGCCCTCCCCTGAAGCCCTGGTCTCCCCCAACTGCTCTCCCCTGCAGGCCTGGGTCCCTCCCAACTGCCTTTCCCTGCAGGCCTGGTCGCCCCCAACTTCCCTCCTCTGCCAGCCGGGTCACCCCTAACTGCCCTCCCCTGCAGGCCTGGTCGCCCCAACTTCCCTCCTCTGCTGGCTTGGTCACCCCTAACTGCCCTCCCCTGCTAGCCTGATCGCCCACAACTGCCCTCCCTTGGAGACCTGGTCCCTCCCAACTGCCCTCCCCTGCTGGCCATCTTGTGGTGGCCATCTTGTGTCCATATGGGGGCAGGATCTTTGACCACATGGGGGCAGCCATCTTGTGTGTTGGAGTGATGGTCAATCTGCATATTACTCTTTTATTAGATAGAATAGAGGCCTAGTGCATGGGTGGGGGCCAGCTGGTTTGCCTGAAGGGTGTCCTGGATCAGGGTGGGGGTTCCCTTGGGGCGTGGTGTGGCCTGGGTGAGGGGCCTGTGGTGGTTTGCAGGCTGGCCACGCCCCCTGGCAACGCAAGCGGAGGCCCTGGTATCTGGGGTTTATTTATCTTCTACAATTTAAACTTTGTAGCCTGGAGCTGAGTCAAGCCTTCTGCTTGCTCCATGGCAGCAGCCATTTTTGGGGGGATTTATGTATCTTCTTTAATTGAAACTTTGTAGCCTTAAGCGGAGGCCTACGCCAGCCAGGGCTGCATAAGCTTGGCTTCCTCCATCACTGTGGGCAACCCTAGCCTCCTGCTCTTTCCAGCTCCATGGCTGCCACCATTTCTGTTTGGATTTATGTTTCTTCTATCATTGAAACTTTGTAGCCTTGAGTGGAGGCCCAGGCCGGCAAGGGCAGGCAGAAAGCTTGGCTTCCTCCATTGCCGGAAAAACCCATGCCTCCCTCCTGCTCTCCGTGGCAATAGCCATCTTTGTTGGGTTTATGTGCATATTCGCTCCTGATTGGCTGGTGGGCGTGGCTTGTGGGTGTGGCAGAGTGATGGTTAATTTGCATATTACTCTTTTATTAGATAGGATAATTGCAACAAGGCTCATGAAAAAACACACTTATATGTCATATTTTCATATATTTTATTTTCTAGTGCTTCTCAGATTTCAGTGTGCCTGTTAAACAGCTAGGGATTTTGTTAATATGCAATTCTGGTTTGGTATCTGGGATTGGGAGGGGCGGGTAGGGGGCTACATTTTAACAAACTCCTAAGTGGATGTTTCTGTCTCTCAGACTGCATCTTGAATAGCTGAGTTCTACTCTATTTCATTTTATTTAAGTGCTAAATTACTTTGATGCCTCTTGAATATATCTGGACTGGCAGTTTGTAAAGGCACTACTGGTATATTTCCTGGAGTAAAACTTTGCTTTGAGAAGCTCTTGAAGTAGCAGCATGCCTATCTAGGATACTCTTGTAAAATATTACCTGTGGAATAGTATCATGCTTGGAAACAGTTCGACAGCAAATAGGCTTCACCTTCCATAATAGAAGGGAAGAAAGTGATATCTTCCTGACATTGCTTTTTAAAAATTGTAACATTTGACACAATAAATAAATCTATTTCAATTTGGAATGAATAAAAAAAGAGAGAACCCAAATAAATAAAATCAGAAACAAAAACAGTGAAGTAACAACTGACACCACAGAAATACAAAGGATTGTAAGGAAATACTATAAGCAACTATATGCCAACAAGCTGGACAATGTGGATGAAATGGACAAATACCTAGAAAAATACAATTTTCCAAAACTAAATCAGGAAGATTCAGAAAACCTGACTAGGCCAATAACAATTGATGAAATTGAAGCAGTAATCAAAAAACTCCCAGCAAACAAAAGCCCTGGACTGGACAGCTTCACAGACACTTTAACTAAACATTCAAAGAAGAACTAACACCTACCCTCCTCAAACTATTCCAAAAAATCCAAGAAAAAGGAACACTTTCAAAGTCTTTTTATGAGGCCAGCATTATTCTAATTCTAAAATCAGATAAAGACACTACAAAGAAAGAGAATTACAGGCCAATATCCCTGAACAACATAGATGCTAAAATCCTCAACAAAATATTAGCAAATCATATCCAGCAATATATTAAAAAGATCATACACCATGACCAAGTGGGATTTATTCCAGGAAGGCAAGGCTGGTATAATATTTGCAAATCAATAAACATGATACATCACATAAACAAATTGAAAGACAAAATTACATGATCATATCACTAGATGCAGAAAAAGCATTAGACAAAACCCAAGAACTTTTTTTTTTAAATACTCACCTGAGGATATCTTTCCATTGGTTTTCAGAGAGAGTGGAAGAAATAGGGAAAGACAGAGAAAAATATCAATGTGAGAGAAACACATCGAATGATTGCCTCCTGCATACACACCGTCCAGGGCCTGGGCCTCAGAGGAGCCTGCTACCAAGGTTCGTGCCCTTGACCAGAATTGAATCTGGGACCCTTCAGTCCACAGTCCAATGCTCTATCTGTTGAGCCAAACTGGCAAGGGCCCCCAAACCCTTTTTTTGATAAAAACTCTCAGCAAAGTGGGAACAGAGGAAGCCTCCATACCTCAACATAATAAAGGCCATAATGATAAACCTACAGCCAATAGCATACTCTATGGGCAAAAACGAAAACCAATTCCCCTAAGAATAGAAACAAGACAGGGATATCCACTGTCACCATTCTTATCCAACATAGTACTAGAAGTGCTAGCCACAGTGATCAGACAAGAAGAAAACATAAAAGGAATCCAAATTGGAAAGGAGGAAATAAAATTCTCATTATTCATGCATGACATGATATTATACATAGAAAACCCTAAAGACTCCACCAAAAATCTACTAGATTTAATAAATGAAT
Source organism: Plecotus auritus (assembly GCF_963455305.1). NCBI lineage: Eukaryota > Metazoa > Chordata > Mammalia > Chiroptera > Vespertilionidae > Plecotus > Plecotus auritus. Next base: position 44,269,736 of record NC_137774.1, read on the forward strand.
TCATCAGTACAGCAGGATACAAAACTAACACCCAGAAATCTATGGCATTTTTATACACCAATGACAAATTCTCAGAAAGAGAAACTAAACAAACAATCCCATTTACCATTGCAACAAATATAATTAAGATACTTAGGAATACACTTAACGAAGGAGGTAAAAGACTTATACTCAGAAAACTACAGGATGTTGAAAAAAGAGATAGAGGAAGATATAAACAAGTGGAGGAATATAGCATGTTTATGGATTGGTAGAATTAACATCATTTAAATGTCCATACTACCCAAAGCAATCTATAGATTCAATGCAATCCAATGGCATATTTCACAGAACTAGAACAAATACTCCAAAAAAAGTTATATAGAACCATAAAAGACCCTGAAAAGCCAAGGCAATCTTGAGAAAGAAAAACAAAGTTGGAGGGATCACAATACTAGATATCAAGTTATACTACAAAGCCACTGTAATCAAAACAGCCTGGTACTGGCACAAGAACAGATATATAGATCAATGGAATAGAATAGAGACCCCAGGAATTGACCCAAGCCATTGTGCTCAATTAATATTTGACAAAGGAGGCAAGAGCATACAATGAGGTCAAGACAGTCTCTTCAGTAAATGGTGTTGGAAAAATAATGAAACTAATCCACCAACTTACACCATACACAAGAATAAACTCAAAATGAATGAAATACTTAAATGTAAGTCATGAAACCATAAAAATCCTCAAAGAAACCATAAGCAACAAAATTTTAGACATCTCTTGTAACAATATGTTTGCAGATACAGTAGGGCGAAGAATACTAAGGAGAAAATAAACAAATGGGACTACATCAAAAATAAAAGCTTCTGCACAGCAAAAGAAGCCATCAGCAAAATGAAAAGGGAGCCCACTGTATGGGAGAACATATTTGCCAATGATATATCTGATAAAAGGTTAATATCCAAAATATATAAGGAACTCATACAACTTAAGAGAAGGAAGACAAAAATGGAATTTAAAAATTGGCAAAGGACCTAAATAGACATTTCTCTAAGGAAACATACAGATGGCCAAGAGACATATAAAAAAAATGCTCAAAGTCACTGATCATCAGAGAGATGAAAATTAAAATGACCATTAGGTATCACCTCACACCTGTCAGAATGTTTACCATCAACAAATCAATAAATGACAAGTGCTGGTGAGGATGCGGAGAAAAGGAAACCTTAAAACACTGCTGATGGGAATGTACACTGATGCAGCCATTATGGAAAACAATATGAAGTTTCCTCAAAAAATTAAATATGGAACTGCCATTTGACCCAGAGATCCCACTTTTAGGAATATACCCTAAGAAATCTGAAACACCAGTCAGAAAGAATGTATGCACCCCCTATGTTCATGGCAGTGCAATTTATAATAGCTAAGATCTGCACCTAGCCCAAGTGCCCATCAGTAGATGAATAGATAAAAAAGCTGTGGTGCATTTACACAAAGGAATACTATGCAGCAGTAATAAAGAAGGATCTCTTACCCTTTGAGACAGCATAGAGGGACCTGGAGAGTATTGTGCTAAGCAAAATAAGCCAGAGAAAGACAAATATAAAATGATCTCATTCACAGTGGAATCTAAGGAACAAAATAAACGATTAACAAAATAGAGCCAGAGACATAGAAGCATGGAACAGACTGTCAAATCTTAGAGGGAAGGAGGTGCAGAATTAGGGGGATGGGATGAGATCAACCAAAGAACTTTTATGCATATATACATAACCCATGGACACAGACAATAGGGTGGTGAAGGTCTGGGGCAAGAGGCAGGGGCGAGCTAGAAGAGGTCAATGGTGGGGGCAAGGGGGACATATGTAATACTTTCAACAATAAAGTTTTTTTAAAAGAAAGAGAAAAAGTAAAGAGAAGTAAAAAAAAATCAGTTGTGTTACTATAAATGAACAATAAAAAAGAAATTAGAAACCATTGCATTTACAATAGATCAAAAAAGAATAAACCGTCCTAGCCAACCTATTCAGTTGGTTAGAGCACCGTCGCCTGCCCCAGGAGTTCATGGGTTCAATTTTCTCTCTCTCTCTCTCTCTCTCTCTCTCTCTCTCTCTCTCTCTCTCTCTCTCTCTCTTTCTCTCTCTCTCTCTCTTTCTCTCTCTCTCTCTCCTATTCTAAAATCAATAAATTACAAAAAATATATTTTTTAAAAAATAACAAACTACTTAGGAATGAACATAACCAAAGAAGCAAAAGATGTATGCACTGAAAACTACATCCATAAATGTTTCTAAAAGAATGTTTCTGACAAAAAGACACCCATAAATGAGAAGACATTGCATGATTATGAATTGAAAGACTTAATATTGTTAAGATATCACCACTACCTAATACAATCTACATGAGTCTTATAAAAACCCAATGACATATTTTCAGAAATAGAAAAATATATTCTAAAATTTATACAGAATCTCAAGGAACCCCAAATAGCCAAACTACCATATAAAGACAAATAAATTGGAGGGCCCAATTTTGTTATTACAAAAAATACTACAAACTACAGTAGTCTAAACAGTGTGGTACAGAAATAAAGACAAACATATAGACCAATGGAGCACAATACATAACTCAGAAAGAAACCTTTGCATATAGAGATAGTCAAACTATTTTCAACAAGGACATCAAGACCATTAAGTTGGGAAAGGGCAGTCTTTTCAACAAATGGTGCTGTCTAGGAAAACTGATACCCACATGTAAAGGAATGAAGTTGGACCCTTAAGCCATATACAAAATTGACTCAAAATGAAACAATACCAAAATGCAAGAGGTAAAACTATAAAATACTTAGGGGAAAACTTTATGTCACTGGTTTGCAATTATTTCTTAGCTATGATACCAAAAGTAAAGGTAACAAAAAATTTTAAAACATATAAGTTTGACTACATCAAAATTTAAAACTTTTGTACATCAAAAGTCACTAGCAAGAGGATTAAGACAGAATCCATAAAATGGGAGAAAACATGTACTAATGATATATCAAATAAGTTATTAAAGTCCAATTAATAAAGGATACTTCTATCATTAGGAAAATGCAAGTGTAAACCCCAATGAGCTATCATTTTACACCCATTAGGATGCCTACTATCAATAAAACAGAAAATAGTAAGTGCTGACAATGATGTGGAGAAATTGAAATCCCCATGCACTGCTGCTGGGAATATAAAATGGTGTAAGAAAACCAATGTTGTGAGTCCTCAGAAAATTAAAAACAGAATTAGCATATGATCCAATCCCATTTCTGGTATATACCCAAAAGAATTGAAAGTATAGTTTCATTTGTTATTTATACACTTACATTCACGCAGCAGCATTTACAAAAACCAAAAGGTGAAAGCAATCCAGTGTCCATCAGTAGCTGAATGAATAAACAAAGTGTCATATATACATATTAGAGGCCCAGTACATGAATTCGTGCAGGGGTGGGGTCCGGCCAGCCTGGCCCTGATCTGTGGATGGGGGCCGGGCCTGTCGGAAGGAGGAGATGGCGGGAGGTTGGCTGGTGGGTCCACTCCTATTGAGCCCGATCAGGGCCAGGTTGGCTGGGGGGTGGGGAGACTGTGGGTGATTGGCCAGCTAGCCCCACCCACAATTGGTGTGGGGTGGCCGATCAGGGGCCAGCGGCCTGGGGTAGGGGCTATGGGTGGTTGGCCAGCTGGCCCTGCCCTTGATCGAAGTAGGGGGCCCGATTAAGGGTGGAGCTGGCTAGGGGGAGGGGCTGTGGGCCAATCAGGGTGGTGGGGGCTCATCTGGGGTGGAGCTGGCTAGAAGGAGGGCTGCAGGAAGTTGGTCGGTGGCCCTACCCCCTATTGGAGTAGGGTGTCCATCAGGGATGGGGCCAGCAGGAGGGAGGGGCTGCAGGCTGATCAGGGTGAGGCAGGCCAATCAGGAGCAAGGCTGGCTGGGGGTAAGGGCCATGGGAAGGGGGAGGTTGGCCACCGGCCCCACCCCCCTATCGGGGTGGGAGAGGCCGATCAGGGGTGGGGCTGGCTGGAGGGAGGAGCCACAGGAGGTTGGCCAGCCAGCCCCACCCCCCTATCAGGCCAGTTTGCTGGCTGCAGTGGGTGTCATAGCAACCAGTCATTCTGGTCATTATGGCATTGGCTTTTTATATATATAGATAACAAAATATTATTCAGCCTGAAAAAGGAAGCAAATTCAGTCACATGATATAACATAGCTTAACCTTGAGAACATTTCAAGTAAAATCAGCCAGATACAGGACAGATACTGCTATATTTCCATTTACATAAGGTACCTAGTGTTGCCAAATTTATAGAGATAGAAAGTACAATAGTGGTTGATGAGGTCAGGTCAGAGGAGGAAATGGAGAGTTTTTGTTTAATGAGTACAGAGTTACAGAAGATGAAAAAAGTTCTGGTGATGGATGAGTCCACCAATGTCAATATACTTAATTCCACTCAACTATAAACTAAAAAGTAGTTAAAATGGTAAATTTTATGGTATGTTTATTTTACCACAAAGGAAAAAGCAAAACCTTCAGTACTTTATAAAACAAAAAATTTAAATCAAATAATAACTTAGACTAATGAACAAGAATGCAACATAAATGATGAAGTGATAAAATAGATCAATTAAAAAGAAAACAGGAAAAAAATTATATATTTAATATTCAGAAATAAAATACTGCATGTATGCTTTGGTGTAATTATAATCAATCAGTATCATAGTGACTCCTATATACAACACTCAGATTTTAGAATTGTGAATCAGGTTGATATTTGCCAAATTTAAAAGATCCTACCATATTTAGGTGTTTATTTTAAAAACATATGTAATTGAAGGAAACCAAGATGGTGGCATAGGTAAACACCTGAACTTGCTGCCTCGCACAACCACTTCAAAAATACAACTAAAAGACAAAACGGACATCATCCAGAACCACAGGAAGGCTGGCTGAGAGGAAGTTCTACAACTAGAGGAAAGAGAAAAGCATACTGAAACTCAGAGGAGCTGCGGAAGTAAAGTGCAGAGGTGTGGAGGTGCACACGCGCTCAGAAAGGGCTGGCAACTGAGTACGCAGCTGGCTTTTTCAATCCGCAGGGAAACACAAGCTCCTGACTGCTCTGAACTCCAGTCCCGGGCAAGACTCTGGGGACCCAGACTCATACAGGGAGAAACTGGACTGTCTGGCAGCGGGCGGAAGTCGAGGGCGGCTTTCTTTCAGAGGTGCTTGCAGTGACTACCAAGGGACACTGAGACCCTAGGGCAGGACTGACGAGAAGCCATTGCTGTTTGCTCCACCCTGAGACTCCACCCCAGCCAAGCTGTGCACAGAGGCTTTTGCATATGAATGGCCTGGTCCTTTGAAAGCTCAACTTACCTAACAAACTGCAGCTGAGTCAGAAAGACCCAGAACATCCAAAAGAAGGCCCAAGGCCCCACAGCAGCTTGCATTGCTTCACAGCTGGGCCTCATCTGGGCACCTCCAAAACCCAAACAAAGAAGAGGAATCTGCAGATCTCTCCGTAGCTCCTGCTGGGTGGCCTCAGGCAGAGGCTAAATTAGCACCTCCTTGGAGATCCTAGAGCCAGTGTACCCAGAGGTCAGAGTAGGACCATCCTGATTACAACTCCTCAGATCCATAAGGGACATACTCAGGCGGCAGACTCAGTGAGCACCAAAGCCCCACTGAAGCAAGTCTTGCCTCATAAGGGTGTCTCCAGCACAGAAGTTACCCCATCGTAGACACAGCTGATCCTCACAGCCAATTGGCCTGGAGGTCAATTCCCCCCAGTGATACCAACAACAATCAAGGCTTAACTACAACAAGACTGTGCACACAGCCCACAAAGGGGTGCACCAAGAGTGTCCACCTCAGGTAACTAGGAAGGCTGAGCCACTGGGCCCTATAGGACACCTAGCACACAAAGCCACTCTATCAACTCAGGGAAGCAGCCAAAATGAGGAGACAAAGAAACAGGTCCCAAATGAAAGAAATGGAGGGAAGCAAATGACTGGATATAGAGTTCAAAACCACAGTTATAAGGTTTTTCAAGAATTTTCTAGAAAAGGCCGATAAATTTAGCGAGACCCTCAAGGATATGAAAAAGGACCAACTAGAAATTAAACATACACTGACTGAAATAAAAAATAATACACAGAGATCCATCAGCAGACTAGAGGATCGCAAGAATCAAGTCAAAGATTTGAAATACAAGAAGCAAAAAAACACCCAACTGGAAAAGCAAAAAGAAAAAAGAACCCAAAAATATGAAGATAGTGTAAGGAGCCTCTGGGACAACTTCAAGCATACCAACATCCAAATTATGGGGGTGCCAGAAGAAGACAGAGAGCAGGATACTGAAAACCTATTTGAAGAAATAATGACCAAAAAAAACCCTCCACCTGGTAAAAGAAATAGACTTACAAGTCCACTAAGGGCAGAGAACCCCAAACAAAAGGAATCCAAAGAGGACCACACCAAGACACATCATAATTAAAATGCCAAGAGCAAAAGACAAAGAGAGAATATTAAAAGCAGCAAGAGAAAAACGGTTAGTTACCTACAAGGGAGCACCCATACGACTGTCAGCTGATTTCTCAACAGAAACTATGCAGGCCATACGAGAGTGGCAAGAAATATTCAAAGTGATGAATAGCAAGAACCTACAACCAAGATTACTCTACCCAGCAAAGCTATCATTCAGAATTGAAGGTCAGATAAAGAGCTTCACAGATAAGAAAAAGCTAAAGGAGTTCATCACCGCCAAACCAGTATTATATGAAATGCTGACAGGTATTCTTTAAGAAGAGGAAGAAGAAGGAAAAGGTAAAGATAAAAATTATGAACAACAAATACATATCTATCAACAAGTGAATCTAAAAGTCAAGTGAATAAAAAAATCTGATGAACAAAATAAACTGGTGAATATAATAGAATCAGGGGCATAGAAAGGGAGTGGACTGACAATTCTCAGGGGGAAAGGGGTGTGGGGGGTGCGGGAAGAGACTGGACAAAAATCGTACACCTATGGATGAGGACAGTGGGGAGGGGGGTAAGAGAATGGGATGGGGTGGGAACCAGGTGGATGGAGCTATGCGGGGGAGAGAGGAACAATTGTAATAATCTGAACAACAAAGATTTTAAAAAAACACACATATGTAATCAGGTAGAAGTATAGACCCTGTGGACTCTATCAGCATCAGAGCAATTTATTTTGTGATTGTAGATTTGGTGGTACAGGGATATATACTGTATATTCTCAGATTACTCTTCTAGGATTGGTTAGTCGAGGATAGGAAATAAAATAGCCTGGGATTTGGTGAGGCTGAAGGAGATGTGGGTTTGTGGACATACATTTCCTTTGCTCCCTGAACTCCAAATGAAACAGAAGAATGGCCAGAGGTCAATGAACTACAACAGGAACCTCAGCCAGCAGCACAGCTAAAAGACAAAATGTCAAAGCATCACAGGCTTTGACAACAGTGATCACTGAGAAAAAACCTTGGGATTTAAGAATCAACATGCCATCAAGAAGCTTTAGGAGAAGTTTCAGTAGAAAACTAAGGCCAGAAGCCAATACTCATAGGGCCAAATAGACAATTGGTGGTTAGGATCTGAATCAGTGAGTGTTCATGACACTTTCTGGGATCATCCACCAGCATTTCAGGTGACTTTGGGGATATCTCTTCATCTCTTTGAACTTGAGTGTCTTATAAGAACTGGTACAGTAAGCCACCATCAACAAAATGAAAAGGGAACCCATTGTATGGATAAACATATCCACCAATGATATATCTGATAAGGAGTTAATTTCCAAAATATATAAGTAACTTGTACAATTCAACATTAATCTAATTTAAAAATGGGAAAAGTACCTGAATAGACACTTCTCAAAAGAGGACGTAAAGATGGCCAATAGACATGAAAAAATGCTCAACATAACGAATCATCAGAGAGATATTCTAAGAATACTGAAACACCAATCAGAAAGAATATATTAACCCCTATCATAGCAGAATTGTTCACAATAGACAAGTTCTGGAACCAGCCCAAGTGCCCATTAGTAGTTAAGTGGATAAAGAAAGCTATGGTGCATTTACACAATGGAAAACTATGAAGCTGTAAAAATAAAGGAACTCTTACCTTTTGCAATAGCATGGATGGACCTGGAGAGTATTATGCTAAACAAATAAGCCAGCCAGAGAAAAACAAGTACTATATGATCACACTTACATGTGGAATCTAATGAACAAAATAGAACCAGAGACATTTATACATGGTACAGACTGACAGATGTCAGAGGTGAGGTGGTGGGGCGGACAGGATGAAAGAAGGTGAAGAGAATAGCCAAAGTACATATATGCATTGCCCATGGGCACAGACAACAATGTGGTGAGGACCAGAGGGAGGGGAGGGCAGGGTGGGTGGTAAATGGGAAGGTGGAATGGGGAACATCTGTAATAATGTCAACAATAAAAATAAAACATAATTTTTAAAAAGTGGTACAACAAGAGCTACCTCACTGACTTTTTGCAAGGATTAAATGAAAGGTATTTTATATTTTTGTTCCACCCGAAAACTGATCGTAGCCACTTTTTCTTTGAGAGTGTTGGTGGTGCTTAAATCATACAATTGGGAGAATCAATTTATACTTCCTTCTATTTACAACTGCTGGGAAAGAGGTGATGGCAAAGAATTGACCCTGTTAATGATCTCCCAAACTCTCTGCCTTTACTTTATGCTGCTCAAACAATAAATGGTCAAATTATTTGAATTCTTCTTTAAAATAAAATGGGAGAATTTTTGCTTTCCAGTGATAATTAAAATAGAAATGGGGAAAGGGAGAGCATTGTGAGAGTGACTGGAAATAAAGAAAGAGAAGAGAGAGTGAGAGATCTGAGCAACATGGTGTGTGTGTGTGTGTGTGTGTGTTTGTGTGTGTGTGTGTGTGTGTTTGTGTGTGTGTGTGTGTGTGTGTGTGTGTGTGTGTGTGTGTGTGTGTGTGTTTGGTGTAAGGGGAGTACTAAGAATAAAGACAGCACAAGGAAATCCTGTTGTCAGGAATAGCCATAACACATTTAACAATATAAATGTCTTACAGTAAGTGCAATCATGCTGACTATCTATAATAATAAAAGCATAATATGCTAATTAGACCAGATGTCCTTCCCAATGACCTTCCAGACGAAGCCTGGGCTACTAGGGATGCCCAGGTCCCAGGTGCCTGCCAGCAGCCAGAGGGAAGCCCAGGTACCGGGTGCCAGAGGGAAGGCAGTGCCGGCAGCTGGGGGAAGGAAGGCCTGCTCTTGCACGAATTTCATGCCGATGAATCACTCACAAAACCATGTTCAAACATTCTACTGACACAAAAGATTTGTAGTGAAGAGCAACAGTCCCCTGCCAACTCCCAACCCCATAATCAATGTTATTTATGGCTCATGCTTTGCAATTGTTTCTGAAGTCACTTGTATTTCATCTATGTGTCTCATTTTTCTCTTTCTTTTCATTTCTTGCCATATTTCTGGTGATGAAACAAGTTGTTTGTCTCCTCAAACAGATTTTGCTGATTATTTCCAGGGGTTTAACATGTTCCCTTATCATCTGTACTTCATACACATTAGTGGTTATATCCATAGATTCTATAAGAATTGCTAACAATTTTATGTTTCAAGTTGCCTTCATAGTTGGTGCTAAATATTTCTGCTATAGGTACATAATTATTGTCAATATCTCTTCCTGTGAATTTAGCCACTATAGATAATCATTTTTAGATATATTATTTTATTAGGTTTTACAAACTGTTGGTATTCTAACTCCATCATTCCTGCTTCATTTATTAGCCTGAATATACCTAAGAAGTAAAATATTGCATAAAGATGTCTGGATTAGAAGTTGGCAAAATGTGGGATTGGGATTGGCTTAAGGTCAGTCTGTTGCTGAGTCTGCAAGTATAAGGTTAAAGGACATAGTGAAGATCAGGCATAGAGGTCTGGTGGAGTGAAGTAGCTGTGATTCCATAACTCCTTTTTCTGGTGGAGGCGTGCTAGATGTTCAGTGGTGGCTATACTCAGGCAGAGTGAAGATGCACCAGGGCAGAGAGCCTAGAAAAACAGGCTTGCTGCTAGGATTAGCTTCATGAACAGGTGTAGGCCATAATCTATCAAAACTCAGGTGTTCACCTTCTTAATGTGTATAGAAATTTCTATGGGCTACATTTCTATACTTCCCTTTTCTACATATTTCCTTATCATTTCACTGACAGCAGGTTTAACTGTGTGTGACAACCACACCTTAGTGAGGAACACAGGTTTTATTTTATATTCATTAGGAAGCTCTTAGAAGGGGTTAAGCAGCTGACACCATCATTCTAGTGGGATTGGTCATGGGCCTTGCATGCAGCTTGGTCTTCCTGCTGGGTATGTCAGAAATGCAACGCCCTGACTGCCTTTACTTGTATTTATCAAGGATGTTTCTGCAGTGAGCAATCGTGAGCAATGAGGTCATGTTCCTGAAGACAGAAAATGGACATGACCTGCTTATCACAAGAGTGGTGAGTCCCCCAAACTTGGTGGTCCTTTCCTATAATGCAGCCCACTGTGTATGCTGACATCCACATTCACCCACCTGCATCATTCTCATGGGACTTGGGAGGGCATGAGGGACTGATGTGAATGTGAGCTGTGGCTATTGCTTTTGCTCCATGTAGTAATGTCCCCTTTATTACTGAACTAAAAGTTTTCTGTCTTCTGCTACCATCCCTCAAACAACAACTAGTCATATCTAACTAGTTTTTAAAGACCCTTCACCATTCTTGAAAATTACACCCATCCTATTAGCAAAAATTCAAAAGTGATCACTTGTTATGCTGGTGGAGATGCAGAGAAAAGGGACCTCTGGTACCATGCCACAGCCTTTTTGTTAAACAAGTTAATAATAATATATATTGGTATATATTTATTGGCAAACTCATTGAATTGCAGACATCAAATACGTACAGATTTTACATGTCAAGCATACCTGAAAAGGTGGTTTTCACACCCTAGCTGTTGTGGCTCAGTTAGTTGATTGTGGTCCCATGTACCGAACTTTCAATGGTTTATTCCTGATCAGGGCACATACCTCGACTGCAGGTTCAATCCCTGGTCGGGGTATATATGGGAGGTAGTAGATCGATGTTTCTCTCTCTCATATCTATGTTTCTTTCTCTCTCTCTTCCTCTCTAGAAAATCAATTAAGACATTTTTTAAGAAGTTGGTCTTCAAAAAAAACAAAACATTCTATATAATATATATATAAATACATATATTTTAGTCTAAAATCTCATTTATGAGAATCTATCCTATAAATGTAAGGGTATACATACACAGGTATTCATTAAAGCACTCATGATAGTTAATACTAAACACCCATGAAGAGAGTAATCCTTGTCCTAGCTGGTCTGGCTCAATGGATAGAGCATCAGTCCTCGGACTGAAGGGTCCCAGGTTCGATTCTGGTCAAGGGCACATACCTTGGTTACAGGTTCCCCCGTTCTGGTTGGGGTGTGTGAAGGAGGCAACCAATAGATGTGCCTCTCTCACAACTATGTTTCTTTCTGTCTCTCCCTCTCCCTTCCAATCTCTCTAACCATCAATGGAAAAATACCATTGGGTGAGGATAATCATAAATAAATAAATAAATAAATAAATAAATAAATAAATAAATAAATAAATAATAGTGTTGTTGTTTTAAAAAGAGAGTAAACTTTCAAGCTAGTGAAGAGAGCAGTTAAATCTCCATTTATGATTCTAAAGATATTGTCAACATGTTTTTGTTTTAGATAGGAGGGGAGGGTGAGAGAGAGGGAGATAGAGAGAGAGAAAGAAAGAAAGAAAGAAAGAAAGAAAGAAAGAAAGAAAGAAAGAAAGAAAGAAAGAAAGAAAGAAAGAAAGAAAGAAAAGAAAGAAAGAAAGAAAAGAAAAGGAAAAGAAAAGAAAAGAAAAGAAAAGAAAAGAAAAGAAAAGAAAAGAAAAGAAAAGAAAAGAAAAGAAAAGAAAGAGAAACATCAATCAGTTGCCTTCAGTATGAATATCTACCAGGGATCAAACCCGCAACCTGTGTATATGGGAATCAAACCTAAAACCTTTGCTGTACTGGATGATGCTCCAACCAACTGAGCCACACGAGCCAGGGCTATGCACTGTTAGCTGTGGAAAATAAAATCTAGAGTGTGACCTCATTTTGTGGAGTAAATGACCCAAACCATATGAAGCAATCCTAGTAACAGAAAAAAGGGGGCAAGCAGAAACAGTAGATATGACATTGGTTGTCTGTCTTAGAGTGGGGGTGTGGATAGAAAACAAAAGGGAGAAGAGGGATACATTACCTACTTTAGGTGCATGGACACCAAAAATCTTATTACAGGAAATACTCTAACTTATCCCTGAACTCTGGAGTGTCACTCAAGAAGTGCCTTCTGCTTGGCCAGAGTGGCTCAGTGGTTGAGCATGGACCTATTGATTCTGGTCAGGGCACATGCCAGGGTTGTAGGCTTAATCCCCAATAGGGGGTATGCAGGAGACAGCTGATGGATGATTCTCTCTCATCATTGATGTTTCTATCTCTCTCTTACTCTCCCTTCCTCTCTCTGAAATCAATAAAAAACATATTTAGCCCTACCCAGTTTGGCTCAGGGGATAGAGTGTCAGCCAGCTTTGATTCCAGTCGAGGGCACATACCTCAGTTGCAGGCTCAATCAAGGCCCCATCTGGGCCACCTGTGGGAGGCAACCAATCCATGTGTCTCTGTCACATAGATGTTCCTCTGTCTCTCCCTCTCCCATCCATTTTCTTAAAACTCAATGGAAAAAAATCCTCAGATGAGGATTAACAAAATAAGTAAATAAATAACATTTAATTAAAAAATAAAAAACATTTTAAAAATATTTCTTAAAAAAGAAGGGCCTTCTATGACCTAAAATGACAATCCCAATGCTCCTTTAGCAGGCAGACCTGGTAGGTGAATAAAAAGTGGGTACAGTCACCCAAGGACACCAGGCACTGCCAACAAGAAAAGGGATTGAAACCCAGGGCCCCTTCAGAAAATACTATTCTATAGTAAAACCGGTGTTGAGTATAGATAGGGGAGAATGAGGGCCTCAAAAGAAAACTCTGGTGGAATCTCCCTGCCCCTCTCCATCTCTTACCCCACCCAGGCTCGGCCTTTCATCTTCCTCCTGGCCTCACTTCTCAGCACTTTGCTGAGAGGAGCAGCCACCTTCCCCCCACCCTCTGGGCTAATCCCAGGTTCTGGTTTGTCTGGAGTGGGGCCCAATCCTGTAGTGGGCTGGCACACTGAGTCCTGCTTTATTAAGCCCTGGACTTGTCCTGAGGCAGCAGGACCAAGCCTGGCCACGGAATCTTCGTCTGATATAGTAACAGGACCTCTGCCACCCAGGAGAGCCCACCTGCTGCCATGGGCCACTACCGCATCCACGTGGCCACTGGGGCCTGGCTCTTCTCTGGGTCGTTCAACTGCTTGCAGCTGTGGCTGGTCAGGGAGCATGAGGAGGCAGAACTGGAGCAGCAGCTGCGGCCAGTGCGGGGGCCAGGTGGGCAGGGGAAGCAGGGACTCAGACCCCAGGTGGGTTTGGGCTGAGAGCCTGAGGGCCTGAGGGCCTGAGGGCCTGAGAGTGGGTGGGAAACAGGAAGCTGGGAGCCAGCTGCTAGAGCAACCGGGTGGGCTGGGACTATCTGGCAACTATCTGGGTGAAGGGACACCTGCACCTGAGCGTGTGAGAGGTTCAGAGTCAGGGCCCTGGCTGGGCTCAACACCTTTCTCCCTGTCCCTTACCTTGGTCCACTCAGCCTCCACTACTTTCCCAGTTGACCCCAGGCCAGTGTCATTATGGGCCAATGGTCAAAGGGAAGGTCCTAGGAGACCTCGAAGGCAGGAGAGTTCAGTTAATGGACAGGTGTAGGTGATGATGCTCAGTTCTCAATTCAAGACCCTGGTCTTTCCTGTGAGATGGGCATCTGAGACGGTGCAGGTGTTGGGAGGAGGCAATGGCATCGGACTCCACAAAGGACTCCACACCCTCAGTTAAATGTCCTCTCCCGGGTCCCCATTACTAAGTCTCAACAGGTTCTGGCCCCACAGGTGGAGGAGCTCGAACAGGACATTCCCCAGGACTTGGGGCCACTGCAGTTCATGAAGTTGGGCAAACACCGCTCCCTGGTGGACGATGCTTGGTTCTGTGACCGCATCACCGTGCAGGGCCCATGAGCCTTAGAGGAGCCCGCCTTCCCATGCTACCATTGGGTGCAAGGCGAGGGCCTGCTGACCCTGCCCGAGGGCCCCGGTGAGGGGGCCACCTCAGGGAAGGGGGTGGGGGACCCAGGGATTACTGGAGGTGGGGAGAGGCAGGGGGTAACATTGAGGAAGGTCCTAGGGGTTGAAATAGTGCATGCTCAGCAGGTTAAAGGTGGCCAAGGAGGGAAATGAGGGGAAAGTTATACATAGAATTATAAAGGCTGGAAGTGGGACTGGACAGGGAAAATGAGTGATGTGTACATCCCACCTCCCAAAACGATAAGCACAGGGAATGGGAGGTGCAGCCATGCGGGAAAACAGAAGAGACAACGTAAAGGGGAAAGGAGATCTCCATGTGACTGAGAACAAGTTGGGGCAGAGACAGGTAAGGCTAGCACAGGGAATTAGGGAATAGTGGGTGTGACCCCTGAGAGGAGACAGGGAAGGGAAGTAATAAATGATATGAGGTGAAGAGCTGGCTTGACTGTGAAAACATGGAAGACAACTATGAGGGCAGGGAGCACACTGACTGAGGTGGGGATGAAAGAGGACAGCAAACATAGAATCTGTTACTTTAAGAATTAAGTATGATGGACAATTGAGGTAAAATACAGGTAAGAATGGAAACCTGAACTAAATGTCTTTGAGGAACAAATTAGTATAAGTACAGATGTGGTCAGGATTAAGTCAGGTTACCAACTATAAACTATGTGAAGTTGAGGATGGGTGAGATAAAGCCAGGTAAAGTAGCAATGTCAAGCCATTTCTGAGTTTGGCATACATAGAATATCTTATCCCAGGGGAGAGGGGACAGTGGAGATAGGGGAGGTCAGAGGAGGTAAGTGTACCTAACTGAAATATGTCATTTTGGAGAACAGGTTAAGACATTGACAGGGGAAAACCAGCACAGGGGAAATTAACAAAGCAACAAAAGATATTGTAGGATAGGTGTTGACATATCAGCTCATTAAGAATGAAATTCACAGATCATGAAGAATAGGGATAGATAGGTAAATTTGAGTTAAATGTTACGATACAGTGTCAAAAATGGGATTTTCCTCTCAGGACAAATATGAGATCAGAGATTGGTGAAATAAAGAAAAGGTAGTGGGAGAAGATTAGTGATTATGGAATCTCATGTATGATGCCATATAGTTAAGAAACAAGAGACTGCAATCTCACTTCTAAGAATATATGCTAAGAAGCCCTAAACACCAATCAGAAAGAATATATGCACCCCTATGTTCATTGCACTATTATTTACAATGACTAAGATTTGGAAATAACCAAAGTGCCCATGGTTAGGTGAGTGGATAAAAAATCTGTGGTATATTTATACAATGGAATAATATGCAGCTGTAAAAAAAGAAGGATTTCTTACTCTTTGCAACAACATGGATGGACCTGGAGAATATTATGCTAAGTGAAATAAGCCAGTCAGAGAAAAACAAATATCCCATGATCTTACATGTAAGTAGAATCTAATGAACACAAAAAAACTGATTAATAAAAAAGGTCAGGAGGCATGGAGGCATGGAACAGACTGACATAACTCAGAAATGGGGTGGGGGAGACATGGGAAGAGATTAACCACAGAACTTATGTTAACACACATAACCAATGGATATAGCCAATAGTGTGGTGAAGGCCTTAAATGGGTCAGGGGCTCAGAGGAAGGGGGAAAACAGGGAATTACTGGGGGACATCTATAATACTGTCAACAATTTTAAAATAAAAAAACATAAAAAACAGGAGACTGGAAGAAGCCAGAGTATAGCATGAGATTGGAGAAAACATTGAGGAGAATTGCTTTAATATCTCCCCAGCCCGCCTGGCAGGAAATACCTTGAATGTGTTCCAGAAGCATCGAGAAAAGGAACTGGAGGAAAGACAGCAAATCTACTGGTGACCACCCTATTAGAAGCCTCCCAAATGTAAACCCCCTCCCTGACAAATTCCTCCATCACTGACTTCTACCCCCTCCATTAACCTTTGTCCTCATCTTCTAGCTGGGCCACCTGGAAGGAAGGGTTACCCAAGACAATAGCTGCAGGCAGTATAGATGATCTGCCTCCAAATATGAGATTCCATGAGCAGAAGAGGCTGGACTATGAATGGTCAGCAATTGCAGGGTGAGGAAATGGTCAGAGTGGAGTGGAGCTGGTGGATCCAGAAACAGGTGGGATTTGGTATATTGATGGTTTCATCCTTGATATCTGTTCTAGGCTTATGGAGATGGCCCTCAAATATGTTTACAGCCTCCTAAGCCCCTGGAAATGCCTGGAAGATCTTGAACAGATTTTCTGGGGACAAAATACTGCCCTAGCTGGTCAGTTGTTTACCCATGTCCCCATAACACCTTGATGATCCTATTAATGAGCTGTCACACTCCATAGTCCCCAAAACTTCTTGCCAAAAAAGAACTTACACCTGGGGATCTCACAGAGGCCTCATGAATGAAAACATGTGGGCTGGGTATGGAGGAGTCATGTGACTAACTCCCTCGAGTAGAGTCTAAAGGAGAGGAACATCAGGTTGTGGTGAATATCTTCCTTCTAACCTCCACTCTGACCCCACAGAGAAGGTTCACCAGCGCTGGCAGGATGATAAGCTTTTTGGCTACCAGTTCCTCAATGGCGCCAACCCCATGCTGCTGAGACGCTCCACCTCTCTGCCCTTCCGACTGGTGCTGCCCTCGGGGATGGAAGAGCTTCAGGCCCATTTGGAGAAAGAACTCCAGGTACACCCTCCAGCCCTTTAATGTCTTCTCCTTCTCTATGTGAGGAGGTGAAGTGGTGAAGCGGAGGGACCAAATCTGAGTCTGGAAAGGGAGCACAGTATCCATTGTCCCTGGGTGAAGAGTCCTCTTCTAGAAAAATCTAGAGGTGATAATGTAGGAAAAGGCATCCATAATGGATTCTGCCAATAAAGCTGACCATTAGGAGATGGTGGGGAAAGGAGCTTGAGCAGCCTGACAAGGGGAGAGCTTGGCATACCTGTGCTACAAAATCAACTGGCATACTTAGTCCTAAAACTACTTCTGCCAAAGATGAGCCACATGTCTCTAGGGAAGAATCCTTTCATGGGGTCTTGGCCCTCTGTGCAAAATAAGGAAACTTGAACTTGATGCTCTGGTACTTCCTTTAGTTCTGCCACTGGGACTCTGGTACTGATGTAGGATAATGGCAAGAAAAGAGAGTGAATGTCTTTCCCTTTGCCTTGGCCGTGTGGAGGAATGCTTTCAACTCTAATCATGGGTGCATTCCACTTTCCTTAGAATGGTTCCCTTTTTTAGGCTGACTTCATTCTACTAAATGGAATTCAAGCCAGCGTGATCCAAGGAGAGAAGTAGTACCTGGCTGCGCCCCTTATCATGCTGAAGATGGAACCCAGTGGGAAGCTGCTACCTATGGTCATCCAGGTAAGGTGTCCTGGGCAACCTCCTCCCAACACTGCTCTGTGTTCATCCCCAACCTTTTCCAATGGACAAAGACAGATGGTTCTTGTCACTCACCTCTGCATTGTTCAGTGATACCTGCCCTTGTATTCAATCTCTCCTTTCTACCTTACAGCCTACTTACTACTCACCTGGAATTGCGTTTTTGAGAGTCATAATGGTCTCTGTTGGTTCTCACCCTAAGGCTACCAATCTCTTTCTGACGTTTTAGTGTATGGAATACCCTTTCTTTCTCAGATGTATTTTCTCCCTTGGTTTTATGTGTTTTCATTCTTACTGTTCTCATCAATCAATTGATGAGAACTGTCAGGTATCTCACATGTCTTGCTTCTCCTTCCTATTCTACCATCCTAATTCACACCCTCATCAGGGTTCTCTCAGTCACACTGGACACCTCTTTCCAATTCCTCCAGCTTTGAACCTGACCATCATGGCACTGACATTTCCCCCACAGCTAGTGAGAGCATGAGTGGAAGGGTCTTCATTCCTCTTAATTAGTTTATAACCCTCTAGAGACAATAATCTTAGTCACCAGTGTTTCCCCCCAGAATTATAAGCATAGTTTCTAAATAGGATGAAGTCAATTAATGCTTAGTTCCTCTTTGTTTCAGATCCAGCCTCCCAACCCCAGCAACCCCACCCCACCACTGTTCTGCCCTCAGATCCACCTGGCTCCTGGCTAAGTCATGGGTCCGAAGTTCAGATTTCCATGTTCATGAGCTCCAGTATCACTTGTTGAATACTCATCTGCTGGCTGAGGTTATTGCTGTGGCCACCATGAAGTGCCTCCCATGGTTGCACCCTGTCTTCAAGGTACATCCCTACCTTCCATGTCCTATCTTTCTCGTATCACAGAGAAATGAGAAAAAAAAAACCCAACAGCTATTTAGGATTTTAAAATCCTAAGCCTTTTGGTTGGTAACATGTTAAGAAAGCTTCTTCTAATTGAATGTGTCCATGTTATGGTAATTTTAAAAACCTTATAACAATTTGTGAAGAGCGAAGAGAAGATTATTGTGTCAGGATCTTAAGCCTTATGACTTTATTTAATGTTTAAATTATTTTATTTTTAGATAATCATAGATTCTCATGTAGTTTTAAGAAATAATATGGAGACATGCCATCTACTGTAATAAGTCACTTAGCATATATTCAGCACTTATTGTAAGGCCAGTCTAATATTCTCCAGCAGAGTCTGTTGTAGAGCAGAAATATAATTTGACAAAACTATTGTTCTGATTTCATATAGTTAGCATTTAACTGACAACACAAATGGTACAGATGAAAACATAATCAGAAAACAGAATCTCGAAACAGAGTTTGAAATCAAGAGAGAAAACAACAAACACCATATTTTTTTATGGAGAATGTTAAACCACAACTTTGGATTCATTAAGTATAAGGTCAAAGGAATAAAAGAGCAGCCCAAGCGGTTATTTATTCTTCCCAATGAGAGGTGATGACATGGTACTTAGATAAATGGAAAGCAAATGCAAATACTTTGTGATGAGAGGAAATAGTCATCTCAGCATGCTTAGGTGCAAGATTGGAGAGAAAGCTCAGAGGTCTAAGCTGCTGAAACCACAAGGAGCCCACCAGGTAGATATGGTTGTACTGATCCAAAAATATTGTAATTTTATAAAACAATGAGCCTAGAATATATTGCTAGCTAGAAGGCAGCAAAAATAGCCTTATGCTTGCTTAAAAAATACATGTTTTAATTATTTTTAAAAACATTTTTAAAAATATATTTTTATTTATTTCAGAGAAGGGAGAGAGAGAGAGAGAGATAGGAACATCAATGATGAGGGAGAATCATTAATCGGTTGCCTCCTGCACATCCCACACTAGGGATCAAGCCCGCAACCCAGGCATATGCCCTGACCAGGAATTCAACTGTGACCTCCTGGTTCATAGGTCAATGCTCAACCACTGATCCATGCCAGCTTCACACATAGCAGCAGGAGCAAAAATGATACAAGTTTATGGACCAGAGCAAAAACAACACAATCAGGAAAAGCCAATTTGAGGTCAAAGATGAGATGTTCAGTTTTAGGTACATTTAGTTTAAAGTAGTAACAAGATATGAGTGCATGGTGGGTAGAACATCTGAATTATGTTCCTTCCAGAAGTCCAAACCTTTATACCCAAACCTGTCCATTGGTAGTGATGACCCCTTTGGGTTCTGGGGTAACATAGACAAGGTAGACATAAACAGAATTCATTGTTGTTGGATTTAATTGACTTTATGATGCCTTTGCATCATCATCTTCTGCGTATCTTAGTAGTTAAACTGACTTTTACACTTCAATATCTCCTTTTCACAGACCCCTCTACACATGTCTCCCCTCACCATAATAACTTCCTCCCACTGTAAACAG
Organism: Plecotus auritus; assembly: GCF_963455305.1. NCBI lineage: Eukaryota > Metazoa > Chordata > Mammalia > Chiroptera > Vespertilionidae > Plecotus > Plecotus auritus. The sequence continues at coordinate 44,289,871 of NC_137774.1, forward strand.
TTGAGTTGTTATCAGGCCACCCAGCAGGGGTAAGCTTGCCAACTTCATAAAGGTTACCTGTGCAGGCTCTGCATTCAGACTGCTGGTGTCTGGATCCTGAATCCTGGCTTCAGTTCTTACCAGATGTGTGCTCAGTGTCCTCATCTCTAAATGGGGATAATAGGCACTCCATCATGGAGTTGATGTGGGATAATAGAACAACATGACACAGGCTAAATGCAACAAAAAATAGTAGTTCTTGCCATTATGAATAGTTCTTTGTCTTCTGATATTTCTCTCCTGAAGAAGACTTCAGGGTCTCTATGACACTCAGCATCTTTTTGAATCTTTCTAAAGTTGCAGAACAATGTGAGTTGCCTTAATATGTTAACACCAATGAGCTTAGTTGGGTCCTTCCCTCTCTGCAGCATCACCAACTCACATAAATACCAATATCGCATGAATCCTCCATCTCAGGAAGAAAACAAAATTGTCTAACACAAAAGAAAATGCACATCAGGATCAGATGGCCTTTTTTAATGGACAAAGGAAAGCAGGAGAGAGGGGCTCTACGTAACAGTTCCTAATTGGGGATGGGAGGAAGTTTGACAACGGCCCCTCTGCTGATAAAGAAGCTAGATCAGTATAGCTCCTTTAATTCTGACTAAAAGTAACCTACCTACCCCAACCCTGAAATTTAAAAAATGCAAGAGGAAAACAACTAGAGATTGAAGGATTGGCTTTGAAAATTAATGGAAAGGTTAGTTTAAACTGTAAGGGCATGTATGATAGAAAAAAATATTTTTAAAAAATCAAAAGTTAAAGGGCTGATTCTTAAAGGACACCTATACTTAAGGTAGAAATAATAAAGGAAATTAAAACAACTATTATTCAAGGGCATCTGTGTGCTAGGCAATTATTAAACACTTTCATACATAATACACACAAGCATCAGCACAGCATTCGTGACGAGACCCTATTGTCATCCCCTGTAAACAGATAAAGAGATGGACCCTCAGAGGGTTTATTATCTTGGTCAAGTATCAAAGTAAGTAGTGAAGTGTTGATTAAAATCCCGGTCAGGCAGACCACAAAGCTCAACTCCCAGGGCCATATGAGAACATGAGATTAAGAAATCAGAAAGGCAGAAGGGGACCAGCCTGCAAAGGCACTAGCAGGGAGAAAAGGGTCAAGAGGAGAGGGAAAGAAGGCCACCATGCTGAGTGCCACTCCCTAATAAAGAAGGATCCAAGTATTTCCTCCATATACCACCCCCTCCCACCTTCTCCATCCAGCTCCTGATCCCCCACACACGCTACACAATGGACATCAACACCCGGACATGAAACCAATTCGTCTCAGATGGAGGTTTATTTGACAAGCTAAGGAGGTAATGGAGTGGCCACCTAATCATCCAACTCTGCATGACCTCCTGTCACTTTCAAGATTCCAGGCCCTCCTGTGTGAATGTCCTGACCCTTAAACTCAGAAGCCTTGTCCCTTTATGCCAATGTCATTAAATCTGAAAAGGCCATATCTAACCATTTTATATACTATGCCATGTTCTCCAGCTCTGTATCTCCCCTCAAGACCTTTCATTTTGACTGGCTGGCATGGCTCAGTGGTTGAGCATCAACCTATGAACCAGGAGGTCATGGTTCAATACCCAATCAGGGCATATGCCTGGGTTGCAGGCTCAATCCCCAGTGTGGGGTGTGCAAGAGGCAGCTGTTCAATGATTCTCTCTCATAGTTGATGTTTCTACCTTTCCCTCCCTTCCTCTCTAAAGTCAATAATATACATATTTTTCTTTTTTTAAAAGACCTCTCATTTCTATTGTCACAGGGATGGAGCACAGGTGGAGGGGGTCATGTGCAGGTGCTCCGTCGGGCCATGACTCAGCTGACCTACCGCTCCCTCTGTCCTCCTGATGATCTGGCTGACCATGGCCTGCTGGGAATCCCAAGTGCCCTCTATGCCCATGATGCTTTACGACTCTGGGACATCATTGCCCTGTGGGTGAGAGTGGGAGCTTAGAAATACAGGGACATTGGGAATAGTGAGAATAGGGCTTTAACCTGAGTTCACCATGAGGTCAAAGGAATACAGAACAAGAAGGTTGAGACAGGAGGAGCAAAGGACTCCGTCAAGGAGAAATGAGAAACAGTGAGGAGATAGTGGGCCAAATCTGAGAATGGGAAAGCCAAAATAGACAGCAGGGAGCATTGTGTGGGCAAGTAAAACCAAAGGGTCTGGTGGAATCAGGGTTTTTGTTATGAAGAGTGACTATCAATCATGTGTATGAAATCCTTTATTTATTTATTTAATATATTTGTACTGTTTTCATAGAGGAAGGGAGAGAGGGAGAAAGAAACATCAGTGATCAGAGAGAATCATTGATTGGCTGCCTCCTGCATTCCCCCACACCCCACAGTGATCAAGCCCGCAACCCAGATATGTGCCCCAACTTGGAATCAAACATTGACCACCTGGTTCATAGGTCCACACTCAACCACTGAGCAACATCAGCCAGATGGAATTATCAAAACTAATGATATAAGTTTTTTCTTTCTAAACTAGTTTTTAGAAAGAATTAAGGGATATTCCAAAGGCAAGTCTTGTCAGATCTGTCCCAGATACAGTGAGAATAAGCTGGATAGACACCACAGAAAAGGAAAGGAGTAGCAGCCAGAGGATAGAGCCTTCTAATCTCGAGAAGCTCAGCTCCTTTCTCTGGGCAGGTATGTGGAAGGGATCATCTACCGCTTCTACCGTGGGGATGATGTCGTGAGAGGGGACCCTGAGCTGCAGGTCTGGTGTAGGGAGATCACTGAGGTGGGGCTATGCCAGGCCCAGGACCGAGGTAAGATCCCTCCCTAGAGAAAGGAGCTTTTTGCCAGCTTTGCCCTTCTGGGAGCATGACCTCAACCCCTCATCACCCCCTCTCCCTTCACACATGGAGTACCTTAATCCCATTCCTACTTTCTAAATCTCAGGATAATTCTAGAAACTCAAGGACCCCATGCCTTTTCACAGATGCACCTAACATACCATAAGGACTTATAAGACCAGAACCACAGTCAGTGAGTAATCTGCCCAGGCCCTGCCAAACACTCTCCGAATGTTTGTCTGTTTCTTACTTAAGGATATAAATGGGGAGGTTAATACCACCAAAGCCCATGACAGCCTATACTTGCTTTCCCTCCCCTTGCCTCCTTGTGGCTACTGTCCGGCACTCACAGAGGATCCAGACATCCTGCACACCTGCCACAGTGCAGAGTCATTTCTAGTTGTCATCTCAATACTGTATATATTTTGACTTAAACCCAAACTCATTGCCATGATCCTTGGGACTCAAGTTTCTTAGGCAAACATGCCCTGCTCACAAGTGAACTACCTTTAGGTCCTCTACCCCATTCTTTTCCATAACAAAGAAATAGCCTTTTTTGAGCTCTTCTTAGGTTCATATTCCTCTCTCTAGTACACATAGGCCAGATGGGACTGTTTTGAATCATCCTTTAGCTCCTTGCCACTTCACGCCAATACCTTGAATTTCTTCCATTCTCTCCATGTGATAACTGTAGCCAACAGCTAAGAGCTATTACCTATAACCAGGCCCTGTGGATGCAAACATCAGTAAACCACAAGCCAACCATGGAGTGCAGTCATAGCTCAAAGTATCTGGGGCTGTATCTTCCCCATTCATCCAATGGCACCTCATCAGCCCTTCCAAGACCAAAATTTCTGTAGTATGTCTCAGTTCTGTCCATCAGGCTCCATGTGCTCCAAAAGACCCTCTCATTCTCTCTTTTGTGCTTCTCCCTGTGAAATATCCACATCAGAGCACTTGTTATACTTATTTGAATATCAGCTTTAACCTCTTGCACCCACACTGTATCTCCAGCAACTTTTATGTTTCTCTTTGTACCATCCTTCTCTCATCACCCTCATTAAAGGCAGTGTGTTATGATTTTCTCTTCCCAGACCTATGACTTGAGAAAGCTATATAATCTCATTGACTTTTAATATCCTTTCTCAGAAATGAGTGTATTTCTTGTCCCAAATGAAATAATGAATATGACAAAGTTGAACATGTGTAAACTAATCGATGTAAAATGATTGTGATCCTATGCCCCACTCCAAAAAATTACCTCCCCAATATGGTCAGCAAGTATAAGAGGTGAGCAGGTCCTTCAACTTCTTGAGCAGCATCTCAACTATAAAGTGAGTGGAATGGGACAGTGGATTTCATGCTGTTTCAGTTCCAACATCTGTCTATGACTTCTTTTTTTTTCTACATTATAGCCCAGACCTCAAACTACTTTCCAGGAATGGGAGGGCAATCTCAGTATTCTTAACCACTTGAGGGGAGGGTGGAAATTTTATTAAAATAATATAAACGTAGAGAAAAGTTAATGTTATAAATCATTGGCCTACAAATTGAACTTTCAGTAAGGTGACATACCTATATAATTAGCACAAAGAACAAAAAAAAACATTACCAGCTCCTATAAAGCCCCTTGTATACTATTCCAATCCTTGCCCATCCAAAGGTAACCACTTTATACTGCACAGGTTAGTTTTACCCATTTGAACTTTACACAAATGAAAACACAAACATGCATTCACTAATGTCTCAAAGTATGTTTGAGATATACCCATGCTGTTGTGACATGAAGCATGTAGTTCATTGTTCTCATTGTATGTTATTGTATTTTGTGAATATGACAGGCTTTATTTTTTCCTTTCTGCCATTGATGGGCATTTAGGTTGTTTCCATTTTGAGGCGATTAATGTTGTTGCTGCTGTGAACATTGTTGTATGTACAATTCTGTTGGGTGTGTATCTAGAAGTGAAATCGATGGTCATAGGATATGTGTATGTTCAGTTTTAGTGGTTTCTGACAGTTTTCCAATGTGCTTGTATACATTTAAACTCCCTCTCCAGAGTATGAGGTATAGTCAGTATCTTCTCAAATATTTGAAAAAATGCTTTGGTCATATTATGAATATGTTGTGTTTTCACATTATGAGTTTAAGTTTTATTCTCCCAGTGACTGGTAAACCAAGGAACTTGTCCTCGGTTTAGTAGCCACATGGATATCTTCCTTTGTGTGGAGCGAGCATGTTACTCTTTTGTACTATTTTATTTTGGGTTGTCTACCTCTCTCCTATTGCTTTTAACCACTTTTGAACACTGGATATTTGACCAACCAGCCTCTTGGCTCTGCCCACTCTCTACCTTATATACATAGCTACAGTGGACTGAGGGGCTTTACATGGACCATCAGTTTATAAAGTAACTGTTATTATAACCTCTATTTTCAGAGTAAAAGAATAGAAACTCAGAGAAACTAAGCAATTAATTAGTGCAATTAATTAGTCAGCAGTAAGCAAGGACTTGTCTGTGACTAAATTATTAACTACCCCTCCTTGATTTCTCATAGTTCCTTTTCCTGACTTACTTATATTCTTATCACTATCTAACATACCATGTGTAATTTTACTTAGTTATTCTGTTTATTATCATTCTTCACTACTACAATCTGTTTTTCCCACAAACGTATTCCTAATGCCTATATACTGTCTGATATATACTAGTTCATGACTTTTTAAATAAATGAATGAATGAACACCCACTAATTCTAATATACGGACATGCCAAGATATCAGCATTTATTTCCTTACTCCTTTGGAAATGCAGCATCTAAGCTTTGTCCTTTTCTCTAGGTTTCCCTGTCTCCTTCCAATCTCGGGCTCAGCTCTGTCATTTCCTTATCATGTGCATCTTCACATGCACTGCCCAGCATGCAGCAGTCAATATGGGCCAGGTATGGACAGCTGCAAGCCTGGGTCTCTCTCTGAGAGAAAGCTTCTAGGCTAGGGGATACTTGAGGGAGAAAGCTGGGATCTAGGGTCCTGAATCAGAGTTTCTGAGTGACTCCAGATTCTTCCTCCCCCAGTTCGACTGGTTTGCCTGGGTCCCTAATGTCCCGTGCTCAATGGGATGCCCCCACCCACCACCAAGTATGATGTCACAGTGGACACAGTGATGGGCTCACTACCTAATGTCTGGCACAGCTGTCTTCAAATGTTTGCCACATGGCTCCTTAGCCGGCCACAGCAAGACATGGTGAGAGGGGACCTCTGGAATTCCGAAGGGACTGATGGCTGACAAGGAGACTTTAGGGTGAGGGACTGGAGTTTGGGTCCCTTTTTCTTAGAACTACAAGATGATTGATCCTTTCTTTCTGCTTTAGGTACCACTGGGGCATCACAAAGAAGAGTATTTCTCAGGTCCTGAGCCCAAGGCTGATTTAAGGCAGTTTCAGACAGATCTGGACAACCTGGAAAGGGAAATCGTGGCCCGGAATGAGCAGTTAGAACTTCCCTATAAATACCTGAAGCCCAGTCTCATAGAGAGTAGTGTTGACATCTGAGCCCAAATTATTCACTGTTCAAATACTTGAGGCCACCACCATGCTTAACATTTTCCCCCCACTCTTCTCATGCATCTGCGTTGCTATGGTTCTATTTTCTCCTCTTGGGTTCCCTACCTAAATATCTCACCTGCATGAGGCATTGTCCTTCCAGTTCCCTAATAGGATGATCTTTAACTTGAAACCAACTCCCTTAGAGAAATCAAATATCTACTCATGTAATGTTTTCTTTCCCCTGGAAAGTTTGCCTTCTCCATTTATCAATAAATCACTATATAATGGCATTACATTATCATTGATATAAGTAATTTAAAGATATGTTTTAATGGTATATCTAATGTTTAATACAGTGGGAGATAGAAGTTAATTCCATTCCTTTTTTTCCTGCTCTGGACAATCAGTTATCACAGCACTGTTCATTGAAAAGCCTATCCTCCCTAATAATCTATAATGCTGAGATAGATTAAGTTGCCATCTATGAATGAATTAGTTCTTAGCTGTCTAGTATTTATACCACACTAACATAACTGCTACAGCTTTATACTTAACATAGCCTGCCTTTTACTGACATAGTCATCCAATTTGTTCTTTAGAGGTACTTGGGCTTTCCTTGGGCTTCTGGCTTTCTGCATAAATATCAGGATCTGTTTTCTAGTTCCACAAATAAAACCACTTATAATTTTTATTGGAATTACTTTGCAGATACATCATTTTTAAAATCTTAAGCTAATTTTTCATTTTTAAAAAATATACCTTGAGTTATCTTAAGCATTGTGAATTGAATTTGCTTATTTTGTTTACATATTTCATATCTATGTTCATGAATAAGACTGGCCTATAATTATCTCTTGAGCTATCCTTGTCATTATTTTATTAAGAAGGCTGTCATTTCCCCAAGGTGTAAGTAGGGTAGTGTTCCTCATTTGGTGTTTTTGGGGGTTTTTTTTGTTCATTGACACTCAAGGACATTTTTCTATTGATCTTTAGAGTGGAAGGGAGGAGGAGAGAGAGAAACATCAACATGAGAGAAACACATCAATTGGTTGCCTCCAACATGCACCCCGACTAGAACCAGGGATGGAGCCTGCAACCGAGGTATGTGCCCTTGACCAGAATCAAGTCAGGGGCCCTTCAATCTACAGGCTGACGCTCTATCCACTGAGCCAAACTGGGTAGAGCCTGGCTTCGTTTTTAAATGTTTTATGTGTATTCTTACTGTTTCTTCATTTTCTACATTGTTAATTTTTGTTATCTGCTTACTCATACACTTTTTATGTGTAAGTTGTACTTTTTTTCAAGGTTTAAAAAATTTGAATACTGAGGGAGAAACCAAGATGGTGGCATAGGTAAACACCTAAACTGCTGCCTTGCACAACAATTTCAAAACTACAACTAAAAGACAAAACGGACATCATCCAGAACCACAGGAAGGCTGGCTGACTGGAAATTCTACAACTAGAAGGAAAGAGAAAAGCACACTGAGACTCAGAGGAGCTGCAGAAGGCAGAGGTACCAAGGCGCACGCACGGAGAAGGCTGGCAACTAAGTACGCGGCTGGCTTTCTCAACCGGGAGGGAGACAATAGCTCCTGATGGCTCCGAACTCCAGTTCCGGGCGAGACTCTGGGGACCGAGACTCATACTGGGAGAAACTGGACTGTCAGGAAAGAGAAAAGCACACTGAGACTCAGAGGAACTGCAGAAGGCAGAGATCTGGAGGCATGCGCGCAGAGAGGGCTGGCAACTGAGTACGTGGCAGGCTTTCTTGATTGGGCTTTCTCAGTCAGTAGGGAGACAAAAGCTCCTGACGGCTCTGAATTCCAGTTCTGGGCGAAACTCTGGGGACCCAGACTCATTCAGGGAGAAACTGGACTGTCTGGCAGCGGGTGAAACTCAAGGGCAGCTTTCTCTCAGAGGTGCTTGCAGCGATTACCACGGGACACTGAGACACAGGGGCCTCTTAGGGCAGAGCTGACGGGAAGACATTGCTGTCTGCTCTGCCCTGAGACTCCGACCTATCCAAGCTGAGCACAGAGGCTTTTGCAAGTCTTGTCTCATAAGGGTGTCTCCAGCACAGAAGTTCTCCTAGGATAGACACAGCTGATGCTCATGGCCAATTGGCCTGGAGGTCAATTCCTCCCAGTGATACCAACAACAATCAAGGCTTAACTACAACAAGACTGTTCAAATAGCCCACAAAGGGGTGCACCAAGAGTGTCCACCTCAGGTAACTGGGGAGGCTGAGCCACTGGGCCCTATAGGAAACCTAGCACACAAAGCCACTCTATCAACTCAGGGAAGCAGCCAAAATGCAGAGACAAAGAAACAGGTCCCAAATGAAAGAAATGGAGGAAAGCAAACTACTGGATATAGAGTTCAAAACCACAGTTATAAGGTTTTTCAAGAACTTTCTAGAAAAGGTCGATAAATTTAGCAAGACCCTCGGGGATATGAAAAAGGACCAACTAGAAATTAAGCATACACTGACTGAAATAAAAAATAATATACAGAGATCCAACAGGAGACTAGAGGATCCCAAGAATCAAGTCAAAGATTTGACATACAAAGAAGCAAAAACCACCCAACTAGAAAAGCAAAAAGAAAAAAGAATCCAAAAATATGAAGATAGTGTAAGGAGCCTCTGGGACTACTTCAAGCGTACCAACATCAGAATTATGGGGGTGACAGAAGAAGAGAGAGAGCAAGATACTGAAAACCTATTTGAAGAAATAATGACCGAAAACTTCCCCCACCTGGTGAAAGAAATAGACTTACAAGTCCACTAAGGGCAGAGAACCCCAAACAAAAGGAATCCAATGAGGACCACACCAAGACACATCATAATTAAAATGCCAAGAGCAAAAGACAAAGAGAGAATATTAAAAGCATCAAGAGAAAAACAGTTAGTTACCTATAAGGGAGCACCCATATGACTGTCAGCTGATTTCTCAACAGAAACTATGCAGGCCAGATGGGAGTGCAAGAAATATTCAAAGTGATGAATAGCAAGAACCTACAACCAAGATTACTCTACCCAGCAAAGCTATCATTCAGAATTGAAGGTCAGATAAAGAGCTTCACAGATAAGAAAAAGCTAAAGGAGTTCATCACCGCCAAACCAGTATTATATGAAATGCTGAACGGTATTCTTTAAGAAGTGGAAGGAGAAGAAAAAGGTAAAGATAAAAAATTATGAACAACAAATACATATCAACAAGTGAATCTAAAAATCAAGTGAATAAAAAATCTGATGCACAGAATAAACTGGTGAATATAATAGAATCAGGGGCATAGAAAGGGAGTGGACTGACAATTCTCAGGGGGAAAGGGGTGTGAGGGGTACGGGAAGAGACTGGACAAAATCCGTACACCTATGGATGAGGACAGTGGGGGGGAGGGGTAAGGGCAGAGGATGGGGTGGGAACCGGGTGGAGGGGAGCTATGGATGGGGGGGAGAGGAACAATTCTAATAATCTGAACAATAAAGATTTATTAAAAATAAAAATTAAAAAAAAATGAGTTACAGAAACAACAAAAACAATTTAATACTGAAACCATTAATTGAGGTGGTATTCAGCTTCAAATAAGAATGACTCCAACAGCAAAAGAAACCATCAACAAAACAACAAGAAACCCCACTGTATGGGAGAACATATTTGCCAATGTTATCACTGATAAAGGTTTAATCTCCAACATTTACAGGGAACTCATACAACATAACAAAAGGAAGATAAACGATCCAATAAAAAAATGGGCAACAGACCTAAACAGATACTTTTCGAAAGAAGACAGAAGGCCAAGAGGCATATGAAAACATGCTCAAAGTCACTAATTATCTGAGAGATGCAAATGAAAACAACAATGCGGTACTATCTCACACCTGTCAGAATGGCTATCATCAACAAATCAACAAATGACAAGTGCTGGCGAGGATGCGGAGAAAAAGGAACCCTCGTGCACTGCTGGTGGGAATGCACACTGGTGCAGCCACTGTGGAGAACAGAATGGAGTTTCCTCAAAAAAACTAAAAATGGAACTCCCATTTGACCCAGTGATCCCGCTTCTAGGAATATACCCCAAGAAACTAGAAACACGAATCAGAAAGGATATATGCACCCCTTTGTTCATAGCAGCACAGTTTACAATAGCTAAGATTTGGAAATAGCCTAAATGCCCATCAGCAGATGAGTGGATTAGAAAACTATGATGCATCTAAACAATGGAATACTATGCTGCTATAAAAAAGAAGGAAGTCTTACCATTTGCAGCAGCATGGATGGAACTGGAGACCATTATGCTAAGTGAAATAAGCCAGGCAATGAAAGAAAAACACCACATGATTTCACTCATTTATGGAAAATAAAGAACATTATAACCTGATGAATAAAAAGATAGATACAGAGGCAGAGAAGCATCAAACAGACTGTCAAACTACAGTGGGAAGGCTGGGGAGTGTTGGGGAGTGGGGGGAAAGAGATCAACCAAAGGACTTGTATTCATGCATATAAGCACAACTAATGGACACAAGACACTGGGGCGGGGTGGGATGAGGGCATGTGCCAGGGGGTAGGGGAGGCTGGGGGAAGGTCAATGGGGGAAAAAAGGAGATATATGTACCACTATTTGTATTTAAACAATAAAATAAAATTTAAAATAAAATAAAATAAATTTAAAAAAGAATGACTCCAGTAAGCAAGTGGTTTAGTTTTGTATGTAACCTATCTGCAGTGAACTGTCCAAGGCAGATGTCATGGCTCCTTCCATCTTTCAGATCTATTGTCCTTCGTGGATTTCGTCTTCATGATTAAAAATGGCTTCTGAATCTCTAGGCATAATGTCCATATTTCAGGCAGCTCTCAATAGTTGAGCATCAACCTATGAACCAGGAGATCACTGTTCGATTCCTGATTGGGGCGTATGCCAGGTTGTGGGCTTGATCCCAAGTATGGAGTGTGCAAGAGGCAGCTGATCAATGATTCTTTCTCATCATTGATGTTTCTATCTCTCTATCCCTCTCTATTCTTCTCTGAAATCAATAAAAATATTTTTTAAAAAAACAAGTTGGAGGGCCCACACTTGGTGATTACAAAAACTACTACAAAACCACAGTAATCTAAACAGTGTGGTACTGAAATAAGCACAGACATATAGGCTAATGGAGCAGAATACATAGCTCAGAAAGAAACCTTTCCATATGTAGTCAAATGATTTTCAACAAAGGCACTAAGCCCATTCAATGGGGGAAAGGGCAGTCTTTTCAACAAATGGTGCTGGATAGGAAAATGGGTACCCACAGGTAAAGGAATGAAGTTGGACCCTTACTGTACTCTGTACACAAAATTGACTCAAAATAAATCAATACCAAAATGCAAGAGGTAAAATAAAAAAAATACTTAGAAGAAAACATATGGGGAGACTTGGTATCATCAGATTTGGCAGTTATTTCTTGGATTTAATACCAAAAGATTAAAAACATATAAATTGGACCAAACAGGCAACAAGATTAAAAACATATAAATTGGACTACATCAAAATTTAAAGCTTTTGTACAACAAAAGTATATTAAGAGGGTTAAGACATCATCCATAGGATGGGAGAAAATAAGTGCAAGTCATATATCTAATAAGGTGTTAATATCCAATTTATAAAGAGAACTCCTAAAATGCAAAAAGTCAACTAAAATTTTTAAAACCTCAACAACAACGAAAAGCAAATAACCTGATATTAAATGAACAAAGGTTTGCAATAGATATTTCTTCCAAAAAGGTATAAAAATGGCCAACAGGCTTGTGACAAGATACTTAACATTACAAATCTTTAGGAAAGTATAAATCGAAACCACAAGGAGATGTCATCTCACACTCATTAGGATGGATACTATCAACAAACAGAAAATAACTAGTGCTGTCAAGGATGTGGAGAAACAAATCCCTATGCACTGCTGCTGTGGACATAAAATGGTGTGGCCACAGTGGAAAACAGTGTGGTGGATCCTCAAAAAATATAAAAATTGAATTAGCATATGATCCAGTAATCCTACTTCTGGTATGTAGCCAAAAGGATTCAAAGCAGGGACTCATTTGTTATTTATACACTTATATTCATAGCAGCATTATTGACAATAGCCAAAAGGTGAAAGCAATCCAACAAATAAACCTTTGCATATATAGTCAAACTAGAGGCCCGGTGCATGAAATTCGTGCACGGGGTGGGGGGTGTCCCTCAGCCTAGCCTGCACCCTCTCCAATCTGGGACCCCTCGAGGGATGTCCAACTGCCCGTTTAGGCCCGATCCAGTTAGGCCCTTGCAGGCCTGATCGCCCACAACTGCCCTAACTGGATTGGGCCTAAACGGGCAGTTGGACATCCCTCCCACAATCCAGGACTGCTGGCTCCCAACTGCTTGCCAACCTGCCTTCCTGATTGCCCCTAACTGCTTCTGCCAGCCAGCCTGATCACCCCCTAACCACTCCCCTGCCAGCCTGATTGATGCCTAACTGCTCCCCTGCCAGCCTGTTTGCCCCTAACTGTCCTCCCCTGCAGGCCTGGTCACCCCTAACTGCCCTCCCCTGCAGGCCTGGGTCCCCTCCCCCAACTGCCCTTCCCTGCAGACCCAGTTGCCCCCAACTTCCCTCCTCTGCCAGCCTGGTCACCCCAAACTGCCCTCCCCTGAAGGCTTGATCACCCCAAACTGCCCTCCCTTGCAGGCCTGGTCCCTCCCAACTGCCCTCCCCTGCTGGCCTGATAGCCCACAACTGCCCTCCCTTGCAGGCCTGATCACCCACAGCTGCCCTCCCCTGCTGGCCTGATCGCCCACAACTGCCCTCTCCTGTTGGCCATATTGTGGCAGCCATCTTGTATCCACATGGGGGCGCCATCTTGTGTGTTGGAGTGATGGTCAATTTGCATATTACTCTTTTATTAGATAGGACTAGAGGCCCGGTGCACGAAATTCGTGCACGGGGGTGTGTGTTCCTCAGCCCACCCTGCACCCTCTCCAATCTGGGACCCCTCGAGGGAAGTCCGACTGCCCGTTTAAGCCCGATCCCGGTGGGATCGGGCTTAAACGGGCAGTCGGACATCCCTCTCACAATCCAGGACTGCTGGCTCCCAACTGCTCCCCTGCCTGCCTTCCTGATTGCCCCTAACTGCTTCTGCCTGCCAGCCTGATCACCCCCTAACCATTCCCCTGCCAGCCTGATTGATGCCTAACTGCTCCCCTGCCTGATTGATGCCTGTTTGCCAGCCTGGTCACCCCTAACTGCCCTCCCCTGCAGGCCTGGTCATCCCTAACTGCCCTCCCCTGCAGGCCTGGTACCCCCCAACTGCTCTCCCCTGCAGGCCTGAGTCCCCCCCACTGCCCTTCCCTGCAGACCCAGTCACCCCCAACTTCCCTCCTCTGCTGGCTGGGTCACCCCTAACTGCCCTCCCCTGCAGGCTTGATCGCCCCCAACTGCCCTCCCTTGCAGGCCTGGTCCCTCCCAACTGCCCTCCCCTGCTGGCCATCTTGTGGTGGCCACCTTGTGTCCACATGGGGGCAGGATCTTTGATCACATGGGGGCAGCCATCTTGTGTGTTGGAGTGATGGTCAATCTGCATATTACTCTTTTATTAGATAGGATAGAGGCCTGGTTCATGGGTGGGGGCCAGCTGCTTTGCCCTGAAGGGTGTCCCGGATCAGGGTGGGGGGTCCCTTGGGGCATGAGGCGGCCTGGGCGAGGGGCCTGTGGTGGTTTGGTCGGCCACGCCCCCTGGCGACCCAAGCGGAGGCCCTGGTATCTGGGGTTTATTTATCTTCTACAATTGAAACTTTGCAGCCTGGAGCGGAGCCAAGCCTTCTGCTTGCTCCGTGGCAGCAGCCATTTTTTGGGGGATTTATGTATCTTCTATAATTGAAACTTTGTAGCCTTAAGCGGAGGCCTGGGCTGGCAAGGGCAGGTGGAAAGCTTGGCTTCCTCCATCACCGGGGAAACCCACGCCTACCTCCTGCTCTCTGTGGCTGTAGCCATCTTGGTTGGGTTTATGTGCATGTTCGCTCCTGATTGGCTGGTGGGTGTGGCTTGTGGGCGTGGCTTGTGGGTGTAGTGGAGTTATGGTTAATTTGCATATTACTCTTTTATTATATAGGATGATTATCAGTGTCCATCAGTAGTTGATTGGATAAACAAAATGTGATATATACATACAACAATATTATTCAGCCTCAAAAAGGAAGCAAATTTAGACACATGACATAACATGGCTTAACTTGGGGACATCAGGCTAAGGAAAATCAGCCAGTCAGAGAGGATACTGCATGTTTCCATTTATATGCAGTACCTAGAGTTGTCAAACTTATGGAGATAGAAAGTATAATAGTGGTTGGGGGGGGGGGTCTGGTGGGAAGAGGAAATGGAGAGTTTTTGTTTAATGGGTATAGTTTTAGTTATGAAAGATGAAAAAAGCTCTGGAAATTACATATATAGAATAAACTTGCTTAATTAGGCTTCCTTTCTGATTTTAGCTAAACTTTTTCCAACCCAGTGAATCACCCCAACTTCTCTTTCAGGTAATTGTCAGCATCAGAGCAGTAAATATCAAGATGAAGCAGATTATTATTGTAGATCATGCTGGGAGAACAAAAGGTGGAATATTTAACTGCAGCAGTGTGTGACTATATTCTTTTTTTTTTCAAATTTTTATTAAGGTATTATATGTGTACATATCTTACCATTGCCCCCCCCACCCCACTCCCATACATGCCCTCACCCCTCAATGTTTTGCATCCGTTGGTTACTCTTATATGCATGCATACAAGTCCTTCAGTTGATCTCTTATTTCCCCCACCTCTCCCTAACCTTACCGCTGTAATTAGACAGTCTGTTTGATGCTTTACTGCCTCTATAACTATCTTTTTGTTCATCAGTTTATAATGTTTTTCATTATCCCCAAATGAGTGAGATCATGTGGTATTTTTCTTTCATTGACTGGCTTATTTCACTTAGCATAATGTTCTCTAATTCCATCCAGGTGCCTACAAATGGTAATAATTCCTTCTATTTTATGACAGCATAGTATTCCATGGTGTAGATGTACCATAGTTTTCTGATCCAGTCATCTGCTGATGGGCACCTAGGCTGTTTTGGAAAGATTTGGATCTTAGCTATTGTAAATTGTGCTGCTATGAACATAGGGGTGCATATATCCTTTCTGATTCGTGTTTCTGGTTTCTTAGGATATATTCCTAGGAGTGGGATTACTGGGTCAAATGGGAGTTCCATTTTCAGTTTTTTGAGGAAACTCCATGCTGTTCTCCACAGTGGCTGCACCAGTCTGCATTCCCACCAGCAGTGCACGAGGGTTCCTTTTTCTCCGCATCCTCGCCAACACTTGTCGTTTGTTGATTTGTTGATGATAGCCATTCTGACAGGTGTGAGATGGTATCGCATTGTCGTTTTGATTTGCATCTCTCGGATAATTAGTGACTTTGAGCATGTTTTCATGTGTCTCTTGGCCTTCCTTCTGTCTTCTTTCGAAAAGATTCCATTTTTTTATTGGATCAATTATCTTCCTTTTATTAAGTTGTATAAGCTGCCTGTAGATGTTGGAGATTAAACCTTTATCAGTGATACCATTTGCAAATATGTTCTCCCATACAGTGGGCTTTCTTGTTGTTTTGTTGATGGTTTCTTTTGCTGTACAAAAGCTTTTTATTTTGATGTAGTCCCATTTGTTTATTTTCTCTTTGGCTTCCATTGCCCTAGGGGCAGTATCACTGAAAAAGTTCTTTTGGCATATGTCTGAGATTTTGTTGCCTGTGGATTCCTCTAGTATTTTTATGGTTTCCCATCTTATATTTAAGTCCTGTATCCATTTTTAGTTTATTTTTGTGTATGGTGTAAGTTGGTGATCTAGTTTCTTTTTTTTGCATGTATCTGTCCAATTTTCCCAACACCATTTATTGAAGAGACTGTATTGACTCCATTGTATGCTCATGCCTCCTTTGTCAAATATTAATTGCGCATATTGGTTTGGGTCGACATCTGGATTCTCTATTCTATTCCATTGATCTATATGTCTGTTCTTGTGCCAGTACCAGGCTCTTTTGAGGACAGTGGCTTTGTAATACAGCTTGAAATCTGGTATTGAGATCCCTCCTACTTTATTCTTCTTTCTCAGGATTGCTGTGGCTATTCGGGGTCTTTTTTTATTCCAGATGAATTTTTGGAGAGTTCTTTCTAGGTCTGTGAAATATGCTGTTGGTATTTTAATGGGGAGTGCATTGAATCTATAGATTGCTTTGGGTAGTATGGACATTTTGATGATGTTGATTCTACCAATCCATGAACACGGTATGTTCTTCCATTTGTTTACATCTTCCTCTATCTCTTTTTTCAGTGTCCTGTAGTTTTCCACGTATAGGTCTTTTACCTCCTTGGTTAGGTTTATTCCTAAGTATCTTAATTTTTTTGGTGCAATGGAAAATGGGATTGCTTTTTTAGTCTCTCTTTCTGTAAGTTCACTGTTGGTGTATAGAAATGCCATAGATTTCTTGGCATTAATTTTGTATCCTGCTACATTGCCGAATTTATTTATTAAGTCTGTTAGTTTTTTGATGGAGTCTTTTGGGTTTTTTATATACAATATCATGTCATCTGCAAATAAGGACAGCTTTACTTCTTCTTTTCCAATTTGGATGCCTTTTATTTCTTCTTCTTGTCTAATTGCAATGGCTAATACTTCCAGTACTATGTCAAACAGGAGTGGTGAGAGTGGGCATCCCTGTCTTGTTCCTGTTCTTAGGGGAAATGGTTTTAGTTTTTGCCCATTGAGTATGATGTTAGCTGTGGGTTTATCATATATAGCTTTTATTATGTTGAGGTATGATCCGTCTATTCCCACCTTGTTGAGAGTTTTTATCAAGAAAGGGTGTTGGATTTTGTCAAATGCTTTTTCTGCATCAATTGATATGACTATCTGATTTTTATCTTTCAGTTTGTTTATGTGATGTATCACATTTATTGATTTGCGGATATTGTACCATCCTTGCATTCCTGGGATAAACCCTACTTGGTCATGGTGTATGATCTTTCTGATGTACTGCTGGATCCGATTTGCTAGAATTTTGTTGAGGATTTTGGCATCTCCTTCATTGTGTTGTCTTTATCTGGTTTTGGTATTAGGGTGATGCTGGCTTAAAAGAAGGAGCTTGGAAGTGTTCCTTCCTCTTGAATTTTTTGGAATAGTCTGAGGAGGATAGGTTTTAGTTCTTCCTTGAATGTTAGGTAAAACTCTCCTGTGAAGCCATCTGGCCCCGGGCATTTGTTTGCCGGAAGCTCTTTGATGACTGCTTCAATTTCTTCCATAATTACTGGCATATTGAGCTGTTTAGATTCTTCTTGATTGAGTTTTGGAAGGTTATATTTTTCTAGGAATATGTCCATTTCCTCCAGGTTGTCCAGTTTGTTGGAATAGAGTTGTTCATAGTATTTTTTAACAATCCTTTGTATTTTGGCGGGATCTGTTGTTATTTCACCTCTTTCATTTCTGATTTTGTTTATTTGGGTCCTCTCTCTTTGCTTCTTGGTGAGCCTGGCTAGAGGTTCATCAATCTTGTTTATCCTTTCAAAGAACCAGCTCTTGGTTTTGTTGATCTTTTGTATTGTTTCTTTGGTCTCTATGTCGTTTATCTCTGCCCTGATCTTTATTATTTCCTTCCTTCTGCTTACACTGGGCTTTTCTTGTTGCTCTTTTTCTAATTCTTTGAGTTATTGGGTTAGGTAATTTATTACCATTGTTTCTTGTTTTTTGCAGTAGGCTTGTAGAGCTATGAACTTCCCTCTCAAGACTGCTTTCGCTGTGTCCCATAGATTTTGGATTGTCGTGTTTTCATTGTCATTTGTTGCCATGATGTTTTTTATTTCTTCTTTGATCTCTCTGGTAACCCAGTCATGGTTTAATAGCATGCTGTTTAGCCTCCATGTGTTTGATTTCTTTGGGTTGTTTTTATTGTAGTTGATTTCCAGTTTTACGCCACTGTGGTCTGAGAAGATGCTTGATATGATTTCTATCTTCTTGAATTTGAAGAGACTTTGCCTATGTCCCAACATATGATCTATCTTTGAAAATGACCCATGTGCACTTGAGAAGAATGTATATTCTGTGGCTTTGGGGTGAAATGTTCTGAAGATGTCTATTAATTCCATCTGGTCTAGTGAGTCATTTACGATTGATGTTTCTTCGCTGATTTTTCATTTAGAAGACTTGTCCAATGGTGATAATGGGGTATTAAAGTCTCCTACTATGATTGTATTGCTGTCAATCTCTCCCTTGATATCCTCCAGGAGTCTTTTTTATGTATTTGGGTGCTCCTGTATTGGGTGCATATATGTTTACCAGAGTTATTTCTTCTTGTTGGATTGCTCCCTTTAGTATTATGAAGTGGCCTTCCTTATCTCTTGTTATGTCCTTCAGTTTGAGATCTAATTTGTCAGATATAAGTATTGCTACCCCAGCTTTTTTTTCAGTTCCATTTGCCTGGAAAACCTTTTTCCATCCCTTCACCTTCAGTCTGTGTGCGTCTTTTTTTCTGAGGTGGGTTTCTTGTAGACAGCAAATATATGGGTCATGTTTTCTTATCCAATCCATTACCCTATGTCTTTTGATTGGGGCATTTAATCCATTTACATTTAAAGTTATTATTGATAGGTACTTACTTGTCGCCATTCCTATTCTTTACACCTGTGTTCCTTCTTTGCTTCCTATTTCTTTTTTTTTTTTTTTTTTTTTTTTTTTACAGCAGACCCTTTAGCATTTCTTGCATTGCTGGTTTGGTGGTAATAAATTCCCTTAGTCCTTTTTTGTCTGTGAAGCTCCTGATTTCACCTTCAATTTTGATTGATAGCCTTGCTGGGTACAGTATTCTTGGATTCAGACCCTTCCTTTGCATGACTTTGTATATTTCATTCCTTTCCCTTCTGGCCTGATGAGTTTCTGTTGAGAAATCAGTTGCTAGTCTGATTGGGGTTCCTTTGTATGTAACTTTCTGTCTCTTTCTTACCGCTTTTAAGGTTCTTACTTTGTCGTTGGTGTTTGCCAATTTAATTATAATGTGCCTTGGCGTCGGTCTTTTGGGGTTCATTTTGCTTGGGACTCTGTGAGCTTCTTGGATTTGTGTGGGGTTTTTCTTCTCTATATCAGGGAAATTTTCTGTCATTATTTCTTCGAAGAGGTTTTCTATTCCTTGCTCAGCTTCCTTTCCTTCTGGAAACCCTATTTTGTGGATGTTGTTTTGTTTCGTGTTGTCCCAAAGGTCCCTTAGGCTCTCCTCCTGCCTTTTAATTTTTTTTTTCTAGAAGTTGCTCTACTTGGGTATTTTTTCCCATCTTGTCTTCTAGCTCACTGATGCGGTCCTCTGCTTCTTCTAGTCTACTCTTGATGCTTTCTATTGAGTTCTTTACAGCAGCGATGTCATTTTTCATTTCTTCTTGGTTCTTCTTCATTTCCTCTTGGTTCTTGCTCATATTGTCGAATTTGTCTTCCATTCTTTTCAGCCACCTTATGACCATTTCTCTGAATTCTTTTTCTGGAAGGTTGCTTGCCTCCATTTCGTTTACTTCCTTTTCTGGTGATGCCTGCTTTTCTTTCATATGCGGGCTGTGTCTTTGTCTCCCCATGGTCTCTCTTCTCTGGGTGTCTGGTTATGTAGTTCTCTCTCTCCTGCATTGATTTAAAGGCACATAATACAGCACTACCAGGTACAACACACAAGGCACTGAACAGAAATGTATTCACGATATTAATGACCTCCAATAAAGGTAACCACCAGAGAAAGGCAAATTAGGGGATAGGAGAGAAAGAAGAAGAGGAAAAAGAAAGAAAGAAGAAGAAAAAATGGAGTGTCAAAATGAAATTGGGAAAAGGGGAAAAAAAGAAGAAATGAAAAGTAAGAGAGACAAGAAAGAGACTAAGAGAGAAAGGGGAACAGACTATATATATTGGGGATAAAACACCAATAGAACAATCACTTATCCCAGCAAATGCCAGCAACAAGTACCTGGGGATTAATACAAACTACAACACCAACTAATATTGAGTGAGGCAAGGGAAGACAGAAGCACTAAACAAACAAAAAAATAAACAAAAGAAAAATAAGCAAAACAATCTCACAAAAAAGCATAAAAATTCGATATAATCTACATTCAAGCGAACAACAAAAAAAGGACAGAGAGAAAAACAATTTTTTGGATAGTTAAGACAGTGAAGAGAGAGGTGTGTATGGACTTGCAGCAGGGTATTGGAGATATATAAGTAGGGTGAAATTTTAATGGGGGTAAACAGAAAGAATAGGGAAAATTTAAAGCAGGAAAGGGGTAAGATAAACAGGACACCGAAAAGAGAAAAGTGAGGAAGGGAGTGATGGCATAAAGGTAGAGTTGAGTTAGAGTAAAATGATGCTAAAGGAAAGATAAAAATAGAATGTAGAACATTAATCCCAAAACAAAATGAAGAGAAAATAAAATGACACTTAAAAAAAAAAGATAAAATAGCAGTAGTAATAATACAGATTGAAAATAAAAATGTAATAATTAAGAAGGTAAAATCAAGTGAGGAAAAAAGAAAAAAATTAGTTTCTTGAGTAAAAGATGCAAAAAATGAAAATAAAAAAAAATAAAAAATAAAAATAAAATGTGGAGTAGTGAAGGTCATTCACTTCCTCTGTTGTTCTGTTTGGCACGCCTGTTTCTCAGTCCGGATAGTATTGCAGTTCCCTGCGTTCCACTGCTCTTCAGTGATGTAAGCCAGTCCTGATTTTAAGCAGGCGGTGTGTCTTAATTTCTCGTATTCCTTTATTTTTGATTACACAAGAGTCAATTTGTGATTCAGCCCCTGGGTGGCAGTGTTTCTGGATTGACTTCCGGGTTTATCTATGGCCTCTCTAGGGGGTGTTAGAGCCTTCTTTCCCTGTGGCACTCACTACCAGTTTGTGGGAGTGGGCTGCCTCAGAGCTGGCTCTCCTATGGTCACTCCCCGCTCCAATCCCCAGGTTCCAGAAAAACAACTTTCCCCTGCAGTCTCCCAGGGTGTACCCAACTGGGTGATCCTATGTATTGGGCTTAGTAATCAGAAGCAAGAATTTCAAGAGGAAAAAGCCCAAGTGTGCGCACTCCGTGGCTGCGCGTAAGTCTAGCACACCCCTGAAATTCTTAGGGTGTCCCTGCACGTCAGATCAAAATGGGTTGCTTTTTAGTGAACCCTTCTGTTAGCAGCTCTGAGGACCCCCTTCCACATTCACAGATCATGCCAGCCCCAACAGCCACGGATTTTTCTAGGCACAGACTTCCCTGGTCCACCAGCTCCAGCAAAACGCACGTTCCTCTCTCCCGCTGGGACCAGAGACCTCACCTTATCCCAGGCGAAATCTGACCTTTCCCTGGTGGAGTGTAGAGCTCCTCTGAACCGGTGTGTTTGCGCCAATTGGGGAGCGTTGTTCTGGAGCTCGCAGCTGTTCCGTTGGTGCCGCAGTTGTGGATTCTCAGGCTTCCGATAAGCTCCACTTTCCAGTTCCATATGGCGCAGACTCCGCGTCCAAGCCTGCAGCTCTGGGAGGGGACCCAGCCGCAGTGGGAGCTGCCAGGTCAGGGGAACCCCGTCTAGCAGTCTCCCACCTTCTTCTGGAGTTCAGCTGTCCCCCAACTTGCCAACAAACTCTCCTAGTGCAGCCCTCAGCTGTTCTTTCTTTCTGCTCCGGGACAAGGCTCAGAACACGTCTGTCTATTCCGCTGCCATTTTTCTGTCTTGTGTGACTATATTCTGCGCAGTGAGAAAACCTGAAACCATTTTCAAAGTCCACTATTTCTTACTTCTTTTCAGTCAGGTCAAGTTTCTAAGTTTTCTAAATCTCCGTTTTCCAGCTAATGAAAATAGGATTCCACCGAGTCTCCTATCTACCTACTCCAGGACTTCTGTGAGGATCAAATGAGATGAGGCACAGAAAAATGCTTCACAGACATTTGGTTAAAGTGCAAAATGTTTGCACCTGGCTGTAAAGCAAGTCGTGTTCCTGGGCTGAAGAAACTGCAAGGAGGCTAGTCGTTAGGGAAAGGAAGCCAGGCACTGTGACATAACATCATTACCCGGCACCCACAGCCACCATTGCAGGGCTGGGCTGGGCTGTGCTGGGCTGTGGGCCGCATTTTGTGCCATGGGGTCTTGGCAGCAATGGCTGCAATTTGGTGGGGTGTTGCTCTGGGGTGGTAGCAGGGCCTGTGTCCCACTTGGGGGAAGCCAAATATTATTTCATGGGCATCAGGTCCGCGGTGCTGTTTCTCTGTAAATGGCCAGTGTGCATCATGGCTGCTCCTGCATTGAGTGTCTGCCCCCTGGTGGTCAATGTGTGTCATAGATACTGGTCAGACAGACACTTAGCATATTAGTCTTTTATATATATAGATAGATAGATATAGATAATTGAGAGAATCACTCTCTACTTTCTTCTGCTTACAACTGCTGGGTAAGAGATGATGGCAAAGAATTGACCTTGTTAATGGTCTCCCAAACTCTCTGCCTTTACTTTATGTTGCTCAAACAATAAATGAACAAATGATTTGAATTCTTCTATAAAATAAAATGGCAAGAACTTTTGCTTTCCAATAATATTTGAAATAAAAATGGGGAGAAGAGGGGGGCATTCTGAGAGTGACTTGAAATTTAAAAAAAGAGAGAGTGAGAGACCTGAGCAACATGGTGTGTGTGTGTGTGAGAGAGAGAGAGAGAGAGAGAGAGATAGGGAGAGAGGGAGAGAGATAGGAATACTGACAATAAAGACAGCAGAGGGAAATCCTGTTGTCAGGAATAGCCATAAAACATTTAATAATATAAATGTCTTACAGTAAGTGTCATCATCCCGGCTTTATTAGGTGTTGATATAATGCTTCACTCCATTATGCCAACATTTAGAAAACTTGTGTTGTTTGAGTGCATGAGCAACAACATTCTGGAAGGGAAAGCTTCTAAGTCTGGGTCATCACGGCAGAGCAGAGACCAGCACCAGTAGGCAAGTAATGAGTTAGGATGAGAAAATAATGAGGGAAAGATATTAGAACAAGAGCCAATGAATCAATGAAGGGAGTAAGATTAAAAAAAAAAAAACTCATGGAACAGACGACAGTATGGTGATAACCAGAGGAAATGGGGGAGTGGGTAGGTGAAAGAGAGTAAACACAGATAAATGGTGATGAAAGGAGACTAAATTTTGGATGGTGAATGCACAATGCAATGGGCAGATAATGGATTTCAGAATTGTACATTTGAAACCTATATAATTGTATTGACCAATGTAACCACAATAAACTCAATAAAAATGAGCTAATGAAAATAATTATAAATAGAGCTTGGAACTATAAGCAGAGACTCCTTCCCCCAATTCAGGTAGTGTGCCCCCTCTGCAACCTCAGTAGCTCTCTTCTCATTTGGAATTTAACCTTGCCTGTCCACGATGGAAAGAGAAATCTGAGCAGGTCAGTGCTGCAATTCTGGCTCAGCGCTCAGACTGTGAATTCCTGCCTTGATATTTCATACTTCTTGCTGCATTCTAGCCCCTCCTTTCACTTATAACATCAACATGACCTCCTTATATTCATCTTGCCTGAAATTCATTTATTCTTTACAGGTGTAGGAATTTTTGTGTGATTTTTATCAATCACAACATTATGGTCAAATATCCTATTGACTCAAAAGATCTGTAGTGAAAAGCAACAATCAATCCCTAGCCAAACTCCCAAACACAAGATCAATGTTATTTATGGATCATGTGTTGCAATTGTTTCCAAAGTCACTTGTATTTCATCTGTTATTTCTCATTTTCTCTCTTTTCATTTCTTGCCATGTTTATGGTGAGGAAACAAGGTTGTTTGTATTCCAAAATGTATATTGATGATTATTTTCTGATGGTTTAACATATTTCTTTATACCCTGTACTTCCTACATGCTGGTAGTTATATCTATAGATTGGATGAGAAACCCAGTTTTATATTTCAAGGTGGCTTCTGAGTTGGTGCCAAATATTTCTACCAGAGGCACATAATCATTGGAAATATATATTTTTGTGCATTTACTGGTAGCCACAGAACTATTTCTTAGATGTATTATTTTATTAGGGTTTGCAAACTGTTGGTATTCTAACTCCATCATTCCTGTGTCACTTATTAGTTGGAATATACCTAAGAATTAAAATATTGGAAATTAGAAGATGGCGACCAGCAGGAAGGGAGGGAGGTAGAGAGTGTGAGAGAGTGAGGAACTTATAGAGGAGAGTGTAGATGTGTGTGGTGTGTGTGTGTGTGTGTGTGTATGAGCTAGGGACAGATTCTGCAGGTCCTCCAAGGGGCTGCCAAACCAGGCAGTCTTTGACAGCGGAGCCCTATGCACAAAGCGGACACTTCTGGGCAGCCAGTGCGAACACGGAGACCACGCCATCTTGAGAAACAGAACTGCTTGAGACTAGGATCCTGGTCTCAGACACAAACCAGGACCCTGCAGCCACTGGGGACAGAGAACTGTGACCACAGCTTCAGACCAACAGAATAAGAATCCAGACTTCCTGGCAGCAGATTTCTGTGAATAAAAGAGCCTATCCCCCTCCCTGCAGGCTCGCTGATAGAGCCATAGTAACTGATAGACCCGCCCCTCACTCGAGCCTCAGCGCCCCTATGGGGAATTTGATCTTGAGAGCTCGTGCTGGACTCAGTTCCCCTACTGGGAATTTGAGCTTGAGAGAGCACCGTGGACCACAGCGCTGCTACTGGAATTTGAGAGACTGGAATCTGATCCCCACAACGCAATAGGGCAAACAAACCCGAAGCCCACGCAGGGCAGCAGTGCCACCTGACTTTGATTCTGGGCAAGTGCACACAGAAGTCAGTTTTCTGCAGCACGGGCACGCCACAGAGCTATTGTGCAACCCAGTCCCCCATGGTGACCTGGACCCAAATTCTCCCGGCATGAGGAAGCACTAAGCACCACCGACTTGACTCTGTTTCTTACCGTGTGCGCCTGGGATCCCTGACTCACAGCGCATTCACACTAAGAGCCAGTGACGCAAATTCTTGGTGCCTCCACACACGGGGACCATGATTCTCAGCAAAAAGCTGCACAAGGCAACAGAGACTCTGATACTCGATTCTTGGTGCAGACACAGGGAAACTCTGACTCCTGGCACGCGCTATGGACTCATTTTCGGCACACGCCAACAGTGCGGTGCAGGCGGGGTCCCTGATTCTAGGTGCACACATGAGACCACACTGAACACTGGGAACACTGACCCTGGGCAAGCCTGGTTCCCACCAACCCATGGCAGCCACATGTCCTAGTGTTGGAGCACTTCAGTGAAACTCGAGTGTTGCAAAGTTCCCACAGCACAAGGCCCAGGTCCACACAACTTGAAGTTTGAACCTTCTGGTGATAGTCAGAATGGGGAGATGACACAATCCCCAGAGGAAAGAAAATGAGGGGTTGCCAAGAAAGGAAATTAGTGGAATTGAAGCATGCAACATGACTGAAAAAGAGTTCAGAGTAATGGTCATGGAATTCATACATCGGATGGATGAGAAAATCAACAACCTATGCAAGAATCAGGAAAAAATGAAAAGTGATATAGCTATAATCAAAAACACCATGGAAAGTTTCAACAGTAGACTAAAAGAAGCAGAAGACCGAATTAGTGAGTTAAAAGATCGGGTACAAAAACAAGCTCAATCTGAACAGCAATTGGAGAAAAAAATTAAAAAGCAGGAGGAAAGCCTAAGGGAGCTTTGGGACAACATGAAAGGAAATAACATACGTATAATAGGGCTGCCAGAAGACAAGAAGAGCAGCAAGGATTAGAAAATCTATTTGAAAAAATAATGACAGAAAACTTCCCGGATATGGGGAAGAAAAAAGTTACACAAGTACAGAGAGTCCCAAGGAGGATCAACCCAAAAGACCCACACCAAGACACGTCATAATTTCAATGGCAAATATCATCGATAAAGAGAGAATCTTAAAGGCGGCAAGAGAGAGACAGAGAGTTACCTACAAAGGAACCCCCATCAGATTATCAAATGATTTCTCAACAGAAACACATCAAGCTAGAAGGGAATGAAAGGAGGTATATAAAATGTTGCAAAGCATAGGACTGAATCCAAGAATACCCTATCCAGCAAGACTATCAATCAAAATTGAAGGGGAAATCAGGAGCTTCACAGACAAAAAAAAAAAGGCTAAGGGAGTTTATCACCACCAAACCAGCAATGCAAGAAATGCTAAAGGGAAAACTGTAAAAAGAAGAAATAAACAGGTAAGAAGGAACACAGACACAAAAATAGATATGACTACAAACAAATACCTTTCAGTAATAACTTTAAATGCAAACGGACTAAATGCTCCAATCAAAAGACATTGAGTGGCTGAATGGATAAAGAAACATGACCCCAACCACAAAGACAAGAGGAGAAACAGTCCAGAGATGGAAGACGCTGACGACGCCTTGCCACGCTAGCAGTAAGCAGCTGTGCGACACAGCAGCTTGCCTAGGACCAAACCAGAGAAGGTCGGACCTGCATTGCCACCATGTGCCCACCATCCAGATATCATTGCTGACATGTACACTTAAGGAACTGTTTGACATTGAAATTGGGACTCAAACATTTTTTGTTATTATATGTTTATTTCTAGTCTGCAGAGGCAAGATATTTAAAGGAAAGAAAAGGGGGAAAAATAGATACAGAGGCAAAGAAGCATTGAACAGACTGTCAAACTACAGCGGGAAGGCAGAGGAGGTTTTTTTGGGGGGGGCGGTGCTGTAAGAGATCAACTGAAGGACTTGTACGCATGCATATAAGCATAACCAATGGGTAAAAGACACTGAGTGGGGGCAGGTAAAGGCATGTACTGGGAGGAAGGGGAGGCCGGGAGAGGTCAATGGGGGAAAAAAAAGAGACATATGTACTACTATTTGTAATACTTCAAACAATTAAAAAAATAATTTTTTTTAAAAAAAAGAAACATGACCCATATATATGCTGTCTACAAGAGACCCACCTCAGAACAAAGGATTCACACAGATTGAAAGTGAAGGGATGGAAAAATATCTTTCAGGCAAATGGAAATGAAAAAACAGCTGGGGTAGCAATACTTATATCTGACAAAATAGACCTCAAAGTAAATGCCATAACAAGAGATAAGGAAGGCCACTTCATAATACTAAAGGGATCTATACAACAAGAGGATATAACCCTGATAAACATATATGCACACAACACAGGAGCACCCAAATACATAACAAAACTCCTGGAAGATATCAAGGGAGAGATCGACAACAATACAATCATAGTAGGGGACTTTAATACACCACTGACATCACTGGATAAATCCTCTAGACAAAAAATCAGCAAAGACACAGCAATCCTAAATGACTCACTAGATCAGATGGACATAACTGACATCTTCAGAACATTTCACCCCAAAGCCACTGAATATACATTCTTCTCAAGTGCACATGGGACATTTTCAAAAATAGAGCACATATTGGGTCACAAGCAAAGTCTCCCCAAATTCAAGAAGATTGAAATCATACCAAGCATCTTCTCAGACCACAATGCCATAAAATTAGAAATAAACTACCATAAAAACAACCCTAAAATCTCAAACACTTGAAAGCTTAATAGCATGCTATTAAATAATGACTGTGTTACCAACGAGATCAAAGAGGAAATTAAAAGCATCCTGGAAGCTAATGACAACGACAACACAACAATCCAAAATCTACGGGACACAATGAAAGCAGTCCTGAGAGGAAAGTTTATAGCTCTACAAGCCTACCTCAAAAAAAAAAAAAAAAAAAAAAAAAAAAAAAAAAAAAAAAAAAAAAAAAAAAAAAAACAAGAAAAAATGGTAGTAAATCATCTAACTCTACAACTCAAAGAATTAGAAAGAGAGCAACAAGAAAAGCCCAGAGTGAGCAGAAGGAAGGAGATAATAAAGATCAGAGCAGAAATAAATGACATAAAAACAAAACACATACACACACACACACACACACACACACACAAAACACAAAAAAACAATACAAAAGATCAATGAAACCAAGAGCTGGTTCTTTGAAAGGATAAACAAGATTGATGAACCTCTAGCCAGGCTCACCAAGAAGCAAAGAGAGAGGACTCAAATAAACAAAATCAGAAATGGAGGCGAAATAACAACAGACCCCACAGAAATAAAAAGATCGTTAAAAAATACTATGAACAACTCTACTTCAACAAACTAGACAACCTAGAGGAAATGGACATATTCCTAGAAAAATACAACCTTCCAAAACTCAATCGGTATGATTCTAAAAATCTCAATAGGCCAATAACTATGGAAGAAATTAAAGCAGTCATCAAAAAGCTCCCAGCAAACAAAAGCCCAGGGCCAGACAGCTTCATAGGGGAGTTATACCAAATATTCAAGGAAAAACTAAAACCTATCCTCCTCAGACTATTCCAAAAAATTCAAGAGGAAGGAACACTTCCAAGCTCATTCTATGAAGCCAGTATCACCCTAATACCAAAGCCAGAAAAAGACAACACAATGAAAGAGAATTACAGGCCAATATCCCTCATGAACATAGATGCCAAAATCCTCAACAAAATTCTAGCAAATCGGATCCAGCAGTACATCAGAAAGATCATACACCATGACCAAGCAGGATTTATCCCAGGGATGCAAGGATGGTACAATATCCGCAAATCAATAAGCGTGATACATCACATAAACAAATTGAGAGATAAAAATCACATAATCATATCAATTGACACAGAAAAAGCATTTTACAAAATCCAACACACTTTTTTGATCAAAACTCTCAGCAAGGTGGGAATAGAAAGATAATACCTCAACATAATAAAAGCCATATATAAAAAACCCACAGCCAACATCATACTCAATGGACAAAAACTAAAACCATTTCCCCTAAGAACAGGAACAAGACGGGGATGCCCACTCTCACCACTCCTGTTCAACATAGTACTGGAAGTACTAGCCATTGTGATCAGACAAGAAGAAGAAATAAAAGGCATCTAAATTGGAAAAGAAGAACTAAAACTGTCCTTATTCGCAGATGACATGATATTGTACATAGAAAACCCTAAAGACTCCATCAAAAAATTATTAGACTTAATAAATGAATTTGGCAATGTAGCAGGATACAAAATTAATGCCAAGAAATCTATGGCATTTCTTTATATCAATAGTGAACTTATAGAAAGAGAGACTAAAAAAGCAATCCCATTTACCATCGCACCAAAAAAAGTAAGATACCTAGGAATAAACTTAGCTAAGGAGGTAAAAGACCTCTATGTGAAAAACTACAGGACAATAAAAAAAGGAATAGAGCTAGACATAAACAGATGGAAGAACATACCGTGTTCATGGATTGGTAGAATCAACATCATCAAAATGTCCATACTACCCAAAGCAATCTACAGATTCAATACAATCCCCATTAAAATACCAATGGCATATTTCACAGACCTACAACGAACTTTCCAAAAATTCATCTGGAATGAAAAAAGACCCCGAATAGCTGCAGCAATCCTGAGAAAGAAGAACAAAGTAGGTGGGATCTCAATACCAGATATCAAGCTGTATTACAAAGCCACTGTCCTTAAAACAGCCTGGTACTGGCACAAGAACAGACATATAGATCAATGGAATAGAATAGAGAACCCAGAAATCGACCCAAACCACTATGCCCAATTAATATTTGACAAAGGAGGCATGAACAAAAAATGGAGTCAAGATAGTCTCTTCAACAAATGTTGTTGGGAAAATTGGACAGATACATGCAAAAAAAAAAATGAAACTAGACCACCAACTTACACCATACACAAAAATAAACTCAAAATGGATAAAGGACTTAAACATAAGATGGGAAACCTTAAAAATACTAGAGGAATCCACAGGCAGCAAAATCTCAGACATATGCCAAAGGAACTTCTTCACTGACTGCTCCTAGGGCAATGGAAACTAAAGAGAAAATAAACAAATGGGACTACATCAAAATAAAAAGCTTTTGCACAGCAAAAGAAACCATCAACAAAACAACAAGAAAGCCCACTGCATGGGAAAACATATTTGCCAATGTCATCACCGATAAGGGTTTAATCTCCAACATTTACAGGGAACTCATACAACTTAACAAAAGGAAGAGAAACAATTCAATCAAAAAATGGGCAACAGACCTAAATAGACACTTTTCGAAGGAAGACAGAAGGAAGGCCAAGAGACATATGAAAACATGCTCAAGGTCACTAATTATCCGAGAGATGCAAATCCAAACAACAATGCGGTATCATCTCACACCTGTCGGAATGGCTATCATCAACAAATCAACTAACGACAAGTGTTGGCGAGGATGTGGAGAAAAAAGGAACTCTTTTGCACTGCTGGTGGGAATGCAGACTGGTGCAGCCACTGTAAAGAACAGTATGGAGTTTCCTCAAAAAACTAAAAATGGCGCTCCCATTTGACCCAGTGATACCACTTCTAGCAATATATCCCAAGAAACTGGAAACACGAACCAGAAAGGACATATGCACCCCTATGTTCATAGAAGCACAATTCACCATAGCTAAGATTTGGAAACAGCCTAAGTGCCTATCAGCAGATTAGTGGATTAAAAAACCATGGTACATCTACACAATGGGATACTACGCTGCAGTAAAAAAGAAGGAGTTCTTACCATTTGCAACAACATGGATGGAACTGGAGAGCATTATGCTAAGTGAAATAAGCCAGTCAGAGAAAGACAAATACCACATGATCTCACTCATTTGTGGAATATAATGAACAATATAAGCTGATGAACAGGGACAGATCCAGAGGCAGAGAAGCATCAATCAGACTGCCAGACCTCAGAGGGAAGGTAGGGGAGGGTGGGGAAAAGGAAGAGAGATCAACCAAAAGACTTGTATGCATGAATATAAGCCTAACCAATGGACATGAACACCAGGGTGGTGAGGGCATGAGTGCCGGGGGTAGGGGTGGGGGTGGGGGGTAATGGAGGGATGAGGACACATATGTAATACCTTAATCAATAAAGAAATTTTAAAAAAAGAATTAAAATATTGGATAAAGATGTCTGGATTAGAAGTTGGCAAGAATGTGGAATTGGAATTGGTTTAAGGTCAGTCTCTTGCTGAGTCTGCAAGTATAAGTTTAAGGGACATAGCGAAGATCAGGCATCGAGGTCTGGGGGAGTGAAGTAGCTGTGGTTCCACGTTGAGTCCTTTTTCCGCTGGAGGCGTGCTAGATGTTCAGTGGTCACAGTACTCATGCAGAGTGAAGACCCACCAGGGCAGAGAGCCTGGAATAATAGGCTTGCTGCTACAGTATTTGGTAGATCCATGGAAAGGGGTGGGTCATGCTCTATCAAAACTCATGGGTTCACCATCTTAATGTGTACAGAACTTTCTTCTGGCCACATCTATTACTTCCTTTTTTCTATGTATTTCCTCTTCATTACACTAAGAGTAGGTTTACCAATAACTGTGCAAACCACACCTTGGTGAGTAACTCGGGTTTTATTTTCTATTCATTATGAAGCTTTAGACGGAGTTAAGCAGTTAAAACACTTCATGCTATTGGGGTTGGCGATCTCCGATGGACCCTGAGTGCCCCTAGGTCTTCCTACTGGGTATGTCAGAAATGCGAAGCTCTGACAGCTCATTACTATTTGTCAAGGTTGATTCAGCAGCGGGGGGACCATGAAAATGAGGTCATGTTCCTGTAGGCAGAGAATGGACATGGATCTGCTTACCACAGAGTGGCAAGTTCCCCAAACTCACGGTCCTCTCCTATAATGCAGCCCACTGTGTGTGCTGCCACTCACTTTGGCCCACCTGCATCTCACTCCTTGTATGTGGTAGGGCATGAGGAACTGAAGTGAATGTGAACTGTGGCTACTGCTTTGCTCTGACTAATAATATCCCCTTTATTACTAAACTAGAAGTTGTATGTCTTCCTCTACCATTCCTCAAATAGCAAGTAGTCAAACTTTACTGGTTTTTAAGATGAGTAAATCCCAGACCATTCACTGATCTTGAAAATTACATTCAACCTATTGGCAATTTTTTTTATTATACCTTTCTATGTTGGTGGAGATGCAGAGAAAAGGGCACTCTGGTACCATGCTACAGCCTTTATGGAAGCAATTTGACAATAATATACATTGGTATACACTTACTGGCAAATTCACTGAATTTTATACATCACATATGTGCGGACTTTACATGTCAAGCATACCTCAAAATCATGGTTTAAAAGAGATAGCCAATATACAATATATATAAGCATTTTACTGTGAAATCTCATTTCTGGGAATCTATCCTATAAATATAAGGGTATATATACAACAGTGTTCGTTAAAGCACTCATCACAATTAATACTGAAAACATCAAGAGGGTAATCCTTCAAGCTCATGAAGAGAGCAGTTAGATCTCCATCTATTGATCTGAAGATATTCTCGTCATGAATTGTTAACTGTGGAAAGCAACTTCCAAGAAAATAAATGTATAGTGTGACCATTTTTGTGGAAGAAATGTCATAAATCATATGAAACAATCTGATTAACAAAAAGAAGTGGAGAAGCAGAAACAGTAGATATTGACATTGGTTGTCTGTCTGGGGTGGGGATGTGGATAGAAAACAAAAGGGAGAAGAGTAATACATTAGCTACTCTGGGTGCATGGGCCCTGAAAGTCTTATTACAGGAAATACTCTAACTTACCCCTGACCTCTGAAGTTTCGCAAGAAGGGCTTTCTCTAGCCCACAATGGCAATCCCAGTGCCTCTTTGGCACACAGACCTGGTAAGTGAATAGAAAGTGAGTACAGTTGCCCAGAGGCACCAGGCACTGCAAGAAAGAAAAGGGATGGCACCCAGGACCCCTTCAGAAAATGCTATTTAGTAGTACAACCGGGCGGGGGGGAGGTGTTGTGGTTGGGGGGAATGAGAGCCTAGGAAGAAAACTGGTGGAATCTCCCTCCCCCTCTCCCTCTCTTCCTGCACCCAGGCTCAGCCCCTCATCTTCCCCTAAGCCCCATTCTCAGCACTTTGCTGAGAGTAGCAGCCGCTTCCCCCGCCCCCCCACCCCGCCCTCTGGGCTAATCCCAGGTTCTGGTTTGTCTGGGGTGGGGCCCAATCCTGTAGTGGGCTGGCACACCCAGTCCTGCTTTATTAAGCCCTGGACTTGTCCTGAGGCAGCAGGACCAAGCCTGGCCGCGGAATCTTTGGTACCAGTAACGGGACCTCTGCCATCCAGGAGAGCCCACCTGCTGCCATGGGCCGCTATCGCATCCACGTGGTCACCGGGGCCTGGCTTTTCTCTGGGTCTTTCAACCGCGTGCAGCTGTGGCTGGTGGGGGAGCTCGGGGAGGCCGAGCTGGAGCTGCAGCTGAGGCCAGCGCGGGGACAGGTGGGTGGGGGAAGCGGGGACTCAGAACCTGGAAGGGCTGGGCTTCCCGCATAGGGCGGGCGAGCGCAACACAGGAAGCTCGGAGCCAGTGAGGGAGCATCCATGCTGGCTGGAACTTCCAGTGAGAAGGGATAACTACACCTGGATACATGAGAGGGTCAGAGCCAGGGCCACTAGGGGCTCAATCCCTTTCTCCCTTCCCCCTCCACTCAGCCTCAACTCCTTTCCCAA
Organism: Plecotus auritus; assembly: GCF_963455305.1. NCBI lineage: Eukaryota > Metazoa > Chordata > Mammalia > Chiroptera > Vespertilionidae > Plecotus > Plecotus auritus. The sequence continues at coordinate 44,323,994 of NC_137774.1, forward strand.
GTGACCCCAGGTCAGTGTCATTATGAGATCTGTGTTCAAAGGGGAAGGGTCCTCTGAGAGCACAGGCACAGTGAACTCAGTTAATGGACAGTGCAGGTGACAATGCTCATTCCTCAATTCAAGATACCACTGGCCTCGCCATACATCCTTCATCCTCCAGTTGCTGTAGAGCGCAGGTGTTGGGGGAGGAAAGCTGTATTTAGAGGCCTTTTCCCCGGACTCCACAACGGATACCCGCACCCTTAGTTAAACGTTCTCTCCCGGGTCCCCACTACTAGTTCTCACCGGGTTCTGGTCCCCACAGGTGGAGGAGTTTGAGCAGGAAGTTCCTGAGGACTTGGGGCCACTGCAGTTCGTGAGGTTGCGCAAACACCGCTCCCTGGTGGACGACGCCTGGTTCTGCGACCACATCACCGTGCAGGGCCCAGGAGTCTTGGAGGAGGCCGCCTTCCCCTGCTACCGCTGGGTGCAGGGCGAGGACCTGCTGACCCTGCCCGAGGGCACCGGTGAGGGGCCGCCTCAGGGAAGTGGGTGCAGGGCTTAGGGTGTACTAGGGAAGAGAAAGATAGGGAATAGCACTGAGGAAGGTCCTAGGGGTTTAAAAAGCACGTGCTCAGCAGGTTAAAGGTGGACAAGACAGGAAACAAGGGGAATGTTATACACAGAATGAAAAAGCTAGAAGTGGGACTGGACAAGGAAATAAGGGATGTGTAGATCCCACCTCTCAAGGAGTGCCCTGGGAAAGGGAATTGCAGCCATACTGGAAAACAGAAGAGCCAAGGTAAATGGGGAAAGGAGATCTCCGTGTGACTGGGAACAAGTTAGGGCAGGGACAGGTAAGGCTAGCACATGGGACCCCTGAGAGGAGGCAGGGAAGGGAAGCAATAAATGATATGACATGAAGAGCTGGTTTGGCTATGACAACATGGAAAGACACCTGTGAGGGCAGGGAGCACACTGATGGGGTGGAGATGAATGAGGACAGCAAACAGAATCTGTCACCTTAGGAAATAAGTACAAGAGACAATTGAGGAAAATGACAGATAAGACTGGAAACCTGAACTAAATGTCTTTGAGACACAAGTAAGTATAGGTACCGATGAGGGCAGGATTAAACCAGGTTACCAACTATAAACTATGTGAAGTCAAGGATAGGTGAGGTGAAGCCAGGTAAATGTAGCAACATGGATCCATTACTTGGTTTGGCACACATAGAATACCTTACCCCAGGGAACAGGTGACAGTGGAAGTAGGTTGAGGTCAGAGGATGTAAGTGTGCCTAACTTGAAATATGTCATTTTGGAAAACAGCTTAAGGTGTGGACAGGGAAGGACCAGAATAGGGTAAAATAACCAAGGAATTTTGGATAATATAGGATAGATGTTGACATTTCAGCTGATCAAGAATGAAATTTACAGATAATGAAGAATAGGGATAGATAGATAAATTTGAGTTAAATGTTATGATAGGATGTCAAAAATGGGATTTTTCTCTCAGGACAAATATGAGATAGAGAACGTATTGGTGGAAACAAGAAAAAGGAGTGGGTGAACTTGAATGACTAGGAAAATAAGCAGGGGAAACAGAGCCAGAGAAAAAGGCAAAAAAGTATGGTGCCATGCAACTAAGAAACAGAAGATTGGAAGAAGCCAGGGCATAGAATAAAATTGGAGAAAGCATTTAAGTCAATTGCCTTAATGTCTCCCCAGCCCGCCTGGCAAGAAACAATACCTGGGATGTGTTCCAGAAGCATCGAGAAAAGGAACTGGAGGAAAGACAGCAAATCTACTGGTGACCACCCTATTAGAAGCCTCCCAAATGTAAACCCGCTCCCTGACAACTTCCTCCATCACTGACTTCTACCCTTTCCATTAACCTTTTTCCCCATCTGGTAGCTGGGCCACCTGGAAGGAAGGGTTACCCTTGACAATAGCTGCAGGCAGTGAGGATGACCTACCTGCAAATATGAGATTCCATGAGAAGAAAAGGCTGGACCATGAGTGGTCAGCAAATGCAGGGTGAGGAAATGGTCAGAGTGGAGTGGAGCTGATGGATCCAGTAACAGGTAGGATTTGGTAAATTGATGGTTTCATCCTTGATGTCTGCTCTAGGCTTATGGAGATTGCCCTCAAATATATTTATGCCCTCCTGAGATCCTGGAACAGCCTGGAAGATTTTGATCAGATATTCTGGGGACAAAAGACTGCCCTGGCTGGTCAGTTATTTCCCCATGTCTTCATAACACATTGGTGGCCCTATTAATGAGCTATCTGTCACACTCTACAGTCCCCAGAACTGCTTGCCCAAAAAGAACTTATACAGGGGAATCTCACAGTGGACTCATGAATGAAAATATATGGGCTGGGTATGGAGGAGTCATATGACTAAATCCTTGGGGTAGAGTCTCAAGGAGAGGAACATTGTGTTGTGGTGAATATCCTCCTCCTAACCTCCACTCCAACCCCACAGAGAAGGTTCACCAGCACTGGCAGGATGACGAGCTTTTTGGCTACCAGTTCCTCAATGGCACCAACCCCATGCTGTTGAGACGCTCCACCTCTCTGCCCTCCCGGCTGGTGCTGCCCTCAGGGATGGAGGAGCTTCAGGCCCAGTTGGAGAAAGAACTCCAGGTACACCCCCAGCCCTTGATTGTCTTCTTGTCTGTGTGAGGAGTCAAGTGGTGAAGGGGAGTGACCAAAGGTGAGTCAGGGAAGGGAGGCTGTAGTAACCACTGCCCTTGGGAGCAGAGTGCTCTGCTTGAAAAACCTAGAGGTGATAAAGTATATAAGAAAAAGCATCAAGGCTTTATATTGCCAATAAAGCCAACCATTAGGAGATGTTGGGGAAAGAAGCTTGGACAACCTGACAAGGGGAGAGCGTGGCATACCTGTGGTACACAATCAACTGGCATACCCACTGCTAAAACTACCTCTGACACCAGCAACCCGCATGTCTCTAGGGAAGATTCCTTTAATGGGGTCTTAGCCCTCCCTGTAAAATGGGAGCACTTGAACCTGATGCTCTGGTGCTTCCTTCAGTTCTGCCACTGGGACTCTGGTACTGATGTAGGATAGTGGCTTGAAAAGAGAGTGAATGTCTTTACATTTCTTCCCCTTTCTCTTGGCCCTGTGGAGATATGCTTTCAACTCTAACCATGGATATGTTCCTCTTTTCCTCAGAGTGGTTCCCTGTTTGAGGCTGACTTCATCCTACTGGATGGAATTCCAGCCAATGTGATCCAAGGAGAAAAGCAGTACCTGGCTGCCCCCCTTGTCATGCTGAAGATGGAACCCAGTGGGAAACTGCTACCCATGGTCATCCAGGTGAGGTGTCCTGGGGCATCCGATTTCCAACACTGCTCTGTGTTCATCCCCCACTCTGCCAAGGGACAAAGACAGCAGGCTCTTGTCATCTACCCCTGCCTCACTCAATAAGACCTGTCCTTGCCAAAACTGGTTTGGCTCAGTGGATAGAGCGTCAGCCTGCAGACTGAAAGGTCCCAGGTTCGATTCCGGTCAAGGGCATGTACCTTGGTTGCGGGCACATCCCCAGCAGGAGGTGTGCAAGAGGCAGCTGATTGATGTTTCTCTCTCATCAATGTTTCTAACTCTCTATCCCTCTCCCTTCCTCTCTGTAAAAAATCAATAAAATATTTTTTTTAAATATATTTTATTGATATTTTACAGAGAGGAAGGGAGAGGGATAGAGAGCTAGAAACATCGATGAGAGAGAGACATCGATCAGCTGCCTCCTGCACAACTCCCACTGGGGATGTGCCCGCAACCAAGGTACATGCCCTTGACCGGAATCGAACCCGGGACCCTTCAGTCTGCAGGCCGACGCTCTATCCACTGAGCCAAACCGGTTTTGGCTAAAATATTTAAAAAAAAAAAAAAAAAACCTGTCCTCATCTCCAGTCTCTCTTTTCAACCTTGCAGCCTGCTCAATACTCACCTGAAATTGCCTTTTTGAGAGTCATATGGTCTTTGTTGGTTCTCACCCTAAGGCTTCCAGTCTCTTTCTGACCTTTGAATCTCACCAACCAATTGATGAGAACTGTCAGGTATCTCACAAGTCCAACGTCTCCTTTCTATTCTACCATCCTAACTTACACCCTCATCAGGTTTCTCTCAGTCCTACTGGTCACCTCTTTCCAATTCCTCTGGCTTTGAACCTGACCAGTAAGGCACTCATGCTTCCCCACAGCTAGTGAAAGGATGAGTGGAAGGTTCCTCATTCCTCCTACTAGATTATAACCCTCTGGTAGAAAACAATCTTAGTGACCAGTGTTTCCCCCAGAATACTAAGCATATTGTATAATATATGATAAGGTTAATGGATGCTTAATTTATCTTGATTGCAGATCCAGCCTCCCAACACCAGCTCCCCGACACCACCGCTGTTCCTGCCCTCAGATCCTCCATTTGCCTGGCTCCTGGCAAAGACCTGGGTCCGAAGTTCAGATTTCCATCTACATGAGCTTCAGTATCACTTGCTGAACACTCACTTATTGGCTGAGGTCTTCATTGTGGCCACCATGAGGTGCCTCCCAGCATTGCACCCTGTCTTCAAGGTACATCCTCTACCCTCCATTTCCCAGCTCTCTCACATCCCAGAGAAAGGAAATGTGCAACAGTTCTCCAGAATTTAAAAAGCCTAAGCCATCTGGTTGAGAACATATTAACAAGGTTTCTTCTAATTGAGCAAGTGTCCATGTTATTGTAACAAAAAAAATCTTTATAGGAATTTGTGAATGGAGAAGAGGAGATGGTGGTGTCAGGACTTTGAGCCTTGTGGCTTTATTTCTAGTGTTTAAATTATCTTTATTTTGAGCTTGTCATAGATTTTCATGCAGGTTTTTTTTTAATGCAGAGAGATGCCAACTATTGTATTAAGTCAAGTCATTTAGCATATATTTAGCATTTATTGTAAGGCAGCTCTGATATTCTCCAGCAGAATCTGGTGTAGAGTAGGAATATAATTTGATTTTCAAAAAGTATTAGTCTGAGTTCAGAAAGTTAGCATTTAACTGGGAAGACAAATGGTACACATAAAAAATAACCAGATGACAGTATCTAGAAATAAACTTTGAAATCAAGAGAGAAAGCAATAAACGCTATATTTTTTATGGAGAATGTTTCACCACAACTTAGGAATCATTAAATAGAAGATGAAAGGGATAAAAGAGTAGCCCAAGAGGTTATTTAACCTGCCAATGAGAGGTGCGTGGCATGATAGTTAGAGCAATGTAAAGGAAAATGCAAAGACCTTGTGATGAGAGGAAATAGTAGTTGCAGCATGCCTGGGTGCAAGATTGGAGAGAAAGCTCAGAGGTCTGAGCTGCTGCAACAACTAGGAGCCAACTAGGTAGATACTGTTTAACTGATCTAGAAATATTGTTATTTTATAAAAAAAAAAACAGTGAGCCTAGAATCTATTGCTAGCCAGAAGGCAGCAAAAATAGCCTTGTGCTTGCTTTAAAATGTTTTTGAAATCTTGATGACACTTCACATATAGTAGCAGGAGGGAAAATGATACAGGCTTAAGATCAGGATCAATTAATTGTCAGAAACAATACAATCAAGAAAATCCAGTTTGAGGTGAAAGATGAGATGCTCAGTTTTAGGTACATGTAGTTTGACATGATAGCAAGATATGTGAGAATATGCTAGGTAGACTATCTGAATTGTGCTTTTTCCAGGAGACACACATTCATCCCCAAACCTGTCCATTGGAAGCAATGACCCCTTACGGTTGTAGAGTAACATAGACATGGTAGACACTAACAGAATTCCTTTATCTTGGATTTGATTGACTTTATAATGCCTTTCCATCACCATCTTCTGTGTATCTTAGTGGTTGAACCAAATTTTACCTTTAAAAATCCCCCTTTCACAGCCCCCTCTACGCTTGTCTCCCCTCGCCATAACAACTTCATCCCATGGTAAAGAGCTGAGTTGTTATCAAGCCACTCAGCAGGGCTAAGCCTGCCTGCTTCACAAAGGTTACCTGCACAGGCTCTGCATTCAAACTTCTGGTGTATGAATCCTAAATTCTCGCCTCAGTTCTTACCAGATGTGCGCTCAGTATTCTCATCTCTACATGGGTTTAATAAGAGCTTCATCGTGGAGTTGATGTGGGATAACAGAACAAGGGGCTAAATGCTGTAAAATAGTAGTTCTTGCTATTATGATTAGTTCTTTGTCTTCTGGTATCTTCAGTCCTCATGTAGACTTTGGGCTTTCTATAATACTCAGCATCTTTTTGAATCTTTCTAAAGTTCCAGAACAGTGTGAGTTGCCTTGATATGTTGGTACCAATGATATCAGTTGGGTCCTTCCCTCTCTGCAGCATCACCAACTCAAATAAATAACAATATTGCATGAATACTCCATCTCAGGATGAAAACAAAATTGTTTGAGACAAAAGGAAATGCACATGAGGATCAAATGGTTTTTTATAATGAAAAGATAAAGCAGGATAAAATAAAAATGCCTAATTGGTGGTGGGAAGAGGTTTGACAACAGCCCCTTGGCTGATAAAGAGGATAGATCAATATGGTTCCTTTAATTCTGAAAGTACCCTACCCACTCCACCCCTAACCCTAAAATTTAAAAAATTCAAGAGTAAAACAATTAGAGATTGAAGGAACATATTTGAAAATTAGTAGAAAGGCTATTTTAAACTATAAGGGTATGAATAATAGAAAAATTATTTTTAAAAAATCAAAAGTTAAAGGGCTGATTCCCATAGAACATCTATACTCAAGAGAGAAATAATAAAGGTAATGATAACAGCTACTGTTCAAGGACGTATGTGTGCTAGGCAATGTGCTGAACACTCTCATATGTTATACACATAAGCATCACCACAGCACCTGTGATGAGACCCTATTGTCATCCCCTGTAAAGAGATAAAAGAGATGGATGCTTAGAGGGTATATTATCTTGGTCAAGTATCAAAATTAAGTGGTGAAGTGTACATTAAAATCCAGGTCAGTCAGACTCCAAAGCTCAACTCACAGGGGAATAGGAGAACATGAGACTAAGAGAACAGAAAGGCAAAAGCAGACCAGCCTGCAAAGGCACTAGCAGGTACGAAAGTATCAAGATGAAAGAAAGTCACCATGCTGAGTGCAACTCCCTAAATAAGAAGGACCCAAGCATGTCGTACATAAACCACCCCCTCCAACCTTCTCCATCCAGCTCCTGATCCCACACACACGCTACACCCTGGACATCAACACGAGGGCACGGAACCAACTCATCTCAGATGGAGGTGTGTTTGATAAGGTAAGGAGATAGAGTGTGGGGATACCTAATCATCCAGCTCTGCATGACCTCCAGTCACTTTCAAGATTCCAGGGCCCCCTGTGTGAATGTCCTGACCCTTAAATCCAGGAGCCTTGTCCCTTTATCCCAATATCTTTGAATCTGAAAAGGCCACATCTGACCACTTTATATACTATGCTATGTTCTCCAGCTCTGTTTCTCCCCTTAAGACCTCTCATATCTATTGGCACAGGTAACGAGCACAGGTGGAGGAGGCCATGTGCAGTTGATCTGCCGGGCAATGACTCAGCTGACTTACCGCTCCCTCTGTCCTCCTGATGATCTGGCTGACCGGGGCCTGCTGGGAATCCCAAGTGCCCTCTATGCCCATGATGCTTTACGACTCTGGGACATCATTGCTCGGTGGGTGAGAGTGGGAGCTTAGAAATACAGGGACATTGGGAATAGTGAGAATGGGGCTTTAACCTGAGTTCACCATGAGGTCAAAGGAATACAGAACAAGAAGGTTGAGACAGGAGAAGCAAAGGACTCCATCAAGGAGAAATGAGGAACAGTGAGGAGATAGTGGGCCAAATCTGAGAATGGGAAAGCTAAAATAGACAGCAGACAGCGTTGTGTGGGTGAGTAAAACCAAAGGGTCTGGTGGAATTGGGGATTTTGTTACAAAGAGTGACTATCAACCATGTATATGGAATTCTTAAAACTAATGATCCACATTTTCTTCCTTTCTAAACTAGTGTGTACAAAGAACTAGGAGATGTCCCAAAAGGCAAGCCTTGTCAGATCTGTCCCCAGATACAGTGAGAGTCAGATGGATATACTCCACAGAAAAGGAGTAGCAGTCAGAGGCTATAGCCTTCTACTCTTAAGGAGCTCAGTTCTCTTCTCCTCTGGGCAGGTACGTGGAGGGGATTGTCCACCTCTTCTACCACAAGGATGACGTCGTGAGAGGGGACCCTGAGCTACAGACCTGGTGTAGGGAGATCACTGAGGTGGGGCTGTGCCAGGCCCAGGACCGAGGTAAGATCCCTCCCCAGAGAAGAGAACTCCTTGGACACTCTGCTGAGAACCCCTTCTCAGTCTTGCCCAACTGGGGACATGACCCTAACCCCTCATCATGCCCATCCCTCCATACATAAACATCTGAATCCCATTCCCATCTCCTAAGACTCAGGACAATTCTAGAAACCCATGGATTGTCTTCCTCAGAGACCCTCATGCTTTTTCATAGATGCCCCTCACCTGCCATTGGGAATTATAAGGCCAGAACCACAGCCAGTAAGAAATCTGCCCAGTCCCTGCCGGGCTCTCTCCTAATGATTATCTATTTTCTTACTTAAGGATAGAAATGGGGAGATTATTCCCACCAAAGCCCATGACAGCCCATCCTAGCTTTCTCTCCTTTTTCCTCCTTTCTTCTACTGTCCAGCACACAGAGAGGATCCAGACATCACACACACCTGCCACAGTGCAAGGTCATTGCTAAATATAGTCTCAATACTGTATGTATTTTGACTTAACCCCAAACTCAGTGTCATGATCCTTGGGATTCATGTTCCTTAGGCAAAAGTGCCCTCCTCACTGGTGAACTACCTTCAGGTCCTCTATCCCATTTTTTATCCATAATGAAGAAATAGCCTTTCTTGAGCTCTTCCAAGATTAATATTCTTCTCTCTAGTACACATAGGCAGCTGGGACTGTTTTGAATTATCCTTTAGCTCCTTGCCCCTTCACACTTCACACCAATACCTTGAATCCCTTCTACCCCCTCCATGCAATGATTGTAGCCAATAGCTTAGAGCTATTACCTATAACCGGGCCCCAGGATGCAAACATTAGTAAACCACATGCCTACCCTAGAGTGGAGTCCTACCTCAAAGTATCTGGGGCTGTACCTTCCCCATTCATCCAACAGCACCTCAACAACGCTTCACGACCAAAATCTCTAGTATGTCCCAGTTCTGGCCACCAGGCTCCACATGCTACAAAAGACCCTCTCATTCTCTTCTTCATGCTTCTCCCCATGAAATATCCACATCAGAGCACTTGTAATACTTATTTGACTGTGAGTTTTAACCACTTGCATTCACAATCTTCTCCCTCAGCTTTCATGGTTCTCTTTGTACCATCATTCTCTCATCATTCTCATTAAAGGCAGCGTGTTAATATTTTCTCTTCCCAGACCTATTCATTGAGAAAGCCATTTAATCTCTCTGACTTTTAATATCCTTTCTCTGATGTGAATATAACTCTTGTCCCAAATGAAATAACGAATGTAAAAAGTAGACACATGTGTAAAGCAATCAATGTAAAATGATTGTGATAATATGCCCCACTCTAAAAACTTACCTCCCCAATTTGATCAGCAAATATAAGAGTTGAGCAAGCCCTTAAACTTCTTGAGCAGCATCTCAATTGTAAATTGAGTGGAATAGGACAGTGGATTTGGTGCTGTTCCAGCTCCAACATGAGTTTATGACTTCTCTTTTTTTCTGCATGATAGCCCAGATACCTGAAACTACTCTCTGGGAATGGGAGGGCAACCTTGGTATTCTTTTGTTTTTGTTGTTAATCCTCACTGGAGGATATTTTTCCATGGACTTTTAGAGAAAGTGTAAGGGTTAGGGAGAGACTCAGAAGGAGAAATATCTATGTGAGAGAGACACACCGATTGGTTGACTCACACACATGCCCTGACCTGGGCAGGGATCAAGCCTGAAACTGAGGTACATGTCTTTGAACAGATTGAACCCAGGACCATTTGGTCCATGGGCCCATGCTCTGTCCACTGAACCAAACCAGCTAGCGCAACCTCGGTATTCTTAATGACTTTTGGGAAGAGTAAGAATTTTATTAAAATAAAACAAATATGGAAAAAAGTTAATGTTATAAATCATTAGCCTAAAACTTGAACTTTTAGTAAGGTGACATACCTATATAATTAGCACAAAGAACAAAAAACATTACCAGCTGCCCAAAAAGCCCCTTGTATGCTATTCTAGTCCTTGCCCATCCAAAGGTAACCACTTCATATTGCACAGGTTAATTTTGCCTGTTTGAACTTTACACAAATGAAAATACAAACATGCAATCACTAATGTCTCAAAATATGTTTGAAATTTACCCATGCTGTTGTGACATGCAGCATGTAGTTTATTGTTCTCATTGTATATTATTCTATTTTATGAATATGACAGGCTTTATTTTTTCCTTTCTGCCATTGATGGGCATTTGGGTTGTTTCCATTTTGAGGCGATTAATGTCATTGCTGCTGTGAACATTGTTGTGTGTACAATTCTGTTGGGTGTGTATCTAGAAGTGAGATCACTAGATCATAGGATATGTGTATGTTTAGTAGTAGTGGTTTCTGACACTTTTCCAATGTGCTTGTATACATTTAACTCCCTCCACAGAGTATCAGTTATAATCAATATATTCTCAAATATTTGAAAAAAATACTTCGGTCATATTGTGAATATGTTGTCCTAGGTATAGTAGCCACATGGATATCTTCCTTTGGGCAGAGCCTGTTATTCTTTTGTGCCATTTTATTTTGGGTTGTCTACCTCTCTCTTACTGTTTTTAACCACTTTTTGAATACTGGATATTTGACCAACCAGCCTCTCAGCCCTTCCCACTCTCCACCTTATAAACATAGCTACAATGGACTGAGGGGCTTTACATGGACCATCTCCATGGGCCATATCCTTTATAAGGTAACTATTATTATCTCTATCCTCAGAGCAAACTAAATAGCAGCTCAGAGAAGCTAAGCAATTAGTCCAAGGTAATGCAGTTAGTCAGCAGCAAAGCAAGGACAGGTTCCTTGACTAAATTATTAGCTACCCCACCTTTTATATCTCATATCTCCTTTTCCTGCCTTACTTATACAGTATACTTATCACTATCTAACAAACTGTATGTAATTTTACTTAGTTATTCTGTTTATTACCATTCTTCACTACACAGATTCTCTTTTGCCCACACTGATTCCCAATGCCTACATAGTGTCTAGTACATAGTAGTTCATTAATTTTCAAATGAAGCTTTGTTCTTTTCTCTAGGTTTCCCTATCTCCTTCCAGTCTCGGGCTCAGCTCTGCCATTTCCTTACCATGTGCATCTTCACATGCACTGCCCAGCATGCAGCAGTCAACACAGGCCAGGTATGGACAGCGGAAAGCCAGGGTCTCTGAGAGAAAGCTTCTGGACTAGGAGACACTTGAAGAAGAGAGCTGGGGTCTAGGGTCCTGAATCAGAGTTTCTGAGTGACTCCAGATTCTTCCTCCCCCAGTTCGACTGGTTTGCCTGGGTCCCTAATGCCCCGTCCTCAATGCGGATGCCCCCACCCACCACCAAGGAGGATGTCACAATGGACACACTGATGAGCTCATTACCTAATGTCTGGCAGACCTGTCTTCAAATGTCCATCACATGGCTCCTTGGCCGGCCCCATCCAGACATGGTGAGAGGGGACCTCTGGAATTCTGAAGGGACTAATGGCTGACAAGGAGACTTTAGGGTGAGGGACTGGAGTTTGGGTCCCTTTTTCTTGGTACTAGAAAATGATTGATCCTTTCTTTCTGCTTCAGGTACCACTGGGGCATCACAAAGAAGAGTATTTCTCAGGTCCTGAGCCCAAGGCTGTTTTAAGGCAGTTTCAGGCTGATCTGGACAAACTGGAAAAGGAAATTGTGGCCCGGAATGAACAGCTGGACTTTCCTTATGAATACCTGAAGCCCAGCCTCATAGAGAGCAGTGTTGCTATCTGAGCTCAAATTTTTCACCCTTCAAATACTTGAGGCCCCCACCATGCTTAACATTTCCCCCTGATATTTACTGTTTCCATGCATCTGGGTTGCTATGGTTCTGTTTTCTCCTCTTGAGTTCCCTACCTAAATATTTCACCTGCATGAGACAATGTCCTTACTTCAAGTTTCCCTAATAGAATGATCTTTACCTTGAAACCAACTCCCTCAGAAATCAAATATCTACTCATATAACATTTTCTTTCCCCTGGAAAGTTTGCCTTCTCCATTTGTCGTAAAATCATTATATAATGAAATTACATTATCATTGACATAAGTGATTTGAAATTTGTTTTTATAGTGTAACTAATTTTTTAATATAGTGGGAATTAAAAGTTAATTCCTTTTTTTCTGCTCTGGATAATCAGTTATCACAGCACTATTCATTGAAAAGCCCAATAATCTATAATGTTGACTAAATCAAGTTTGCATCTATGAATGAGTCTAATTTTTAACTGTCCAGTCATTAATTATACCACATTCACATAACTACTACAGCTTTATACTTAATATACCCTGCCATTTTATGACATATTCATCCAATTTGTTCTTTAGAGGTGCTTTGACTTTGCTTGGGCTTCTAGCCTTCCATAAAAACATTAGGATCAGTTTCTCTTGTTCCAAAAATAAAACCTCTTATGATTTATATTGGAATTGCTTTGCATCTACATAATTTTTAAAATCTTAAGCTATGCCAAAACTTGTTTGGCTCGGTGGATAGAGCGTCGGCCTGCGGACTGAGGGGTCCCGGGTTGGATTCCGGTCAAGGGCATGTACATTGGTTGCGGGCACATCCCCAGTGGGAGGTGTGCAGGAGGCAGCTGATCGATGTTTCTCTCTCATCGATGTTTCTAGCTCTCTATCCCTCTTCCTTCCTCTCTGTAAAATATCAATAAAATATATCTTTTTAAAAATCTTAAGCTAATTTTGAATTTTTGAAAAATATACACTGAGTTACCTATAACGATTGTGAATTGAATTTACTTATTTTGTTTACATATTTCACATCTATGTTCATGAATAAGATTGAGCTATAATTATCTCTTGACCTATCCTTGACATTTTTTTTGTTAAGAAGGCTGTCATTTCCCCAAAGAGTACATAGGGTAGTGTTCCTCATTCTGTGTTATTTGGGGGAAATTTTACCTAAGGGTAGAATTACCTTTTCCTGGAGTGTTTTATACAATTTCACCTGTTGACATTATCTAGGTCTGATGGCGTTTTTCATGGGAAAATTTAAACATACATACTAAGCTCTAGCTGGTTTGGTTCAGTGGTAAGAGCATTGGCCTGTGGTCTGAAGGGTTGCAGATTCGATTCCCAGTCAAGAGCACATACCTTGGTTGCAGGTTTGAACCCCCAGAAGCAACCAAGTGATGTGTCTCTCTCATGTTGAAGTTTCTCTCTCTCTCTCTCTCTCTCTCTCTCTCTCTCTCTCTCTCTCTCTCTCCCGCCCCCTTCTCCCCCCAATGGCAAAAATATCCTCAGAGGAGGATTTAAAAAAGAACCACACACACAAAAAGAAAAGGCACATCCTCTGTAGAGTCAAGTATTTCATAGTCCAGATCATGTTCTCCAATATTGTCCACAGAAAATCCTACAGGAGCAGATTCTCAGAGGCAGATGTTAGAACATTTCCTAGGGGCCAAGAGACTGAATGAAGAAGGAGGCTGACAACTCCAGCATTACATAAGAGTTCATTAAGGGAACTTACATACGATGCACATCTTAAGTGGAAGCAAGACAACAGGGATCTTCTCTATGCTTGTGTCTTTGCTAAAGAATTGGGCAGGTGCTAAAGAATTATATAGAACAGGGCAAGATGGACAGGGGCCTGGAGTGTGACTTATCCCAGATGAGTGAAAATGCCTCATCATGCTTGCCCAGGGCAGGGGGCAGGGCAATGGCCTGTTTCAGGAAGCAGCACACGGTGGGGGCATAGATAGTCTCTGAGGAGATGTACTGCAGGAAGCAATCCTATTCTGGCCAGATCTAGTTCAAGGGTACCGCAGAGGCCACATCATGGAACAGTCTCTCCTCCAAAGCAGAGATGCATCTTCCTTTTTATTTTTTTATTTTTTTATTTTGAGAGTACGCTCATTAAAGCTGGGGGCAGTGAAACAAGGAAGGGCTTAGGTAGAAGAGGCAACAGGAGAGAGCCTAGGTGGGGCTGCTTTGGTCCTCTAGAAATGTTATGAGGAAGAAATGGGCGTAGGTAAGGCTACTTTAAGTCACAGGGAAGTCAGAGAAAAGGGGGCCTTGGAGACAAGGTCAGGAGGTTAGCCCAAGAGGAGCTGCTGTCCAATGCTGCCTTGGTTGCAAGTCTTGTGAGGACCCTTTGAACTTAGGAGAAAAAGCACACCTGAGAAAGAAGGGAAGAAAGGCATGGGTGTGGACATGCTTTCCAGAGGGAGTGTGCCCAGAAATGCTCAACATAAATTATTTTCTCAGTGTGGGAGGTAAAGACGAACAGGTCTAACTCGGATTTGGTACTTTCTTCTGTGTTCATGAAAGATAACATTAGATATGCAATACAGAAGCCAGACTGCTGAGGCTCAGTGGGTTGGAGCGTCATCCCAGGTACCAGAAGATCATGGGTTCGATTGCTGGTCAGGACACATGCCTAGGTTAGAGGTTTGATCCCCGGTCTGGGTGCATACAGGAGGCAACTGATCAATGTTTCTCTCTCATCGATGTTTCTCTCTCTCTCTCTCTCTCTCTCTCTCTCTCTCTCTCTTTCCTCCCTCTCTTAAATCAATAAAAATTTTAATGCAATATGAAGACCTCAACAATTGAGCCATTCCCCTTTTTATGCTTACAGCATGAGCTTTTTTAAATTTCTTTATTGATTAAGGTATTACATATGTGTCCTCATCCCTCCATTAACTCCCAACCCCCAACCCCCGCCCCCAACTCATGCCTTCACCCCCCTAGTGTTCATGTCCATTGGTTAGGATTATATTTATGCATACAAGTCCTTTGGTTGATCTCTCCTCCCTTCCCCCACCCTCCCCTACCTTCCCTCTGAGGTCTGGCAGTCTGATTGATGCTTCTCTGCCTCTGGATCTGTCCCTGTTCATCAGTTTATGTTGTTCATTATATTCCACAAATGAGTGAGATCATGTGGTATTTGTCTTTCTCTGACTGGCTTATTTCACTTAGCATAATGCTCTCCAGTTCCATCCATGCTGTTGCAAATGATAAGAACTCCTTCTTTTTTACTGCAGCATAGTATTCCATTGTGTAGATGTACCACAGTTTTTTAATCACTCATCTGCTGATGGGCACCTAGGCTGTTTCCAAATCTTAGCTATGGTGAATTGTGCTGCTATGAACATAGGGGTGCATATATCCTTTCTGATTCGTGTTTCCAGTTTCTTGGGATATATTCCTAGAAGTGGGATCACTGGGTCAAATGGGAGCTCCATTTTTAGTTTTTTTGAGGAAACTCCATACTGTTCTGCACAGTGGCTGCCCCAGTCTGCATTTCCACCAGCAGTGTAAAAAGAGTTCCTTTTTCTCCGCATCCTCGCCATCACTTGTCATTTGTTGATTTGTTGATGATAGCCATTCCGACAGGTGTGAGATGATACCGCATTGTTGTTTTGATTTGCAACTCTCAGATAATTAGTGACTTTGAGCATGTTTTCATATGTCTCTTGGCCTTCCTTCTGTCTTCCTTCGAAAAGTGTCTATTTAGGTCTGTTGCCCATTTTTTGATTGAATTGTTTCTCTTCCTTTTGTTAAGTTGTATGAGTTCCCTGTAAATGTTGGAGATTAAACCCTTATCGGTGATGACATTGGCAAATATGTTTTCCCATGCAGTGGGCTTTCTTGTTGTTTTGTTGATGGTTTCTTTTGCTGTGCAAAAGCTTTTATTTTGATGTAGTCCCATTTGTTTATTTTCTCTTTAGTTTCCATTGCCCTAGGAGCAGTCAGTGAAGAAGTTCCTTTGGCATATGTCTGAGATTTTTCTTCATTTGGATTCCTCCTGTATTTTTATGGTTTCCCATCTTATGTTTAAGTCCTTTACCATTTTGAGTTTATTTTTGTGTATGGTGTAAGTTGGTGGTCTAGTTTCATTTTTTTTTTTGCATGTTATCTGTCCAATTTTCCCAACAACATTTGTTGAAAAGACTGTCTTAACTCCATTTTATGTTCATGCCTCCTTTGTCAAATATTAATTGGGCATAGTGGTTTAAATTGATTTCTGAGTTCTCTATTCTATTCCATGGATCTATATGTCTGTTCTTGTGCCAGTACCAGGCTGTTTTAAGAACAGTGGCTTTGTAATACAGCTTGATATCTGGTATTGAGATCCCACCTACTTTGTTCTTCTTTCTCAGGATTGCTGCAGCTCTTCAGGGTTTTGTTTTTTTTTATTATTCCAGATGAATTTTTGGCAAGTTTGTTGTAGGTCTGTGAAATATGCCATTGGTATTTTAATGGGGATTGTATTGAATCTGTAGATTGCTTTGGGTAGTATGGACATTTTGATGATGTTGATTCTACCAATCCATGAACACGGTATGTTCTTCCATCTGTTTATGTCTAGCTCTATTCCTTTTTTATTGTCCTGTAGTTTTTCACATAGAGGTCTTTTACCTCCTTAGCTAAGTTTATTCCTAGGTATCTTAATTTCTTTGGTGCGATGGTAAATGGGATTGCTTTTTTAGTCTCTCTTTCTGTAAGTTCACTATTGGTGTAAAGAAATGCAATAGATTTCTTGGCATTAATTTTGTATCCTGCTACATTGTCAAATTCATTTATTAAGTCTAATAATTTTTTGATAGAGTCTTTAGGGTATTCTATGTACAGTATCATGTCATCTGTGAATAAGGACAGTTTTACTTCTTCTTTTCCAATTTGGATGCCTTTTATTTCTTCTTCTTGTGTGATCGCAATGGCTAGTACTTCCAGTACTATGTTGAACAGAGTGGTGAGAGTGGGCATCCCCGTCTTGTTCCTGTTCTTAGGGGAAATGGTTTTAGTTTTTGTCAATTGAGTATGATGTTGGCTGTGGGTTTATCATATATGGCTTTTATTATGTTGAGGTATGATCCTTCTATTCCCACCTTGCTGAGAGTTTTGTTCAAGAAGGGGTGTTGGATTTTGTAAAATGCTTTTTCTGTGTCAATTGATATGATTATGTGATTTTTATCTCTCAATTTGTTTATGTGATATATCACACTTATTGATTTGCGGATATTGTACCATCCTTGCATCCCTGGGATAAATCCTGCTTGGTCATGGTGTATGATCTTTCTGATGTACTGCTGGATCCGATTTGCTAGAATTTTGTTGAGGATTTTGGCATCTATGTTCATGAGGGATATTGGCCTGTAATTCTCTTTCATTGTGTTGTCTTTATCTGGTTTTGGTATTAGGGTGATGCTGGCTTCATAGAAGGAGCTTAGAAGTGTTCTTTCCTCTTGAATTTTTTGGAATAGTCTGAGGAGGATAGGTTTTAGTTCTTCCTTGAATATTTGGTATAACTCCCCTATGAAGCTGTCTGGCCTAGGACTTTTATTTGCTGGGAGCTTTTTGATGACTGCTTTAATTTCTTCCATAGTTATTGGCCTATTGAGATTTTTAGAATCATACCGATTGAGTTTTGGAAGGCTGTATTTTTCTAGGAATATGTCCATTTCCTCCAGGTTGTCTAGTTTGTTAGAGTAGACTTGTTCATATTATTTTTTAACAATCCTTTGTACTTCTGTGGGGTCTGTTGTTATTTCGCCCCTCTCGTTTCTGATTTTGTTTATTTGAGTCCTCTCTCTTTGCTTCTTGGTGAGCCTGGCTAGAGGTTCATCAATCTTGTTTATCCTTTCAAAGAACCAGTTCTTGGTTTCATTGATCTTTTGTATTGTTTTTTGTGTTGTTGTGTGTTGTTTTTTTTTTTGTGTGTGTGTGTGTGTGTGTGTGTGTTTTGTTTTGTTTTTTGTTTTTTGTTGTCTTTATGTCATTTATTTCTGCTCTAATCTTTATTATCTCCTTCCTTCTGCTCACTCTGGGCTTTTCTTGTTGCTCTCTTCCTAATTCTTTGAGTTGTAGAGTTAGATGATTTACTACCATTTTTTCTTATTTTTTTAGATAGGCCTGTAGAGCGATAAATTTCCCTCTCAGGACTGCTTTCATTGTGTCCCATAGATTTTGGATTGTTGTTTTTTTGTTGTCATTAGCTTCCTGGATGCTTTTAATTTCTTCTTTGATCTCTTTGGTAACCCAGTCATTATTTAATAGCATGCTATTCAGCTTCCAAGTGTTTGAGATTTTAGGGTTGTTTTTATGGTAGTTTATTTCTAATTTTATGGAATTGTGGTCTGAGAAGATGCTTGGTATGATTTCAATCTTCTTGAATTTGGGGAGACTTTGCTTGTGACTCAATATGTGCTCTATTTTTGAAAATGTCCCATGTGCACTTGAGAAGATCGTATATTCTGTAGCTTTGGGGTGAAATGTTCTGAAGATGTCAGTTAAGTCCATCTGATCTAGTGAGTCATTTAGGATTGCTGTGTCTTTGCTGATTTTTTGTCTAGAGGATTTATCCAGTGATGTCAGTGGTGTATTATAGTGCCCTACTATGATTTTATTGTTGTCGATCTCTCCCTTAAACTTAAATACATAAGTTTTGTTATGTATTTGGGTGCTCCTGCGTTGGGTGCATATATGTTTATCAGGGTTATATCCTCTTGTTGTATCGATCCCTTTAGTATTATGAAGTGGCCTTCCTTATCTCTTGTTATGGCATTCACTTTGAGGTCTATTTTGTCAGATATAAGTATTGCTACCCCAGCTTTTTTTTTTTTTTTTTCATTTTCATTTGCCTGAAAGATATTTTTCCATCCCTTCACTTTCAATCTGTGTGAGTCCTTTGTTCTGAGGTGGGTCTCTTTTAGAGAGCATATATATAGGTTGTGTTTTTTTATCCATTCAGCCACTTGATGTCTTTGATTAGAGCATTTAGTCCGTTTACATTTAAAGTTATTACTGAAAGGTATTTGTTTGTAGTCATATCTATTTTTGTGTCTGTGTTCCTTCTTACCTGTTTATTTCTTCTTTTTACAGCATTCCCTTTAGTATTTCTTGCATTGCTGGTTTGGTGGTGATAGCCTTTTTTTGTCTGCGAAGCTCCTGATTTCCCCTTCAATTTTGATTGATAGTCTTGCTGAATAGAGTATTCTTGGATTCAGTCCTTTGCTTTGCAACACTTTGTATACCTCCTTCCATTCCCTTCTAGCTTGATGTGTTTCTGTTGAGAAATCATTTGATAATCTAGTGGGGGTTCCTTTGTAGGTAACTCTCTGTCTCTCTCTTGCTGCCTTTAAGATTCTCTCTTTGGGAGAAACCAAGATGGCGGCATAGGTAAGCACCTAAACTGCTGCGCCGCACAACAATTTCAAAACTACAACTAAAAGACAGAACAGACACCATCCAGAACCACAGGAAAGCTGGCTGAGTAAAAATTCTACAACTAGAAGGAAAGAGAAAAGCTCACAGAGAACTGGAGGTACAGCAAAGGGTCTTTGTGCGTGCAGAGAGGAAGGGCGGCTGAGAGCCTGGCTGATTTTCTCTAGCAGAAGGGGGAAGGAAGCCCCCCACCGCACTGAACCCCAGTTCTGACTGCACTGAACCCCAGTCCCGGGCAAAACCCCGTGGACCCAGGCTCATACAAGGGGAGTCTGGACTGTCAGTAGAGAGAAAGGCACCCGGAGACTCGGAGACACAGAGGAGACCCAGGGGAGCCCCGGCAGGCAGGAATCTGGAGGTGCGCACGCCAGTGTGCACAAAGGCTGTGGAGGTTGCCACAGGCTTTCCCTAGCAGAAGGGAGTCAGAAGCTCCTAACTGCACTGAACCCCAGTTCTGACTGCACTGAACCCCAGTTCCAGGCGAGCCCCTGGGGACCCATGCTCTTATGGGGGGGAATCTGGACTCTCAGGCAGAGACTCGAGAGCCAGGGAAGGCAGAGGTCTGGAGGCACGCGGGTGCCAGTGCGCACAAAGGCTGCGGAGGTTGCCACAGGCTTTCCCTAACAGAAGGGAGTCAGAAGCTCCTAACTGCACTGAACCCCAGTTCTGACTGCACTGAACCCCAGTTCCAGGCGAACCCTGGGGACCCACGCTCTTATGGGGGGGAATCTGGACTCTCGGGCGGAGACTCAGGAGCCGGGGAAGGAGGAGGTCTGGAGGTGCATGCCCACGCAAGGGCAAGGCTGACTGGAAGCCAAGACTGTCTGCTCCGCCCTGAGACTCCACCCCATCCAAGCTGAGCACAGAGGCTATTGCAATTTGGCAAGTCTAATCCTATAAGGCTGTCTCCAGCACCGAACTTCTCCCAGCGTAGACACAGCTGATCCTTACAGCCAACTGGCCTGGAGGTCAATTCCTCCCAGTGATACCAACAATAATCAAGACTTAACTACAACAAGGCTGTACACACAGTCCAC
Source organism: Plecotus auritus (assembly GCF_963455305.1). Classification (NCBI taxonomy): domain Eukaryota; kingdom Metazoa; phylum Chordata; class Mammalia; order Chiroptera; family Vespertilionidae; genus Plecotus; species Plecotus auritus. The sequence goes on from NC_137774.1 coordinate 44,344,540, forward strand.
AAAGGGGTGCACCAAGAGTGTCCACCTCAGGTTAACTGGGGAGGCCAACCCACTGGGCCATATAGGAAACCTAGCACACAGATCTACCCTACCAACTCAGGGAATCAATGAAAATGCGGCATCAAAGAAACAGATCACAAACGAAAGAAATGGAGGAAAACAAATGACTGGATATAGAATTCAAAACCATGGTTATAAGGCTTTTCAAGAATATTCTAGAAAAGGCCGATAAATATAACGAGACCCTCGAAGATATGAAAAAGGACCAACTAGAAATTAAACATACACTGACTGAAATAAAAAAATATTATACAGAGACCCAACAACAGACTAGAGGAACACAAGAATCAAGTCAAAGAATTGAAATACAAAGAAGCAAAAAACATTTAACCGAAAAAGCAAAAAGAAAAAAGAATCCAAAAAGTTGAAGATAGTGTAAGAAGCCTCTGGGACAACTTCAAGCATACCAACATCAGAATTATGGGGGTGCCAGAAGAAGAGAGAGAGCAAGATACTGAAAACCTATTGGAAGAAATAATGACTGAAAACTTCCCCCATCTGGTGAAAGAAATAGACTTACAAGTCCAAGAAGCACACAGAACCCCAAACAAAAGGAATCCAAAGAGGACCACACCAAGACACATCATAATTAAAATGCCAAGAGCAAAAGACAAAGAGAGAATATTAAAAGCAGCAAGAGAAAAACAGTTAATTACCTACAAGGGAGCACCTATACGATTGTCAGCTGATTTCTCAACAGAAACTATGCAGGCCAGACGAGAGTGGCAAGAAATTTTCAATGTGATGAATAGCAAGAACCTACAACCAAGATTACTCTACCCAGCAAAGCTATCATTCAGAATTGAAGGGCAGATAAAGAGCTTCACAGATAAGAAAAAGCTAAAGGAGTTCATCACCACCAAACCAGTATTATATGAAATGCTGAAAGGTATTTTTTAAGAAGAGGAAGAAGAAAAAAGTAAAGATAAAAATTATGAACAACAAATACATATCTATCAACATGTGAACCTAAAAATCAAGTGAATTAAAAACCTGAGGAACAGAATAATCTGGTGAATATAATAGAATCAGGGGCATAGAAAGGGAGTGGACTGATAATTCTCAAGGGGAAAGGGGTATGGGGGGGGGGGGTCAGGAAGAGACTGGACAAAAATCATACACCTATGGATGAGGACAGTGGGGGGGGGGGGTTAAGTGCAGAAGGTGGGGTGGGAACCGGGTGGAGGGGAGCTATGAGGGGAAAAAGGAGAAACAATTGTAATAATCTGAATAAAGATTTTAAAAAAAAAAAAGGTTCTCTCTTTGTCGTTGATATTTGCCATTGAAATTATGACATGTCTTGGTGTGGGTCTTTTGGGGTTGATCCTCCTTGGGACTCTCTGTACTTGTGTAACTTTTTTCTTCCCCATATCCGGGAAGTTTTCTGTCATTATTTCTTCAAATAGATTTTCTAATCCTTGCTGCTCTTCTTGTCTTCTGGCAGCCCTATTATACGTATGTTACTTCCTTTCATGTTGTCGCAAAGCTCTCTTAGGCTTTCCTCCTGCTTTTTAATTTTTTTCTCCAATTGCTGTTCAGATTGAGCTTGTTTCTGTACCTGATCTTCTAACTCACTAATTCTGTCCTCTGCTTCTTCTAGTCTACTGTTGAAACTTTCCATGGTGTTTTTTATTGTAGCTATATCACTTTTCATTTTTTCCTGATTCTTGCATAGGTTGTTGATTTTCTCATCCATCCGATGTATAAATTCCACGACCATTACTCTGAATTCTTTTTCGGTCATGTTGCATGCTTCAATTTCACTAATTTCCTTTCTTGGCAACCCCTCATTTTCTTTTCTCTGGGAACTGTGTCGTCTCCCCATTCTGACTATCACCAGAAGGTTCAAACTTCAAGTTGCATGGACCTGGACTGTGTGCCATGGGAGCTTCGCACCACCCGAGTGTCACTGAAGTGCTCCGACACTAGGACATGTGGCTGCCGTGGGTTGGTGGGAACCAGGCTTGCCCAGAGTCAGTGTTATCAGCGTTCAGTATGGTCTCATGTGCGCACCTAGAATCAGGGACCCCGCCTGCACCACACTGTTGGCGTGTGCTGAAAATGAGTCCCCTAGCACGTTCCAGGAGTCAGAGTTTCTCTGTGTCTGCACCAAGAATCGAGTATCAGAGTCTCTGTTGCCTTGTGCAGCTTTTTGCTGAGAATCATGGTCCTCGTGTGTGGAGGCACCAAGAATTTGAGTCACTGGCTCTTAGTGTGAATGCGCTATGTCAGGTATCCCAGGCACATACGGTAAGAAACAAAGTCAAGTTGGTTGTGCTCAGTGCTGCCTCTTGCTGGGAGAATCTGGGTCCCGGTCACCATGGGGGACTGGGTTGCACAATAGCTCTGTGGCGTGCCTGCGCTGCGGAAAACTGACTTCCATGTGCACTTGCCCAGAATCGAAGTCAGGTGGAACTGCTGCCTTGCGTGGGCTTTGGGTTTGGTTGCCCGATTGCATTGCGGGGAGCAGATTCCAGTCTCTCAAATTCCAGTAGCAGTGCTGTGGCCCTAGCATGCTCTCAAGCTCAAATTCCCCATAGGGGAGGTGCAGCTTGAGCGAGGGGCAGGTCTATCAGTTACTATGGCACTATCCGCGAGCCTGCGGGGAGGGGGATACGCTCTTTGACTCACAGAAATCTGCAGCCAGGAAGTCTGGATTCTTCTTGTCTGTTGGTCTGAAGCTGTGGTTGCAGTTCTCCGTCCCCAGTGGCTGCAGGGTCCTGGTTTGCATCTGAGACATGACTGGGAGTTGCTGAGGGCAGGATCCTAGTCTCAAGCAGCTCTGTTTCTCAAGATGGTGTGGTTTCTGTGCCCGCACTGGCCGCCCAGAAGTGTCCGCCTTGTACGCGGGGCTCCGCCGTCTTAAGACTGCCTGGTTTGGCAGCCCCTTGGAAGACCTGCAGAATCTAACTGTCCCTAGCTCATACACACACACACACACCACACACATCTACACTCTCCTCTATGGCTTCCTCACTCTCTCACACTCTCTCCCTCCCTACCTTCCTGCCAGTCGCCATCTTCCTTCACATGAGCTTTTTAAAGTCATTAAATGATAAATATGAACTATATCAAACACACAAAAAAAGTATAAGCATTTTATATAAATCTCACAAGATAAATCTCTCATTACTGTCTTATATCTACTTATAGTATACTGAATTACTATTTTTTTTTCAATTTAAAAGATTTGAGGAGCCAGACAAAGAGAAATACTGCATGGTATCACTTATACATGTGGAATCTTAAAAAAAACTTTTTTTAAGTCAAACTCCTAGAAACAGAGAATGGAATGGTAGTTGCCAGGGGCTAGGAGTTGGGACAAATGGGGAAAGATTGATAAAAGGGCATATATTCAGTTATAAAGTAAATAAGGTCTGAGGATCTAATATATAACATGTTTACTATAGTTGATAATACTGCATTGCATAATTAAAATTTATTAAGGAAGTAGAACTTAAGTGTTTGCATCAAAAAATAAAAGGTAACTATGGGAGGTGATAGGTGTATTAACTCAATTATGGGAATTTGATATATTTGTAAATACATATCAAATCATCATGGTATACACTTTAAATATATTACAATTTTATTTGTTAATTATACCACAATAAAGCTGAAAAAAAAATTGGAGGCCAAAGTACTTTTATGGAGTTGGCCATATATCTTATTGTACACAACATGTTCACCATTCTCTTTCATTGGCTTACTAAATATAGCAAATTAACAACTATTTCTTCATGCCAAAACAACCCATGTCCATTGTAGAAAATGTAGGTAACCTGGATTTACATAAAAGAAGAAAAAAATAATATAAAAATTATCCAAAATTCTACCACTTAGAGATGTTACCTTAATGTACATTTCCTTTCTGTGCAACCAGAGAGGAGGCTTACAGTGCTTATTCCTCCTTCGAAAGGCATTTTCCCTTGTATAGCCCCTGTGGCTACTGCTGTCTTAGTTTATGCTATGCAACCCCATTCCACAAGTCACTCAGATCAGACCAAGGAAGATGAGCACGCTACTTGTGCCAGTCAGGTCCGGTCAGGAAAACAAACGCCACCTGGGTTTACAAGCCAAATAAACAGAATTGGTTACACAGGAAATGGAAAAGCTCAGAAACCAAATACAGGATGGTGAGGCCACTGAGAGATTAGCAACCACTCTCATCAAAAGACACTTAAAAGACAAACCACAGACTAGAAGAAAGTATTTATAAAGCATGTAGCATCTAATTAAAAATTTGTATTCCGAATGTAAAAAGAACTTTTACAACTCCATAATAAGAAGACAAACAGCCCAATAAAACAAAGTAGACCAAATGTTTTAAGAGACACATTACCAAAGAAAATATGTGAATGGCAAATAAGCACCTGGTGCATTATCAGTCACTAGGGATATGCACATTAAAACTAGGATGTCTAAAACTTGAAAGACTGTTGATACCAAATGTTGGTGAGGATGGAAAGAAACTGGAACATTGAGAATCAAAAGTAAAATGGTATAACTACTTTGGAAAACAGTTTGACAGTTTCTTATAAAGTTAAAGATTTAATTACCATATGACTCAGCAATTCCCCCTCTAAGTGTTTATCCAAGAGAAATAAAAATATCTGTCCACACAAAAACTTGATGATAGTCAGCCAGCATGGCTATGGTTGAGCATGGACCTATGAACCAGGAGGTCACAGCTCCTTTCCTGGTCTAGACACATGCCCAGGTTGCAGGCTCGATCCCCAGTAAGGGGTGTGCAGGAGACAGCCGATCAATGATTCTCTTTCATCATTGATGTTTCTATCTCTCTCTTTCTCTCCCTTCCTCTCTGAAATCAATAAAAAATGTATTTGAAAATATTTTTTAGAATTAAAAGAAAAACTTGATTATATGTGTTCATAGAAATAGTGAATCATGTTCAAAACAGCATTTTTCATAAAGTCAAAAACTGGAAACAATCCAAATGTTTATCAATAGGTAAATAAATAAACAAATTGTGGTATTTCTAGACAATAAAATATTACTGGGCAAAAAAAAGGAGTGGACTGAAGAAGAGATGAATACACTTCTCCCTATACTATTCATTAAATACAGTTAAAACTCAGGAACATTACACATAAAGCAAATATAAGACTCTAAAGGGTAGAGATAAGAAGAAGACCAGCTCAGAAATGACATGACAGTGAGTTCCCTGGGTTTTCTTTTTTGCCTCATATATCTGGGTCTGGGTGCTGGAGAAGCTGCCAACCTAAAGCACCAATGGGCACAAAAAAAAAAAATAATCTCTCTGGCCAAAGGAAGAGGAAAGGGGCCAACTAGCAAAACAGAAAACTTTTAGATATATAATCGCTCTATCCCAGCCAAAATCACAGAAAGAACCACAGCCCTATCATCCCCTCCCTATCAGCAAATGCTGAATGGGATCCTAGACTACCACTCTTGCCTGGCTATAACAAGGCACCTCTCACATTCCCCTCCTGGGGGTGGGGAGTGGGGGAGGAGGTATCAAGAAGATTGGGTGGAGATATAGGACTTCCATCCCCACTTGGTGTTGCTGAGATCTCCCAAAATGTCAGGGAAGACCACATGGGGATCCTAGACTTCCATCCCACATGGCAATAACAAGGTGCGACTCTCCCTCCCCACCAGAGTCAGAGGAAGCCCAGTGGGTTGGCAGAGTGGATTTAAAAACATGACACAGCTATAACCAAGAGCAGTATGCTGAGTGCGGGAAGGTGGGGTGGGGGGGAGAGTCAATCTCAAAGGTCACATGCTGTATTATAGAGATGGAGAACAGATTAGTGATTGCCAGGGGTTAGGGATGGTGATGGGTGAAGAAAGAATGTGAAACCAAGATCTTGTGTTATGGAATACTTCTGTATCTCACTTGCAATGGTGTTTACACAAATCTATACATGTAGAATGATATATACTCACTGTACCCATGTTGATTTCCTGGTTTTGATATTGTACTGCAGTTAACATTAAGATGTGCATGGCACCTCTTTGTCCTATCTTTGCAGTTTCCTGGGAACCTATAAATATTTCAAAATAAAAAGTTGAACGAACCACTAATATATATAATAATGCAGATAAATCACAAAGACATTATGTCAAGTAAATAAAGCCAAATGCAAAAGAGTATATGATGTATGATTCTTTTTATATATAACTATAGAAAAAATAAATCTAATTTATAGTGACAAAAAGCAAACCCGTAGTTGCCTGGGACCAGAAAGGTTCACTGATGAGGCACAAAGAACATTGTGGGGCAATGAAACCACTGCATATATTTATGTGATCATAAATATAAGGAGGCATAAATCTGTCAAACTCATGGGAATGTACATTTAAAATGAATGTATTTTATTGTACATAAACCTGTACAACACTAAAATCAATTTAAAAATCACTTCTTAATAAAACAAAAAATCATCAAATCATATTTTATGAATAAGAAAAGAACAAAATATTTTCATATGCAATAAAATATGTAATTGTAAATTTTGTTATAAAATATGGCTTACTTGATGGTATGTTTCACAAATCTAGAACAAATATTCCAAAAATGTAAATGGAACCAAAAAAGATCCTGAATAGTATCAACAATCTTGAGAAAAAAGAACAAAGGTAGAGGTATCACAATATCCAGTATCAAACTATACTGCAAAGCCATCAAACAGCCTGGTATTGGCATAAGAACAGGCATGTAGACCAATGGAAGAGAACAGAGACCCCAGAAAGCAACCCATGTGTTTATGGCCAATTAATATTTGGCAAAGGAGGCAAGAGCATACTATGGAATAAAGACAGTTTCTTCAATAAATGGTGTTGAGAAAATTGAACAGGTACATGTAAAATTATGAAAGTAGACCATCAATTTACACCATACACAAGAATAAACTCAAAATGGATTAAATACTTAAATGTAAGTCTCAAAACCATAAAAATCCTAGAAGAAAACATAGGAAGTAAAATCACAGATATCTCGCAGAAATCTTTTTGCAGGTGTGTCTCCTAGGGCAAGGGAAAAATAAACAAAAAAGACTACATCAATGCTAACAGCAAGACACCCATGAAAAACACACATGGTGTCTAAATAAGACAAAGGAAAATCATTTGGGCAAAAATAAAAAGGATCCCAAATCAATTATATAGAAAAGATTCCTTTATTAACTTTTGGTCGAGAATATGTTTGTATATTTTCAAAAAACAACTCCAAGACCATGTCGATTCCTGCAAGAGAGAGGAATTGACAGGTCTGCTCCAACCACGAAGACAAGAGGAGAAACAGTCCAGAGATGGAAGATGCTGACGACGCCTTGCCACGCTAGCAGTCAGCAGCTGTGTGACGCAGCAGGTTGCCTAGGACCAAACCAGAGAGGGTCAGACCTGCATTGCCACCATGTGCCCACCATCCAGATATCATTGCTAACATGTACACATAAGGAACTGTTTGACATTGAAACGGAGACTCAGAACTGTTGGACATTGAAATTGGGACTCAAACATTTTTTGTTATTATATGTTTACTTCTAGTCTGCAGAGGCAAAATTTTTTAAAGGAAAGAAATGGGGAAAAAATAGATACAGAGGCAAAGAAGCATTGAACAGACTGTCAAACTACAGCGGGAAGGGAGGAGAGGTTGGGGTGGGGGGGGGCTGTAAGAGATCAACCAAAGGACTTGTATGCATGCATATAAGCATAACCAATGGATACAAGACACTGTGGTGGGGGGCAGGTAAAGGCATGTACTGGGGGGTAGGGGAGGCTGGGGGGAGGTCAATGGGGGGGAAAAAAGGAGACATATGTACTACTATTTGTAATACTTCAAACAATTTAAAAAAATGGGAAAAAAATAAAAATTAAAAAAGAAAAAAAGAAGAAGAAAAGTGAATACCTGAAGAAAACCTAGTGTGCTGTCTAGCATGTAGTAACTACTCAATAAACATTGGTATTCTTGGTAAAAAAAAAAAAAAAAAAAAAATGAAAGACAATATCAAACCTAAAATCTTTTGCACAACAAAAGAAACCATCAATAAAATGAAAAGGAAACCCACTATATAGAACATATTCGCCAATGATACATTTGATAATAGGTTAATATCCAAAAGACATAAAGAACTTACACAAACTCCAACACCAAGAAGACAAACAATCGAATTTTAAAATGGACAAAAAACCTGAATATGCACTTCTCCAAAGAGGACATACAGATGGCCTACAGATGGCCAATAGACATATGAAAAAATGTTCAACGTCATTAATCATCAGAGACATGCAAATTAAAACCACAATGAGCCCTATCTGGTTTGGCCTGCAGACAGAAGGGCCCCGGGTTCAATTCCAGTCAAAGGCACATACCTTGGTCAGGGTGGGTATAGGAGACAACCAATTGATGTCTTCCTCTCACATCAATATTTCTCTCTGCCTTTCCCTCTCTCTTTCACTCTCTCTAAAAATCAATGGAAAAATAGCCTCGGGTGAGGATTTTTTTAAAAAGCCAACACAATGAGATATCACCTCACACCTGCCAGAATGGCTACCACCAATAAATCAACAATTAAAGACAGAACTGCCATTTGACCCAGCAATGCCACTTCTGGGAATATATCCTAAGAATCCTGAAACACCAATTTGAAAGAATATATGCACCCCTGTGTTCATAGCAGTGTTATTTACAATAGCCAAGATCTGGAAACAGCCCAAGTGTCCATCAGTAGATGAGTGGATAAAAAAGCTGTGGTACATTTACTCAGTGGAATACTATGTGGTCATAAAAAAGAAGGAAATATTAGCTTTTGCAATAACATAAATGGACCTGGAGATTGTTATGCTAAGTGAAATAAGCCAGTCAGAGAAAGACAAACTATATGATCTCACTTATATGTGGAATCTAATGGACAAAATAAACTGAAGAACAAACTAGAACCAGAGGCATGAATACATGGAATAGACTGACAGGCATCAGAGGGGAGGAGGGAAGGAAAGACTGGATGAGAGAAGGTGAAGAGAGTAGCCAAAGAACATATATGCATACCCCATAGACCCACACAATAGTGAGGCGATGGCCAGGGGGAAGGAAGGATGGGGACTGGGTGGAGGTGAGCAAAGGAGGGGAAAATGGGGAAAGCTGTAATAGTGTCAGCAATAAAAATAAAGTTTAAAAACACTAAAAAATAATAGTAAAGGTAAGATATGGCTTCCTTGGCCATTTGGGTATAAAATAGCTGAGAAAGACAAGTCCACTTGTAATACTCAGTTCATACACAAAAACTTTGCTAACATTGACATGTTGTATATATACTCCAAATTAATATTCATAAATTGTATACCCTCATAATATCCTCAAAGACTGTTAAGTGGAACCATCAAGGCCTATTTGTGTTCATCAATCACTTCACTGACCAGTAGAAGCATATCCCACCAGAAATCAGAAAGTGACCATAGTTGAACAAATATAATGAGAGGAGAGTGATTCTTCAATATTAGGGTTTCTTGATATAATCCACTCAGATTACAAGAGATCCTGAGTTCCAGCTACTGCCTGAAATATTCTACTGAGCCCGTATACAAAACACAGGGTCACCACCACATAACACCAGAGAAAACCCCAGCCAAAAATTTTCAAACAAATTTCAAAATATTGGTATCTGTACTATCTTCACCATTTTCCTATAAATCTAAAACTATTCTAAAGTTTAAAAAACATTATTCCTTTGTCAAATAAATCACTAAATATTTTTTTGAATGTTGGTGACACTGTGGCCTGAACAGAAATTGTGACATTTTGGAACACACTTCGGTGAAACTTTAATGATGTCATTGTCTTTATATTTTGATGTTAGGCCATGTTAATGCTTGAGAGTGTATTTGTGGAAGGAAGATTTATACAACTGCACCCAAAATACACCCCCAAAAATGTATTGGTTCACTATTACCACTGCTCACAGAAACACTTCCAAATGCTAGGAACTATGGAAAAGACAAGTATTATAATAAAATTAACATAAGCTAGTTGGCTAGTGGACAGATGCTCCCTATCTAGTGATAGAAAGATTTGGAATATTATCTGTGAATAAATACAAATTGAGTAGGAAAAGCCATATCAAGGTGACTTATTTTTAAGTACCTCCTCTAGAAAAACTGGTGGACAGAACTATCTTGCCACCCCTCTGAGCTTCACAGACAGGCACCAAGACAAACTCAACCTCAAAATAAACAATGATCTAGAAAAAAAGAGAGAAAGAAATAGATAAGAAAAAAATACTAGTAAATATTAAATAATGAGTCAAAGTGAAAATATAAGGCCAATCACTGGGCAGTCTTCCCATACATACCCAAATGCAGTTCCCTTTAAACTGGCTGACTCAGAGAAGTTCTAGAAATATGAAAAAAGCAAGGAGATGCCAAGTTCCCACCCTCTGAGAGAAGTTTCCAGCAATTAAGAGAAGGATACCCTCTGAAGAGGATCCTAGGAAGGCAGTGAGAAATTCACTCCTCATCTAACTCACTCACACAGATCCTGGGCTGCCTGGGGAGATGCTCTCACAGGTTGGCCCATTGTTTCAAGTCACTGTCTCTTGGACCCAGACAAAACTAGTAGGTGCCCGGGAGCTCCAACTAAAGACTGTGCTACTGCCTTACCCCTGGCATTATCCATGACTCTTTGTTCCATGTAACAGAAAATCAATTCAAAGTGCCTTTTTACAAAGCAAAGACATTTATTGGCTCCTATGATTTAAAAAGGCAGGAGTTGTGTGACCTCAGGTATGGCTGGGCCAAGGGGTTCAAACAGTATCATCAGGACTCAGTCCCTCTCTTTCCCTCCATGACACAGCTTTGCTTTCCTCTCTGTTTTTTATTCTCTGATACCTTCCTCATGTGCGGCCACTAGAGTCAAGAGTCAACAGGTCTATACAGGCCCACCTCAGGGGTGTTGCAGGTTCGGTTCCAGGCCACCACAACAAAGCAAGGATTGCAATAAAGAGAGTCATAATCTTTTTGCTGGTGGAGAGTCGTGCTTTCAATTTGTTAAAAAACACATCATCTGTGAAGCGCAGTAAACTGAAGAGTAATAAAATGGGGTCTGCCTGTAGTCAACAAGCAACCAGGATGGAAACACAGAGACTTCGGAGAACCAAGATGGCGGCATAGGCAAACACCTATACTTGCTGCCTCTCACAACCACATCAAAAGTACAACTAAAAGGCAGAACAACACCACCCAGAACCGCGGGAAAGCTGGCTGAGTGGAAATTACACAACTAGAGGGGTGAAGAAAGTGCATTGAAACCATGACACCATGCATAGTTATTGCAACATTATTGACTATGTTTCCTAAGCTGTACTTTACATTCCCCATTATTATTTTGTAACTACCAATTTGTAGTTCTGAAATTTAGTGCCATCCTCTTAAATATGAAGAGAAAGCTAAATGTCTGGTGAGACATTTGAAAGAAAAAGGGACTTAAGAAAACAGGAATAGTGCAGGAACATGCGTTTTTTTTAAACTGCAATTACCATGTTCAGAAATATGAGATTTAACTTCCTTGAAACAAAAACAAAAAGTGTTTTCTAAAAGTAATAAAGAATACAACAGGAAAGACTTAATAGCAGACATTTTTAATTCAATAGGAGAGAGAGAAAGTCTTCAAGAAAATACTAAAAAAGAGCTGAAAAATAGAAGAGAGAATATAGGAACTTAATCAGACATTTTAAGTCATTTTGTTGTAGGGCTTCTTTGTTATGGAGCTTAGCTGATACTTACACTAACAGGAATACCTTCAAAAATCTGAGGGAAGTTTATTTCCCATCTAGGATTCTATTTCTGGAAAAATTACCAATCAAATGAGAGTTGAATAATGAAATTTTTTTCAAATATGCAAGATATTTTAAAATGTACCTCTTAATCACTCTTTCTCAGGAAACTTCTAGAATAGATGGACCTGCCAGGCTCCATGTGCACTAGCTGAATAATAAACAAATATTAAGTACTATCTCACTAACCATTATCCTAAAAATTCACTGATAAACCACATAGGCCCGTGAATTGTGTTATGTATTTTTAATCAAGTTGTTTATATAGATAAAGGGCCTGCAAAAAACTATTTGCTTTAGACCCTGTACATCCTAGGAGGAGTCGTAATCAAGGCAACTATTAAAACAATGAGCACATAAGAATTTAAGAATGAAGAAGTCATAAATAAAACTTGGGAGTGGATTCATCAAAGTGACAAGGACAAAAGATTACACTGAGTGTCAGAGAATGGGTGGTAACAATATAAATCAAGCCCATGACACTTTCTGGGCTAGTTCACCCATTCCCCTTCCCCTCCTTGAACTTTAGCCCCTCACATATAAAGCAGGGATAAGATTGACTCTTTTGTAAGATTAAAGTAGACACATTCATTCTGTTTTCACACACACACACACACACACACACACACACACACACACACCTGGATTGTCAGCCAATTGCCAATTGTTTTTTGGAGATGGGGGTGGCAGTGTATGAATCTTAAGAAAGTCAATCTCTGCTTTTTTTCATTTTATAGACATTAATAAAAAAAACAGTGATGGCTGAGAATTAATTTTGAAGATCATAAATATGTTGGTAAAGTACAACAGGCCTATGACTATTTACAAAACATCCCAAGAGCCACTTTGGTTTTGGAAAGCCAGGAGGCAGAGCAGAACAAAGATGAGACTGAGAGATAAGTTGTTTTACATAATAAACTAAGAATAATACTGACTTTCCTCAAGTATGCCATTAATGGGGAGGGGAGAGAGGGAGGGAGAGGTGAGACAGCCTGGGAATAAGCAAAAACAAGGTAAGGTAAGATATTTCCATAACAAGGAACCTGTGGGTTGGACATGAGGGTACTGGGGAGTCAAGTAGGCCACAGAGCAATTTCTGGTGGCAGGAATGATTGCAAAAAAAAATGTTAAAAATATAGATGGCTAATATAAATCCTTACAAATGACCCTGTCTTTATTTAAAATTTTGATATTTTGCCTAGCCGGCATGGCTCAGGGTTTGAGTGTTGACCTATGAACCAGGAGGTCACCGTTCAATTCCCAGTCAGGGCACATGCCCTGGTTATAGTCTCGATCCCCAGTGTGGGGCATGCAGGAGGCAGCCCATCAATGATTCCCCTTCATCACTAATGTTTCTATCTCTCCCTCTCCCTTCCTCTCTGAAATCAATAAAAATGTATTTTAAAAAATAAAATAAAATTTTGATATTTTGTTCATCATGGTTATTTATCTTGATTACTGGGTTTTTGTGGGGCCCCTTAAGTGTTGCACCTGAAGCTAAATACCTCACTCACTTCACCCCAGTCCCTGCCCTGGTTACTACCTCTTCAAAGCTTTAGTACTAGTCTGCTAGGTGGAACACATTTGGGTTAGTGATAGCTTTTAAAAATGGTTCAGCACAGGATGGAGCAAGGAAGTCATCAACAGTAGACATACATAAAAATTGTCTAAAGTCAGTGTGAATAAGAATTTGAATAATTTAAGATAAACAGTGTTTGGGATGGTTAGAGGGTGCTGGCAAGGATCCCAGAGAAGAAATGGAATTTCTCTATCCTCTGTACCCTCTGCTGGACTGCACAACACACTTGTCCTTCAATCTTTACTTCTCAAAAATGGAGTGAGAAGCCCAAGATGCGGTGGGTCTGGCCCGGCAGTTCAGTCCTGAAAAGAGAGGCCAAGAACTGATGTTGGATCCCTGAGGAAAATAGATTCCAGTGGGGCTGGAGGGAGTGAACAGGATTAACCTCTCAATCTCTTTACACAAATGTTGAGAAAGCCAGCTTCAGAACAAGTAAATCCAAGTCATCTAGAGATGCCAGTTTCCTGGCCAGGCAGTTTAAGAGGCTTATCTTGACACCAGGTTTGCTTAAAATGCAAATTGGCTACAAACAAGAATGCGTGGAGTCCATACCTCCTCCACCAATGAAGTTGGGGAGGTAAGAACAAGGCACAGAGCCTCTGGATCCCTGTTCCACTCCTTGTTCTGGATGAATCCAACCTTTCATTTTTCTTGTCAACAACCAAGTGTGAGTACTGCTAGGGAAATCACCCCTGAGCCATGTTTCTCTACCTTTTCCCCCATTGTAGCCCCTACAAAGCCTGTAAGACATGTTTTTCCTAATCGCTCTCTGTCCTGGCTCCATGAAACTTCAATCTGTTTATGTACATGGCCCTTTAGAAGGCCACCAACCACTGTAATAACTAAGACGTTGTTGCCCCACTGTGAGAGTGCACAATCTGAGGCCAGTTCCTTCACATTTTCCAGGTTTATCTCCTCCCTCAGGGTCTTCTCCTCATCACTTACCCTCATTCTCCTGCATCCCAGCCTCTCCCTCTCACTGGCTCTGCTGCTCACTCAACTCCAGCTATGGCCTTCTCTCTGTTCCCTTCTGACCTTATTTCTTGAAAGGCAGGTTGCACTCTGGTCTGCATTCTGCCTCCATCTCTCTACTGAACCTGTTCTCCACAATTTCACAAATGAATTGTGTCTCCCACACACGCATACTCTTTCAGCCAGCAATTCCATGTAACAGAACTTTTAGCAGCGCTTGCCTAGGAGATAGCAAAACTGAATGCTGGTGTTCACAACTGTTTCTAGCAAGCTGGAGATGATAAATAACCATGAATATCCAGTAACACAGGTATGCCTCACCCTTAGGGGACCCAAGACTCTGTCAACTAATGAACAACAGGCCTAGCTAGTTTGGCTCAGTGAATAGAGCATCGGCCTGCAGACTCTAGGGTCCTGGGTTCAATTCTGGTTAAGGGCACGTACCTCAGTTCTCCAGCCCGGGCCCTGGTTGGGGTGGATGCAGGAGGCATCCAATTGATGTGTTTCTCTCACATCGATGTTTCTGTCTGTCTTTCCCTCTCCCTTCCATTCTCTCTAAAAATCAATGGGAAAATATCTGCAGGTATGGATTTAAAAAAGAACAACAGGAGTTGCTTCAACCAACTGTGTACCAACCTGTGTAGTCAATCCGCCCTGCCTGCCCATGGTATAAGCTTTCAACTGTAATTAGTGTAAACATTAGGAACACCCCCTTTAAAAATGCTTGACTTACTCCTCTCCGTGACAACTCAGCCAGTGTCTTTTGTGGTGCATTCCTCTGTCTGAAAAGTAAAGACAGCTGTGTAGTTTTTCCTTTATTTCTTTGTTTTACTTTGTTCCTGGGTGTTTTTCTATTCTGGTAGCCTTTTATCCTTTGCACCCTTTCCTTGGGCTCTAACCCAAAGAAGTAAAACTGTCAAGTACTTAAGAATGTAAGTACAAGCACGCCCTTTGTAGCATTCAGCATCTGTCATAACAGTGGAAACCACTGAATGCTCATCAAGAGAGGAATGGCTGGGTGCACTGGGAAGCACCATGCAGCCATTTAAAAGAATGAGTCAGATGCATAACTATTGAACTGCAGAGGTTTGCAAGAGATCTGTTTCTTGAGTGAGAAAAGCAAGCTTCCAGAAAATGTATATAGTGCAGCACAAATATTTTTTAAAACAATCTTTATTGTCTATGAAATGTAAGGTCCATCCCCCTCACCCATACCCTCTGGGGAACAACAGTGAGAGAAAGTTTGATCAGGAAGCTAACTTGTTCTGCAAAGAGAGGTAATGAGAACGTGGGAATCAGTTACTGGCACAGAGACCAGAGCCCTGGGAGTTTAGCTTTGGCATGCACATGTGGCAGATGTGGGCTTCCCTGCTGCAAAAGGCCCAGGCAAAGTCAAGCCCTCGGTCCTTCCTGAGGCACACATAAGGAAAAACGGTAACTGTAAGGACAAATCAAACATGGTAAATAAGAGGCTTGATTCTCCCTGTTGGACATAGATTTTTCCCACCCTCCCTTTTCTTAGAGCATTTACTTTAGCAAACTTGTAATTGTAAGTTCTTTTGTCTCTTTGAAATGTGTGTAGATCTTTCTAGAAGCTAAATAAACTTCTTGTCAGTTTTGTGCCTTAGGAATGTCTTTCCTAAGGACCTGGGAGCCAGCTTTTTGAAATCTAGGAAGACAGCAGCCCTATCTCCCAGTTTCTGTGAGAGGGTGGGAGCCTAACTGAGATGGGCTCCTTGCTCTAAGTTGCAAAACTACATATATATATGGCTAATATGCTAAGTGTCTGTCCGGGTAATGATGTCATGTAGCAACACCTGGCTTCCTCTTCAGCCCAGGAACATGACTTGCTTTATAACCAGGTGCAAATATTTTACACTTTAACATAATGTTTGTGAAGCATTTTCCCATACTTCATCTCATTTGATCCTCAGGGAAGTCATGGAGTAGGTAGATAAAAGACTCAGTAGAATCCTATTTTCTTTGCATTGGTCAGAAAATGGAGACATAGAAAGTTTAGAAACTTGACCCGACTGAAAAGAAGTAAGAATGGTGGACCTTGCAAATGGCTTCAGGTTTTCTCACTGCACAGAATATAGTCAAACACTGCTGCAGTTAAATATTTTACCCTTTGTTCTCCCTGCATGATTTATAATAATAATCTGCTTCATGTTGATATTTACTGCTGTGTTGCTGACAATTACCTGAAAGAGAAGTTGGGGTGATTCACTGGGCTGGAAAAAGTTTAGCTAAATCAGAAAGCAGGTCTAATTAAGCAAGTTTATTCTATATCTATAAAAGGCTAAGTTGACTCACGCATGCACAATATATATATAAAGCTTCTCGCTGGCACCAATCACACACTAGTGTTTCAATCTGTCATTGTCGATTGTGAATTTGGTTGACACTTCTATTATAAAGTAAGGGCAAATAGCGATATTAAAATATTTCTTCTAATTAATAATTAATTTCCTTTCAATGTGCATGAATCTCTCTGTCCCTCTCCATTCCTCTCTGCACTCAATAAAAATAGATATTTTTAAAAAGATATAAGAACTTTGTTTTTCCTATAATTAAGCCTATTAGTTATGCAGATAGTCACTAATTACCAGGTGAAGTTAGAATAAACCATGTGTGACAAATGGTGGCATCAAGCCCCTTCCTTGAGGAGCAGTTATTGTCTATCTTGAGAACATGTGTGTAATGTTGTGTCTGCTTGGCTACATAAAAGGATGAGATGTCTCTGCCTTTACAATCTCACTGGTTAATGCTTATTCAATAATAAGTCCAGTCCGGCTGGTAGGGCTCAGTGGTTGAACATTGACCTGTGAACCAGAAGGTCGGGGTTCGATTCCTGGTCAGGGCACATGCCTGGGCTTGTGGGCTCAATCCCCAATGTGGGTTGTGCAGGAGACAGCCAATCAATGATTCTCTCTCATCATTGATGTTTCCATCTTTCTCTCCCTCTCCCTTCCCCTCTAAATAAATAAAAATATTTTTAAAAAAATAATAAATCCATTCTCTTTCTTTACTACCTTCATGGAGAGGTTTTTCAGGATTGGGAAACTGTTTTTAATTATTTTCCCCCCAACATAATGTGTGAACTTAAAGAGGAAAAGAGGAAAAGTGGGAGGAAGGGTCTGGAGTAGTGAGACCTGGGACCTGGAGGGACATGGAGAAACAATATGTGGTTTCTCCATGTCCCTACCCACATCACTGACCTGAACCCTGTCCCCATGTCCTAGTTGGGCCACCTGGAAGGAGGGGTTACCCCTGACAAAAAACAGAAGAGCCAAAGGCAAAGACAGAGGCATTTCTGGAGGAGTGATGCTGGCATTCAGTTGGAAATTGTTTCCACTCTGCAAATAATACTAGCAGCTAATACATACAAGGACTATGTGCCAGGCACTGTTCTAAGTGTTTTAAACATTAACTCATTTAGCTCCTGCAGTAGCTTGGATTACTGTTCTTGGGTATTCACCCCAACTGCCCTGTGACCTCATAGTACAGTAGAGAGGGGAGAAAGTATCACCAGCCCCCGGCCTCAGAGGCAACCCTCTGGTGCCTGAGGTCGTAGCTCCCGGTGTCTGGCGTCTCCCTCTACCCTTACCCCACCTCTGCCCAGCTGCTCTGGTAAACAAAACCCTAGAGTTGGAGCAGCCCCGGGCCAGCCAAGAGGCGAAGTTGGTGACAGTGGCAGGTGGCTCAGCTTTGTTTTGAATAGATGAAAGAGGCCACCTACACAGTAACCCAAATTATCAGATCTCCCTCCTCCCTATCTCGCCAAATCAAGAGGGGAAGGGCGATGGGCGTGGAGAGTGGGCAGAGGAGGAAGAGGATGAGGAAGGGGGCCAGTTGCATCCCACTTTCACAATGGGAAAGTGAAACGCACTAACCACACCCAACCTCTCCAATCCTCCCCCCTGCCTCGCTCCGCCCACCTCTTCCCCTCAGGCCTCCCCGGGAGCGCCAGCGCTGCACAGAAGAACTCTCCAGAGAAGGAGGGCGAGGAGGAAGCAGCGCCAGAGCGCACAGGGCTTGCCACCTCTGCCTCGCTGCACAGGCTGCTGGAGCGAGCCCGCCTCGTGCTGGCAGCCAGGGGAAGGAAGGCCAATTCTTGCACGAATCTTCGTGCATCTGGCTTCTAGTCTTTAAAGACCCAAACTGGCCCTAGAGCTTCTGTACTCCCGCCCGTGGCCCTGAGTGGTCCTGAGAATCGCAGGACGCGGCTCCCCATCGCCTTGGCTACTAGAGTCCCGCCATGGGCCGCTACCGCATCTGCGTGGCCACCGGGGCCTGGCTCTTCTCCGGGTCGTTCAACCGCGTGCAGCTGTGGCTGGTCGGGGAGCGCGGGGAGGCAGAGCTGGAGCTGCAGCTGCGGCCAGTGCAGGGCCAGGTCAGCGCGGGTAGCTGGGACCCCTATCCCCGCCGGGCTCACGGCAGGAGGCTGGGGGCTAGTAACAGCTCGAAGGAGCCCATTGGAACTTCCAGGAGTTGGGACGCCTGCCCCTAAGAGGGGAGAGGTGGGGCTGGGCTCAACCCCTTTCTCCCTCCCCCACCGACCGTGGTCCTCGCAGCCTCTACTACTTTCCCAGTTGACCCCAGGCCAGTGTCCTGGGGTGAATGGTCAAAGGGAAGGTCCTCCAAGAGCGCGGGCGCGGTGAGAGCTGTGAGTGGACGGGGTAGGTGATGATGCTCTGCGTTCAATTCAAGTCACTCAGGGCCTCGCCCCGCCTTCCAGGTCTTCCCAGTGAGATGGAGCATCTGAAACCCACAGCGCGGGTGTTGGGAGGAGGCAATGCTGTCCCTGGAAGCCTTGTCACCTGGCTCCAGAGTGGACCCCGCATCTCAGTTAAACGTCCTCTCCCAGGTCCCCGCTACTAGTTCTCACCGGGTTCTGGTCCCCACAGGTGGAGGAGTTTGAGCAGGAAGTTCCTGAGGACTTGGGGCCACTGCAGTTCGTGAAGTTGCGCAAACACCACTCCTTGGTGGACGACGCCTGGTTCTGCGACCGCATCACCGTGCAGGGCCCAGGAGCCTTAGAGGAGGCCGCCTTCCCCTGCTACCGCTGGGTGCAGGGCAACGGCCTGCTGACCCTGCCTGAGGGCACCGGTGAGGGGCCGCCTTAGGGAAGTGGGAGCATGGCCAAGGGATTAGTGGGGGTGGGGGGAGGAGAATTGCACTGAGGCTTGAAAAAGTGCGTCCTCGGGAGGTTAAGGGTGGGCAAGAGAGAGATGGGGGAAAGTTATACATAGAATTAAAAAGAGTGGAAGTGGGCCTGGACAGGGAAATGAGTGATGTGTAGATCCCACCTTCCAAGAATGTGAGGGATAGGGGATGGGAGGTGCAGCCATGCTGGGAAACAGAAGAGCCAAAGTAAAGGGGAAAGGAGATCTCCGTGTGACTGGGAACAAGTTAGGGCAGGGACAGGTAAGGCTAGCACATGGGACCTCTGAGAGGAGGCAGGGAAGGGAAGCAAAAAATGATATGACATGAAGAGCTGGTTTGGCTGTGAAAACATGGAAAGACACCTGTGAGGGCAGGGAGCACTCTGACTGGGGTGGGGATGAGTGAGGACAGCAAATATTGAAATAGTTGCTGTGGGAAATGAGAGAGGAATACAGAGACAATGAGGGCAAGAACAAATAAGGTTGGAAATATGAAATGTATGGTTTTGGTATAGGTATAAGTAGTGATAAGAGTAGGAAGAAGCCAGTAAATATAGAAACACATAGAGCTATTGAGGTGTGGCAGGTGAGGTTCAAGAAGTGAATATTTACCAAATATATAGTAGAAAAAAAGATATGGGCATAGGGGTGATTAAGATGTTATCACCTTAATCCAGGTGATTTATCCAACCATAGCTATTGATGAAATAGGATCAGGTAGGGAAAGATGAATTTTAAGGGACAAGAAAATGGTGGCAAACATGACACTTTGGCCTCAAGGCAAGAGATGAGGGCTGAGGTAAGTGAGACCAGGAGTGCAGAGTTGGGATAAATGTGTCTGGGGACTCAATGAACTGAGGCACAGCCGGGGATAAAAGCAACAGAGCACAACTGAACACATGGACTACGATACAAAAAGGACGGTGAGGACAAACAGCACAGGACCACACAAAACTGTGTGGCCAATTGTCTTCATGTCTCCCCAGCCCGCCTGGCAGGAGACAATGCATCGGATGTGTTCCAGAAACATCGAGAGAAGGAACTGAAGGAAAGACAACAAATATACTGGTGACCACCCACCCATATTAGGCCCCAAGTTTCACCCCCCCATCCCCTGACCCTACCCACATCACTGACCTGAACCCTGTCCCCATGTCCTAGTTGGGCCACCTGGAAGGAGGGGTTACCCCTGACAATAGCTGCAGGCAGTGAGGATGATCTACCTCCAAATACGAGATTCCACGAGAAGAAGAGGCTGGACTTTGAGTGGACACTGAAGGCTGGGTGAGGAAAAGCCTGGAGCTCAGAGTAGAGTAAGGGCTGGGAGACCCAAGAATGGTGGTAAATAGTGAGGGGCTGAGGAATCAGCAAATGGGTTCATGCCTCAATGCCTGTCCTAGGGCACTGGAGATGGCTCTCAAGCGTGTTTACACCCTCCTGAGCTCCTGGAATCAACTGGAGGATTTTGATCAGATCTTCTGGGGCCAGAAGAGCTCCCTGGCTGGTCAGTGGTTCCCCAGGTGTCTATAACCCCTTGACTGGCTGGAGGAGGGACAGTGAGTTGTGGTGAATATATTCCTTCTCTTTGGGGTGATGAACATACAGTATACAGATGAAGTATTATAGAATTATACACCTGAAACCTATATAATTTTATTAACCAATAAAATATATCAATTTTTTTTTAAATCCTCCTCCTAACCCCCACTCTGACTCCACAGAGAAGGTTCACCAGCGCTGGCAGGATGATGAGCTTTTTGGCTACCAGTTCCTCAATGGCGCCAACCCCATGCTGTTGAGACGCTCCACCTCTCTGCCCTCCCGGCTGGTGTTGCCCTCAGGAATGGAAGAGCTTCGGGGCCAGTTGGAGAAAGAACTCCAGGTACTCCCTCCAGCCTTTTATTGGCTTCTTGTCGGTGTGGGAAGAAGTGGTAAAGGGGAGGGACCAAAGGAAGGAAGGAGGCTATGGTAACCCACTATCCCTGAATGCAGAATCCTGTGCTGGAAAAAACCCCGAGACGATAAAATATGTAGGAGAAACTATGAGGAACTCCTAGCATAGATGTCCAAGGCACATACAGTGGGGCCAAAGATGTTAACTGGGACATGACATTCCCTGGCTGATGTCAGTGCTCCCAACACCAGTGTTCTTGGGCAGCAAGAAGGATGAAGAATGCACTGTCAGGTGGGGAGAACTGAGGAGGTTTCGGGGAGGAGGAAAGCTGGATACAGAAAGGATGAGCTGGATATAAGGCAGATGAACAAAGCAGGATGTGAGCATGTCCGTGTGCATGTGTCTGGGAACCTCTGTGGATTACTTGGCAGAGGAGGTGAGATTTGGACAGTGAGTGAAACAGTGTTTGCTGAGCTGATGGGCGCCCAACACAGGGAGCAGAGCGCTGGGGGATGCTGGGGAAGGGGCACAGCCATCTTGACAATGGGAGAGTTTGCAATGCCTACAATACAAACTGGACTGAGAGGCCAGGTTCTAAACCCACACCTGCTACCACAAAGCCTGCACAAGCCATCAACCCACACTAGGTTGTTTCTTCATTTATTTAAAATGAGAGGATTTGGAACCCCGGCTGGTTTGGCTCAGTGGATAGAGTGTCTGCCCACAGACTCAGGTTCCCGGGTTCAAGTGTGGTCAAGGGCACGTAGGTTCTCTGGCTCTGGTCAGGGTGTGTGCAGGAGGCAACCAATCAATGTGTCTTTCTCACATCAATGTTTCTCTCTGTCTTTCCCACTCCCTTCCACTCTCTCTAAAAATTAATGGAAAAATATCCCCAGGTGAGGATTAATAAAAATAAAATGAGAGGAATTGGACAAGAAGCTCTGGTTCTGCCAATAGAACTCTAGTACTGATTAGGATAATGGCAAGAAGTATATAAATATCTTTATTTTTAATTAAATTTATTGGGGTGATATTAGTTAATAAAAGATAAATGTCTTTAACTATCTTTCCCCCTTTGCCCTGTTCCCCTAGGAGTAGATCTTGAACTCTAATCATGGATATGTTCCTCTGTTCCCCAGAAGGGTTCCCTGTTTGAGGCTGACTGCATCCTTCTGGATGGAATTCCAGCCAATGTGATCCGAGAAGAGCAGCAGTACCTGGCTGCCCCCCTTGTCATGCTAAAGATGGAACCCAGTGGGAAACTGCTGCCCATGGTTATCCAGGTGAGGCACCTGGGGCATCTGCCTCCCATCACTGCTCTCTGTTCATCCAACCTCTGCTCCCAGGGACCCAGCCCTCTGGCTCTTGGCTCCCAAACTCCATCCTCACACAGTGAGACCTGTCCTCATGTCAGTCTTTGCTTACAGCCTGGTTTTCCCTGACTCACCCAACTGGAGGTACCAGTTCAAGAGTCATAATGGCCTCTTGGAGTTCTCACCCTGTACTCAGTGGTTCTCAAACTTTAGTGTGCGTTAGAACCACCTAGTTAAAACACAGGTTCTGGGTCCACCACCAGATTTTCTGATTCAGTAGATCACGGGTGG
Organism: Plecotus auritus; assembly: GCF_963455305.1. Taxonomy (NCBI): domain Eukaryota; kingdom Metazoa; phylum Chordata; class Mammalia; order Chiroptera; family Vespertilionidae; genus Plecotus; species Plecotus auritus. The sequence goes on from NC_137774.1 coordinate 44,367,630, forward strand.
GGACTGAGAATTTGCCTTGCTAACAAGTTCCAAAGTGATGCTAATGCTGCTGGTTTGGGAACACACTTTGAGAATCACTACTTACTCTCTCAGTAGCCTTGACTCTAAATACATATTGTTTCCTGAATATCTTTTCTCCCAAAGTTCTCAGCAGTCAGCAAATACTGTCAATTTTTCTCACACATCCGGCTTCTCCTTTCCTTTTTTCTTTTTTTTTTTAATATATTTTATTTATTTTTTACAGAGAGGAAGGGAAAGGGATAGAGAGTTAAAAACATCGATGAGAGAGAAATATCGATCTGCTGCCTCCTGCACACCCCTTACTGGGGATGTGCCCGCAACCAAGGTACATGCCCTTGACCCGAATGGAACTTGGGACCCTTCAGTCTGCAGACTGACGCTCTAGCCACTGAGCCAAACCGGTTAGGGCCAGCTTCTCCTTTCAATCCCCCCACCCTAACTCAGAACCTCACCACATTTCTCCCAAACCACTGTTAGAATCTCCTTACTGGGCTCCTGCTTCTGACTCTCCTGCATTCAACCTGACCATCACGACTCGGCACTCATATGGCCGCACAGCCAGTGAGAGGCAGGGTGGAAGGGTCCTCATTCCTCCTTCTAGAGTATAACTTCCTGGAAAAGAATAACCTTACTCAGTCCTCTCTGTTTCCCCGGGAATGGTGACCATAGCATCATTCATAAAGTAGAAGTTCAGTAAATGTTCAATTTCTTTTTCCCAGATCCAGCCTCCCAACCCCAGCTCCCCCACCCCATCACTGTTTCTGCCTTCGGATCCTCCACTTGCCTGGCTCCTGGCAAAGTCCTGGGTTCGAAATTCAGATTTCCAACTGCACCAGCTCCAATATCACTTGCTGAACACTCATCTGGTGGCTGAAGTCATCGCTGTCGCCACCATGAGGTGCCTCCCAGGACTGCACCCTGTCTTCAAGGTAAATCCTCTACCCTCCATGCTGGCCAATCTCAAATGATACTACAGCAGCAAAAACTGTTTATACCAATTTGTGAAAGAAAGAGGGAAGAGTAGAAGGAAGACTGTATCCATATTTTAAGACTTATTTTTTTTTCTGGTTACCTCACAATTTCTTTTCTATATTTTTTATTATTTTTTTATTTTTTATTTTATTATTTTATTATTTTTATACATATGTGTCCTTATTCCCCCATTAACCCCCACCCCCCCACTCATGCCACACCCACCTGTTGTCTGTGTCCATTGATTAGGCTCATATGCATGCACACAAGTCCCTTGGTTGATCTCTCCACCTTACTCCCACCGACCCCCTCCTTCTCTGAGGTTTGAGTTTCTCGTTGACGTTTCTCAGTCTCTAGTTCTGTTCTTGTTCATCAGTCTATGCCATTCATTATATTCCACAAATGAGTGATATTTATCTTTCTCTGCCTGGCTTATTTCACTTAACATAATACTCTCCATCTCCATCCATGTTGTTGCAAATGGTAGGAACTCCTTCTTTTTTACTGCAGCATAGTATTCCATTGTGTAGATATACCACAGTTTTTTAATCCACTCATCTGCTGATGGGCACTTAGGCTGTTTCCAAATCTTAGCTATGGTGAATTGTGCTGCTATGAACATAGGGGTGCATATATCCTTTCTGATTCATGTTTCCAGTTTCTTGGGATATATTCCTAGAAGTGGGATCACTGGGTCAAATGGAAGTTCCATTTTTAGTTTTTTGAGGAAACTCCATACTGTTCTCCATAGTGGCTGCACCAGACTGCATTCCCACCAGCAGTGCAAAAGAGTTCCTTTTTCTCCGCATCCTCACCAACACTTGTTGTTTGTTGATTTGTTGATGATAGCCATTCTGACAGGTGTAAGATGGTACCGCATTGTTGTTTTGATTTGCATCTCTCTGATGATTAGTGACTTTGAGCAGATTTTTATATGTCTCTTGGCCTTCCTTCTGTCTTCTTTCAAAAAGTGTCTATTTAGATCAGTTGCCCATTTTTTGATTGGGTTGTTTATCTTCTTTTTGTTAAGTTGTATAAGTTCTCTGTAAATGTTGGAGATTAAACCTTTATCATTGATATCATTGGCAAATATGTTCTCCCATGCAGTGGGCTTTCTTGTTTTTTATTGATTGTTTCCTTTGCTGTGCAAAAGCTTTTTATTTTCATGTAGTCCCATTTGTTTATTTTCTCTTTAGTTTCCATTGCCCTAGGGGCAGTATCAGTGAAGAAGTTTCTTCGGCATATGTCTGAGATTTTTCTGCCTGTGGATTCCTCTAGTATTTTTATGGTTTCCTGTCTTATGTTTAAGTCCTTTATCCATTTTGAATTTATTTTTGTGTGTGGTGAAAGTTGGTGATCTAGTTTCATTTTTTTGCATGTATCTGTCCAATTTTCCCAACACCATTTGTTGAAGAGACTGTCTTGACTCCATTGTATGTTCATGCCTCCTTTGTCAAATATTAATTGGGCATAGTGGTTTGGGTCAATTTCTGGGTTCTCTATTCTATTCCATTGATCTATATGTCTGTTCTTGTACCAGTACCAGGCTGTTTTAAGAACCGTGGCTTTGTAATACAGTTAAGACTTATATTTTAATTTCATCAAGTCACCTAATGTTTCTTCAGGACATGTTATAAGGGAACCCTCTGAAATTCCAGAGACCTGACAATCTAGCAATGAGCCTGGAGTACTGCTGGACTGTTGTTAGTAAACAAAATCCTTGCTCCTATCTTGGGAGATTTATTGTTTATCCAGGAAGAAAAGTGATGCCCATAAGAACCAACCAGTGAATAATATCTGGAACTAGAATTTGAAATCACGAAACAGCCTATAAACACTTTAGTATTGGTGGAGAATGTCCCACCCCAAGTGAGGAGTCTGCTGTAGGAATTGATCAAAAGGCAAGGAGAGCACCCCAGTAGGTTACTTATACCTGCCCAGGAAATAGGTGGAGAAAGGCATGCAGGGTGGTTACAGGAATGACAAGAAAACAGATTAAAGACTTGGAGGAAACAGCAGGTGCACATGCCTGTGAATAAGAGTGAAAAGGGAAAGGTCACAGGTCTAAGCTGTAACACCTAAGAGTCCACAGGATGGGTGGGTTGTAATTTTATAAAAGAGGATTTCAGTGTCTACTGCTAGGCACAAGGCAGCAAAGTAAGACTTGTGCTTGCTTGAAAGTATTCTCAAAATCTTGATGACACTTTAGATACAGGGAACATGGTAGAGAAGGGACAACACTAATACATGAACCAGAGCAACTGTCAAAAACAGCAAAGTCATGAGAGGAAGCCAGTTTGGAAGCAAACACAAGATGTTCAATGTTAGGTCCACGGAGTTTGAGGTGTGGGCAAGATATGCAAATGAATACCTGGGTAAGGAGAACTGAACTGTGTTTCAAGCTGGGGGTTTACACCTTGACCCCAAAACCTGCCCAATAGTAGCTATGGCCTCATTAAGTCTGGGGTAAAATAGACAAGATGGAACCCAGTGTGATTAATAGAATCTTGGATTTTACTGACCTCATCATGCTCCTCCCTCACAGTCTGCTACTCACCCCCCTTTACTAGTTCATCCCTCTCCACACCTCCATCCAGTCACCAAAACAGCTTCATCTCCTGGCAAACCGCTGAGCTGTTATCAGGACACACAGGAGAACTAACCTGTAAATGTAGGCAGGCTCTGGATTCAGACTGCCAGCATCTAATCCTGAATCCTGTCCTCAGAACTGACCAGAGGCTTGCTTCAGTGTCCTCGTCTCTAAATGAGGACAACAGGAGCTCCACCATGGGTTGTTGAAGGATAAAATGACATAACAATGTAACCCAGGCCAGGCCAAAAGCTAGAAAAACCATTAGTTCTTGCAATTGTAATTATTATTACTCTTATTAGGAATTAATTGTCCTCAGGTATCTTCTCTCCTACTGTGGACTTTGGACTTTCTATGACACTCAGCCTCTTTCATCAACTTTCTGAAAAGTTTCAGACTGTGAGCTGCTTTGACATCTTGACACCAGAGGTATCACATTCCCCATGTCCAGCATCAACTCAGATAAATACCAACACTACAGAAGAGCTGTATATAAACTGGGTCGAAATGAACACAAAATAATCTGAGATAAAAAGAAATGTATGTGAGGATCAGGGGGCCTTACCTAAGGAAAGCTATTTTTTAAAAAGCTATTAAAGCCCTAGCTCAGTGGTTGGCAAACCGCGGCTCACTAGCCACATGCAGCTCTTTGGTCCCTTGAGTGTTCTAACGCCACTTCTTCAAAATAGACTCGCCCAGGCCGAAAACAGACTTCTGCGCATGGGCCACAAAGTTTCAATCGTACTGTATGTGTGCGCCCGCACGTGGTATTTTGTGGAAGAGCCACACTCAAGGGGCCAAAGAGCCGCATGTGGCTCGCGAGCCACGGTTTGCCAACCACTGCCCTAGCTGGTTTGGCTCAGTGGATAAAGCGTCTGCCTGCAGACTAAAGGGTCCCAGGTTCGATTTTGGCCAAGGGCATGTGCCTGGGTTGCAGGCTCAATCCCAGTAGGGGGCATGCAGGAGGCAGCCAATCAATGGTTCTCTCTCATTATTGATGTTTCTATCTCTCTCTCCCTCTCCCTTCCTCTCTGAAGTCAATTAAAAACTAAATATTTTTAAAAGCTGTTAAAGATAGAGGGGACCTAACTGCCTAACTGGGGGTTGGGCAGATTTGACGACAGCCCCTCCGCTGCTTAAGTAGGTAGCTCAGAATGGCTCCTCTCATTCTGACGAAAGGTGCTCACCCCCTAAAAGCCAACAGTGAAGCGACCAGAGGATAAGGGTGTGGCTCTGATAATGAGTAGAGGGGTAATTATAAGCTACGAGGATGCAAATGATAGAATAACAAAAGAAAATCAAAAGGAGCTGATTCTTTAAAATAAAACACTCAATGTAGAAATAATGAAAACAAGTAATACAGTTGAGACTTAAAGACTTCTGTGTGTACTAAACACTCTTCATACATCACTCACCTAAGCATCACCACTGCCTCCTGAAATAAGAAACCCTATTATCACCCCCTGTTCGCAGATGAGGTGATAGATAGGGGAGGAGATAGATTAACACTTAGAGGGTCCAATACCTTGGACAAGAATCAAAGTGTAGATTGAAACCCAGGTCAGTCTAGCTCCAAAGCCTAACTCACAGGGGAGTAAAGAGCATGAGAATGAGTGACCAGAGAAGTAGAAGGAGACCAGCCTGCAAAGACATTAGCAAGGAGGAAAGAATCAAGAGGACAGGAGGCCACCATGCTGAGCACCACTTCCTCATAAAGAAGGGCCCAAGCATGTCCTCCATAAACCACCCCTCCAACCTTCTCCATTCAGCTCCTGATCCCACACACCCGCTACACCATGGAGATCAACACACGGGGACGGGGCCAACTCATCTCAGATGGAGGTGTATTTGATAAGGTAAGGAGGTAATGGAATGTGGGGCTACCTAATCATCCAACTCTGCATGACCTCCTGTCACTTTTAAGATCCCAGACTGACCTGGCTGGTGTGGCTTATTTGGTTGAGCATTGTCCCATGGACCGGGAGGTGACTATTTGATTGCTGGTCAGGGCACATGCCCTGGTTGTAGGCTCAATCAACAGTAGGGGATGTGCAGGAGGCAGCTGATAGATGTATCTCTCTCCCTCTCCCTTTTTCTCTCTTTAAAATCAATAAAAACATTTTTTTAAAATCCCAGACCAACCTGTGTAAATGTCCTGACCCTTAAACCCTGGAGCCTGTCCCTTTATACCAATGTCATTAAATGTGAGAACCCCATATCTGAACCTCTTGTATACTATGCTCTGTCTTCTTAAGGCCTCTCATCTCTTTGTCCCAGGCTGTGAGCACAGGTGGAGGGGGCCATGTGCAGTTGATGCGTCGGGCCATGGCTAAGCTGACCTACCGCTCCCTCTGTCCTCCTGACGATCTGGCTGACCGAGGACTGCTGGGAATCCCAAGTGCCCTCTATGCCCATGATGCTTTACGGCTCTGGGAGATCATTGCCCGGTGGGTGAGAGTGGGAGCTGAGAAAGGAAGGGCCATTGGGGACAATGAGAATGGGGCTTTGGCCTGAGGTTAGTTAGCATGGGGCAAAGGGAACATGAAAAAAGAAGGTTCAGACATGAGGAGCAGAGGACTCAATCCTGAAAGAGAAGAGGAAGAATGAGGAGACAGTAGGTACGGTCTGATAAGGAATAGACTAGGATGGGGGTAGACAGCCTCGGCTGAGATAGCTGTGGATGAGGAAAGGGATCTGGACAAACCAGGGTTTTTGTCAGGAAGAATGACTACACCATATATAGAGAATTTCTAGAAGTAATGACCCACATTTTCATTCTTTTCTATGCTAATGTGTAGAAAGAGCTGGGGAATGTCCCAAAAGACAAGTCTTGAAGGATCTACACTCAGACACAGTAAGAGTGTGTTGGACAGAGGCCACAGAAAAGGAGTAGAGGTTAGAGGGACCCTTGTACTCTCAAGGAGCTCAGCTCCCTTCTCCTCTGGGCAGGTACGTAGAAGGGATCATCCACCTCTTCTACCACGGGGATGACGTCGTGAGAGGGGACCCTGAGCTACAGGCCTGGTGTCGGGAGATCACTGAGGTGGGGCTGTGCCAAGCCCAGGACCGAGGTGAGATCCCTCCCCAGAGAAGGAAGCTCCTCAGACACTCTTCTTGGAGCCCCTTATCAGCCATGCCCTTCTGGGGACATGATCCCAACCCCTCATTACCCTCTCTCCTTCCACACATGAAGTATCTGAATCCCATTCCCACCTCCTAGGTGTTAGGACCATCCTAGAAATCCAAGGATTATTCCCCTCAGAGACCCTGACCATCAACTTTTATGTACTTCCCCCTTGCCTAGTCACAGATGCCTCCAACCTGCCACAGCATGGGGCCCAGTGGGTCCAGAACCACAGCCAGTGGGTGGGGGATCTGCCCAGGCCCTACTAGAGTCATCTCTCCCATGGTGTCTATTTTCCTGCCTGAGGATATGAATGGGAAGATTTTTCCATCAAATCCCACAATGACCCACTCTGGTTTTCCTCTCTTATCCTGTCTGCTACTACTATCCAGTGCACACAGAGGGTCCAGGAATGCAAGGTCATTCTAGGTGCAAGCTCAGTACTGTACCTTTGGCTCAAATCTAAACTCAGTTCCCTGTCCGGGGCTCACATTCCTTTTGCCAATCTGTCCTCCCCACTCCCACCCCGCCCCGCCCCTGCTAGGATCTAGCCACTGACTTAAAACTTAGTCATTATCTTCAGCATACCCTAATCACATTTAACTGCTGGGGAAGAAATTGCCTTTCTTGAGCTCTCCTAGGTTCATCCACCTCTCTCTAGCACACATGGACCAACCTGGACTGCTTCAAATCGTCCTTCAGTCCCTGCTCCTCACACTTCACACCAGCATCTCTGCCTCTGTAGGACACCTACAGACATTTATTGGGGAGCCATTGTGGCCATACCCTGGAGATGCAGTGAGCAATAAACCAATACCTGGGCTCTGAAGGGGCCTCTCCCTGTGGAATCTGAGGCTGCACCATCCCCACCCTCCCAGGACCAAACTCTCTAGGACATCTCAGTACCATCCCTTAGGCTCCACTTGCCCCCAAGTCTCTACTTCCTCTGCCTGGCCCTGTTTTCCCCAACTAGTATCAACTACATTTGGAAAATACAACTTTCACATGTTAACTTTAACCTCCAACTAACTGCCTCTCATTCTCTCCCCCTAGTTCTCATAGCTGACTTTTACCCAATTTTTCCCAACAGACTTGTAAAGGAAATATGCTAAGATTAAAAACTAACAGAAATTAGCAGTCAGGATCCTGAGTTCAAGGTCAGCCTCTGCCTTTTCCCAACTGTGTCCATTTTATCTATAAAAGTAGAGTGATTATACTTGTTCTGCTTAACTGATAGGATTATAGGGTGGCCTGGGATAACTTTCGGAAAGCCTCTCTTGGCTGTGACACTAGGAATCCATGACTTCTCTTATTCCTCACCTTATAATTCAGGCACTTATAATTCCCTGTCTGGGAATAGGGGGAAGCAACCCTAAATTCTTAACCATTTTTTAAAGCAGAAGATATTTGATTTGTCAATCTTTTCAGCCTCCAACCCTTCCATAATGACAATAATTATTATTTACTAAGCACTTGTATCAATTTTTTATACATTGCCTCATTTATAAGGTAAGTATCATCTACACTTTGCAGGTGAAGAAATTGAGGTCAGAGAAGTTAATTGGCCTAAGGCCGTGGTCGGCAAACTGGCTTGCGAGCCACATGCGGCTCTTTGGCCCCTTGAGTGTGGCTCTTCCACAAAATACCACAGCTTGGGCGAGTCTATTTTGAAGAAGTGGCATTAGAAGAAGTTTAAGTTTAAAAAATTTGGCTCTCAAAAGAAATTTCAATCGTTGTACTGTTGATATTTGGCTCTGTTGACTAATGAGTTTGCTGACCACTGGCTAAGGTATCCAAACTAGATTGCTTGAGCCTGAACTGAAAATCAGGTCTGAAGCAAATATATTTGAATAAATGAACCAACACCCATCAATTCCAATATGCAGACATCCCAAGACATCAACCTTTATTTCCCTCCTCTCATGCTGTTCCTTTCCTCCCCAGGTTTCCCTGTCTCCTTCCAGTCTCTGAATCAACTCTGCCATTTCCTTACCATGTGTGTGTTCACGTGCAGTGCCCAGCATGGGGCCATCAACCAGGGCCAGGTATGGACAGCTGAAAGCCCAGGTCCCTGAAAGCAAGTGTCAGGACCTCAGGATGCCTTAGGGAGAGATAGGGGTTCAAACCCTAAGTGCCAGGATCCTAGGTTGTACTTTCTTTCCCCAGCTGGACTGGTATGCCTGGGTCCCTAATGCCCCATGCACAATGCGAATGCCCCCACCCACCACCAAGGAAGATGTGACAATGGCCACAGTGATGGGCTCACTCCCTGATGTCAAACAGGCCTGTCTTCAGATGACCATCACATGGCATCTGGGTCGACGCCAGCCAGACATGGTAAGTGAGGACTCTAGGGAAAGAGAAATGATTACGGAAGGGGAACATCAGAGTGAGGGGCTAGGCTCAAGGTGCTTCAGCCTTCAAACTAGAAACTGACTGATCCTTTGTTCTTTCTTAGGTTCCTCTGGGGCATCACAAAGAAAAGTATTTCTCGGGCTCCAAGACCAAAGCTGTACTAAACCAATTCCAAACAGATCTGGAAAACTGGGAAAGGGAAATTACAGCCCGGAATGAGCAACTTGACCTTGCCTACGAATACTTAAAGCCCAGCAACATAGAGAACAGTATCACTATCTAAGCTCTAAGGTGCCTTCTCCTGGAGACTTTCAGCTCTCCGAAATAAATTCTCTACATCAGTAATCCCACTGGTGGGGGAGGGGGGTGAGCGCACGTGACAAACTTTTTCTGTAAAAGGCCAAATAAAAATTGTATGCTATGTAGGCCACACAGTCTCTGTCACAACTACTCAACTCCCGTTGTAGCAAAAATCAGCCAATATCTGCCCTAGCCAGTTTGGCTCAGTGGATAGAGCATTGGCCTACAGACTGAAGGGTCCCAGGTTCAATTCTGGTTAAGAGCATATGCCCAGGTTGCAGGCTTGATCCCCAGTAAGGGGCATGTAGGAAGCAGCTGATCAATTATTCTCTATCATCATTGATGTTTCTATCTCTCTCTCACTCTTCCTTACTCTCTGAAATCAATAAAAATACATATTTTTAAAAAATCAGTCAATATGAAAATGAATGAGTATGAATGTGCTCCAATAAAACTTTATTCATGGGCAGTGAAATGTGAACTTCACATGTCACAAAATATTCTTCTTTTGGTTTACAACATGTAAAAATACAAAAAACTGGCCTGAGGCACTGACACTACTTGAAAACATCCAGAGAATGTTCTCAGGGGTGGGTGGGAAGGTTTCTTGGAGAAATGAACTACCTCAACTAATTCTCCTTTCCCAGGAGCTAGACTTCATGCTTGGTGGCCAACTTAAAAATTCCTGATTCTATTCTTTCGCAACTTTCCCTCCACCTCTATTTCTCCTATTCAGACACGTACCCTGGAATAAGAAAGATGCTCCTAGAGCAGACTAAAATCATTTGGCTTCCTTCCCCAAATAGTCTCAAACAAAATAGACATGAAATTCATGTCTCAAGGCCATTTTCCCAGTCCCTTTAGTCCACTGGAGTCACTACCTATGATCCAGGTTCTATGTTTTCTTTCACCACCCTTTTCAGAACAATATGCACAGAATAAATGGAAAAGTACCACAAAATTATGCTAACGGTTTGTCTAGTTCCAGGGTCTTGGGTTCAAAATGACCCCTCTCAGTTATGCTTTGATCACTGTCTTCACTAGGCTAGGAACAAGCTCAGAACAGAACTGTGTTCCTCAAACATGCATTTCCCTGAATGATTATTACAAACCAGTCTCTTACCAGTGAAGTATACAAACTTTTTCTTTGGAGTGAATGACTTACTCATATTCTTAAAATTGTGTCCCCTACCTTATTCAAAGGGCCTATAATCTGCTTCCTTAGTATACAGTAGGGAAGCAAAGTGACGTTTTGTGTATTTATTTCTCCAGTACATTTAGCAGGACCACGCACCTTCACAACCTACTCAGAGTCTACTTTCCCTAGGCTTTTCCTGACACACATATTTTTCCTGGATTTGGCATCCAAAACCACTTAGTATTCCATGTTTGGTAACAAAATGTTACTTAAATATTCCCAATGCCAAGAAAGCTCCACAATTTTATTCATGTTTTTCATCTTAGTATTTTAATTCAATTTTCTATAATAATAAAAGCATAATACGCAAATGGACCGAACAGCAGAATGACCATCCGGACGACCACGCTATGACACACACTGGTGCCAGGCCAGCAAAGGTGGCTGTGACGCGATTGGTCAGGGGCCCCACCATCACCCCACGAGCCCCGCAGAGGGAGGCCCAGGCCACTGACCGGTGGGGCAATCAATGAGGGGGGCGCTCCATGATCACCCCAAAGAGGGAGGCCCAGGCCACCCTCTGCAGGGTGATCAATGGGGCGGGGGGGGGGGGGCTCCATGATCAATCACCCCACAAAGGGAGGCCCAGGCCACTGACCGTTGGTGCTGTGGTGGGTGGGCAGGGCCTCCCTCTGAGGAGCAATCAATCTCGGGGCTCCTGGACTGCGAAAGGGTGCCGGCTGGGCTCAGGGACACACATACCCCCCAGTGCATTAATTTCGTGCACCAGGCCTCTAGTATATAAATAAAATTTCCCTCATCACAAACGATAGATGATGAGATCAATAGATGGAGACCTAGCTGCTGTCTTTGCTAGCTTTAAGATTTTACCGTGAGCCCAGCCTGTGTGGGTCAGTGGTTGAGCATTGACCTACAAACCAGGAGGTCATGGTTTGATTCCAAATCAGGGCACATGCCCGGGTTGCAGGCTCCATCCCCATTGTGGGGCATGCAGGAGGCAGCCAATCAATGATTCTTCTTATCATTGATGTTTCTATCTCTCCCTCTCCCTTCCTCTTTGAAATCAATATACATATATGTATTTTTAAATTATTACACTATGATATGGTCTCATATTCAGTATTAACTATGATGAGTGTTTAATAAACATCTTGGTATGTATACCCTTGTGCACCCTTATATTTAAAGTATAGACTTCCAGAAATGAGATTTCAACTAATATGCTTGTATCTATTTTATATGAGATGTTCTGTTTTTGAAAGCCACTTTTTGAGGTACACTTGACATGTAAAATCTGTACATATTTCATGTCTACAATTCATTGAGACTATAAGCTATGTGTATGGAATTCTTAAACTAATGATCCGGCCCTGACCGGTTTGGCTCAGTGGATAGAGCGTCGGCCTGTGGACTGAAGGGTCCCAGGTTTGATTCCAGTCAAGGGCATGTACCTGGGTTGCAGGCACATCCCCAGTGGGAGGTGTGCAGGAGGCAGCTGATTGATATTTCTCTCTCATCGATGTTTCTAACTATCTATCCTCTCCCTTTCCTCTCTGTAAGAAATCAAGAAAATATATTTAAAAAAAAAAAAACTAATGATCCATGCTTTTTTTCTTTCTAAACTAGTTTTCAGAAAGATTTAGGGGATGGCCAAAAGACAAGTGTTGTAAGATCTCTCCGCAGGTACAATGAGAGTCAGCTGGCTAAATGCCACAGAAAGAAGTACCAGTAGTAGAGGTCAGAAGCTAGAGCCTTCTACTCTCAAGGAGCTCAGCTCTCTTCTCTTCTGGGCAGGTACGTGGAGAGGATTGTCCCCCTCTTCTACCACAGAGATGACGTCATGAGAGGGGACCCTGAGCTGCAGGCCTGATGTAGGGAGATCACTGAGGTGGGGCCGTGCTGGGCCCAGAAATGAGGTAAGATCCTTCCCAAGACAAGGGGCTCCTTGGACACACTACCCAGAGCTCCTTCTCAGCCTTGCCCATCTGGGGACATGACCCCCTCTCCCTCCACACATGAAGCATCTGGATATCATTTCCACCTCCTAAGACTCAGGACAATTCTAGAAACCCAAGGATTGTCCTCCTCAGAGATCCCACGACTTTTCACAGATGCCCCTCACCTGCCATGGGGCCCAATAAGGTCAGATCCACAACCAGTAAGGAATATCTATCTGCCCAGGCCCTGCCAGACTCTCTCCTAATGGTTGTCTATTTTCTTACTTAAGGATAGCAAAGCCCATAACAGTCCACCCTTCCCCTCCCTTTTCCTCCTTCTTGCTACTGTCTGGCACTCTCAGAGGATCCAGACATCCTGCATGCCTGCCAAGTACAGGGCCATTTCTAGATATAGTCTCAATACTGTATATATTTTGACTTAAACCCAAACTCAGTACCATGATCCTTGGGACTCAAGTTTCTTAGGCAAAAGTGCCCTCCTTACCAGTGAACTACCTTCAGGTCCCCTGCCCCATATATATATATATATATATTTTTTTTTTCAGAAAAGAAAGGTGAGGGAGAGAAAGATAGAAACAACAATTATGAGAGAGAATCATTGATTGGCTGCCTCCTGCATGCCCCACAATAAGGATCAAGCCCGCAACCTGGGCACATGCCCTGATAGGAATCTAACCATGGCTGCCGTGGATGCTCAACCACTGAGCCATGTTGGCTGGGCTCCCTTACCCCATTTTTTTATCCATAAAGAATAAATAGCTGCCCTAACCGGTTTGGCTCAGTGGATAGAGCGTCGGCCTGCGGACTGAAGGGTCCCAGGTTCGATTCCGGTCAAGGGCATGTACCTTGGTTGCAGGCACATCCCCAGTAGGAGGTGTGCAGGAGGCGGCTGATCGATGTTTCTCTCTCATCGATGTTTCTACCTCTCTGTCCCTCTCCCTTCCTCTCTGTAAAAAATCAATAAAATATATTTAAAAAAAGAATAAATAGCTTTTCTTGAGTTCTTCCTAGGTTCATATTCCTCTCTCTACTACACAGAGGCCAGCTGGGACGGTTTTGAATCATCCTTTAGCTCCTTCTCCCTTCACACTTCACACCAATACCCTGAATCCCATCCACTCCCTCCATAGGATAACAATAGGCAATAGACAAGAGCTATTATTTATAACCAGGCCCTGAATGGCCAATCAGTAAACCACTTTCCTATGGTGGAGTCTTACCTCCAAGTGATACACCAGTATTCTTATTACTATCTAACATACTGTGTGCAATTTTACTTAGATATTCTGTTTAATATCATTCTTCCCTATAACAGTCTGTCTTACTTACCAATATATTCCCAGTGCCCATATAGTGTCTGCTACTTTTTCAATAAGTGAATGAATGAACACTAGTTCTAAAATATGGACATGCCAAGCTATCAGCATTTATTTCCTTATCTCCTTTGGAACTGCAGTGTCTAAGCTTTGTTCTTTTCTCTAGGTTTCCCTGTCTCCTTCCAGTCTCAAGCTCAGCTCTGTCATTTCCTTACCATGTGCATCTTCACATGCTCTGCCCAGCATGCAGCAGTCAACACGGGCCAGGTATGGACAGCTGAAAGCCTAGGTCTGTGAGAGAAAGCTTCTGGGCTAGGGGACACTTGAGGGAGAGAGCTGGGGTCTAGGGTCCTAAACCAGAGTTTCTGAGTGACTCCAGATTCTTCCTCCCCCAGTTTGACTGGTTTGCCTGGGTCCCTAATGCCCCGTGCTCAATGCGGATGCCAATGCGGATGCCCCCACCGACCACCAAGGAAGATGTCACAATGGACACACTGATGGGCTCACTACCTAATGTCTGGCACAGCTGTCTTTAAATGTCCATACATGGCTCCTTAGCCAGCCACAGCCAGACATGGTGAGAGGGGACCTCTGGCACTCTGAGGGGAGTGATGGCTGACAAGGAGACTTTAGGGTGAGGGACTGGAGTTTGAGTCCCTTTTTCTTAGAACTACAAGATGATTGATCCTTTCTTTCTGCTTCAGGTACCACTGGGGCATCACAAAGAAGAGTATTTCTCAGGTCCTGAGCCCAAGGCTGTTTTAAGGCAGTTTCAGGCTGATCTGGACAACCTGGAAAGAAAAATCGTGGCCCGGAATGAGCAGTTAGAACTTCCCTATGAATACCTGAAGCCCAGCCTCATAGAGAGCAGTATCACTATCTGAGCACAAATTGTTCACCCTTCAAATACTTGAGGCCCCCACCATGCTTAACATTTCCCCCTAATATTTGCTTTTTCCATGTGTCTGAGTTGCTATGGTTCTTTTCTCCTCTTGGGTTCCCTGCCTAAATATCTCACCTGCATGAGGCAATGTCTTTACTTTTAGTTTCCCTAATAGAATGATCTTTAAATTGAAACCAACTCCCTTAGAGAAATCAAATAGCTACTCATGTAATGTTTTCTTTCCTCTGGAAATTTTGCCATCTCCATTTATCATAAAATTATTACATGATAACAATATATTATCATTGACATAAGTGATTTAAAGATATGTCTTAATGATAGAACTACTTTTTTAATACAGTGGGAGTTAGAAGTTAATTCCTTTATTTTCTGCTCTGGATAATCAGTTATCACAGCCCTGTTCGTTGAAAAGCCCATCCTCCCTAATAATCTATAACAACATAGATTAAGTCACCATCTATGAATGAATTAATTCTTAGCTGTCCAATAGATATACTGTACTTACATAACTAGTACAGCTTTATACTTAACATAGCCTGTCTTTTACTGACATATTCACCCAATTTGTTCTTTAGAGGTACTTTGGCTTTCCTTGGGCTTCTGGCCTTCCATATAAAAATTAGGATCAGCTTTTATACTTCCACAAATGAAACCTCTTATGATTTCTATAGAAATTGCTTTACATCTACATTATTTTAAAATCTTAAAGCAATTTGCACTTTTGAAAAACACACACTGAGTTATCTATAAGCATTATGAATTGAATTTGCTTATTTTGTTTACATATTTCACATCTATGTTCATGAATAAAACTGGCTTATAATTATCTCTTGAGCTATCCTTGTCATGTTTTTGTTAAGAAGGCTGCCATTTCCCCAAGGAGTAAGTAGAGTAGTGTTCCTCATTCATGTTATTTGGGGGAGATTTCATCTAAGATTGGGATTACCTTTTCCTAGAGTGTTTTATGTAATTCCACCTGTTGACATTACCGAGGTCTGACATTTTTTCATGGGAAGATTTTAAAATACATATTAATATTCTTTAATAGTTATAGAGCTATTCAAGATTTCTATATTTTTCAGTCAGATTTAGCCTTACTATTTCTGTTATTTTTTTTTTTTTACTTTTCATCAAATTTATTGCCATTTAGTTTTCTTATATTCTGTTATTAATTATCTACAGAAACTGCTATGATGGTTTCTTTTCATATGGCTGTTTGTAAATTCCTTTTTTCTTGATCCATTTTGCTAGCAGTTTATCAGTTATACTGATATTCTAAGACAACCAATTTTTGACTTTTTTGTTTCTCTCAGCTGTGTCTTTGTTTTCCAATGTGTTGTTTTATGTTTTTATAGTCACAATTTCCTCCCCTACCCTTATTAGGATTTTTCTTTTGTTCTTTTTCTAGTTTTATAAGTTGGATGTTTAACCTTTTAAAAGTGTGACTTCGCTGTAAGAGAAAGAATGTGGTAGCTGGAAGGAGAATTGATGTGAATAGAGGGACTTTTAAGATTAAGAAAATTAACAGCATGTTTTAGTTCTGATGAGAAAGATCCAAGAGAGACAGAAAGATTGGTAATGCATAGGGAAAGTTAGTATGATGTCTTTGGATTGGTGAGAGGTAATGGGGCCTAATTCACAAAAGGAAGGCTTGGCCTATTTTATGATAGGGATAGTTCATCTGTAAAAAAGGGAGATATGGCAGAATCTATCAAAACTTTTTTTTTACTCATCAGGAATGCTGATAATAGTATTAGAAATAGAGATCATTATCTAGAAGTAAAATCTTCAAGGAATGAAGAGAACTGATTTGAGAATCTATATCTATAAAATTGTCCACTCAGGAGTTTGACCAGGAGAGCACGAGTTCCATCACTCGCTGTGATGTGCGCTGACCACCAGGGGGTGGCACAGAACATGGCAGTTGACCAGTGGTGACAACAGCGGGTGCTGGGTGCTGAGGGAGCCAGGGGAGGAAGTGGTGAGGAGGCCAGACCTAGGGACTCTATCTGCAGAGATTTCGTGCATCAGGCCATCGGGGGTCCTCAAACTACGGCCCGCGGGCCACATGCGGCCCGCCGAGGACATTTATCCGGCCCGCCAGGTGCCGCTGCCTGTCCTACTTAGCAGCCGACTCGTCCCGGGCCCGCAGTGCGCATAGGAATTTGTTCATAGTTTTTTTTTAAACTATAGTCCGGCCCTCCAACGGTCTGAGGGACAGTGAACTGGCCCCCTGTTTAAAAAGTTTGAGGACCCCTGAATTACCACAAGGTGAAATAGTACTTAGTAGAAATTGATGAAGAGATTCAGAGCTGCTTATGTTTAAAGAGGAGGAAGAGGAAATTACCTAGAAATTGTCAGTGAGGAGCAAGGATACCTGTCTTAGTCCATTCTGTTTACTATAACAAAATAATACAGACTGTATGGCTTATAAACCACCAAATTTATTTCTCACGGTTCTGGAGGCTGGAAGTCTAAGATCAGTATGCTGGCATAGTCAGGTGGGGGCCCTCTGCCAGTTTGTAGACTTATTGTATCCTCACATGGCAAAGGGACAGGTAAGCTCTCTAAGGCCTTTTTATAAAGGCACTAATCCCATTCATGAGGACTCCACCCTCAGGACATAAGCATCTCCCAAAGGACCCAACTCCAATGCCATCACATTGGATGTTAGGATTTCAATATATGAATTGAGAGGGTGAAGGTGGACATTAAAATTTAGCCTATAATAACATTTAATCTGCCAGGGGACACAATATTAAAATTTCAAGACTGGAGAAAGAGAACTGATGGGATTGTGGAAATGCTTGGAGATTAGAGTCCAGAAAAATTGGACACCTTGTAATCAGTGATATAAACAGGGATACAGAGTATGGAAATATTCGTCTCAATAATCCAAAAGCAGATTGACATAATGAGGTTTGGAGGGTGTGGGGAAGAAAAATGAAGTCTCATTTCTGGGGCTCTCACTTGAAGCCTGCTGACCCAGGCAAAGGACAGTCTTACTCCAGAGCCTTGCACTTCCCTAAATCAACTGCTGCCCAAAGAACCTGGGCAGAAGGGCAAACTTACTATAAGCACTGTGGAGTCATGGAGCCTGCAGAGGGCCAATATCAAGTGCTCTGATAAAATGATTTATTGCCTTAGTCAGAAAAAAACACATACAATTCTATAACTAGATGCTAAAAATTATTTTGTTGTAACTGTGCATTCATTCCATATAAAGCATCTAAGTAAAATAGAAATACTATATAGGAACACTTCCTTCATATGACAAAACATATAAGAAATTAATTGAAAATCTTATATTGCCCTAGCCAGTTTGGCTCAGTAGATAGAGTGTCGGCCTGCAGACTGAAGGATCCCAGGTTCAGTGATTCTCATTCATCATTGATGTTTCTATCTCTCTCTCCCTCTCCCTTCCTCTCTAAAATCAATACAAATCTATAATAATAAAAGCATAATATGCTAACTAGACCAGATGTCCTTCCAGACGACCTTGCAGATGAAGCCGGGGCTGTGAGGGAAGCCTGGGTCCCGGGTGCTGGAGGGAAGCCGGTGTTGGCAGCCGGGGGAAGGAAGGCCTACTCTTGCACGAATTTTGTGCATCGGGCCTCTAGTATATTATAAAAAACACTTTTAAAAAAAGGAAATCTTGTATCAACCAAAATCATTTTACTTAAAATCAGTACTAGGACAGAGATCACTATTATCACCTCCATTATTCCACATTCTTTGGGGGAATCCAATTAGGACAATAAGAAAGGAAAAGAATACAGTTCACCTAGAGCAGGGGTGGGCAAACTTTTTGACTCGAGGGCCACAATGGGTTCTTAAAGTGGACCGGAGGGCCAGAACAAAAGCATGGATGGAGTGTTTGTGTGAACTAATATAAAGTCAAAGTAAACATCATTACATAAAAGGGTACTGTCTTTTTATTATTATTATTTCAATAGTTTTATTCATTTCAAACATTTTAACAAGAAGAATGTAAACACTAATTATTATAATTTGAAACTTCAAAAAATGGAGGAATCATAGCACAATAACATACCTTATATTGAAGATGGCAAAGGCAAAATAAAATTGCCTAACAAAGGAAAGGTACAAAAGCCTTTCAAATTAAACTTAAATATAATAAAATAATTTAAAACTAAAACAAATAGAA
The DNA here is from genome assembly GCF_963455305.1 of Plecotus auritus. Taxonomy (NCBI): domain Eukaryota; kingdom Metazoa; phylum Chordata; class Mammalia; order Chiroptera; family Vespertilionidae; genus Plecotus; species Plecotus auritus. Next base: position 44,386,497 of record NC_137774.1, read on the forward strand.
AAGAACAAAATGTGTAAACAGTAAATTAAACATTTTCTTTAGTGCAACTTCCAAATTATGCCCAGGACGTAGATATAGATGGCAATGTAGACTGGGTTGAAAGGTTTTTGGTCTTTAAAACATCAACTTCAGTGGGAACAGTGTTGTTGGTCTCCTTTTTTAGTAATGCATCAAAGTCTGGAGTTAGTTTTGTTGTGGCTATTCTCAGGATAGATCTGAGGTGTTCGTCAGTTAAGCTGGATCTGTGAGGGGCTTTGTTGATGTTCTTGACGCTAAATGTCTGCTCACAAACATAGGTTGACCCAAACAGCACCAGTATCTTCTGTGCCATCCTCTGGATATTTGGAAAAGTGGCTTCATTAAGTGAAGCATAAAAGTCTCTTAGTTCAAGAGAGCTGAATTTCTCCTTTAGGACAAAGTCAGACTGAAGATCGATGAGTTCCAGTTGCACCTCTTCTGGTGCTGTTTCAGGGTTTTGTGACAAAGGACAGGCCACCAGTTGAAGTGACTGGTCAATTTTTTCAACATCAGAAAACCGACGACAGAATTCTGCATGCAGGTCATCCAGTGATTTGCTGTATTTCTTCACATTTTGGATGGTCTCCTTCTGTGTGGCTAGTGTGGCAAAATGAGTGAAGACTTTGTCTGAAATTTGTCTGGAAAAGAAAATCAGCTTTGATTTAAAGGCTTTCACATTAGTGTACATGTCATGTACATACTGATCTTTTCCCTGTAGCTTCACATTTAGCTCATTCAAATGTGAAAATATATCTACAGCAAATGCAAAGTCACACAGCCAATTCTTGTCACTCAGCTCAGTAAATTCGTCAGACTTCCCCTTTAATTTCAAAAATGCACCAATCTCTTCTTTGAGCTCCCACACTCGTTGGAAAACTTTGCCCAAACTCAACCAGCGGACACAAGAGTGGTAAAGTAAGTCGTGGTGATCTGCATCAGTTTCCTCCAGAAACTTAATAAACTGACGGTGCTGAAGTCCCTTTGCTCGAATGAAATTAACAAGCTTTACGACTGGATTAACAACATGATTAAGTTGTAATATAGACTTGCACAATGATTCCTGGTGAATAATACAGTGAAGAAAAATAACATCTTGGTTATGGTTCTCCTCTTTCACTTTATCCTGAATTCTTTTTAGCAGTCCAACATTTTTTCCAGTTAAATTTGGAGATCCATCTGTCGTGACATTAGCAAGTTTACTCCATGGTAGCTTCATTTTCTCGATGACAGTAGACACCCGGTCATACAAGTCCTCTCCCCGTGTTTTTCCTTTCAGTGGCTCCATGGCTAAAAACTCCTCCTTAATTTCAAAATTGTCACTAATCCCTTGGATAAAAATTAAGAGCTGAGCAGTGTCCTTTATGTCATTACTTTCATCCAATGCTAGTGAATAAAACTTAAAGAACTCTGCCTTACTATTTAACTTGCTGGCCAAGTCTTCATCAATCAGTTCCACTCGACGAGTCACTGTCCTGCGTAATAAGCTGAGTTTTTCAAACTTGCCTTTGCTCTCTGGACACAAGAGACCTGCTGTCTCTATCATACATTCTTTCAAAAACTCGCCTTCAGAGAGAGGTTTGCTAGCTTTTGCTAATTTGAATGATAGCATAAAACTTGCTTTGGTAGTTGTCTCTTGAATTGCAGTTTGTCTGTGAAAGACATTTTGCTGAGCCTGGAATTTAGCCATCAACCTCTGTGCAGTATAGTTGCCATGCTTTGTGGCAAAGTGACAGCTGAGATTGTACTCTTTGAAGACTGCAAGTGTTTCCTGGCATATCAGACATACCGGCATTGATCAGACTTCGGTGAAAAAATATTTTGTTGTCCACTCCCTCTTAAACACTTGGCATTCACTGTCCACTTTCCTTTTCTTTGGTCCACTCATGTTTAATATTGGGCTAAAACCAACAGTACCATGCTCTTATTAAATTCTTTACTAAAATATGACAGTAAAGTATAAAAACAAGTGATTAAATTTGCTCTACTATAACATTTTTTGTCTTCTAAAAAAAATATATATATAACAAAATCATCTGAAAAAGTTCAGTCATGGGACAGAGGCACACCCTGACCATAGAGAACAACCCCTTTCCTCCATAGGAACCTGTGTATCTTTCACACAGGCCCTTTGTTTATGGTAACACACATAGCTGCACATTGCTGTGTCTTCCAGACACACTTGTATGGGAGGTGCTAGGGCAGTGCAAAACATGGGTAACCAGTAGTTACCACTAGCACTTCCGTTACTGGCAAAAAACAGCCACAGTGCACATAGTGTGAAAGAGCCCATTATCAATGTCAGATTGCATCCACTGGACTCTATAAAAACAACCAAGTGCCACTTTTAAATGCCCATTGCAACAGTTTTTCTTATTAAAAGCTGGAAATGGCAGGATATTTATATATATACCCCTACTGTGACAGCCTGGCAGAGCATTACAAAGGAGAAAACCCAGCACCTGGTGATGTCCATAGTACAAGACTTCAGGCTGTCGTTACCAGGAAAGGGTTTCATCCAAGTATTAGATATGAACATTTGATTTTCAGTTGTTCATTTGTCCAATTACTTCTGAAACCCTGAAATTAAGCGATTTTGTAATAAAATCTTTAGTTCATCACATTTCTATACAATCTTTTTGTTCAACTCACTGAATTAGGGTTCGTTCACACTAGCCGTGCTGCCGTTGCAGGGTGGTGCAGTACTGCAATGCAGCGCAGCTAGGGTTAATGCAAGGTACACAGGTTTCCATCATGTTTGCATTGATGCTAATGTGCAGTGGTGCATGTTAACACAAATGCCCTGTAGCACGCATTTTTACAGGCGCAAGGGGGAGAAGCAAACGCAGCGCAAAATGCATTTGTTTTGCCGCTAACACATGCGGTTAGTGGCCACGGTAGCGTTACTGATACCGCATCTGTATCAGCAAAAAAATGCAGCTGCAGCATGGCTAGTGTGACATGTCCTGTGTGTGTCTTTTTCCCTGCTGCGCGCGTCCGCAGTGGGAAAAAAAACTGCAGTGGATACAAGCCCTAACAGCTGAAAGTCTTTGTTGTTTTATTAACAAGTCATTGTGATGTACAGAATGTGGGAACAGGAAAAAATTGTGTTTGAGTAGAGCTCTTAATCTTACCTCAGAAAGGCTCTGATACTGTGCTCTCCAGGGGCGTGTCTCCCTACATCACCACGATAACGTGTCTACACATTCCCAGGGTGATGTCGGGGGATGCATCCGCGGGCATTACAAGGAGCCTCTGGAAGATTGAGAGGTTGTTCCTTCTACTGAATGGGCGCATATAAATCCGCCCACTCAGAAGAAGGAGCTGCGGCCGCGTTTCCTGACATTGCCATGTTAACACTGCTGCTGGTGAAGGAGCGGAGGGGAGAGCAAGAGAACCCTCCGCTCTTTTGGCTCCGCGGGCCGGATAGAACAGCCGAACGGGCCAGATCCGGCCCGCGGGCCGTAGTTTGCCCACGGCTGACCTAGAGCAACAGGGGTTAGGGACACCAACCCCACCACAGTTGTCTCCCCCAAAATTTAACTACCAAGAGCCTACTGTTGACCAGAAGTCCATAACATAAACAATTAACACACATTTGTATATGTATTATATACTATCCTATCTAATAAAAGAGTAATATGCAAATTGACCATCATTCCAATACACAAGATGGCTGCCCCCAGGTGGTCAAAGATGGCTGCCCCCATGTGGACACAGATGGCTGCCACAAGATGGCCAGCAGGGGAGGGTAGTTGGGAGGGACCAGGCCTGCAAGGGAGGGCAGTTGTAGGTGATCAGGCCTGCAGGGGAAGACAGTTGGGAGGTGACCCAGACCTGTAGGAGAGGGAAGTTGGGAGGAACCAGGCCTGCAGGGGAAGGCAGTTGGGGGTGACCAGGCCAACAGGGGAGCAGTTAGGCATCGATCAGGCTGGCAGGGGAGTGGTTAGGGGGTGATCAGGCTGGCAGGCAGAAGCAGTTGGGGCAATCAGGCAGGCAGGCAGGAGAGCGGTTGGGAGCCAGCAGTCCTGGATTGTGAGAGGAATGTCTGACTGCCCGTTTAGGCCCAATCCTGGTGGGATCGGGCTTAAACGGGCAGTCAGACATCCCTCGAGGGGTCCCAGATTGGAGAGTGTGCAGGCTGGGCTGAGGGACACCCCCCACCCCATGCACGAATTTCATGCACCAGGCCTCTAGTATTGTTATAATAATGTAATAAGAGAAAGAAATAATAAGAAAAATATAAGGAAGAGGAAATACATTTCAGCACTGAATTTATTTATTGTAAAGAAATTCACGCATACGTGAACCTCCATGCATTTCAAACCCATGTTGTTCAAGGGTCCCATGTAGTTAAGTTTATGGAAACAACAAAATAATCATCATTTGAGAATATAATAATATTACTAGAAAGATCAAGAGACAAAGATAGCAGAACTAATAAGAGATAGGATACAAAATAAATACTTAAAACTAAGTACTAAGATACTAAATAAACATTTTAAAGCATAATTTTGCTTTTAGTTAGCAATAATCAGTTAAAAATTGAAATTAAAAAATGACTCCATGTTGTTAGTAACACATTATGAAATAAGTAAATTTAATAAGACAGAAACAAGTCATCTATAGAAAAACATATAACATTCTTTTGAAAGATATTAAAAAATAAGTTAATGAGTGGAGAAACCTTCTTCTGGATGGGAAGAATTAATTTGGGGAGATACTATCCCATAGACATGAAAAGCATGGGCCCTAGAGTCACACCATTTGGGCTCAAATACAAATATAGTGTATTTCCAGCAATAAAAGATGGGGGTGTATTCATTCCTCTTACTTTTCACACCAGGCTGCAAAATGGCAAGATACAAAATCAACACACAAAAGTCAGTTGTATTTTTGTACATTAGCAAGGAATATTATACAAAGGAAATTAACAACTCCATTTAGAATAGCATCAGAAATATTTAAAATAATAGTTTGTAGGGATAAATTTAACCAAAGAACAAAAGGCTTATATAATTAAAACTATAAAACATCAATGAACAAAATTAAAGAAGACCCAAATAAATGGAAAGATCCCTTCGTGAATTGGAAGGCTTACTATTTTAAAGATGACTACTACTGAAAGCAATGTACAGATTCAATGCAATTCAATCAAAATCCCAATGACTTTTTTTGTGGAAATAAAAAACCCATCCTTAAATTCACATGGAATAGGCAAAACATCTTCAAAAACAAAGGTAGAGGACTCACATTTTCCCATTTCAAAATTTCCTATAAAACTATAGTGATTAAAAGAGTGTGTTACTGGCATGAGGATAGACATAGACCAATGGAATAGAATAGGGAGCTCAGAAATAAATCCTCATGTATATAGTCAATTGATTTTTTTGAAGATTCAAACCCAAAAGAATGCTTATTCATTTTTTTAACTGTATTTTTCTTGTTAACACTATTATAGATGTTCCCAGCCCTCATCCTTTGGTTTTTTTTAACAAGGGTTCCAGGACCATTCAATGGGTAAAAGACAGTTTTTTCCACAATGATGATGACGAGGAAATTGGATATCCACATGCAAAAGAATAAAGATGGGCCCTTACATTACACAATATAAAAAACTAACTCTACTTTCCAGGGAGCCTTTGGTGAGTTCCAGGACCTGGTAGATATCCAGCGCTTCACCCTGGAGAATCCCATATATCCTTTCCATCCCAGTCGGGTTGGAGGGGGTTTTACAATCCATGGTCACTTCCTTCCTGAGACACTGGTCAGTGTCGACAACACTGAAAAAGGTGACTGACTGGAGCAGGTTGTGGAGACCCAGCTTGTCGGTGAACATGCACCTGGTTGGCAGGCCAGCTGGCCCGTAGCCTGCTGAGGTGGGCACTGCTCCCATGGAGCTCATTGGGTGCGCAGGCACCCACACTCAGGCTGCACTTTCCCAGTAGCAGGCCCTGCCAGGAAGGACCACCTGTCACAGAAGGTGCAGCTGATTTCAATGGGTTCAGAACGAAGAGGCCAACGTCAGTGCAGGCTGTTGGACAAGCGGGTAGTGTTGCTTGTCAGGTAAACAGAAAGCAGAAGCCCCTAAGTGCACATTAACTCAAGCATTTCTTTTCTCCTTTTCTTCTTGGCTGGTTCTTTGTTCTGCTCTGACACAGTGTCCTAGAAGAAGTTACGCTCCCAGTGACCACCCTGCTCAGAGGCCTGGAAATAAACACAGATCCTTTATCTTCTAAAAAAAATAAATAAGTAACTCTACTTATCAACAAAATAGAAAATAAGTGCTAACAAGGATGTGGAGAAACAGAAATCCCTGGCACTGATGCAGGAAACATAAAATGGTGCAGCCACAGTGAAAACCAGTGTGGTGGATCCTCAAAAAATTAAAAATTGAATTAGCATATGATCCAGTAATCCTACTTCTGGTATGTAGCCATAAGGATTCAAAGCAGGGACTCATTTGTTATTTATACACATATATTCACAGCAGCATTATTTACAACTAGAGGCCCAGCGCATGAAATTGCACAAGACCCAGACTTGGCTCACCCATGGGGACGTGGTTTCAAGTCCCTGCCCACCCACGCACACCTTGCCGCACATGCAGCCACCTGGTGACCAGTCTTTGGTCATTATAGTGTGATGGTGTCACGACCAAGGGATTTTTATAATAGAGACTAGTGGCCTGGTGCACGAAATTCATGCACGGGCAGGGGGAGTGTTCCTCAGCCCGGCCTGCACCCTCTCCAATCTGGGACCCCTCGAAGGATGTCCTACTGCCAATTTACAGGGATCAGGCCTAAACCGGCAGTCGGACACACCTCGCCCAATCTGGGACTGCTAGCTCCTAACCGCTCACCTGCCTGCCTGTCTGCCTGATTGCCCCTAACCACTCTGCCTGCCAGCCTGCTCACCCCCAATTGCCCCCCCATCAGCCTGATCACCCCAACTGCCCCCCGTGCCAGTGTGCTCACCCCCAACTGCCTCCCCTGCAGGCCTGCTCACCCCCAACTGCCCCCCTGCTGGCCTGCTCACTCCAAACTGCCCCCCCGCTATCCTGATCACCTCCAACTGACCCCCACTGATGGCCTGCTCACCCCCAACTGGCCCCCCTGCTGGTCTGCTTACCCCCAATGGCCCCGCCCCCCACCAGCCTGATCACCCACAACTGCTGTCCCATCCTGGCCTGATCACCCACAACTGTCCTCCCCTCTTGGCCTCTAACTGCCTCTATCTCGGCCCCGCCACCATGGCTTTATCCAGAAAAACGTCCAGAAGGTCTCCTGGAAGGTCTCCCAGTCTAATTAGCATATTACCCTTTTATTAGTATAGATAGCCAAAAGGTGAAAGCAATCCAGTGTCCATCAATGGCTGGACAGATAAACAAAATGTAACATATACATACAACAGAATATTATTCAGCCTTAAAAAATGAACAAATTCAGACACATGGCATAACATGGATTAACTTGAGGACATTTAGTTTAAAAAAATCAGCCAGTCACAGAGGACACTGCATGTTTCCATTTATATGAGGTACCTAGAGTTGTCAAGCTTATGGAGATAGAAAGTACAATAGTGGCCCTGACTGGTTTGGCTCAGTGGATAGAGCTTCAGCCTGTGGACTCAAGAGTCCCAGGTTCGATTCCAATCAAGGGCATGTACCTTGGTTGCGGGCACATCCCCAGTAGGGGGTGTGCAGGAGGCAGCTGATCGATGTTTCTCTCTCATCGATGTTTCTAACTCTCTCTCCCTCTCCCTTCCTCTCTGTAAAAAATCAATAAAATATATTTAAAAAAAAGAAAGTACAATAGTGGTTGGTGGGGTCTGGTGAGAGGAGAAAATGGGAAGTTTTTGTTTAATAGGTACAGAGCTTCAGTTATGGAAGATGAAAAAAGCTCTTAGATGGATGGGTCCACCAATGTCAATATACTTAATGCCACTTACCTATAAACTAAAAAACGGTTAAAATGGTAAATTTTATGTTATGTTTATTTTACCACAAAGGAAAAACCAAAAATTTAAGTACTTTATAAAACAAAAACAAAAAATTTGGGGTGGGGGGGTTCCTAAGTACAATTTATTTTCGTATATATTGGATATTTACTAAGCTTCAGTTTACAAGCTTCTTTATCTTTTATTTTTCTTTAATTCTTTATTGTTGAATGTATTATATATGTCTCCTTTTTCTCCCATTGATCTCTCCCAGCACACACCCTCTGCCCAGCACAGGCCCTCACCCCCCTACTATCTGTGTCCATTAGTTATGCTTATATGCATGTATACAAGTCCTTTGGTCGATCTCTTACCATCCCCTTTTCACCCTCCTCTGCATAAAACAAAACAAAACAAAAATAAGTCAAATAATAAATTAGACTGACCCACAACAATGCAACACATTAAATGATGAAGTAGTAAAAAAAAATCAATGGTACTTATTTTAAAAACATAAGTAAAAGAATAAAAGTGCAGGCCTTGTGGAATATAACAGCATCAGAGCAATTTATTTCATGATTGTAGGTTGGGTGTTACAGAGATATATACTGCATATACTCATATTACTCTTCTAGGATTGGTTAGTCGAGGATAGGAAATAAAACAGGTCAGGATTTGGTGAGGCTTAAGGAGATATGTGTTTGTGGACATGCACTTCCTCTGCTCCCTGAACCCCAGGGGCTCCAAATGAAACAGAAGACTGGGAAGAGGTCAATGAACTGCAACAGGAACCTCTGCCAACAATGTAGCTATAAGACAAAAAACCAAGGTATCACAGGTTTTGACAACCATGACCACTGAGAAAAAAATTGGGATTTAAATATCAAGAGGCCATAAAGAAGATTTAGGAGAAGATTCAGTAGAAAACTAAAGCCAAAGCCAACACCCATAATGTTGAATAGAGAATGGGTGGTTATGATATGAGTCAGTGGGTGCTCATGACACTTTCTGGGGTCATCCACCAGCATTTTGAGCACCTTTGCGGACATCAGTTCATCTCTTTGAACTTAAATGTCTTCATTTATTAAAAACTAGAGGCCCAGTGCACTAAATTCATGCACAGGAGGGGGATGGCCCTCAGCCCAGCCTGCACCTTCTCCAATCTGGGACCCCTTGAGGGATGTCCGACTGCCCGTTTAGGCCCGATCCAGGACTGCTGACTCTCAAGTGCTCACCTGCCTGCCTTCTTGATTGCCCCTAACCACTTCTGCCTGCCAGCCTGATCACCCCCTAACCACTCCCCTGCCAGCCTGATTGATGCCTAACTACTCCCCTGCCAACCTGACTGCCCCTAACTGCCCTCCCCTGCAGGCCTGGTCACCCCTAACTGCCCTCCCCTGCAGGCCTTGTCTCCCCGCAACTGCCCTCCCCTGCAGGCCTGGTCCCCCCAACTGCTCTCCCCTGCAGGCCTGGGTCCCCCTCAACTGCCCTTCCTTGCAGGCCCAGTCACCCCCAACTGTCCTTCCTTGCAGGCCTGGTCACCCCTAACTGCCCTCCCCTGCAGGCTTGATCGCCCCTAACTGCCCTCCCTTGCAGGTCTGGTCCCTCCCAACTACCCTCCCCTGCTGGCCATCTTGTGGTGGCCATCTTGTGTCCACATGGGGGCAGCCATCTTTGACCACCTGGGGGCAGCCATCTTTTGTGTTGGAGTGATGGTCAATTTGCATATTACTCTTTTATTAGATAGGATGGTACAGCAATAGCTACCTCACTACATTTTTTCAAGGATTAAATTGAAGCTATTTTTTAAAATCTTCATTGTTGAAAGTATTACATATGTTCCTTTTTTTGCCCCAGTGACCCCCTCCAGCCTACCCTGCCCCCTCCCCAGGCCTTCACCACCCTATTGTCTGTGTCCACAGGTTATGCAAGGTCTTTGGTTGATTACCTCCCACCCACCCACTCTCCTCCACCAGCCAACAAAAAAGTGAACTTAGCCACTTTTTCTTTGAGAGTATTGGTGGCACTCATATCATATAATTGGGAGAATCACTTTCTACTTCCTTCTATTTACAACTCCTGGGAAAGAGATAATGGTAAAAAATTGAACCTGTTAATGGTCTCCCAAAGTCTCTACCTTTACATTATGCTGATCAAACAATAAATGATCAAATTATTTGAATTCTTCTGTAAAATAAAATGGAATTTTTGCTTTCCCATTATATTTGAAATAGAAATGGGGAGAAGGAGAGCATTGTGAGAGTGATTAGAAATAAAAAAAAAAGAGTGAGAGACCTGAGCAACATGGAGTGTGTGTGTGTGTGGGTGTGTGTGTGTGTGTGTGTGTGTGTGTGTGTGTGTATGTGTGTGTGTTTGGTATAGGGGAAGTACCGGGAATAAAGACAGCAGAGGGAAATCCTGTTGTCAGGAATAGTCATAAAACATTTAACAATATAAGTGCCTTACAGTAAGTGTCATTGTCCTGTCTGCATTAGGTGTTGAAATAATCCTTCACTCCATTATGCCAACATGTAGAAAACATGTTGTGTGACTACATAAGCAACACATTCTGGGAGGGATAGCTTCTAAATTTGGGTCATCAGGACAGAGACCAGCACCAGTAGACAAGTAATGAGTTAGGTTGAGAAAATAATGAGGGAAAGATATTAGACAAGAGCTAATAAATCAGTGAAGGATGTAAGATAAAAAGCTCATGGACACAGACAACTGTATGGTGATTACCAGAGGGAATGCGGCGGGGGGGGGGGGGGGGTAGTGAGGGGGCAGGTGAGCTGGTGGAAGAGAGTAAACTGGGGATAAATGATGACAGAAGGAGACTAAACTTTGGATGGTGAATGCACAGTGCAATGTGCAGATGATGTATTACAGAACTGTACACTTGAAACCTATATAATTTTACTAGAGGCCCGGTGCACAAATTCGTGCATGGGTGGGGTCCAGCCAGCCAACCCCAATGGGGGATGATGGGGGGGCCAATCGGGGCTGGGGCTGGCTGAGGGGAAGGGCTGTGGGCAGTTGGCCAGCTGGCCCCGCCCCCGATTGGAGGGGGGGGCGATCAGGGGCAGGGCCAGCCTAGGGGAGGTAGGGGGCGGCTGACCGAGGCCATGATCTGCCAGTTGGCCACTGCAGTGTGCATCATAGCAACCCATCATTCCAGTTGTTCTGTCATACTGGTCGCTTGGCTTTTATATATTGACCAATGTAACTCCAATAAATTCAGTAAAAATGAGCTAATGAAAATAATTATAAATAGAGCTTGGAACTATAAGCAGAGACTTCTTCCGCCAAATCAAGTAGTCTTTGCCCCTCTGCAGCCTAGGTGGGCTCCATTCTCATTTGCAATTTAACCTTGCCTGTCCAAGATGGAAAGAGAAATCAGAGATGTCCTGGAGCTGCAGTTCTATCTCCACTCTTGGACTATGAATTCTGGCCTTGATCTCTCACACTTCTTGCTGCATTCTAGCCCCTTTTCACTATAACATCAATGTGACCTTCCTATATGCATTTTGCCTGAAATTCATTTATTATTTACAGTTGTAGACAGTTTTGTGTTATTTTTAACACAACACTATATTCAAATATTCTACTGACACAAAATATTTGTAGTGAGAAGCAACAATCCCCAGACAATTCCAAAATACAAAATCAATGTTATTTATGGCTCATATGTTGCAATTGTTTCCAAAGTCACTTATAGTTCATCTGTATGTCTCATTTTCCTCTCTCTTTTCATTTCTTCCCATTTTTATGCTGATGAAACAAGATTGTTTGTCTCCCCAAATGTATATTGCTGGTTATTTTCTGATGGTTTAACATGTTTCTTTATCCCCTATACTTCCTATATGTTGGTAGTTATATCTATAGATTCTATGAGAAACACTAATAGTTTTATGTTTCAAGGTACCTTCATAGTTGGTGCAAAATATTTCTACCAAAGGCACATAATCACTGGCAATGTCTCTTTTTGTGCATTTAGCCACAGAACCATTTCTTAGATGTATTATTTCATTAGGGGTTGCAAACTGTTGGTATTCTAACTCCATCATTCCTGTGTCATTTATTAGCCTGAATATAACTAAGAAGTGAAATATTGCATAAAGATGTCTAGATTAGAAGTCAGCAAGAATGTGGACTTGGAATTCACTGAAGGGTCAGTTTCTTGCTAAGTCTGCAAGTATAAGGTTTAAGGGACATAGCGAAGATCAGGCACAGAGGTCTGGTGGAATGAAGTAGCTGTAGTTCCATGTTGAGTCCTTTTTCTGGTGGAGGCGTGTTAGATGTTCAGTAGTCATTGTATTCATGCAGAGTGAAGACCCCCCTACACACAGGGCAAAGAGCCTGGGATAATAGCCTTGCTGCTATAGTACTGGATCACAGAAAGTTATAGGGCATGCTCTATCAAAACTCATGGGTTCACCATCTTAATGTGTACAGAACTTTCTTCTGGCCACATTTATGTATTTACTTTTTTCTAAGTATTTCCTCTTCATTAAACTAAGAGTAGGTTTAACTGTGGCAACCACACCTTGGTGAGGAACTTATGTTTTATTTTATATTCATTATGAAGCTTTTAGAAGGGGTTAAGCAGATAAAACACTTCATTCTATTGGGATTGGCAATCTGCCATGGACCCTGAGTGCCCCTATGTCTTTCTACTGGGTATGTCAGAAATGCAAAGCCCTGACATCTCATTACTTCAGAAATTTATCAAGGTTGTTTCCGCAGTGAGCAACCTTGAGTGATGAGGTCATGTTTCTGTAGACAGAGAATGGACATGGAACTGCTTACCACAAGAATGGTGAGTTCCCCAAACTCATGGTCCTCTCCTATAATGCAGCCCACTGTGTGTGCTGTCACTCACCTAGACCCACCTGAATCACACTCATGGTACTTAGGAGGGCATAAGGAACTGATGTGAATATGAACTGTGGCTATTGCTTTTGTTTTGGCTAATAATATGCCCTTTGTTACTGAACTAGAAGTTTTGTGTCTTCTGCTACCATTCCTCAAATAGCAAGTAGTCAACCTTATTGGTTTTTAAGTTGAATAAAATCTTAGATCCTTCACTGTTCTTGAAAATTACACCCATCCTATTGGAAAATTTTTTAAAATTATAACTTTTTATGATAGTGGAGATGCAGAGAAAAGAGCCCTCTGTACCATGCTGCAGCCTTTTGGGAAGCAATTTGACAACATTAGTGTACACTTATTGGCAAATTCATTGAATTTTATACATCAAATATGTGCAGACTTTGCATGTCCAGCATACCTCAAAATAGTGGTTTAAAAAGGATATACAACATCTAATATAAAATATATACATGCGGGAGAGAAACCAAGATGGCGGCATAGGTAAACACCTGAACTTGCTGCCTCGCACAACCACTTCAAAACTACAACTAAATGACAAAACAGGTATCATCCAGAACCACAAGAAGGCTGACTGAGTGGAAATTATACAACTAGAAGGAAAGAGAAAAGCACACTTTGACTCAGAGAAGGTGCGGAGGTGCAGAACTGAAGTGCAGAGGTACGGAGGTGCGCATGCTGAAAGGGCTGGCAACTGAGTACGCTGTTGTCTTTTTCAATCAGGAGGGAGATACAAGATCCCAATTGCTCTGAACTCTAGTTCCAGGCGAGACTCTGGGGACCTAGACTCATACGGGGAGAAACTGGACTGTCTGGCATCAGTCGGAATTCGAGGGCGGCTTTCTCTCAGAGGTGCTTGCAGCGATCATTGTTCCTGCATGGTGCCACGGGACACAGAGATACAGGAACTCTTCCAGGCAGGGCTGATGGTCAGCCATTGCTGTTTGCTCCACCCTGGGGATTCCCTGAGACCCCGCCCCACCTAATTTACAACCCCACCCAAGCTGTGCGCAGAGGCTTTTGCATATGAATGGCCTGGCCCTTTGCAATCTGAAACCTAACATACTGCAACTGGGTCACAAAGCCCCAGAGCTTCCAAAAGAAGACCCAAAGCTAAACAGCAGCTTGCATTGCTTCACAGCTGAGCCTCATCTGGGCACCTCCAAACCCCAAAAAAAGAGAATGAATCTGCAGATCTCTCTGTAGCTCCTGCTGGGTGGCCTCTCTCCTTGGAGATCCAAGAGCCAGTGTACCCAGTGGTCAGACAGAGACCATACAGACTACAACTCTTCATATCCATAAGAGACACACTCAAGGGGCAGACTCAGTGAGCACCAAAGCTCCACTGAAGCAAGTCTTGCCCCATAAGGGTATTTACAGCACAGAAGTTCTCCCATCACAGACACAACTGATCCTCACAGCCAATTGGCCTAGAGGTCAATTCCTCCCAGTGATGCCAACAACAATCAAGATTTAACTACAACAAGACTCTGCACACAGCCCACAAAGGGGTGCACCAAGAGTATCCATCTCAGGTAATTAGGGAGGCTGAGCCACTGGGCCCTATAGGACACCTAGCACACAAAGCTACCCTTCCAACTCAGGGAATCAACCAAAATGCAGAGACAAAGAAACAGGTCACAAATAAAAGAAATGGAGGAAAGCAAACTACTGGATATAGAGTTCAAAACCACAGTTATAGGGTTACTCAAGAATCTTCTAGAAACCACTGATAAATTTAATGAGACCCTCGAGGATATGAAAAAGGACCAACTAGATATTAAACATACACTGACTGAAATAAAGACTAATATACAGAGATCCAACAGGAGACTAGAGGATCCCAAGAATCAAGTCAAAGATTTGACATACAAAAAAGCAAAAAACACCCAACCAGAAAAGCAAAAAAAAAAAAAAAAAACGAATCCAAAAAAAAGAAGATAGTATAAGGAGCCTCTGGGACAACTTCAAGCATACCAACATCTGAATTATGGGGGTGCCAGAAGAAGAGAGAGAGCAAGATATTGAAAGCATATTTGAAGAAATAATGACCGAAAACTTCCCCTACCTGGTGAAAGAAATAGACTTACAAGTCCAGGAAGTGCACAGAACCCCAAACAAAAGGAATCCAAAGAGGACCACACCAAGATACATCATAATTAAAATGCCAAGAGCAAAAGACAAAGAGAGAATATTAAAAGCAGCAAGAGAAAAACAGTTAGTTACCTACAAGGGAGTACCCATATGACTATCAGCTGATTTCTCAACAGAAACTATACAGGCCAGATGGGAGTGGCAAGAAATATTCAAAGTGATGAATAGCAAGAACCTACAACCAAGATTATTCTACCCAGCAAAGCTATCATTCAGAATGGAAGGTCAGATAAAGAGCTTCACAGATAAGAAAAAGCTAAAGGAGTTCATCACAGCCAAGCCAGTATTATATGAAATGCTGAAAGGTATTCTTTAAGAAGAGGAAGAAGAAGAAAAAGGTAAAGATAAAATTTATGAACAACAAATACATATCTATCAACAAGTGAATCTAAAAATCAAGTGAATAAAAAATCTGATGAACAGAATAATCTGGTGAATATAATAGAATCAGGGGTATAGAAAGGGAGTGAACTGACAATCCTCGAGGAGAAAGGGGTATGGGGGATGCAGGAAGAGACTGGACAAAAATCAAACACCTATGGATGAGGACCATGTTGGGGGGGGGGGGGGCGGGTAAGGGCATGGTGTGGGGTGGGAACCGGGTGGAAGGGAGCTATGGGGGGAAAAAAGAGGAACAACTGTGATAATCTGAACAATAAAGATTTTAATTTAAAAAAAGAACCTACAACCAAGATTACTCTACCCAGCAAAGCTATCATTTAGAATTGAAGGTCAGTTAAAGAGCTTCACAGATAAGAAAAAGCTAAAGGAATTCATCACCGCCAAGCCAGTATTATATGAAATGCTGAAGGGTATTCTTTAAGAAGAGGAAGAAGAAGAAAAAGTTAAAGACAAAAACTATGAACAACAAAGTGACAATAAATACATATCTATTAACAAGTGAATCTAAAAATCAACTGAATAAAAAGTCTGATGAACAGAATACACTGATGAATATAATAGGATCAGAGGCATAGAAAGGGAGTGGACTAACAATTCTCGGGGGGGAAAGGGGTGTGGGGGTGTAGGAAGAGACTGGACAAAAATCGTACACCTATGGATGAGGACAGTGGAGGGGGCGGGTAAGGGCAGAGGGTGGGGTGGGAACTGGGTGGAGGGGAGCTATGGGGGGAAAAAAGAGGAAAACTGTAATAATCTGATCATAAAGATTTATTAGTAAAAATAAATAAATAAAATAAAATAGCCGAAACCGGTTTGGCTCAGTGGATAGAGCGTCGGCCTGCGGACTGAAGGGTCCCGGGTTCGATTTCGGTCAAGGGCATGTACCTTGGTTGCGGGCACATCCCCAGTGGGAGGTGTGCAGGAGGCAGCTGATCGATGTTTCTCTCTCATCGATGTTTCTAGCTCTCTATCCCTCTCCCTTCCTCTCTGTAAAATATCAATAAAATATATTTAAAAAAATAAAAATAAATAAAATAAAATATATACATGCATTTTAGTGTGAAATCTCATTTCTGGGAATCTATCCTATAAATATAAGAGTATACATACAAAGGTGTTCATTAAAGCACTCATGATAATTAATACTGAATACCCATCAAGACAGTAATTCTTCAAGCTATCAAAGAGAGCAGTTTAATCTCCATTTATGGATCTGAAAATATTACCATCATGTAATATTTTAGTGTATTTTTTTAATGAGAGAGAGAGAGAGAGAGAGAGAGAGAGAGAGAGAGAGAGAGAGAGAGAGAGAGAAATCGGTTGCCTTCTGTACACCAGGACCGGGGATCAAACTGATAACCTGGGTATGTGCCCTGACTGGGAATCAAACCCAAAACCTTTCAGTGTACTGTACAATGCTCCAACCAACTGAGCCATATATTGCTAACTGTGGAAAATAAAATGTAGAGTGTGACTCATTTTTGGGAAGAAATAACCCAAACCATATGAAGCAATCCTATCAACAGAAAGGAGGGGGCAAGCAGAAACAGTAGATATTGACATTGGTTGTCTGTCTTGGAATGCGGATGTGGATAGAAAAAAAAAGGGGGAGAAAAGGAATACATTACCTACTCTAGGTGCATGGACGCCAAAAGTTTTATTACAGGAAATACTCTAACTTATCCCTGAATTCTGGAGTGTCCCTCAAGGAAGTCCTTCAGCCCAGTCTGTGTGCTCAGTGGTTGAGCATGGACCTGTAAACCAGGAGGTCACCTATTATATATATATATATATATATATATATATATATATATATATATATATATATATATATATCTTATCTAATAAAGATGGAACATGCTAATTGACCATCACGTATGGCTGCACCCACAGCTAAGGCTAAGTTCTCATAAGGAGCCTTAACAAGCAAACAGCAGGGACCTAAGGCTAAGCCCTCCCCCACCCCCGTGGGGCTTGACAGGGGACCTCAAGGTGCACTTCCTGTCCTGGTGCTGGGCTAGGGGACCTCAGGCTGCTCCCCCTACCCCAAACCTCAGGCTGTGCCCCCCACCTGGCAGGGCTTGACAGGGGGCCTCAAGGTGCACTTCCTGTCCTGGTGCTGGGCTAGGGGACCTCAGGCTGCTCCCCCCACCCCAATGCCAGGCCGGGGGACCTAAGGCCATGCCTCCCACCTGATGGGGCTTGACAGGGGACTTCAGGCCATTCCCCCCACCCCGGCACCAGGCGGGGGGACCTCAGACCGCACCCCCTGCCCAGCGGGGCTTGACAGGGGACCTCAGGCCACACCCCCTGCCCCAGCACCAGGCCAGGGACCTGAGGCTGCGGCCCCTGCCTGGCTGGGCTTGACAGGGGACTTCAGGCCATGCCCCCCCACCCAGCAGGGCTTGACAGGGGACCTCAAGGTGCACCCCCAGTGCTGGGTCGGGGGACCTCAGGCCGTGCCCCTGCCCAGCAGGGCTTGACAGGGGACATAAGTCTGCGCCCCCCTGCCGATGGGTTTTGACAGGGGACCTCAGGCCATGTCCCCCACCTGGCGGGGCTTGACGGAGAACCTCAAGGCATGCCCGCTGCCTGGGTCTGGGCTGGGGGACCTCAGGCCACACCCCCCATCCTGGCACCAGGCCAGGGGACCTGAGGCTACGACCCTGCCCAGCAGGGTTTGATAAGGGTGGGACTGGCAGGGTCTGGATCTAGCCCAATGCAGGGGGTGGCCGGGTCTGGGTCTCAAGTGATTTTGAGGTGCATGTGGGTGGGTGGGGACTTGACTCTGGGTCTTGTGCTCTGGGCCTCAGACTCTGACAGGAGGAAGGTTTTCATATACATTTTACTAATTTTCTTTCATCTCTGACACTTCTATTATAGAGAAAGGGAAAATAGCAATATTAAATTATTTCCTCTAAGTAATCCCCTTTTAATGTGCACAAATTTCATGCACCGGGTCACTAGTATATATATATTTGATTTTTTACAGAGAGGAAAGGAGAGGGATAGAGAGTTAGAAACATTGATGAGAGAGAAACATTGATCAGCTGCCTCCTGCACACCTCCTACTGGGGATGTGCCTGCAACCAAGGTACATGCCCTTGACCAGAATCGAACCTGGGACCTTTCAGTCTGCAGGCCGATGCTCTATCCACTGAGCCAAACCAGTTAGGGCAGGAGGTCACCTTTTGATTCCATCAGGGGACATGCCAGGTCTACAGGCTCAATCCCCAGTAGGGGCATGCAGGAGACAGCTGATGGACGATTCTCTCTCATCACTGATGTTTCTATCTCTCTCTCCCTCTCCCTTCCACTCTCTGAAATCAATAGAAAACATATTTAGCCCTAGCCAGTTTGGCTCAGTGGATAGAGCTTCAGCACTCGGACTGAAAGGTCCCTGGTTCGATTCCCATCAAGGGCACCTATCTCCATTGCTGACTGTATCCAAGTCCCAATCCGGGCACCTGTGGGAGGCAACCAATCAATGTGTTTCTCTCACACAGATGTTTCTCTGTGTATGTCTCTCCCCCTCCCTTCCATTCTCTCTATAAGTCAATGAAAAAATATCCTCAAGTGAGGATTAACATAAATAAATAAATAAATAAATAAATAAATAAATAAATAAATAATTTTTTTAAATAAAAACATTTTTAAAATAGTTTTTAAAAGAAGAAGAAGGGCCTTCTATGGCCCACAATGATAATCCCAATTCTCCTTTAGCAAGCAGACCTCAAAGGTGAAGAGAAGGTGGGTACAATCGCCCAAGGACATCAAGCACTGCCAGCAAGAATAGGGCCCCTTCAGAAAATGCTATCAGTTGTAAAACTGCCCCCGGGTGTAGAGAGAAAGGGACATGAGGGCCTAGGGTGTATTTGCCCTTCCCCTGTCCAGCTCTTGCCCCACCCAGGCTCGGCCCCTCATCTTCCTCCTGGCCTCACAACTCAGCACTTTGCTGAGAGGAGCAGCTGCTTTCCCCCACCCTCTGGGCTAATCCAGGTTCTGGTTTGACTGGGGTGGGGCCCAATCCTGTAGTGGGCTGGCACACACAGTCCTGCTTTATTAAGCCCAGGACTTGTCCTGAGGCAGCAGGACCAAGCCTGGCCGCGGAATCTTTGGTACCAGTAACGGGACCTCTGCCATCCAGGAGAGCCCACCTGCTGCCATGGGCCGCTATCGCATCCACGTGGCCACCGGGGCATGGCTCTTCTCCGGGTCTTTCAACCGCGTGCAGCTGTGGCTGGTGGGAGAGCGCGGGGAGGCAGAGCTGGAGCTGCAGCTGAGGCCAGCGCTGGGCCAGGTGGGCGGGAAAGCTGGAACTCAGGCACCCTGGCGGGGCTCAATGCATGAGGGCGGGCAGGATGCTGGAGACTAGGAGCCAGTGATGGGCATTCGTGCTGGAACTTCCAGTGAGAAGGGACGCGGGCAACTGGGTGGGTTGGAGGTTCAGAGCCAGAGCCCAGCTGGGCTCAACCCCTCTCTCCCTGTCCGCGACTGTGGTCCACTCAGCTTCCACTGCTTCCCTAATTCATCCCAGGCCAGTATCACTCTGGGATCAATGGTCAAAGGGAAGGTCCTCCAAGAGCGTGGGTGCGGTGAGAGCTCAGTTGATGGACAGGGTAGGTGATGATGCTCAGTCCTCAATAAAATAACACTCAAGTCTTCACCGCGCATTCCAGGTCTACCATGTTCTGGTCCCCACAGGTGGAAGAGTTTGAGCAGGATGTTCCCCAGGACTTGGGGCCACTGCAGTTTGTGAAGTTGCGCAAACACCACTCCCTGGTGGACGATGCCTGGTTCTGTGACCGCATCACCGTGCAGGGCCCAGGAGCCTTGGAGGAGGCCGCCTTCCCCTGCTACCGCTGGGTGCAGGGCAAGGGCCTGCTGACCCTGCCTGAGGGCACAGGTGAGAGGTTGCCTCAGGGAAGTGGGTGGGGGACCCAGGGAGTACTGGAGGTGGGGGGAGGCAGAGGGTAGCACTGAGGAAGGCCATAGGGGTTGAAATAGTGCATGCTCAGCAAGTTAAAGGTGGACAAGACAGAAAAATAGGGAAAAGTTATACATAGAATTACAAAGGCTGGAAATGCCACTGGACAGGGAAATGAGTGATGTGTAGATCCCACCTCCCAAAAAGGTGAGCAGAGGGAATGGGAGGTGAAGCCATGCTGGGAAACAGAAGAGCCAAAGTAAAGGGGGAAGGAGATCTCCATGTGACTGGGAACAAGTTAGGGCAGGGACAGGTAAGGCTAGCACATGGGACCCCTGAGAGGAGGCAGGAAAGGGGAGCAAATAAATGATATGAGGTGGAGAGCTGGTTTGTGAAGAGATGAGTTCCATGTTTTCATGAAAAAAAAAAAAACAGTTAAGAAATAGGAGACTGTGATCCCACTTCCAGGAATATATCCTAAGAAGCCCTACACACTCTGACTGGGGTGGAGATGAATGAGGACAGCAAAGAGAGAATCTGCTACCTTAGGAAATAAGTATAAGAGACAATTGAGGGAAATGACAGGTAAGAATGGAAGCCTGAACTAAATATCTTTGAGGCACAAGTAAGTATAGGTACCGATGAGGGCAGGATTAAGCCAGGTTGCCAACTATAAACTATGTGAAGTTGAGGATAGGTGAGATGAAGCCAGATAAAGTAGCAATGTGGATCCACTACTTGGTTTGGCACACATAGAATACCTTATCCCAGGGAACAGTGGCAGTGGAAGTAGGCTGAGGTCTGAGAACGTAAGTGTACCTAACTTGAAATATGTCATTTTGGAGAACAGCTTAAGGTGTGAACAGGAAAGAATCAGGACAGGAGAAATTAACAAAGGAATATGGAGTAATGTCGGATAAGTATGGACATTTCAGCTGATTAAGAATGAAACTTATAGACACTGTGATGAAGAACAGCGGTAGATAGGAAAATTTTAGTTAAGGTTTACAATAGGGTGTCAAAAAATGGGATTTTCCTCTCAGGAAAAATATGAGATTGAAGATTGGTGAAATTAAGAAAAGGGAGTGGGAAAAGATGAATAACTAGAGAACTAAGCAGAGGAGACAGAGACAGAGAGAAAAAAATCAAAAGAGTATGATGCCATACAGTTAAGAAATAGGAGACTGTGATCCCACTTCCAGGAATATATCCTAAGAAGCCCTACACACCAATCAGAAAGAATATATGCACCCCTATGTTCATTGCAGCATTATTTATATTGCCTAAGATCTAGAAACAGCTCAAGTGCCCATCATTAGATGAGTGGATAAAGAAGCTGTGGTATATTTACACAATGGAATAGTATGCAGCTATGAACAAGAAGGATTTCTTACCCCTTACAACAGCATGGATTGACCTGGAGAATATTATGCTGAGTGAAATAACCCAGTTGGAGAAAGACAAGTATCACATGATCTCACTTATAAGTGGAATCTAATGAACACAATGAACTGTTGAATAAAATAGATCCAGAGATATAGAAGCATGGAGCACACTGACATACTCAGAGGTGGGGTGGTGAGTGAGGGGAGATGGGAAAAGATTAAAACCAATGAACTTATATACATACATGCATAACTATGGATACAGCCCATAGTGTGGTGAAGGCCTCAAGTGGGGCGGGGACAGGAAGGGCGATAAAAAGGAGGGAATAATTGAGGGACATCTATAATACTGTCAACAATTTAAAAATAAAAAGAAACAGGATACTGGATGAAGCCAGGCATAGCATGAGATTGCAGAAAGCATTTGAGGAGAATTGCTGTAATGTCTCCCCAGCCCGCCTGGCAGGAAACAATACCTTGGATGTGTTCCAGAAGCATCGAGAAAAGGAACTGGAGGAAAGACAGCAAATCTACCGGTGACCACCCTATTAGAAGCCTCCCAGCTGTACCCCCTTCCCTGACAACTTCCTCCATCAATGACTTCTACCCCCTCCATTAACCTTTGTCCCCATATCCTAGCTGGGCCACCTGGAAGGAAGGGTTACCCATGACAATAGCTGCAGGCACTATAGATGATCTGCCTCCAAATATGAGATTCCATGAGCAGAAGAGGCTTCACTATGAATGGACAGTGATTGCAGGGTGAGGAAATGGTCAGAATGGAGTGGGGCTGGTGGATCCAGAAACAGGTAGGATTTGGTAAATTGATGGTTTCATCTTTGATATCTGTTCTAGGCTTACGGAGATGGTCCTCAAATATGTTTACACCCTCCCAAGCCCCTGGAAATGCCTAGAAGATTTTGATCAGATCTTCTGGGGACAAAAGACTGCCCTGGCTGGTCAGTGTTTGTCCCAGGTCCCCATAACCCCTTGATGACCCTATTGATGAGGTATGTGTCACATTGCATAGTCTCCAAACTTCTTGCCAAAAAAATAATTTGAGGCCTGGGGATCTCACAAAGGCCCCATGAATGAAAACATGTGGGCTGGGTATGGAGAAGTCATGTGACTAAATCCCTAAAATAGAGCCTGAAGGAGAGGAACATCAGTTATAGTGAATATCCTCCTCCTAACCTCCACTCTGACCCCACAGAGAAGGTTCACCAGCGCTGGCAGGATGATGAGCTTTTTGGCTACCAGTTCCTCAATGGCACCAACCCCATGCTGTTGAGACGCTCCACCTCTCTGCCCCCCAGGCTGGTGCTGCCCTCAGGGATGGAGGAGCTTCAGGTTCAGTTGGAGAAAGAACTCCAGGTACACCCTGCAGCCCTTTATTGTCTTCTCCTTGTCTGTGAGGTGGTGAAGGGGAGGGACCAAATGTGAGTCTGGAAAGGGAGGCTGTGGTAACCCACTATCCCTGTGGGTAGAGTCCTCTGCTGGAAAAACCTAGAGGTGAAAATGTAGGGAAAGCATCGAAGCTGGATTCTGCCAATAAAACTGACCATTAGGAGATGGTGGGGAAAGGAGCTTGGGCAGCCTGACAAGGGGAGCGCTGGGCATACCTGTGCTACAGAATCAACTGGCATACTTAGTCCTAAAACTGCCTCTGACACAGACAAGCTGCATGTCTGTAGGGAAGCCTCCTTTCATGGGGTCTTAGCCCTCCCTGTAAAATGCAAGAACTTGAACTTGATACTCAATGTTTCCTTCACTTCTGCCACTGGGACTCAGGTACTGATGTAGGATAGTGGCAAGAGAGAGAATATCTTTACATTGTTTCCCCTTTGCCTTGGCCATGGGGAAGAATGCTTTCAACTCTAACCCTGGATTCATTCCTCTTTCCTTAGAATGGTTCCCTTTTTGAGGCAGACTGCATCCTACTGGATGGAATTCCAGCCAATGTGATCCAAGGAGAGAAGCAGTACCTGGCTGCCCCCCTTGTCATGCTGAAGATGGAGCCCAGTGGGAAGCTGCTACCCATGGTCATCCAGGTGAGGTGTCCTTGACAACCTCCTCCCAACACTGCTCTGTGTTCATCCCCAACCTCTGCCAAACGACAAAGACAGCAGGCTCTTGTCATCCACCCTTGCGTCATTCAGTGACACCTGTCCTTATATCCAATATCTCCTACCTTACAGCCTACTCACAACTCATCTGAAATTGCATTTTTGAGAGTCATAATGGTCTCAGTTGCTTCTTACCTTACGGCTACTTAATCTGTTTCTGACCTATAAATCTAAGAAATATTCCTTCTTTCTTAGACATCTTTTCTCCCTTGGTTGTAATGTGTTTTCACTCTTACTGTTCTTATCAGTTGATAAGAACTGTCAGTTATTTCACATGTCCAGCTTCTCATTCCTATTCTACCATCCTAACTCACACCCGCATCAAGTTTCTCTCAATCATACTTCATTCCCTCTTTCTAATTCATCCTGCTTTGAACCTGACCATCATGGCACTGACACTTCCCAAAGCACTTGAGAGGATGAGTGGAAGGGCCTTCACTCCTCCTACTATATTATAATCCCTGGGAGACAATAATCTTAGTCACCAGTATTTCCCCCAGAATAATAAGCATAGTTTCTAACATAGGATGAAGTCAATGAATGCTTAGCTGCTCTTTGTTTCAGATCCAGCCTCCCAGACCCAGCTGCCCCACCCCACCACTGTTCCTGCCCTCAGATCCACCCCTTGCCTGGCTCCTGGCAAAGATGTGGGTCCGAAGTGCAGATTTCCATGTTCATGAGCTCCAGTATCACTTGATGAACATGCATCTGCTGGCTGAGGTCTTCGCTGTGGCCACCATGAGGTGCCTCCCAGGACTGCACCCTGTCTTCAAGGTACATCCTCTACCTTCCATGTCTCTTCTTGCTCACATCCCAGAGAAAGGAAACAATGCAACTACTCTCTAGGATTTAAAAAGCATAAGCCACCTTTTTGGGAGGAAGTTAACAAAGCTTCTTCTAATTGAATGAATGTCCATGTTATTGTAATAAAAAATCTTTATAGCAATTTGTGAACAGAAAAAAATTATTGTGTCAGGATCTTGCCCTTGTGGCTTTATTTCTAATGTCCAAATTATTTTATTTTGAGATAATCATAGATTCTTATGCAGTTTGAAGAAATAATACAGAGAGATGCCATCTATTATATTAAATCAAGTTACTTAGCATATATTCAGCACTTATTGTAAGGCAGCTCTGATATTCTCCAGCAGAGTCTGCTGTAGAGCAGTAATATAATTTGATAAACAAAACTTATTGCTCTGCTTCACAGAGCTAACATTTAACTGGCAAGACAAACGCTACACATAAAAAAATAACCAGAGAACAAAATCTGAATATAAAGCTGAAATCAAGACAGAAAGTAATAAACACTATATTTTTTATGAAGAATATTCCACCACAATTTAGGATTCATTAGGTAGAAGGTCAAAGGGATAAAAGACCAGCCCCAGAGGTTATTTAATCTGCCAATGAGAGAGGTGCGTGACATGGTAGTTAGATCAATGGAAAGGAAAATGCAAAGACCTTGTGATGAGAGGAAATAGTAGTTGCAGCATGCTGGGTGCATGATTGAAGAGAAAGCTAAGAGGTCTGAGCTGCTGCAACAACTAGGAGCCCACCCAGTCTATACAGTTGTGCTGATCCAGAAATACTGTAATTTCATAAAACAGCGAGTCTAGAATCTATTGCTAACCAGAAGGCAGCAAAAATAGCCATGTGCTTCCTTTAAAAACATTTTTGAAATCTTGATGACACTAGCAGCATGAGCAAAATGGTACAAGCTTATGAACCAGAACAATTGTCAGAAACAATACAGTGAGCAGAAGTCCATTTTGAAGTCAAAGATGATATGTTCGGTTTCAGGTACATGGAGTTGGAAGTGGTGGCAAGATATGTGAGTGCATGCTGGGTAGAACATCTGAATTGTGTTTCCTCCAGGAGTCCCAACCTTCATCTCCAAACCTGTCCATCAGGGTCCTCATCTCTAAATGGGGATAATGGGCACTCTATCATGGAGGTGAATAACAGCGTTACATAGACTAAATGCAACAAAAAAATAGTAGTTCTTGCTATTATGATTAGTTCTTTGTCTTCTGGTTTCTTCCCTCCTCGTGTAGACTTTCGGTTTCCTATGACACTCAGCATCTTTAATGGTCTTTCAGGGGTTTCAGACCAATGTGAGTTGCTTTGTTATGTTGGTACCAATGATATCAGTTGGGTCCTTCCCTCTCTGCAGCATCACCAACTCACATAAATACCAATATTGCATGAATCCCCCATCTTAGGATGAAGACAAAATTGTCTAAGACAAAAGGAAATGCACATGAGGATCAGATGGCCTTTTTGAAGGGCAAAGGGAAAGCAGGAGAGAGCGGCCCTAACTAACAGTGTCTAATTGGAGGTGGGAGGAGATTTGACAATAGCCCCTCTGCTGTTAAAGAGGGTAGATCAATAAGGTTCCTTTAATTGTGACTGAAAGTACCCTGCCCATCCCAATCCCTGAAATTTTAAAAATGCATACTAAAACAACTAGAGGTTGGAGGAACAGCTTTGAAAATTAATAGAAAGGCAAGTTTAAACTGTATGGATGTGTATGCTAGAAAAATTATTTTAAAATATCAAAAGTTAAAGGACTGATTCTCAAAGGACACCTATACTCAAGGGGGGAATAATAAAGGTAATGATAAGAGCTACTACTAAAGGATGTCTGTGTGATAGGCAATGTACTGAACACTCTCATACATTATACATACGTTATACATATAAGGATCACCACAGCACCCGTGATGAGACCCTATTGTCATCCCCTGTAAAGAGATAAAGAGATGGGTGCTTAGAGGGTTTATTATCTTGGTCAAGTATCAAAGTAAGTAGTGAAGATTAAAATCCTGGTCAGTCAGACTCCAAAGCTCAACTCACAGAGCAATGGGAGAATATGAGACTAAGAGGTCAGAGAGGTAGGAGACTATCTGGCAAAGGCACCAGCAGGTAGAAAAGCATCCAGAGAAGAGGGAGACAAAGCCACCATGCTGAGTGCCACTCACTAATAAAGAAGGATCGAAGCATATTGTACATAAACAACCTTCTCCATCCAGCTCCTGATCCCACACACCCGCTATACCATGGACATCAACACCAGGGCACGGAACCAACTCATCTCAGATGGAGGTATATTTGATAAGGTAAGGAGGTGGATTGTGGGACCACCTAATCACCCAAGTCTGCATGACCTCCTGTCACTTTCAACATTCCAGGCCCCCCTGTGTGACTGTCCTGACCCTTTAACCCAGGAGCCTTGCCCCTTTTTACCAATATCTTTGAATCTGAAAGGCCACATCTGACACTTTATATAGTATGCCATGTTCTCCAGCTCTGTTTGTCCCCTCAAAACCCCTCATTTCTATTGTCACAGGGATGGAGCACAGGTGGAGGGGGTCATGTGCAGGTGCTCCGTCGGGCCATGACTCAGCTGACCTATCGCTCCCTCTGTCCTCCTGATGATCTGGCTGACCGGGGCCTGCTGGGAATCCCAAGTGCCCTCTATGCCCATGATGCTTTACGGCTCTGGGAGATCATTGCTCGGTGGGTGAGAGTTGGAGAAATAAAAGGACATTGGGAACAGTGAGAATGGGACTTTAACCTGAGGTCACCATGAGGCCAAAGGAATATGAAATTAAAAAGTCCAGAAAGGAGAAGCAAAGGAGTCAATTGAGAAGAGATAAGGAACAGTGAGGATATGGTGGGTAGGGTCTGAGGATGGGAAGGTTGAAATAAACAGTGTAAGTAAGCAGACTTGTGTGGGTGAGTGAAACCATGGGATCTGGTGGAATCAGGGATTTTGTTATGAAGAGTGACTATAAACCATGTGTTTGGAATTCTTTTTCTTTATTACCTATATATATAAAAGCCTAAGCGACTGTTACAACCAAATGACCGGTTGACCAGTTGCTATGATGTGCACTGACCACCAGGGGGCAGACACTCAATGCAGGAGCTGCCCGCTGGTGGTCAGTGCACTCCCACAGCCAACCTCTGCAGCTGGCCAATGTCCTCCAGTCCCTCCCTGCAGCTGGCTGGCCCCCCCAATCGGCCCATGGGGTTGCTGGCCAGCCCACTGATGTCCCGTGGTTCCTCCCCACAGCCAGCCGCCAACCTCCCATGGACCTTCCCCCTGGCTGGCCCAGCCCTGATCGGCCCCGATTGCTGGCCAGGCCAAGGGACCCTACCTGTACACGAATTTGTGCACCAGGCCTCTAGTTTAATATATTTGTACTGATTTCAGAGGGGAAGGGAGAGGGAGAGAGAGAAAGAAACATCAGTGATGAGAGAATCATTGGTTGTCTGCAGCCTGCTAGCCCCTCCTGGGGATCTAGCCAGCAACCTAGGCATGTGCCCCAACTGGGAATTGAACTGTGACCTCCTCGTTCATAGGTCCACACTCAATCACTGAGCCTCATTGGCCAGGCGAAATTCTTAAAACTAATGTCCCACATTTCCTTCTTTTCTAAACTAGTGTGTAGAAAGAGCTCCAGGATGTCCCAAAAGGCAAATCTTGTCAGATCTGTTCCCAGGTACAGTGAGAATCAGCTGGATAGACACCATAGAAAAGGAGTAGCAGCGAGAGGCTAGAGCAGGGGTGGGCAAACGTTTTGACTCGAGGGCCACAATGGGTTCTTAAACTGGACCGGAGGGCCGGAACAAAAGCATGGATGGAGTGTTTGTGTGAACTAATATAAATTCAAAGTAAAGGAGCGGAGGGGAGAGCAAGAGAACCCTCCGCTCTTTTGGCTCCGCGGGCCGGATAGAACAGCCGAACGGGCAGGATCCGGCCCGCAGGCCGTAGTTTGCCCACGGCTGGGCTAGAGCCTTCTACTCTTAAGGAGTTCAGCTCCCTTCTCTGAGCAGGTATGTGGAGGGGACTGTCCTCCTCTTCTATCCCGGGGATGACGTCGTGAGAGGGGACCCTGAGCTGCAGGCCTGGTGTCGGGAGATCACTGAGGTGGGGCTATGCTAGGCCCAGGACCGAGGTAAGATCCCTTCCTAGAGAAGGGAGCACCTTAGACCCTCTGACCAGAGGCCCTTTTCAGCCTTGCCCTTCTGGGACATGACCCCAACCCCGCATCCAGGGGTGGGCAAACTTTTTGACTTGAGGGCCACAATGGGTTCTTAAACTGGACCGGAGGGCCGGAACAAAAGCATGGATGGAGTGTTTGTGTGAACTAATATAAATTCAAAGTAAACATCATTACATAAAAGGGTACTGTCTTTTTATTATTATTATTTCAATAGTTTTATTCATTTCAAACATTTTAACAAGAAGAATATAAACACTAATTATTATAATTTGAAACTTCAAAAAATGGAGGAATCATAGCACAATAACATACCTTATATTGAAGATGGCAAAGGCAAAATAAAATTGCCTAACAAAGGAAAGGTACAAAAGCCTTTCAAATTAAACTTAAATATAATAAAATAATTTAAAACTAAAACAAATAGAAAAGAACAAACTGTGTAAACAGTAAATTAAACATTTTCTTTAGTGCAACTTCCAAATTATGCCCGGGACGTAGATGTAGATGGCAATGTAGACTGGGTTGAAAGGTTTTTGGTCTTTAAAACATCAACTTCAGTGGGAACAGTGTTGTTGGTCTCCTTTTTAGCTAATGCTCTGATACTGTGCTCTCCAGGGGCGTGTCTCCCTACATCACCACGATAACGTGTCTACACATTCCCAGGGTGATGTCGGGGGACGCGTCCGCGGGCATTACAAGGAGCCTCTGGAAGATTGAGAGGTTGTTCCTTCTACTGAATGGGCGGATATAAATCCGCCCACTCAGAAGAAGGAGCTGCGGCTGTGTTTCCCAACATTGCCATGTTAACACTGCTGCTGGTGAAGGAGTGGAGGGGAGAGCAAGAGAACCCTCTGCTCTTTCGGCTCCGCGGGCCGGATAGAACAGCCGAACGGGCCGGATCCGGCCCGCGGGCCGTAGTTTGCCCACGGCTGTTCCAGAACAACCAGTGGGCGGGGGGGCATGGCCAGCAAGCCTGCACCGCCAGGCCAGCCATGGTGGTCCCAGTGCTGCCCCTTCAGAAGAGGCAATGGGAGAGGGGGCAGCGCGGTCCCAGCGCCTCCACAGAGGTGGGACAGGGCGGGACCACAGCACCTCAATCTCCCACGGGGCCTCCCCCCAACAGCCCAGCCCCCGATCGCCCCCCTAGTAGTGGGTGGGAGCAGGGACAGCACTAAGGAGCAGTGAGCCAACTTCTGGTTGAACAGTGCTCCCACCCCCACGCCCACAGCTGGCAAGCACAGCGGGAGCCTCTCCTGCCTCCACAGCAGCACTAAGGATGTCCGACTGATGGCTCCTGAACTGCGAGAGGGCGCAGGCCAGGCTGAGTGATCCCCACCCCAGTGCATGGATTTTTGTGCACCAGGCCTCTAATGTAAAAATATTGTAATCATATGCCGCACTCCAAAAACTTACCTCCCCAATTTAATCAGCAAGTGTAATAGGTGAGCAGGTCCTTAAACGCCCTGAGCAGCATCTCAACTGTAAATTGAGTGGATGGGACTGTGAATTGATACTGTTCCAGCTCCAACATCAGTCTATGACTTCTCTTTTTTTCTGCATTATAGCCCAGATACCTGAAACTACTTTCTGGAAATAGGAGAGCAACCTCGGTTTTCTTAACTGTTTTGGGGGAGAGTGAAAATTGTATTAAAATAAAATAAACCTAAAGAAAATTAATGTTATAAATCATTGGCCTAGAACCTGAACTTTTAGTAAGGTGACATATCTATCAAAGAACAAACAAACAGCTCCCCAAGAAACCCCTTGCCCATCCAAAGGTAACCACTTCATACTGTGCAGGTTAGATTTAACTGTTTGAACTTTACACAAATGAAAATACAAAAATGCACTCACTAATGTCTCAAAATACATTTGGAAATTACCCATGCTACATGGTAAGGAAATGGCAGAGCTGAGCTATATGCTACAAAATGTAGCATATAGTTCATTGTTCTCATTGTATATTATTCCATTTTGTGAATATGGTGGACTTTATTTTTTCCTTTCTCCCATTGATGGGCATTTGGTTTGTTTCCATTTTGAAGCTATTAATGTCATTGCTGCTGTGAACAATGTTGTGTGTACAGTTCTGTTGGGTATGTATCTTAGAAGTGAAATTGATGGTCATAGGATATGTGTATGTTCAATTTTAGTGGTTTCTGACAGTTTTCCAATGTGCTTGTAAACATTTACTCTCCCTCCACAGAGTATGAGATATAGTCAGTATCTTCTCAAATATTTAAAAAAATGCTTTGGTCATATTGTGAATATGTTATGTTTTCACATTTGAGTTTAAGTTGTATTCTCCCAGTGACTGGTAGAACCGAGGAACTTGTCCTAGGTTTAGTAGCCACATGGATATCCTCCTTTGTGTGGAGCCTGTTACTCTTTTGTACCATTTTATTTTGGGTTTTCTACCTCTCTCCTGTTGCTTTTAACCACTTTATGAACGCTGGGTATTTGACTAACCAGCCTCTCGGCCCTGCCCACTCCCCACCTTATAAATATACCTACAATGGACTGAGGGGCTTTGCATGAACTGTCCCTTTATAAGGTAACTATTATTATCTCTATTTTCATAGTAAAATAAACAGAAACTCAGAGAAGCTAAGCAGTCAGTCCAAGGTAATGCAGTTAGTCAGCAGTAAAGCAAGGACTGGTCTCTTGACTAAATTATTAACTACCCCTCTTTACATCTCATATCTCCTTTCCTTAACTTACTTATATTCTTACTAGAAGCCCAATGCACGAAATCCATGCACTGGGTTTGGGGGGGGGGCGGGCGGTGGGGAGGGTGGTCCCTCAGCCAGGCCTACACCCTCTCACAGTTCAGGAGCCTTGGAGGATGTCCAACTATGGAAGCAGGCCAAAGCCGTCAGTTGGACATCCATAGCGCTGCCATGGAGGCGGAAGAGGCTCCTGCCACCGCTGCTGGGCTTGGCTGTGAGCACGGCTTCTGGCTGAGAGGTGCTCCCCCTGTGGGAGCGCACTGACCACCAGGGGGAAGCTCCTACATTGAGTGTCTGCCCTCTTCTGGTCAGTGTGTGTCATAGTGACTGGTTGTTCCACTGTTCTGTCAATTTGCATATTAACCTTTTATTATATAGGATTACTATCTAACAAACTGTGTGTAATTTGACTTAGTTATTCTGTTTATTATTATTATTCCCTATTACAGTCTGTTTTGTCCACCAACATATTCCCACTGCCTATATAATATCTGGTACATAATAGTTGATGACTTTTTAAATAAATGAATGAATGAACACTCACTAATTCTAACATAAAGACATGCCAAGATATCAGCATTTATTTCCTTATCTCCTTTGGAACTGCAGTGTCTAAGCTTTGTTCTTTTCTCTAGGCTTCCCTGTGTCCTTCCAGTCTCGAGCTCAGCTCTGCCATTTCCTTACCATGTGCATCTTCACATGCACTGCCCAGCATGCAGCAGTCAACCAGAGCCAGGTCTGGACAACCGAGAGCCTGGGTCTGTGAGAGGCAGTGTCTGGTCTAGGGGACACTTGAAGAACAGAGTTGGGGTCTAGGGTCTTGAATCAGAGTTTCTGAGTGATTACAGATTCTTCTTTTTCTAGTTGGACTGGTATTTCTGGGTCCCTAATGCGCCAAGCTCAATGCGGATGCCCCCACCCACCACCAAGGAAGATATCACAATGGACACAGTGATGGGCTCATTACCTAATGTCTGGCAGACCAGTCTTCAAATGTCTGCCACATGGCTCCTTAGCCGTCCGCAGCCAGACATGGTGAGAGGGGACCTCAGGAATTCTGAGGGGACTGATGGCTGACAAAGAGACTTTAGGATGAGAGACAGGAGTTTGGGTCCCTTTTTCTTAGAACTACAAGATGATTGATCCTTTCTTTCTGCTTCAGGTACCACTGGGGCATCACAAAGAAGAGAATTTCTCAGGTCCTGAATCCAAGGCTGTTTTAAGGCAGTTTCAGGCTGATCTGGACAACCTGGAAAGGGAAATCGTGGCCCGGAATGAGCAGCTAGAACTTCCCTATGAATACCTGAAGCCCAGCCTCATAGAGAACAGTATCACTATTTGAGCCTAAATCATTCACCCTTTAAATACTTGAGGCCACCACCATAGTTAATATTTTCCACCTGATTTTTACTGTTTCCATGGGTCTGAGTTGCTATGGTTCTATTTTCTCCTCTTGAGTTCCCTACCTAAATATCTCACTAGCATGAGGCATTATCCTTACTTTCTGTTCCCTAATAGGATGATCTTTAACTTGAAACCAACTCCCTTAGAGAAATCAAATATCTACCCACGTAATGTTTTCTTTCCTCTGGAAATTTTGCCTTCTCTGTTCATCAATAAATCATTATAGCCCTAGCCAGTTTGGCCTGTGGACTGAAGGGTCCTGGGTTCAATTCCAGTCAAGGGCACATGCCTGGGTTGCAGGCTCGATCCCCAATGGGGGGCTTGCAGGAGGCAGCTAATCAATGATTCTCTCTCATTATTGATGTTTCTCTCTCTCTCTTTCTCTCTCTCTCTCTCTCTCTCTCTCTCTCTCTCTCCCCCCCCCCCTTTCCTCTCTGAAATCAACAAAAAAATAAAAATAAATCATTATATAATGACATTACATTATCATTGACATAAGTGATTCAAAAATGTGTTTTAATGGTGTAGCTAATTTTTTAATACAGTGGAAGATAGAAGTCAATTCTATATCTCTTTTCTGCTCTGGATAATAATCCATCACAGCACTGTTCATTGAAAAACCCATCCCTCCCATTAATCTATAACACTGACATAGATTAAGTTGCCATCTACGAATGAATTCGTTCTCAACTGTCCAGTAGTTGTACCCACACTCACATAACTGCTACAACTTTATTCTTAACACTGGAGGCCTGGTGCACATATTCGTGCACCAATGGGATCCCTCAGCCTGGCCTGTGGGATCGGGCCAAAACCGGCTCTCCGACATCCCCCAAGGGGTCCCAGATTGCGAGAGGGCACAAGCCAGGCCGAGGGGTCCCAATGGTGCAGATCTGGGCCAGGAGGATGTGGGAGGTTGGCCAGCCAGGGAGGGGCCACGGGAGGGCTGCAGGGCACATCCAGCCCATCTCATGCAGTCCCTATCGGCTGGACCCCAGCAACAAGCTAACCTACCGGTTGGAGCATCTACCCCCTGGTGGTCAGTGCATATCATAGCGACTGGTAGACCAGTTGACTGTTTGCCCCCTGGTGGTCAGTGCATGTCATAGCGAGCAGTTGAGCAGCCTTTAGCATATCATTAGCATATTACACTTGATTGGTTGAATGGCCGACTGGAAGACGGGACACTTAGCATATTCGGCTTTTATTATATAGGATAGCACTCTTATTCAACATAGCACTGGAAGTCCTAGTCACAGCGATCAGACAAGAAGAAGAAATAAAAGGCATCAAAGACATCCAAACTGGAAAGGAGGAAGTAAAATTCTCATTACTCACAGATGACATGATATTGTACATAGAAAACTCTAAAGATTCCACCAAAAACTACTAGATTTAATAAATGAATTTGGCAATGCAGTAAGATGCAAAATTAATACGCAGAAATCAATGGCAGTTTTATACACCAATAATGAATTCTCAGAAAGAGAACCTAAACAAACAATCCCATTTACCATTGCAACAAAAAAAATTAAGAAACTTAGGAGTAAACTTAACCAAGGAGGTAAAAGGCTTGTACTCAGAAATCTACAGGGTGTTGAAAAAAGAGATAGAGGAAGATATAAACAAATGGAAGAATATACCATGTTCATGGATTGATAGAATTAACATCATTAAAATGTCTGTACTACCCAAAGCAATTTATGGATTCAATGAAATCTCTATTAAAATACCAACAGCATATTTCACTGATCTAGAACAAATACTCCAAAAATATATATTGAACAACAACAACAAAAAAGACTCCAAATAGCAGCAGCAATCTTGAGAAAGAAGAAAGAAGAACAAAACTGGGGGGATCATAATACTGGATATCAAGTTATACTACAAAGCCACTGTAATCAAAACAGCCTGGTACTGGCACAAGAAAAGGCATATGGATCAATGAAACAGAACAGACTCCAGAAATCAACCCAAGCCATTATGCTCAATAAATATTTGACAAAGGAAGCAAGAGCATACAATGAAGTCAAGACAATCTCTTCAGTAAAGGGTGTTGGCGAGAATCCAAGATGGCAGCGTAGGTAAAC
Organism: Plecotus auritus; assembly: GCF_963455305.1. Lineage (NCBI taxonomy): Eukaryota > Metazoa > Chordata > Mammalia > Chiroptera > Vespertilionidae > Plecotus > Plecotus auritus. The sequence continues at coordinate 44,421,572 of NC_137774.1, forward strand.
ACCTAAACTGCTGCCTCGCACAACAATTTCAAAACGACAACTAAAAGACAGAACGTCTATCACCCAGAACCATTGGAAAGCTGGCTGAGTGGAAGTTCTACAACTAGAATGAAAGAGCAAACAGCATTGAGAGGTGCACAAGCACTGAAAAGCTGAGGTACGGGGGCGAACGAATCAGGCTGGTGACGGACGACTGGGAGCGCTGCTTTTTCAGCCCAAAGGGAGACAAGCTCCCGATTACTCCGAACTCCAGTTTCTGGGGGGACACGGGGGACCCAAACTCCTACGGGGAGAAGCTGGACTGTCTGCCGTGGGGTCGGAAAGTGAGGAAGGCTTGCTTGCAGGGCTGCGTGCAGGAATAATTATTTACTGCACTGGGGCCCAGGACACTGGGACGTGGTCGGAGACCCAGAGCTGGCTTACTGGCAGCCATCACTGTTTGCCACGCCCTAGCCTAGTCACGCCCTGAGACCCCACCCTGCACAACCTACAAACCCACCCAAGCTGCAAGCAGCAGCTTTAGCATATGAATGACCTGCCCTATTGCAGCTTAACCTAGCAAACTTGCGGTTCTGGTCAGACAGCTCCAAAACCTCCAAACCCCAAGCAAAGAGGAGAAAACTGTAGTTCTCACTGTAGTGCCTGCTGGGTGGCCTCAGACAGTAGCTGACCTGCACCCCATTGAAGATCCAGAAGCCAGTGTACCTAGTGGTCAGTGTGAGACACCCGATTTCAACTCCTCACATCCATAAGTGACACATTCAAGAGGCAGATTCAGTGAGCACCAAAGCCCCACTGAAACAAGTCCTGCACCATAAGCATGTCTCCAGCGCAGCAGTTCTTCCATTATAGACACAGATGTCCTCACAGCCAATTGGCCTGGAGGTCAATTCCTCCCAGTGTACCAACAGCAATCAAGGCTTAACTACACCAAGACTTTGCACTCAGCCCACAAAGGGGTGTACCAAAGGTGTCCACCTCAGGTGATTGGCGAGGATGAGCTACTGGCCCCTTTAGGTCACCTACCACACAAAGCCACTCCATCAACACAGGGAAGCAGCAAAATGCGGAGACAAAGAAACATGTCACAAATGAAAGAAGTGTAGGAAAGCAAACTACTGGACGACATAGAGTTCAGAACCACATTTATAAGGTTACTCAAGAATCTTCTAAAAACCGCTGAGGAACTTAGTGAGACCTTTAAGGATCTTAATGAGAATGCCAAAAAAAAATGGAAAAGGACCAGTCTGAAATTAAGCATACACTGTCTGAAATAAAGAATATACAGAAACTCAACTGTAGATCAATGTACCTCAAAAATCAAACCAAAGATCTGAAACATGAGGAAACAAAAAACACCCAACCAAAAAACAAAAAGGAAAAAGAATCCAAAAATATGAAGATAGTGTAAGGAGCCTCTGGGACAACTTTAAGCATACCAACATCAGAATTTTTGGGGGTTCCAGAAGAAGAGAGAGAGCAAAATATTGAAAACCTATTAGAAGAAATAATGACAGAAAACTTTCCCTGCCTGGTGAAAAAAATAGACTTACAAGTTCAGGAAGCACACAGAACCCCATACAAGAGGAATCCAAAGAGGACCACACCAAGACACATCATAATTAAAATGCCAAGAGCAAAAGACAAAGAGAGAATCTTGAAAGCAGCAAAAGAAAAACGGTTAGTTACCTACAAGGGAGTACCCATACGACTGTCAGCTGATTTCTCAGCAGAAACTATGCAGGCCAGAAGGCAGTGGCAAGAAATATTCAAAGTGATGAACAGCAAGAACCTACAACCAAGATTACTCTACCTAGCAAAGCTATCATTCAGAGTTGAAGGTCAGATAAAGAGCTTCACAGACAAGAAAAAGCTAAAGGAGTTCATCACCACCAAACCAGGATTACATGAAATGCTGAAGGGTATTCTTTAAGAAGAGGAAGAAGAAGAAAAAGGTAAAGATAAAAGTTATGAACAACAAAATGACATCAAATACATACCTACCAACAAGTGAATCTAAAAGTCAAGTGAATAAAAAATCTGAAGAACAGTATGGACTGGTGAATATAATAGAATCAGGGACATAGAAAGGGAGTGGACTGACAATTCTCAGGGGAAAGGGGGTGTGAGGGGTGCGGGAAGAGACTGGACAAAAAGCTTACACCTATGGATGAAGACAGTGGCGGGGGGTAAGGGCATGGGGTGGGGTGGGGAATCAGGTGGAGGGGAGCTAGGGGAAAAAAAAGAGGAACACCTGTAATAAACTGAACAATAAAGATTTATTTTTTAAAAAAAAGAGAGAAATAAAAATAAAGAAAAAGCTAAAGGAGTTCATCACCACCAAACCAGGATTACATGAAATGCTGAAGGGTATTCTTTAAGAAGAGGAAGAAGAAAAAGGTAAAGATAAAAGTTATGAACAACAAAATGACATCAAATACATACCTACCAACAAGTGAATCTAAAAATCAAGTGAATAAAAAGTCTGAAGAACAGAATGGACTGGTTAATATAATAGAATCAGGGATATAGAAAGGGAGTGGACTGACAATTCTCAGGGGAAAGGGGGTGTGAGGGGTGCAGGAAGAGATTGGACAAAAATCATACACCTATGGATGAAGACAGTGGCGGGGGTAAGGGCATGGGGTGGGGTGGAGAATCAGCTGGAGGGGAGCTATGAGGGAAAAACAGAGGAATACCTGTAATAATCTGAACAATAAAGATTTATTTTTTTTAAAAAAAGGGTGTTGGCAAAAAAATGAAACTAGACCAACTTACACCATACACAAGAATAAAATGAAAACAGATAAAAGACTTAAATGTAAGTCATGAAACTATAAAAATCCTAGAAGAAACCATAGGCAGAAAAATCTCAGAAATCTCTCGTAGCAATACATTTGCAGATACATCTCCTAAGGCAAGGAAAACTAAGAAGAACATAAACAAATGGGACCACATTAACATAAAAAGCTTCTGCATAGCAAAAGAACCCCAAATAGCCAAACTATCATATAAAGAACAAATTGGAGGACCCGCATTTTGTGATTACAAAAAATGCTACAAAACTACAATAGTCTGAACAGTGTGGTACTGAGCTATAAACAGACATACACTGAGTGGCCAGATTATTATGATCTCTGAACACATAATAATCTGGCCACTCAATAGATATAGATATAGATATAGATATAGATATAGATATAGATATAGATATAGATAGATATAGATATAGATATAGATATAGATATAGATATAGATATAGATATAGATATAGATATAGATAGATATAGATATAGATATAGATATAGATAGATATAGATATAGATATAGATATAGATATAGATATAGATATAGATATAGATATATGGCCCAGGGAATGAAAATTCATGCACTGGAGGGGGGTGTCCCTCAGCCCGGCCTGCCCCCTCTAACAGTCCAGGAGCCCTCAGGGCGGGAGGCAATCCGGCGATCAGGGGAAGGCGACACCCCATCACACCTCTGCTGCTGCCACTGCTGGCAGCACAAGCCTCGGCCGGCCCTGGTTACCTGAGCCTTGGGTGGCCCAGGCAGCCACCATCTGAGGCTTGCCTGTGCCTTGAGCCAGCCCTGGGCGGCTGGGGGGCTGAGGGGACTGGGCACCACCATCTTGTGGCTGTAGACGCCGCCATCTTTGAGGGCAGGGCAGTCAATTAGCATATTCCCTCCTTATTGGTTGTGGGTGCCGCCATCTTTACAATGGCGTGAGGGTCAATTAGCATATTCCCTCTTTATTAGATAGGAGATATATATATATATATATATATATATATATATATATATATATATATATATATATATATATGAGGCCCGGTGCATGAGTTCGTGCATGGGTGGGGTCCGGCCAGCCTGGCCAGGGAGAGGGGACATGGGCAGTTGGCCAGCCTTCCTGCTGGTCGAACTCCTGGTCAAGGGGACAATTTGCATATTAGCCTTTTATTATATAGGATATACACTGAGTGGCCAGATTATTATGCATTCAGAGATCATAATAATCTGGCCACTCAGTGTATAGCCCAATAGAGCACAATACATTGCTCAAGAAGAAAACTTTGTATATACAGATAGTCAAACAATTTTCATCAAGGACCTCAAGACCATTCAATGGAGAAAGGGCAGTCTTTTCAACAAATGGTGCTGTCTAGGAAAACCGATACCCACATGTAAAGGAATGAAGCTGGACCCTCACCAGACACCATATACAAAATTGACTGAAAATGAATCAATGCCAAAATGCAAGAGGTAAAACTATAAAACACTTAGGGGAAAACTTTATGTCATTGGTTTGCAATTATTTCTTGGATATGATACCAAAATATAGGTAACAAATTTTTTAAAAAACATCAATTTGACTACATAATTTTGACTACACCAAAATTTAAAACTTGTGTACATCAAAAGTCACTAGCAAGAGAGTTAAGAGGCAATCCATAAAATGGGAGAAAATGTGTACTAGTCATATATCTAATAAGGTGTTAATGTCAAATTAATAAAGGGTACTCTTATCATTAGGAAAATACAAATGAAAACCACAATGAAATGTCATCTCACATCCATTAGGATGGCTACTATCAATAAAACAAATAACAAGTGCTGACAAGGATGTGGAGAAATTAAAATCCCTGTGCACTGCTGCTGGAAACACAAAATGGTGCAGCCACTGTAAAAACCAGTGTAGTAGATCCTCAAAAAAATTAAAAATCAATTACGATATGATCCAGTAATCCTGCTTCTGATATATAAGCAAAAGAATTGAAAGCAGGGATGCAAATAGTTATTTGCACACTTTTAATCACAGCAGCATTATTTACAATAGCCAAAAAATGAAAGCAATCCAGTGTCCATCAGTAGCTGAATGGATAAACAAAATGTGACATATACACAGGACAAAATATTATTCAGCCTTAAAAAATGAGCAAATTCAGACACATGGCATAACATAGCTTAACCTTGAGGACATTTGGCTAAATATAATCAGCCAGTTACAGGACAGATACTGCATGTTTCCATTAATATAAGGAACCTAGTATTGCCAAATTTGTGGAGATAGAAAGTACAATAGTGGTTGCTGGGGTCGGGTGGGAAGAGGAAACAGAGAGATTTTGTTTAATGGATACTGAGTTACAGTTATGGAAGATGAAAAAAATTCTAGAGAAGGATAGGTCCATTAATGTCAATATACTTAATGCCACTAAACTGTAAAATAAAAATTGGTTAAAATTGTAAGTTTTATATTATGTTTATTTTACCACAAAAGCAAAAGCAACACTTTCAATACTTTATAAAACAAAAAATTTAAGTCAAATAATAACTTAGACTAATGAACAAGAATTCAACATAAATGAAGAACTGGTAAAAAAAAAAAGATCAATAAAAAAAGAAAACAGAAAAAGTATATATTTAATAGCTCAGAAATAAAATGCTGTGTGTATGATTTGGTATAATTATTTTTTTTTCCATTTAGTGTAGTTATAATGAATCAGTATCACAGTGACTCCTACATACAACACTCAGATTTTAGAATTCTGTATCAGGTTCATATTTGTCAATTTTAAAAGATCCTATCATATTTTAGTGTTTATTTTAAAAACATGTAACAGGGTAAAAGCCTAGACCCTGTGGAATATATCAGCACCAGAGCAGTTTATTTCAGGATTGTAGGTTGGGTGGTACAGGATGTATACTGTATATTCTCAGATTACTCTGCTAGGATTGGTTAGTCAAGAATAGGAAATGAAACAGTCCATGATTTGGTGAGGCTGAAGGAGATGTGGTTTGTGGACATACACTTTCTCTGCTCCTTGAACCCCAGGGCATCCAAATGAAACAGAAGAATGGCCAGAGGTCAATGAACTATAACAGAACCTCTGGCAACAATGCAGCTAAGTGACAAAATGTAAAACCATCAGAGGCTTTGACAACAGTGATCACTGAGAAAAACAACTTTGCGATTTAAAAATCAACATGCCATAAAGAAGCTTTAGGAGAAGTTTCAGTAGAAAACTAAGGCCAGAACCCAACACCCATAGGCTCAAATAGAGAATGGGTGGTTAGGATATGAATCAGTGAGTGTTCCTGACTCTTTCTGGGATCATCCATCAGTATTTCAGGTGACTTGGACATCTCTTCATCTCTTTGAACCTGAATGTCTTTATATAAAAGAAGTGGTACAGCAAGAAACCATCAACAAAATGTAAAGGGAGCTCATTGTATGTGTAAACATATCCACCAGTGATATATCTGATGAGTTAATTTCCAAAATATATAAAGAACTTATACAATTCAACATTAATCCAATGTATTAATTACCTAATTAATTAATTAAAATTTAAAAATGAAAATGGGCAAAGGACTTGAATAGACACTTTCCTTTTTTTAAAAAAAAAATAAATCTTTATTCAGATTATTACAATTGTTTCTCCTTCTTCCCCCCATAGCTCCCCTCCACCCGGTTCCCACCCCACCTTCTGCCCTTACCTCCCCCCCCCCCCCCGTCCTCATCCATAGGTGTATGATTTTTGTCCAGTCTCTTCCTGAACCCCCCCCATACCCCTTTCCCCCTGAGAATTATCAGTCCACTCCCTTTCTATGCCCCTGATTCTATTATATTCACCAGATTATTCTGTTCCTCAGGTATTTAATTCACTTGATTTTTAGGTTCACTTGTTGATAGATATGTATTTCTGTTCATAATTTTTATCTTTACCTTTTTCTTCTTCCTCTTCTTTAAGAATACCTTTCAGCATTTCATATAATACTGGTTTGGTGGTGATGAACTCCTTTAGCTTTTTCTTATCTGTGAAGCTCTTTATCTGCCCTTCAATTCTGAATGATAGCTTTGCTGGGTAGAGTAATCTTGGTTGTAGGTTCTTGCTATTCATCACATTGAAAATTTCTTGCCACTCCCGTCTGGCCTGCATAGTTTCTGTTGAGAAATCAGCTGACAGTCGTATGGGTGCTCCCTTGTAGGTAATTAACTGTTTTTCTCTTGCTGCTTTTAATATTCTCTCTTTGTCTTTTGCTCTTGGCATTTTAATTATGATGTGGTCCTCTTTGGATTCCTTTTGGGGTTCTGTGTGCTTCCTGGACTTGTAAGTCTATTTCTTACACCAGGTGGGGGAAGTTTTCGGTCATTATTTCTTCCAATAGGTTTTCAGTATCTTGGTGTGGTCCTCTTTGGATTCCTTTTGGGGTTCTGTGTGCTTCCTGGACTTGTAAGTCTATTTCTTACACCAGGTGGGGGAAGTTTTCGGTCATTATTTCTTCCAATAGGTTTTCAGTATCTTGTTCTCTGTCTTCTTCTGGCACCCCCATAATTCTGATGTTGGTACGCTTGAAGTTGTCCCAGAGTCTTCTTACACTATCTTCAACTTTTTGGATTTTTTTTTTTTTTTTTTTTTTTTTTTGCTTTTTCTGTTGAGTGTTTTTTGCTTCTTTGTATTTCAATTCTTTGACTTGATTCTTGTGTTCCTCTAGTCTGTTGTTGGGTCTCTGTATAATATTTTTTATTTCAGTCAGTGTATGTTTAATTTCTAATTGGTCCTTTTTCCTATCTTCGAGGGTCTCGTTATATTTATCGGCCTTTTCTAGGATATTCTTGAAAAGCCTTATAACTGTGGTTTTGAATTCTATATCCAGTCGTTTGTTTTCCTCCATTTCTTTTGTTTGTGATCTGTTTCTTGGACGCCGCATTTTCACTGCATCCCTGAGTTGGTAGGGTAAATTTGTGTGCTAGGTTTCCTATATGGTCCAGTGGGTCGGCCTCCCCAGTTAACCTGAGGTGGACACTCTTGGTGTACCCCTTTGTGGACTGTGTGTACAGCCTTGTTGTAATTAAGTCTTGATTGTTGTTGGTATCACTGGGAGGAATTGATCTCCAGGCCAGTTGGCTGTAAGGATCAGCTGTGTCTACGCTGGGAGAAGTTCAGTGCTGGAGACAGCCTTATAGGATTAGACTTGCCAAATTGCAATAGCCTCTGTGCTCAGCTTGGATGGGGTGGAGTCTCAGGGCGGAGCAGACAGTCTTGCCTTCCCATCAGCCTTGCCCTTGCGCGCACGCGTAGACCTCTGCCTTCCCCAGCTCCCGAGTCTCCGCCCGAGAGTCCAGACTCCCCCCACAAGAGCATGGGTCCCCAGGGGCTCGCCTGGAACTGGGGTTCACTGCAGTCAGAACTAGGGCTCAGTGCAGTCAGGAGCCTCTGACTCCCTTCCACTAGGGAAAGCCTGTGGCAACCTCCGCTGCCTTTGTGCGCACTGGCACGCGTGCTCCTTCAGACCTCTGCCTTCCCCGGCTCCTGAGTCTCCGCCCGAGAGTCCAGACTCCCCCCACAAGAGCATGGGTCCCCAGGGGCTCACCTGGAACTGAGGTTCAGTGCAGTCAGAATTGGGGTTCAGTGCAGTCAGGAGCCTCTGACTCCCTTCCAGTAGGGAAAGCCTCTGGCAACCTCCGCAGCCTTTGTGCACACTGGCACGCGTGCTCCTTCAGACCTCTGCCTTCCCTGGCTCCGGAGTCTCCGCCCGAGAGTCCAGACTCCCCCCGTAAGAGCGTGGGTCCCCAGGGGCTCACCCGGAACTGGGGTTCAGTGCAGTCAGAACTGAGGTTCAGTGCAGTCGGGGGCTTCCTTCCTCCTTCCGCCAGAGAAAGTCAGCCAGGCTCTCAGCCGCCCTTCCTCTCTGCACGCACAAAGACCCTTTGCCGTACCTCCAATTCTCTGTGAGCTTTTCTCTTTCCTTCTAGTTGTAGAATTTTCACTCAGCCAGCTTTCCTGTGGTTCTGGATGGTGTCCGTTCTGTCTTTTAGTTGTAGTTTTGAAATTGTTGTGCGAGGCAGCAGTTTAGGTGCTTACCTATGCCGCCATCTTGGTTTCTCCCTTGAATAGACACTTTTCCAAAGAGGACATACAGATGGCCAATAGACATGAAAAAGTGCCTAACATCACTAATCATCAGAGAGATCCATATTAAATCCACAATGAGAAATCACCTCACATCTGCCAAAATGGCTACCATCCTATCTAATAAATAGGGAATATGCTAATTGACCCTCACACCGTTGCAAAAATGGAGGTGCCCACAGCCAATAAGGAGGGAATATGCTAATTGACTGCCCCGCCCTCAAAGATGGAGGTGCCCACAGCCATAAGATGGCCAGCTGGGGAGGGCAGTTGTGAGCGATCAGGCCAGCAGGGGAGGGCAGTTGGGGGCAATAGGGCAGGCAGGGGAGCAGTCAGGCGTCGATCAGGCTGGCAGGGGAGTGGTTAGGTGATGATCAGGCTGGCAGGCAGAAGCAGTCAGGGGCTGATCAGGCAGGCAGGCAGGCGAGCGGTTGGGAGCCAGCAGTCCCGGATTGTGAGAGGGATGTCCCAGATTGGAGAGGGTGCAGGCTGGGCTGAGGGACACCCTCCCCCCAGTGCACAAATTTCATGCACCAGGCCTCTAGTCCTATATAATAAAAGGGTATGCCCTAACCAGTTTGGTTCAGTGGATAGAGCATCAGCCTGCAGACTGAAGGGTCCCAGGTTCGATTCCAGTCAAGGGCATGTACCTTGGTTGCAGGCACATCCTCAGTGGGGGGTGTGCAGGAGGCAGCTGATCGATGTTTCTCTCCAATTGATGTTTCTAACTCTCTATCCATCTCCCTTCCTCTCTGTAAAAACTCAATAAAATATTTTTAAAGGGGTAATATGCAAATAGATGAACAGCAGAACAACCAATCAAAGTGTAATATGCTAATGACATGCTAAGACTGCTCAAATGCTCTCTATGACATGCACTGACCACCAGGGGGCAGATGCTCCAACCAGTAGGTTAGCTTGCTGCTGGGGTCTGGCAGATCAGGACTGAGTGAGATTGGCTAGACATGCCCTGGAGCACTCCTGCTGTCCCTCCCCAGCCCAGTCATGCACTGGCGGGGTCCCTCAGCCTGGCCTGTGCCCTCTCGCAATCTGGGACCCCTCGGGGGCTGTCTGAGAGCCGGTTTCAGCCTGATCCTGCAGGCCACTCCCCTTGGGAGGGCGCCAGACGCAGGGCTACGGCAGCATGAGCCTCTCCCGATCAGGACTGATGGGGCGTGAGCCCACAGCAGGCATAGTGGGGCCAGGATGAGCAGGAGCGGCAGGTAGGAGCTGCAGGCAGCATTGGACTGCAGGTTTCGGGCCAATCCCTGCAGGCTACCCAGAGGGACTCCACCCGTGCATGAATTCCTGCACTGGGCCTCTAGTCAATAAATAAATTTTAAAAAACAGTGCTGGAGAAGATGTGGAGAAAAGAGAACCCCAGTACACTGCTGGGGGGAATGCAGACTCGTACAGCCAGTGGAGAAAACAGTATGGAGTCTCCTCAAAAATTTGAAAATAGACCTGCCTTTTGACCCAGTGATCCCACTTTTGGGAATATATCCGAAGAATAACAAAACACCAATCAGAAAGAATTTATGTACCAATATATGTATCCCTATGTTCATAGCAGCATTGTTTACAAAAGCCAAGATCTGGAAACAATGCAAGTGCCAATTAGTAGTTGAGGGGATAAAAAAGCTGTGTTATGTTTATATAATGGAAATACTATGAGGCTATAAAAAGAAAGGAACTAAAAAACCAAGATGGCGGCATAGGTAAGCACCTAAACTGCTGCCCCGCACAACAATTTCAAAACTACAACTAAAAGACAGAACGGACACCATCCAGAACCACAGGAAAGCTGGCTGAGTGAAAATTCTACAACTAGAAGGAAAGAGAAAAGCTCACAGAGAATTGGAGGTACGGCAAAGGGTCTTTGTGCGTGCAGAGAGGAAGGGCGGCTGAGAGCCTGGCTGACTTTCTCTGGCAGAAGGGGGAAGGAAGCCCCCGACTGCACTGAACCCCAGTTCTGACTGCACTGAAGCCCAGTTCCAGGCAAAACCCTGTGGGCCTATGCTCATACAGGGGGAGTTTGGACTGTCAGGTAGAGAGAAAGGCACACGGAGACTCGGAGACTTGGGGGAGCTGCGGTGGCAGGGGTCTGGAGGCACAAGTGCGCACAAAGACTGACTGCGGAGGTTACCACAGGCTTTCCCTAGCGGAAGGGAGTCAGAAGCTCCTGACTGCACTGAACCCCAGTTCCGACTGCACTGAACCACAGTTCCAGGCTAGCCCCTGGGGACCCACGCTCTTACGGGGGAAATCTGGACTATCAGGCAGAAACTCAGGAACCGCGGAAGGCAGAGGTCTGGAGACTCGCGCACAAGGGCAGGGCTGACAGGAAGCCAAGACTGTCTGCTCTGCCCTGAGACTCCACCCCTTCCAAGCTGAGCACAGAGGCTTTTGCAATCTGGCAAGGTTAATCCTATAAGGCTGTCTCCAGCACCGAAAATCTCCCAGCATAGACACAGCTGATCCTCACAGCCAACTGGCCTGCAGGTCAATTCCTCCCAGTGATACCAACAACAATCAAGACTTAACTACAACAAGGCTGTACATACAGTCCACAAAGGGGTGCACCAAGAGTGTCCACCTCAGGTTAACTGGGGAGGCCGACCCACTGGGCCATATAGGAAACCTAGCACACAAAGCTACCCTACCAACTCAGGGAAGCAGTGAAAAATGGGGAGACGAAGAAACAGATCACAAATGAAAGAAATGGAGGAAAACAAACGACTGGATATAGAATTCAAAACCACGGTTATAAGGCTTTTCAAGAATATCCTAGAAAAGGCCAATAAATTTAGCGAGACCCTTGAAGATATGAAAAAGGACCAACTAGAAATTAAACATACACTGACTGAAATAAAAAATATTATACAGAGACGCAACAGCTGACCAGAGGAACGCAAGAATCAAGTCAAAGATTTGAAATACAAAGAAGCAAAAAACACTCAACCAGAAAAAAAAAAAAAGAATCTAAAATGTTGAAAATAGTGTAAGAAGCCTCTGGGACAACTTCAAGTGTACCAACATCAGAATTATGGGGGTGCCAGAAGAAGAGAGAGAGCAAGATACTGAAAACCTATTGGAAGAAATAATGACTGAAAACTTCCCCCACCTGGTGAAAGAAATAGACTTACAAGTCCAGGAAGCGCACAGAACCCCAAACAAAAGGAATCCAAAGAGGACCACACCAAGACACATCATAATTAAAATGCCAAGAGCAAAAGACAAAGAGAGAATATTAAAAGCAGCAAGAGAAAAACAGGAAACTACCTACAAGGGAGCACCCATACGATTGTCAGCTGATTTCTCAACAGAAACTATGCAGGCCAGATGGGAGTGGCAAGAAATATTCAAAGTGATGAATAGCAAGAACCTACAACCAAGACTACTCTACCCAGCAAAGCTATTATTCAGAATGGAAGGTCAGATAAAGAGCTTCACAGATAAGAAAAAGCTAAAGGAGTTCATCACCACCAAACCAGTATTATATGAAATGCTGAAAGGTATTTTTTAAGAAGAGGAAGAAGAAGAAAGTAAAAAGAAAAATTATGAACAACAAATACATATCTATCAACATGTGAACCTAAAATCAAGTGAATTAAAAATCTGAGGAACAGAATAAACTGGTGAATATAATAGAATCAGGGGCATAGAAAGGGAGTGGACTGATGATTCTCAGGGGGAAAGGGTATGGGGGGTGCAGGAAGAGACCGGACAAAAATCGTACACATATGGATGAGGACAGTGTGGGGGGAGATAAAGGCAAAGGGTGGGGTGGAAACCAGGTGGAGGGGAGCTATGGGAGGGAAAAGGAGAAACAATTGTAATAATCTGAACAATAAAGATTTATTAAATAAAAAAAAGAAAGGAACTCTTTTGCAACAACATGGATGGACCTGGAGAGAATTATACTAAACAAAATAAATCAGTCAGAGAAAGACAAATACCATATGGTCTCTCTTACATATGGAATCTAATGAACAAAATAAACTAATGAACCAAACAGTCCCAGAGACATTTATACATGGTACAGACTGACAGATGTCAGAGGTGAGGTGGTGGGGCGGACAGGATGAAAGAAGGTGAAGAGAATAGCCAAAGTACATATATGCATAGCCCATGGGCACAGACAACAATGTGGTGAGGGCCAGAGGGAGGGGAGGGCAGGGTCTAGGTGAAAAGTGGCAAATGGGGAGATGGAATGGAGAACATCTGTAATAATGTCAACAATAAAAATAAAACATAATTTTTAAAAAGTGGTACAACGAGAGCTACCTCACTGACTTTTTGCAAGGACTAAATGAAAGGCATTTTATATTTTTGTTCCACCAGAAAACTGATCGTAGCCACTTTTTCTTTGAGAGTGTTGGTGGCACTTAAATCAAACAATTGGGAGAATCAATATCTACTTCTTTCTACTTACAACTGCTGGGAAAGAGGTGATGGCAAAGAATTGACCCTATTAATGATCTCCCAAACTCTCTGCCTTTACTTTATGCTGCTCAAACAATAAATGGTCAAATTATTTGAATTCTTCTTTAAAATAAAATGGGAGAATTTTTGTTTTCCAATGGTAATTAAAATAGAAATGGGGAAAGGGAAGCATTGTGAGAGTGCCTGGAAGAGAAAGTGAGAGACCTGAGCCATATGGGGGGAGAGAGAGAGAGAGAGAGTGTGTGTGTGTGTGTGTGTGTGTGTGTGTGTGTGTTAGGGGAAGTACTGAGAATAAAGACAGCACAGGGAAATCCTGTTGTAAAGAAAGCCATAAAACATTTAACAATATAAATGTCTTACAACAAGTGCCATTATGCTGACTATATTATTATATTACTAGTGGCCCGGTGCACAAAATTTGTGCACGGGGTGGGGGTGTCCCTCAGCCCGGCCTGCACCTTCTCCAATCTGGGACCCCTCAGGGGATGTCCGACTGCCGGTTTAAGCCCAACCCCACAGTGGCAGTCAGACATCCCTCTCGTAATCTGGGACCGCTGGCTCCTAACCGCTCACCTGCCTGCCTGCCTGATCACCCCTAACCACTCTGCCTGCCAGCCTGCTCACTCCCAACTGCCCCCCCACTGGTCTGCTCGCCCCCAACTGCCACCCCATGCCAGCCTGCTCACCCCCAACTGGCCCCCCTGCCGACCTTCTCGCTCCCAACTGCCCCCCCTGCTGACCTGATCACCCCCAACTGCCCTCCCCTCCTGGCCTGATCACCCCTAACTGCCTCTGCCTTGGCCCCGCCACCATGGCTTTGTCCAGAAGGACATCCAGAAGGTCTCCCGGTCTAATTAGCATATTACCCTTTTATTAGTATAGATGTGATGAAATAATCCTTCACTCCATTATGCCAACTTTTAGAAAACTTGTGTGACTGCATGAGCAACAACATTCTGGGAGGAATAGCTTTTAAGTTTGGGTCATCTGAGCAGAGCAGAGAGCAGCACCAGTAGGCAAGTAATGATTTAAGTTGAAATAATGAGGGAAAGATATTAGAACAAGAGCTAATGAATTGGTGAAAGGTGTAAGGAAAAAAGCCTCATGGACACGGACAGCACTATGGTGATTACCAGAGGGAAAGGGGAGTGGGGGCAGATGGAGGAGGGTAAACAGGGATAAATGATGACAGAAGACTAGATTTGGATTTTGAGTGCACAATCCAATGTGCAGATGATGTACTAGTATTACAGAATTGTACACTTGAAACCTATATAATTTGATTGACCAATGTAAACCAAAAATTCAATAAAAAAGAGCTGGTGAAAATAAATGTAAATGGATCTTGGAACTGTAAGCAGAGACACCTCCCCCCAAGTCAGGTAGTCTTTGCCCCCTCTGCAGGCTAGGTGGGCTCCATTCTCATCTGGAATTTAACCTTGCCTGTCTGAGCACTGAGAAGGTCAGTGCTGCCATTGTGGCCCAGCTCTGGGACTGTGATACCTGGGTCCTTGAGAAGTAGAGTACATCTAGGGTTAGGAAGAGGGGTGGGGTGAACATGGAAACTGTGAGATGGGAACCTCCTCAATATCCTTACATGGAATTTTCTATGCCCTGCCTTCTGTTAGAAAGGAAGAGTCTCCCTGTCCATCCAACATCAGTTCTTCCATATATGGTTTGAATTTCATCATCCCACACCCATCATGTTGTCCCTTCTTCAGCTATGCCTTCTGCACTCTGCATCTTAAATGTTCTCTCTCTACTAGTTCTTTGCCATCCAAATATCCTCAAACCTATTCCATTCCAAAGAGAATTCCTGCCTTGACCTCTCACACTTCTTGCTGCATTCTGGCCCCTCTTTTCTCTATAACACCAACATGACCTCCTTATATTCATCTTCCCTAACAGTCATTCATTATTTTTAATTGTAGGAATTTTGCTGTGATTTTATCAATCACAACACCATGTTCAAACATTCTACTGACACAAAAAAATTGTAGTGAAAAGCAACAGTCCCCTGCCAACTCCCAACCCCACAATCAATGTTATTTATGGCTCATGTGCTACAATTGTTTCTGAAGTCACTCGTATTTCATCTGTATGTCTCATTTTCTCTCTCTTTTCATGTCTTGCCATGTTTATGGTGATGAAACAAGGTTGTTTGCCTCCTCAAACAGATTTTTTCTAGTTATTTCCTGGTGGTTTAACATGTTCCTTTATCCTCTATACTTCCTACACGTTAATGGTTATATCCATAGATTCTATGAGAATCACTATTTATGTTTCAAGATGCCTTCATAGTTGGTGCTTAATATTTCTGCCATGGGTACATAATTATTGCCAATGTATCTTCCTGTGAATTTAGCCACTACAGATAACCATTGTTAGATGTATTATTAGGTTTTGCAAACTATTGGTATTCTAACTCCATCATTCCTGCATCATTTCTAAGCCTGAATATACCTAAGAAGTGAAATATTGCATAAAGATGTCTGGATTAGAAGTTTGCAAGAATGTGGAATTGGAATTGGTTTAAGGGTCAGTCTATTGCTGCACCTGCAAGTATGTCATTTATGTGATATACCGAAGATCAAGCATTGGGGTCTGAGGGAGTGAGGTAGCTGTGGTTTCCTGTCGAGTACCTTTTCTGGTGGAGGCATGTTAGATGTTCAGTGGTCACTGTACTCATGCAGAGTGCAGACCCACCAGGGCAGAGAGCCTGGGATAATAGGCTTGCTGCTATAGTATTAGATCCATAAAAATGTGTAGGCCATGCTCTATCAAAACACAGGGTTTACCTTCTTAATGTATATAGAACTTTCTATGGGCTACAATTCTATACTTCCCTTTTCTACATATTTCCTTATCATTACACAGACAGCACGTTTGACTGTGGAAACCACACCTTGGTGAGGAACATGGATTTTATTTTTTATTCATTAGGAAGCTCTTAGAAGGGGTTAAGCAGCTGATACCATCATTCTAGTGGGATTGGTCATGGGCCTTGCGTGCAGCTTGGTCTTCCTGCTGGGTATGTCAGAAATGCAAAGCCCTGACTGCCTTCTGCAGTGAGTAACCATGAGCAATAAGGTCATGTTCCTGTAGACAGAGAATGAACATGACCTGCTTACCATAAGAGTGATGAGTTCCCCAAACTCCGTGGTCCTCTCCTATAATGGAGCCCCCTGTATGTGCTGCCACTCACCTAGACACACCTGCATCATATTCATGGGACTTGGTTGGGCATGAGGAACTGATATGAATGTGAGGAGCTGTGGCTATTGCTTTTGTTCCATGTAATAATGCCCCCTTTTTTACTAAACTAGAAGTTTTGTGTCTTCTGCCATCATCCTTCAAACAGCAAATCTAACTAGTTTTTAAGTTGGGTAAAATCACAGACCTTTCACTATTCTTGAAAATTACACACATTCTATTGGCAAAAATTCAAAAGTGATAACTTTCTGTGTTGGTGGAGATGCAGAGAAAAGAGCCCTCTGGTACCATGCTATAGCCTTTTGGGGAAACAAGGTGACAATAATATACATTGGTATATACTTATTGGCAAACTCATTGAATTGTAGACATCAAATATGTACAGATTTTACATGTCAAGCATACCTCAAAGGTGGTTTTCTCACCCTGGCTGGTGTAGTTCAGTTGGTTGATCATGGTCCCATGTACTGAAAGTTCACTGGTTTGATTCCCAATCAGGGCACATAGCCAGGTTGCAAGTTCAATCCCCGGTCATGGTGCATATGGGAGGAAAACATCTAATATAAAAAAATATGTATACATTTTAGTCTGAAATCTTATTTATGGGGAGGATCCAAGATGGTGGCGTAGGTAAACACCTAAACTACTGCCTTGCACAACAATTTCAAAACGACAACTAAAAGACAAAACGTCTATCACCCAGAACCACGGGAAAGCTGGCTGAGTGGAAGTTCTACAACTAGAAGGAAAGAGAAAACAGCATTGAGACGTGCACAAGCGCTGAAAAGCTGAGGTACGCAGGCGCGCGATCCGGGCTGGTGGCAGGCGTTGCTTTTTTCAACCCAAAGGGAGACAAGCCCCCAATTACTCTGAAATCCAGTTTCTGGGGAGACACGGGGGACCCAAACTCCTACGGGGAGAAGCTGGACTGTCTGCCATCGGGTCAGAAAGTGAGGATGGCTCGCTTGCAGAGCTGCGTGCAAGAATAACTGTTTACTGCACTGGGGTACGGGGCGCGGGGACGCGGTCAGAGACACAGAGCCGGCTAACTGGCAGCCATCACTGTTTGCCATGCCCTACCTAGTGATGCCCTGAGACCCCGCCCCACACAACATACAAACCC
The DNA here is from genome assembly GCF_963455305.1 of Plecotus auritus. Classification (NCBI taxonomy): domain Eukaryota; kingdom Metazoa; phylum Chordata; class Mammalia; order Chiroptera; family Vespertilionidae; genus Plecotus; species Plecotus auritus. The sequence continues at coordinate 44,439,284 of NC_137774.1, forward strand.
ACCCAAGCTCCAAGCAGTAGCTTTAGCATATGAATGGCCTGCCCTATTGCAGCTTAACCTGGCAAACTTGCAGCCCGGGTCAGACAGCTCCAAAACCTCCAAACCCCAAGCAAAGAGGAGAAAACTGTAGTTCTCGCTGTAGCTCCTGCTGGGTGGCCTCAGACAGTAGCTGACCTGCACCCCATTGGAGATCCAGAAGCCAGTGTACCTAGTGGTCAGTGTGAGACACCAGATTTCAACTCCTCACATCCATAAGTGACACATTCAAGAGGCAGACTCAGTGAGCACGAAAGCCCCACTGAAACAAGTCCTGCACCATAAGCGTGTCTCCAGTGCAGCAGTTCTTCCATTATAGACACAGCGGGTCCTCACAGCCAATTGGCCTGGAGGTCAATTCCTCCCAGTGTACCAACAGCAATCAAGGCTTAACTACACCAAGACTTTGCACTCAGCCCACAAAGGGGTGTACCAAAGGCGTCCACCTCGGGTGATTGGGGAGGCTGAGCTACTGGCCCCTATAGGTCACCTACCACACAAAGCCACTCTATCAACACAGGGAAGCAGCCAAAATGCAGAGACAAAGAAACACATCACAAATGAAAGAAATGGAGGAAAGCAAACTACTGGATGACATAGAATTTAGAACCACATTTATAAGGTTACTCAAGAATCTTCTAAAAACCTCTGGGAAACTTAGTGAGACCTTTAAGGATCTTAATGAGAATGCCAAAAAAATGGAAAAGGACCAGTCTGAAATTAAGCATACACTGTCTAAAATAAAGAATATACAGAAACTCAACTGTAGATCAACATACCCCAAGAATCAAACCAAAGATCTGAAATATGAGGAAACAAAAAACACCCAACCAGAAAAACAAAAAGAAAAAAGAATCCAAAAATATGAAGATAGTGTAAGGAGCCTCTGGGACAACTTTAAGCGTACCAGCATCCAAATTATTGGGGTGCCAGAAGAAGAGAGAGAGCAAAATATTGAAAACCTATTAGAAGAAATAATGACAGAAAACTTTCCCTACCTGGTGAAAGAAATAGACTTACAAGTTCAGGAAGCGCACAGAACCCCATACAAGAGGAATCCAAAGAGGACCACACCAAGACACATCATAATTAAAATGCCAAGGGCAAAAGACAAAGAGAGAATCTTGAAAGCAGCAAGAGAAAAACCGTTAGTTACCTACAAGGGAGTACCCATACGACTGTCAGCTGATTTCTCAGCAGAAACTATGCAGGCCAGAAGGCAGTGGCAAGAAATATTCAAAGTGATGAACAGCAAGAACCTACAACCAAGATTACTCTACCCAGCAAAGCTATCATTCAGAGTTGAAGGTCAGATAAAGAGCTTCACAGACAAGAAAAAGCTAAAGGAGTTCATCACCACCACACCAGGATTACATGAAATGCTGAAGGGTATTCTTTAAGAAGAGGAAGAAGAAGAAAAAGGTAAAGATAAAAGTTATGAACAACAAAATGACATCAAATACATACCTACCAACAAGTGAATCTAAAAATCAAGTGAATAAAAAATCTGAAGAACAGTATGGACTGGTGAATATAATAGAATCAGGGACATAGAAAGGGAGTGGACTGACAATTCTCAGGGGGGAGGGGGTGTGAGGTGTGCAGGAAGAGACTGGACAAAAATCTTACACCTATGGATGAAGACAGTGGCGGGGTAAGGGCATGGGGTGGGGTGGGGAATCAGGTGGAGAGGAGCTATGGGGGGGGAAGAAAAAGAGGAACACCTGTAATAATCTGAACAATAAGGATTTATTTAAAAAAACAAAGAAAAAAACAAATCTTATTTATGGAATCTATACTATAAATATAAGGGTATACATATGAAGGTATTCATTAAAACACTCATCACAGTTAATACTGAATGCCCATCAAGGCAGTAATCCTTAAGCTATCAAAGAGAGCAGTTAAATCTCCATCTATGGATCTGGAGATATTCTCTTCATGTTTTTTTGTCTTGTTTTGTTTTGTTTTGTTTTGTTTTTAGAGAGAGAGGAAGGGAGATAGAGAGAGAAAGAGAGAGACATCAATCGGTTGCCTTCTGTACACATCTCAACCAGGGATCAAACTTGTAACCTGGGTATGTGCCCTGACCGGGAATCAAACCCAAAACCTTTCCATGTACTGGACGATTCTCCAACCAACTGAGCCACACCAGCCAGGGCCATGTATTGTTAACTGTGGAAAGTAAAATGTAGAGTGAGACCTCATTTTTGTGGAATAAATAACCCAAACCATATGAAGCAATCCTATCAACAAAAAGGAGTGGGCAAGCAGAAACAGATTTTGACATTGGTTGTCTGTCTTGGAAAGGGGATGTGGATAGAAAACAAAAGGGAGAGGAGGGATACATTACCTACACTAGGTGCATGGACGCCAAAAGTCTTATTACAGAAAATATTCTAACTTATCCCTGAATTCTATAGTGTCCCTCAAGAAGGTCCTTCAGCCCAGTCTGTGTGCTCAGTGGTTGAGCATGGACCTGTGAACCAGGAGGTCACCTTTCAATTCCCATCAGGGCACATGCCTGGGCTGCAGGCTCAATCCCCAGTAGAAGGCGTGCAGGAGACAGCTGATTGATGATTCTTTCCCAACATTGATGTTTCTATCTCTTTCTCTCTCTGAAATCAATTAAAATATATATATATTTAGCCCTAGCCAGTTTTGCTCAGTGGTTAGAGCGTCAGCCCTCCAACTGAAGGGTCCCAGTTTCAATTCCTGTCAAGGGCATGTGCCTGGGTTGCAGGCTCCATGCAGGCCACAGTCAAGGAGGAGGAGGGGAAGTGGAAGGCAACCAACCCATGTGCTTTTATCACATAGATGTTTCTCCCTCTGTGTCTCTCCCCCTCCCTTCTTCTCTCCCTAAAAATCAATGGAAAAATATCCTCAGATGAGGATTAATAAAAATAAATAAATAAATAATACAAATAATACAAATATTTTTTAAAAGAAGAAGCAGGGCCTTCTATGGCCCACAATGACAATCCCAATGCTCGTTTAGCAAGTAGGTAAAGAGAAAATGGGTACAATCGCCCAAGGACATCAGGCACTGCCAGCAAGAAAAGGGATTGGAACCCAGGCACCTTCAGAAAACGCTATTCAATAGTAAAACTCTAGCCTAGTGTACATAAGGGGAGAATGAGGGCCTAGAAAGAAAATTCTGGTCGATTCTCCCTCCCCCTCTCCATCTCTTCCTGCACCCAGCCTCAGCCCCTCATCTTCCCCTAAGCCCCATTCTCAGCACTTTGCTGAGAGGAGCAGCCACTTTCCCCCGCCCTCTGGGCTAATCCAGGTTCTGGTTTGTCTGGGGTGGGGCCCAATCCTGTAGTGGGTTGGCACACCCAGTCCTGCTTTATTAAGCCCTGGACTTGTCCTGAGGCAGCAGGACCAAGCCTGGCCGCAGAATCTTTGGTACCAGTAACGGGACCTCTGCCACCCAGGAGAGCCCACCTGCTGCCATGGGCCGCTATCGCATCCACGTGGCCACCGGGGCCTGGCTTTTCTCTGGGTCTTTCAACCGCGTGCAGCTGTGGCTGGTGGGGGAGCGCGGGGAGGCCGAGCTGCAGCTGCACCTGCGGCCAGAGCGGGGCCAGGTGGGCGGGGCAAGCGGGGACTCAGACCTCAACTGGGTTGGGCTCGCTGCTGCGTGAGGGAGGGCGGGAGGGTGGGACCTGGGAAGCTGAGAGCCAGTCACAGCACAACCACGCCGGCTGGGACTTCCAATGAGAAGGGACGCCTGTACCTGAGTAGGTGAAGGATTCAGAGTCAGGGCCGGCGCTGAGCTCCCTGCGCTAGTGGTCCACGCAGCCGCCACTACTTCCCCAATTTACCAGAGGCCAGTGTCACTGTGGGGTCAGTGGTCAAAGAAAAGGTCCCAGGAGAGCGCGAAGGCTGCGAGAGCTCAGATAATGGACAGGTGTAGGTGATGATGCTCAGTCCTCAATTCAAAATACTCAGGGCTTCGTCCCGCGTTCCGGGTCTTCCCTGTGAGATGGGGCGTCTGAGACCACCGCGCAGGTTTTGGGGAAGAGACAATGCTGTCTTTGGCGGCTTTGTCACTGGACTTCACAAAGGACCCCGCAGCCTCAGTTAAACGTCCTCTCCCGGGTCCCCGCTACTAAGTCTCACCGGGTTCTGGTCCCCACAGGTGGAGGAGTTCGAACAGGACGTTCCCCAGGACTTGGGGCCACTGCAGTTCGTGAAGTTGGGCAAACACCGCTCCCTGGTGGACGACGCCTGGTTCTGCGACCGCATCACCGTGCAGGGCCCAGGAGCCTTAGAGGCCGCCGCCTTCCCCTGCTACCGCTGGGTGCAGGGCGACGGCCTGCTGACCCTGCCTGAGGGCACCGGTGAGGGGCCGCTTCAGGGAAGTGGGTGTGGGACCCAGGGCATTGAAGAAGGTCCTGAGGGTTTAAAAAGCGCGTGCTCAGCAGGTTAAAGGTGGACAAGACGAGAAAAAAGGGGAATGTTATACAGAGAATGAAAAAGTTGGAATTGGGACTGGACAAGGAAATAATGGATGTGTAGATCCCACCTCCCCAAAAGGTGAGCAGAGGGAATGGGAGGGGCAGCCATGCTGGGAAACAGAAGAGCCAAAGTAACTTGGACAGGAGATCTCCATGTGACTGGGAACAAGTTAGGGCAGGGGCAGGTAAGGCTAGCACATGGGACCCCTGAGAGAAGGCATGGAAGGGAAGCAACAAATAATATGATGTGAAGAGCTGGTTTGGGTGAGAAAACATGAAAAACAACTGTGAGGACAGGAAGTACACTGACTGGGGTGGGGATGAATGAGGACAGCAAACAGAATCTGCCACCTTAGGAAATAAGTACGAGAGACAATTGAGGGAAATGACAGGTAAGACTGGAAACCTGAACTAAAATGTCTTTGAGGCAAAAGTAAGTATAGGTACCGATGAGGGCAGGATTAAGCCAGGTTGCCAACTATAAACTATGTGAAGTTGAGGATAGGTGAGGTGAAGCCAGGTAAAGTAGCAATGTGGGTCCACTACTTGGTTTGGCACACATAGAATACCTTATCCCAAGGAACAGGTGACAGTGGAAGTAGGTTGAGGTCAGAGGATGTAAGTGTGCCTAATTTGAAGTATGTCATTTTGGAGAACAGCTTAAGGTATGGACAGGGGAGGACCAGGACAGGGGAAATTAACAAAGGAATATGGGATGGTGTAGGATAGGTGTGGATGGTATGGACATTTCAGCTGATTAAGAATGAAGTTTATAGCTACTGTAATGAAGAACAGTGATTGAAAATTTTTAGTTAAGGGTTACAATAAGGCGACAGAAAATTGGATTTTCCTCTTGGGACAAATATGAAATTGGAGATTGGTGAAATCAAGAAAACGGAGAGGATGAAGATGAATGACTAGGAAAGTAAGCAGGGGAGACAGAGAGAAAAAGCGAAGGAGTATGATGCCATACAGTTAAGAAATAGGAGATTTGGATCCCACTTCTAGGAATATATCCTAAAAAACCCTAAACACAAATCAGAAAAAATATATTCACCCCTATGTTCATTGTAGCATTATTTACAATGCCTAAGATCTGGAAACAGCTCAAGTGCCCATGATTAGATGAGTAGATAAAAAGCTGTGGTATACTTACACAATGGAATAGTATGCAGCTGTAAACAAGGCTTTCTTACCCTTTGCAACAGCATGGATAGACCTGCTGTTGCAAAGGGTAATAATGGGAGAATATTATGCTGCATGAAATAAGCCAGTCAGAGAAAGACAAGTATCACATGATCTCACGTATAAGCAGAATCTAATGAACACAATAAACTGATAAGCAAAAAAGGTCCAGAGACATGGAGGCATGGAACAGACTGATATACTCAGAGGTGGGTTGGGGGGTGAGATGGGAAGAGCTTAACCAAAGAACTTATATACATACATACATAACCAATGGATACAGCCAAAAGTGTGGTGAAGACCTAAAGTCAGGCGGGGGCTGGGAGGAGGACAGAAAGGATGGAATAATTGGAGGACATCTATAAAACTGTCAACAATTTAAAAATAAAAAGAAACAGGATACTGGATGAAACCAGGCATAGCATGAGATTGCAGAAAGCATTTGAGGAGAATTGCTGTAATGTCTCCCCAGCCCGCCTGGCAGGAAACAATACCTTGGATGTATTCCAGAAGCATCGAGAAAAGGAACTGGAGGAAAGACAGCAAATCTACCGGTGACCACCCTATTAGAAGCCTCCCAGCTGTACCCCCTTCCCTGACAACTTCCTCCATCAATGACTTCTACCCCCTCCATTAACCTTTGTCCCCATATCCTAGCTGGGCCACCTGGAAGGAAGGGTTACCCATGACAATAGCTGCAGGCACTATAGATGATCTGCCTCCAAATATGAGATTCCATGAGCAGAAGAGGCTTCACTATGAATGGACAGTGATTGCAGGGTGAGGAAATGGTCAGAATGGAGTGGGGCTGGTGGATCCAGAAACAGGTAGGATTTGGTAAATTGATGGTTTCATCTTTGATATCTGTTCTAGGCTTACGGAGATGGTCCTCAAATATGTTTACACCCTCCCAAGCCCCTGGAAATGCCTAGAAGATTTTGATCAGATCTTCTGGGGACGAAAGACTGCCCTGGCTGGTCAGTTGTTTGCCCAGGTCCCCATAACCCTTTGATGACCCTATTGATGAGGTATGTGTCACATTGCATAGTCTCCAAACTTCTTGCCAAAAAGTAATTAATAATTTGAGGCCTGGGGATCTCACAAAGGCCCCATGAATGAAAACATGTGGGCTGGGTATGAAGAAGTCGTGTGACTAAATCCCTAGATTAAGTAGAGTCTGAAGGAGAGGAACATCAGGTTATGGTGAATATCCTCCTCCTAACCTCCACTCTGACCCCACAGAGAAGGTTCACCAGCGCTGGCAGGATGATGAGCTTTTTGGCTACCAGTTCCTCAATGGCACCAACCCCATGCTGTTGAGACGCTCCACCTCTCTGCCCCCCAGGCTGGTGCTGCCCTCAGGGATGGAGGAGCTTCAGGCCCAATTGGAGAAAGAACTCCAGGTACACCCCCCAGCCCTTGATTGTCTTCTCCTTGTCTGTGAGGTGGTGAAGGGGAGGAACCAAAGTTGAGTCTGGAAAGGGAGGCTGTGGTAACCCACTATCCCTGTGGGTAGAGTCCTCTGCTGGAAAAACCTAGAGGTGAAAATGTAGGGAAAGCATCGAAGCTGGATTCTGCCAATAAAACTGACCATTGGGAGATGGTGGGGAAAGGAGCTTGGGCAGCCTGACAGGGCGAGAGCTGGGCATACCTGTGCTACAGAATCAACTGGCATACTTAGTCCTAAAACTGCCTCTGACACAGACAAGCTGCATGTCTGTAGTGAAGCCTCCTTTTATGGGGTCTTAGTCCTCCCTGTAAAATAAGAGAACTTGAACTTGATGCTCTGGTGCTTCCTTCATTTCTGCCACTGGGATCTGGTACAGATAGGGGATAATGGCAAGTGAGTGAATGTCTTTACATTGCTTCCCCTTTGCCTTGGACCTGTGGAGGTATGCTTTCAACTCTAACCCTGCATTCATTCCTCTTTCCTTAGAATGGTTCCCTTTTTGAGGCTGACTTCATCCTACTGAATGGAATTCTAGCCAATGTGATCCAAGGAGAGAAGCAGTACCTGGCTGTCCCCCTTGTCATGCTGAAGATGGAACCCAGTGGGAAGCTGCTACCCATGGTCATCCAGGTGAGGTGATAATGGTATCCTCCTCCCAACACTGCTCTGTGTTCATCCCCAACCTCTTCCCAGGGACAAAGACAGCAGGCTCTTGTCACCCACCCCTGCCTCATTCAGTGACACCTGTCCTTGTATCAAATATGTCCTTTCTACATTACAGCCTACTCACAACTCACCTGGAATTGCCTTTTTGAGAGTCGGAATGCTGTTAGTTCTCACCATAAGACTACTTAATCTCTTTTTTGACCTATGATTCTGTGGAATATTCTTTCTTTCTTAGACATATTTTCTCCCTTGGTTTTAATGTGTTTTCACACTTACTGTTCTCATCAATCAGTTCATAGGAACTGTCATTTATCTCACATGTCCAGCTTTTCCTTCTGATTCTACCATCCTAACTCACACCCGCATCAAGTTTCCCTCAGTCATACTAGACACCTCTTTCCAATTCCTCCTGCTTTGAACCTGACCATCATGGCACTGACACTTCCCCACAGCGCTTGAGAGGATGAGTGGAAGGGCCTTCATTCCTCCAACTATATTATAATCCCTGGGAGACAATAATCAGTCACCAGTATTTCCCCCAGAATAATAAGCTTAGTTTCTAACATAGGATGAAGCCAATGAATGCTTAGCTGCTCTTTGTTTCAGATCCAGCCTCCCAGCCCCAGCTGCCCCACCCCACCACTGTTCCTGCCCTCAGATCCTCCACTTGCCTGGCTCCTGGCAAAGATGTGGGTCCGAAGTTCAGATTCCCAACTGCATGAGCTCCAGTATCACTTGATGAACACTCATCTGCTGGGTGAGGTCATCGCTGTGGCCACCATGAGGTGCCTCCCAGGACTGCACCCTGTCTTCAAGGTACATCCTCTACCCTCCGTGTCCCATCTCCCTCACATCCCAGAGGAAGGAAACAACGAAATAATTCTCTAGGATTTAAAAAGCGTAAGCCACCTGTTTGGGAAGAAGTTAACAAAGCTTCTTCTAATTGAATGAGTGCCCGTGTTATTGTAATAAAAAAATCTTTATAGCAATTTGTAAACAGACAAGGGGAAATTATTGTGTCAGGACCTTGCAACTTGTGGCTTTATTTCTGAAGTTTAAATTATTTTATTTTGAGATAATCATAGATTCTTATGCAGTTTGAAGAAATAATACAGAGAGATGCCAAGTTACTTAGCATATATTCAACACTTATTGTAAGACAGCTCTGATATTCTCCAGCAGAGTCTGCTGTAGAGCAGGAATATAATTTCATAAATAAAAAGTATTGCTCTGCTTCACAGAGCTAGCATTTAACTGGCATGACAAACGGTACACATGAAAAATAACCAAGCAGCTGGGGAGAGGTCAATGGGGGGTGGCGGAAAGGAGACTTATGTAATACTTTAAACAATAAAGAATTAAAATTAAAAAAAATAAGAAGAAGAACCAGAGAACAGAATCTGAATATAAAGTTGAAATCAAGACAGAAAGCAATAAACACCTCAGCTTAGGATTCATTAAGTAGAAGGTCAAAGGAATAAAAGACCAGCCCCAGAGGTTATTTAACCTGCCAATGAGAGAGGTGTGTGACATGGTAGTTAGATCAATGGAAAGGAAAATGCAAAGACCTTGTGATGAGAGGAAATAGTAGTTGCAGCATGCCTGGATGCAAGATTGGAGAGAAAGCTCAGTGGTCTGAGCTTCTGCAACAACTAGGAGCCCACCCAGTCGATACAGTTGTGCTGATCCAGAAATACTGTAATTTTATACAGTAGTGAGCCTAGAATATACTGCTAACCAGAAGGCAGCAAAAATAGCCATGTGCTTGCTTTAAAAACATTTTTGAAGTCTTGATGACATTAGCAGCAGGAGCAAAAATGGTACAAACTTATGAACCAGAACAATTGTCAGAAACAATACAGTCAGCAGAAGCCCATTTTGAAGTCAAAGATATGTTCGGTTTTAGGTACATGGAGTTGGAAGTGGTGGCAAGATATGTGAGTGCATGCTGGGTAGAACATCTGAATTGTGTTTCTTCCAGGAGTCCCAACTTTCATCTCCAAACCTGTCCATTGGTAGCAGTGACCCCTTTGGGTCCTGGGGTAGCATAGACAAAATAGACCTTAACAGAATTCCTTGATGTTGGAGTTAATTGACTTTATGATGCTTTTTCATCACTATTTGCTGTATATCTTAGTGATTGAACCAACTTTTACATTTCAAAACCCCCCTTTCACAGCTCCCTCTACACCTGTCTCTCCTCACCATAACAACTTCATCCCACAGCAAATAACTGAGTTGTTATCAGGCCACCCAGGAGGGCTAGGCCTGCCCCCTTCATAAAGGTTACCTGTGCAGGCTGTGCATTAGACTGCTGGTGTTTGGATCCTGAATCCTGGACTCAGTTCTTACCAGATGTGTGCTCAGGGTCCTCATCTCTAAATGGGGATAATGGGCACTCTATCATGGAGGTGAATAACAGCGTTACATAGATTAAATGCGACAAAAAATAGTAGTTCTTGCTATTATGATTAGTTCTTTGTCTTCTGGTTTCTTCCCTCCTCATGTAGACTTTGGGTTACCTATGACACTCAGCATCCTTAATGGTCTTTCAGAGGTTTCAGACCAATGTGAGTTGCTTTGTTATGTTGGTACCAATTATTTCAGTTGGGTCCTTCCCTCTCTGCAGCATCACCAACTCACATAAATACCAATATTGCATGAATCCCCCATCTCAGGATGAAGACAAAATTGTCTAAGACAAAAGGAAATGCACATGAAGATCAGATGGCCTTTTTGAAGGGCAAAGGGAAAGCAGGAGAGAGCGGCCCTAACTAACAGTGCCTAATTGGGAGGTGGGAGGAGATTTGACAATAGCCCCTCTGCTGTTAAAGAGGGTAGATCAATAAGGTTCCTTTAATTGTGACTGGAAGTACCCTACCAAACCCCGAAATTTTAAAAATGCAAGAGTAAAATAACTAAAGGTTGGAGGAGCAACTTTGAAAATTAATAGAAAGGCTAGTTTAAACTGTAAGGATGTGTATGCTAGAAAAATTATTTTTAAAATCCAAAGATAAAGGACTGATTCTCAAATGACACCTATACTCAAGGTGGGAATAATAATAATGATAACAACTACCATTCAAGGACATCTGTGTGCTAGGCAATGTACTGAACACTCTCATATGTAATACACATAAGCATCACCACAGCACCTGTGATGAGACCCTATTGTCATCCCCTGTAAAGAGATAAAGAGATGGGTGCTTAGAGGGTTTATTATCTTGGTCAAGTATCAAAGTAAGTGGTGAAGTGTATATTAAAATCCAGGTCAGTCAGACTCCAAAGCTCAACTCACAGGAGAATAGGAGAATATGAGGCTGAGAGATCAGAGAGGGAGGAGACTATCCGGCAAAGGCACCAGCAGGTAGGAAAGCATCCAGAGAAGAGGGAGAGAAAGCCACCATGCTGAGTGCCACTCACTAATAAAGAAGAATCCAAGCATGTTGTACATAAACCACCCCCTCCAATCTTCTCCATCCAGCTCCTGATCCCACACACCCGCTACACCATGGACATCAACACCAGGGCACGGAACCAACTCATCTCAGATGGAGGTTTATTTGATAAGGTAAGGAGTTGGATTGTGAGACCACCTAATCACCCAAGTCTGCATGACCTCCTATCACTTTCAACATTCTGGGGGCACCTGTGTGAATGTCCTGACCCTTAAACCCAGGAGCCTTGTCCCTTTATACCAATGTAATTGAATCGAAAAGGCCACATCTGACCACTTTATATAGTATGCCATATTTTCTAGTTCTATTTGTCCCCTCAAGTTCTGTTTGTCTCTCATTTCTGTTGTCACAGGGATGGAGCACAGGCGGAGGGGGTCATGTGCAGGTGCTCCGTCGGGCCATGACTCAGCTGACCTACCGCTCCCTCTGTCCTCCTGATGATCTGGCTGACCGGGGCCTGCTGGGAATACCAAGTGCCCTCTATGCCCATGATGCTTTACGGCTCTGGGAGATCATTGCTCGGTGGGTGAGAGTTGGAGAAATAAAAGGACATTGGGAACAGTGAGAATGGGGCTTTAACCTAAGGTCACAATGAGGCCAAAGGAATATGAAATAAGAAAGTCCAGACAGGAGAAGCATAGGACTCTATCGAGAAGAGATGAGGAACAGAGAGTAGGATGAGAAGGCTGAAATAGACAGTATAAGTAAGCAGAGTTGTGTGGGTGAGTAAACCTAAGGTATCTGGTGGAATCAGACACCTATACTAAAGTTAAAGAGGGTAGATCATTTTGTTATGAAGAGTGACTATAAACCATGTGTTTGCAATGCTATTTTTTATATATTTCTTTGTATTGATTTCAGAGAGGGAGAGGGAGAAAGTTATAGAATCATCAATGATGAGAGAGAATCATTGATTGGCTGCCGCCTGCTGGCCCCTCCTGGGGATCTAGCCAGCAACCCAGACACGTGCCCCAACTAGGAATTGAACTGTGACCTCCTCGTTCATAGGTCCACACTCAACCACTGAAGCACATTGGCCAGACGAAATTCTTAAAACTAACGTCCCACATTTCCTTTCTAAACTAGCGTGTAGAAAGAGCTTCAGGATGTCCCAAAAGGAAAGTCTTATCAGATCTGTCCCCAGATACAGTGAGAATCAGCTGGATAGACACCACAGAAAAGGAGTAGTAGCCAGAGACTAGAGCTTCTACTCTCAAGGAGCTCAGTTCCCTTCTCTGGGCAGGTATGTGGAGGGGATTGTCCACCTCTTCTACCACGGGGATGATATCGTGAGAGGGGACCCTGAACTGCAGGCCTGGTGTCGGGAGATCACTGAGGTGGGGCTGTGCCAGGCCCAGGACCGAGGTAAGATCCCTCCCTAGATAAGGGAGCACCTTAAACCCTCTGACCAGAGGCCCTTTTCAGCCTTGCCCTTCTGGGAACATGATCCCAACCCCTCATCAGCCCCAGTCCCTCCACACATGGAGCATCTTATTCCCATTCCCACTTCCTAAGTCTCAGGACAATTCTAGAAACCAAAGAATTGTTCTCCCCCTCCTTTTCATAGAGGCCCCTAATCTGTCATAAGGACTGATAAGGCCAGAACCATAGTCAGTAAGGGATCTGCCCAGGCCCTGCCAGGCTCTCTTCTAATTATTGTCTGTTTTCTTTATTAAGGATAGAAATGGGGAGCCCATGAAAGCCCACCCTAGCTTTCCCTCCCTTTTTCTCCTTCTTAATACTGTCCAGCACTCACACAGGATCCAGACATCCTACACGCCTGCCAAGTGCAGGGCCATTTCTAGGTGTAGTCTCGGTACTGTATATATTTGACTTAAACCCAAACTCAGTGTCATGATCCTTGGGACTGAAGTTTCTTAGGAAAAAGTGTACTCCTCACCAGTGAACTAACCACCTGTAGGTCCCCTACCCCATTTTATATCCATAAGGAAGAAATAGCCTTTCTTGAACTCTTCCTAGATTCATATTCCTCTAATACACATAGGCCAGAAGGGACTGTTTTGAATCATCCTTTAGCTCCTTCCCCCTTCAGTCTTCACACCAATACCTTGAATCCCTTACACTCCCTCTGTGCAATAACTGTAGCCAACAGCTAAGATCTATTACTTATAACCAGGCCCAGGGGGTGCGCACATCATAAACCACACGCCTACCATGGATTGGAGTCCTATCTCAAATTATCTGGGGCTGTACCTTCCCCATTCATCCAAGAACACCTCCAAAGCCCTTCATGACCAAAATCTCTGTAGTATGTCTCAGTTCTGGCCATCAGGCTCCATCTGATCCAAAACACCCTTCTCATTCTCTCTTTCTTGCTTCTCCCCGTGAAATATCCACATCAGAGCACTTGTAATACTTATTTGAATATGAGCTTTAACCTCTTGCACCCACACTGTGTCTCCGGCAACTTTCATGGTTCTCTTTGTGCCACATTCTCTCATCACCCTCATTAAAGGCAGTGTGTTAAGATTTTCTCTTCCCAGAACTATGCTTGAGAAAGCTATTTAATCTCATTGACTTTTAATATACTTTGACTGAAATGAATGTATTTCTTGTCCCAATTGAAATAATGAATGTGACAAAGTTGAAATGTGTAAAAACAATCAATATAAAATTATTGTGATCCTATGCCCCACTCCAAAAAATTATCTCCCCAATATGGTCAGTAAGTGTAATATGTGAACAGGTCCTTAAACACCTGAGCAGCATCTCAACTGTAAATTGAGTGGATGGGACAGTGGATTTGATGGTGTTCCAGTTCCAAAATGAGTCTATGACTTCTCTTTTTTTCTACATTATAGCCCAGATACCTGAAACTGCTTTCCGGAAATAGGGGAGCAACCTCGGTATTCTTAACCGCTTTGGGGGAGGTTGGAAATTTTATTAAAATAATATAAACCTAGAGAAAAGTTACTTTTAGTAAGGTGACATACCTGTATAATTAGCACAAAGTACAAAAAAACATTACTAGCTCCCCAGAAAGCCCCTTGTGCTATTCCAGTCCTTGCCCACCCAAAGGTAGCCACTTCATACTGTGCAAGTTAGTTTTACCTGTTTGAACTTTACACAAAAACACGCACTCGCTAATGTCTCCAAATTGTTTGAAATATACCCATGCTGCTGTGAAATGTAGCATGTAGTTCATTGTTCTCATGTATGTTATTCTATTTTGTGAATATGGTGGACTTTATTTTTCTTTTCTCCCATTGATGGGCATATGGGTTGTTTCCATTTTGAAGCTATTAATGTCATTGCTGCTGTGAATAATGTTGTGTGTACAATTCTGTTGGTTATGTATCTAGTAGTGAAATTGATGGTCATAGGATATGTGTATGTTCAGTTTTAGTGGTTTCTGACAGTTTTCCAATGTGCTTGTATACATATACTCACCCTCCACAGCGTATGAGGTATAGTCAGTATCTTCTCAAATATTTGAAAACATACTTTGGTCATATTGTGAATATGTTATGTTTTCACATTTAAGTTGTATTCTCCCAGTGACTGGTAGAACCGAGGAACTTGTCCTAGGTTTAGTAGCCACATGGATATCCTCCTTTGTGTGGAGCCTGTTACTCTTTTGTACCATTTTATTTTGGGTTGTCTACCTCTCTCCTGTTGCTTTTAACCACTTTTTGAACGCTGGATATTTGACCAACCAGCCTCTCGGCCCTGCCCACTCTCCACCTTATAAACATACCTACAATGGACTGAGGGGCTTTGCATGAATGGTCCCTTTATAAGGTAACAATTATTATCTCTATTTTCTTAGTAAAAAAAAAAAAATAGCTCAGAGAAGCTAAGCAGTCAGTCCAAGGTAATGCAGGACTGGTCTCTTGACTAAATTATTAGCTATCCCCCTTTACATCTCATATCTCCTTTTCCTGCCTTACTTATATATTTATCACTATCTAACAAACTGTGTTTAATTTTACTTAGTTATTCTGTTTATTATCATTCTTCACTACTACAGTCTGTTTTGTCCACCAACATATTCCCAGTGCCTATATAATATCTGGTACATAGTAGTTCATGACTTTTTAAATAATGAATGAATGAACACACTAATTCTAACATAAAGACATGCCAAGATATCAGCATTTATTTCCTTATCTCCTTTGGAACTGCAGTGTCTAAGATTTGTTCTTTTCTCTAGGTTTCCCTGTGTCCTTCCAGTCTCGAGCTCAGCTCTGCCATTTCCTTACCATGTGCATCTTCACATGCTCTGCCCAGCATGCAGCAGTCAACACGGGCCAGGTCTGGGTCTCTGAGAGAAAGCTTGGGGATACTTGAGGAACAGAGCTGGGGTCTAAGGTCCTGAATCAGAGTTTCTAAGTGACTCCAGATTATTCTTCTTTCAGTTCGACTGGTATGCCTGGGTCCCTAATGCCCCAAGCTCAATGCGGATGCCCCCACCCACCACCAAAGACGATGTCACAATGGACACAGTGATGGGCTCACTGCCTAATGTCTGGCAGACCAGTCTTCAAATGTTAGCCACATGGCTCGTTAGCCAGCCCCCGCTAGACATGGTGAGAGGGGACCTCTGGAATTCTGAGGGGACTGATGGCTGACAAGACTTAAGGGTGAGGGACTGGAGTTTGGGTTCCTTTTTCTTAGAACTAGAAGATGATTGATCCTTTCTTTCTGCTTCAGGTACCACTGGGGCATCACAAAGAAGAGTATTTCTCAGGTCCTGAGCCCAAGGCTGTTTTAAGGCAGTTTCAGGCTGATCTGGACAACCTGGAAAGGGAAATTGTGGCCCGGAATGAGCAGTTAGAACTTCCCTATGAATACCTGAAGCCCAGCCTCATAGAGAGCAGTGTCACTATCTGAGCCCAAATTGTTCACCCTTCAAATACTTGAGGCCACCACCATGCTTAACATTTCCCCCTGATTTTTACTGTTTTCATGGGTCTGATTTGCTATGGTTCTATTTTCTCCTCTTGGGTTCCCTACCTGAATATCTCACCTGCATGAGGCATTGTCCTTACTTCCAGTTTCCTTAATAGAATGATCTTTAACTTGAAACCAACTCCCTTAGAGAAAGCAAATAGCTACTCATGTAATGTTTTCTTTCCTTTGGATATTTTGCCTTCTCCATTTGTCAATAAATCATTATATAACGACATTACATTATCATTGATATAAGTGATTTAAAAATATTTTAATGGTGTACCTAATTTTTAATACAGTGGGAGATAGAAGTTAATTCCATTCCTTTTTTTCTGATCTGGATATCAGTTATCACAGCACTGTTCATTGAAAAGCCCATCCTCCCTAATAATCTATAATGCTGACATAGATTAAGTTGCCATCTATATATAAATAAGTTCTTAGCTGTCCAGTATTTATACCACTCTAACATAATTGCCACAGCTTTATACTTAACATAGCCTGCCTTTTACTGACGTATTCATCCAATTTGTTCTTTAGAGGTAATTTAGCTTTCCTTGGGCTTCTGGCTTCCTATATAAACTAGAGGCCTGGTGCACGAAATTTGTGCACGGGTGCAGTCCCTAGGCCTGGCCAGTGATCGAAGCATGAGCATCTGGCATGGAAGGGCAGGTCCCAGCTGACCTCTGGGCCCTGAGCAGCACCTGGGTCCCCAGGCCCCGCTCACCCCCCGCCCCCCGCCTGAGTCCCCACGCGGAGATACGGTGAGCATGGCCAGACGCCACAGGCCAGGGCGCATGGGCCTCTGGGCTGCCCAGCAGCACCGCACTGAAGCCAGGTGGGCAGCACATTCTCTCCCGGCCGGCCTCACAGGCCAGCTCCTGCGTGAACCCATGAGGAACCCGACTGTCCCCTGCAGTCCCAGCAGCTGCGGCCCACCATGTTCTGCGCCACCCCTGGTGGTCAGCACACATCAGAGTAAGCGGTTGAACTCCCAGTCAAACTCCCAGTTGAACAATTTGCATATTAGGCTTTTATTATATAGGATACTAGAGGCCCAGTGCATGGATTCGTGCACCAGTGGGGTCCCTCAGCCTGGCCTGTGGGGATCGGGCCAAAACCGGCTATCCAACTTCCCCAAAGGGGTTCTGGATTGTAAGAGGGCGCAGGTCAAGCCAAAGGACCCCCACTGGTGCACGATCGGGGCCAGGGAGGGACCGAGGGAGGGCTCCAGGGTGTGTCCGGCCCGTCTCGCCCAGTCCCAATTGGCTGGACCCAAGCATCAAGCTAACCTACCAGTCAGAGTGTCTGCCCCCTGGTGGTCAGTGCGCATCATAGCAATTGGTCGAATGGTCAAACAGTCAGAGGGACAATTAGCATATTAGGCTTTTATATATATCTATATAGATTAGGATCTGTTTTCTAGTTCCACAAATAAAACCACTTACAATTTTTTATTGGCGTTGCTTTCCATCTACATAATTTTTTTAAAATCTTAAGCCAATTTTGCATTTCTGAAACATATACCCTGAGTTATCTAAAACAATGTGAATTGAATTTGCTTATTTTGTTTACATATTTCACATCTGTGTTCATGAATAAGACCGGCCTATAATTATCTCGAGCTATCCTTGTCACATTTTCGTTAAGAAGGCTGTCATTTCCCCAAAGAATAAGTAGGGTAGTCGTCCTCATACTGTGTTATTTGGGGGAAGATTTTATCTAAGATTGAAACTACCTTTTCCTAGAGTGTTTTATAGAATTTCACCTGTTGATATTATATAGGTCTGGTGGTTTTTTTCATGGGAAGATTTAAAAATACATATTAAGTTTAATAGTTATAGGGCTATTCAAGTTTTCTATTTCTTCTTTAGTCGGATTTAGCTTTACCTTTTCTAGGATTTTTTTTTTTTTTACATTTCATTATATTTATTGTCATTTAGTTTTTTCAATATTATTTTCTTAGTTATATACAGCAAATGCTATTATTGTTCCTTTTCATTGCTAATATGGCTGTTTGTAACTTCCTTTTTCTTGATCAATCTTGCCAGCAGTTTATCAGTTATACTGATATTCTGAAAGAACCAATTTTTGACTTTTTGTTCCTCTCAATTATGTTTTTGTTTTCTAATATGTTTTATATTTTATGTTTTTATATTCACAATTTCTTCTCCCTACTCTTATTGGGATTTTTCTTTAGTTCTTTTTCTAATTTCATAAGTTGGATATTTAATCTACCAAAAGTGTGACCTCATTTTAAGAAAAAGAATGTGAATACAGGGACTTTAAAGATGGGGAAAATTAACAGCATGCTTCAGTGCTGATGAAAAAGATCCAAGAGAGAAAGAAAAATTGGTAATGCATAAGAAAAGTTAGCATGATGTCTTTGGGTAGGTGAGAGATAATGGCACCTAATTCACAAGTGAAGGGTTGGCCTGTTTTTATGATAGGGATATTTCACCTGTAGAAAAGGGAGATATGGCAGAATATATCAACACTTTTTTTTACTCACCAGGAATTATGATAATAGTATTGGGAATAGGGCCTGGCTGGCATGGCTCAGTGGTTGAGCATTGACCTATGAACCAGGAGGTCAAGGTTCGATTCCCGTCAGGGCACATGCCCAGGTTGTAGGCTTGATCCCCAGTGTGGGATGTGCAGGAGGCAGCCGATCCATGATTCTCTGTCATCACTGATGTTTCCAGCTCTCTCTCTCCCTCTCCCTTCCTCTCTAAAATCAGTAAAAATATATATTTTTTTTAAAAAAAAACAATGCCTTGAGTATGCTTTAAAAAAAATAGTATTGGGAATAGAGATCATGATCTAGAAATGAAATCTTCTAGGAATGAGGGGAACTGATTTGAGAATAAGTAGATAATTACTACAAAAAAAAAAAAGTAGTTGGTAGAAATTGATGAAGAGATTCAGAACTGGTTATGTTTAAGAAGGAGAGAGAGGAAATGACCTAGAAGTGTCAGTGAGGAACAAGAACATTTGTCTTAGTCCATTTGGGTTAGTAGAACAAAATATCACATGTATGGCTTATAAACCACCAAATTTATTTCTCACAGTTCTGGAGGCTGGAAGTCTAAGATCGGGATGCTGGCATAGTCAGGAGGGGGCTCTCTTCCAGGTTGCAGACTTGTATCCTTACATGGCAAAGGGACAGGGAACCTCTCTAAGGCCTTTTTATAAAGGCACTAATCCCATTCATGAAGACTACCCTCAGGACATAAGCATCTCCCAAAAGCCCCAACTCCTTATTCCATCACATTGGACATTAGGATTTCAATATATGAACTGAGAGGGAAAAGGTAGACATTAACATTTAGCCTATACCAACTTTTAATCTCCCAGGGGATACAACATTAAAATTTCAATACTGCAGAAAGAGAATTCATGGAATCATGAAAAGGAACAAAAAGAAATTCTTGGAGATTAGAGTCCAGAAAAATTGGACAACTTGTAATCAGTGATATAAACAGGGACACAGAGTGTGGAAATATTCGTCTCAATAATCCAAAAGCAGATTGACATAATGAGGTTTGGAGGGTGTGGGGAAGAAAAATGAAGTCTCATTTCTGGGGCTCTCACTTGAAGCCTGCTGACCCAGGCAAAGGGACAGTCTTACTCCAGCGCCTTGCACTTCCCTAAATCAACTGCTGCCCAAAGAACCTGGGCAGAAGGGCAAACTTACTCTAAGCTCTTTGGAGCCATGGAGGCCTGCAGATAGGCAATAACAAGCACTCTGCTGTAATGATTTATTGCCTTAATAGGAAAAATAATCCTATCTAATAAAGAGGGAATATGCTAATTGACCATCACTCTGTCACAAAGATGGCTGCACCCACAGCTGAAGCCAAGTTCCCATAAGGAGCCTTAACAAGCAATCAGCAGGGACCTGAGGCTATGCCCTCCCCCCCCCCCCGTAAGGCTTGACAGGGGACCTCAGGCCACGCCCCCCACCAGGTGGGGCTTGACAGGGGACTTCAGGCCTCGCCCTCCACCCCAGCACCAGGCCGGGGGACATCAGGCCGCACCTCAAGGTGCACCCCCAGTGCTGGGTCAGGGGAACTCAGGCTGTTTCCCCCAACCCAGCACCAGGCCGGGGATCTCAGACTGCACCCCAGCCCAGTGGGGCTTAATGGGGGGACCTCAGGCCGTACCCCCGCCCCAGCACCAGGCCAGGGGACCTGAGGCTGCGCCCCCCTGCCTGACGGAGCTTGACGGGACCTCAGGCTGTGCTCCCTACCCAGCAGGGCTTGATGGGGACCTCACGGTGCACCCCCAGTGCTGGGTCGGGGGAACTCAGGCCATGCCCCCCGTCCAGCGGGGCTTGACAGGGGACCTGAGGCTGCACCCCCTGCCAGTGGGGCTTGACAGGGGACCTCAGGCCGTGCCCCCCACCCTGGCATCAAGCTGGGGGACCTCAGGCCGTGCCTCCTGCCTTGGCACCATGCCGGGGGACCTCAGGCCATGCCCCCCACCCAGCGGGGCTTGACAGGGGATCTCAGGCCGTGTCCCCCACCTAGCGGGGCTTGACAACGGTGGGACTGGCCGGGTCTGGATCTAGCCCAATGGGGGGGGGGGGCAGGTCTGGGTCTCACGCGATTTTGAGGTGCATGTGGGTGGGCAGGGACTTGACTCTGGGTCCCCCTTTTGATGTGCACCAATTTCGTGCACCAGGCCACTAGTAATAATAAAATTCTATAACTAGATGCTAAAAGTTCATTTGTTGAAATTATGCATCCATCCCATATAAAGCATCTAAGTAAAACAGAAATACAAGAAAACTTTATTCATATTACAAAGCATATAAGAAATGAACTGAAAATGTTATATTAAACAAAATCATTTCATCTAAAATCAGGACCAGGACAGAGATCACCATTATCACCTCAATTATTCCACATTCTTTGTGAAGAGTCCAGTTAATACAATAAGGAAGGAAAAGAAGTACAGTTGACCCAATAACAACTGGAAAAGCCACTAGAAATGGCTTCAGTGTGTTTGAATGTTGTGTGGGGTGGGGTGGGGTATCAGGGAATCACCAGAGCAAGTGGAACTGCAATAGCCAGGTTATGGAGACTCAGATATAGTGCCCTCCTGCCGGCTCTGTGGGGGAAAGGCTCAGAAAAGGAACAACGGCCACCACCATTGAAAATCTGCATATGATGTTTGACTCCCCAAAAACTTAACTACCAATAGCCTATTGTTGACCAGAAGTCTTACTAATAACATAGTCAATTAACACATATTTTGTATGTTATATGTATTATATACTGTATTGCTACAATAAGGTAATAAGAAGTGTTAAGAAAATTATAATGAAGAGAAAATACATTTACAGCACTGCATGTATTTATTTTTTTTTAATTCACATGTACGTGAACCCCCTGCAGTCTGTATGTCTTTCTATCTGAAGTGAGTCTCCTATGGGCAACATATGTATAGGTCTTGTTTTCTTATTCATCCATCCACCTTTTTTTATTTAATTCATTTATATTTACAGTGATTGTTGGTAGGTATATAGTTATTGCTATTTTATTATTCATATTTTTTATTTTTTTATTCTCCTTAAGGAAGCACCTTTAACTCTTGATAGCCTTGGTGGGTAGAGTAATCTTGGTTGTAGAGCCGCCTGTTAGGAGCTACAAAGTGATCTGCAGATATCTGGCTACCACTTGTGCTGGACTTGGAGATGCCCATGAGAGGCAAGCTGCAAACCAGTCCGCTTGCCACCAGTGCCAAGCCTGGGGCCACCTAGCCAGAAGTATGGGGACACTGAGTCCAAATGCTGCTCCTTTTGGGTTTGTGAACCTTTGAGGGATTTTAGCAAAGTCCACAGCATGAA
The DNA here is from genome assembly GCF_963455305.1 of Plecotus auritus. Taxonomy (NCBI): domain Eukaryota; kingdom Metazoa; phylum Chordata; class Mammalia; order Chiroptera; family Vespertilionidae; genus Plecotus; species Plecotus auritus. The sequence continues at coordinate 44,461,310 of NC_137774.1, forward strand.
CCAAAACAGGCCATTTGTATCGAAAAGCTGCTAGAAATGGCTTCAGTGTATTTGAATGTTGGGTGAGGTGGGGTAGGATCTCAGGGAATCACCAGGGCAGGTGGAACTGAGATAGCCAGGTTATGGAGACTCAGATATGGTGCCCTCCTGCCACCTCTGTGGGGAAAGGGCTCAGAAAAGGAACAATGACCTCTTCCAGCACTTCTATCTGGGAGAAAGCTGCCCCTCCAAAACTTGCCCTGATGCCAGACAATTTGGTTCCTCCCCATATGTGCCTGGCACCTTTCAAGCTGCTGCCCCTGCACTGGGACTCAGAGTGAGTCCAGGGAAGTCCATGTGCAGGCCCTTTAATTGAGTGCCTGGGCTCCAGCAGACCTCTGTCTCACTCAGCCACCCTCTCCAATAGTTTTTACAACCAGACGCTATGAGGACTTCTCTTCCTCTCACTGGAACCCTGGGCTTCGGAGTCTCATGTGGGGTTGGGACCCCTTGCTCCTCAGGGAACACGTAGCTGGGACATCCTCTCAATCTTTAACCACCACACATAGGTGTGGGACCAGTGGGTTCTTCTTTTTCTGTCCCTCCTACCAATCTCCATATGGCTTCTTCTGTGTCTCTAGTTATAGGACTGTTGTTCAGCTAGACTTGAATGATGGTTGTTCTGTAGTTTAGTTGTAATTTTGATGTGTAATTTTACTACATTTACCTACCCCACCATCTTGACTGGAAACCCAGCTATTCCACCAATAATTATTTATCCAAAGAAAACCAAAACAATAATTTGAAAAGACATATGCATCCCTATGTTTATTGCAGCACTGTTCACAATGGCCAAAATATGGAAGCACCCTACATGTCCATCAATGGACGAACTGATAAAGGTGGTACATATATATAATGGAATGTTACTCAGCTATAAAAAAAGGATGAAATGTTGCCATTTGCCACAACATAGATAGACCTGGAAGGTATTATGGAATACTATGCAGCTGTAAAAATAAAGAGGATCTCTTACCATTTTGGACAGCATGGATACACCTGGAAAATATTATGCTAAATGAAATAAGCCAAACTGAGAAAGACAAATATCACATGATCTCACTTATGGTGGAATCTAATGAACAAAATAAATTGACAAACAAAATAAGACCCAACACATGGAGGCAAGGAAAGACTGACATACCTGGATGTGGGGTTGGGGGGAATGAGAAGAGATAAACCAAAGAATTTTCATGCTTATATGCATAGCCCATGGATACGGGCAATAGGGTAGTGAAGATCTGGGAGGGTGGATAGGGGCTTAGAGGAGGGAGGGAAAGTGGGAATGGGAGATATCTGTAATACTACCAACAGTAAAAATATATTAAATAAATAAAACAGAAACAAACTCATAGATACAGGAACATTTTTATGGTTGGGAGGAGGTTGGGAGGATGGGTGATAATGGTGAAAGGATTAAGATGTGCAAACTGCCAGTTATAAAAACAGTCACAGGGATGTAAGGTACAGTATGGCTAATATAGTCAATAATATGGGTGATAACTAGATATGGTGTCAGATGGGTACTAGACTTATCAGGGTGATTACATTATAAGTTATATTAATATCTAATCAATATGTTATACATCTGAAACTGATGATATTACATGTCAACTATAATTTAAAAATAAAAAATATTTTTAAAAAGGACTGAATTCATTCAAAAAGTGGATGAATTCCGTTCTTCTCCGAAATCAATTTTTTAAAGTGTTATTGAGCACCTATTATACTCCAGGTACTAAGGTAATCTATACTAATAAAAGGGTAATATGCTAATTAGACCAGACATCGTCTGGACATCCTTCTAGACAAAGCCACAGTGGCGGGGGCCGAGGCAGAGGCGGTTAGGGGCAATCAGGCTGGCAGGGAGGCAGTTAGGGGGCAGCCAGGCCAGCAGGGGGGGCAGTTAGGGGGTGGCCAGGCTTCCCATGATCAGACCTAAACCAGCAGTCAGACATCCCCAGAGGGGTCCCAGATTGGAGAGGGTGCAGGCCAGGCTGAGGGACCCTCCTCTCTCCCCAACCCCCGTGCACGAATTTCATACACCAGGCTTCTAGTAAGTGATATAAACAGAGATTTTGCACTTAAGGTGTTTCTAGTCTAGGAGATAAATAGGTAAAAAATAAATGCACCGATATGTTACTATAAAGAAAGAATTCTGTACAGGGTGTTGTGGAGCACGAAGCAAGGAGGGGTGGGTTTACCTTGGGGAAACAGAAGAGGCTTCTCAGGGAAAGTAACTTGAACTGAGTTTTGAAATTTGATAGGCAAAGGGAGTATAGGAGGATTGGGAGAGGGGAGGCATTCTGAGCAAATAGGCAGCAAGAGTTTCAGAGAGCTGGTAAATTTTAAGGAAACTCATGAGGCTGGGACCAGGAAGAGGTAAGTGATGTGGTGGGAAAGAAACAGGAGATCCATGAGGAGACGTGGGGTGTGCTGGGGAGAGATTACAAGGGCCTGCAACAAGGCAGCGTTAGCAGGAATAGGGTTGAAGGAGAGTAAAATAGATGCTAAGGAAGTGGAAGACTCCATTTTCAGCTGGTGCTGATAGGGAGAGGAGAATGTGAGAGAGAGGGGAGGTCACAGTTGGATTCCAGGCCAGTCACATGCCCGGGTTGCAGGCTCAACCCCAGTAGAGAGGTGCAAAAGGCAGCGGATCAATGATTCCTTCTCATCCTTAATGTTGCTATCTTTCTCTCTCCCTCTCCTTTCCTCTCTCCGAAATCAATGAAAAACAAACGAACAAAAAATACTTTTACAAAAGAAGTGATAGAGAAACCAAGATGGCGGCATAGGTAAGCACCTAAACTGCTGCCTCGCACAACAATTTCAAAACTACAACTAAAAGACAGAACATCTATCACCCAGAACCACAGGAAAGCTGGCTGAGTGGAAGTTCTACAACTAGAAGGAAAGAGCAAATAGCATTGAGGGGTGCACAAGCGCTGAAAAGCTGAGGTACGGAGACGCGCGAATCGGGCTGGCTACGGGTGACTGAAAGCCCTGCTGTTTTCAACCCGAAGGGAGATAAGCTCCCGATTACTCCGAACTCGTTTCTGGGGAGACGCAGGGGACCCAAACTCCTACGGGGAGAAGCTGGACTGTCTGCCCGTGGGGTCGGAAAGTGAGGGAGGCTTGCTTGCAGGGCTGCGCGCAGGAACAATTGTTTATTGTGCTGGGGCCCGGGACACGAGGACACGGTCGGAGACGCAGAGCCACAGAGCCCACTTACTAGCAGCCCTCGCTGTTTGCCACGCCCTAGCCTAGTCACGCCCTGAGACCCCGCCCTGCACAATCTACGAACCCACCCAAGCTCCAAGCAGTGGCTTTAGCATATGAATGGCCTGCCCTATCGCAGCTTAACCTGGCAAACTTGCAGCCCGGGTCAGACAGCTCCAAAACCTCCAAACTCCAAGCAAAGAGGAGAAAACTGTAGTTCTTGCTGTAGCTCCTGCTGGGTGGCCTCAGACAGTAGCTGACCTGCACCCCATTGGAGATCCAGAAGCCAGTGTACCTAGTGGTCAGTGTGAGACACCAGATTTCAACTCCTCACATCCATAAGTGATACATTCAAGAGGCAGACTCAGTGAGCACCAAAGCCCCACTGAAACAAGTCCTGCACCATAAGCGTGTCTCCAGTGCAGCAGTTCTTCCATTATAGACACAGCGGGTCCTCACAGCCAATTGGCCTGGAGGTCAATTCCTCCCAGTGTACCAACAGCAATCAAGGCTTAACTACACCAAGACTTTGCACTCAGCCCACAAAGGGGTGTACCAAAGGCGTCCACTTCAGGTGATTGGGGAGGCTGAGCTACTGGCCCCTATAGGTCACCTACCACACAAAGCCACTCCATCAACATAAGGAAGCAGCAAAATGCGGAGACAAAGAAACATGTCACAAATGAGAGAAATGGAGGAAAGCAAACTAATGGACGACATAGAGTTCAGAACCACATTTATAAGGTTACTCAAGAATCTTCTAAAAACCGCCGAGAAACTTGATGAGACCTCCGAGGAGCTTAGTGAGACCTTCAAGGACCTTAATGAGAATGCCAAAAAAATGGAAAAGGACCAGTCAGAAATTAAGCATACACTGTCTGAAATAAAGAATATACAGAAACTCAACTATAGATCAACGTACCCCAAGAATCAAACCAAAGATCTGAAATATGAGGAAACAAAAAACACCCAACCAGAAAAACAAAAAGAAAAAATCCAAAAATATGAAGATAGTGTAAGGAGCCTCTGGGACAACTTTAAGCGTACCAACATCAGAATTTTGGGGGTGCCAGAAGAAGAGAAAGAGCAAAATATTGAAAACCTATTAGAAGAAATAATGACAGAAAACTTTCCCTACCTGGTGAAAGAAATAGACTTACAAGTTCAGGAAGCACACAGAACCCCATACAAGAGAAATCCAAAGAGGACCACACCAAGACACATCATAATTAAAATGCCAAGAGCAAAAGACAAAGAGAGAATCTTGAAAGCAGCAAGAGAAAAACCGTTAGTTACCTACAAGGGAGCACCCATACGACTGTCAGCTGATTTCTCAGCAGAAACTATGCAGGCCAGAAGGGAGTGGCAAGAAATATTCAAAGTGATGAACAGCAAGAACCTACAACCAAGATTACTCTACCCAGCAAAGCTATCATTCAGAGTTGAAGGTCAGATAAAGAGCTTCACAGACAAGAAAAAGCTAAAGGGGTTCATCACCACCAAACCAGGATTACATGAAATGCTGAAGGGTGTTCTTTAAGAAGAGGAAGAAGAAGAAAAAGGTAAAGATAAAAATTATGAACAACAAAATGACATCAAATACATACCTACCAACAAGTGAATCTAAAAATCAAGTGAATAAAAAATCTGAAGAACAGTATGGACTGGTGAATATAATAGAATCAGGGACATAGAAAGGGAGTGGACTGACAATTCTCAGGGGGGAGGGGGTGTGAGGGGTGCAGGAAGAGACTGGACAAAAAGCTTACACCTATGGATGAAGACAGTGGCGGGGGTAAGGGCTTGGGGTGGGGTGGGGAATCAGGTGGAGGGGAGCTAGGGGGAAAAAAAGAGGAACACCTGTAATAATCTGAACAATAAAGATTTATTTAAAAAAAAAAAAAGAATGTGAGAGAGAGGGAGGGGGAGAAAGATTGATCCAGTATGATGCCCTGGTTCTTGGCTCAGGCAACCAGCTATAGGATGATGTCATTTACTGAGATGTGGGACTCATAAGGAGTGGAAAGACTGGGGAATATGATAAACCTGCTCTTTGACAAACCAAGTTTGAGGTGCCTCTTGGAGTTATTATAGAGGGGTAGTTTATGGCCCAGTTAACTGTCCACTGCTTTGTATATGTGAAAACCTTAATGTCTGAGAAAGATCAGAGGCCTATCTGACTTGCTCACATTTGCATCCCAGTGGCGGGTACAGTGACTGATACACAGTGGACATTTAATTAATATTTGCTGAATGACTAACTGAATGCATGAATGAATGTGTTTGATAGTGGGAATGCAGCAATGAGTATCTTCTGAATCCATCCCTTGGGAGCTTGCTGTCTGTCTGAGGAGACAAATGCATAGACAAGCAGTGTCAAACAGCATATTAAATGTTTGAATCGAGGTTGTTGGGCAGTGAGGGCAGTGAGGACTGGGAAGGGAGGGAGCAACTTAGTCTTTGTGCTGGTTTTAAAGAACATATACAAGTTTTCTAGGCAGAGAAGAGGAAAAGACATTCCAGGAAAAAGGAGTAGGCCATATAAAGGCTTAGGGGGGTGAAAGTGTATGGCATGGTTGTCCAACCAAGGTTTAGTGCAGCTGTGTGTCCAAATGGCAATCATTATGCCTTTTGTCCCCTTATATGGAAGTCTGCCCCATCCACAGCCCTTGCTGAAGGGAAGCTCTGAGCGTACTTGCTTTACACAAAATGAGAGTGCTACTCAGCCACAGGTGGCCACCTGCCCAAGGATTTTGGATTATATTCTGGGTGTTTTGAATGTAGTGGTATGAGACTCAATCTTGTTAGAGAATGCTGATATTTTTGTTTTATCAGGCTGTTGGGCTGGTTGGGTTTAAGTAGCAAATTCCCATCAGTCTTCTGTGGTGGTGGTTTTAATGCCAGCTTTGTTTTCCAGACTTTTTTAATGCTATTTAGATCTGTCCCACGTGTGTACCACCCAATGGCAAGTCTGGAACCTGGGTGGTAGCTTGTGTCAATTCCATTTTCAAAGTTGTTGGTAGCCTGTGATATCTTTACATGTGCAATTCAGGAGTGATCTCAGGAGAGAGAGAGAGAGAGAAAGAGAGAGAGAGAGAGAGAGAGAGAGAGAGAGAGAGAGAGAGAGAGAGAGAGAGAGAGAGAGAGATATCAATTGGTTGCCTCCTGTACACACCCCAACTAGGGATAAAACTTGTAACCTGGGTATGTGCCCTGACCGGGAATCAAACACAAAACCTTTCCATGTACTGGACGATTCTCCAACCAACTGAGCCACACCAGCCAGGGCCATGTATTGTTAACTGTGGAAAGTAAAATGTAGAGTGAGACCTCATTTTTGTGGAAGAAATGACCCAAGCCATATGAAGCAATCCTATCAACAAAAAGGAGTGGGCAAGCAGAAACAGCAGATTTTGACATTGGTTGTCTGTCTTGGAAAGGGGATGTGGATAAAAAAAGGGAGAAGAGGGATGCATTACCTACTCTAGGTGCATGGACGCCAAAAGTCTTATTACAGAAAATACTCTGACTTATCCCTGAATTCTGTAGTGTCCCTCAAGAAGTTCCTTCAGCCTGGCCGGTGTGGCTCAGTGGTTGAGCATGGACCTATGAACCAAGAGGCCACCTTTCAATTCCAATCAGGGCACATTCCCGTGTTGCAGGCTCAATCCACAATAGGGAGTGTGCAGGAGATAGCTGATGGATGATTCTTTCTCATTGATTTTTCTCTCTCTCTCGCTCTCTCAGAAATCAAATGTGCGTCAGAGACCACAGCACAGGTGTTGGGAAGAGGCAATGCTGTATCTGGAGGCCTTGTCACTGGACTCCACAAAGGACCCCACAGCCTCAGTTAAACATCCTCTCCCGGGTCCCCGCTACTAAGTCCCACCGGGTTCTGGTCCCCACAGGTGGAGGAGTTTGAGCAGGAAGTTCCTGAGTACTTGGGGCCACTGCAGTTCGTGAAGTTGCACAAACACCATGACGCCTGGTTCTGCGACTGCATCACTGTGCAGGGCCCAGGAGCCTTAGAGGAGGCCGCCTTCCCCTGCTACCGCTGGGTGCAGGGCAAGGGCCTGCTGACCCTGCCTGAGGGCACCGGTGAGGGGCCGCCTCAGGGAAGTGGGTGGGGGACCCAAGGATTACTGGAGTTCGGGGGAGACAGGGATAGCACTGAGGAAGGTCCTAGGGATTGAAAAGGTACATGCTCAGCAGGTTAAAGGTGGACAAGACAGGAAACAAGAGAAAAGTTATGCATAGAATTAAAAGGGCTAGAAGTGAGACTGGACAGGGAAATGAGTGATGTGTACATCCCACTTCCCCAAAAGGTGAACAGAGGGAATGGGAGGGGCATCCATGCTGGGAAACAGAAGAGCTAAAGTAAATTGGACAGGAGATCTCCATGTGACTGGGAGCAATTTGGGACAAGGACAGGTAAGGCTAGTACATGGGAACCCTGAGAGGAGGCAGGGAAGGGAAGCAACAAATAATATGATGTGAAGAGCTGGTTTGGGTGAGAAAACATGAAAAACAACTGTGAGGACAGGAAGTACACTGACTGGGGTGGGGATGAATGAGGACAGCAAACAGAATCTGCCACCTTAGGAAATAAGTACGAGAGACAATTGAGGGAAATGACAGGTAAGACTGGAAACCTGAACTAAAATGTCTTTGAGGCAAAAGTAAGTATAGGTACCGATGAGGGCAGGATTAAGCCAGGTTGCCAACTATAAACTATGTGAAGTTGAGGATAGGTGAGGTGAAGCCAGGTAAAGTAGCAATGTGGGTCTACTACTTGGTTTGGCACACATAGAATACCTTATCCCAAGGAACAGGTGACAGTGGAAGTAGGTTGAGGTCAGAGTATGTAAGTGTGCCTAACTTGAAAGATGTCATATTGGAGAACAGCTTAAGGTGTGGACAGGGGAGGACCAGGACAGGGGAAAGTAACAAAGGAATATGGGATGGTGTAGGATAGGTGTGGACGGTGTGGACATTTCAGCTGATTAAGAATGAAGTTTATAGCTACTGTAATGAAGAACAGTGATAGAAAATTTTGAGTTAATGGTTAAAATAAGGCATCAAAATATTGGATTTTCCTCTTGGGACAAATATGATATTGGAGATTGGTGAAATCAAGAAAATGGAGAGGATGAAGATGAATGACTAAAGAATTAAGCAGGGGAGACAGAGCAAGAAAAAAAAAGCAAAGGAGTATGATGCCATACAGTTAAGAAACAGGAGATTTGGATCCCACTTCTAGGAATATATCCTAAAAAACCCTAAACACCAATCAGAAAAAATATATTCACCCCTATGTTCATTGCAGCATTATTTACAATGCCTAAGATCTGGAAACAGCTCAAGTGCCCATGATTAGATGAGTAGATAAAAAGCTGTGGTATACTTACACAATGGAATAGTATGCAGCTGTAAACAAGAAGGCTTTCTTACCCTTTGCAACAGCATGGATAGACCTGCTGTTGCAAAGGGTAATAATGGGACAATATTATGCTGCGTGAAATAAGCCAGTCAGAGAAAGACAAATATCACATGATCTCACTTATAAGTGCAATCTAATGAACACAATAAACTAATGAACAAAAAAAGGTCAGAGGCATGGAACAGACTGACATACTCAGAGGTGGGGGTGGGGATGGAGGTTGAGATGGGAAGAGCTTAACCGAAGAATTTATGTACATACATGCATAACCAATGGATACATCCAATAGTGTGGTGAAGACCTCATATAGGGCAGGGGCTGGGAGGAGGAGTAAAAGGAGGTAATAACTGGAGAACATTTATAATACTGTCAACAATCCTATATAATAAGAGGGTAATATGCAAATCGATCGAACAGCAGAATGACCGGTCGCTATGACATGCACTGAGCAGGCAGGCAGGCAGGCAAGCAGTTAGGGGCGATCAGACAGGCAGGCAGAGTGGTTAGGGTGGGTCAGGCAGGCAGGCAGAGCAGTTAGGGGTGATCAGGCAGGCAGGCAGGTGAGCAGTTAGGGGCGATCAGGCAGGCGAGCAATTAGGGGCAATCAGGCAGAGTGATTAGGGGCTAGCGGTTAGGAGCGAGCAGGCAGGCAAGCAGTTAGGAACCAGCAGTCCCGGATTGCAAGAGGGATGTCAGACTACCAGTTTATAGGGCCTAAACCGGCAGTCAGACATCCCCTGAGGGGTCCCGGATTGCGAGAGTGTGCAGGGCCTCTAGTCCTATATAATAAAAGGCTAATATGCAAATTGACCAAATGGTGGAATGACCGGTTGCTATGATGCGCACTGACCACCAGGGGGAAGACGCTCAATGCAGGAACTGCCCCCTGGTGGTCAGTGTGCTCCCAGATGGGGAGCACCACTCAGCCAGAAGCCCTAGGCTGGGCTCACAGCGGGCCAGTGCAACAGCGGTGGTGGGAACCTCTCCTGCCTACGCAGCAGCATTAAGGATGTCCGACTGACAGCTTGGGCTGGCTCCCCAGGGGCTCCCAGACTGCAAGTGTGCAGGCCAGGCTGAGGGAACCCCCCGAGTGTACAAATTTCATGCAGTAGGCCTCTAGTTTAAAAATAAAAATAAAAAAACAGGATATTGGACGAAGCCAGAGCATAGCATGAAACTGAAGAAAGCATTGAAGAGAATTGCTTTGATGTCTCCACAGCCTGCCTGGCAGGAAACAATACCTTGGATGTGCTCCAGAACCATCGAGAAAAGGAACTGGAGGAAAGACAGCAAACCTACTGGTGACCACCTTATTAGAAGCCTCCCAGCTGTACCCCCTTCCCTGACAACTTTCTCCATCAATGACTTCTACCCCCTCCATTAACCTTTGTCCCCATATCCTAGCTGGGCCACCTGGAAGGAAAGGTTACCCAAGACAACTGCTGAAGGCACTATAGATGATCTACCTCCAAATATGAGATTCTATGAGCAGAAGAGGCTTCACTATGAATGAACAGTGATTGCAGGGTGAGGAAATGGTCAGAATGGAGTGGAGCTGGTGGATCCAGAAACAGGTAGGATTTGGTAAATTGATGGTTTCATCCTAGGTATCTGCTCTAGGCTTATGGAGATGGACCTCAAATATGTTTACACCCTCCTAGGCCCTGAAAACTCCTGGAAGATTTTGATCAGATCTTCTGGGGACAAAAGACTGCCCTGGATGGGAGCCTCATAACCCCTTGATGACCCTATTGAAGAGGCATGTATCACATTGAATAGTCTCCAAAACTTCTTGCCAAAAAATAATTTAAAAACAACAAGAAAGCCCACTGCATGGGAGAACATATTTGCCAATGTTATCACCAATAAAGGTTTAATCTCCAACATTTACAGGGAACTCATACAACTTAACAAAATAAACAACCCAATCAAAAAATGGGCAACAGGAGAGAAACCAAGATGGCAGCATAGGTAAGCACCTAAACTGCTGCCTCGCACAACAATTTCAAAACTACAACTAAAAGAACGGACACCATCCAGAACCACAGGAAAGCTGGCTGAGTAAAAAATTCTACAACTAGAAGGAAAGAGAAAAGCTCACAGAGAATTGGAGGTACAGCAAATGGTCTTTGTGCACGCAGAGAGGAAGGGCGGCTGAGAGCCTGGCTGACTTTCTCTGGCGGAAGGGGGAAGGAAGCCCCCGACCACACTGAACCCCAGTTCTGACTGCACTGAACCCCAGTTCCAGGCGAGCCCCTGGAAACCCACGCTCTTGTGGGGGGAATCTGGACTCTCGGGCGGAGACTCAGGAGCCGGGGAAGGCAGAGGTCTGAAGGCGTGCGCGTGCGCGCAAGGGCAAGGCTGACGGGAAGCCAAGACTCTCTGCTCCGCCCTGAGATTCCACCCCATCCAAGCTGAGCACAGAGGCTATTGCAATTTGGCAAGTCTAATCCTATAAGGCTGTCTCCAGCACCGAACTTCTCCCAGCATAGACACAGCTGATCCTTACAGCCAACTGGCCTGGAGGTCAATTCCTCCCAGTGATACCAACAACAATCAAGACTTAATTACAACAAGGCTGTACACACAGTCCACAAAGGGGTGCACCAAGAGTGTCCACCTCAGGTTAACTGGGGAGGCCAACCCACTGGGCCATATAGGAAACCTAGCACACAAATCTACCCTACCAACTCAGGGAAGCAGTGAAAATGCGATGTCAAAGAAACAGATCACAAACGAAAGAAATAGAGGAAAACAAACAACTGGATATAGAATTCAAAACCACGGTTATAAGGCTTTTTAAGAATATCCTAGAAAAGGCCGATAAATATAACGAGACCCTCGAAGATATGAAAAAGGACCAACTAGAAATTAAACATACACTGACTGAAATAAAAAATATTATACAGAGACCCAAAAACAGACTAGAGGAACACAAGAATCAAGTCAAAGAATTGAAATACAAAGAAGCAAAACACACTCAACCGAAAAAGCAAAAAGAAAAAAAAAATCCAAAAAGTTGAAGATAGTGTAAGACTCTGGGACAACTTCAAGCGTACCAACATCAGAATTATGGGGGTGCCAGAAGAAGACAGAGAGCAAGATACTGAAAACCTATTGGAAGAAATAATGACAGAAAACTTTCCCTACCTGGTGAAAGAAATAGACTTACAAGTCCAGGAAGCGCACAGAACCCCAAACAGAAGGAACCCAAAGAGGACCACACCAAGACACATCATAATTAAAATGCCAAGAGCAAAAGACAAAGAGAGAATATTAAAAGCAGCAAGAGAAAAACAGTTAATTACCTACAAGGGAGCACCCATACGACTGTCAGCTGATTTCTCAACAGAAACTATGCAGGCCAGACGGGAGTGGCAAGAAATTTTCAATGTGATGAATAGCAAGAACCTACAACCAAGATTACTCTACCCAGCAAAGCTATCATTCAGAATTGAAGGGCAGATAAAGAGCTTCACAGATAAGAAAAAGCTAAAGGAGTTCATCACCACCAAACCAGTATTATATGAAATGCTGAAAGGTATTCTTAAAGAAGAGGAAGAAGAAAAAAGTAAAGATAAAAATTATGAACAACAAATACTTATCTATCAACAAGTGAACCTAAAAATCAAGTGAATTAAAAACCTGAGGAACAGAATAATCTGGTGAATATAATAGAATCAGGGGCATAGAAAGGGAGTGGACTGAAAATTCTCAGGGGGAAAGGGGTTTGGGGGGTTCAGGAAGAGACTGGACAAAAATCATACACCTATGGATGAGGACAGTGGTGGGGAGGTAAGGGCAGAAGGTGGGGTGGGAACCGGGTGGAGGGGAGCTATAGGGGGGGAAAAGGAGAAACAATTGTAATAATCTGAATAAAGATTTATTAAAAAAATAATAAAATAAAATATTGTTTCTTTTAAGAGAAAAAAAAAATGGGCAACAGACCTAAATAAATACTTTTCGAAAGAGGACATAAGTAAGGCCAAGAGACATATGAAAACATTCTCAAAGTCACTAATCATCGGAGAGATGCAAATAAAATGACAATGCAGTACCATCTCACACCTGTCAGAATGGCTATCATTAACAAATCAACAAATGACAAGTGCTGGCAAGGATGCAGAGAAGGAACCCTTGTGCTCTGCTCGTGGGAATGCTGACTGGTACAGCCACTGTGGAGGACAGTATGGAGTTTCCTCAAAAAACTAAAAATAGAGCTCTCATTTGACCCAGTGATTCCACTTCTAGGAATATATCCCAAGAAACTAGACACACCAATCAGAAAGGATATATGCACCCCTATGTTCATAGCAGCACAATTCACCATAAGATTTGGAAACAGCCTAAGTGCCCATCAGCAAATGAGTGGATTAAAAAACTGTGGTACATCTACACAATGGAATACTACGCTGCAGTAAAAAAGAAGGAATTCTTACCATTTGCAGCAGCATGGATGGAACTGGAAAATATTATGCTAAGCGAAATAAGCCAGTCAGAGAAAGATAAATATCACCTGATGTCACTTGTTTGTGGAATATAATGAACAACATAAACTGATGAACAAAAACAGATAAACATCCATCAGACCATAAAACCTCAGAGGGAACAGTAAGGGAGGGCAGGAGTAAGGGGGGAGAGATCAACCAAAGGACGTGTATGCATGTATATAACCAATGGACACAGACGTCAGGGGGGTGAGGGCATGAGTGGGGGAAGGTGGGGGGTGGGGGGGGAATAAGGACACATATGTAATACCTTAATAAAGAAAAAAAAATAAAAATAAAAACAAAAAAAATTTAAGAACTAGGGATCTCACAAAGGCCTCATGAATGAAAATATATGGGCTGGGTATGGAGGAGTCATGTGACTTAATCCCTGTAGTAGACCCTGAAGGAGAGGAACATCAGTTATGGTGAATATCTTCCTCCTAACTTCCACTCTGACCCCACAGAGAAGGTTCACCAGCGCTGGCAGGATGATGAGCTTTTTGGCTAGCAGTTCCTCAATGGCGCCAACCCCATGCTGTTGAGACGCTCCACCTCTCTGCCCCCCAGGCTGGTGCTGCCCTCAGGGATGGAGGAGCTTCAAGCCCAATTGGAGAAAGAACTCCAGGTACACCCTCCAGCCCTTGATTGTCTTCTCCTTGTCTGTGAGGTGGTGAAGGGGAGGAACCAAAGTTGAGTCTGGAAAGGGAGGCTGTGGTAACCCACTATCCCTGTGGGTAGAGTCCTCTGCTGGAAAAACCTAGAGGTGAAAATGTAGGGAAAGCATCGAAGCTGGATTCTGCCAGTAAAGCTGACCATTAGGAGATGGTGGGGAAAGGAGCTTGGGCAGCCTGACAAGGGGAGCGCTGGGCATACCTGTGCTACAGAATCAACTGGCATACTTAGTCCTAAAACTGCCTCTGACACAGACAAGCTGCATGTCTGTAGGGAAGCCTCCTTTCATGGGGTCTTAGTCCTCCCTGTAAAATAAGAGAACTTGAACTTGATGCTCTGGTGCTTCCTTCACTTCTGCCACTGGGATCTGGTACTGATAGGGGATAATGGCAAGTGAGAGAATGTCTTTACATTGTCTCCCCCTTTCCTTGGCCATGGGTACATTCCTCTTTCCTTAGAAAGGTTCTCTTTTTGAGGCTGATTTCATCCTACTGGATGGAATTCCAGCCAATGTGATCCAAGGAGAGAAGCAGTACCTGGCTGCCCCCTTTGTCATGCTGAAGATGGAGCCCAGTGGGAAGCTGCTACCCATGGTCATCCAGGTGAGGTGATAATGGTATCCTCCTCCCAACACTACTCTGTGTTCATCCCCAACCTCTGCCAAGGGACAAAGACAGCAGGATCTTGTCACCCACCCCTGCCTCATTGATACCTGCCCTTGTATTCAGTATCTCCTACCTTACAGCCTACTTACTACTCACCTGGAATTGCCTTTTTGAGTCAGAATGCTGTTAGTTCTCATGATAAGGCTACTTAATCCTTTTGACCTATGATTCTGTGGAATATCCCTTCTTTGACATATTTTCTCCCTTGGTTTTCATGTTTTCCCTCTTACTTTTCTCATCTATCAGTCCATAAGAACTGTCATTTATCTCACATGTCCAGCTTCTCCTTCTGATTCTACCATCCTAACTCACACCCGCATCAAGTTTCCCTCAGTCATACTAGACACCTCTTTCCAATTCCTCTTGCTTTGAACCTGACCATCATGGCACTGACACTTCCCCACAGCGCTTGAGAGGATGAGTGGAAGGGCCTTCATTCCTCCTACTATATTATAATCCCTGGGAGACAATAATCAGTCACCAGTGTTTCCCCCAGAATAATAAGCAGTTTCTAACATAGGATGAAGACAATGAATGCTTAGCTCCCGTTTCAGATCCAGTCTCCCAGCCCCAGCTGCTCCACTCCACCACTGTTCCTGCCCTCAGATCCTCCACTTGCCTTGCTCTTGGCAAAGCCCTGGGTCCGAAGTTCAGATTTCCAATTGTATGAGCTCCAGTATCACTTGCTGAACACTCATCTGCTGCGTGAGGTCATCTCTGTGGCCACCATGAGGTGCCTCCCAGAACTGCACCCTGTCTTCAAAGTACATCCTCTACCCTCCGTGTCCCATCTCCCTCACATGCCAGAGGAAGGAAACAACGCAACAATTCTCTAGGATTTAAAAAGCAGAAGCCACCTGGTTTGGGAAGAAGTTAACAAAGCTTCTTCTAATTGAATGTGTGCCCGTGTTATTGTAATAAAAAAATCTTTATAGCAATTTGTAAACAGACAAGGGGAAATTATTGTGTCAGGACCTTGCAACTTATGGCTGTATTTCTAATTTTTAAATTATTTTATTCTGAGGTAATCATAGGTCTTCATGCAGTTTGAAGAAATAATACAGAGAGGTGCCATCTATTTTATTAAGTCAAATTACTTAGCAAATATTCAGCATTTATTCTAAGGCAGTTCTGATATTCTCCAGCAGAGTCTGCTGTAGAGCAGGAATGTAATTTGATAAAAGTATTGCTCTGCTTTCAAAGAGCTAGCAGTTAACTGGCAAGACAAATGGTACACATGAAAAATAATCAGAGAACTAGATACAGAGTGAGAAATCAAGAGAAAGCAATAAACACCGTATTTTTTATGGAGAATTTTCCACCACAATTTAGGATTCATTAAATAGAAGGTCAAAGGGACAAAAGACCAGCCCAAGAGGTTATTTAACCTGCCCAATGAGAGGTGCATGACATGGTAGTTAGATCAATGGAAAGGAAAATGCAGAGACTTTGTGATGAGAGGAAATAGTAGTTGCAGCATGCCCGAGTGCAAGACTGGAGAGAAAGCTCAGCGGTCTGGGCTGCTGCAACAACTAGATACAGTTGTACTGATCCAGAAATATTGTTATACACAGTAGTGAGCCTAGTAGCTATTGCTAACCAGAAGGCAGCAAAAATAGCCTTTTGCTAGCCTACAAAACATTTCTGAAATCTTGATGACACTAGCAGCAGGAGCAAGAAAGGTACAAGCTTATGAACCAGAACAATTGTCAGAAACAATATTCAACAGAAGCCCATTTTGAAGTCAAAGATATGTTCAGTTTCATATACATGGAGTTTATAGTGGTAGCAAGTTATGTGAGTACATGCTGTGTAAATCAAGCATCTCAAATTCAAAGGCTAATATGGGCCAAATAAACAAGGTTTATGTGGGCTGCAAAAAAAACACAAAAGCTTCAATTTTTATAGAAATGTAGGTTTATTTCAAATAGTATAAAAAAAAAAGAGCAATGATAAAATTAATGTTTTCTTCCTGATACTTGGCATCTCTTCTCTGCTACTATCTTCCCTACTTCAGGGGAAATCTTGTTCGCAGTGATTACTTTCAAAACTGACCCAAGGTGAACGTCACTAATTCTGGATCTGACAGGAGACTTATTTCCTTTCATAATTGTAAATAACTGCTCACACAGATAAGTACTTCCAAACATAGAAATAATTTCATACGCGAATTTTCGAGTATTTTCAAACCTGGCAGGTAAATATTTGTAAAATTCAGGCACACCAACTTCACTGAATTTTGCCTTCAAATCTGAATCACACTGGATCTCAATTACCTCCATTTGCAATTGACTAGGTACTGATTCTATATTTATTGAAAAAATCGAAGAAAACAAAGAAAACTTGTCCTCTAAAAACTTAAAATCTGCAAATCTTGTTTCAAATTCAGTTCTAAGGCTTAAAATTTTTTCTGCGTATTTTTGATACGATGCAATTTCACCTAAACTTGATTTGTTCATGTTGCATGTTGGAAAATGCGTTAAATCTTCATTTTTCAACTGCTTTTCCCAAAGAACTAGCTTACATTTGAATGCTTTCACTTGGTCACACATGTTTGTAATAATCTGATCTCTTCCTTGCAGTTTTAAGTTTAAATCATATAAGTGTTTTGTTATATCAACCATGAAGGATAAATCCTGCAACCATGTTGTGTCAAAAAACAGGCTTGTGTCTTGATTTTTAGTTATTAAGAACTGACATATTTCTTCTTTCAAGTCCCAGAATTGTTTAAGAACCTTGGAGCAGGATAGCCAACGTACCTCAGTATAGTAGGACAAGCTGGAATATTCGCTGTCTAATTCACTTAAGAAAGCAGAGAACTGTCGCTGATTTAAACTTCGAGATCTTATTAAATTGATAATTTTTTTGATAGATGTCAACACATTTTCCATGTTTATTACCTTCGCACATAATACTTCTTGATGTATAATGCAATGCGTATGATGAATCTTGGATCCGTCATAAATTTCACTTTGTTTTTTTTGCAGTAATTCTACGAAACCATTGTTTCCGGTCATTGAAGGAGCTCCATCTGTAGCTACAGAAGTTAATTTTGAGAGAGGTAGATTGTATTTTTGCAGAAGCTTAAAAACACAATTAAATATATCTTGTCCTGTACTAGTGTTGTGCATTGGTACTAGTTCCAACAATTCCTCAAAAATGTTGAAATCCGTGTCACAAGCGCGAAGAAACACAGCTAACTGAGCTACGCCTCCAATATCAGTACTCTCGTCACAGGCAATGGAGAAAGCTTCAAAACTAGATGATTTTGCTTTGATCTGAATACTTAAATTGTCGGCCAAATCAGTAACTCTTTCCGCAACTGTATTTCGAGACAAAGAGATTCTTTGAAAAGACTTCACATTTCCAGGACAAATAATTTCTGCAGCTTTAATTAGACATTCCTTGATGAAACCACCTTCACTAAAAGGTTTCGAGTGTTTAGCTATCAACTCAGACAGGACATAGCTTGCATGCACCGCTGCTTCACTTTCTTGAGATACTTTAGTAACCATGAACTGTTGTTTATTCAGTCCCAACTTGAGCTCTTTCAACTTTTCTTGTCTCATTAATCCCTCGTAATTATCATATTTTGATTTATGTTGTTCATAGTGACGATTAATGTTGTATAACTTTGGTACACTAATAGCGTTATTACATATCAAGCAGATTATTTTATTTTTTACTTCACAGCAAAAATACTCCAATTCCCACTTTTCTTGAAAATTTCGATGTTCATCAGCAATTTTTCGTTTATTTTTGCTACCACTTGATTTCGATAGAGACATGCTGAATACAAAGGGCTGAAATAAATGAGTAATCATTAACATAATAAAACATTTTAATAAAAATTAATATTTTTTCTTGAACATTAACTTACCAGACACTGAATAACTGCACAAATTAATAAGCGTAACGCAAATAAACCTATTTTTCTTGTTCTCCAAAAGCGAAATATTTCCTGTTGCGCACACCAAACAAGTCAGTACAAGACTAATGATGTGGCAATCGGCTGCTAAAACATTCACGCTAGTATTAATGGAGAGAAATGGTGCGCCTGCGCATAAGGTGCGTAAGGGAAATGAATGCAACATAATTACTGTAATCAGTCATTAGCGAACGTAAGTACATTATAAATAATTATGTATAACAGGATATTGTAAAAATTAAGTTACAAACTTTTTATTAAAACGTTTCTCACATACCGTTGTATTGGCTGGGCCGCAAAAATATTCGTTGTGGGCTGCAAGTTTGACATGCTTGCGGTACCTAGTCAAACACATCAGGGAAATAGTTCTGAAAATTCTCAATGCACTGCAAAACTTTAAAGGTTCATAGTTCCAACAGTATCCTTTAACTCGGCTCCTTTAACCCAAAATGACAACCACTGACCATTTACCCTTTATTTAAAGCTATTATTCAATTTCACAGGAAGATTTTAGAAAACTCCCCCATACAACCTCATCAAGCTTCTGAATCCATACTTACTCTTTTTTCTTTTAATATATTTTATTGATTTTTTACAGAGAGGAAGGGAAAGGGACAGAGTTAAAAACATCAGATGAGAGAGAAACATCAATCAGCCGCCTCCTGCACACCCCCTACTGGGGATGTGCCCACAACCAAGGTACATGCCCTTGACCGGAATCGAACCTGGGACCCTTGAGTCCACAGGCCGACACTCTATCCACTGAGCCAAACCGGCCAGGGCCATACTTACTCTTCATCATCATCCTTCTCCTCATCATCATCCTCATCATCTTCAGCAGCAGCAGGTTTTACTTTTTTCTTTAAAAAGAAAAACAATAAAAAACATCATGAGCAAGTGCCCAAACCAAAAACCAGAATAAGATACCTGTAATAAATTACATCTATACCTGCGGAACCTTACTACCACCTCCAGGGGCAGAACGCTTTCCAGACATATTTAAGAGTTTCACATCCTCCTCCTCCTCGTCATCTTCTGACTCTGCATCTTCCTCCACAGCTAAAATAAATTTATTAGCCACTACTAAAACTCAACCCAGAAGCAAGAACTCAGAAAAAAGGGCATTAATATACAGTAATCAGTATTTAAAAACAGATTCTACTACTTAAACAAGGCAAAAAGCAAACAAAATTTTTTACAAAAAGTAACTGTGGGGCCTAACACTCATTACTAGGTTTTATATGCAAAGTAACAGATGTTTCCAGTTACAAATTAGTAATATAACTACTAGATTCCCTTTTGAACCTACTATAAAGACAGTAGTCCAGCTGGGACAAGTAGCTGCATAAGATAATAAAAATAACATACCTACTAAGTGCTGTCCACTTTGCATCCTTTGCACCAGCCCCTAACCTGACCTGTGAACAGAAAAACAGCACTTCAACTTAAGTTTCTGTATTATGCAATCCCCCAAGAGTTCTTATGTTAAAAAAAAAAAAAAAAAGTTACTTATAAACTTTTCACTGTTACCACTGATGGAAAACTAATTTGTGCACAATGTTGTCTTCAAGTTTTATGGGACTTTGACAATTTCTCATATTCAATAAATTTGAACAAATGCATAAAAATGCATTTGATGACATACAGTGTGCCCCCAAAAATTGCATACACACTTTAATAGCCGATAGTTCAATTAAACGAAATGCATTTTAATAAACACCACCTTTATAATTATTTAAAGTGTGTGTATACATTTTGGGGAGACACCCTATAGTTGTACATGTCATCACCTATCTACAGTATGATTATCTAATATTTATTGACCACCTACAAGTTGAGCAGCAAGCTATGGGCTAGTCTCTGCAGGAGACAAAGAAGATTTACCACTACCCTAAAGGACTTTATAAGGCAACTTAAGTATATAAATATGAAAAGTTGAACAGTAGTGTAACTGGATTTTTATATGATTACCAAAGGAGTGATAAAAATGCCAAGTTTTGTATCACAGGTATACAGAAAATCAGTATATACAATACTCAGTTATAAAAATACTATCATAAAAATTAAATATTAAGCCACATGAATAGGAACTAAGGCTGAAATCGAGAAAGGTTTAGTAGTTTATTTTGAAAAGTTTAAGTACCGTTTGTAAAGATAATTGGAGCTCATTTCCATCATTATCCACCTTAAAGTGATAATCTTTGTCGGCCTTTAGTTCACAACCTGTAAATGAAGAAAAAAAGCAACTATAACATGGAGAAAAAATAATACTGAAACTTCAGTATGGGTAACCAAAAAGGAAATAATTAACTTGTGATTTTTCACTATTCTACCAGAAGGCCGCTCTTCCTAGATTTCTTGAACACAAATGCCTACAATCAAATAACATCCATACAGGCTTTTACCATCCCTAGAATATGTCTATTCTTGCCTTAAACATAATTTCTGACATAATTTAATGTACATCATTTCTGTTACTTCAACAATATGTTGACATATCCTAGGGAATATTTCCAATGAAAAGGGTCAACAAAAAATATCTTGATATCAATTGATCAGAAACCCAGCTATTCAAAATGGCTAGAAATAAAAGCACTAATGTACAGTGCATACTAGCTATTCCACTAATAAGCAAATTGTTTTAAGTACCATCAGAGTAAAATTTTAATTAATTTAAATGATTCCATTTAATTGCACTGTAATAGTTACTAGTACACAGATGTTTAAATGTTATTTCTTAATTAACAAAACTCAGCATGGCATACGAAACAAAATAAACTTGGGGCAGAATTTGCAGTTACTTGAAGCCTGACTGACACAAAGAACATTTCAACAAGTTTACTGAACACCAATTCTGCTCTTTCCTTAGTATGATATGTACTGTCCTGGGAAGAGGCGCAATCCCAAAACCTTGGTATATAGTATAGTAACAGTACCAAGTCTTATTGACCCAAATTGAACCTGAGCACATCTCTCATCTTAAAAAAAAAAAAAAGCTGTTTGCACAATTCCACACATTAAAGAAATGTCATTTATAATGCGCCAGCTCTGGAGTCAAGAATTGTGGTTTAGATCTTATCAATTTACCTGCAAGTGCAACCTTCCTTAAGTCACTTTAGTTGTGAGCATCACTATCTTCACCTGCCTAGTGGGCAATTCCCACCTCTCGGGGTGAAGTCTGGTGAGGCCTGCCTGCACAAAGACTTCCACCATACCGGTGCTACCAACCACTTCACCTAACATTTCCCGCCCAACAGCCCCAATGAAGCCCCAGGATCCCGGGCTCAGGGGTGACAAGACACCAGTGAGCCCTGGATATAGCGCCCACACCATTCCTTCCCCCAACCACGTAGCAACCACGTGCTCCCAGCGCCTGCGCCACCCCTGCCCCTGAGCACTGGGGCTGTCTGGGCTCTAGAATTCCTGAGGCATGGAGAGCAAGGCCAGGCTCTATCCATCCTCTCCTCCTGAGAGAAGGCCTACGCCCCACACCATGAGCCCACACAACCTCCTGCACCAATCTGGGGCCCTGCACCAGACACTGGCAGAGAATCAAAAGCCTATGCACTCACACACCCCCTGGAGCTCTATAGTTTACCCCAGGCAATGCTGAACCCTCAGCAAGTCGGTTCCAAGGAACCCCAGACTCTGGGTCTCGAACCGCTCACCCCCAAGCTTCAGGCCACCCCTCCTTCCCATCCCTTAGTGCTCACCCCTCCTGGTTCTCCATCCCTTAGGCTGCAAGGCCCTACCATCTAGCTTCCCACTCTCTCAGGCCTCCAGCCTGCCTTGCTTCCTTCCACAGCCGGGCCTCGACCGCATATCCACCCCACCCCCACCCCCCGGCCCCCCAACTCAAAGCCACTAGGTCCTGCTCGGCCTCCCTCCGACACCCCAGTAGTTACCGAAAAGGTAGTTCTAGGGCCTCAGAGGGCTCATGTCCATGTCCACAGAATCTTCCATGGGGTGGTAGCACGCACTTAGGTGAGAGAGAAGGCGGGCGGACAGGAACAGCTTCTGCAGTGCAGAAACAGGAGACAGCACCAGAAGATCTCGCGAGAGTTCTCAAAGTCTCGTCGCCACGCGCGTGCTCAGGAGCCCCTCTTCCCGCGCAGTACCCCTCACGCACAAGCCCTCTTCAACCTGACTCCTTCCTTCCTCACCCCCACCTCCTCCACGTACTAGCCGGGCTCCCACCGAGCACGCGCACTCCCAAGCGGGCCCCACCCCTCCGCCGCGGCGGATGCGCGCGCGTGCTTTCCCGGTAGCGCGCGCCCCCTCCCATTCCAAGCTTTACACGTCCTGCTCGTGCGCGCGGGCCTGGCGCCAAAAGTCTGCGCAGCCCACCCTGCAAAAGGGCGTTGGCAGCCCTCAGCTTGTATGTGGGGCTGGGAGGATGAGAAGAGATAAACCAAAGAACTTTTATACTTTTATGCATAGCCCACGGACATGGGCTATAGGGTAGTGAAGATCGGCGGGGGGGGGGGGGGGGGAATAGAGGCTTGGGGGGAAGGGGGAATGGGAGATATTATCAACAATACTATCAACAATAAAAATATATTAAATAAATAAACAAAACAGAAACAAACTCATAGATACAGAGAACATTTTGATGGTTGCCAGATGGGAGGAGGTTGGGAGGATGGGTGATAACAGGGAAAAGATTAAGATGTGCAAATTGCCAGTTATAAAAACAGTCACAGGGATATAAGGTACAGTATGGCTAATATAGTCAATAATATGGGTAATAATTATATATGGTGTCAGGTGGATACTAGGCTTAGCAGGGTGACTACCTTATAAGTTGTATTAATATCTAATCAATATGTTGTGCACCTGAAAATAATATGATATTACATGTCAACTGTAATTGAAAAATAAAAATAAAAATTATTTTTAAACAGGACTGAATTCACTTAAAAAGTGAATGAATTCCCTTCCTCTATAAAATCAATTTTTTAAAGTGTTTATTGAGCACCAGGTACTGAGGTAATAAGTGATAAAAACAGATTTTGCCCTTAAGGTGTTTCTAGTCTAGGGTGGAGATAAATATGTAAAAAAATGCAACGGTACCTATAATAATAAAAGTGTAATATGTTAATTAGCCTGGATGTCCTTCCGGACAACCTTCCAGCCAAAGCCAGGCTGCAAGGGAAGTGTGGGCCCTGGGTGCCAGAGGGAAGCCAGTGCCAGCAGCCAGGGGAAGGAAGGCCTACTCTTGCACAAATTTCGTGCATCTGGCTTCTAGTGTTACTAAAAAGAAAGAATTCTGTACAGGGTGTTGTGGGGCCCAAAGCAAGGAGGGGTGGGTTTACCTTGGGGAAACAGAAAAGGCTTCTCAGGGAAAGTACTTGAACTGAGCCTTGAAATTTGATAGGCAAAGGGAGTATAGGAGGATTGGGAGAGGGGATACATTCTGAGCAAATAGGCAGCAAGAGTTTCAGAGAGCTGGTAAATTTTAAGGAAACTCATGAGGCTGGGACCAGGAAGAGGTAAGTGATGTGGTGGGAAAGAAACAGGAGATCCATGAGGAGACGTGGGGTGTGCTGGGGAGAGATTACAAGGGCCTGCAACAAGGCAGCGTTAGCAGAAATAGAATTGGAGGAGAGTAAAATAGATGCTAAGGAAGTGGAAGACTCCATTTTCAGCTGGTGCTGATAGGGAGAGAAGAATGTGAGAGAGAGGGAGGGGGAGAAAGATTGATCCAGTATGATGCCCTGGTTCTTGGCTCGGGCAACCAGCTATAGGATGATGTCATTTACTGAGATGTGGGACTCATAAGGAGTGGAAAGACTGGGGAATATGATAAACCTGCTCTTTGACAAACCAAGTTTGAGGTGCCTCTTGGAGTTATTATAGAGGGGTAGTTTATGGCCCAGTTAACTGTCCACTGCTTTGTATATGTGAAAACCTTAATGTCTGAGAAAGATCAGAGGCCTATCTGACTTGCTCACATTTGCATCCCAGTGGCGGGTACAGTGACTCATACACAGTGGACATTTAATTAATAATTGCTGAATGACTAACTGAATGCATGAATGAATGTGTTTGATAGTGGGAATGCAGCAATGAGTATCTTCTGAATCCATCCCTTGGGAGCTTGCTGTCTGTCTGAGGAGACAAATGCATAGACAAGCAGTGTCAAACAGCATATTAAATGTTTGAATCGAGGTTGTTGGGCAGTGAGGGCAGTGAGGACTGGGAAGGGAGGGAGCAACTTAGTCTTTGTGCTGGTTTTAAAGAACATATACAAGTTTTCTAGGCAGAGAAGAGGAAAAGACATTCCAGGAAAAAGGAGTAGGCCATATAAAGGCTTAGGGGGGTGAAAGTGTATGGCATGGTTGTCCAACCAAGGTTTAGTGCAGCTGTGTGTCCAAATGGCAATCATTATGCCTTTGTCCCCTTATATGGAAGTCTGCCCCATCCACAGCCCTTGCTGAAGGGAAGCTCTGAGTGTACTTGCTTTACACAAAATGAGAGTGCTACTCAGCCACAGGTGGCCACCTGCCCAAGGATTTTGGATTATATTCTGGGTGTTTTGAATGTAGTGGTATGAGACTCAATCTTGTTAGAGAATGCTGATATTTTTGTTTTATCAGGCTGTTGGGCTGGTTGGGTTTAAGTAGCAAATTCCCATCAGTCTTCTGTGGTGGTGGTTTTAATGCCAGCTTTGTTTTCCAGACTTTTTTAATGCTATTTAGATCTGTCCCATGTGTGTACCACCCAATGGCAAGTCTGGAACCTGGGTGGTGGCTTGTCTCAATTCCAGTTTCACAGTCTTTGGTACTCTGTTTGTGATACGATCTTGACATATGCAATTCAGGAGTGAGCTCAGGAGTTCATAAACAACATTTTGGGTTTCCTTTCCTAAGCTCCATCTGTTTGATATCTCCAGTGCTTCCCTGTTTCCTGGCTTCTCCCTTTTTGATCCTCCAAGCAAAAGTTGGGGTTTAACTTACCCTACTCTGCCATACACTTACTGCAACTGTGCCTTCATCTGAATTCAAGTGGTAAGAGGACAGAGAGAGAAAAAAAGCAATTGGGGTTTTCCCCATTCTCTTGGGACTACACCTCTTCTGATTGGAGAGGATGGTTCCCCTTCTTCAGAGTTGTAGGTTCCCACTCTGTGGTCATTCCCACTCTTTAAGCCAGACCTGATGATTTCCCCTGAAGCGTCCTCTGTCCATGCTGACAAACACTTCTGGGCTTTAGGCTGCCTTGAAGTCAGCTTAGGAATTACTGGAGGGGGAAATAGTAAACTGCCCGGTTTGCATTCTGGTCATTTCCCTCAATCCACCTGCTACTGCTACTATCGCAGCCCTTAAAAAGCTGCTGCATGCATCCTTCTCGGGTCTTTCACAGCTGCAATTAGTGGGAGAGAGGAGCCATGGTTTCCTCCCCAGGGACTTCTGTTGTGTGTACGTTACCAAGCTGTTACCTGTATTCTGTACCTCTCAGTGCTCTTAATCTCCTGATCACTTTCTTAATTTATTTCATTATATTCACTTATCTCATTTTTATCTTCTAGGTTACTGTGCTTTCTGTAATATCTGTTCCTCCATTGTACTTCTTTTGTCTTTATTACTGTTGTGATTTTTCTTTTACTTCTATTTCTTTTCTGAGTTCTATTAATTCTCATTTTCATCCCTGCTATTGTCTGGTCAAATCATTACTGAATTATTGTATTTTCTACTTTACAGTGTTTTTAGTGGCAATTGCTTCATATTTTTAAGTTCCTGGTGGTATCTTTGGATATATGTTTTTATTCAATTCGTGAAAATATATTTCTGATTAGTGTTTTCTATAGAAATCATTCATCCTATTTTTATGTTTAAAAGTATATACTATCTCTATTTAAATATTGTGTTCATTGCTTTTTTAACTTATATTTGAATGAGTTAAATTTTTCTCTATCAGTTATTTGCAGAAATTTCCTGTTGAGACTGGGTAATGGAGGGACAAGAATAGCCTTCTGTGGTGTGCAGTTCAAGGGTTCCCTTTCCTGTTTCTAGAAAGATAGGCCCTATCCTTCAAATATGATGTTTTTAAATATGTGTGCCTCCCCAAACCCATGCGAGTTCAAGAAAGAAGGCTTGGTCCCTTCACTGAGCACTGCCAAGGGACCCAGCCAGTGTCTTTCAGTGTCATCTCCTCACTTCCAAATGGGTTATTTCTGAGTTCTGCTACGCGTAAGACCCTGTAACTACACCTTCTTCCACGGAGCTCTTACTGAAGAGCTTTCTGTGCCTCTGCTGCCTTTGGACACATGTGCACATAGTTTTGAGTTTGAAGCATTTTTCTGTCTCCTGTATTGCTGAAAATTAGATTTTAATTCCCTTTGTTGTTCGATGTTCTTTATGGTTTGCTGTTCTTTATAGTTTCAAAAATGAAAAATTGGAATATATATATATATCACTTGAGGTCCTCAACTACTTAACTACTGAAAGATATGTACTTCCTTGAGAAGAGAGAGTATCTCAGAAGGAAGGCATGGGATGTCAAGAGTACAAAAATATATAAATACGTTGTTCACTTTAATTAATTTTTTGTTTAAGGGATTTGATTAGCCACTATAAGGAAACAATCATAACAACCATTTTTAAGATTTTAAAGAAAATTTATAGCCCTAGCTGGTTTGGCTCAGTGGATAGAGTGTCGGCCTTCAAACCAAAGGGTTCTGGGTTCCATCCTGGTCAAGGGCACGTACCTTGGTTGTAGGCTCCTCCCTGCTTGGGGATCCTGCAGGAGGCAATCAATTGATTTTTCTCTCACATCGATGTTTCTCTATGTCTTTCCCTCTCTCTTCCACTCTCCCTAAAAATCAATGGAAAAATATCCTTGGGAGAGGATTAACAAAAAAAAATTAACAAACAAAAAAAAGAAAATTTATAGTTTTGTGATTTAAAAATATAAAGTTAAACACACACACAAAAGAAATACAATGGGTAGCTTCTAATTCAGAAAAGGGGGGGAAGTACAGTCAAACCTTGGTTCTCAAATGTCTCCCATCTCAAGCAATTCAGTTCTTGACCAAGTTAACAGAAAAAAATGTCCTGGTTGTCGAAAAAAAACAGGTGTTGACCCAACAACCCTTTTATGCTGATACCTATATGATCAGTCATTCATCTCTCAGGCGACAAACAAAAGAGAGAAGCACGAGTATGAGTCAGTGGTGGTGTTAACATCTCAGGAAATTGTACTGCGAATATTTTCATGGTTTTTTCTTTGCTTTTGTTGCTGCTTATTATTACTAAATACTGCTTATTATCACCATGGGTCCTAAGAAGGTTAGTGATAGCAGCAAAGTGAAAAGAACTATAGCAAAAAAGAGGCACAGCCTGGGAGGGACTGTTAAGATTAAGATCTTGGTAAAAACAATTCATTTCTCACTGGTTAGAAATACAAACAAGCAGCAGGTTGTATAAGTTATAGTAGATTAAGGAAATTGATAGGACTGGTAGCTCTTATCCTTTTGGATGCATCCTTTCCTGAAGAACCTGATAAAAGTTGAAAACTCTCCAGAGAAATCTCATCTACAGGAAATTTGCATCCAATTTCAAGGGATTCACAGATACAATAAAACTTATGAATAAGGGGGGAAACTCACAAAAACAGGGGCCTGGAATATATTTTTTTCAGGCCTTCTGGGCCACAAAGTAGGTCATTTGGATTACCCCACCTCCTTGAGCAACACAATTGATCTGAGACAAGTCTTCTGAAACCACAAATAGCATAGAAAAGACTGGGGACATTCCTACTGAATGGAGACCACCTCAGAAACCTTCTTGAAAGTGATGAATGTAGAGATGCTCAAACCATTTTAGGCAAACTTAGTAGTAAAAGAAATTCTGCTTGTGACTTTAGAAAGAATAAAACCCTCTAGTCAGACCTTGGGGATGGTTTCCGAGCCATTCAGTAGTTCACACATGAAATCCAAGAGGTATCAACCCTGCTCTGTAACTTTGGTTTGCACAACTCATTGTCTTTTTAAAAATATATATATATATTTTATTGATTTCAGATAGGAAGGGAGAGGGAGAGAGAGAAACATCAGTGATGAGAGAGAATCATTGATCAGCTGCCTCCTGCATCCCCTACACCGGGGATTGAGCCTGCAATCCAGGCATGTGCCCTGACTGGGAATTGAACCATGACCTCTTGGTTCATAGGTCAATGCTCAACCACTGAGCCATGCTGGCCAGGTCAACTCACTGTACTTAAACAGAAGAAATGGTGGTGGGTTCAGTGTGGGGAAGTTCAGTTTCTAGATCATGCTTTAACGATGCCAAAAGTAATATGGACATTTTTAGAAATACTATATTGAGGATAACAGCAACTATGGTATAGAAATAGCACAGTGAGGATATAGGTATATAAAACCTGTAATTCACAGCCTTGTGATTCAAAGCAAAATATATCACTCATGGACTTTTAATGGGTACTAACTTGCACTTGGTTACAGGCTTCTAGGTTATAAGTATTGAGCTTATTAGCACAAGCTCATTGGAATAGGAGCCCAACAATCATGATAGGCTTTGGAACTTCATGAGCTTTTAAGAATTTCTGTTCAAAAAATAAATTCCTACTTTCCACCCAATTTTTCTGTAAACCTAAAATTGCTCTAAAAATAAAATCTATTAATTTTAAAATGTTATAGTCTAGATATAAATAATATTCTTTTAAAAAAAAAAACTTGGAATCAGTGTGTTTTTTGTTAAATAGTTATAAAACTAAACTAGATTTGTCTTTAGAAAGAATTTAAGGAAACCTAACTTATGAAGTATGTACTTCTTAAAATGAAGATGAATTACTATTCCTGGTTAGACAAATCAGAAGAGGGTGTTAAACTGAGTGAGCATGAAAAAAGAAATACTTTCTTTAGGAGACGTGCTTTGGAGGACAATTGGAAGTGACTGAAATGCACAACAAGGAGGGGAACCAGTGATGTTTCACTGCCCTGCCGGGGAGCAGTGTTGCTCTATTTTTGCTTTTATGTAATTAACATAATTAAAATGCCCTCAATGGCAAAGTAGTTTGGAGAATTGACTACGTATATGGTTACTCTCAAGCAGGTTATAGGTAAAAACAGTTTTGTATTTTTGACACAACTACAAATCAACAACTTTCAAAAGAATCCCAACCATCCACTGGCTCAGGTCAGATATATTTTCCATTCAGATGTGTGTTTGATACCATAAGGCCTTAGATAGTTCCAGAAGTGACTGTTGTCCTGGATACTCCCAGGAACACCAGTTACCATGCTTAGAATGTTGCAATAACTCTCCTATATATTACCTACAACTAAAAATATAATGATGGTTACTTTATAGTGTCTCTGGAATTGTGAATGATAACCTGACCTAGAATTCCTGCAAACAGAGAGGGGAAATACTTAAACGAAAAAGCCTGAATCACATAGTTAATAAAGATTGGTTGTTAACATGCAATCTACCTTCTCTTTATCATTCAGGTAGTGTTAGGTACACTGAGAAGGCATCACAGGCCGGAGTTTTCTCCTCCTGGAGCCGCTTGTCAAATTTTTCTGATATGTCAGGAAAATGTTATAGTTGAGCATATTCCAGAGGGCCCTTTAAATTAATAAATATAGCTCTAATGAAACAGTCACTCAGAATGAAAGCTGGGAGGACACAATTTTCCACCTGAGTTGGTGGATGGTTGGGATTCTTTTGAAAACTGTTGATTTGCAGTTGTGATTTGCAGCAATAAAGGAATAATTAATGAGGATCTCACCGAAACCGGTTTGGCTCAGTGGATAGAGCGTCGGCCTGCGGACTGAAGGGTCCCTGGTTCGATTCCGGTCAAGGGCATGTACCTTGGTTGCGGGCACATCCCCAGTGGGTGGTGTGCAGGAGGCAGCTGATCGATGTTTCTCTCTCATGTTTCTAGCTCTCTATCCCTCTCCCTTCCTCTCTGTAAAATATCAATAAAATATTTAAAAAAAATGAGGATCTCTGCCAAGATCCTTATCAGCACCTTTCAAAACTGCACAGCGTCATCCTGGATATAGCACTGGCCCTGAAGTGTGCAGGTTTGATTCCCAGTCAAGGGCGCATACCTAGGTTGCAGGTTTGATCCCCCCAGAGGCAACCAATTGATGTGTCTCTCTCGTGTTGAAATTTCTCCCCCCACCCCCGCCTCCTCCCTCCCAATGGAAAAAATATCCTCAGATGAGGATATAAACACACACACACACACACACACACACACACACAAGAAGAAAAGGCACAACCTCTGTAGAGCCAAGTATTGCGTAGTACAGATCATGTTCTCCAATATTGTCCACAGAAAATCCTACAGGAGCAGATTCTCAGAGGCGGATGTTGAGAAAATCTTCCAGGGGCCAAGAGATTTAATGAAGAAGGAGGCTGACAACTCCAGTATTTCATCATGAGTTCATTAAGGGGACTTACATACGAGGCACATCTTGAGTGGTGGCCAGACGACCTCTATGCCTGGGCCTTTGCTAAAGAATTTGGCAGGTGCTAAAGAATTACATAGAACAGGGCAAGATGGACAGGGTCCTGGAGTGTGACTCATCCCAGATGAGTGAAAATGCCTCATCATGCTTGCCCAGGGCAGGGGGCAGGGTAATGGCCTGTTCCAGGAAGCAGCACACCCGAGGGGCATAGGGCAGGAGTAGACCAGTCTCTGGGATGTACTGCAGGAAGCAGTCGCTGTTCTGGCTGGAATCTAGCTTGAGGGTCCTGCAGTGGCCACATCATGGAACAGTCTCTCCTCCACAGCAGAGATGCTGCTTCTTCTTTTCTACTTTTTATTTTGAGAGTACGTTTATTAAAGCTGAGGGCAGTAAAACAAGGAAAGGTTTAGAATAGAAGCAATAGGAGAGAGCCTCGGCAGGGCTGCTTTAAGTCACAGGGAAGTCAGAGAAAAGGGGCCTTGAGGACAGGGTCAAGGGTTTAACCCGAGACGAGCTGCTGCTGTCCAGTGCTCCCCTGGTTACAAGTCTTGTGAGGACCCTTAGAACTTAGGAGAAAAAGCACACCTGAGGAAGAAGGGGAAGAAAGGCGTGGGTGTGGACATGTTCCCCAGAGGGAGTGTGCCCAGAAATGCTTAACATAAATTATTTTCTCAATGTGGGAGGTAAAGACAAACAGGTCTAACTGTGACTTGGTACTTTCTTTTTTTTATTTATTGTCTAAGGTATTACAAATAGTAGTACATATGACTCCTTTTTTTTTTTTTTTTTTTTGCCCATTGACCTTCCCCTGGCCTCCGCTACCACCCCCTGCCCTGCACTTGCCCTCACCGCCCCCCCTGCAGTGTCTTACTTCTATTGGTTGTGCTTATATGCATGCATACAAGTCCTTCGGTTGATCTCTTACCCTCCAACCCTCCCCTGCCTTCCCTCTGTAGCTTGACCATCTGTTCGATGCCTCTTTGCCTCTGTCTATTTTTCTTCAACAGTTTATAATGTTCTTTATATTCCACAAATGAGTGAGATGACTTGGTACTTTCTTCTGTGTTCATGAAAGATAACATTAGTTAAGCAATACGGAGCCCAGGCTGCTGAGGCTCAGAGGGTTGGAACATCATTGCAGGCACCAGAAGATCATGGGTTCGATTTCCTGTCAGGACACATGCCTAGGTTGCAGATTTGATCCAAGGCCCAGGTGCATACAGGAGGCAACTGATCAGTGTTTCTCTCACACGTTGATATATCTCTCTTTCTCTCTCTCCTTCTCTCTCTCTCCTTTCCTCCTTCTCTTAAATCAATAAAAATTTTAATTCAATACTGAGTGATTATATGAAGACCTCAACAAATGAGCCACTCCCCTTTTTATGGTTACTGCACTAGCTTTTTACTAGTAAAGTCATTAAATGATAAATATGAACTATATCAAACACACAAAAGAATATAAGCATTTTATATAAATCTCACAAGACAAATCTCATTACTGTCTTATATCTTCTTTTTTTATTTTTTTTATTAAGGTATTATATGTGTACATATCTTACCATTGCCCCCCCCACCCCACTCCCATACATGCCCTCACCCCCCAATGTTTTGCATCTGTTGGTTACTCTTATATGCATGCATATAAGTCCTTCAGTTGATCTCTTATTTCCCCCACCTCTCCCTAACCTTACCGCTGTAATTTGACAATCTGTTTGATGCTTTACTGCCTCTGTATCTATCTTTTTGTTCATCAGTTTATAATGTTTTTCATTATCCCCAAATGAGTGAGATCATGTGGTATTTTTCTTTCATTGACTGGCTTATTTCACTTAGCATAATGTTCTCTAATTCCATCCAGGTGCCTACAAATGGTAGTAATTCCTTCTTTTTTATGGCAGCATAGTATTCCATTGTGTAGATGTACCATAGTTTTCTGATCCAGTCATCTGCTGACGGGCACCTAGGCTGTTTCCAAGTCTTAGCTATTGTAAACTGTGCTGCTATGAACATAGGGGTGCATATATCCTTTCTGATTGGTGTTTCTAGTTTCTTAGGATATATTCCTAGGAGTGGGATTACTGAGTCAAATGGGAGTTCCATTTTCAGTTTTTTGAGGAAACTCCATACTGTTCTCCACATTGGCTGCACCAGTCTGCATTCCCACCAGCAGTACATGAGGGTTCCTTTTACTCCGCATCCTCGCCAACACTTGTCGTTTGTTGATTTGTTGATGATAGCCATTCTGACAGGTGTGAGATGGTACCTCATTGTCGTTTTGATTTGCATCTCTCGGATAATTAGTGACTTTGAGCATGTTTTCATGTGTCTCTTGGTCTTCCTGCTGTCATCTTTCGAAAAGATTCTATTTAGGTCCGTTGCCCATTTTTTTATTGGATCATTTATCTTCCTTTTATTAAGTTGTATAAGCTGCCTGTAGATGTTGGAGATTAAACCTTTATCAGTGATAACATTTGCAAATATGTTCTCCCATACAGTGGGGTTTCTTGTTGTTTTGTTGATGGTTTCTTTTGCTGTGCAAAAGCTTTTTATTTTGATGTAGTCCCATTTGTTTATTTTCTCTTTGGCTTCCATTGCCCTAGGGGCAGTATCAGTGAAAAAGTTCTTTTGGCATATGTCTGAGATTTTGCTGCCTGTGGATTCCTCTAGTATTTTTATGGTTTCCCGTCTTATATTTAAGTCCTGTATCCATTTTGAGTTTATTTTTGTGTATGGTGTAAGTTGGTGATCTAGTTTCATTTTTTTGCATGTATCTGTCCAATTTTCCCAACACCATTTATTGAAGAGACTGTCTTGACTCCATTGTATGTTCATGCCTCCTTTGTCAAAAATTAATTGACCATAGTGGTTTGGGTCGATATCTGGATTCTCTATTCTATTCCATTGATCTATATGTCTGTTCTTGTGCCAGTACCAGGCTCTTTTGAGGACAGTGGCTTTGTAATACAGCTTGAAATCTGGTATTGAGATCCCTCCTGCTTTATTCTTCTTTCTCAGGATTGCTGTGGCTATTCGGGGTCTTTTTTTATTCCAGATGAATTTTTGGAGAGTTCTTTCTAGGTCTGTGAAATATGCCATTGGTATTTTAATGGGGAGTGCATTGAATCTATAGATTGCTTTGGGTAGTATGGACATTTTAATGATGTTGATTCTCCCAATCCATGAACATGGCATGTTCTTCCATCTGTTTACATCTTCCTCTATCTCTTTTTTCAGTGTCCTGTAGTTTTCCACGTATAGGTCTTTTACCTCCTTGGTTAGGTTTATTCCTAAGTATCTTAATTTTTTTGGTGCGATGGAAAATGGGATTGCTTTTTTAGTCTCTCTTTCTGTAAGTTCAGTGTTGGTGTATAGAAATGCAATAGATTTCTTGGCGTTAATTTTGTATCCTGCTACATTGCCAAATTCATTTATTAAGTCTGTTAGTTTTTTGATGGAGTCTTACGGGTTTTTTTGTACAATATCATGTCATCTGCAAATAAGGACAGCTTTACTTCTTCTTTTCCAATTTGGATGCCTTTCATTTCTTCTTATTGTCTGATTGCAATAGCTAATACTTCCAGTACTATGTCAAACAGGAGTGGTGAGAGTGGGCATCCCTGTCTTGTTCCTGTTCTTAGGGGAAATGGTTTTAGTTTTTGCCCATTTAGTATGATGTTAGCTGTGGGTTTATCATATATAGCTTTTATTATGTTGAGGTATGATCCGTCTATTCCCACCTTGTTGAGAGTTTTTATCAAGAAAGGGTGTTGGATTTTGTCAAATGCTTTTTCTGCATCAATTGATATGACTATCTGATTTTTATCTTTCAGTTTGTTTATGTGATGTATCACATTTATTGATTTGCGGATATTGTACCATCCTTGCATTCCTGGAATAAACCCTACTTGGTCATGGTGTATGATCTTTCTGATGTACTCTTGGATCCAATTTGCTAGAATTTTGTTGAGGATTTTGGCATCTACGTTCATGAGGGATATTGGCCTGTAATTCTCCTTCATTGTGATGTCTTTATCTGGTTTTGGTATTAGGGTGATGCTGGCTTCATAGAAGGAGCTTGGAAGTGTTCCTTCCTCTTGAATTTTTTGGAATTGTCTGAGGAGGATAGGTTTTAGTTCTTCCTTGAATGTTTGGTAAAACTCTCCTGTGAAGCCGTCTGGCCCCGGGCTTTTGTTTGCCGGAAGCTCTTTGATGACTGCTTCAATTTCTTCCATAGTTACTGGCATGTTGAGCTGTTTAGATTCTTCCTGATTGAGTTTTGGAAGGTTATATTTTTCTAGGAATATGTCCATTTCCTCCGGGTTGTCCAGTTTGTTGGAATAGAGTTGTTCGTAGTATTTTTTAACAATCCTTTGTATTTCAGCAGGATCTGTTGTTATTTCACCTCTTTCATTTCTGATTTTGTTTATGTGGGTCCTCTCTCTTTGCTTCTTGGTGAGCCTGGCTAGAGGTTCATCAATCTTGTTTATCCTTTCAAAGAACCCGCTCTTGGTTTTGTTGATCTTTTGTATTGTTTCTTTGGTCTCTATGTGGTTTATCTCTGCTGTGATCTTTATTTTTTCCTTCCTTCTGCTTACACTGGGCTTTTCTTGTTGCTCTTTTTCTAACTCTTTGAGTTGTTGGGTTAGGTAATTTATTACCATTGTTTCTTGTTTTTTGCAGTAGGCTTGTAGAGCTATGAACTTCCCTCTCAAGACTGCTTTTGCTGTGTCCCATAGATTTTGGATTGTAGTGTTTTCATTGTCATTTGTTGCCATGATGTTTTTTATTTCTTCCTTGATCTCTCTGGTAACCCAGTCATGGTTTAATAGCATGCTGTTTAGTCTCCATGTGTTTGATTTCTTTGGGTTACTTTTATTGTAGTTGATTTCAAGTTTTATGCCACTGTGGTCTGAGAAGATGCTTGATATGATTTCTATCTTCTTGAATTTGAAGAGACTTTGCCTATGTCCCAACATATGATCTATCTTTGAAAATGACCCATGTGCACTTGAGAAAAATGTATATTCTGTGACTTTGGGGTGAAATGTTCTGAAGATGTCAATTAATTCCATCTGGTCTAGTGAGTCATTTAGGATTGATGTTTCTTTGTTGATTTTTTTTTTTAGAGGATTTGTCAAATGGTGATAGTGGGGTATTAAAGTCTCCTACTATGATTGTATTGCTGTCAATCTCTCCCTTGATTTCCTCCAGGAGATTTTTTATGTATTTGGGTGCTCCTGTATTGGGTGCATATATGTTTACCAGAGTTATTTCTTCTTGTTGGATTGCTCCCTTTAGTATTATGAAGTGGCCTTCCTTATCTCTTGTTATGTCCTTCACTTTGAGATCTAATTTGTCAGATATAAGTATTGCTACCCCAGCTTTTTTTTTCATTTCCATTTGCCTGGAAGACCTTTTTCCATCCCTTCACCCTCAGTCTGTGTGCGTCTTTTTTTCTGAGGTGGGTTTCTTGTAGACAGCAGATATATGGGTCGTGTTTTCTTATCCAATCCGTTACCCTATGTCTTTTGATTGGGGCATTTAATCCGTTTACATTTAAAGTTATTATTGATAGGTACTTATTTGTCGCCATTCCAATTCTTTACTCCTGTGTTCCTTCTTCGCTTCCTATTTCCTTTTTTTTACAGCAGACCCTTTAGCATTTCTTGCATTGCTGGTTTGGTGGTAATAAATTCCCTTAGTCCTTTTTTGTCTGTGAAGCTCCTGATTTCACCTTCAATTTTGATTGATAGCCTTGCTGGGTACAGTATTCTTGGATTCAGACCCTTCCTTTGCATGACTTTGTATATTTCATTCCTTTCCCTTCTGGCCTGATGAGTTTCTGTTGAGAAATCAGTTGCTAGTCTGATTGGGGTTCCTTTGTATGTAACTTTCTGTCTCTTTCTTACCGCTTTTAAGGTTCTTACTTTGTCGTTGGTGTTTGCCAATTTAATTATAATGTGCCTTGGCGTCGGTCTTTTGGGGTTCATTTTGCTTGGGACTCTGTGAGCTTCTTGGATTTGTGTGGGGTTTTTCTTCTCTATATCAGGGAAATTTTCTGTCATTATTTCTTCGAAGAGGTTTTCTATTCCTTGCTCAGCTTCCTTTCCTTCTGGAAACCCTATTTTGTGGATGTTGTTTTGTTTCGTGTTGTCCCAAAGGTCCCTTAGGCTCTCCTCCTGCCTTTTAATTTTTTTTTTCTAGAAGTTGCTCTACTTGGGTATTTTTTCCCATCTTGTCTTCTAGCTCACTGATGCGGTCCTCTGCTTCTTCTAGTCTACTCTTGATGCTTTCTATTGAGTTCTTTACAGCATTGATGTCATTTTTCATTTCTTCTTGGTTCTTCTTCATTTCCTCTTGGTTCTTACTCATATTGTCGAATTTGTCTTCCATTCTTTTCAGCCACCTTATGACCATTTCTCTGAATTCT
This sequence comes from Plecotus auritus, assembly GCF_963455305.1. Taxonomy (NCBI): domain Eukaryota; kingdom Metazoa; phylum Chordata; class Mammalia; order Chiroptera; family Vespertilionidae; genus Plecotus; species Plecotus auritus. The sequence goes on from NC_137774.1 coordinate 44,498,632, forward strand.
TTTTCTGGAAGGTTGCTTGCCTCCATTTCGTTTACTTCCTTTTCTGGTGATGTCTGCTTTTCTTTCATATGCAGGCTGTTTCTTTGTCTCCCCATGGTCTCTCTTCTCTGGATGTCTGGTTATGTAGTTCTCTCTCTCCTGCGTTGATTTAAAGGCACAAAATACAGCACTACCAGGTACAACACACAAGGCACTGAACAGAAATGTATTCACGATATTAATAACCTCCAATAAAGGTGACCACCAGAGAAAGGCAAATTAGGGGATAGGAGAGAAAGAAGAAGAGGAAAAAGAAAGAAAGAAGAAAAAAAAGGAGTGTCAAAATGAAATTTGAAAAAGGGAAAGAAAAAAAAAGTAAGAGAGACAAGAAGGAGACTAAGAGAGAAAGGGGAACAGACTATATATATTGGGGATAAAACTCCAATAGAACAATCACTAATCCCAGCAAATGCCAGCAACAAGTACCTGGGGATTAATACAAACTACAACACCAACTAATATTGAGTGAGGCAAGGGAAAACAGAAGCACAAAACAAACAAAAAAATTAAACAAAAGAAGAATAAGCAAAACAATCTCACAAAAAAGCATAAAAATTCGATATAATCTACATTCAAGCGAACAACAACAAAAGGACAGAGAGAAAAACAATTTTTTGGATAGTTAAGACAGCGAAGAGAGAGGTGTGTATAGACTTGGAGCAGGGGATTGGATATTAGATATGTAAGTAGGGTGAAATTTTAACAAGTGGTAAACAGAAAGAATAGGGAAAATCTAAAGCAGGAAAGAGGTAAGATAAACAGGACACCGTAAAGGGGAAGGTTAGGAAGAGAGTGATGGCATAAAGGTAGAGTTGAGATAGAGTAAAACGATGCTAAAGGAAAGATAAAAATAGAATGTAGAACACTAATCCCAAAATAAAATGAAGAGAAAATAAAATGACACTTTAAAAAAAAAAAAAGATAAAATAGCAGTAGTAATAATACGGATTGAAAATAAAATAAAAATGTAATAATTAAAAGGTAAAATCAAGTGAGGAAAAAAGAAAAAAATTAGTTTCTTGAGTAAAAGATGCAAAAATGAAAATAAAAAAATAAAAAAATAAAAATAAAATGTGGAGTATTGAAGGTCATTCACTTCCTCTGTTGTTCTGTTTGGCACGCCTGTTTCTCAGTCCGGACAGTATTGCAGTTCCCTGCGTTCCACTGCTCTTCAGTGTTGTAAGCCAGTCCTGATTTTAAGCAGGCAATGTGTCTTAATTTCTCATATTCCTTTATTTTTGATTACACAAGAGTCAATTTGTGATTCAGCCCCTGGGTGGCAGTGTTTCTGGAATGACTTCCGGGTCTATATATGGCCCCTCTAGGCAGTGTTAGAACCTTCTTTCCCTGTGGCACTCACTACCGGTTTGTGGGAGTGGGCTGCCTCAGAGCTGGCTCTCCGATGGTCACTCCCCGCTCCAATCCCCAGGTTCCAGAAAAACAACTTTCCCCTGCAGTCTCCCAGGGTGTCCCCACCTGGGTGATCCTATGTATTGGGCTTAGTAATCAGAAGCAAGGATTTGAAGAGGAAAAAGCCCAAGTGTGCAAACTCCGGGACTGCGCGTAAGTCTAGGCAGCCGGCACACCCCTGAAATTGTTAGGGTGTCCCTGCACGTCAGATCAAAATGGGTTGCTTTTTAGTGAACCCTTCTGTTAGCAGCTCTGAGGACTCCCTTCCACATTCACAGATTACGCCAGCCCCAACAGCCACGGATTTTTCTAGGCACAGACTTCCCTGGTCCTCCAGCTCCCGCAAAACGTGCGTTCCTCTCTCCCGCCGGGACCAGAGACCTCACCTTATCCCAGGCGAAATCTGACCTTTCCGTGGTGGAGTGTAGAGCTCCTCTGAACCCGTGTGTTTGCGCCAATTGGGGAGCGTTGTTCTGGGGCTCGCAGCTGTTCCGTGGGTGCCGCAGTTGTCTTATATCTTCTTATATCATACTGAAAAACTCTTTATTTTTTTCAATTTAAAAGAATGGGGAGCCAAAGATAAATACTGCATGGTATCACTTATACATGTGGAATCTTAAAAAAAATTGTTTAAGTTGAACTCATAGAAATAGAGACTGGAATGGTGGTTGTCAGGGGCTGGAAGTTGGAACAAAAAGGAAGAGATTGGTAAAGGGCATATATTTTCAGTTATAAAATGAATAAGGTATGGGGATCCTATCTAATAAAGAGGGAATATGCTAATTGGCCCTCACACCGTCGCAAAGATGGCAGCACCCACAGCCTATAAGGAGGGAATATGCTAATTGACTGTCCCGCCCTCAAATATGGCGGCGCCCACAGCCACAACATAGTAGAGCCCAGTCCCCTCAGCCTTACTGTGCACCTGCCTCCAGAGTCCCCCAGTCCCTTCAGCCCCCAGCCACCCAGGGCTGGCCCGAGGCACAGGCAAGCTTCAGATAGCAGCTGCCCAGCCACCCAGGGTGCCCGAGGCTCAGATAACCAGGGCCAGTCAAGGCTTGTGCTACCAGCAGTGACAGCAACAGAGGTGTGATGGGGCATCGCCTTCCCCTGATCGCCGGGTCGCCTCCCGCCCCTGTAGGCTCCCGGACTGTGAGAGGGGGCAGGCCAGGCTGAGAGACCCCCCTCCAGTGCATGAATTTTCATGCACCAGGCCTCTAGTCTAACATATAAAACTAGAGGCCTGATGCACGAAATTCATGCACTATGGGGGGGTTCCTCAGCCCGGCCTGCACCCTCTCACAGTCTAGAACCCCTTGTTCTTACTGCCTGCCTGCTCACTCCTTACCGGCTCTGCTCACTGCTCCCGCCACCACTGCTGCACTCACCAGCCGTGAGCCCGGCTTCTGGCTGAGCGGCCACTCCTCCTGTGGGAGTGCACTGACCACCAGGGGGTAGCTCCTGCGTTAAGCATCTCTCTGGCCAAAGGAAGAGGAAAGGGGCCAACTAGCAAAACAGAAAACTTTTAGATATATAATTGCTCTGTCCCAGCCAAAAATCACAGAAAGAACTATAGTCCTATCACACCCCCTCCCCATCAGCAAATGCTGAAAGGGGAGCTTAAACTTCCCCTCTTGCCTGGCTGTAACAAGGTACCTCTCACATCCCTCTCCTGGGAGGGTATCAAGAAGACTGGGTGGAGATATGGGACTTTCATCGCCACTTGTTGTTGCTGAGATCTCTCTTCCAAAATGTCAGGGGAGGCCACAAGGGGACCCTAGACTTCCATCCCACATGGCAATAACAAGGTGCCACTATCCCCCCCTATCAGAGTCAGAGGAGGCCAAGTGAATTGGCAGAGTGGATTTAAAAACATGACCCAGCTATAAGCAAGAGCATAATACTGGGGGGAGAGGGAGGTTGCTAATCTCAAAAGGTCACATGCTGTATGATTCCATTTATATAACATTCTAGAAATGACAAAATTATAGAGATAGAAAACAGATTAGTGATTGTCAGGGGTTAGGGATAGTAACAGGTGGAGAAAGAATGTGAAACCAAAAGATCTTTATGTTAATGGAATAGTTCTGTATCTCACTTGCAATGGTGTTTACAAATCTACATGTGATAGGGCATAGAATGATACACACTCACTGTACCCCTATTGATTTCCTGGTTTTGATATTGTACTCTAGTTAACATTAAGATGTGCATGGCACCTCTTTGTCCTATCTTTGTAATTTCCTGAGAACCTATAAATATTTCAAAATAAACAATTTAATGAACCACTAATACCCATAATAATGTGAATAAATCACCAAGACATTATGCCAAGTACATAAAGCCAGATGCAAAAGAGTATATTATGTGTGATTCCATTTATATATAACTATAGAAAAGACAAATCTAATTTATGGTGACAGAAAGCAAACCCATGGCTGCCTGGAGCTAGGGAGTTAACTGGTCACAAAGGAACATTGTGGTGCAATGAAAACATTGCCTATAATAGTATTTAAGTGGTCATAAATGTAAGGATGTATAAATCTGTCAGAATTCATGAGGATATACATTTTAAATGCATGCATTTTATTGTACATAAATTGTACATCACTAAAGTCGGTTTACAATCACTTCTTAAAACAAAAAATCACCAAATCATAGTTTATGAATAAGAAAAGAACAAAATATTTTCATAAACAGCAAAATATATAATTGTACATTTTTATTACAAAATATGGCTTACTTGATGGCATATTTCACAGATCTAGAACAAATATTCCAAAAATTTATACGAAACCAAAAAAGATCCCAGAAAGTCTCAACAACCTGGAGAAAAAAGAACAAAGATGGAGGTATCACAATATCTGATATCAAACTATACTGCAAAGCCATTGTAATCAAAACAGCCTGGTACTGGCATGTAGACCAATGAAACAGAACAGAGAACCACATTTTTATGGTCAATTAATATTTGCCAAAGGAGGCAAGAGCATATAATGGAATAAAGACAGTCTCTTCAATAAATGGTGCTGGAAAACTTGAACAGGTATATGCAAAAAAAAAAAAATGAAACTAGACCACCAACTTACACTATATACAAGAATAAACTCAAAATGGATTAAAGACTTAAATATAAGTTGTGAAACCATAAAAATCTTAGAAGAAAACATAGTAAAATCTCAGACATCTCTCATAGCAATATTTCTGCCAATATGTCTCCTAGGGCAAAGGAAACAAAAAAAATTAAAAAATGGGATTTCATCAAACTAAAAAGCTTCTGCACAGCAAAAGAAACCATCAATAAAATTAAAAGGGAACCCACTGTGTGGGAGAACATATTTGGCAATGATACATCTAATAAAGGGTTAATAGCCAAAATATATTAAAAAACATGCAAACTCCAACACCAGGAAGACAATCCAATTTAAAAATGGGCAAAGAACCTGAATAGACACTTCTCCAAAGAGGACATATGGGTGGTCAATAGACATATGAAAAAATGTTCAACATTATTAATCTTCAGAGAGATGCATATTAAAACCACAATGAGCTATCACCTCACACCTGCCAGAATGACTACCATCAATAGATAAACAAACAGCAAGTGCTGATGAGGATGTGGAGAAATGGAACTCTGGTGCACTGTTGGTGGGAATGCAGACTGGTACAGCCACTGTGGAAAACAGTGTGGAGCTTCCTCAGAAAATTAAAAATGGAACTGCCATTTGACCCAGCAATCCCACTTCTGGGAATATATCCTAAGAATCTTGAAACACCAATCAGAAAGAATATATGCACCCCTATGTTCATAGCAGCGCTATTTAAAATAGCTAAGATCTGGAAATAGGCCTGGTGCCCATCAGTGGATGAGTGTATAAAATAGCTGTGGGACATTTACACAATGGAATACTGTGCAGCTATAAAAAAGAGGGATCTCTTACCCTTTTGTACAGCATAGATGGACTTGGAGACTATTTTGCTAAGTGAAATAACCCAATCTGAGAAAGACATGATCTCATTACTTATTTGTGGATTCTAATGAACAAAACAAATTGACCAACAAAGTTAAGACCCAAAGCATGGAGTCATGGAACAGACTGACATACTGTTACAGAAAACCAAAGAAGAACAAAGCAATACTTAGAGAGATGGAGTTACATTTATTACGCGCGGGTCCAGAGGAGAATGTCTCTCAAATTCTGGGCCCCAACATGCAGGAATTTTCCCTATTTATATGTTTTTACCTTCTTTGTCTCCCAAATATGGGGTGTTTCCGGCCCCTTTTGCAAGTTCTTAAAGAGCCCGTATGTGCTGGGGCCTCGAGACCTCAACCAGAGGCCTGGCCTGGCACCAGCACTGATAACCTTGTCTGGGGAAGGTTTAATGGCCTCTCTGAAGTGGGAGTAGTCTTAGCAAGCAAGAATTTATAGAAGCCAAATAGCAGAGCTAAAATTTCAAACAGCAGTATTTATATAAGATGGATGCTTCAATACCTCCATGTAGGTGTGAGGTGACAAGGAGAGATAAACCAAAGAACTTACTTACTTATGTGCATAACCCATGGACACGAACAATAGAGTGGTGAAGACCTGGGGGAGGCTGGGTAGAGACTGGGTGGAGAAGGGTAAAAGGTAGGGGGGGGATGGGAGACATCTGTAATACTGTCAACAATAAAATAAATTTTTAAAGCTGTGGTACATTTACTCAATGGAATACTATGTGGCCATAAAAAAGAAGGAAATATTACCTTTTGCGACAGCATGGATGGATCTAGAGATTATTATGCTAAATGAAATAAGCCAGTCATAAAAAGATAAATACCATATGATCTCACTTACATGTGGAATCTAATGAACAAAATAAACTGATGAACAAAATAGAACCAGAGGCGTGAATACATGGAATAGACTGAATGATGTCAGAGGGGAGGGAGGAATGGATAAAAGAAGGTGAAGAGATTAGCCAAAGAACATATATGCATAACCCATAGACACACACAATAGTGAGGTGATGGCCAGAGGGAAGCAGGGCAGGGGCTGGCTGGAGGTGGGCAAAGAAGGGAAACATGGGGACATCTATAATAGTGTCAACAACAAAAATAAAATAAAACATTAAAAATAATAAGATAAAACATAGCTTACTTGGCCATTTGGGTATAAAATAGCTGAGAACGTCAAGTCACCTTGTAATGGTACATAAACAAAAGCTTTGCTAACATTGACACATTGTATATACACTCCAAAGAAATATTCATAAATTGTATACCCTCATAATATCCATAAAGACTGTTAAGTGGAACCATCAAGGCCTATTAGTGTTGATCAATCACTTCACTGAACAGTAGAAGAATATCCCACCAGAAATCAGAAAGTGACCATAGTTGAACAAATATAATGAGAGGAGAGTGATTCTTCAATATTAGGGTTTCTTGATATAATCTGCTCAGATTACAAGAGAGCCTGAGCTCCAGCTACTGCCTGAAATATTCTACTGAGCCCGTATACAAAACACAGGGTCACCACCACATAACACCAGAGAAAACCCCAGCCAAAAAATTTCAAACAAATTTCAAAATACTGCTATCTGTACTATCTTCACCATTTTCCTATAAATCTAAAACTATTCTAAATCTTAAAGTTTAAAAAACACTATTCCTTTGTCGAATATATCACTAAATCTTTTTCTGAATGTTGATGACTCTGTGGCCTGAGCAAGAATTGTGACATTTCTGGAACACTCTTCGGTGAAACTTTAATGATGTCATTGGCTTTACATTTTGATGATAGGTGGAAACCACAACTGCTCTCAGATTAATACCTGAAAATGGATCTGTGGAAGGGAGATTTAGACAACTGCACCCAAAATACACCCCCAAAAATGTTGGTTAACTATTACCACTGCTCACAAAAACACTTCCAAATGCCAGGAACTATGGAAAAGACAAGTATTATAATAAAATTAACATAAGCTAGTTGGCCAGTGGACAGGTGCTCCTTATCTAGTGATAGAAAGATTTGGATTATTATCTGTGAATAAATACAAATTGAGTAGGAAAAGCCATATCAAGGTGACCTATTTTAAAGTACCTCCTCTAGAAAAACTGGTGGATAGAACTGTCTTGCCCCCCCACCCCCTACTCTGTAAGCTTTATAGACAGGCACCAAAACAAAATTCAACCTCAAAATAAATTCTCCAGAAAAAAAAAAAACACAAAAAAAACAGAATTTCTACTTCTAACTACATAAAAAGAAAGAAATATTAAATAGTAAGTCAAAGTGAAAATATAAGGCCAATCACTGGGCAGTCTTCCCATACATATGCAAATGCAGTTCCCTTTAAACTGGCTGACTCAGAGAAGTTCTAGAAATATGAAAAAAGCAAGGAGATGCCAAGTTCCCACCCTCTGAGAGAAGTTTCCAGCAATTAAGAGAAGGATACCCTCTGAAGAGGATCCTAGGAAGGCAGTGAGAAATTCACTCCTCATCTAACTCACTCACACAGATCCTGGGCTGCCTGGGGAGATGCTCTCACAGGTTGGCCCATTGTTTCAAGTCACTGTCTCTTGGACCCAGACAATACTAGTAGGTGCCCGGGTGCTCCAACTAAAGACTGTGCTACTGCCTTACCCCTGGCATTATCCATGACTCTTTGTTCCATGTAACAGAAAATCAATTCAAAGTGCCTTTTTACAAAGCAAAGACATTTATTGGCTCCTATGATTTAAAAAGGCAGGAGTTGTGTGACCTCAGGTATGGCTGGGCCAAGGGGTTCAAACAGTATCATTAGGACTCAGTCCCTCTCTCTCCCTCCATGACACAGCTTTGCTTTCCTCTCTGTTTTTTATTCTCTGATACCTTCCTCATGTGCAGCCACTAGAGTCAAGAGTCAACAGGTCTATACAGGCCCACCTCAGGGGTGTTGCAGGTTCGGTTCCAGGCCACCACAACAAAGCAAGGATTGCAATAAAGAGAGTCATAACCTTTTTGCTGGCGGAGAGTCGTGCTTTCAATTTGTGTGTGTGTGTGTTGGGGGGGGTGGGGGGGGCGCGGGGAGGACATCATTTGTGAATTCAGTGCAGTAAACTGAAGAGTAATAAAGTGAGGTCTGCCTGTAGTCAATAAACAGCCAAGATGGAAACACAGAGACTTCATTCTATTTCCATCCAATTCCCGGAAGTAAGCCTCTTTGGCTCTGGTTAGCCCATCCTGGGCCATGTGTCCACCTCCTAACCAATCACTATCCAAGGTGATGTAATACTCTAATTGGTTGGTTTTCATTGAATCATTACTTGAAAGACAAGGAGCAAAATCATTATGCAGCCTGAGTTTCACCAGCAATACACACATGTGAGCAAAAGCAATAAAAGTAAAAAAATTAAAATTAAAAAAAGGAATCTCTGGAAGACTGAGCAGGTTTTCAGATTTTGTTCTCCTCCAGGTAATAATAAGAAGTGCTAGCCCATTAAGTGTAAGAAGCATTCCTGAGAAGTCTGCAGATATTATAAGTTAATATACGTAAAAAGCAGAAGAATGTCTGGCCCAAAGTAAATACTATAAAACTGTTAACTATCATCACAGAAGAATGATCCTGGAGAAAGAATAAACATATCCTAATAGGCAAGGTGGAGATACAGAAGTTTAATCTAAATATTGAAAGGAGTATAACTGGATTTTGTAACAAACTGGTGAAGCAGGTTTGATTACTTTTTGCTTCTTTGATTCACAGTTTGAGAATGACAAGACATTTAAAAGATCTTTTCTGGCCCTAGCTGGTTTGGCTCAGTGGATAGAGCACCGGCCTTCCAGACTGAAGGGTCCCAGGTTCAATTCCAGTCAGGGGCACATGCTGGGTTGCAGGCTTGGTCCCCAGTAGGGGGCGTGCAAGAGGCAGCCATGCAATGATTCTCTCTCATTGGTGTTTCTATCTCTCTCTCCCTCTCCCTTTCTCTCTCAATTCAATAAAAATACATTTTAAAAAAAATAAAATATCTTTTCTGTCACCAATACAAGGAAATTTGGTTTATAATAAATATCCAATACTGATTACAGATGGGGGACTGATAGACACTGGAGTATACCCTCCTACACCAAATTCCAGCTGTAGAAACAATAGGAACTATGACTATTCTCCAAAACTAAAAAGTGAATGCTTGGTGGAATAGAGAGAACTTGCTAAAAATAGAAATCACCCTAGACTAGATTAAAAGGGAACATTGTGGCCCAGAACATTAGCAAGATCATATAGGGAGGAATACACTGAGTGGCCAGATTATTATGATCTCTGAACGCATAATAATCTGGCCACTCGGTGCGCATATATATATATATTAGAGGCCTGGTGCATGAATTCATGCATGGGTGGGGTCCGGCCAGCCTGGCCAGGGGGAAAGGACATGGGCGGTTGGCCGGCCTGCCTGCTGGTCGAACTCCTGGTCGAGGGGACAATTTGCATATTAGCCTTTTATTATACAGGATATACACTGAGTGGCCAGATTATTATGTGTTCAGAGATCATAATAATCTGCCCACTCAGTGTATATTTCTCTCCATCAGAAGGAAACAAGGCCAATGCTCTGAGGTGTGATAACTGCATGGGAGCCATTGGCAGGGAATATGAAGCCATCACACTCTGTATTCCAAATTCCCATGTACCTCACCAGCAGCTCATTCCATCCACTTCCAACTTTCAGTGAAAAGAGATAGACTGCAACCCTGACAGCATACCAGCCCCTCTCCCCAACTGAGCTGTGAGAGCCAAGACAGCAGACAGTCTTTTCGAAGGAACGGGCAGTGATCCCCATTAGGATCAGGAATTGGAGTCAGTGATTCCTGAAGGTAGGGGTGCAGGTGAGATTGGACACAGTAGAACTGACTGAAAATCTGCATGAAACCCAACTGGTGTGGCTCAGGGTTTGAGCACTGACCTATGAACCAAGAGGTCACCAGTGTGATTCCCAGTCCGGGCACATGCTTGGGTTGTGGGCTTATCTCCAGTAGGGGGCATGCAGGAGGCAGCCCATAGGTGTTTATATAGATAAAGGGCCTGCAGAAAAGTTATTTGCTTTAGACCCTGTCCATCTCTCTCATCAGTGTTTCTATCTCTCTATCCCTCTCCCTTCCTCTCTAAAAAAAATCAATAAAAACATCTTTTTTTTAAAAAAAGAAAGAAAATCTGCATAAAAGCAAATGGTCTCCATATTCCTTTATCAGCCCAGGCAATTCTCCCTCCTCCCCAACAGGAGACTAAACGTTTCTCCTCTGATAGAGCAAGGGGACTCTGGACTTGGGATGTGTCCTATTGAAAACAGAAAATCTAAGTGAAAGCCAACACACTAAAGAGTGAGTTCCCAGTTCTCTTTCTCCAAATGCTACCAAGAATGCTGATGGTCAGGCTTGCACCCCCCAATCAGGAAAGTGAAACAGCCGTCCCTGGAGAAACCAAGCAATGCAAGAGGGCAGACCTGAAGATACTCATACTGAGATTGCCCTCCCAAATGACCAGGTCTCTGCCCATTTCTTTGAAAAGCCCCACCAATGAGCACAATCACCTTTCCTTAAAAATGTTTTCCATTACAGTTGACATTCAATATTATATTAGCTTCAGGTGTACGGCATAATGGGTAGACATTTATATACCTTATGCCACCTGGTAAGTCTAGTATCCACATGACACCATACATAGTTATTACAACATTATTGACTATGTTCCCTCAGCTGTACTTTACATCCCCCATAACTATTTTGTAACTACCAATTTGTACTTTTGAAATGTATTGCCTCCCTCTTAAATAAGAAGAGAAAGCTAAATGTCTGGTAAGACATTTGAAAGAAAAAGGGATTCAGGAAAACAGGAACAGAAGTTTTTTTAAAAACTTGTAATTACCATGTTCGGAAATATTAGAGATTTAGCATTCTTAAGAGCAAAGTGTTTTCTAAAAGTAACAAAGAATAAGAAAAGTTTTAATAGCAGAAAATTTTTAATTCAATAGAAGAGGTGGAGAAGTTGAGAAAGCCTCTAAGAAAATACTAAAAAAGAGCTGGAAAATAGAAGAGATAATATAGGAACTACTGATCAGATGTTTAGGTCACTATACTGTGGGGCTTCTTTGTTATGAAGTTTAGCCTATACTTTCACTAACGGAATACCTTCAAAATTCTGAGGGAAGTTTATTTCCCATCCAGGATTCTATTTCTAGGCAAATTACCCACCAAATGTGAGTTGAATAATGACATTTTCAAACATGCAAGATATCAAAAAATGCACCTCTTAAGCACGCTTTCTCAGAAATCTTCTGAAACAGATGCACCTGCCAGGCTCCATGTGCACTGGCTGCACAATAAACAAATATGTAAGTACTATCTCACTAACCATTATCCTAGAAATTCACCAATAATCCATCATTCCTCACATGGGCCTGTGAATTGTGTGATACATTTTTAATCGAGTTGTTTATATAGATAAAGGGCCTGCAAAAAATTATTTGCTTTAGACCCTGTACATCCTAGGAAGAGTCCTAATCAAAGCAACAGACTTTTACAATAATGAGCACACAAGGATTTAAGAATGAAGAAGTCATAAGAGATCAACCAGAGGACTTGTATGCATCCATATTAGCATAACCAATGGACACAGACACTGGGGCAGTGGGGGCTTGCCCTCGAGGGTGAGAGTGGCTGGGGGAGGGGGGTGGTCAATGGGGAAAAAGGAGACATATGTAGTACTTTAAAGAATGAAGAAGTCATAAGACTTGGGAATGGATTCATCATAGTGATAAGGACAAAAGGTGACACTAAGAGTCAGAGAATGGGTGGTAACAATATAAATCAAGCCCATGACACTTTCTGGGCTAGTTCACCCATTCCCCTTCCCCTCCTTGAACTTTAGCCCCTCACATATAAAGCAGGGATAAGATTGACTCTTTTGTAAGATTAAAGTAGACACATTCATTCTGTTTCTCACACACACTCACACACACACACACACACACACACACACACACACACACACACACCAATTGTTCTTTAGAGATGGGGGTGGCAGGGTATGAATCTTAAGAAAGTCAGTCTCTGTTTGTTTGTTTTCATTTTATAGACATTAATAAAAAAAACCAGTGATGCCTGAGAATTAATTTTGAAGATCACTTATTTATGTTGGCAAAGTACAACAGGCCTATGACTATTTACAAAACATCCCAAGAGCCACTTTGGTTTTGGAAAGCCAGGAGGCAGAGCAGAACAAAGATGAGACTGAGAGATAAGTTGTTTTACATAATAAACTAAGAATAATACTGACTTTCCTCAAGTATGCCATTAATGGGGAGGGGAGGGAGGGAGGGAGAGGTGAGACAGCCTGGGAATAAGCAAAAAGAAGGTAAGGTAAGATATTTCCACAACAAGGAATCTGTGGGTTGGGCATGGGGGTACCAGGGAGTCAAGTAGGCCACAGAGCAATTTCTGGTGGCAGGAATGATTGCAAAAAAAAATGTTAAGAATATAGATGGCTAATATGAATCATTGCAAATGACCCTGTCTTTATTTAAAATTTTGGTATTTTATTGATCATGGTTATTTATCTTGATTACTGGGTTTTTGTGAGGCCCCTTAACTGTTGCACTTGAGGTTACGTACCACTCACCTCACCCCAGTCCCTGCCCTGGTTATTACCTCTTAAACCTTCAGTACAAGTCTGCTAGGTGGAACACCTTTAGGTTAGTGATAGCTTTTAAAAATGGTTCAACACAGGGTGGAGCAAGAAAGCCATCAACAGCAGGCAAGACATAAAAAATTATCTAAAGTCAGTGTGAACTAGGAATTTGAATAATGTACTATTACACAGTAAACATGAGAAAGAGAAAGATAAACAGAGTTTGGGATGGCTAGGGGGTGTTGGCAAGGATCCCAGAGAAAGAACGGAATTTCTCTATCCTCTGTATCCTTTGCTGGACCGATCAACACACTTATCCTTCAATCTTTACTTCTCAAAAATGGAGTGAGAAGCCCAAGATGTGGTGGGCCTGGCCCAGCAGTTCAGTCCTGAAAAGAGAGGCCAAGAACTGATGTTGGATCCCTGAGGAAAATAGATTCCAGTGGGGCTGGAGGGAGTGAACAGGATTAACCTCTCAATCTCTTTACACAAATGTTGAGAAAGCCAGCTTCAGAACAAGTAAATCCAAGTCATCTAGAGATGCCAGTTTCCTGGCCAGGCAGTTTAAGAGGCTTATCTTGACACCAGGTTTGCTTAAAATGCAAATTGGCTACAAACAAGAATGCGTGGAGTCCATACCTCCTCCACCAATGAAGTTGGGGAGGTAAGAACAAGGCACAGAGCCTCTGGATCCCTGTTCCACTCCTTGTTCTGGATGAATCCAACCTTTCATTTTTCTTGTCAACAACCACGCGTGAGTACTGCTAGGGAAATCACCCCTGAGCCATGTTTCTCTACCTTTTCCCCCACTGTTGCCCCTACAAAGCCTGTAAGACATGTTTTTCCTAATCGCTCTCTGTCCTGGCTCCATGAAACTTCAATCTGTTTATATGCATGCCCTTTGGAAGGCCACCAACCACTGTAATAACTAAGACGTTGTTGCCCCACTGCGAGAGTGCACAATCTGAGGCCAGTTCCTTCACATTTTCCAGGTTTATCTCCTCCCTCAGGGTCTTCTCCTCATCACTTACCCTCATTCTCCTGCATCCCAGCCTCTCCCTCTCACTGGCTCTGCCACTCACCCACCTCCAGCTATGGCCTTCTCTCTGTTCCCTTCTGGCCTTATTTCTTGAAAGGCAGGTCACACTCTGGTCTGCATTCTGCCTCCATCTCTCTATTGAACCTGTTCTCCATAATTTCACAAATGAATTGTGTCTCCCACACACGCATACTCTTTTAGCCAGCAATTCCATGTAACAACTTTTAGCAGCACTTGCCTAGGAGATAGCAAAACTGAATGCTGGTGTTCACAACTGTTTCTAGCAAGCTGGAGATGTTAAATAACCATTAATATCGAGTAACACTGGTATGCCTAATTCTTAGTAGACCTAGGACTTGGTTCAACCGACTGTATACAATGCAGCCTGTGTAGTCAATGCAGTCTGCCTGTCCATGGTATAAGTTTTCAACTTTAATTAGTGTAAACATTAGGAACACCCCCCTTTAAAAATCCTCGATTTACTCCTCTACGTGACAACTCAGCCAATGTCTTTTGTGGTGCATTCCTCTGTCTGAAAAGTAAAGATAGCTGTGTAGTTTTTATTTTATTTCTTTGTTTTACTTTGTTCCTGGGTGTTTTTCTATTCTGGTAGCCTTTTATCCTTTGCGCCCTTTCCTTGGGCTCTAAAACAGAGAAGTAAAACTGTCAAGTACTTAAGAATGTAAGTACAAGCACGCCCTTTGTAGCATTCAGCATTGGTCATAACAGTGGAAACCACTGAATGCTCATCAAGAGAGGAATGGCTGGGTGCACTGGGAAGCACCACGCAGCCATTTAAAAGAATGAGTCAGAGGCATAACTATTGAACTGCAAAGGTTTCCAAGACAGCTATCTCTTGGGTGAGAAAAGCAAGCTTCCAGAAAATGTATACCGTGCAGCACAACTCTTTTTTTTAAACAACCAAAATCAACCACTCCTAGAAGTGTATTCATGATTGAAGATGCACCTATGAATCCACAGAATCTTGAACAGACCCTTTGGGCTTGACCTGGGCACATCTGCTAGGATTGGGGCAGCAGAGGTGGGGGAAAAGTGGTATGGGCAGCAAATGGGCAAGACTCTGCCAGCTTTTATTTTCTCTGAATGGCTCCTTGGAAGAAAACCTTCTTTGACTCTTCTCTGAGCCTGGAGTGCCCCCTCTCCAGCACTCTTTTGAGGCCAAACAAAGGCTGTCCCTTCCCCTTCACACCCTCCCCATCTCCCACACCCTTGGTACCCAGAGTTGTTGAATGAGGAGGAGGGGGTAAATCTGCATAAAGGGCCTGGAAGAGCCAGAGAAACCAAGATGGCGGCATAGGTAAGCACCTAAACTGCTGCCCTGCACAACAATTTCAAAACTACAACTAAAAGACAGAATGGACACCATCCAGAACCACAGGAAAGCTGGCCGAGTGGAAATTCTACAACTAGAAGGAAAGAGGAAAGCTCACAGAGAAGGAGCGGCAAAGAGCTGAGGTACGGAGACACAAGCTCGCAGAGAGGAAGGGCGGTGGAGTGCCTGGCTGGCTTTCTCTGGCGGGAGGGGAAAGGAAGCCCCCAACTGCACTAAACCCCAGTTCCGAATGCACTGAACCCCAGTTCCGGGCGAAACCCCGAGGACCCAGGCTCATACAGGGGGAGTTTGGACTGTCAGGTAGAGAGAAAGACACATGGAGACTCGGAGACTCCGAGACTCAGGGGAGCCGCGGCGGCAGGGGTCTGGAGGCGCAGGTGCACACAACGACTGACTGCAGAGGTTGCCACACGCTATCCCTAGTGGAAGGGAGTCGGAAGCTCCTGACTGCACTGAACCCCAGTTCCGACTGCACTGAACTACAGTTCCAGGCGAGCCGCTGGGGACCCACGCTCTTATGGGGAAAATCTGGATTGTAAGGCGGAAACTCAGGAACCGCGGAAGGCAGAGGTCTGGAGACTTGCGCCCAAGGGCAGGGCTGATGGGAAGCCAAGACTGTCTGCTCTGCCCTGAGACTCCACCCCTTCCAAGCTGAGCACAGAGGCTTTTGTAATCTGGCAAGGCTAATCCGATAAGGCTGTCTCCAGCACCAAAAATCTCCCAGTGTAGACACAGCTGATCCTCACAGCCAACTGGCCTGCAGGTCAATTCCTCCCAGTGATACCAACAACAATCAAGACTTAACTAAAACAAGGTTGTACACATAGTCCACGAAGGGGTGCACCAAAAGTGTCCACCTCAGGTTAACTGGGGAGGCCGACCCACTGGGCCATATAGGAAACCTAGCACACAAAGCTACCCTTCCAACTCAGGGAAGCAGTGAAAAATGGGGGGACGAAGAAACAGATCACAAATGAAAGAAATGGAGGAAAACAAACGACTGGATATAGAATTTAAAACCACGGTTATAAGGCTTTTCAAGAATATCCTAGAAAAAAACAATAAATATAACGAGACTCTCAAAGATATGAAAAAGGACCAACTAGAAATTAAACATACACTGACTGAAATAAAAAATATACAGAGACCCAACAGCAGACTAGAGGAACGCAAGAATCAAGTCAAAGATTTGAAATACAAAGAAGCAAAAAACACTCAACCGGAAAAGCAAAAAAAAGAAAAAAGAATCCAAAAAGTTGAAGATAGTGTAAGAAGCCTCTGGGACAACTTCAAGCGGACCAACATCAGAATTATGGAGGTGCTAGAAGAAGAGAGAGAGCAAGATACTGAAAACCTATTGGAAGAAATAATGACAGAAAACTTCCCCCACCTGGTGAAAGAAATAGACTTACAAGTCCAGGAAGCGCACAGAACCCCAAACAAAAGGAATCCAAAGAGGACCACACCAAGACACATCATAATTAAAATGCCAAGAGCAAAAGACAAAGAGAGAATATTAAAAGCAGCAAGAGAAAAACAGTTAGTTACCTACAAGGGAGCACCCATACGATTGTCAGCTGACTTCTCAACAGAAACTACGCAGGCCAGACGGGAGTGGCAAGAAATTTTCAAAGTGATGAATAGCAAGAACCTACAACCAAGACTACTCTACCCAGCAAAGCTATTATTCAGAATGGAAGGTCAGGTAAAGAGCTTCACAGATAAGAAAAAGCTAAAGGAGTTCATCACCACCAAACCAGTATTATATGAAATGCTGAAAGGTATTTTTTAAGAAGAGGAAGAAGAAAAAAGTAAAGAGAAAAATTATGAACAACAAATACATATCTATCAACAAGTGAACCTAAAAATCAAGTGAATTAAAAAATCTGATGAACAGAATAAACTGGTGAATATAATAGAATCAGGGGCATAGAAAGGGAGTGGACTGATAATTCTCAGGGGGAAAGGGGTATGGGGGTGCAGGAAGAGACTGGACAAAAATCGTACACCTATGGATGAGGACAGTGTGAGGGGAGATAATGGCAAAGGGTGGGGTGGGAACCGGGTGGAGGGGAGCTATGGGGGGAAAAAGGAGAAACAATTGTAATAATCTGAACAATAAAGATTTATTAAATTTTAAAAAAAGGACCTGGAAGAAAAGAGATTGAGACTTGCATTACTTTTTACATTGTTCAATATTAATTAAGTCCCTCTGAAAGATTGAGAAGGTTCTAATAGAGATCCCTCCACAGGAAAGAACCCTTAAGAATGAAGAGTGACCCCTCTGGGGAAAGTGGTCTGGTTATATGACCAGGCTCATCACCAAGGCCTGAAGTTTTAAGAGGCTGAGGCTGGATAGGGCCCTGGCACAGTCCCTTAGCACTACAGTCAAGCTTGCAAACCTTGCCCAAGCCTATGTGAACTAAGAATTGGGAAGTTCAAGTGTATGTCACGCATGTGGCCTATGCAAGGATTCCTGCAGCACTAGACAGTGACCTATTAGATGGTGCAGGATAATGTTCCTCGGTTATACCTTTGAACATGCACAGAAGCAAGTAACAGCAGTCAGAGAGGGAAGTGCTGGACTTCCTGCAAGTAGGGAGAGGTGGACACTCAAATTATTAATTGGAAAAACAAATACAGTTTCTACCCTGAAATCATATCCTATATTTACATAGTTTCAAGTTTCATGTTTGTATGTCCAATTTGTCCCCAAGGAACAAATACAAATTAATGTGGCCCCATGCCAAATATGGGCTCCAAATACTCATGTAGCAGGGACAACAAAGTTGTCCTCTAAAGTGGCTGCAGTTGGAGCCACATTGGCATAGGACAGGGGTGGGCAAACTTTTTGACTCGAGGGCCACAATGGGTTCTTAAACTGGACCGGAGGGCCGGAACAAAAGCATGGATGGAGTGTTTGTGTGAACTAATATAAATTCAAAGTAAAGGAGCGGAGGGGAGAGCAAGAGAACCAGATAGAACAGCCAGATCCGGCCCGCGGGCCGTAGTTTGCCCAAGGCTGGCATAGGAGAAAGGAGGGGGATAAAATTATTCTTGTGTTTAGAAAAACACTTTAACCATCATTTTTATCCTCACCAGAGGATATTTTTTCATTGATTTGTTGTTGTTGTTTTTAAGAGAGAGGGAAAAAGAAATATCGATGTGTGAGAAAGACATCGATTGATTATCTCCTACAGGAGCCCTGACCAAGGCCCATTCCGGGGAGAAGCCTGCAACTGAGGTTCTTGCCCTTGACCGGATTCAAACCTGGGACCCTTTGGTCCGCATGCCAACACTCTATCCACTGAGCCAAACCAGCTGGGGCTAACCATCTTTTTTGTCTATGAAATGTAAGGTCCACCCCCTCACCCATACCCTCTGGGGAACAACAGTAAGAGAAACTTTGATCAGGAAGCTAACTTGTTCTGCAAAGAGAGGTAATGAGAACGTGGGAGTCAGTTACTGGCACAGAGACCAGAGCCCTGGGAGTCTGGAGAAAAGGGGTTTAGCTTTGGCATGCACATGTGGCAGATGTGGGCTTCCCTGCTGTAAAAGGCCCAAGCAAAGTCAAGCCCTCGGTCCTTCCTGAGGCACACATAAGGAAAAACGGTAACTGTAAGGACAAATCAAACATGGTAAATAAGAGGCTTGATTCTCCCTGTTGGACATAGATTTTCCCCACCCTCCCTTTTCTTAGAGCATTTACTTTAGCAAACTTGTAATTGTAAGTTCTTTGTCTCTTTGAAATGTGTGTAGAAAGATCTAAATAAACTTCTTGTCAGTTTTGTGCCACAGGAATGTCTTTCCTAAGGACCTGGGAGCCAGCTTTTTGAAATCTAGGAAGACAGCAGCCCTATCTCCCAGTTTCTGTGAGAGGGTGGGAGCCTAACTGAGATGGGCTCCTTGCTCTAAGTTGCAAAACTATATCCTATATAATAAAAGGCTAATATGCAAATAGACTGAACAGCAAAATAACCGGTTGCTATGACGCGCACTGACCACCGGGGAGCAGAGGCTCAATGCAGGAGCTGCCCCCTGGTGGTCAGTGCGCTCCCACAGGGGGAGCACAGCTCAGCCAGAAGCCAGGCTCATGGCTGGCAAGTGCTTCAGTGGTGGGAGCCTCTCCTGCATCCACAGCAGTGCTAAGGACCCTTGGGGAATGTCCAACACTCCTGGATTGGACTGTGAGAGGGATGTCTGACTGCTCACTTAGGCCCGCTCCCCATGGAGAGAGGGCCTAAGCTGGCAGGCAGACATCCCCCGAGGGGTCCCGGACTGCGAGAGGGCGCAGGTCAGGCTGAGGAACCCCACCTCCAGTGCACAAATGTCGTGCACCGGGCCTCTAGTCTTGTCATAAAAATGTAAGGACTTTGTTTTTCCTATGATTAAGCCTATTAATATGCAGATGGTCACCAATTACCAGTTGAAGTTAGAATGAGCCATGTGTGACAAATGGTGGCATTGAGCCCCTTCCTTGAGGAGCAGTTATTGTCTAGCTTGGGAACATGTGTAATGTTGTGCCTGCTTGGCTACATAAAAGGGTGAGATTTCTCTGTCTTTACAATCTCTTAATGGATTGTCTATGATGCACATCACACTGGTTAATGCTTATTCAATAATAAATCCATTCTCTTTCTTTACTACCTTCATGGAGAGGATTTCCTGGGTTGGGAAATTTTGTTTTTAATTATTTTCCCCCAACATAATGTGTCTGCTTAAAAAGGAGAAGAGAAAAAAAAGTCGGAGGAAGAGTCTGAAGTAATAAGACCTGTAGTGGGAGGCTGGGACCTGTGGAGAGACATGGAGAAACAGTATGTGGTGGCAAAGGCAGAGGCATTTCTGGAGGAGTGATGCTGGCATTCATTTGGGAATTGTTTCCACTCTGCAAATCCTATATAATAAAAACCTAATGTGCGAAGTGTCTGACCACTCGACCGTTTGAGCAGTTGCTATGACATGCACTGACCACTAGGGGGCAGATGCTACAACAGGTAGTTTAGCTTTCTGGGGTCCGGCTGATCAGGACTGGGCGAGATGGGCCAGACATGCCCTGGAACCCTCCCACGGTCCCTCCCTGCTCCGATCATGCACCAGTGGGGTCCCTCAGCCTGGCCTGCACCCTCTCACAATCCGGGACCCCTCGGGGGATGTCAGAGAGCAGATTTTGGCCCAATCCCCACAGGCCAGGCCAAGGGACCCCACCAGTACATGAATTCATGCACTGGGCCTCTAGTAATAGAATAGCAGCCAAAACATACTGGGGCTATGTGTCAGGCACTGTTCTAAGTGTTTTAAACATTAACTCATTTAGCTCATGCAGTAGCTTGGATTACTGTTCTTGGGTATTCACCCCCGACCCCCACTGCCTGCCATGCGACATCATAGTACAGTAGAGTGGGGAGAACGTATCACCAGCAGAGAAGCAGGCTGATGTATGGTCTTATTTTGGAAGTAGGGATGAAACAAACTCTCTTTTCTAGGCCAAAGTGATCCCTAAAGGGTGTTTGTAGAAAGGCCAGATTCAGTTACTGCATAGGATGGGAATGTAAGCCAACCTATTTGCATAGGACAGGATAGAGTGACCCAAAAACTGGAGGAAATGAGGGGCCAGCATATGGCAGATACTAATCCTGAGCACAGAGCATGCAGGCAGGAGTGGGCTTAGAAGATAAGAAGGGAAAGGGCATCCAGTACAGATCAGACACTTCCATGAGGTCTGGAGTCTGGAAGGCAGGACTAGAATCCCTTTTATCCTCACCAATAACCAACATCCAAAGTCATTTTTGAGGGTTTGGCTCAAGAAAGCAGATTTAATTGCCCTGGCTTAACCCAGCCAGCAGTCATATTCACTGTGAGCCAAAAGCTTACGACTTAGACCAAGAAGATCTAGATTAGGGACCTACAAGGGGCTTCATCTGGTTGCTGGGTGGGTGACAAAGCCTGAACCCTGAATCACCTTTCTAATGCAGTGGTTCTCAACCTTTCTAATGCCACGACCCTTTAATACAGTTCATGTTGTGATGACCCCAACCATAAAATTATTTTCGTTGCTACTTCATAACTGTAATTTTGCTACTGTTAATGAATCGTAATGTAAATATCTGTGTTTTCCGATGGTCTTAGGCTCTACAGCAGCGGTTCTCAACCTGTGGGTCGCGACCCACAGGTTGAGAACCACTAGCAAGGTCACCTAAGACCATCGGAAAACACAGATAATTACATTACGATTCATAACAGTAGCAAAATTACAGTTATGAAGTAGCAACGAAAATAATTTTATGGTTGGGGTCACCACATGAGGAACTGTATTAAAGGGTCACGGCATTAGGAAGGGTGAGAACCACTGTTTGTGTACAAAGTCCCTAGCCAGCACTGGCCCACTCCTGTCCCCTGGTTTCCTCCCCTGAGTGCTGTGAAGGACCAGAAAATAACTGGGGTTGAGTGAGATTAAGACAAGAGGGAAGAAGAAAGAAGTGGAACTTCATGCCTAATAAAAACTGTTCACATATAATTTTTTAGAATTCTGGTAGAGGAAGCAGGCACCATGGTCAGTAAAATTAGGCCATTATAAATATTTACCTGGAATATAGTGAAGGGGAAAAGGCTGCATTCACCTGGAAAGGGCAAAGTTCATGAGAACTGTCCATGTATCCTGGGCCCCTAAGTGACCCCATACTGCACCCTAATACCCGGACCCCTAACACTTCCTCCACCCATTAAGAAGGTCGGACAAAAGGAGGCTCTCACTGCCTGCCTCAATAGGCCTCCTTCAATATCTGGTGTAACTAGGACCCTAGTGCCAGGATGCTTGAAACCAGGTTCAGGGAGAGGCAGGGAGAGGCAGGGAGCAAGTCTTTGAGCTGTTACTTTTCCAGGTTCTAGGCAGCCTGGGAACCTCTGGTCATTTATTGAAGGACTGGGCTCAAAAGCGGTAGAAATCAGGAACTGAAGACTTACGGGACCATAACGGGTCTAGCAGCCCAGCGAAGCCTCCCAGGCTGGCCTTCCATACGTTGGTCACCGCCTTCCCACGGTCCGGGTTCAGAAAAAAGGAAACTTTCCCCTCCGGAAAGGGAAGGCCGACTCACCCCCTCTATCAACTAGCTCTCCAAAAGGCCTGGAGGCCTCGGGAAGCGTCCTCATTCCTGCTCCCTCCAACCTGGAGGCTCTTGGCCTCAGGCCTCGCCAGGAAGTTCAGAGAAGCTCTGCCGCATCCATTCTCTCGGCCTCACCCGGGCGAAGGGCCCCTTTATCTTCCCACAGCAGCTCGAACCAGTAGGCGCTGCCCTTCCCCAGTCTGCTGGGCAGCTGGCAGGTTGGGGCTCGTCTGGGGCGGAGACTTGGGAGCGCCCGAAAGTAGTGAGGAGGGCGGGACCCAGACCCATCTTTGAAGGCCCGAACTGCCTTAGGGCATCTAGACTCACACCAGCGGCCCTGAGCGGCTCCCCCTCGCCATGGGCCGCTACCTCATCTGCGTGGCCACCGGGGCCTGGCTCTTCTCCGGGTCGTTCAACCGCGTGCAGCTGTGGCTGGTCGGGGAGCGCGGGGAGGCGGAGCTGGAGCTGCAGCTGCGGCCAGTGCAGGGCCAGGTCAGCGCGGGTAGCTGGGACCCCAATCCCCGCCGGGCTCACGGCAGGAGGCCGGGGGCGAGTAACAGCGCGAAGGAGCCCATTGGGACTTCCAGGAGTTGGGACGCCTGCCCCTAAGCGGGGAGAGGTGGGGCTGGGCTCAACCCCTTTCTCCCTCCCCCACCGACCGTGGTCCTCGCAGCCTCCACTACTTTCCCAGTTGACCCCAGGCCAGTGTCCTGGGATGAATGGTCAAAGGGAAGGTCCTTCGAGAGCGCTGGCGCGGTGAGAGCTGTGAGTGGACGGGGTAGGTGATGATGCTCAGCGTTCAATTCAAGTCACCCAGGGCCTCGCCCCGCCTTCCAGGTCTTCCCGGTGAGATGGGCGAGATGGGCTTCTGAGACCCACCGCACAGGTGTTGGGAGGAGGCAATGCTGTCCCCGGACTCCACAGAGGACCCCGCACCCTCAGTTAAACGTCCTCTCCCGGGTCCCCACTACTAGTTCTCACTGGGTTCTGGTCCCCACAGGTGGAGGAGTTTGAGCAGGATGTTCCCCAGGACTTGGGGCCACTGCAGTTCGTGAAGTTGCGCAAACACCACTCCCTGGTGGACAACGCCTGGTTCTGCGACCGCATCACCGTGCAGGGCCCAGGAGCCTTGGAGGAGGCCGCCTTCCCCTGCTACCGCTGGGTGCAGGGCGACGGTCTGCTGACCCTGCCCGAGGGCACCGGTGAGGGGCCGCCTCAGGGAAGTGGGTGCAGGGCTTAGGGAGTAGTGGGAGAGGAGGATGGGGGGTGGAGAGGAGGGAGGATAGCACTGAGGATGGTCCTAGAGGTTTGAAAAAAGTGCGTGCTCAGTAGGTTAAGACTGGCCAAGGCAGGCAATGAGGGGAAATTTACACATAAAATTAAAAAGACTGGAAGTGGAACTGGACAGGGAAATGAGTGATATGTGTAGATCCCACCCCCAAGAATGGGTGGTGCAGCCATGCTGGGAAACAGAAGAGCCAAAGTAAAGTGGGAAGGAGATCTCCATGTGACTGGGAACAAGTTAGGACAGGGACAGGTAAGGCTAGCACATGTGACCCCTGAGAGGAGGCAGGGAAGGGAAGCAATAAATGATATGACCATGAAGAGCTGGTTTGGCTGTGACAACATGAAAAGACACCTGTGAGGGCAGGGAGCACACTGACGTGTTGGAATGAATGAGGACAGCAAATATTGAATTACTGTGGGAAATAAGAGACAGGAACACAGAGACAAATGGGGGCGAGAACAGGTAAGGCTGCAAACATTACATATCTGACTTTGATTCAGGTGAGTGTAAGTACTGATAAGAGCAGGAAGAAGTCAGTAAACACGGACTTCCATTGCAAGTCTAGAAAAGATGAAGTCAGGTAAGGAAAGCAAACAGTTTTTGAGAACAGCTGGAAATTAAAATTCACCAAAGCCATATGTCGTAGAAAGCAGGTGTGGGCATAGGGGTGACTAAAATTTTATCACCTTGCCCTAGCCAGTTTGGCTCAGTGGATAGACCCTTGACCAGAATCGGCCTGCGGACCTACGGATCTGGGGTTCAATTCCAGTTAAGGGCACAGACCTTGGTTACAGGCTCCTCCTCGGACCAGGTCCTGGTCTGGACTCAAGCAGGAAGCAACCAATCAATTTGTTTCTTTCATATTGATGTTTCTCTCTGTCTTTCCCTCTCTCTTCCACTCACCCTGAAAATCAATGGAAAAATATCCTCGGGTGAGGATTTAAAAAAAAAAAAAGATTTTGTCACCTTAATCCAGGTGATTTATCCAACCATAGCTATTGATGAAATAGGATCAGGTAGGGAAAGATGAATTAAGGGACAAGAAAATGGTGGCAAACATGACACTTTGGCCTCAAGGCAAGAGATGAGAGCTGAGGTAAGTGAGACCAGGAGTGCAGAGTTGGGATAAATGTGTCTGGGGACTCAATGAACTGAGGCACAGCCAGGGATAAAAGCAACAGAGCACAACTGAACACATGGACTACGATACGAAAAGGACAGTGAGGACAAACAGCACAGGACCACACAAAACTGTGTGGCCAATTGTCTTCATGTCTCCCCAGCCCGCCTGGCAGGAGACAATGCATCGGATGTGTTCCAGAAACATCGAGAGAAGGAACTGAAGGAAAGACAACAAATATACTGGTGACCACCCACCCATATTAGACCCAAGTTTCACCCCCCCTCATCCCCTGCCCCTGCCCACATCACTGACCTGAACCTTGTCCCCATGTCCTAGCTGGGCCACCTGGAAGGAGGGGTTACCCCTGACAATAGCTGCAGGCAGTGAGGATGATCTACCTCCAAATACGAGATTCCATGAGGAGAAGAGGCTGGACTTTGAGTGGACACTGAAGGCTGGGTGAGGAAAAGCCTGGAGCTCAGAGTAGAGTAAGGGCTGGGAGACCCAAGAATGGTGGTAAATAGTGAGGGGCTGAGGAATCAGCAAATGGGTTCATGCCTCAATGCCTGTCCTAGGGCACTGGAGATGGCCCTCAAGCGTGTTTACACCCTCCTGAGCTCCTGGAATCATCTGGAGGATTTTGATCAGATCTTCTGGGGCCAGAAGAGCAATCTGGCTGGTCAGTGATTCCCCTAGGTGTCTATAAACCTGTGATGGCCCCTTTTGATGACCCAACCTTCATACTCCATAGTCCCCAATAAGGCCTTGCCAGATGAAACATCATCTCAGAGAGGGGCTGGATACAGGGCAGTCATATGCCTGAATCCCTGGGGTAGAGCCTGAGGAGGGTTGTGGTGAATATCCTCCTCCTCTTACAGTGGTAAACTCACAATACAGTATACAGATGATGTATTATAAAATTATACACCTGAAACTTACATAATTTTATTAACCAATGTCACCGCAATAAATTCAATTTTTTAAAAAAGAATATCCTCCTCCTAACCTCCACCCTGACCCCACAGAGAAGGTTCACCAGCGCTGGCAGGATGATGAGCTTTTTGGCTACCAGTTCCTCAATGGCGCCAACCCCATGCTGTTGAGACGCTCCACCTCTCTGCCCTCCCGGCTGGTGCTGCCCTCGGGGATGGAAGAGCTTCAGGCCCAGTTGGAGCAAGAACTCCAGGTACACCCTCCCACCCTACATTGTTCTCTCCTTGTCTGTGTGGGGAGCAGTGGTGAAGAGGAGGAACCAAAAGTGGGTCTGGGAAGGGAGGCTGTGGTAACCCTTGTCCTTGGGTGAAGAGTCCTGTGCTGGAAAACAACCAAGAGAGGATAAAACATGTAGGAGAAACTATGAGGAACTCTCAGCATGGACGTGCAAGGTGCATGCAGGTGGGGCCAGAGATGTTAACTGGGACACATTCCCAGTGTTCACGGGCAATAAGAAAGGTGAAGAATGCACTGTCAGCCCAGCAGTGTGGCTCAGTGGTTGAGCATTGACATATGAACCAGGAGGATAGGGTTCAATTCCCGGTCACGGCACATGCCCAGATTGCAGGCTTGCTCCCCAGTAGGGGGCATGCAGGAAGCAACCAATGATTCTCTCTCATCATTGAAGTTTCTCTCTCTCCCTCTCCTTTCCTCTCTGAAATCAATAAACATATATTAAAAAAAAAAATGCACTGCCAGGTGGGGAGAATTGAGGTTTCGGGGAGGAGGAAAGCTGGATACAGAAAAGATGAGCTGGGTGTAAGGCAGATGAACAAAGCAGGATGTGAGCATGTCCATGTGCATGTGTCTGGATTCCGAGGCAATGGTAGTCAGGGAACCTCTGTGGATTACTTGGCAGAGAAGGTGAGATTTGGACAGCGAGTGAAACAGTGTTTGCTGAGCTGATGGGCGCCCAACACAGGGAGCACAACACTGGGGGACGTTGGGGAAGGGGCACAGCCATCTTGACAATGGGAGAGTTTGCAATGCCTACAATGCAAACTGGACTGGCCAGGTTCTAAACCCACACCTGCTACCACAAAGCCTGTACAAGCCATCAACCCACACTAGGTTGTTTCTTCATTTATTTAAAATGAGAGGAATTGGACAAGATGCTCTGGTTTTGCCAATAGAGCTCTGGTACTAATATAGGATAATGGCAAGACACTAGATACATGTCTTTATTTTTAAATTAAATTTATTGGAGTGATCTTGGTTAATAAGATTAAGTATCTTTAAATATCTCCCCCCACCTTTGCCCTGTCCTTGTAGATCTTGAACTCTAACCATGGATATGTTCGACTTTTCCCCAGAAGGGTTCCCTATTTGAAGCTGACTTCATCCTTCTGGATGGAATTCCAGCCAATGTGATCCGAGAAAAGAAGCAGTACCTGGCTGCCCCCCTTGTCATGCTGAAGATAGAACCCAATGGGAAACTGCTGCCCATGGTTATCCAGGTGAGGCACCTGGGGCATCCGCCTCCCAACACTGCTCTCTGTTCATCCAACCTCTGCTCCCAGGGACCCAGCCCTCTGGCTCTTGGTTCCCAAATTCCATCCTCACACAGTGAGACCTGTCCTCATGTCAGTCTTTGCTTACAGCCTGGTTTTCCCTGACTCACCCAACTGGAAGTACCTGTTTAAGAGTCATAATGGCCTCTTGGAGTCTCACCCTGTACTCAGTGGTTCTCAAACTTTAGTGTGCGTTAGAACCACCTGAAGGGCTAGTTAAAACACAGGTTCTGGGTCCACCACCAGATTTTCTGATTCAGTAGATCACGGGTGGGGACTGAGAATTTGCCTTCCTAACAAGTTCCAAAGTGATGCTGATGCTGCTGGTTTGGGAACACACTTTGAGAATCACTATTTACTCTCTCAGTAGCCTTGAGTCTAAATACATATTGTTTCCTGAATATCTTTTCTCCCAAAGTTCTTAACAGTCAGCAAATACTGTCAACTATCTAACACATCCAGCTTCTCCTTTCAATCCCCCCACCCTAACTCAGAACCTCACCACACTTCTCCCAAACCACTGTTAGAATCTCCTTACTGGACTCCTGCTTCTGACTCTCCTGCATTCAACCTGACCATCACGACTCGGCACTCATATGGCCGCACAGCCAGTGAGAGGCAGGGTGGAAGGATCCTCGTTCCTCCTACTAGAGTATAACTTCCTGGAAAAGAATAACCTTACTCAGTCCTCTCTGTTTCCCCCGGAATGGTGACCATAATGTCATTCATAAAGTAGAAGTTCAATAAATGTTCAATTTCTTTTTCCCAGATCCAGCCTCCCAACCCCAGCTCCCCGACCCCATCACTGTTCCTGCCTTCAGATCCTCCACTTGCCTGGCTCCTGGCAAAGTCCTGGGTTCGAAATTCAGATTTCCAGCTGCACCAGCTCCAATATCACTTGCTGAACACTCATCTGGTGGCTGAAGTCATCGCTGTCGCCACCATGAGGTGCCTCCCAGGACTGCACCCTGTCTTCAAGGTAAATCCTCTACCTTGCTCAGACCCAAGATAAGAAATGGCCAATATCAAATGATACTGTAGCAGCAAAAAAAAATTTATATCCATTTATGAAAGAAAAGGAAGACTGTGTCAATATTTTAAGACTTGCATTTTAATTGCATCAAGTCACTTAATGTTTCTTCAGGACATGTTATAAGGGAACCCTCTGAAATTCCAGAGACCTGACAATCTAGCAATGAGCCTGGAGTATTGCTGGACTGTTGTTAGTAAAACAAAATCCTTGCTCCTGTCATAGGAGATTTATTGTTTATCCAGGAAGACAGTGATGCCCATAAGA
Organism: Plecotus auritus; assembly: GCF_963455305.1. Taxonomy (NCBI): domain Eukaryota; kingdom Metazoa; phylum Chordata; class Mammalia; order Chiroptera; family Vespertilionidae; genus Plecotus; species Plecotus auritus. Next base: position 44,527,429 of record NC_137774.1, read on the forward strand.
ACCAACCAGTGAATAATATCTGGAACTAGAATTTGAAATCACGAGACAGCCTATAAACACTATAGTATTGGTGGAGAATGTCCCACCCCAACTGAGGAGTCTGCTGTAGGAATTGATCAAAAGGCAAGGAGAGCACCCCAGTAGGTTACTTATACCTGCCCAGGAAATAGGTGGAGAAAGACATGCAGGATGGTTACAGGAATGACAAGAAAACAAATCAAAGACTTGGTGAAGGGAGGAAACAGCAGGTGCACATGACTGGGAATAAAACCAAAGAGAGAAAGGTCACAGGTCTAAGCTGTAACACCTAAGAATCCACTCAGGGGTCCTCAAACTACGGCCCGCGGGCCACATGCGGCCCGCTGAGGACATTTATCCGGCCCTCCGGGTGCCACTGCCTGTCCTGCATAGCAGCCGACTCATCCCGGGCCCGCAGTGCGCATAGGAATTTGTTCATAGTTTTTTTTTTTAAAACTATAGTCCAGCCCTCCACCGGTCTGAGGGACAGTGAACTGGCCCCCTGTTTAAAAAGTTTGAGGACCCCTGGTCCACAGAATGGGTGGGTTGTAATTTTATAAGGGAGTGAGCTCAGTATCTACTGCTAGGCAAAAGGCAGCAAAATAAGACTTGTGCTTGCTTGAAAGTATTCTCAAAATCTTTGTCGTTGTTGTTAATCCTCACCTGAGGATATTTTTCCATTGATTTCTAGAGACAATGGAAGGGGAGGGGAAAAGACAGAGAGGAACATAGATGTGAGAGAGACATATGGATTGGTTGTACACACCTGGGGCCGGGGATGGGGCCTACAACCAAGGTACATGCCCTTGACCGGAATCAAACCCAGGACCCTTCAGTCCGCAGGCCGACACTCTATCCACTGAGCCAAACTGCTAGGGCTATTCTCAAAATCTTGATGACACTTTAGGTATAGAAAACATGGCAGAGAAGGGACAACACTGATACAAGCTTATGAGCAACTGCCAAAAACAGCAAAGTCATGAGAGAAAGCCAGTTTGGAAGCAAACACAAGTTGTTTAGTGTCAGGTCCACGGAGTTTGAAATGTTGGCAAGATATGCAAATGAGTATCTGGGTAAGGAGAACTGAACTGTGTTTCAAGCTGGGGGTTTACACCCTGACCCCAAAACCTGCCCAATAGTAGCTATGGCCTCATTAAGTCTGGGGTAAAATAGACAAGATGGAATCCAGTGTGATTAATAGAATCTTGGATTTTACTGACCTCATGGTGCTCCTGCATCACAGTCTGCTGCTCACCCCCCTTTACTAGTTCATCCCTCTCCACACCTCCATCCGCTCACCAAAACAGCTTCATCTCCTGGCAAACCGCTGAGCTGTTTTCAGGACACACAGGAGAACTAACCTGTAAATGTAGGCAGGCTCTGGATTCAGACTGCCAGCATCTAATCCTGAATCCTGGCCTCAGAACTGACCAGAGGCTTGCTTCAGTGTCGTCGTCTCTAAATGAGGACAACAGGAGCTCCACCGTGGGTTGTTGAAGGATAAAATGACATAACAATGTAACCCAGGCCAGGCCGAAAGCTAGAAAATCCATGAGTTCTTGCAATTGCAATTATTATTACTCTTATTAGGAATTAATTGTCCTCAGGTATCTTCTCTCCTACTGTGGACTTTGGACTTTCTATGACACTCAGCCTCTTTCATCAACTTTCTGAAAAGTTTCAGACTGTGAGCTGCTTTGACATCTTGACACCAGAGGTATCACATTCCCCATGTCCAGCATCAACTCAGATAAATACCAACACTACAGAAGAGCTGTATATAAACTGGGTCGAAATGAACACAAAATAGTCTGAGATAAAAAGAAATGTATATCTTCACGTAGCCCTTTTTAATACCTGAGGAAAGCTATCATTTAAAAAGCTATTAAAAACAGCTGCCTAATTGGGGATGGTGCAGCCCCCGTGTTGCTTCAGTAGGTAGCTTAGAATGCCTCTTTTATTCTGACTAAAGGTATTCACCCCCTAAAAGCCAACTGTGAAGCGACTAGAAGAGTGTGGCTTTGATAATGAGTAGAGGGGTAATTATGAGTTATGAGGATGCAAATGATAGAAGTATAAGAGAAAATCAAAAGGGGCTGATTCTTTAAAATCTAACACTCAAGGTGGAAATAATGAAGATAAATGACAACAGCTGAGACTTGAGGACTTCTGTGTGTACTATACCCTCTTCATACGTCACTCACCTAAGCATGACCACTGCTCCTGTTGGCAGATGAGGTGATAAATAGGGGATGAGACAGATTATTATTAGAGGGTCCATAACCTTGGGCAACGATCGAAGTGTAGATTGAAACCCATGTAGGTCTAGCTCCAGAGCCTGACTCACAGGGGAATAAAGACCATGAGAATGAGTGACCAGAGAAGTAGAAGGAGACCAGCCTGCAAAGGTACTAGCAAGGAGGAAAGCATCAAGAGGACAGGAGGCCACCATGCTGAGTGCCACTCCCTGATAAAGAAGGGCCCAAGCATGTCCTCCATAAACCACCCCTCCAACCTTCTCCATCCAGCTCCTGATCCCACACACCCGCTACACCATGGAGATCAACACACGGGCAAGGACCCAACTCATCTCAGATGGAGGTGTATTTGATAAGGTAAGGAGGTAATGGAATGTGGGGCCGCCTAACTGCTGTCACGTTCAAGATCCCAGAGCAACCTGTGTGAATGCCCTGACCCTTAAACCCAGCAGCCTGTCCCTTTATACTCATGTCTTTAAATGTGAGAACCCCACATCTGAACCCCCCGTACACTATGCTCGGTCTTCTTCCTCAAGGCCTCTAATCTCTTTTGTCCCAGGCTGTGAGCACAGGTGGAGGGGGCCATGTGCAGTTGCTCCGTCGGGCCATGGCTCAGCTGACCTACCGCTCTCTCTGTCCTCCTGACGATCTGGCTGACCGAGGCCTGCTGGGCATCCCAAGTGCCCTCTATGCCCATGATGCTTTACGGCTCTGGGAGATCATTGCTCGGTGGGTGAGAATGGGAGCTGAGAAATGACAATGAAAATGGAACTTTGGCCTGAGGTCAGCATAGGACAAAAGGAACATGAAACAAGAAGGTCCAGACAGGAGGAGCAGAGGACTCAATCCTGGCAGAGTGAGGAGACAGCGAGTAGGGTCTGATAAGGAAGAGACTAGGATGGGGGTAGACAGCCTCGGCTGGGATAGCTGTGGATGGGGAAACTGAAGTATCTGGAAAAATCAGGGTTTTTGTCAGTTTTTGTCCAACTGTGTCCATTTTATCTATCAACCATGTATGGCAATTTCTACAAGTGACCCACATTTCATTCCTTTTTACACTAATGTCTCAAAAAGCAAGTTTTGAAAGATCTATACTCAGGCACAGTAAGAGTGTGTTGGACAGAGGCCACAGAAAAGGATTAATGGTCAGAGGCTAGAGCCTTGTACTCTCAAGGAGCTCAGCTCCCTTCTCCTCTGGGCAGGTACGTGGAGGGGATTGTCCACCTCTTCTACCACGGGGATGACGTCGTAAGAGGGGACCCTGAGCTGCAGGCCTGGTGTCGGGAGATCACTGAGGTGGGGCTGTGCCAGGCCCAGGACCGAGGTGAGATCCCTCCCCAGAGAAGGAAGCTCCTCAGACACGCTGCCCAGAGCTCCTTGTCAGCCTTGCCTTCTGGGGACATGGCCCCAACCCTTCATCCCCCTCTCACCCTCCACACATGAAGCATCTGGATCTCATTCCCACCTCCTAAATCTCAGGACAATCCTACAAACTCAAAGATTATCTTCCTCAAAGACCCTGACCATCAACTTTTATGTCCCTCCCCCTTTCCTAGTCACAGATGCCCCCACCTGCCACAGCATGGGGCTCAGTGGGTCCAGGACCACAGCCAGTGAGGGATCTGGCCAGGCCCTACTGGGGCTCATATCTCTCTTCATAATGTCTATTTTCCTGCCTGAGGATATGAATGAGAAGATTTTCCCACCAAATCCCACAGTGACCCACTCTGGTTTTTCTCTCTTCTCCTTTTGCTACTGTCCAGCACACACAGAGGGTCCAGACATACTGCACACTTTACCGCAGTGCAAGGTCATTTCTAGGTGCAAACACAATACTGTACATGCTTTGGCTCAAACCTAAACTCAGTTCCCTGTCCCTTGGAGCTCACATTCCTTTTGTCAATCTGTTCTCCTCCCACCCCTGCTAGGATCTAGCCACTGGCTTAAGATCTAGTCTTTAGCTTTAGCATACCCTAATTACATTTAACTGCTGGGGAAGAAATTTCCTTTCTTGAGGTCTCCTAGTTCATCCTCCTCTCTCTAGCACACATGGACCAACCTGGACTGCTTCAAATCATCCTTCAGTGCCTGCTCCTCACACTTCACACCAGCATCTCTGCCTCTGTAGGACACCTACAGACATTTACTGGGGAGCCATTGTGGTCAGACCCTGGAGATGCAGTGAGCAATAAACCAATACCTGGGCTCTGAAGGGGCCTCTCCCTGTGGAATCTGAGGCTGCACCATCCCCATCCTCCCAGGACCAAACTCTCTAGGACATCTCCATACTGTTCCTTAGGTCCCACATGCCCCCAAAAGCCTCTACTTCCTCTGCCTGGCCCTGTTTTCCCAAACTATTATCAACTACATTTGGAAAATACAACCTCCACATGTTAACTTTAACCTCCAACTAACTGCCTCTCATTCTCTCCCTCAGTTCTCATAGCTGACTTTTGCCTAATTTTCCCAACAGACTTGTAGAGGAAATATGTTAAGATTAAAAACTGTCAGAAATTAGCAGTCAGGATCCCGAGTTCAAGGTCAGCCTCTGCCTTTTCCCAACTGTGTCCATTTTATCTATAAAAAGAGAGTGATTATATTTGTTTCACTTAACTGATAGGATTATAGGGTGGCCTGGGATAACTTTTGTAGAAAGCCTCTCTTGGCTGTGACTCTAGGAATCCATGACTTCTCTTATTCCTCACCTTATAATTGGGAATAAGGGGAAGCAACCCTAAATTCTTAACCATTTTTTAAGGCAGAAGATATTTGATCACTTAACCCTTTCAGCCCCCAACCCTTCCATAATGACAATAATTATTATTTACTAAGCAGTTATATCAATATTTGATACAGTATCTCATTTAGAAGGTAAGTATCATCCACACTTTATAGGTGAAGAAACTGAGGTCAGAGAAGTTAATTGGCCTAAGGCAGTGGTCAGCAAACTCATTAGTCAACAGAGCCAAATATCAACAGTACAACGATTGAAATTTCTTTTGAGAGCCCAATTTTTTAAACTTAAACTTCTTCTAATGCCACTTCTTCAAAATAGACTCGCCCAGGCCGTGGTTGTGGAAGAGCCACACTCAAGGGCCAAAGAGCCGCATGTGGCTCGCGAGCCGCAGTTTGCCGACCACTGGCCTAAGGTATCCAAACTAGATTGCTTGAGCCTGAACTGAAAATCAGGTCTGATGCAAATATATTTGAATAAATGAACCAACACCCATCAATTCCAATATGCAGACATCCCAAGACATCAACCTTTATTTCTCTCCTCTCATGCTGTAGCCTCTAAATCCTGTTCCTTTCCTCCCCAGGTTTCCCTGTCTCCTTCCAGTCTCTGAATCAACTCTGCCATTTCCTTACCATGTGTGTGTTCACGTGCACAGCCCAGCATGGGGCCATCAACAAGGGCCAGGTATAGACAGATGAAAGCCCAGGTCCCTGAAAGCAAGTGGATACCCAAGGGAGAGATAGGGGTTCAAACCCTAAGTGCCAGGATCCTAGGTTGTACTTTCTTTCCCCAGCTGGACTGGTATGCCTGGGTCCCTAATGCCCCATGCACAATGCGAATGCCCCCACCCACCACCAAGGAAGATGTGACAATGGCCACAGTGATGGGCTCACTCCCTGATGTCCAACAGGCCTGTCTTCAGATGACCATCACATGGCATCTGGGTCGACGCCAGCCAGACATGGTAAGTGAGGACTCTAGAGAAAGAGAAATTATTACGGAAGGGGAACATCAGAGTGAGGGGCTAGGCTCAAGGTGCTTCAGCCTTCAAACTAGAAACTGACTGATTCTTTGTTCTTTCTTAGGTTCCTCTGGGGCATCACAAAGAAAAGTATTTCTCAGGCTCCAAGACCAAAGCTGTACTAAACCAATTCCAAACAGATCTGGAAAACTGGGAAAGGGAAATGACAGCCCGGAATGAGCAACTTGACCTTGCCTACGAATACTTAAAGCCCAGCAACATAGAGAACAGTATCACTATCTGAGCTCTATGGTGCCCCCACCTGGAGACCTTCAGCTCTCCCAAATAAATTCTCTACATCAGTAATCCCACTGGCCCAGGGCAGGGTGGTGGTGGTGGGGAGAGTGGGGTGCTAGGAGAGAGGGGGAGGCAGCAAACCTTTTCTGTAAAAGGCCAAATAAAATTTTTATGGCTTGTAGGCCACACAGACTCTGTCACCACTCAACTCCCATTGTAGCAAATGGGACAATATGAAAATGAATGTGTTCCAATAAAACTTTACTCATGGGCAGTGAAACGTAAACTTCAAGTGTCACAAAATATTCTTTTGTTTTACAACATTTAAAAATACAAAAACTAAACAAACACCCCTGCGCTTTGCTAGAGACGTGCACAGGCTGCAGGCTGAATCTGGCCCTCAGTGGCAGTACCTGGACAAGGGTGACTGATCTGGCCTGAGGCACTGACCCTACTTGCAAACAACCAGAGAATGCTCTCAGGGGTGGGTGGGAATATTTCTTGGAGAAATGAACTACCTCAGCTAATTCTCCTTTCCCAGGAGCTAGATGGCCAACTTAAAAATTCCCAATCCTGTTCTTTTGCAACTTTCCCTCCACCTCTATTCATACACCTACCCCCAAAAGTCCTGGAATAAGAAAGATGCTCCTATAGCAGAATAAAATCTTTTGGCTTCCTTCCCCAAATAATCTCAAACAAAATAGATATGAAATTCATGTCTTAAGGCCACTTTTCCAGCCCCTTAGTACACTGGAGTCTCTACATGTGTCCGAGGTTCTATGTTCTCTCTCACTACCATTTTCAGAACAATATGCACAAAATAAGTGGAAAAGTACCACAAAATTATACTAACCACTGTTTGTTTGTCGTGGGTTCAAAATGACCCCTCTCAGTTATGCTTTGATCACTGTCTTCACTAGACTGGGTACAAACTCAGAACAGAACTGTGTTCTTCAAACATGCATTTCCCTGAATGATTATTACAAACCAGTCTCTTACCAGTGAAGTATACAAACTTTTTCTTTGGAGTGAATGACTTACTCATATTCTTAAAATCGTGTCCCCTACCTTATTCAAAGGGCCTATAATCCGCTTCCTTAGTTTACAGTAGGGAAGCAAAGTGACGTTTTGTATATTTCTTCCTTCACAACCTACCCACAGTCTTCTTTTCCGGCCTAGGCTTTTCCTGACGCCCATATTTTTCCTGGATTTGGTATCACAAACCATTTAGTGTTCCATGTTTGGTAACAAACGTCACTCAAGTATCCCCAATGCCAAGAACGCTCCGCAATTTTAAAGCGTTCTGGCCACAACAGTACGCTTGACCTCAGGAAGTGTCTCTTATTTCCTTGTACTGTGTCAGAATACCTATTTTTAAAGGTAGGGATGAGCGGAGATACAGGCGTTCTCTCTCGACGTGAGTTTCTATGTCCCACCACAGATTGATACCACCCGAAAGTATAGTATCTGAGGGGAAAAGTCGGTTCCAGTCCGCTGCTACTAAGAGCCCACCTCCAAGGTTACCAGGAGCTCTGCGACCTAGACGCTTTCCCCAAAAACCAGCTGCTGGGGGTTCCTCGTCATGTGACCTGCCAACCAGGATCACGTGATGCTCCGGCTCTGTCCATTCCAACCTGGAGAGGGGGGAACCAAGAAACTTTAGGCACTTGCTCTTCCAATACTCGCGCCCCGGATGCTTGGGTCAATACGGGACTCCGAGAGGCTGCTTTGGTTTCAGACACCGCCTTTTACCACCAATGCCTGGAGAAGAGCCAAAGTCGCTCGGTGTCCTCCGCCCGGCGCCCCCCCGCGTGAAGGTTGGGCCCGAGGCCCCGCCCCTCGGCCGACCTCCAGCCTGCTGTCCCCGGCGCGAGCCCCCGAGTTCAGCCGGCTTTCACCGCTCCGGCCCTTCGGGGATTCCTTTCACCGCCTTTCCACTCGGCCCAGTTCTAGGCGACCCCCGACTTCCATCTTCATGGTGTCGCTTCTGTGCTGTGGGCCCAAGCTGGCCGCCTGCGGCATCGTCCTCAGCGCCTGGGGAGTGATCATGTTGGTGAGGGGCTGGCCTGCGAGAACTGGAGAGGACCTGGGGGCCCGGTGTTGGAGGGCTGGGAGGCTAGGAGACTCCAGGCCTTAGAAAGCAGCAGCAGGCGCGGTGGGGGCGGGGGGGAATTAGTCTTTGGAGAACAAGACAGAACTGAGATTGAGAAATAGAGAACTAGAGTGGGGCGGGCTATGGCGGAGAAAGCTGGAGCTTGAAATGGGAGCCCGGGCTGGTAAATTTTGTAAGAGGAAGAAGCGCTGGGTTCCTGAGAGATGCTTAAACTGAATTTTGTTGCCGAAATGTGTAGCTGGGGCCTTGTTTGCCCAGGACTCTACCCGCCCCACTCCAGGAAGAAATAATAAATGCTGATTCCCCCTGATCCCTTCTGCCCTGTCCCGTGAGAATGACGCCTCTGAAGAGGGGAATAATTGGGGGTTCCTGGGTTACTCACTATTTCTGCCCTTTCCCCAGCCAAGTCGTCTCTGTCACCTCTTCAAGCCCTGTTCCAGGTGACTGAGTACGAATCTAGCAACAGCTACCTCTCTTCCCAGTGCATTCTGTTAATTCCCAAACCCAGGTGTTGTGGCAACATTAGAAGTGGAAGGAGTTTAGGAAGTGACCAGCGCAGATGCCTTAAGTCAAAACCTACCCATTCCGTTTCAGATAATGCTGGGAATCTTTTTTAACGTCCATTCCGCTGTGCTAATTGAGGACGTTCCCTTCACGGAGAAAGATTTTGAGTAAGTGTCAAGTGGGAGAGGCTGGGGGTAGGTGGGAGGTGGCTGGGCCTGTGGTCAGAATTCTGGGCGGGGAATTTCAGGAGGCTGGATGCTTGGGGCCCAGTGGCTAGGACACTGGGTGCGGATAACTGCTCTCTTTAGCATACAGTTTGTATAGGTCTTGGTTGTCAGACCTCAGCAGCCATCCTAAACCCACCACTTTAGTTGTGGCTTCTTTACGTATGTTACTTAACTTTCCTGTGCCTCCGTCTCCCTCTGCAAATGGATGCAGTAATAGAACTCACCCCATAGGGTGAAGAAGATTGAATAAGATAATGCACGTAAAAGCAGTTAGAACCCGTCCTAGCACATAGTAAGTACTCTGTAAATGTTGGCTGCTATTAATGTTTCTGACACTTCTCTGCCTAATCCCCTCCCCTAGGAATGGCCCCCAGAACATATACGATCTTTACGAGCAAGTCAGCTACAACTGCTTCATCGCTGCGGGCCTTTACCTCCTCCTCGGAGGCTTTTCTTTCTGCCAAGTTCGGCTCAATAAGCGCAAGGAATATATGGTGCGTTAGAGCACGGCCGCATTTACCCTCTTCAGACCCCTCTTCTATTTAAAGACTCTCCCCGCCCCCTACTGACCCTCATTCTGGGGCCCAGCCCCAGTGGAGGGAGGCTGGGGCTGGCTGTCACTGTCCTTCCAGTCCCCTCGCCTCTTCCCAAAATACAATAAAGAGAAGCTGCTCTCTTAAGCCTGGAGTCTGTGCTTGGGTTGGGAGAGGCGGGCACTGGGGGCTGGATGTCGGCCTCCAAGTAGGCAGTCCCTACCCCTCGACGGAAGTGTAGTGAAGCCGGACCGGAAGGGAGGCGGTCTCTTCCACTCCTCTCCACGCGCTGAGGCGGCCTAAGCAACCTGCTGGTGAGGCACTGAGCGGCCGAGTTCGAGCCAATCAGGTGCGGGGAGGGGCGGGACTTCCTGCGCGGGTCGGCGCGTTGGATCGGCTGGCTCTCGGTGGTCCCGGCTCCCTGGCGGCGGCGGCGGCGGCGGCAGCGTCTCCGTGCCGGAGGCGCACGGACCATGACGTCAGCGTCCACAAAGGTTCGACCTCCCTTGCGGACAGCGCTCCCTGGCGGCCACGGGATGTCCCCACCCGTCCCCCGCCAGATCGCTCGCTACTCTTCCGCCTGGGATGGGGTTTGGGCGGCGGGAGGCAGGCGGGAATCGAGCCTGGGGTGGGGCTAGGGGTCTGGGCGGGACGGCGCGGGGCTGTGCCGCGGCTCCGTGCCGCGGCCCCCCGTAACGCTGCCCCACCCGCAGGTCGGAGAGATCTTCTCCGCAGCGGGTGCAGCCTTCACGAAGCTCGGGGAGCTGACGATGCAGCTGCATCCAGTGGCCGACTCTTCCCCCGCGGGGTACGTGAGCCCGGCCTGGGTCGTGGACTCTGAGTGCGGACGCCTGGACTCGTCACTGACATGGACACTAGGGCAGGGACAGATGTTAGCTTTAGTAGGCCTTTGTGCCTGGTATAAGTGCTTGAATGAATGACAGGTAGAACCACATACGAGGCTCTTAACCCGAACCCACAGACCATAGACCACCACCACTACCCACCCACCCCACGTCTTGGGGAATTCCCTCAGATTGCTGCAGGCTGTGTTCAGGTGTTCTGTAAGACCCCCCTACTTTTTGAATTGGTTTCAGTGGGCAGTTTACAGCAGCTATTTCACGATAGCAGGGAATCGGCTTTCTTGCAATGTGGCGGTTGTTGCAATATGTGTTTGGGGGTCCCCGGGGTTCCCAAGGTATCTTGAGCTTTTTTTTTTTAAGGAGGACCTCTTTATGGGAGGGGCTCCAGGGATGGTGGGGGGAGGCTGGTTGCTGTGGAATGCATAGCCTGGGAGCTGTCTCCACACCCCTCCTCCTCCCACTTTCGCTATTCCCCTCTCCCCTCTGACAGTGCCAAGTGGACGGAGACGGAGATAGAGATGCTGAGGGCTGCTGTGAAGCGGTTTGGGGACGATCTTAATCACATCAGCTGTGTCATCAAGGAACGGACAGTGTGAGGGAGGGGTGGCTGGTAGAGAAAGAGGGGGGTGGGCAGCTTTCTTCCTCCATACCCATTGTTCCATCTTCCTCAGGACTCCTAGCTCAACATCTTTCCTACTTTGCTGCTAGTTTTTAGTTTTGTTAGCATCCCCTTGAGGACTGAAAGATAAAAGAATTGTCATAATTGGTCAGAAGTTACTTAAATGCTACTGTAATCAGGACCTTCCCAGAATTTGATTTTAGATTGCCTGTGATACCCAGTAATTGAATTTGGTAATGGGAGTTGCCTGATTATTTATACAGATCTTTTGAGACTCTATTGCTGTGTTTCCAGGGATACTGTGATTCTGAACTAATTTATCAGAATCTACCTGTAGATCACTGAGACTTACCTGTTTGCCTTTCACATCCATACTTCTCTCCCAAAAGAGAATTAGGACATGGGCCCTTCCCACTACTCAGTTCAGGAAATTCACTCATTATACTCATCTACCCTAAGTGAGTGAAAAGCTTCAGGAAAATGAGGCCCTACCAAAGGATTGGGGCCCTAACTTGGATCCTTATCCAGATTCTGAAGGGGCTCCCCAGTATTCCTCCAGAGAGGCCCATTATCCCTGCCCCACCCCTCCCTTCTTCCCTCAGCCTCTCTGATGATGACTCCCTAACCTGCTCTCTTCTCTTCAGGGCTCAGATAAAGGCCACTGTGAAGCGCAAAGTATATGAAGACTCTGGTATCCCCCTTCCATCTGAGTCACCCAAGAAAGGGCTGAAGAAGGTGGCATCTGGTGTCTTGTCGCCTCCTCCAGCTGCCCCTCCACCAAGCAGCTCCAGTGTCCCTGAGGCTGGGGGTCCCCCCATAAAGAAACAGAAGGCTGGTGAGGGCTGTGGAGTTGCTGCCTAGGGGTTAAAATCCCATCTGAGGTTCAGTGAGAGAATTGGGCTTGGATCAAAGAAGGACAGATCTCTTCCTCTCCCAGTGAAGGTTCCCAGAGTGTGGCTGGGGTGGGGGTAGGAGGGAGAGTCAGGGAACCTAGAACCTAGCTTATGCCCCCTCCCAGATGTGACACTCAGTGCTCTGAACGACTCCGACGCCAACAGTGACCTGGTGGATATTGAAGGGCTAGGAGAAACTCCTCCATCCAAGAAACTCAACTTCGACCAGGGTAGGAGTCCTCCTCCTCCCACACCAGCTGAAGGGGTCGGGGAGGCAGTGTCTCGTGAATAGTAGGGGAGGGTCTTAGCAGGAGTCCCCTCCCTTATACAGGGGCTTTGGAAGAGAAGGTTCTCATACACAGCGCAGGTGACTGGATCAGTAAAGAGCTGGGAGCTCTGGGGAGACAGGAATTGTCTCGGAAGCATACTTGGGGCTCGCTCCATCTCGGCCATTTTGCTTCCTGTTCCAGACAGCCTGACCCTGGATTCTGGCCTCGTGACCTCTGCTGATCCTCCTCTGCTGTCTCGCTGAGCCTTCCACCTCTGACCCCTCTCACTGTTTACCCTGGACCTGTGGATCGCCTGGGACTCTGAGCAAGGCCTGCATGAGAGGGGGTCAAAAGACTGCTGGGGCTGCCCCCTTGTTGTTCCTGTATAAGCATCTGCCCCAACCCCTTTGATGTGCATCTGATGGACATTTTTATACAGAAAATAATAAAGAGACTTCGCTCTCAGCTTGGTTCCTTCACTTAATATTATTTAAGTACAAGGGACCATTCCCTCTCTCCTTAGCCCCCAGGGACTCAGCCCCTCCTGGGCTGCTCTCACTACCCTGCCTGGAGCAGCTCAGCCAATATTGGCAGACTCTTCCCAGTGCCAATATTTCTGTGCTGCTAGAGCCAGGGGAGCAGGGTGTGGGGAACAAAGACTCCACTTTGCTCTCTGAAGGCAGAACTTACTCCCAGGGTCCCTAGCAGTCAGTACTCCTGAGACTGCCCTGGGGAGTTTAGAGGGGCTGTTTCCCATGCTTTCATACCTCCCTTCCCCCTTCCCCGGATCCCCACCCCCAACCTCGCAAGAAGGCCCCAGATGTCTGTGTCGCTTCTCCAGGGTGGCCTCCTGGGCTCAGCGGTGCCTCCCCCACCCTCGCTCTAACACCACAGTGTGGTTTGGACGTGGCCACAGTGCCGTACAAACCACAGTGTGCTGCTGGGGCGGGAGCAGGACGGGTGGGTTGAGAGGAAGGGAGAATAAGACAGTGCTGGGAAGACCCTCACTACCAAGAGCAGGGAGAGAGAGAAGATATAAAAGGCAGCAAACATGGCCCCCAAGAATGGTTGGGGAAAACAAAACCAGGGTTAGGAGCTGGGCAGGCAACTGGAGGGAGAGGGGCCTACGGTGAGTCTCAGTATAATAACACTGGAACCATCTTCCCTCTGTAGAAACTGCCTGGGGATCCCTAGGGTGGGGTCAGAGGCGGAGAAATGGGAATGACACGGGGGGCCAACAAACTCCCGAGTCACGGGGCAGGGACCCAAGGCTTCCTGTGTCCGATCCTCCCTCTCTGGGTCAGAACCCAAGAGAAAGCAAGGAGAGACAGGAGGCCAAGGACAGCAGGGTTGGAGTTGGCAATCCAGAGGTGGTGGGGCCAGAGCGTGGCAGGCAGAGGGGGGCCGGAAGTGGCCCTGGGCCTGGGCTGCCTCAAGATGGAGGCCATAGGCAGGAAATGGAGGCCGGGGGTGGGGGGGAAGGAGAGCAGCAGGGCCAGGAAGGGGCCATCTCGACCTGGGGACCAGGTATCCAGCCCCCAGCTCTGCTTCCACTCCCCATTGCCCCCCAGAACCCAAGTCCCACCCAGCGCAACAGCCCCCACTGCCCGCCCGCCAGGCTCAGGAGTGGGCCCACCCCAAAAAAGCCACGTCCCAGCTGAGACATGCCTCCCCACCCCCACCCAAGGCCTTCCCGCAGCCCTTTCTCCTGTCCAGTATTTGATTTCTTAAAAGCACACCCCAGAAATCAACATCCAAGGAGCAAAATCCCTCCTGCAAATCAAAATAATATCCTCTAAAACCCCAAAGTTATCCTCTCACCTCCCATCCCACCCTTTACCACCCTACCTTTCGACACACCCCCCAAAACTCTTAGCAATAAAAAAGATCTAAGATGGTAGGTGTAAGCAGGCTTTTTAGGCCTGGGGGTGCCAGACTCCTCTGACACCCTTATCTCTCCTGCATCAAATCTTGCCAAAGTCTCCTGCTCCTCATCTTACCCCCCAGAGTCCCTAAACTGAACAGCTGCCCCCCAGCTCCTATCCTTGGCAAAGCTTTTGTGGGGTGAAACAGAAATCAAACACTTTACTAATGGCTGGAGATGTTGGGGCGCCCCCTGGTCTCAGCCTTTGGTTTCCACCTGGGGGACTACACTTTAGGGCCATAAGAAAAAGCCTCTCCAATTATCCCCCCAGTTCCAAGATTGACAAAGCCCAACCCCACCCCAGCACGCACCTCCAAACCTCCCCCCCCCCCAACCGCCACGTCTCTCCTGAAAACAGGGGACACTTTCCTCCCCACTTACCTCAGCTACTCTCCCCTGAGATCCTGGTCCCCTATTTTGAAGGGAGCAAAATTTGGGGTGCATCCCTCACATTTGGGGTGCAGGAGAAAGGAGCCGCCCCAGTCGCATCGTTGGCCTCCTTCCTCTCGGCTGGCTCAGGGAGTGGGGAGTGCCCTAGAGAGGGGGGACCCCCACAAGAGAGCTGAGGAGGGGGTTCCTCCACTCCCAGTCAGAATTGGGGACACCCCCCCAAACCCGTCCCAGCCCATCCGTGTCCAACTCGGCGGGAGAGGCAGCTGCAATGCCCCAGTCAGATTCCCCCAACACTACATTCCTCACCCCATCTAGAGGGGTCCCGGGGCCCCCAAAAAATCCCCAAAAAATCTAGGATGTTGGCAGGACAGTCCTGGACTACCTCTCCAAATTTGGGGTCCTCAGATAGCCCCGTTTTTTCAGGAAAATTCTGTCTTTCGCCTGCCTCCCGCCAGCCCTGCTCTGTCCCGATGCCAATTTTGGAAGTCACTCCCTCCTTCCTCCTCCCCGTCTCTCCAGGCCCCCCCGCTCGGGGGCTAGGGTCCAGGACACCTGGCTTCCATACCAGGGGGGGCACTCCTTGAAGGGCTAGGGGCCAGGAGGTCAAGCTCCTAGCCCCAGTCTTAGGGAAGCAGGAAAGCCCGATCCTCCCTTCCCCTCCCCCCTGGCTGGTCTCGGTGGTGGTTCAGGAAAGCCTGGAGGACTGGAATCTGCCATTGCTGTTGCACAGGCAGTTTTTTTCCCTTGGGTTGTGGGGGTGGGCGGTGGGAGGGAGAGGGGGGAGGAGAGCCGCACAGAGCAGGGACCCAGGCGTGCAGAGCTGGCCTGGCTTGCCCCCTAGCCCCTGCTGCCGTGGGGAACCCCTCTCCCCATCTCACCCACACTCACAGCTCTCCTTCAGCTTTCTGTTTGGGGCTCTTATCTAGAAAATCAGGGTACGAGAATCACCTCCTTGTACCCAACCACCACCTCTCCTTGCCACAGTTCCAACAGCACTGACCTATTCAGGGTGTCCACTTTACCACAAGACACCCCATTTTCTCCACCTTCTCCCAACTGAGGTGTGCTCCCTTAAGAAATTGGGGTTCGGAGTCTAAAATCACCTTTTCTCCCTCAGACCTATTTGGACCACATAGAAATAAGAGGAAATGCATTCCTTCCCAAATTTCTCGCATCAAATCCTGGTCATATTTGGGGTTCACTAAAGAAGATTTCTAGAATCTGGGGTGAAAAGGAGCTATAACCAAAGGACAACTAAATGCATTCCAAATTAAGTAAACTCTCTAATTCAATCTCACCTTATGACCCACCCCTCAGTTTCACCCAAATAGTTGCAAACACCCCAAAATAAGAACACCCCAAAACTTTAATTTCCCACCCTGAGCCCTCATCTTGTTTCTGCCCCTGGATAAAGCTCCTCCGCCATCTGTGCACACACAGGAATATCCCTTCCTCAAAGTAAGTTTCCACAACATTCAAATGCAAAGCTTTGCTCCCCCTCATGGACCCACAATCATAGAAGGCCTTCACACATGCTCCCAGGTTCCATTATGTTCCACCGCATAATAATGAAAGACTCCAAATTGAATTTCATGTCCCCCCAAATCTACTCTGAGCCTTGCAACTTATGTGGCACCCCAAAACATAATGCACCCCCAAATCAGCATGAAATCAGATCATCCATATACACCAATGACTATAAATCCTCATTTCACTTCCCTAAGAACGCCTAGCAGGTTCTCCTAATATTCCATGATGACAATATCCAAATTGTGGGTGTCAGAATTTCCAGAACTAAATTAGCTTCAAAATCAGCTCCATGCCTCAGATTTACCATTTGCCCTCAAGCCTGAATGCAGCTCACAGTGCCCAGAATAATCAAGCTGACTCAACTCCCCATAATAAACATGCGTACCACAATTGACCAGATAACACAAACTCAACTCCATCCTGATACCAAAAGGATCTCCGTACCAGTCAGAGATCAAAAGTAACCATCACATCAAAAGCCACCAAATGGTCCCTAGTCCTTAGTGACCCCCAGTCCCAGTTATTCCACAGTTCTGTGCATGCCAAAAAAAGATACCCTCAAATCTGAAGGGAAGGGCCCCAGGCCTGGGTATGCAACTTCCTGGCAATGGGAGACTCCTGAGCCCAAATCCAAGTCCTGCTTTGCAGCTGGCTTCCCTTCTCCAAATGAACCTTGTTGCCTGCAAACCAACATCTCCTCAAACAAAATATGAGGGTTTCATCTGTGCTATTTCCCGGATCAGGGACTTAAAATTAGTTATCAGGCCTCTCCTGCCTTCTCTTCTTTCATCCTGAGAACGTCCCTGTTTTCCCTTCTCTTTGTTTACCCTATCCAACTTCCATATTCATGTTCACTAAAAACTCACCTCTAAGGCAAATTATAGCATAGACTAATTAGAAAGGAAAACCCTGTGCTCCCAGGGCTCAGACACCCCCCCCCCCCACACACACACACACACATTCCTTGTCCCACCCATTTCCCTTGCTCCCAAAGCCGTCGGATTTCTCACCCCGGGTAGGAACCCCAGCCTCGGAGGAAAGTCACTTCTGTCGCCTAACTCTCCCTCCCTCTGTCCAACCCTTCCTTGTTCCCTCCTAGGAGACAGAAGGACAAAATAAACCAGCGCAAAGGGGACGAGGTCGAAGGTTTCCGCAGTTCAGACAGAATTGATCCTGAGCCCCTGTCAGAGTGGAGCCCCCCGCCCCCCCCCCCCGCCCCGCCCCGCCCCGCCCGAAGCCGGGTGAAGACGGACCAGCTAGGCGAAGCCAGTGCGCGCCCGCCCCCTCGTGGAAGGAGCCGAGCATTGCCTGCCCGAGAGCTCTGCCTGCCTGCCGCGCTGGACCCGGCGCCAGCCTCCAGCGTAGCCGACCGGCGAGTGCCCGAGGCCCCAGCGGGCTGGGACTGGGGAGGGCGAGCGGGCTTTGGGCGGGAGTCTCTCTCTCCGGGTCCCTAAAAGGATTCCGAAGCGAGTCGGGAGCGAGAGTCCGGACGCCTGGGTCTCCTGAGCGTCTCTCCGCTCCCACCCGGGACTTTCCCCACCTCCTCGAGGGGAAGCAGCTGGAGGAGCCGTCCGGTCGCAGGACAATGGAAGGAAACACACTAGAAATCATATCCGCCCTTTCCCTACCCCGCCCGGTCCGAGTGCCCCTTTGGGTAGGCCCGCTGGAGGAACCCGTCATTCACACCACCCCTCGGCTGTCTGGGACCCCCCTTTCGCCTCCCCAAACCTGACGCCTCGTAGGACTCTCCTTTACACCCCGTAACCGTACCCTGGACAGGGGGCCTCGCTGTATCCACTCTCCTGTAACAGGCTCCTAGCACCCCTTCCAAAAGCCAACCCACCCACTTTCACCGTCCCAGCTCCCCTACCCCCACAACCCAGTCACTCATATTGCCACTCTCGAGATCCCCAACCCTCTCCCCAATTTGAATGTCCCATCCTCGGTGACCCAAGACCCCTAAGGTTACGACCACCCAGTGCTTCCGAGGCCCGCCCTGGAGCCGGAGACCCCGCCCCGGGCTCGCCATCTGGAGGGCGACGGAGGAAGGAAGGATACGGACCCAGGCGTTCACCCCACCTCCACCCCCCGCCCCCGACATCCCGGCCAGATAAAGGAGCCGAGGCCAAAAGGGGAGCGCGGCCCCACCCCCTGGAGAAGAGGAGCGGCAGCCCCTGCAGGACGGGGGTAAGGACGAGAGGCCGAGGGAGCCGGACTCAGGGTCCAGGAAAAGGGTTGGTTTTGGGTGATGGTAGGAAGACGGAGGCCCCCAAAGTGGACTAAGCCAGGGGCCCGGGACTAGATGGTAGTAGAATTCGTGGCTCGAGGGAGGGAACTTCGATTGGGATTTGGTGTGTGGACCGCAAAGCGCCTAGGACAGGGTCGGCACCTGAGACCGAGGGCGCGGTGAAGCCGACGGGAGGGGAGTGGGGGAAGGGGGGGCGCTGGAAGGGCACGAGGAGTCCAACCAGGGGTGTTGCGGGCCGGGGTCCCCACGCTCGCCATCGACCCCGTGGGCACCTTCAAATGTAGAGGAGCAACGCGAACCAATGATGTGGCCGAGGGCAGAAAGAACAGGATGAGTTAAGGAAGGCTGCGTGAGCCGGGCCGGGGGCTTGGCTCTAGGTGAGCCTCAGGAGGAAGAGGCAAACTGCGGGAGGGAGGGCGTCTTAGGACAGCCTGGATCCCCTGGCACCCGCAGGCCTGGCCGCGATGGGATCCGCCGCAGCCCCGGAGCGAGCGCTGGGCTACGTCCGCGAGTTCACTCGCCACTCCTCCGACGTGCTCGGCAACCTCAACGAGCTGCGCCTGCGCGGCATCCTCACCGACGTCACGCTACTGGTTGGCGGGCAACCCCTTCGAGCACACAAGGCAGTTCTCATCGCCTGCAGGTTCGAGGGGAGCCTCTTGGGACGGAATGGGACCAAATGGGAAAGGGGCGGAGGCATAAGGTCTTTGGGAAGAAATCTGGAGCCAAACCTGGCCCAAAGCAGGAGGCGGGGCGTCCTGGGATTGGGGGCGGGGTGACAGGGGAGGAGGCGGGACTCTCTATGGGGCGTGGCTTTCTGTGGTGGTTCCCTAGCCTAGCCCCTAACATGAATGATCTGCCCTTTCTCCAGTGGCTTCTTCTATTCAATCTTCCGGGGCCGTGCAGGAGTTGGGGTGGATGTGCTCTCCCTGCCCGGGGGCCCCGAAGCCGGAGGCTTCGCTCCTCTTCTGGACTTTATGTACACTTCGCGCCTACGCCTCTCTCCCGCCACTGCACCGGCCGTTCTTGCGGCTGCCACCTATTTGCAGATGGATCATGTGGTCCAGGCATGCCACCGCTTCATTCAGGCCAGGTGAGGAGCCCACTCGGTGTTCTCCGTGGATGAGGTGGTTGGTATCCCAGGTGTCAAGGGCAGAAGCCAAGATCAGAAAATAGCACTAATGTCCACCGCACTTTTCCCAGCTATGAACCTCTGGGCATCTCCCTGCGGCCCCTGGAGGCAGAACCCCCCACGCCCCCAACGGCCCGGCCACCAGGCAGTCCCAGGTGCTCCGAAGGGCACCCAGACCCACCTACTGAGTCTCGCAGCTGCAGTCAAGGCCTCCCCAGTCCAGGCAGCCCCGACCCCAAGGCCTGCAACTGGAAAAAATACAAGTTCATCGTGCTAAACTCTCAGGCCTCCCAAGCAGGGAGCCTGGTTGGGGAGAGGAGTTCTGGTCAACTTTGCCCCCAAGCTGGGCTCCCCAGTGGAGATGAGGCTTCCAGCAGCAGCAGTGGCAGCGAAGAAGGACCCATTCCCGGGCCCCAGAGCAGGTACAGAAACGGAACCCCAAGAATTTGTAGTGGCTAGCCTCAGCCAGGAGGCAGAGAGCCATGGGGCCTGGGTGGTCCAGAGCAGGGAGTGAGTGGGTGGGTTCCAGGGACACTAGCCCACCTTAGGAAGTTGGCCAGGGGCCAGGAGTACTCAGAGTGGCGGGTCTTTAGCAGCACAATTGGATATGGCTCATTGGTCAGCATTGGCTCACTTCCAGAGGGTAGGCCTTTGGCTCCAAGTTCTCTAGCAGAGAAGCTCCCCTCCACGTAATCTCTCCTAACCTTTACTCGGCCTAGGCTCTCTCCAACTGCTGCCACTGTACAGCTCAAATGTGGGGCTCCAGTCAATACCCTCCATCTCACACCCCGGGCTCAAGAAACCACTGCATCATCTCCCTCTGGGCGGGCTCGTCCACCACCAGGTAAGAGCTCCTCCTTTTACTTCCTTCTGGGCTTTCCTCCTTGTGGCCGCTCAAAGCCAGTTTGGGCCAAAAGGCCTTGGGAAAGACCTATTCCAATTACATACTGCAAATCAGAATCACCTACAGAGCTTTTAAAAACCCCATTGCTCCAGTCACACCCCACAGATCAAAATGTGTAGACGTGAGAACCAGGCATCAGTATTTTTCAAAGCTTCCAATGAGCAAGTGTTTGGGAACTTCTGGCCTATTCCCATCCAGGGCTGAGTGGCCAGCCCAGAGCTCGGCAGGGCCGTTCTGGCAAGGTGTCATCCAGAGCAGTGCCAGAAAAGAGAGAGAAACAGAAACCTCTGCCCACCCGTAGGGGCCTCCACGGACCATCACTGCTATGAGGGGAGATTAGCAGAGTACCTTGGAGACAGGCAGACATGGAGCCAGATCTTGGCTTCCCCTCTTGCTAACCCTGTGACCTCCAGCAAGTCAAATGAGCCCCAGAATTCTTAACAGTATAGTGGGAAAAAGAAACCTACTGTGTGATTTGAGAATTCCCTGATGCTGTTGTCATTACTCACCCCCACCGCCCCACTCAATTCCCAGGAAGTGAATTTTTCAGCTGCCAAAACTGTGAAGCTGTGGCTGGGTGCTCATCGGGGCTGGACCCCTTGGCTCCTGGGGATGAGGACAAGCCCTACAAGTGTCAGCTCTGCCGGTCTGCCTTCCGCTACAAGGGCAACCTGGCCAGTCACCGCACGGTGCACACAGGTAGGGGAGGAACAGAGAGGAGAGGCCCCTGGCCTTCCTGCCCACAGGTGTCCTAGGGCAGAGTCCCTGACATCTCTTTCTCTCTGCCTCCAGGGGAAAAGCCCTACCACTGCTCCATCTGCGGAGCCCGCTTTAACCGGCCCGCTAACCTGAAAACGCACAGCCGCATCCATTCAGGAGAGAAGCCCTATAAGTGTGAGACGTGTGGCTCCCGCTTTGTACAGGTACAGAGCCAGTCTCAGAACTGGCTTAAAGACAACTTTGCAAGAGGACAGAGTGGGCCCTTTGGGGGAGGGTTCTTTCTGTCTTTCCCAGAGGCCTAGTCTGAGCTCACCTCCCCTCCCAGGTAGCACATCTGCGCGCGCATGTGCTGATCCACACCGGGGAGAAGCCCTATCCTTGCCCCACGTGCGGGACTCGCTTCCGTCACCTACAGACCCTCAAAAGCCATGTTCGCATCCACACGGGGGAGAAGCCTTACCACGTGAGTACCTGGCCCAAAGCCTTACACTTACCTCCCGTTTCCCTGGGAGCTGGGCTCCGAGAGGAGCAGGCGGGGGCGGGGGGGGGGGGGGGGGGGGCCGCAGCAGGGCCCTAGAACTCTTCCAACTGGGTGGAGTCCTGGGAGAGTCCATGTGTGCAAGGGGTGGGGCCTAGGGTAGGCATGTGAGTAAGGGGCGAAGATGGGGGTAGGGATGGGCAGATACAGAAGTTAGGCTCCTTGGCTGGACACTGGCTCCTGAAGAGGAACTAAGGGGTGGAAAATCCTTTGCTGAAGAGGGGGAGCCATCTCCTTGGCCTCTCCCTGAGGATTTGGGAGGACATGAGGACTGAAGAGCTTCTCCTGGCCTGAGAGCTAACAGTTCTCCCTCGCTCAGCACCTAAAAGGTGCTTGCAGATGGGGAGGGACCTGACCCGGCTCTCTCCCTCTCCACCCCACAGTGCAACCCCTGTGGCCTGCATTTCCGGCACAAGAGTCAACTGCGGCTGCATCTGCGCCAGAAACACGGAGCTGCTACCAACACCAAAGTGCACTACCACATTCTGGGGGGGCCCTAGCTGAGCCAGGGCCCAGGCCCCAGTCACTTTCTGGAAGCCAGGAAAGCTGCTGGCCTGCACCTGGCTTCTCTGACAGATTTGGGCATGGAGGCTTGCAAGGCCCCTCCATTCTCAGAAACTGCCACCACCTTCATTTCTCACTGGGGAGAGCAGGGGTGGCAGGTCACGATTCGATCTGCCTCTGTTTTGCTGGTCAAAACCTCTTCCCCACAATCAATTGTTTCTGAGGAGAGAGCAAGCTAGGAACTGGGGAGGGAAAAGGCTGGAGGCCTGGTTTTCTTAAGGGAACAGTCCTCTACCTGCAGTCCCCATCTCATTCGGTTTCTCTGTAAATATAAGTTATTGAGGCCTTTGGGTGGCACCCAGGCCTTCATTCTATTGCATTTTCTAGCTCCCCCTTGCTAGTGCGATCAGTGACCTGAAACACAAAATGTGAGGTCACAGCTCTGCTGGCAGAGATTAGCACTTGGCTTGAGTGTTTTATGTTATTGTTGCCACAATTCTAACTTTAGAATTGTTCTTTCTCCTATTTGTTTGCTTATTGGTTTGTTTAAATTGGAGAAAGGGGTTCTCTGTGTCTTGCCCCTCCGATTCTAGGTCTGGAACCTTTATTTGTCCTGGGGCAGCTCTAGCAACATGTGGGTTTGTGGAATTGGGTCAGGAACCCTCTCTGGATTCGGTATATTCTAGGTTCTCTAGCAGGCTAGAACTGGATAGACGTTTCTCTGTTCTTCAAGGGTTATGGGACCTTTAAGGTGAGCCTGAAATGCAGGTAATAAATGCCTCCTGAGGGCTGTGGGTGTGGGGCTTTGTCAGTCTTGGAACTGGGGGGATGACTGGAGAGGCTTTTTCTTATACCCCTAACTGTCCCATTCATCTGCTCACCTAGGTTTGCCTCCGCTGCATCTGTCATGATAGAGTTCCCAACCCTCCCACTAGGGCCTGTTGTCAGCACTGAGTTCTGAAATTCCGTATTAGAGATGATGCCGCCTTTTCTGACTCTGCCCAATCTCTAAGAATGTTATGACCTACGGGAGAGTTATGAAACTCTTTATCTTAACTAAACATGTCATGACTAGTCCTTTGATGCCAAGGCATCTGGGTTTGAATGTCCCTTGGGGTTCTCACTACCTGAGACAAACTCCTTCTTCCTTCAGTGGGTTTTTGGACATGTTCTGGCAAATGTCCAGATTCCAGAAACTTCTTTGCCTCTAGAAGCCACAGGTGCTTGGTAGCTTTTTTACCTTCGAAAAGCTGGGTCTGTGACCTGGTCTTCCCATCACTGTATTCCTGTCCGGAACCAGTGAATGCACTAGGACCTTCCACAGGGAGAGTAAAGGGGCTGAGTTCCATTTGGGGTTTGATATAGATTGGGGTTATGATTGGGAGTACTGTTTGGGTTAGAGGTTGAGAAGATTTAAAAGACTGATTGACTAACTGATGGACCTTCTAGTGGACCAAGTATCCAGGTAGAATTAAGAGGCTGGTTGAGGGGTGCAGTCTCTGGTGTAGGCCAAGGAGGTAGAAAGTTAGGAATGGGGTTTGCCTCTTAACTGGGCAG
The DNA here is from genome assembly GCF_963455305.1 of Plecotus auritus. Lineage (NCBI taxonomy): Eukaryota > Metazoa > Chordata > Mammalia > Chiroptera > Vespertilionidae > Plecotus > Plecotus auritus. The sequence goes on from NC_137774.1 coordinate 44,551,171, forward strand.
AAGGTCTGGAATGTTAGATGATGCTCTGAAGCCTTGACTTACAGTCCCACCCCTTTTGCCATGGAGCCTATTTGATTATGGGGCATGGGGAAGAGGGGAAGAAGAACTTTGTGTGGGGTAGAGCTTCCTCAAGATAGGTCAGTACTAGTGGTTATCATTTGAAAACTGGTGAGAAAGCTTCTCTTTACCCTCTTACTCCCCACTGCAGACTTGCAGGAAGAGAGCAGAAGAGAGATGTGAGGAGGAACCATGATTTTTATTTTATTTTATTTTATTTTATTAGCAGACTGGATGGGCAGGTGGAGAGTGCCTAGGGGTGGAGATGTTAGATCTTGCAAGATCAGAATCATGGAATAAAGAAGCCTCTCATGTTGCCTGCTGTGTCCTGTGTTTCTGGCCTGGGGAGACTGGGGACTGCGTAAAGCTGGGGAAAGAGGGTTCTCCCCTCCTGGGTATCATCTTGCGATTTTGTGCTCATTCCACCAGACATTTCAAATGGGCCATGTTCTCCCCTGCCCTGCCCTTGCCTTCTGGCTCATGGTGCAGGAACCAGTGACTTCATGAAGTGCTCCGGAGCCACCTGCATCCTGCTGCTCTGAAGTCACTTCCTGCCTGAAGTGTGGAGGCGGCAGGGAGAAACCAGGAAGCCACTAATAATACCAAGACACTGGGGGAATGCATCTGTGCTGGGACACACCTAGCACCACTGGCACCACCAAAAAAAAAAAAAAAAAAAAAAAAGGATAGGGTTTGGGTCCCCTGAGGACAACAGGGGCTGGAGGTAGCAGTGAGAAGGCTGTGTGGCCCTCCCTCAGCAATGGTGTCTTGGAATTTATCCACTGCCCAGCGTATGCTTCTCTCCCACCCTGACCCCTGTCCTATGTGTGTTCTGGGTGCACAGCTCTGTTCTGCCCTGTGGGTAGAAGGTAGAAGGTCACTAATTCTGAGAAGTTACCTTCCTTTTGGACTTAAATTACTCATCTGTGAAATAAGTCTATTAACATGGTCTCTGCAGCTGCTTCCAACATTTACAGTTTGTAGTTGTGTTTTTCGGTCTTTTAAAACCCATGACCTGGATTGTTTTATTAAAAAGCAAAAAGTGAAACTTAGAAACTAAAACCTCTCTTCTCCCACTACAGTTTATTTCCTGTTGAAAATGAGATCAGCTAATAGTCTTGCTACATGTCAGGCCCTCAACTAAGCATTTTAGTGCATCGTTTTTCTAATTCAACTCCCCTTCCAACCCTAAAAAAGTAGGTGCTGTTATTATCCCCAATTTACAGGTAGGGAAAACAAGTAAGAGAGTCAATATCTTGGTTAGCCAAGTTAATACGTGATGAAGCTGAGGTTGGAACTATGATTCTACAGGCTGCACTCTTTAACTACTAGGTTATATCCTCACAACAATTTCTATATCATTGGCACAGTCTCCCACCAGCCAAAATTCTGACTCTGCTTACAAAAAAAAAAAGTTTTGGGGGTAGGACTATTTTTATTTCACACATATAAAGTTATAAGGCTCAATATGCTTTTTTAAATTACACAGCCTCCCTCCCTCCCCATCCCCCACTTCTCTGGGTATAAATCTTTGAGTCCAAGTTTCAAGGGGAGGGTCCTGGGGAGCTTGGATTACAGTGAAGAAACAGGAGGCAGAGCCATTCGTGCTCGAGGAGGTGGAGAGACTGGCTTGGAGGGGCAGATTGCTCCCGTGGTCCTGGCTTGTCTGTTTAGATAATCGTGAGATGAAAAACCGTGGTTAGGAAGTGGTTTTACTAGAGGGGCAGAGGAAAGTGCTCTAGCCCCGCTGAAGAAAGGGTAGGTGATGCTGGCAGGCTCGCCCTTCCTCTCCCCAGTTATTTTTGGTCTCTGTGACCTGTAGGTTTCCTGTTAGTGGGAACAAGCGACACTACAGAAATGAACGCCAGGAGTCCAACAACCCATTCCCCTTGTCTCCTTCTTTGGCTCCGGAACCCCTCAGAGATCCAGGTATCTAGATTCTAGTGACCGGAGGAGCTCGGAGCATTTTATTTTAATCTCATCGCATAATCCCATCGCAGGCCACCAGGCCTTGCAACTCCTGGGCTCCTCATTAAGCAAGGGATTGTTTTCCTCTCCTGAACCAGTTTACCCACCACCCACCCCTATGCACTCCTCACATGCGGGTCTGGGTGCTGAGATCTGGACAAACTGGCCTGCTAGGTGGACAGGAGACGGAAGCAGCCTCCTGGTAGGTCCCTGCGTCACCTGGGGCCCATCTCATTGACCTCCTAAAGCTTCCTCTTTACGCATGCTCCCACTCGGGGCCCCGACCCCGAACAAAGCTCTAAAGCCCGCCCTGCCCTCCTGGCTCCGCCCCGCCCAGGAGTCCCGCGAGCGAGGATGTTGGCCTTTGCCAGGCTGGCCTGATGCTGACACTTGCAATGATAAAATAGATAATCCACTCGGAGAATGGTGCGCCTCAAGGGAAGAGCCCGAACCCAGCGCCGCTTCCCGGCTCCTCCACGGAACGCTGCCCCCGCCCGCTCAGGCCTGGATTCTCGGCTGGCGGCCCGCGCAGCCACGCCCCTGGGCGCTAATCTCCCCGGGAAGCACCAGCGGCTTCTCCCAACACCAGCGCTCCCGCCGGGAGGAAGGCGCAGGCGCCTCACGCAGCCTCTCTGCAGCTAGCTCGCGAGCCCTCGTCAGTACCTTCCTCTTTGCCACACTGTCCCTCCCCCGCGTGGCCGGGGGCGGCCCGGCCGGCGGGGCGGGCGGAGTTGGAGCGTCCCGAGCCTGATTCCCACGAGGGCTTTCGGGGCGGCAGCTCGATTACCTCCCACATGGCGCGTAGGACCGAGCCCCCAGACGGGGGCTGGGGATGGATGGTGGTGCTCTCAGCGTTCTTCCAATCTGCGCTGGTGTTCGGGGTGCTCCGCTCCTTCAGCGTCTTCTTCGTGGAGTTCGTGGCGGCGTTTGACGAGCCGGCAGCGCGCGTCTCCTGGATCGCCTCCATAGGCATCGCGGTGCAGCAGTTTGGGAGTGAGTGCTGCGCCTGGGGCCGGTGTCCTATGACCCTCGGAAGGGAGAGGGAATGCGGGGACAGTAAGGGAGGAGGGTGGAGATGGGGGAGATGCTGGAGAAGGATGCCTGAAGTCTTCTCACAGAACTCCTTCCTCTTCCCCAGGCCCTGTGGGCAGTGCCCTGAGCACGAAGTTCGGGCCAAGGCCAGTGGTGATGGCTGGGGGCATCTTGGCAGCGCTGGGGATGCTGCTGGCCTCCTTTGCTACCTCCTTGACCCACCTGTACCTGAGTATTGGGCTGCTCTCAGGTGAGACCCTGAGTAGGGCAGGAAAGTCAAATGCCTGAGTCTTTGGACTCTGGACTATCACCTTCCTCCTAATCTTTCCAAACGACTTCAGAAGCTGAGAGAAAGTTTTGAATAACACCTGTGCCCCGAAGGGAATTAAGAGGGATGACTCATTTAATAAACTTGGTGAGGCTGTGTAGACTTTCAGAGATAATGAGCCCACAGTATGCAAGCCCGGAGCTAGTGGGGCTGGAGTGCAAAAGGAAGAATTACATAGTATATAGTTGTGTCAGGCACTGTGACTGTAAAATAGATATCTAGCCTGTTTACAGTTTTTTATATATTTAGGAGCTCCTATATTGGGTGCACATATGTTTACCAGGGTTATAGCCTCTTGTTGGATCGATCCCTTGAGTATTATGTAGTGACCTTTGTTGTCTCTTGTGATGGCCTTCTCTATCCTATTTACAGATGAAGCAAGGCTTCAGAAGCTTATGAAACTTGGCAAATAAAGATCACACAGCCAGAAAGAGTAGGGCCTAGGTACAACTCCAAAATTCTGTGCTTGTTACTTTAAAAACATTATCTCTAGGTCTCTACAGTCCCATAAAGTATATTACCCCCATTTTGCAGATGAGGGGATTGAGGCTGGGAGATTAAGTAAAGTCATACAGCTAGATAGTATCACAGCTAGGATTGTAACCAGACCTGTGCTACATTCTGCTGCTGGCAGCATTGGAATTACTGGGTGCCCTGAACTCCCAAAGAGTCCCAAAACCACCATTTTTTAAAAAACATGTTTTATTGGTTTCAGAGAGGAAGGGAGAGGGAGAGAGAGATAGAAACATCAATGATGAGTGAGAATCATTGATTGGCTACCTCCTGCACGCCCCCTACTGGGGATCGAGCCCACAACCTGGGCATGTGCCCTTGGCCAGAATCGAACCTGGGAACCTTTAGTCTGCAGGCCGACACTCTTTCGCCAAACCAGCTAGGGCCACCATTTCTTATTCTTTTCTTTTTCCTTTCTCTTTATTATTATTATTTTTATTTTTTTTACAGGTTCTGGGTGGGCCTTGACCTTCACACCAACACTTGCCTGCCTGTCTCGTTACTTCTCTCGCCTGCGATCCCTGGCCATGGGGTTGGCACTGACTGGCGTGGGCCTCTCCTCCTTTGCCTTTGCCCCACTCTTCCAATGGCTGCTCAGCTACTATGCCTGGCGGGGCACCCTACTGTTGGTGTCAGCCATCTCCCTCCATCTGGTGGCCTGTGGCGCTCTCCTCCGCCCACTCTCCCTGACTGAGGACCCTGCTGTGGGTGGCCCTGGAGCCCAACTCACCTCCCTCCTCCATCATGGTCCCTTCCTCCGTTACACTGTTGCCCTCACCCTGATCAACACTGGCTACTTCATTCCCTATGTGCATCTGGTGGCCCATCTCCAGGACCTGGATTGGGATCCATTGCCTGCTGCCTTCCTACTCTCGGTGATTGCTATTTCTGACCTCGTGGGGCGTGTGGTTTCTGGGTGGCTAGGGGATATAGTCCCAGGGCCTGTGGCACGACTTCTGATGCTCTGGACCACCCTGACTGGGGTGTCACTGGCCCTGTTCCCCATGGCTCAGGCTCCCACAGCCCTGGTGGCTCTGGCGGTGGCCTATGGCTTTACATCAGGGGCCCTGACCCCAGTGGCCTTCTCCATGCTGCCTGAACTGGTGGGGACTGGAAGGATATACTGTGGCCTGGGACTGGTGCAGATGGTGGAAAGCATCGGGGGACTGCTGGGGGCTCCTCTGTCAGGTAAGGGGAATGGGGTTTCCAGATGGCCAGAGTTGCCATGTCATACCATTCAGGGAAGGGACTATTCACATTATAGTAGATGTAAATATTGCCTGTTACATGGTATGGTATACTACATGGCCTGTATAACCAATCATAGCAGAAGTGGGTCCATGAGACAAAGAAATTGGGGCTGTGGAAAAACTAAAATGAGCTATATGGAGCCCTTGGTAGGATACCTGTAGCTTGGATTTTCAGACTTGGCTGGACCTGGCAAGACATAACATGCCTTTACCCTTGGCCCATTTGGCCCCAGCTCAGATGTCTGAGCCATGTGGTCAAAGTTCTCCAGCCCTCAGATGCCAGAACCTTCAGACCCTTTACGTTTTCCTCTTAACTGCTAACTGTTAGATGACAGGGCCACAGTTGCCAGAAAGAAAGACACAGGTGTGCCTGACTCTATCTGGATCCCCAAAATCCCACTGGCTGATATGGAGGGCCTTTCTGAAGGCAGGAAGGTGATGGGCATTACCTTTGAAGCCCCTTGGGAAACCAAAGTTCTCAAGCACATCTGGTCTCACGTTGGGAGTTCTAACTCTTCCAAGATGGCAGATTCAAGATTATTTCCTCCTTCCACCCAAAAATATGTCTGAGCCGTCAGTCCCAAAAAACAGATCACCCATATGTATTCTTTTTCTCTCTTGGATGTAGGCTACCTCCGGGATGTGACAGGCAACTACACAGCTTCTTTTGTGGTGGCGGGGGCCTTCCTTCTTGCAGGGAGTGGAGTTCTCATCACTCTGCCCCATTTCTTCTGCGTCTCAGCTCCTACCTCCAAGCCCCAGGACCTTGTCACAGAGGCACTGGATACCAAAGTCCCCCTGCGAAGGAAGGGCTGGGAGAGGACTGAACTCCAAAAAGACCCAGAAAGCCAGAGATTGGCAGCACCGGGTCTTCTGCCCCATATTGGTGCCCAGAGGACCACAGTGCCTTCAGCATCTTGATCTGTCTTCCACCACAGCAGGCCCAGGGCTCCTGCGATGTGTGTGCCAACTCCTAGTATCTTGTTGAGGACTCCTATCTCTTCTTGGCTTCTGCAACCATTTCTGAAGGATCCAAGAGTTCAGCCTGCTCCAGTGAACTGGGAATCAACTGTGAAAATCAAAGGCCAAGAGACTTACTATGGTTTACAAGTGATTGATCTCTAGTGTTGCCTACTAAGCTTCTTCTCTGAAGACAGATGTTTGGGGATGAGGGATGCCCCGTTGAGATAAAACTGAATAAGAAAACTGGATAATAATCAGAAACTCAGAAAGAACTGGAGCCCATATGCTTGGGTTGGTTGAGTGGGGTCATGGCTGGGGGGTAGAGGGGAGGTGTCCAGAAGCTCTGTGGACTCTGAGCATCATAACCCTGGACTTCACTCTCTGGACCACAGTTCCTCCCACTTGCCCACTGACCTCTTTCCCACTAGCCCCTGTGACTTAAAAGAGAAATTAAGGAAATGGTGGGGACATGGTAGGGGAGGGGGTGGTTTGGTAGGGAGAGCTGAAGCTGAGAGAGCCTAAGCCTGGGTCTAGGATTCTTGTATTCACCTCAGGCCAATAGAAGGAGATTGAGATATGGGAAGAGTTTTGAGTAAAGGAAATGAGGATGGGGCAGACAGCACCCATGAGCCTCCCTCTCCCTCAAACAACTTGAAGCTGGCAGGCAGACAACTTCTCAAAGATGCCCTGTTATAATGGCAACAGCGTGGGCAAAGAGAAATGGACTGACTAGACAGAGATACCTTCCTCTCTCCCAGGGCTTAGTGGGATCCTGTTCCTTCCAAGTGGCCTTTTGAATGTCTTAAGTATAAAGTTTTCAGAGTCCTAGATGGGCTAACAATTGGAGCTTGCAGAAACATTGGAAATTTTTTATTGAGGGAGGGGCTCAAACCAAAAGAAGATGGTCAACAGGAGGTGTCCGCAGTGGCATGAGGGCCTCCTGGGGACAGCAGGGCCACCTGAGGAGCTGGGAGCAGCTCCCCCCTCTCAGGGGGCGGGGTGGCTGGAGGTGAAGCCGGACTGCAGGAGGGCAGCGCCCCAGGCAGCCCCATGTAGATGGAGCTGCCTGAGAGGACGAAGGAGCCACACACGAGGAAGGAGGCTGTGAAGTCTCCGGTCTCATCCCTTAGGAAGCCTGAGAGGAAGGGGAAAGGAGTTTAGAGGCCTCGGACCCCAGGAGGGGGCGGGGGAATCTGCTGGCTCAGTCAGGCCCTTACCTGACAGCGGAGGGCCCAGAAGCCCCCCGAGGCTCATCAGCAGCATCACCAGACCCGTGGCCTGTACTACACCTCCGATGCCCACAAGCCCAGGGAGCACCCCGAACACCAGTGGGGCGTAACTGCCTGCGCTCAGCCCGTAGGCCCCGGCCGCAGCCAGCAGGGAGCCTCCCCAGGCCTCCTCGCTCCCTACCACCGGCACCAGCCCCACGGCCAGCAGCCCCAGCCCTGTCAGAGCCCCGAACACCGCCAGCAGCCGCGGGAGGGGCACCCAGCCCTGGTCCGCCACCCACCCGCAGACCAGCCGGGCGCTCGCATCCGCCACCGCGGCCACTGCCACCACCAGCGCTGCCCTGTACCCCCTGAGGCCCCGGTCTAAAGCGTGAGGGGCCAGATGCACATAGGGGACGAAGTACCCGCCCCCAACCATGGCTGTGCCCAGAGCAAACACCAAGAAGGCTGGGCGTGTGAAGAGACCCAGGCCTAGGGCAGCGAAGAGCCCGCGGGGTGGGGCGGAAGGATCGCCGGGGAGCTCCAGGGGTCTCAGCAGGGCACCACAAGGGGTGAGGTGGAGGGTGATGGCGCCCAGGAGGAGCAGGGCCCCCCGCCAGCCGAAAGTATCCAGGAGGAGCTGCAAGGCAGGCGCCAGGAGCAGCGAGGAGGCTCCGTTGCCTGTCAGTGCCAGCCCCACAGCCAAGACTCGCCGGCGGGAGAAGTAGCGGGAGAGGGTCCCCAGGGCAGGGGCAAACACCAGGGCCCAGCCGGAGCCTGCGAACGCATAGGACTGGCGTCACTGTTAGGTATGCAAATGTTGAATAACTGTGTTGTATATCTGAAACTAATATGTTGTATGTTAGCCATGTTTTATTAAAAATAAAGTCACTTAAGTGTTTAAAAGATAAAAGACTGGGTGAGGACAGGGGCCTGGGATGCCTGGCCCAGCAATCCCAGCCCTGCTCTCGGGAGGATACCCACCACCACCACCGCACAGCTGGCCTCCGGCTCCTAACAAGCTCATGTCTCCCCCACTACCCCTGAAGGACCGAAGTATCATCCCCCCTCACCAGCGAGGACGCCCAGGCCAAGGTAGAGGTGCAGCAGACTTCCCGCGAAAGCCGAGAAGAGGAAGCCGAGCGAGGTGAGGATGCCCCCAATCATCACTATGGGGCGCGCCCCCCAGCGGGTGCTCAGGGCGCTGCCCACTGGACCTAGAAGGAGGCGGAGTCTAAGGAAGACACGCCCTCACCCTCAACTCCAACACTTCTCATTGGCTGTTTGCCGGGCCTAACGCTCCTCCCCCAGCCTAATAGCTCCCCCCCTCTTATCCTCAACCCACTCTGTTCTGGGACTTGGTGCCACCTGTCGTCCTTTCTCAGGTTATCTGGCAAGCAGGTGGGTACCCCACCACTACACTCACGGCCCCTCCATCCCGGTTCCTGCCCCCCACCTCGGGGTGAGGGGGGCCTCACTGGCTGCCTGCTGCACGGCCAGGGCCAGGGCGCTGACCCACGCTGTGTCCTGAGAGGTTCGGTCAAAGTGCTCAGCGATATCAGGGAGGGCGAGGCCCAGGGACCGTAACAGCCCGTAGGAGAGCCCATTCACCAGGAAGGCCGCGGCTGCCACCACCCAGCCCCAGCCCCCGTCCGGGGTTCCGTCCAGGGTTCCGGCAGGCTTGGGGGTCATCACCGTCTGGGGAAGAAAGGAACACGTGGAGTGAAGTCTCCATGTCTGTGCTTCCTCTAGGGACCTGAGATCCAGCTCCTGGCTGCTTTGGGGCGGGGGGGGGGGGGGGGAAGCGGGGGTGTCACCCGGAGCACGACAGGGAGGGGCAGAGGGGGCGGGGGTTGGGATGCAACTCCTGGGTCGGCGAGATACCCGAACGGGTGCCGGATATCCCTGGAACTTCCCCTTCCCCCACACCCCCTACTCCTTACCCGACCCCTCCGAGTGATGGGGGAAAGGGCGAAGAATGGCTCGGTCTGGTTTCTTCCCGCTTCTGAGGCAGGCGGGGGGTACCGAGGTGCCGAGGGGAGCGAGTGCGGAGATGGAGCCCCACTTGGACAGGCTCTCGGTAAACAGAGATCACCGCGGGGCCTGAGCCACCTGGGATGCTGTGTTGGGGAGGCGCGGGGCGGGGGCGTGCAGCAGAGACAGCCAATCAGCGAGCCCAGGGTGAGGCCAGACACTGAGTCCCACAGGGATTAAGTTTTACACACACACACACACACACACACACACACACACACACACACACCCTCAGGAAAAGGGAGCAGCCAGGAATGAATGCCACGCACCTGCCCAGAGTCAAGCACCTGCTGCCTGCTGCGGACCGAGGAGATACGTGACTGCAATCCCCAGCAAGCACAAGGTAGGTAGCAATGCACTGAAACAGGGGCAGTTCCTCCACGGCCTGAGGGATGAGTAGAAAACGTTGCTGGAAGACCAGTAAATCTTAGATATCAAATCACAGACCTCCACTGAGTGCTTGTTGTGTGCCCAACAATAATATGCCCTCAAGGACTTAGGGGAGGAAGAGGGACTCCCTTATTCTGAGGAGCTGTGTTGTGCCAGGCACTCTTCACACATGTCTCTTTTCATCCTCACAATAACCCTGTGAAGATGGTGTCATGTTCATTTTACAGGTGAAGTCACTGGACCTTCCAGTGATTAGGTGGCTTGCCCAAACCACACAGCTAAAAGATGGTGGAAATATGTATTTAAATTTTGGGACTGTCCAACAGTGGGACCATACAAAGAGAATAGCCCTGGCTGGTTTGGTTCAGTGGTTCGAGTGTCGGCCCCAGACTGAAGGATCCCGGGTTCGATTCCATTCAAAGGCATATACCTCATTTGCAGGCTCAATCCCCAGCCCAGGTCGGTCACATGTGGGAGGCAACCAATCGATGTGTCTCTCTCACATCATGTTTCTCTTTCTGCGACTCCCCCCTCCCTTCCAATCTGTCTAAAATTCAATGGGGAAAAATATCCTCAGGTAAGGATTAACCAGAAGAATAGACCTAGGACTGAAGCAGAATCTGCCATAGTGGAGGGGAATGGCCTGGAGACAGTTTGATGCCAAACTGGCCTGGAAAGGCAGCCTTTTCAGGGCCAGAGAATTTATGATTCTAAGATAGGGGGCACTGGAAGAATAGAAAGGATCTTTGCCATCAGAATCGCTAAAGATTAGTGATTAGAATTTTAAAAACAAAGTAAGAAATCTGAGAAGTGAACCCTGGTACTGATTTTTTTAATTAAAAATTTTTTAATTTATTTACTGAGTTGAGAGAAAGAGAGAGAGAGAGATTGAGAGATTGACTTGTTGTTCCACTTATTTATTCATTCATTGGTTGATTCTTGTATGTGGCCTGTCCAGGGATCAAAACTGCAACCTTGGTGTATCAGGACAATGATTTAACCAACTGATCTACCTGGCCAGGGCTCAGGTACTGATTTATTAAAACCTTTATTAATTGTATCTTTTAAAAATTTTTTATTTATTTTTAATTAGATTACTATTTGGTGTAATTTGGGCAATTCTAAGCAATGTGTAGGGTTTTTTTCATTTAATCAAAAGTACATATATTTTTTACATTAACATTATTTTGTTTTAGTTTCATGTATACAGTATAGTGGTTAGAAATAAACATATAATAACAAAAAATGTTTGAGTCCCAATTTCAATGTCCAACAGTTCTGAGTCCCATTTCAATGTCAAACAGTTCCTTATGTGTACATGTCAGCAATGATATCTGGATGGTGGGCACATGGTGGCAATGCAGGTCCGACCCTCTCTGGTTTGGTCCTAGGCAACCTGCTGCGTAGCACAGCTGCTGACTGCTAGCGTGGCAAGGCGTCGTTAGCATCTTCCTTCTCTGGACTGTTTCTCCTCTTGTCTTCTGTTTTACGGCTAAGTAGTATCCGTTGTGTAAATGTACCACAGCTTTTTTAATCCACTCATCTACTAATGGGCATTTGGGCTGTTTCCAGATCTTGGCTGTTGTAAATAATGCTGCAAGGAACATAGAGGGTGCATATATTCTTTCAAATTAGTGTTTCAGGTTTCTTAGGATATATTCCTAGAAGTGGGATCACCAGGTCAAAAGGCAGTTCCGTTTTTAATTCTTTGAGAAAGAATTAAACCTTCATACTGTTTTCCACAGTGGCTACACCATCTGCATTCCTACCAACAGTGCATGAGGATTTCCTTTTCTCCATATCCTCACCAACACTTGTTATTTGTTGATTTATTGATGGTAGCCATTCTGATAGGTGTGAGGTGATATCTCATTGTGGGTTTTTTTAATATGTATTTTATTGATTTTTACAGAGAGGAAGGGAGAGGGATAGAGAGTTAGAAACATCAATCAGCTGCCTCCTGCACACCCCTCACTGGGGATGTGCCCGCAACCAAGGTACATGCCCTTGACCGGAATTGAACCTGGGACCCTTCCGCAGGCCGATGCTCTATCCACTGAGCAAAACCAGTCAGGGCTCATTGTGGTTTTAATTTGCATTTCTCTGATGATTATTGACATTGAGCATCTTTTCATATGTCTATTGACCATCTGTATGTCCTCTTTGGAGAAGTGTCTATTCAGGTCCTTTGCTAATTTTTAATTGGATCATTTGTTTTCTTGGTGTTGAGTTGTGTGAGTTCTTTATAACTTTTGGATATTAACACCTTATCAGATGTATCATTGGGGCTATGTTCTCCATTCAGTAACTGTCTGTTCATTTTGTTGATGATTTCCTTTGCTGTGCAAAACTTTTTAGTAAAAGCATCCTTTTTACATTAGAATGAAGGTCGCCATTGCTATACTTCAGCTACTTAAATCAGAGATGTGTTCTTTGGTTTCATTCTTAAACAATATCAGAAAATTAGGTAAGTTACTGTTTGGAGCATGTACCTCCCAAAAGCCACATGATGGCAGTGTTTCCTAATTGCTGAAAAGTATCGGCAGCTAAAGAAAAAAACGAACAGCTTCTTAAGTAGTGAAACTGTAAACCTAACAAATACAGCACGACCTTTGATGGCTCTCCACTGCCTACAGGAGGAAAAGAATCAAATTTCTCTTCTTTGGGGATAAGGCCTTTCACAACCAAAAGTAGACCCAGAATACTTTTCCATTCCATTACCCTCTCCTTTCTCACACTCCCTTCCATCTGCCAGAGTGCTCACCCTCTCCATGGACATGCCTGTCTTTTTCTCCCTCCTGAATGTTTGCATATGTCATGCCCTCTGCTTGTCCTGGGTGGGGCACAGAGTCCTTGAAATTTTAAGGTCCTGCCAAATACACCCTAGAAAAGTGGCCTTACTGGTTTTCCTAGCCTGGGGTTGCTGTTGTGAAAGGCACCTGGGAGGCGGAGCCAGCAGATCCTCAGCCACCAGGAGGGCAGGGAGCCCACTCCTGAGATGGGTGGTGAGGATTCTGTTCCAAGCTGAATGTCGTCCCTGGAAACAAACCTCTCCCGCTCCATGGTGAAGTGAAAATGCAAGGCAGTCAAAGAGGAGCCTGGGCCCTCTGGGTCTGGGAGTTCTATAGGGTTATGCTGAGCACCTTCAAAGGATACTTCCAAACCCAGAGGACGTCCCAGAGCCTGGACCTGGGGTGATTGGTTGTGAAAAAGCACATTCCTCTTCTACCTCATGTCCCCTACATTCTCAGCCAAAATTACCCTCACTACACTTTTGCTCATTGAGCTAATGTAGCGTTGAGGTTAAGAGAATAGATTTCCAAGCTACACTTCCTTAGCTTGAATCCCATCTCAGCCGCTTATTAGCTGTATGATTGTGAGCAAGTTACTCAATCTCTCTGTGCCTCAGTTTTCTCATCTCTAAAATGGGAATAGTAATAGTAGCTACATGATAGGGTTTTTATGAGGATTAAATGAGTCACTATGTATACATGTATAAAAAAGAGCCTAAAGTGGTGCCTGGAACATGACATGTGTCTGCCCATATTGCTGCTGTTGTGACTTGGAGGAACCTGACTCGACCCTTTAAGCACCACCGTGATTTTGCCACGTGGCTATATCTTCATGCTTCAAGGTCAAAGAAACTCATTGGCCTGGTGAGTTCTCAGTAGAACTACACTAGTTATAAGATGTGAATGGCTACAAAAAGAGGTTAAATGGAATTTTTTTTTCTATGTGGTGAGTGGTTTTCTTAGCATTTCCAAAAGTTTATAAGAAAATGCTGGTCTCCCTATCTTGACTCTAAAAATAAAAGAGAAGAAAGGAATCTAAGTAAGTTTTGTTCATTTGTTCATACAAAATATTTATAGATACCTACCATGCCAGATGCTATGCTAGGGATACAAATATGAATGATACAGTCTCTCCCCTCCAAGCTCTCACAATCAAATTAGAGGAAAAAAGTGAAATAAAGAAATCTCAACACTAGGAGAGAGACACAGACACCAGAGTGCTGCATGGTAGGAACTGACTCATTCTGCTTGGGCCTGCTGGGGTGGTTTCACAGAAGAGGAGCCATTTGAGCTGGGTCTTGAAGGACGAGGAGGAGTTTGCCAGATGGATGTGTGGGCAGGGGCATTCCAGGCAAAGGGAGCAGCCTATGGAAAAATCACAAAGGCATGAGCCAGCTTGGCACATTGTTTATTGTTTGGGGTGCTGTAAATAGCTGCCGTGCGGAGGACAGAGAGCGTGTAGGAGGACAATGTAGAATGAAGCTGCTGGGGCAGAGGGTCCCATCACGAAAGGTCTTGCAGGCCAGGCTAAGAAATTTAGATGTTTTCCCAGAGACTGATGCTTCTCAAAAATGTCCACTGACGTAGCATTGACTAATATTCACTGATATTAGAAGCTGAACACAGAGGAAAGAGGACTCATTTCTAAGTCAGAGGGGTCAGGAGAGTCTGGGGTTATAGACCTTTTATGTGTAGGCAATTTCTCTGAAACATCTTGTTTGACATTGAAAATTTATGTGGAATTTTGCATCCTACTTTATTCTACAAGGAGGGATTGCTGGTGGACCAAACTGCTGATGCTTGCCCACTTGGAGAAAGCCGCAGAAGCAGATGCTGAGCCAGGTAGGGTCTTCAGGGGGATCAAAAGAGAGGGTCAAGGTCTGTACATAATTTACTTTGGGGCCTACAGGATTAGGGGCGTTTCTATGTTTGTGAACCCAAATTGCTCTGGGGTTTTCTCATGGGAGCACCTGTCTCGTGGGAGGTTTGGGGGCCTCAGGGATCTGCAACCTTAGGGAAGACCTGAACTAAGCCTAGCCATTCCTTGGGTACACCCACTGGGGGCTCCTCTGCAGATGGGAGGGGAGGGGACAGGTAAAGATGGATGGCATTACCCACAGGAAACACAGCTCTATTTGAGGTACACAAAAATATGAGACTTTCTGGTGTTTGACCCGGCTAATCTTGGGCTTCTAAGTGCCTAATAGAGCTGCCTCTCACCCCTCACCCACCAGAAACCTGTCCTTCCCCAGCTCACCCAGAGACCATGCCATGGGAAGTTAGCATAGATCTCCAAGTCCAGAACCAGGGTCTGGAAAAGTGGAAGAAAAACATGACCTGGGAAGAGGATGAGATCATAAGCTCAGGGTTTGTGTTTTGGGGTCAGGGGAGCACATCTGTTGAGATGCCCTGAAATGGGGGCGGGTAATAAAGCGAGAAGGTAAAGCCAGCCCTCCACTCAGGACAGTGGGGCTCACTGTGTAGAGGGGACAGTCTGCTTGGATGACCACACATAAATGGAGGACCAAGCTGGGTCTCCTGAACCTTGTGTTGTAACTGAGACTAGGTAAGTAGTCTGCTGGGTTTGGGGCTGGAAGAGGCTGGAAGAGGCCATGGTCTGTTTGAAGTTGGCACAGATAAGACAGCCGAGGCTGGAGCTAGATTAGAGCCAAGACCTGGGATGGGATGGAAGTTCTACCCCACATTACTTCTCTCTTACCCCCACTACCAAGTCTTCCAGTGCCTCTTCCAATTCAGTCTCCATCCTTTCCCGCTGTCATCCCCACCCCCACCCTCCCCCCGCCACCTCCCTAGTCCCATTAAGTGCTGAAGATCTGGAGCCTCGAGCTCTTGGATCTTTCCAGACAGCAGATCTCCAGGACAGGGGATCAGGACAGTGCAGGGAGCACCCCACTAAAGTATTTGAACCTGGTCTATGTGACTTTTTTAAAAAATAAATCTTTATTGTTCAGATTATTACAATTGTTCCTCTTTTTCCCCCCCCATAGTTCCCCTCCACCCAGTTCCCACCCCACCCTCTGCCCTTACCCCCCACAACTGTCCTCATCCATAGGTGTACGATTTTTGTCCAGTCTCTTCCTGCACCCCCCACACCCCTTTCCGCCCTAAAATTGTCAGTCCACTCCCTTTCTATGCCCTTGATTCTATTATATTCAGTTTATTCTGTTCATCAGATTTTTTATTCACTTGATTTTTAGATTCACTTGTTGATAGATATGTATTTGTTGTTCATAATTCACTTGTTGATAGATATGTATTTGTTGTTCATCAGATTTTTTATTCACTTGATTTTTAGATTTGCTTGTTGATAGATATGTAAGAATTGTTTAGAGAGCGAACTGATTGATTATAGCATTTACTGGGTACCTCTCAGAATTATCAAGAAGGCTGCAGAACTAGGTTTGACAGGAACACAGACTGCCACAGGGCTAAATGGGTGGCCAGTACCACTGCTGTCACCATTAGATGTCGCTGCTGGCCCTCTGCATTCCCAGGGCCTAGAAATTGCTGCTGCTCAGAACCCCTTCTCTGCTTCATTCACCATTAGCTCTAAATCCAAGTCCAGGGCCCGTATTCCTGACCAACTGAACCTTGGTCATGTGCTCTCATCCTAGCTGGTAGGGACACCAGGAAAGTGAGCCCCTGGTGTTTTCAGTGTCTGCAGGTAGGATGAGTTTTGCCTCCCATCAGAAATAATAAGGTAGGACATGTCAATCATAACTGAATAAAGTGAAATGAATATAATAATACTATTGGGAACTTCTCAAACAAAGGAAGAATGTGAGGTGCATGGCAGCCCAAGATGTCCACTAAAAACAGGTTGTCAGGATGGAAATGGGATTTAAATGGATATCGCAGTGTGCATGCATCCTGCAAAAGCAAGTTGGACGTGTTAAAAACATAGTTCTTGATTTGTTTTAAATCCTCATCTGGGTATATGCTTTTTATTAATTCTTAGAGATAGAGGACAACCCTTTGGTGCACAGAATGACGCTCTAACCAACTGAGCCACACAGACCAGGGCTATAGTTCTTGGTTCTTAATGCCAACATTTTCTAGGCATTTAGATTGTTGATGAGACTTTAGTGAAATAAGGCTTGGAAAGGACCAACTCCAGCCACCTGGTAGGCACTTTACAAATGGTGTTTCCCTTCCATTTCATTTCCTCCCATTTTCTGGCCATAGCTGGCCTTCATGTCTACTTCAGTCCAGTTCCCTGTGCTCCTCATGTCTTGATTTGAGAAGGGGACTCACACCAGAAGGGGTAAGGGGTGAGGTCTGTCATTTCTCTCTGCAGTACCCAACCTTTTAGCTACCTCTGAATTTTCTGGGTACATTGTCTTTCTAGCCCCAGCCTGGGACCTCACATCTGATTTAAAGGGACTCAACCTCTCAGGGGACTCTCTTGACAACACCCAGATCTGCTACAGTGGTCCAGAATCTGCTTCCCAGCTGAATAATGTCAACCAGGACCAAAAGCCAAGGTGGGAGGAGACAGGGAGTCAGACAACAGGTCTTCCTGCAGCTGTAGGCACGTAAACTAGACATTCTGGAGGTCTCACATGTACAAGGCAGAGGTTTAAGGTCTGTTCTCTTTCCTTAAGAGGAATGCCCTGTGTGGACACTGGAAGGAGTGGGGGTGAGGATGACTGAGCCCTGGGAAAGTCCTGAAGCCACTGGGAGGGTCTGGGAACTGAAAAGGCTATGGCTGCTGCTGCTAATACCACACAAACCTCCTCTTGTCCGTGCACAAGGTCTTTTCCTTTCAGTGTCCTTTCTTCTGAACAGAGTTCCTCTTCTCTGCCTCAAATCTCCTCTGCCCCTGTCAGCACTTCAATGCCATGTCCTTTGCAAAGCCTTCTCCCTAACATTCAAAGCATTTTAATTTGTGGGCAGCCTCTCTTCTTAAAGGTTCCTTCTCTCTGTCCCATTCAGACAAATAACTTTTCCAGGCTTATTTATCTCTGCTCAAGTTCTGGTCACATCTCTCTTTCTTGATTCACAACCAAGAGTCTTGAAGTGTGACTTACCCTAGTGTAAAGCACGTTTGTGAGTCTGATGCCTATTGCTTAGTTTGAAGAGTGTGGTGGCTGGGCCTGGCAGGAAGGCACAACTGCATAGGCCTACAGAGAGGTGAGGGCAAGGCCTTGGGCATCTGGTCAACCAGCTGCCTAGGAGAGGCATCCTGATTTATGGGTCATGAGCTTACTCAAAGGCTCAGGTGCAGATGTTCCAGGACATGGCCAGTGAGCAGCAAGGTAGGGTAATATCAGAGCCTGAGTTCATGGAACATAAAGCTTGGCTGTTCTTAGATGGCTTGTGGTTTCTGGGTTTATTTCCCTGTTGTCCTTGAAGAGAGCTGATTTATCCCCCGAGTACCCAGCACTTAGGATTAAAGCTTTCTGAGTGCTTATAGAGATGTGACAGACCTGAAGAAGTTTATTGACTCCCAAAAGAATCAGTCTTGCATAGGAAGCCAAAAGTGTTGGCCAAATCATTTATGAACTCCCCATTGGTGCCTGAAGGACTTGGAGAGATTGGAAAACCAGAGATTACTCTGGAGGGGTCCATTCCTAGGACTCTGGTAGGGACATGTTGTTTACTATTGTTAATGTGATTTGTTCCCTCTGATTTTGACCATAAGCTTCTTCCTCTTCCACCACACAGATGCACAAGGAAGAAGAAGAAACACCCACACTCTTTGTAAAGGACCTGACATAATGTCTGGGATGAAGTGAGCATCAGTATAGTAGCAGTGAATAAATAAATAAATACATACATACATACTTCAGTCATTTCCCTTCTCGTGGGCTGGAGCTAAGTATACAGAGAGAGTTCTGAAGACATGGTTTTCAGGCTGGATTCAAATGATAAGGAGCCTTGTGCTCCTGGCTAAGGACTCTGGAGTTTGTCCTGAGGGCTATGGGGAGCCTTTGTGAACAGATGAGATTTGATTTTTTTAAAACAGTTTTCATTGAGAGGAGAGAGAGAAACATCAAGGTCAGAGAGAAACATCAATCGGTTGCCTCCTGCATGCGCCCTGACAGAGCATCAAACCCACAACCTGGGTATGTGCTTCGATGTGATGGGAAATTGAACCTTTTTGTGCATGGGACGACGCACCTGCCGGGGCAGATTTGAAAAAAATTAACCACACTGCGGCAGTAAAAAGAATTGACTGCTGGGGCCAGCTGGAAGCAGGGAGACCAGTTGGAGGATCAGGATACCTCACACTTCATGTGAGGTCCAAGAAACATCCAGCTGAATGATTTATTTAAAGTAATCTCAGCCTGGAAGGACCTCAGGCACTTAGCAGAAGCAAACACAAACCCTTTCTATAGGAATATACCAGACCAGACCTGAAAGAATTTCAGAAGACAAAGTTCCAAAATAAGAGCTATGGTGAAAACAAACAAATAAAAAAACACACACACCACAAAACACAAAACAAAACAGGAAAGAAAGTCAGCAAAAATATCAACCAGAATAAACCTGGGTAGAAATTAGATGTTGGAGTTATTGAGAAAATACAAAATAAGCATATCTAATAAGTAGAAGAGAGTTTTAAAAGATGAATAAGAAAAAAGAAACTAAAGGACTAGAGAGCTCTCCAGTGAGGAGTGCTTACAGCTGCACCTCCATTCCAAACACAATAGTGAGGCTAGACCTGAGCTGGTCCACTGTGCTGTGGGTCTGGGGACAGGTGGTGATGGTCAAGATGGGCGGCTTCTCTCTGAGGAGTGGAGTAGCTGGGTTGAGTCCCCTTAGATTTCAAACAGAAGATCAGGTGTGTGATTAATTGCCTACTTATTGGAATTCTACAAAATGCACTATTTGGACACTACAATGTTGAGAGACCAGTTTCCAGGACCAGAAGTGGGGTAATTCTCAGGCAGGAAGAGCCAGAGGAGGTGTGACCCAACCCCTCTTTGACTTTAACGAATGTAATGCAGATTTGCCTTTAAGAAAGGAGACACCCTAAGAATCCAGGAAACACCCAAAGAGCAGTGGAGGAATGAGAACAGCAAAGGCAAGAAGGGCTTAGTCCCAGTTCCTTATGTTGAAAAGTATAGATCTTCATCCACCTCAGGACTGGCTCTGATTGGTGATCAATGAACTGGTAAAGATCTCAGGATTAACATGAGTGGTCAGATGGCAGAGAAGTGTAATGCAAATTAGGTTATTTCCCATTCACTGATGTCCTCCTACTGAATTCGATGAGGACTCCAGCAGAACATAGGTCAACAAACAGTTTTGCTTACAGAAGAGAACAATTATTTTTAGTCCTTTTCACAGTTGCCATCTATAAAATTTCTTATAGATGTTTAAGGCAGCCTAGTTTATAATAAGCATTCTGTTCCTTATGATCTCCTAGAACAGAATCACTCCATTCCTAGCTGCAGTTCAACATGGCCAAGGTATAAAACTGGAGAGTGTAGGTGGTAATTTCTGAATTGGCTGATTGTAGGCTGTAGTGGCTATGCCTCTGTGTGTGGAAGGGATAGTGTCTTGCCCCTTATTCTCAGTCAACCCATGGAAAAGGGATGGAGTCAGGAGGCTTGTGCATGGCTTATGGCTTTCTTTTCTCATTCTGAAACCATTCTCTTAAATGGCAATAGACTGTTCCCATCCGCCCCCATGAGGTAATCATGCACCACTTGAATAATAATATACAATGGAGTTGCTTTTTCACTTATAAAACATGATCAGCTGTGACTCATTCTGACATTTCAAATCCTAATAATTCTGGGGGCACAACTGGAGGCATTTGTCTTCCTTTCTAGCCCATGATTCATACATTTTCTTCAGATTCTGTTCAGATTCTTGTCCTTCACCCCCCACCTAAATTACAAGTAGGTTAACTCTAAGAGAAGTGAATATTTTCATTCAGATGAGAAGCAGGGTGTGCAGAGCACTGTACTCAGAGACTCAGAGTACAGCATTAAGCCGATATTGGGTCCTCTAAACACCCAGCTCTTGGCCTTCCCCCAAAGGATCATAATGCATTCACACTGCCACAGTAGTTAAATAGACTCCATACTCTTGGCTTTCTCTTCATAGACATGGGACAGCTGTCACTGCTCCAAACATCATGTTCTCATCAAGGAAACATCCACAGCAAGAAGGCAACAAGCAGGGTTCCTCCTTTACTAGTAGATACCGTTCTTTTTTCATCCGGGAGGAAAATCTTTTCCAGAAGCCACAGAAGGTTTCCAGATCCTCAAGTGTCCTGGGCCAAAACCAAGTCACATGTCTCCCCTTAAACCAATACCCATAAAAGAGAGAGGGTGTTCCCCATTAGGTTTAAACCAGTCATAATTTAGCTCTTGGTAGTAAGGGGAGAAGGAACCACTCTGGACTGCTTGGTGGCCCAGACCTGCATAGGAAGGAAGTGGAAATGACCATGGGGAGTGTTGGCCAAAGAGGAGAAAATGATGATCTGCAGTGAGAAAGAGGAATAAAGCAGATGGTGAACCTAAGGGGTCCAACTCCCCCTTTCCAGTCTGTCTCAGGGCTTCAGCCACTTCCCTGCCCTTTAGTCACATATTGGTTTTCCAGGGCTGCCTTAACAGAAGTCCACAAAAGCAACAGAAATGCATGGTCTCACACTTCTGGAAGCTGGAAGTCTGAAATCACAAGGCTATGCTCCCTCTGAAACCTGTAGGACAGAGCCCCTCTTTGCGTCTCCCTAGCTTCCAGTGTTGTTCGGGCAACCCTTGACATTCTTTGGTTTGCAGCTGCAGTGCTTCAGTCTGCCTCCATGGTCACATGGCTTTCTCCCTTGTGTGTCTGTGTCTCCTCTCATGTGGACCCCAGTCATATTGGAGTAAAGGCCCACCCTACTCTAGTATGACCTCAACTAATTACATCTGCAACTACCCTGTTTCCAGAAGTGACATTCACAGGTCCTGGGGTTAAGGACTTCAACATATTTTTTAGAGGACACAGTTCAACCCATAATGGGCCATGTGAGACACCCTTGTCTAAGGAATGGTCTTGTTGCATCACTTAAATCCAGAGATCTCCTGTAGTTTATAATCCAAAAGTCCTTCTAATATAGGACCCTAAGAGCGGTTCAAACTAGTATAGTGTCACCCCATTCTTTTCTCCATCTCATCTCCTCCTTATCTAAGAGTCTTGGTTTCCAGAAGTAACTTGGAAAACTTTACATGATCGCCCAAGAGCAGTTTGATACTCTTTGAACCAAAGTCCTTTTTCAGAAGAGAGTCTGGTATAACTTTGGATAACAAATGCATAGAAGAGCCAGTGTAGGACCATACTGTTGACCCCCTCATTAATGAGTTAAATACATTTCAACTGACTTTAAAAATATAATGTATGAGTAAGAAAATATAATACATGCAGGAAAAAAAAAATAAAATGTTTTAACATAATTTTCTCTAATAATGACACCTTGAGATGCAAGAAGCTGGTATTTTTTTTAAAAAAAAAAAACTTGTAGAATTAACAAAAATAACTTGTCAATATGGCTGAATAAAAGGTCATTATAAAATATTACTTACTTTACACCAAGGCTCTCAATGTGTGGACCATGAACTCCTTAAGGTCCCTGAGACCTTGTCAGGGGTCCACAAGGTCAACTTTACTTTTACAATAATACTAATCATCCAGTGTGCCTCCCATGATTCTGGTAGGAACTAAATGGTGAATTTTCAGCAAGTGTCTGGCACAATCCCCATCAGAAATTTGATAATCAATAAAGTTTGTCCCTTTCCTCAGCTCCTCCACTCCCAATCTGGCCAGGAATCCTGCTCTTCTTCACTTTCTTCCCTCCAATTGAGTGGAGTGAAGAGAGCTAAGCAAGAGCTGGGGGAGCTTGGTAGCTGAGGTCCCAGAGAAAGGTCAGATACCAGCAACTTAGGCCATGACTGAACAAGGGCTGGCCTGGGTAAGCCATGATGGAGACACCAACAACTCCAGGAAATCAGATGCAGGAAGTGAAGGGAGTGTGTCAGAGGACTCATCTCCCAAACACCAAAAATGAAGAAGTCAGAAAAACTGAAAAGAATCGGAAAGGGAGGAGACACGCCCTGGAGGAGGAGAGCAAAGCTGACTTGATATCTAACACCCCAAACATTCAGTCCAGCTTTATCCCATTATTGCTTACTGCCCAAATTGGAGGAAACAGAGTTCCCAGATGATAGACTCCTGGGCTTTCAGACACAGAGACCAGCAGGACTCCAGCCACTGACCTGACTCCTCCTCAGGCACCTCTACCCTACTCTCCAGGATTTTGTTTTACCCAACTCTACTCATTGCTGCGTGGCAAACCCAAGAATCACAGCCTCCAGACTTTGCACAGGTAACCTGGGAATGTAGGTGAGACCAAGAGGACAGGGAGGGAGTTAGAGAAATCAGGGAGAAGGGGCTGTGGGTCTCAACTGGGACTGAATAGGAAGAGATATAAAAAGGCAGCTTAGAGATTCAATGACCTGATGGACACTTTAGACTCTATTCACTCAGCTGGATTCAGATGGAACTTTGGCAGCCAAACTGAGACTCACACTGAGCCCCATCTGCAGCCCATTTCCAGCCCCATCTTCAGCCCCAGCCTAGCTCCAACCCTAACCCCATTACAAACACCAATTCCTCCTTTAACCCCCAACCACAGTCTCAACCCCAAAGTCAACATGAATCTTAACATCAGCCCCAACCCAAAGTTGAGCTTCAACTCTCTTCTGTTTCCAACTTCAGGGCCAAGCTTAGGCCCCACGCCATCCATGGCACCAACACCAGTATTGACCCTGGTCCTAGGAGGAGATGCAACCTTACTTGCACCCCCAATGTAAGACCCAGTCCTAGTAATACCTTTAGCTCCAACTTTACCTTTACCTTCAATCTCACATTCAAGCCAACCCCAGCCCAAAGACCAATCCTGACCTCACTTCCAACCTCTGCTGCAAACCCAGGCCCATTCCCATTCGTATCCCTAACCCCTGGTTCATCCTCATCCTGAACTTCTTCTCTTACCTCAACTCCAGCCTGACTTCAGCTCCAACCTAGTCCCAGCCTCCCCTGTCTCCTATCTCCAGCCTAGCTGGTCACTGGCCCTGCCTCCATTTCAGCTCTAACAGCCTCAGCGTTGGTCCAAGGATGTCAATGCACTATGAAGACCTCCAGTCCTTGGAGAGTGAGAAGAAAAACCAGGGGATTAAAAATGGTAAGAAGAAAGGAGAAGGGTTATCTCCTAAAATACCCTCTTAATGTGCTTATAAAGATTTCTGCAGTCACAGTGTATCTGCACCTCTACCATGTGCACTGCTGGGGTCCCCCATTCTGAGGGAATCAGACCCCAGGCCCTGGGGGCTCCAGTATGAAGAGGATTCAAGGTCCCCAGAAAGACAGGGTCAGAGAGGAATACAGCAGCCTGGTGGCCAATACTCTCGGGGGAAGGCATGAGTGTTTGCACTGGGGGAGAATGAACAGTCGTATTTGGAAAGGAAAGCATGTGCTAACCTGACAATACAGACAAGCATGAATCTGCTGAGGGCCTGGTTGCCCCAACTCACTCTGTGTCCTCCTGCTCCCTCTCCCACATATTGCCATCATGTGTTGCCGTAGGGGTGAGGGCCCATGTGACTGAGGACTTATACTGGTTCATGAGGGGTCAGAGGCCTGGGAATCCCCTGAACCACAAGCCTCCCCCTAGCTTTACTTGCATCAGCCTCCATCCCTGACATATCCCCGTGGCCCTCTCCTCCTCCCCTGTGTCTCTCCTGTCCTGGACCTTCAGCTCCTGTTGTCCTCTCCTCTTGCAGGGTCATGTCCTCCCCAAGCCTTCCTCAAGCGTCTCTGCTCTGGACCCTGCCTCCTCCTGCTCTTCCTGGGCTTCAGCCTCTTCCTGCTGGTCGATATCTGCATAATAGGATCCAAAAGTGAGTGTCACAGGATGGGCAGGGATGGGGGCGATAGTGGGGTACAGTAATCGAGGCACTGATGATGATCATGGTGGGTAAAGACAGCTGCTGGCTCTGTTACTTACTCATGGGTAATGTAGTCCAAGTGCCTAACCTCTGGAAGCCTGAGTTTCCTCCGCTGCAAGCTTGGATAACAACCGTGCCTGTACCTTGAAGTCGGGTGGCTGTGAGGACCCAATGAGCCAATGTATATCCAGTGCCCTCTCAGTGCCAGCACAGAGAGGACTGATCAAGCTTAGCACTCATGGTCCCACCTACCTGATCAGATGCCAATATGCGGAGGGACCTGGAGACCCTGAGAGCATCTTTCAGCAACTTCACTTCCAACACGGTGGCTGAGGTCCAGGCCCTGCACTCCCAGGGTGAGCCTGGCTGGAAGGGGCTCTAGATGGAAGGGGTCATGGTGGGGGAGAGGGGATGCTGAATCCTGAGCACTGAGTCCCCATGTCCTCCAGGTGGCAGTTTGCAAGCAACAATAACATCTCTGAAAGCTGTGGTGGAAAGCCAGGAGCCAGAACTGCAAGCAGGTGAGAGGCTCCACCAGGAATGAGTGTGCAAGGGTGGGGGCTGGGCTCTCAGGACAGAGGTGGGTGGGAGCAGCCAGGGGTGCTGAGTGCCCTCCCCTCCAGCCCGTAGCTTGAATGACAAGGTGTTTTCTCTGGAGAGCAAGCTGGAGAAAGAGCAGCAGGAACTCAAAGCAGGTCAGGCCCCTTCTCCCCTGCCCCTGGGCCTGATGTGGTGGGAGGGCATGGAGGGCCCTCAGCTGGGCCCCCTGCATTGTCCCCACTGCCCTTCTGTGTGTCCCAGGTTATTCTGAAATGCTCCTGCAAGTCCAGCAACTGATCAAAGGCCTGAACTCCTTGCATTGTCAGATGGCTGCGCTCAAGAGCAATGGTGAGTTGTGTGTAGGGCAGTGCCCCTAGCCCCATATCCTGCCCATGTGTCACTGGGCAGCATCTCAGAACCTCCCCACTCCCACCTCAGACTCTCAAAATACCTGCTGCCCCATTGACTGGATGGAGTATGAAGGCAGCTGCTACTGGTTTTCTCGCTCTGGATTGACCTGGCCCCAGGCTGAGAAGTACTGCCAGCTGGAGAACGCCCACCTGGTCGTCATCAACTCCAGAGAGGAGCAGGTGAAGCATCACCTCCCCAGGCAGGAGGCGCCTCTGGAATGCAAACCCTGGGGCTGGATCCAGCGCTTTATTATTTTTTAACCTGGGGAAGAGTCCAGAAGCAGCAGGTTGGCAGAACGCTGGGCGGTTCATAGTGGAGCAGCCACTGATCTAAGAGGTGGGAGATTACAGCCAGGAGCTCGGGCAAAGGGGCAGGAGCCAGGTGAGCAGGGGGTGAGGAGCAGGTCAGGAGACAGAACGCAAGACAAGATGAACTAACTAGAGGCAGGACTCGGGTGCAGAGCGCGGGGTCACTGAGAGCCCTTCTCGCTGTGTGCTGCCTGGGATGTGGCGGCCATTTGGGTGAAAGGAGCAGAGTGGGCAGGATTCCCAGGGACATAGGGTTACTGGGTCCCTCCAAGGCTCTCCAGGTCTTACCTGCCCCCTGCCACCTCCACACCACAACCCCAAACACCAACGTCCACAGGGAAGAGCCAGCCTCTTAGAATAGGTGGGGCTTTAAAACACACACACACACACACACACACACACACACACACACACACACACACGATATTCATGGTAACATTTACTGAGTCCTTACTATGTGACAGGCACTTGCATATATTCACTCCTATAATCCTCACTACCCTACAAGGTAGGTCCTCTTATCATCCCCACTTTGAGGAAGGGAGAAATGAGGGAACTGAGGAACAGGGAAGCTAAGGGACTAGCAAGTCAGGATGGAGCCAGAATTCAGAGCCACTCTGCCTCCTCCGCCAGTGTTTTCACTACCACATGTTGCCTGAATAATTACAAGCCTATGTGGCTTTACCAACCATATTGAAATCGCTTGTTTCAATCCATTTGGACCTACACAAATGTTGGTTTCATGTGTGCCAAACCAAGATGTCAGTGCTCTGTGAGCTGGCGCACAAGTTCTTAATGATACAACTTCATGGCGGACCTGTCCCTTCATCGTTCTGAAGTGAATGTCAGTGTCTGCTTTAATGTTTTTGTCTTGAATTCATCTTTATGTGACACAAATAGAACGGACCTTGATTTCTGTTCCCTCGCATTGGCTGAATGTAACTCAGCCCATCTTTTCATTTCCAACCTGTGAGTCTCTGTTTTGGATTAAGGCTTCACAGCCTTGGCTCTGTATTATACGCCTTTATACTTGACGAGTTTAAAGATTCTGATTTCATTAACCTTGGGTTCCTCTGGAGCATTAAGATTTTTTAAAGTTACCCCAACTGATGCCTCTATGCAGCCAACTTTAAGGTATTTTTCCTATAGGTTGTGCTTAAGTTTTGTTTTTTATTTTTTTAATTGAATGAGTCTTTTAACAGGTGTACATCTCATTTATTTCTAATAGCTATGCTTAATCTTAATCTGTCTTTTTTTTCTGTTTATATTTGTTGTGTGAGATGTGTTCTTTTTTTCTTCTTTCCCTGTGGTATTTTGAACTAGATGTAGCTTATTCTTAGTTATACGAGTGATTCCTTTTATAACTTTCAATGATGGGCTGAAAATTATTGGCTTCAAAAAAAGCAAGGAGTTTATGTAACTTTCATTATGAAAGATGAGGAAACTGGCACACTTATTCACACACCTCATTCTTTCTTTTTAGAATTGAGATTTAACCGACGTATAACATTATATAAATTTGAGGTTACACATGTTGGTTTGGTACATTTACATATCGTGATATGATTACCACAGTAGAGTTAGCTATCGCCTTTCTCTTGTCACATAATTATCATTTCTTTTCTGTGTTGAGAACAGTGAAGATCTAGTCTCTTAGCTACTTGGATGTTTATAAGGCTCATTCTTTTCTCTCCTCGATTCCTTAAGTGTTTTTGCCTGAAGAGTTGGACTGTTTTCTATCTTTTAATTTTGTAAATCTCATCCAGATATATAACTTGGTTGCTCATGCTATACTTTTGCTCTGAGGCCAGGAGAGTCCTTTTAATGTGTAAAATTAGGTTTTCTAACTTTTTTTTAAATCTATTTTATTGTGTTTTGTTTTGTTTTTTACAGAGAGGAAGGGAGAGGGATAGAGAGTTGGAAACATCGATGAGAGAGAAACATCGATCAGCTGCCTCCTGCACACTCCCTGCTGGGTATGTGCCCACAACCCAGGTACATGCCCTTGACTGGAATCGAACCTGGGACCCTTGAGTCCGCAGGCCGACGCTCTATCCACTGAGCCAAACCGGTTAGGGCAGGTTTTCTAACTTTTGAGAAGATTTTCTGGAGTCATGTATGTGAACATTTTTTTTTCTTGTCCACTTGTTCTCTTTTTCTCTGGAACACGTCACCCCAAAGGATGCCCATTTTCTGCCTCCACAGCCACCATCTTGCTGCCATTCTTTCCATCTTGCTCTTTCCCTCTGCATTCTGGGTCCTTTTCTCAGGCCCATCTTTCATGTCTCAGACTTGGTTCCCTGCTGAGTTCCTGGGTTGTTTTATATATCTAAAGTTTTCTCTTGTATTTATTCTCTTTACTTCTTATATTGTGTGATCTTTCTTTTTAAATATCATCCTTGATATTTTATGGCATTCATCTCCTCTTTAATTTTTTTTTTAGGCTGTAAATAAGTTGTTCTCCAACATCGCCCTCTGTTCTAAAACATGCCTTTCATTCAAAGTATATTTTTCAAGCATCAAACAGACTGTCAAATTACAGCAGGAAGGTTAGGGAGAGGTGGGGGAAATAAGAGCTCAACCGAAGGATTTATATGCATGCATATAAGAATAACCAACGGATGCAAAACATTGGGGGGTGAGGGCATGTATAGGAGTGGGGGGGAGCCACTGGTAAGATATGTACACATATAATACCTTAATAAAAAAGAAAAAAAAAACAAAGTATATTTTTCACCTCTCTTTTTGATATCACAGTTCTTTTTTCCTCCTCCTTTTCTTCCTCTTCCTCCTCTTTATTTTTGCATAAGTTCCACGATCATTTTCACCTCTGCCACTTTTATGAATGGGCACCATTCTTTCTTGCCTGTGATTTACCATGAATTGGGAGGTGAATTCTCCTGGACTGTCTTCTCTGATCACCTGGCACTATTTGATTCCTCCCATCAGTCTTTGACACAGAGGCCTGTGTTTTGATGATTTGCACTCTTAGTTCCATTATTCAGCTTCTGGTAGTGATGGGGAGAGGGGACTAGGAGAGCAGGCAGCAGCAACTAGAAGATCTTGTCTCCAGGCACTTTCCCTCCACCGGTGCTGAATCCTCTGAATTTGGGAACAGCCTCTCAGGACACTCCATCATGCACAGGACATTATCCTATGTACAGGATTCTAGGATTCCTGGATGCTCCGTGTCTGCCATCTGAGGAGGTGACTGGCTGTCATCTTAGTTGTGTCTCCAGGAGGTGAGAGTAGAATTAGGAATTTCCCCCCCAACTGCAGTTAGAGACCCTACACATGCTGCCAAAGGGAACTAACTGCTGGGTGTGGATGTTGGTCAACCATCCGTCTGCTTTCCCCACACTCTCCCTCATACCAGGGCAGCCTCCAATTTTCAGCACTGACAGCCAGTCCCCTTGTAGCTAAGTCATCCTGGGGCTCTGGGCAGTGGGTCCAAGTGGAAGCCCCAGGACCCGGTGAACCTCTGGAGATGACAGCTACACAGAAGCAGGAGCAGGGCAGAAGCCCCTGAGGGGCAGGTGACACCGACGGCTCCGTGGGGGCAGCAGGCACAGGGGCCAGAGTCAGGATCCCGATAGGAATAGAGTCCCGGTAGCAGCCAGGGGTTTAGAATGAAGTGGGGGTGGGATGGGGGCAGTGTCACAAACTTAGCACTGCATTGACTTTTGGGGCTCTACCAACCACCGCGAGGTCCTTAAGTCAGAAGCATTAGAGGGCTTCTGAGGGTTAAATAAAATAATACCCATGAAGCACATAGCAGGGGCTTTAGCCCAGTACATTATCTCGAAGCAATAGCTAAGGTTACCAAGGACAAAGCGAGGACCTAGTTTTGCTGGGAGCTGATGCTGCACCTTGGGGCAGATGAGGCTGGGGCAGGCTGAGGGCCCACAGCTAATGCCTGCACGGAGCACAAGGGACGACACTCCATTCCACTTGTTTTCCAGAAATTCATTGCACAGCACTCGAGCCCCTTTCACACCTGGATAGGTCTCACTGAGAGTGATGGCTCCTGGAAGTGGGTGGACGGCACAGACTATGGGAACAGCTACAAGTAAGTGCCTCCTCCCCACCCCACCCATCCTGAGGGACCCAATTCCCCAGCCCTCTCCCCTCCAGCCTCCCAGGCTGCAGCCTCTGCTCCCTGAACTCTCCAAGGCACTGCTTTTCTGAGGTGGGGTGAGGGGTGCTGGGATGGGGTGGTCAGAGTCTGAGCTCTGTCCTGCATTCCTAGGAACTGGGGTGTCGGGCAACCAAATAACTGGAAGGGGCACAAAGACGGTGTAGATGAAGACTGTGCCGAAGTCCGGGAGGATGGGCACTGGAACGACGATTACTGCCTGCGGGTGCAACACTGGGCGTGTGAGATGACACGCAACATCACCGGCTAGGAGCCCTGACCCCAGCAGATCTCCACCTGCACCCCACCCCTACCCTGCTCCCAGCTTCTCTACTGGGGATTTGGAAGAAAGGAAGAATAGTCAGAGGCATTGGGAGGAGTTGAGGGAAGATAGAACAAAGTGGTTTAAGAATCTCAGGCCCCGGGGACACAGATCCCGCCTCCTTCTGCTACTCACTGTGAGGATTATCATTTGCAGCCTCCTCAGTGGAGTAGGAAAAGAAGAACCAATGCTTGACACTCTGTGTGGACTGGTTATTTGGAACTGGGAAATGCAGGGTGCAAAGAAGAGGGAGCGCAGAGGGTCTGGGAGAAAGTTTAGTCCTAGACAGCTGCTCCTGGGTCCCCAATCCTGAGGGACACGGATCAGGGAGGGGAGGGGAGGGAAGAGCTTGGAGCAGAAGCATTCAGTGGAAGGCCCCGGGGCTGGGGGTGCGGGAAGGAGCTGGCTGGGTCTGGCTGGAGGGGCTGCCCACAGCCTGAGGGGCTCCTGGAGGAAGCACTTTCCCTGCAGTTGGGATCTCCTCCAGAAGAGGCTTCAGGGGCACCCCACTTCCCTCAGCCTGGGAGCGGTGGCGTGGGCCGCAAGGCCGGTGAAGAACGTTTGCTAAGAGAGGGGGATTGGTGGCACACTTTTCTGCTGTTTTCAGCGTGGCTGCCTCTTTTTGACCCAAACGGATCTAGATGGATGTCCAGCACAGGGTGTCACCGACATGTCCGCAGTGGGCAGACTTCATCCTCCAAGATCATCCTAAAGCCAATCTTAGAAGGGCCTTTAAGCAACTAACTTTTTTGTTTTATTCTTATTACAATAGTAATTTATACAATTAGTGAAAAATGTTTTAAACACACACACACACACACACACACACACACACGAAGAGATTTATTACAAGGAATTGGCTCCTGTGATTATGGAGGCTGACAAGACCCAAGTCCTGCGGTGAGCAGGCAAGCTGGAGGCCCAGGAGAGCCGATGGATGGTGGAATGACAAAGGCAGCAGACCAAACACCCAGGGGAGTGATGTTTCCCTCGAGTCCAAAGGCAGGAAAAAGCCAATGTCCCCATTTGGAGGGGGTCAGGCAGGAAGAACTCTCTGGGGCTCACGGAGGCTCAGCCTTCTGGTTCGTGCAGGGCTTCAACTGGTAAGATGAGGCCCACCCGCTTGGGGAGAGCAATCTGCTTTCCCAATTCAAATGTTCCTCTCATGGAAAACACCCTCCCAGACACACCCAAAATAGGACTGACCCGCCGAAACCGGTTTGGCTCAGTGGATAGAGCGTCGGCCTGCGGACTGAAGGGTCCCGGGTTCGATTCCGGTCAAGGGCATGTACCTTGGTTGCGGGCACATCCCCAGTGGGAGGTGTGCAGGAGGCAGCTGATCGATGTTTCTCTCTCATCGATGTTTCTAGCTCTCTATCCCTCTCCCTTCCTCTCTGTGAAATATCAATAAAATATATTTAAAAAAAAAAATAGGACTGACCCAACTTCCAGGCACCCTGTGGCCCAGTCAAATTGACATAAAAGGTTTCCTGTTGGGTGTGCCCTGCATATGTGCACATTTGCAATATTGCACTTCACTACCCAGCAGCTTTTCCCACTTTCCCGTGCCT
Organism: Plecotus auritus; assembly: GCF_963455305.1. Lineage (NCBI taxonomy): Eukaryota > Metazoa > Chordata > Mammalia > Chiroptera > Vespertilionidae > Plecotus > Plecotus auritus. Next base: position 44,582,959 of record NC_137774.1, read on the forward strand.
TGTGTGTGGACTTTGATCCAATCTTTGCTATTCCCGTGGAATGTAGCAAGGGTGGAGAATTCCAAAATATGGATGTGCCCTATGTTAGTTAATCATTCCCTGTGGCATATAAGGAGTTGAGATTTTTGTATATTTTCACATATAATATTTCAAGCAAATTTTGCTTCTAAGCCTGTAATAGGTAAAGACTTCCTGATTATCAGTTGCAAAATTTTCTGGGATCTCTCCTTCTAAATGTACATAATTGACATGAAGTAAAATAAATTATGGAAATAATAATACATGCAACTTAAAGTCTTATGCACCTAGAAAAAGCCACTCCTGCTCTTTAGAGAAACCACTCTGTTTATTAGCTGTTTCTTCCAGTATTGACATCTGAATTTCAAGATAATGCACACATAAATGGATATATCTTTACCAATTGTTGACTTTATTTAGTTCTACCCTGTATATGAGGTACAATCTTCCAACTGAGTCTACAACAATTTCTATTTAAATCGTAATTCAGAATGTGTTTCAGCTATGGCTGTGTCAACCGTGGTAAATGCTGAGCCAAGTAGGATCATCTGATTACATTTCCTTTCTTGCACAACTTTTGTTTCTTCTGAATTTCATAATTATTTCATTTAAGAATATGCTCCACATTCTATTTTTAATATATTTTATTGATTTTTTACAGAGAGGAAGGGAGAGGGATAGAGAGTCAGAAACATCAATAAGAGAGAAACATTGATCAGCTGCCTCCTGCACATCCCCTACCAGGGATGTGCCCACAACCAAGGTACATGCCCTCGACCGGAATCGAACCTGGCACCTTTCAGTTCGCAGGCCGACGCTCTATCCACTGAGCCAAACCAGTCGGGGCTGCTCCATATTCTTTGAACCTATTGCGAAGTCTTCCTTACCTGTAAAAAGCCTGGCAATATAATCATCTACTTGTGCAAACTAGTCATAGAACTGGTATTTCAGTTGCACTTTTTTCCTATAGTCACAGGGGGAATGGAAATTTTATGAAGTTTGAAGTGACATAGTTTTGGGGAGCTGTCCTTAAAAGGAATACAAAATTAAGCATAAAATTTAATATTTACTTAAGTTAAAAACTCACAAATTTAAAAAGCTGAAGCTGCCATAAGCATCCCAAAAAATGACATAGTATTTTAAATAATCTCCCAACACACCTCTAAACTCTATTTTCCCTGTAGTTCTTTGCTGCAGGCTCAATGGTTACATGTGACAAGTGTTGCAAGGTGAGTGTCCACAGAGGATTCTTCTATGTCACTGCTATCAGGTCCTTCAGGGCATGCACATGTGCCACCTTCATGTCACCCTAAAGGAATCTGCACCGTGGGTGATAAAAGGTACCCTGAAAGCCATTCCTGAACTGGCGGGACAACCCTAAGAATACACGATGTGACTGCAGACCACATAGGAACCTCCTCACTCAAGCCAGCTTCTTACTCAGGTGAACAAAAGCCACCTGACACAGAGGAACGTGTGAAGAAGGGGGAGTTGGAGTGGAAAGAGGCAGTGGTCATCAGAACTGATTGTGGTCAAAATAACTTTTGCTTTCATCATTTACAAAAACTTACGATTATGTGATGACACCACTAGGGCCCTTGGGGACTTTGAAGAGGCCCAAGAGAGGCCCTTGAGTTCAAGCTCCCTTAGGCTCGCTGTCAATTCATGTCTTACCTCCCCCTAATCCCTCTGCCCCACAGCCAGTCTTGTGTCCTCAGACCCCACCAGAGAGGCTATCTCTAAGTCTGTGGCAGAGCAGTTATCTTGAAACTTCCTACTCATCCTGAAAAATTTGTGGTCCTTTTCCTTGGGTTGGATCCTCTCTTGCCTGGATCTGGAAGTACTAGAACAAATAGACAAATCTATATTTATAGTAGGAGATTACAATACATCTCTCTAATAATTGACAGATTGAATAGACAAAAAAAAAATCACCAAGGAAACAGATGTGTTGAGCTCCAGGTTGTACTATTATGATCCAATTGACGTATTTAATACACTACATTAATTACCTACAGAATAGGCATTCTTTTCAAATACACTGGGACATTTTTTTTTAAAAACTAATCAAATATCCAGGCCCCAGAGGAAGCTCAGATGCCTGGAACTTGAGTCATAACTGAGTAAGAGCAGAGAAAAAGGCTTCTCTGGTCCTGAGTTTACAATTATGACTACTGAGGTAGTCTCAACAATACTGGGGAATTCTGATGCAGGAAGTGAAAGGGGGTGTGGGGCAGAGGAGAAGTAACAGACTGTACCAGTGGACCCCGCTGGAAAAACTCCCCTCTCCCAAATGGTAAAAATGAGGAAGTGGGAGGAATTCAAAAGAAGCAGAAAGGGAGGAGACACAGTCTGGAGGAGAGTCAGGTTGACCATATAACCACTGCCACCTATGTCCAATCCCAATTAATTCTCCTTTTAATTTACTGTGTGAAGTCTGGGAATAGAAGGTCTAGGCCCTGGTTGGCAAACTGCGGCTCACGAGCCACATGCGGCTCTTTGGCCCCTTGAGTGTGGCTCTTCCACGAAATACCACGGCCTGGGCGAGTCTATTTTGAAGAAGTGGCCTTAGAAGAAGTTTAAGTTTAAAAAATTTGGCTCTCAAAAGAAATTTCAATCATTGTACTGTTGATATTTGGCTCTGTTGACTAATTAGTTTGCTGATCACTGGTCTAGACTCTCTAGGCTATAGAATTCTGGGTCTCAGACATGAGGCCTCTGGTCATTTATACTGACTCTCGCCCACCTTTTTTTTCTGCTGCAGGAAACTGGATTGAGGACACGGGTGGGAATGAGAAAACAAGGAGGTCAGAGAAAGCAAATGGGGGCAGGGGGCAGGACTTGGGGTTTTAGGTGGGGTCTAAATGGTGAGAGATATTGGGGTAAAGATCAAGGATTGATATGGGCTATCTCTCCACATACCGCTAGACTGGGTTGGGCAGCCCCAACTCCAGCCATGAATTTAGCACCAAATTTGGCACTAGATTCTGCCTCAAACTCTTATCTCAGGCCCAATTTTAGCCACAATTCTACTCCCATCCTAAACTCCAACCCGATTTCAAGCCTCAGCCTCAAATAAAGTCTCTGAATCTGCCCAACCACAGCCCCAAATTTAGCCCTACTGAGCAATGTGTACCTTGGCAATTCTTCCTGCTCTCTGAGAATCACAGGTTGTGGAGACATTTCAGTAGGATCTGAGGGGAGTCATTTCAGCTGCAAAAATCAGCTCAGAGCTAAGGGTGCTTATTAAGGGGACAGCAGGGCTCATTCATTGGTATATCTGTAGCCAGGGCACTGCCTGGCTCAATCAATGAACAGGCAAGTACAAAAGGCCTACAAGTCCTCAGGAGGTCTCAGTTCTGCCAAAAGTACCAGATCCGAATGAAAGGAGATTACAGTACAATTTCCTCCCCCATCACAGTCAATAATCTGTGATTGACGTTGGGCTAAGGGTTTGTAAAGAGAAGGGAAAACACTGTGTTGGGAAACTTTCCTAGCCTGGAGACCTGAGATGCTGTCGTTACCAATGCTGTCAGTTCTTTAAGTTGAGCAATGAGCAACCGTACCACAGCCTCAAGCCCACAGTCACAGAGACCTGGGCTACAGTGCTATGTGACCTCTGGCAAGTTACTTGGCCTCTCTGAGCCTTGGTTTTCTCCCCTCAGAAATAGAAATAACACTTGAATACACACATTTTCTCTTACCTCTAATCAAATCTCTTTTTCTTCATCTCCTTTCTCCCCTTCTTTAAAATCTGCTCATCCTTAAAATATCAATTTAAAGACCACTTCTTCAGTGTAGGCTGTAGAATAAGGAATCCCCTCCATCCCCACCACCCCCAAGTTACAAATCCCTCTATAACTCTGGGTTCCCCCCTTTGGTCTGTCAGCCATTTGCAATTACTAGTTAAAACGTGTCCTGTCTCATGGACAAAGCCCCAGGAGGGAGGGACCACAACTGCCATTTAACTGAGGTAGTCTCAGCTGCTGGGTGGGGTGGACGGTGGAGAAGGAGCTCCCCAAGGAACAGACTCAATGTTTCGCAGTCACAGGAATCAGACATTTAAAATGAAATTATTTTTAAAAAATATTTTTATTGCTTTCAGAGAGGAAGAGAGAGGGAGAGGGAGATAGAAACATCAGTGATGAGAAACTCATTCATCAGCTGTCTCCTGTACGTCCCATGAGCCTGCCACCTGGGCATGTGCCGTGACCTGAAATCAAACCGTGACTCCTGGTTCATAGGTTGATGCTCAGCCGCTGAGCCACGGCAAGTCGGGCTAAAATGAAATTTTTCTACCTTCTCTATAACCAATCCTGGTAGTGCTCTGGAGCACATATTACAGTTCTATAATATTATGTGACCATATTTGCTATTTTAATAAGAACATTCTTCATTGAAACCGGTATGCTTTTTCTGGGAGTACATGGCACTAAAGAATACAATGACTACCACAGTTTGGTGCCAGTGTCTTGGTTCATGCTAATTTATGAGCCATTTTCGACACCATGCATATTGCACCATCTGTGTCCATTTTAACACAGTGGAAAAGCAGATATCATCTTTGTATTATGATGAAAATAGCTTTTCCAAAAAAGCCTCTGGGAAATTCAGTATCCCATGAACTGCAGACTGAGACCCCTTGGTGTAACATAATTCCTTTACATTATTATTGTGTATCCAGACACATGAACGAATTCTCATTACAGTAATCCCCTTTTATCCACGGGTTCACTGCCTATATGTTTAAAATCCATCTGCATTTCACATGATCTCATCACACATGTTGTCCATCTTTTCCCTACATAATCCATGTCAGATTTAACAGTCTCTTCACTGATTTTTTTTGTACTGAGAAAGGGTATTTTCATTGTCTCCCTCGTTCTTTTTTTAAAAATATATTTTATTGATTTTTTTTTTTTACAGAGAGGAAGAGAGAGGGATAGAGAGTTAGAAACATCGATGAGAGAGACACATCGATCAGCTGCTTCCTGCTGGGGATGTGCCCACACAAAGGTATATGCCCTTGACCGGAATTAAACCTGGGACCTGTTAGTACGCAGGCCGATGCTCTATCCACTGAGCAAAACCGGTTAGGGAGTCTCCCTTGTTCTTAAGACTAACAACAGACTTTTTGTAATCTTGATCTTCTTTACTTACTCCCAGGTTTTTCTCCATGGCTTTCATTTGGAGAAGTGTTTCCAAGATATTTTTTTCTGAGGAGATATTTTCCCATATATACTCTTCCATGTCTACTTCAGTCTTATTTTTCTCTCATTCTTAAGTTTTCCAAGACTCTTGGAATAAAACTATTAGCACATACATTGCACAATCATAATTCTGTCTCTTTAAAGGGTACCTGCTTTAACAGTAAGCCCATCTGTGGCCTTACAGTATTGCTCTCCCACAAGTTGAATAAGTTTCTTCTTTGTGTGATCATCTACATTCACACTGTAAAGTTTTACCCTTAAAGTTACTTCTCGTGCTTTGGGGTTTCAAATAGATGCCTGATGAGAAACAGAATCCGCTGTGTCCACTTCAATTGGAAAATGCTTCTTGCATCTTCATCACTGTCTTGTGCCGCTGGCCACTCAGATGGCAGCTTGGTCTGGATCCAAGAATCTCTGAAGTTCAACCAACATCCAGCCAGTAGTGACAGTCCAACCAAGTGAAAAAAGAAAGCCCATCTGCAGAGGTTTAAACTGTGTGATTCCTCTTATATAACCAGCTCAACCTGACAAAACTCCAGTGATAGACAACAGGCCCATTGTTTCCAGAGGCTAGAGTGGCGGGGAGCATATGACTAAAATGGGAAAGAGAGGAGGGGTCTCCTGTGGTCTGAGTTCTGTACCCTGACTGTGGTTACTTTAGTCTATACATGTGATAAAATTCCTAGAACTATACATGAAAAGCAAGCAAACAAACAAAAGAGTGCATTTCAAAACTAGTGAAATCCAAATAAGGTCTCTAGGTAATAGTCTTGTGCCAATGTCACTTTTCTGGTTCCAGTAATTATACTAAGACTATGTCACGTGTCACTATCGGAGGAAACTGGGGGAAGGGCACTAGGGGACTCTTTGGGCTGTTTTTGCAACCTCTGTGTGAATCTATATTTCAAAATGAAAGTTTAATTTAAAAAAGAGAACCCAGCCCTAGCCAGTTTTGCTCAGTGGATAGAGCGTCGGCCTGCGGACTCAAGGGTCCCAGGTTTGATTCCGGTCAAGGGCATGTACCTTGGTTGCGGGCACATACCCAGTAGGGAGTGTGCAGGAGGCAGCTCATCGATGTTTCTAACTCTCTCCCTCTCCCTTCCTCTCTGTAAAAAATCAATAAAATATATTTTAAAAAAATTAAAAAAATAAAAAATAAAAAGAGAACCCAGCCCTAGCTGGTGTGGCTCAGTTGATAGAGTGTCGACCTGTGTACTGAAGGGCACATGGCCCGGTTTCCAATCAAGGAAACCCGGCCATGTGCCCTTCGATTCCAGTCAAGGGCACATGGCCGGGTTGTGGGCTCGATCCCCAGTAAGGGGTGTGCAGGAAGCAGCCAATCAATGATTCTCTCTCATCGTTGATGTTTCTCTCTCTCCCTCTCCCTTCTTCTCTGAAATAAATAAAAATATATTTTAAAAATAAATAAAAATAAAAAAGAGAACCCAGTTTGGGTTCTAGTTGGGATGGTATTACACTTACATACTGGGAGAATTGACAGTTTTATTAAATTAAATCTTCCTATCCAATAGTAGGATATGATTGTCCATGTGTTTAGATCTTTCTTTATGTCCTTCACTAGCGGTTATAATTTTCTTCGAATATCTAATTTTTTTTCTCAGGTCTAATGCCTATATTTCAGGTTTTTTAAATATCATGATTAAAATATATTCCCATTTCCATTTTAACAGGCTTATGTCATATGATTGAATGGGTTGTTTTGTTTTGTTTTGTTTTTACTGCATTTGTTCTTTTCTTCTAGTTGGAAACCATTACCCAAATTCTGTATTTCCAGTTTTCTGTCATCCAGAGTCTCCACCTTCCTGTTATTTAAGTTTATATTCCCCCTCCCCCTTTTCTCTCTGCATTATGTGTATTTTCTCAAGTCCCTACTCCAAACTTCAGATGTGGATTTATGTTATTTTAAGTTATTTTTATAGTTTCAACTTTCTCTGTGGTTTCTCCTTTACTTATGTTTTCTTTTAACTGTGGTATGTTTTACTCTTTGCTATTTCCTTTTGTGTCACCCAACTCCTATTTAATTTTTCTTGAGGACAGACTACACAAATAAATTTTTCTGAAGTAAAATTTCTTTCAAGGTAATTTTTACCTCTGTTTCTGCATTGGTTTCATGGTGGTTTTTCACCAGCCAGGTGAAGGGCACTCAAGAAAGCATTCAGCCCTAGCCAGTGTGGCTCAGTAGATAGAGCATCAGTCTGCAGACTGAAGGGTCCTAGGTTCGATTCTGGTCAAGGACACATGCCCGGGTTGCGGGCTCAATCCCCAGAAATATTGACCTGCAGGAGGCAGCCGGTCAATATTTCTCTCTCATCATTGATGTTTCTCTCTCTCACTCCCTCTCCCTTCCTCTCTGAAATCAATAAAAATATATTTTTTTAAAAAGAAAAGAATTCATAGAGATGAGGTTATCTGCCAGATGTCAAAGCATCATAAAAACGTAGGAAATTTTAAAATGACTAAAACATTGACACAAAAACAAAGATGGCCTGCAGTGAAGTGAAGAATAAAGCAGAGTGGTGATCAGATGTAAGAAAGCAAGAAAGTCTCAGAAGGAAGTGCTCCCACAAGAGATTAACCAAAGAATATATGTGCATATATGCAGGGCCCATGCACACAGACAATAGTGCACGAAGGCCTGGGGAGGTGGAGCAGAGGGAGGGAGTCCAACGGGGGGAAAAGGGGACATCTGTAATACTTTCAACAATAAAGATACATTTAAATAAATAAATACAAATTTAAAAGCATTGGATTATTTTTTAAAATGTATTATTTTCTGCTCTCCCATAATTTGTTATTGTTGTCAATTAAGAACTAATTTTAATTCTAAATACTGTTAAAAAAAAAAAAAAAAAAAGCTAGAAAAGGGTTCCAGCTCCTATTTCCACTCTGTCCAGGGTCTCAGATGCTACCCTGCTCTTGGGTTCTGTGAGACACCCCTGTATTCTTATAACAAATGCTCTTTTTTTTTTCATAACCTTGCTCTAGTTTTGTTTGTACTTTATAGCTGATGAGTCCTACCAGCAAAGGACTCAAACCGAAACAGATAAAATGCCACACCATTCCTTCCACAGTCTCATTTCGTCCTTAGCTAAGATTCCTTTTTCCCAAAGACATCTTAGACACACTTTAACATACTCACCCACAGAGCTGTCTTATCTTCTTGGGCCCAAATTCCTTTTTTCAGAAGAGGACCCTTACATTATAGAGGGTCCATTTGCATAATTTGAGGGCCAGTTAGGGAGGTTTCCAAAAATTAAGAACAGACTTCTTAAAGGAGTACTCTTGCGAGATAGTAAGTGAGCCTAAAGTCACAAGAGGTGCAGGACCCTGGTTTATGTATCACTGTGCCACCTTGAATTGCCATTGTGCCCTCCTCCCAGTCCCTGCCTCACTTTCTTCCCAGTTCCTGCCTCACTTTTTTGAACTAATGAGTCCTTGTATTTCTGTGTTTACTTTGGACCCAAGGCTGAAGTTGTAGAATGGAAGCTGCAGACTCTTTTTATTTTTTAAATATATTTTTATTGATTTCAGAGAGGAAGGGAGAGAGAAAGGGAGATAGAAACATCAATGATGAGAGATAACCATTGATAGGCTGCCCCCTGCATGCCCCACTCTGGGATTGAGCCTGCAACCTGTGCATGTGACCTCACTGGGAATGGGACCGTGACCTCATGGTTCATAGGTCAACACTCAACCACTGAGCCATGCCAGCCAGGCAGCTGCAGACTCCTTGTGTGACTAAAATTAAGAGGAGTCATTATTTCTCATTGTGTGATAATAAAAGATGTTCTGGATTACTAACACACTTGCATAAATCTAATTGTCCTAGAAATCTGCTAAAAGAAACAACTTTTGATATGCTGAATGTTCAAACTTGTAGAAACATCACTCTCACAGAAATTGTTTGCTTAGAAGCATTTCTCCATAAAAATCTAAGTCCACATGATCAAATTGGTTTAATAATTTTTTTGGCTTATAAACAGCTATATGTCTTTTTCCTAATTTGATCAGTGTGGAGTATAATGTAAGCATTTAATATTTGAAAAAATGTATTAAACTAAATTGAATTATAATCTTTAAAAAATTCTGATGACAATTTAATTCTATGGTGTATCAGCTGAAACATAATTTTCAAGATTCTTTGCTAACTTTAAGACCTGAATCAAAGCAAGCCCGGCTGATGTGGCTCCATGGTGAGTGTTGACCTATGAACCAGGAGGTTACCATTAAATTCCCAGTCAGGGCACCTGCCTGAGTTTTGGGCTCGGTCCCTGGTAGGGGGCGTGCAGGAGGCAGCCAATCAATGATTCTCTCTCATTGATGTTTCTATCTCTCCCTCTCCCTTCCTCTCTGAAATCAATAAAAACATTTTTAAATAGTTTTTAAATTAATTAGTAGGCAACCTTTGGACACCTGGATAATTTCTAAGTGAGATAGAATATGGAAAATTGATCACCAAACATTGTGTGTGTGTGTGTGTGTGTGTGTGTGTGTGTATTAGTAGCCCGGTGCACGAAATTCATGCATGGGGGGGGGTGTGTTCCTCAGCCCGGCCTGCACCCTCTCCAATCTGGGACCCCTCGAAGGATGTCCTACTGCCAGTTTACAGGGATTGGGCCTAAACCGGCAGTTGGACATCCCTCTCACAATCCGAGACTGCTGGCTCCAGCCACTCACCTGCCTGCCTGCCTGATTGCCCCTAACCACTCTGCCTGCTGGCCTGCTTGCCCACAACTGCCCTCCACTGCCAGCCTGCTCACCCACAAATGCCTCCCCTGCCAGCCTGATCACTCCCAACTGCCCCCTGTGCCAGTCTGCTCACCTCCACCTTTTCTCTCCATTGGCCTGCTCACCCCCAACTGCCCCCCTGCTGGCCTGCTCACTCCAAACTGCCTGCCCCCTGCTGTCCTGATCACCTCCAACTGACTCCCACTGATGGCCTGCTCACTCCCAACTGGCCCCCTGCTGGTCTGCTTACCCCCAATGGCCCCGCCCCCCACCAGCCTGATCACCCACAACTGCCATCCCATCCTGGCCTGATCACCCCCCCCCCTCCACCGTGACCCAAGCTCCCAGCCCCTCCTTTCTTTCTTTCTTTCTTTTTTTTTTTTTTTTTTTTTTTTTTTTTTTTTAGCACCTCCTTGAGTGGAGGCCAGGGCCGGCTGGAAGCAAGTATCTGGGATTTATTTATCTTCTATAATTGAAACTTTGTAGCCTTGAGCAGAGGCCAGGGTCAGCTGGTAGCCTGGGTTGCCCCTGACAACCCAGCTCCCAGCCCCTCCTTGAGCGGAGGCCAGGGCTGGCTGGAAGCAGGTATCTTGGGGTTTATTTATTTTCTATAATTGAAACTTTGTAGCCTTGAGCAGAGGCCAGGGCCGGCTAGGGCAGGCGGGAAGCTTGGCTTCCTCCATCACCAGGGCAACCCAAGCCTCCTGCTCACTCCAGTTCCATGGCTGCCGCCATCTTTTTTGGGTTAATTTGCATACTCTCTCCTGATCGGCTGGTGGGCATGGCTTGTGGGCGTAGCGGAGGTACAGTCAATTTGCATGTTTCTCTTCTATTAGTGTAGATATCAATTGTAGGAGAACTGTATCTTTAGGGTTTGGGAAAAAATTCTCACATTTGTGAACATCTTATGAGCAGAGTCACTGACCGCCTGCATTCTCAACTGTCTTTTCAAGGATATTTGTATAGCAAACAGCCTTGGAAAATAGAAATAGTGTCTGCCTCCACAGCAAAGAGTAGGTTTAGTAAAGATAAGGCCAGCTGCTCCTAATGCTTGGACTAGGGCTGCTTAGCAAGAATATGGAGCATGCCAAGGTCAGCTCTGCATGTTCAGGGTTTGTAACCTTTGGGAGATTTTAGCAAAGTCCACAGCATGAGCCAACACTGGCCTCAGCTTTGATTCATTGTACTTGTTGGCTGTGGATGCTGCTTCTCTTCACTGTAATGCACGCAACCGACACCAAGAAGTTTCATCTGAAGCTTTGAAAGCACTCAACACACAGGGGTGGCTCTGTTCTGAAAGGCTCTGGAAAGAGGCTGGTCCCAGCAACAATACTATTTTACAGCTGAGACTCAGAGAGCAGTTACTTGCCCTGTAAATAACCAGTGGCACCATCTGACCCAAAACTCATACAGTTTTCCCAGTGCCCTGCTGCCTGCCCAAGGCTTCCTAGTACCAACAAGCCACAGCACATTCCTAACCCCCAATAACCAGACGACACAAAATGTGTCGTTCTCTTCTTTTTATTCTAAAAAAAGTTGACAATAATAACCTGCAAATTGCAAAGAGTGACATGGTTTTTAATCTACCCACCCCATCAAACATCATTCTGCATTCCTCACACATCATCTTCTCCCCTTTCCTTAAAATCCTAGATGAAAACCCCTGGGATGATGCAGGAGGCCCCCCAGAAAAAAGAATCCCCAAGCCAGGTTCCCTCAGCAGGTGAAAGCATTCAGGAAATAAACTAGGAGAGAGGAGACTAGGAGCTAGATCTGTTCAGCTCTGTCTCGCAGACCCAGCGGAAGGGCATCACGCACATGTTATCATTCCATTGGCCATCAGTCATGAAGTGGGCACAGTCCTCTTGCCCATGGTAGTGCCAATTGTCTGGCTGCGTTGGGCTCCAGTTCCTAGGGAGAGCAGGTGGATGTGGGCCCTGGAAGCTGGACCCTCAGCCAAGCCGAGGAGTTCCTCTTACCCTCAAAAACACCCAGCAGGGATAGCAGGACCCAGGCCAAAGGAACAGAGTACAGAGCACACACTCACTGGAAGCCGGTCTTATAGTCTGTCCCATCCACCCATGTCCAGGGACCATGTTGGTCAGTAAGGCCAATCCAGGTGTCCACAGGGTACATGTGTTGCTCAAGAAACTTCTGTGGGGAGACAACAAAGGCGGTGACTTCAAGTAGACCAACCAGCCTCCCAAACAAGCTCTCCCAGTTCTCACCTGCTCATTCCAGGAACCCACGACCACCAGGTGGGCATTCTGCAGCAGGCAGGACTTCTCAGCCTCGGGCCAGGTCGATCGAGAGCGAGAAAACCAGTAGCAGCTGCCTTTATACTCCAGCCAGCCAATGGGACAGCAGGCATTTTGAGAGTCTGAGGTGGGTGTGGGGAGGTTCTGAGATGCTGCCCAGTGACACATGGACAGGATATGGGGCTAGGCACTGCCCTACACACAACTCACCATTGCTCTTGAGCGCAGCCATCTGACAATGCAGGGTGTGCAGGTCATTGACCAGTTGCTGGACTCTCAGGAGCATTTCAGAATAACCTGGGACATACAGAAGGGCAGTGGGGACAATGCAGAGGGCCCAGCTGAGGGCCCTCCATGCCCTCCCACCACATCAGGCCCAGGGGCAGGGGAGAAGGGGCCTGACCTGCTTTGAGTTCCTGCTGCTCTTTCTCCAGCTTGCTCTCCAGAGAAAACACCTTGTCATTCAAGCTACGGGCTGGAGGGGAGGGCACTCAGCACCCCTGGCTGCTCCCACCCACCTCTGTCCTGAGAGCCCAGCCCCCACCCTTGCACACTCACTCCTGGAGGAGTCTCTCACCTGCTTGCAGTTCCTGCTCCTGGTTTTCCACCACAGCTTTCAGAGATGTTATTGTTGCTTGCAAACTGCCACCTGGAGGACATGGGAACTCAGTGCTCAGGATTCAGCTCCCCTCTTCCCCACCATGACCCCTCCCATCCAGAGCCCCTTCCAGCCAGGCTCACCCTGGGAGTGCAGGGCCTGGACCTCAGCCAGCATGTTGGAAGTGAAGTTGCTGAAAGATGCTTTCTGGGTCTCCAGGTCCCTCCGCATATTGGCATCTGATCAGGCAAGTGGGACCATGAGTGCTAAGCTTGATGAGTCCTCTCTGTGCTGGCACTGAGCAGAGCACTGGACATACATTGGCTCATTGGGTCCTCACAGCCACCCGACTTCAAGGTACAGGCATGGTTGTTATCCAAGCTTGCAGAGGAGGAAACTGGGCTTCCAGAGGTTAGGTTCTTGGACTACATTACCCATGAGTAAGTAACAGAGCCAGCAGCTGTCTTTACTCACCATGATCATCATCAGTGCCTGGATTACTGTACCCCACTCTCGCCCGCATCCCTGCCCATCCTGTGACACTCACTTTTGGATCCAATCACGAGGATGCCAATCATCAGGAGGATGAGGCCCAGAGAGAGCAGAAGGGGGCAGGGTCTAGAGCAGAGATGCTGCAGGAAGGCTGGGGGAGGAGGCAGCCCTGCAAGAGGAGAGGACATCAGGACATGGAGGTTGAGGACAGGAGAGACACGGGGGAGGAGGAGAGGGCCACAGGGACCTGTCAGGGATGAAGGGTGGTGCAGGTAAAGCTGGGGAGAGGTTGTGGTGCAGAGGATGCCCAGGCATCTGACCCCTCATGGACCAGCACAAGTTCTCAGTCACACAGAACGCCCCCCCCCCACCTTCCCCAGAAACACATGATGACAATATGTAAGGTCTTATCATTAGGGCTGGGACAGGGCGCAGGAGGACACAGTGAGTCGGGGCAGCCAGGCCCTCAGCAGGCTCGTGCTTATCTATATTGTCAGGTTAACAAATGTTTCCTTTCCAAATATGACTGTTCATTCCCCCAGTGCAAAAGCTCATACCCTTCCCCAGAGTATAGGCATCCAGGACTGCTTTGGTCCATCCTGATCCTGTCCTTCTTGAATCCTCTTCACATTGCAACCACCAGGCGCTAGGGCCTGACACTCGCAGTGTGGGGGACCCCAGCAATGTACATGGTAGAGGTACAGATATACCATGACAGCAGAAATCCTTCTAAACATATTAACAGAGTATTTTAGGAGACACCATTTCTCCTTTCCTCTTACCATTTCTAAAACCTTGGCTTTTCTTCTCACTCTCCAAGGACTGGAGGTCTTCATACTTCATTGACATCCTTGGACCAACGCTGAGGCTGTTAGAGCTGAAATGGAGGCAGGGCCAGTGACCAGCTAGGCTGGAGATAGGAGACAGGGGAGGCTGGGACTAGGTTGGAGCTGAAGTCAGGCTGAAGTTGAGGTAAGAGAAGAAGTTCAGGATGAGGATGAACCAGGGGTTAGGGATACGAATGGGAATGGGCCTGGGTTTGCAGCAGAGGTTGGAAGTGAGGTCAGGATTGGTCTTTGGGCTGGGGATGGCTTGAATGTGAGATTGAAGGTAAAGGTAAAGTTGGAGCTAAAGGTATTACTAGGACTGGGTCTTACATTGGGGGTGCAAGTAAGGTTGCATCTCCTCCTAGGACCAGGGTCAATACTGGTGTTGATGCCATGGATGGAGTGGGGCCTAAGTTTGGTGCTGATGTTGGAAACTGAAGAGAGCTGGGTTGGTGCTGGTGTTTGTAATGGAGTTAGGGCTGTGTCTAGACAGGAGGCTGAAGATGGGGCTGGAACTGCACTAGAGATGGGGCAACCCAAATCCAATTAAGTGAATAGAGTCTAAAATCTCCACCAGGTCATTGAATCTCCAAGCTGCCCTTTTATATCTCTTCCTATTCAGTCCCACTTCAGATCCACAGCCCCCTCTCCCTGCTTTCTCTAACTCCCTCCCTGTCCCCTTGGTCTCATCTGCATCCCCAACCCAGTTACCTGTGCAAAGTCTGGAGGCTGTGATTCTTGGGTTTGCCGTGCAGCAATGAGCAGAGTTGGATAAAATGAAATCCTAGAGATTGGGGTAGAGATGAGGGAGGGAGGAGTCAGGTCAGTGGCTGGAGTCCTGCTGGTCTCTGTGTCTAAAAGCCCAGGAGTCTATAACCTGGGATCTCCCTTTTCCTCAACTTTGGCAGTCAATAATAATTGGAACCCAGGCAGAGATTGTGTGAGTGAAGAAGCTATATATAGGGCCAGCTTTGCTTCCCTCCCCCCATCCCTCACCCCCGGATGTGTCTGGTCCTTTTCAGCTTCTATTGAGCTCCTTGACTTCCTCATTGTTTCCATTGTGGAGGGGAACCCCTCCCAGAGGGGTCCATAGGTGCAGTCTGTTGCTTCTTCTTTGCCCCACACCCCATTTCACTTCCTGCATCAGCATTTCCCAGAGATGATGCTGTCTCCACCATTGCACACCCAGATCCAGAAGAGCCTTTTCTCAGTTCTTCCTCAATCGTAACCCAAGTTCCTGGCATCTAAGCTTCCTCTGGGGCCTGAACCACCAAGCTCCCCCAGCTCTGGCCTAGCTCTCCTCACTCTTCCAAGAAGGAGGGAAGAGGGTAAAGGACAGTAGCATCCCTAGCCAGACTGGGACAGGAGGATCTGGGAACAGGAATAAACTTTGATTGAGCATCACATTAACCATTCAGTTCCCGCAGAACCATGGGAGGGGGAATTGGTCTTTCTCCCACCTCCTCCCAGAATTTAACTAAAACTAAACTAAATTATGGGATAGTCACCCTGAAATACCAGCTGAAGACTGGCTGAAGAGGAGACTTTTAAACAAGGAAGGGCAGAGACCTCCTCAAAACTGATAGCCAATGGGCAGTGGCCCAGCACCCAGGAGCTGTGGGCCAAGGGAGAGGAGGGTTCCCCCGAGAGGAGAGAGGCCTGGACACTAGGCAGGGCACACCAACCTGGACAGCCAGAACTGGCAATAGCCACCACATACCAACCAGCATCAGTGCTTCTAGTAGCCAGAGACCTGAACCGCCCAGGGACAAAGCCACTTTTTTAAAGGGCCGGTACACAGGATTTTCCCTCCCAGACACTCACCCTAGTTTTAGGCAAAGGGAGAGCAGTGTGAACTGTGAGCAGATAAAAGTGGTCCCACCCTCATAGAACTTCCATTCTGGTGGGTGACAGATACAATATATGAGTAAGAAATATATAATATTACATGGTGATAAGTGCTACAAGGAAAATATAGCAGTGAAGTGAGATGGGGTCAATTCTTCATAGGCCATCAATAGAGTATCAAAGGGGTCCTCCAGGCAATTGCCAAAAGAATTACCAGAATAATGAGAGTGGGGAAAGGCATGAGGGATCGGACAGCGCTCCTGAAGGCCATGCCCAGCAGCACCTGTCCTACCACAAGCAATAGCTCCCACCTCACTACCTGCGGAGACCCTATGGGCATCCACCACAGTATCCCAACCCTCCCTATGCAGGAACAAGTGATGGAGGAGCTGACAACCAGGGTGCGGGAGAACAGGTAGAACCAGTGAGACAGAACATGTGTAGGGGCCATAGACCATGACTCCGCAGGGGCCCTCCTCCCAAATGACAGCCTACAGCCCTAACTGGTTTGGCTCAGTGGATAGAGCATCGGCCTGAGGACTCAAGGGTCCCAGGTTCGATTCCAGTCAAGGGCATGTACCTTGGTTTCGGGCACATACCCAGTAGGGAGTGTGCAGGAGGCAGCTGATCGATGTTTCTCTCTCATCGATGTTTCTAACTCTCTATCCCTCTCCCTTCCTCTCTGTAAAAAATCAATAAAATATATATTTTTTAAAATGACAGCCTACAGAAGATGGCAATGATGGCAATGAAGATAAAAAATATCCAGGAGATGAGACCCATGGTCAGCAGCCTCCTCCATGTTGGTCCCACTGCCACTTCAATGACCATCACAGACGCCCAAAGCACCCTAAAGCACAAAATGGCAAGGGGACCAAAGTAGCTGATCCACCAGCTGAGAATTTGTCTGCTCCAAAAGCTGAGCAGGGAGGGGCTGAGTAAATGCTGACTTACCATCTCTACTATTATCTGGTTTAGTCATCCAACAGGAAAAAATGAATATGAAATCTCAGCAATAAGAAAGGATCAAAAGATTGAAACTGAAGCTCTCAAATGCTTGCTTTTTGCCCATTGATCAAATACCTAGAACTATCTGCATTATCCGTATAGCATGCAGGTTTTATTATTTTTACCTAAATATATCTATTTCAGGTAATGACAAATGTGCTTGCTTTTTATAAGCCTGTTTTTTCTCAATACACTTTTAAAGGTTGTTAAATTGTTTCATATCTGGTAAAGTTGAAATTTTCAAGAACCTCGTTTTTAATTGTAATAAAAGTTTACAACTTGATTTTTTTCAAAAGAGTCAACAAACTGCAAGCACCTGTTAACAAAGGTCTTAAATTAATAAACAAACAAACAAAAAAAGCATTGGGGGTCAAGAAAGACCTTACTGGGAAAGTGATAACTGGACAAAAGCCTGAAGGAGGTGAGGGAGTAAGTCTTGAGAAGCTCCAGTAGGAAGAGTTTTCCAGATAGAAGGCACAGCATGTGCAAAGGCCCTGGGGTGAAAGCATGTCTGGTGTTTACAAGGATCATCTCTTTGCCAGAGATGCCAGAGATTTTATAGAGAAGTGAGCTTGAGAGAAGAATAGATGAGTCATATAGGGGAAACATGGGTCAGCAATTCTTTAGGGTCTTGTAGTCTCTTGTTGAGGATTTTTTTTCTCCAAGTTAGGGGGAAGACTTTGGAGGGGTCAGAGCAGAGGATTGAATGACATGGCATATATGTTAACTGTACTATGTGACTGTTGTATTGTGGATTTCATGAAAAGGGTCAAGGGTGGAACCAAAAGTCCAGGTAAGGAGCTATTGTAATACCCAGGAGATAGATGATGGTGGCATAAGCTTGGAGGTGATGAGAAGTGTTGATTTTGGATATATTGTGAAGGTGGAGTTGACAGGATTTTGCTGATAACTAGCATGTGGGTTTCATAAAATAATAGTTCACCTTCTAATCTCCAAAATAAATTAAACTTAGAACATTTTCCATATACCACTGACTCCCTAGGAAATGCAACTTATTCCTGACTTTTGCAATAACGATGCTTAAAGCTATGTCATCACATTTTGTGAACATGGTAATCGTGTGAGAGAAGCACTGTTTTGCCATCATGGGCAAACTGAAAAAACTTGTCCACATGGGTAATCTTAAAGAATTTTCCTTTGAATACCTGCTGTGGTTCTGTGTGGTAAGCCTGTCCTCCCAAAGTCTGACTTTCTTGCCACGTTCCTGGAAGTAACCTTTCCTTTCCTTCACCAGGTTCAGGAAGTTTTCTGTCATTATTTCTTCAAAAAGGTTCTCAATTTCTTGCTCTCTTTCTTCTCCTTCTGGTACCCCTATGATGTAGAAACTGTTATCCTTTATGGTGTCCCAGAGCTCCCTTAGACTATCCTTATTTTTTTAATTATTATTTTCTTTTTCTGTTCTGATTGGATGTTTCCTGCTACCTTGTCTTCCAAATCACTGATTTGATAATCTGCTACACCTAACCCACAGTTTATACCTTCTTTTGAAGTGTAATTCTTCACTTCAGATATTGTATTCTTCACTTCTGACTGGTTCTTTATCATGGTTTCTATGTTCTTTTTATGCTTACTATCTCTTTGTTTATGTTCTCACTGAGTTCATCCGTTCTTCCCCTACGTTCCTCGAGCATCCTTATAATCATTGTTTTGAACTTTATATCTGGTAGAATGCTTGCCTCCATTTCGTTTAGTTCTTTTTCTGGGAATTTCTCCTGTTATTTTATTTGGGGATGTTTTTGTCTCCCCATTTTTAATTTTTTGTTGGTGTTGTTAATACTCACCCAAGGATATTTTTCCACTAATTTTTAGAGAGTGGAGGGGAGTGGGGTGGGGGGAAGAGAGAGAGAGAAGCACCATTGTGAGAGAGAGACATCAATTGGTTGCCTCCCACATGTGCCCCTAACGGGGCCAGGATTGAACCTGAAACCCAGGTACATGCCCTTGACCAGGAATCAAACCCACAACCCTTTAGTGTGTGAGCTGAAGCTCTAACCACTTAGCAATGCTGGCAGGTCTGTCTTCCCATTTTGGCTTCCTCTCTGTATTTGTTTCTATGCATTAGGTAGGCCTGCTATCACTCCCAGTCTTGGTATGGTGGTCTTATGTAGTAGTTGTCCTGTGGGACTCAGTCACACAGTCTCCCTCATAACCTGAGCAAGGTGCTCTAGGACTATTCCTTATGTGGGTTATGTAAGCTATCCTGTTGTAGTTGAGTCTTGATTGCTCTTGGCCTCTCCATGTATAGGCTTGAACCTCAGGCTGGCTGACTGTGAGAATTAATCTCAACCATAGGGTATGAGATGCTGTCTGGGAGCTGACCACATTAAATGGCACTCACCCCAGCAGGGTCTGCTGCCTGCTGAGATCTCCCTTTGAATATGCTGCTTATGGAGCTAAGTGGGTCCTGCTCTGATGTGGTCTGAAGCCCACCACTGGATGTTTTTCTTTTGGGACATCCTGGGAGGGACTCTGGTGCATTTCAATGTCAGATGCTGCCTGTGGCTGGCCATGAGCTACCTGTTTGAAGCAACAAAGCAATCCACCATTTGTGGCTGCCTCTATTGGGTCTGGGTGTGCATGGGAGGGGTCAAGATGTGCACCAAATCTGACTTCCAACATCACCAAGCCCAGGAACAGGTCAGCAAAAGACCTAAGACATGCCAAGATCTGCTTCTACTGCCTCTGCATTCTAGCTGCCTGTTAGGTTCAGTCACTGGAAGAGCTTCTGGAAGTATGGGACCTGCGCGAAGAAGGTTCTCAGTGATTCATCAAGTACCCAGTCTGATGATTTTCATGTGATGCTGGTGGGCAGGGAAAAGTGAAGTTGTGCTGCCTCCAGGGGATAATTTTGTCCTTCCCATACCTTCCCTCTGATATCAACCTCTTATTTTTTTAAAATATTTTTCTTGATTTCAGAGAGGAAAGGAGTGGGAGAGAGAGATAGAAACATCAATGATGAGAGAGAATCATTGATCAACTGCCTCTTGCACACCCCAAACTGGGGATCGAGCCTGTAACTCAGGCATATGCCCTGACCGGGAATTGAACTGTGAACTTCTGGTTCCAAGGTTGATGCTCAACCACTGAGCCATGCCAGCTGAGCCTCTGTATTGTTAATAAACTTTAACTGACACCTTTCTATATGCCAGGCAGTTGTCTGGGTGCAAGTAATACCACAATGCATGTGTCCTGGCCTCTCTTAATGGGAACCCTTAGTTATGGACTGGTTCTTTACAGGATGTCCCAATATGCTTCCCCTGGTGTGCCAAATTTATTGAAAAACACAGCAATCTCCATGCCTCCCTATGTCCATTCTCTCCACATTATGACTTTGTAGCTCCTCCCATCAGAAGATGTTCTATTTCCTGACTCCCAGAAGTGGGGCTGCCACAAAGTGATTTACTTTGGCCAACAGGAGTTAACAGAAGTGATGCTTCAGTTCCAAAACTAAGGCTTCAGAGTCCTTGCACTCTTCCAGTTACTCTTTTGGAACCCTGCCCAAAGGCATAATGCGAATAAGCCCAGGCTAGCCTAAAATGACCCAGGCATCCCCATTGTCCCAGGCCATAGCCAGCCAAATGTCAGACATGGAAGTGAGGCTGTCCTAGACCAGCTCCCAGCCAACCCACCAGCTGGCCTCGAATGCATGAACGAGACCAGCTAAGGTAAGTCAAGTCTTGCCAGACCAAAAAACACCCAGCTGATCTATAGACTCATAGGCTATAACAAATGTTTATTGTTTTAAGCCGCTAATTGGGGTAGATTGTTAACAATAGCTAACCAATACAACTGGGGGTGTTATCTGCTTCTCCTAACAACTTTGGGATATTCAAAAAAGTTAAAGAGTCATCTTTCCTTATCACCCTAAGTTTAAACAGCTTTTAAGTGACAGAAGATAATGGAACTCAATCTATAGGAAAGAAAATGCTCTTTTCACTATAAAATAGGACTTTCCAAGGCCTCACCTACCTTCCTCATTCTGTTATTTTATGGTTACTAAAAATTAGTCTGTGTGAAATGCATAAGGTTTCACAAAAGAGTATATACTGTGTGGTTTCATTTATATGAAATTCTGGGAGATTTTTGGGATGAAGGAAATTTTCTACACCTTGTTGGAGTGGTGGTTACCTAAGTATGTATATTTGTCAAAAGTCATCTCTACTCTTTCAATGAGTTCATTTTACTGTGTAAGAATTGTATCTCCATCACATAAACAAATTGAGAGATAAAAATCACATAGTCTATCAATTGATGCAGAAAAAGCATTTGACAAAATCCAACACGCTTTCTTGATAAAAACTCTCAGCAAGGTGGGAATAGAAGGATCATACCTCAACATAATAAAAGTCATATATGACAAACCCACAGCCAACATCATACTCAATGGGCAAAAATTAAAACCATTTCCCTTAAGAAAAAGAACAAGACAGGGATGCCCACTCTCACCACTCCTGTTCAACATAGTGCTGGAAGTACTAGCCATTGCAATCAGACAAGAAGAAGAAATAAAAGGCATCCAAATTGGAAAAGAAGTAAAACTGTCCTTATTCTCAGATGACATGATACTGTACATAGAAAACCCTAAAGACTCCATCAAAAAATTATTAGACTTAATAAATGAATTCAGCAATGTAGCAGAATACAAAATTAAGGCCAAGAAATCTATGGCATTTCTAAACACCAATAATGAACTTATAGAAAGAGAGACTAAAAAAGCAATCCCATTTACCATCGCACCAAAAATTAAGATACCTAGGAATAAACTTAACTAAGGAGATAAAAGACCTATATGCAGAAAACTACACAACACTGAAAAAAGAGATAGAGGAAGATATAAACAGATGAAAGAACATACCATATTCATGGATTGATAGAATCAACATCATCAAAATGTCCATACTACCCAAAGCAATCTATAAATTCAACGCACTTCCCATTAAAATACCAACAGCATATTTCACAGACCTAGAACGAACTTTCCAAAAATTGATCTGGAATAAAAAAAGACCCCGAATAGCCACAGCAATCCTGAGAAAGAAGAACAAATTAGGTGGGATCTCAATACCAGATATCAAGCTGAATTATGGCACTCACCCCAGCAGGGGTGAGTGCCATAATTCTTAAAACTGCCTGGTATTGGCACAAGAACAGACATATAGATCAATAGAATAGAATAGAGAACCCAGAAATCAACCCAAATCACTATGCTCAATTAATATTTGACAAAGGAGGCATGAACATACAATGGTGTCAAGACAGTCTCTTCAGAACACCGGTCCCCAGTTGGCGCAAACACGCGGATTCAGAGGAGCTCTACACTCCACCACGGAGAGGAGAGAGAGAACTACATAACCAGACATCCGGAGAAGAGAGACCATGGGGAGACAAAGACACAGCCCACATATGAAAGAAAAGCAGGCATCACCAGAAAAGGAAGTAAACGAAATGGAGGCAAGCAACCTTCCAGAAAAAGAATTCAGAGAAATGGTCATAAGGTGGCTGAAAAGAATGGAAGACAAATTCGACAATATGAGTAAGAACCAAGAGGAAATGAAGAAGAACCAAGAAGAAATGAAAAATGACATCAATGCTGTAAAGAACTCAATAGAAAGCATCAAGAGTAGACTAGAAGAAGCAGAGGACCGCATCAGTGAGCTAGAAGACAAGATGGGAAAAAATACCCAAGTAGAGCAACTTCTAGAAAATAAAATTAAAAAGCAAGAGGAGAGCCTAAGGGAACTTTGGGACAACATGAAACAAAACAACATCCGCATAATAGGGGTTCCAGAAGGAAAGGAAACTGAGCAAGGAATAGAAAACCTCTTTGAAGAAATAATGACAGAAAACTTCCCTGATATAGGGAAGAAAAAACCCACACAAATCCAAGAAGCTCACAGAGTCCCAAGCAAAATGAACCCCAAAAACTGACACCAAGGCACATTATAATTAAATTGGCAAACACCAATGACAAAATAAGAATCTTAAAAGCAGCAAGAGAGAGACAGAAAGTTACCTACAAAGGAACCCCCATCAGACTAGCAACTGATTTCTCAACAGAAACTCATCAGGCCAGAAGGGAATGGAATGAAATATACAAAGTCATGCAAAGGAAGGGTCTGAATCCAAGAATACTGTACCCAGCAAGGCTATCAATCAAAATTGAAGGTGAAATCAGGAGCTTCACAGACAAAAAAGGACTAAGGGAATTTATTACCACCAAACCAGCAATGCAAGAAATGCTAAAGGGGCTGCTGTAAAAAAAAAGAAATAGGAAGCGAAGAAGGAACACAGGGGTAAAGAATAAAAATGGCGACAAATAAGTACCTATCAATAATAACTTTAAATGTAAATGGATTAAATGCGCCAATCAAAAGACATAGGGTAACGGATTGGATAAGAAAACACGACACTTATATCTGTTGTCTACAAGAAACCCACCTCAGAAAAAAAAGATGCACACAGACTGAGGGTGAAGGGATGGAAATAGGTCTTCCAGGCGAATGGAAATGAAAAAAAAGCTGGGGTAGCAATACTTATATCTGACAAATTAGATCTCAAAGTGAAGGACATAACAAGAGATAAGGAAGGCCACTTCATAATACTAAAGGGAGCAATCCAACAAGAAGAAATAACTCTGGTAAATATATATGCACCCAATACAGGAGCACCCAAATACATAAAAAATCTCCTGGAGGATATCAAGGGAGAGATTGACAGCAATACAATCATAATAGGAGACTTTAATACCCCACTATCACCATTGGACAAATCCTCTAAACAAAAATCAGCAAAGAAACATCAATCCTAAATGACTCACTAGACCAGATGGAATTAATTGACATCTTCAGAACATTTCACCCCAAAGCCACAGAATATATATTCTTTTCAAGTGCACATGGGTCATTTTCAAAGATAGACCATATGTTGGGACATAGGCAAAGTCTCTTCAAATTCAAGAAGATAGAAATCATATCAAGCATCTTCTCAGACCACAGTGGCATAAAACTGGAAATCAACTACAATAAAAACAATCCAAAGAAATCAAACACATGGAGACTAAACAGCATGCTATTAAACAATGACTGGGTTACCAGAGAGATCAAGGAAGAAATAAAAAACATCATGGCAACAAATGACAATGAAAACACAACAATCCAAAATCTATGGGACACAGCGAAAGCAGTCTTGAGAGAGAAGTTCATAGCTCTACAAGCCTACTGCAAAAAACAAGAAACAATGGTAATAAATTACCTAACCCAACAACTCAAAGAGTTAGAAAAGGAGAAACAAGAAAAGCCCAGTGTAAGCAGAAGGAAGGAAATAATAAAGATCAGAGCGGAGATAAATGACATAGAGACCAAAGAAACAATACAAAAGATCAACAAAACCAAGAGCTGGTTCTTTGAAAGGATAAACAAGATTGATGAACCTCTAGCCAGGCTCACCAAGAAGCAAAGAGAGAGGACCCAAATAAACAAAATCAGAAATGAAAGAGGTGAAATAACAACAGATCCCGCTGAAATACAAAGGATTGTTAAAAAAATACTATGAACAACTCTATTCCAATAAACTGGACAACCTGGAGGAAATGGACATATTCCTAGAAAAATATAACCTTCCAAAACTCAATCAGGAAGAATCTAAACAGCTCAACATGCCAGTAACTATGGAAGAAATTGAAGCAGTCATCAAAAAGCTTCTGGCAAACAAAAGCCCGGGGCCTGACGGCTTCACAGGAGAGTTTTACCAAACATTCAAGGAAGACCTAAAACCTATCCTCCTCAGACAATTCCAAAAAATTCAAGAGGAAGGAACACTTCCAAGCTCCTTCTATGAAGCTAGCATCACCCTAATACCAAAACCAGATAAAGACAACACAATGAAAGAGAATTACAGGCCAATATCCCTCATGAATGTAGATGCCAAAATCCTCAACAAAATTCTAGCAAATTGGATCCAGCAGTACATCAGAAAGATCATACACCATGACCAAGTAGGATTTATCCCAGGAATGCAAGGATGGTACAATATCCGCAAATCAATTAACATGATACATCACATAAACAAATTGAGAGATAAAAATCACATAGTCATATCAATTGATGCAGAAAAAGCATTTGACAAAATCCAACACCCTTTCTTGATAAAAACTCTCAACAAGGTGGGAATAGAAGGATCATACCTCAACATAATAAAAGTTATATATGATAAACCTACAGCTAACATCATACTCAATGGGCAAAAACTAAAACCATTTCCCCTAAGAACAGGAACAAGACAGGGATGCCCACTCTCACCACTCCTGTTTGACATAGTACTGGAAGTATTAGCCACCGCAATTAGACAAGAAGAAGAAATAAAAGGCATCCAAATTGGAAAAGAAGAAGTAAAGCTGTCCTTATTTGCAGATGACATGATATTGTACATAAAAAACCTGAAAGACTCCATCAAAAAACTAACAGACTTAATAAATGAATTCGGCAATGTAGCAGGATACAAAATTAATGCCAAGAAATCTATGGCATTTCTATACACCAATAGTGAACTTACAGAAAGAGAGACTAAAAAGACAATCCCATTTACCATTGCACCAAAAAAATTAAGATACCTAGGGATAAACTTAACCAAGGAAGTAAAAGACCTATACGTGGCAAACAACAGGACACTGAAAAAAGAGATAGAGGAAGACGTAAACAGGTGGAAGAACATGCCATGTTCATGGATTGGGAGAATCAACATCATTAAAATGTCCATACTACCCAAAGCAATCTATAGATTCAATGCACTCCCTATTAAAATACCAATGGCATATTTCACAGACATAGAAAGAACTCTCTAAAATTTCATCTGGAATATAAAAAGACCCCGAATAGCCACAGCAATCCTGAGAAAGAAGAATAAAGTAGGAGGGATCTCAATACCAGATTTAAAGCTGTATTACAAAGCCACTGTCCTCAAAACAGCCTGGTACTGGCACAAGAACAGACATATAGACCAATGGAATAGAATAGAGAATCCAGATATCGAACCAAACCACTATGCTCAATTAATATTTGACAAAGGAGTCATGAACATACAATGGAGTCAAAACAGTCTCTTCAATAAGTGGTGTTGGGAAAATTGGACAGATACATGCAAAAAAATGAAACTAGATGACCAACTTACACCATACACAAAAATAAACTCAAAATGGATACAGGACTTAAACATAAAATGGGAAACCATAAAAATACTAGAGGTATCCACAGGCAGCAAAATCTCAGACATATGCCGAAAGAACTTCTTCACTGATACTGCCCCTAGGGCAATAGAAGCCAAAGAGAAAATAAACAAATGGGACTACATCAAAATAAAAAGCTTTTGCACAGCAAAAGAAACCATCAGCCCGATCCCACTGTATGGGAGAATGTTATCTGCAAATGTTATCACTGATAAAGGTTTAATCTCCAACATCTACAGGCAGCTTATACAACTTAATAAAAGGAAGATAAATGATCCAATAAAAAAATGGGCAACGGACCTAAATAGAATCTTTTCAAAAGAAGACAGAAGGAAGGCCAAGAGACACATGAAAACATGCTCAAAGTCACTAATTATCCGAGAGATGCAAATCAAAACGACAATGCGATACCATCTCACACCTGTCAGAATGGCTATCATCAACAAATCAACAAACGACAAGTGTTGGCAAGGATGTGGAGAAAAAGGAACCCTCGTGCACTGCTGGTGGGAATGCAGAATGGTGCAGCCCCTGTGGAGAACAGTATGGAGTTTCCTGAAAAAACTGAAAATGGAACTCCTGTTTGACCCAGTAACCCCACTCCTAGGAATATATCGTAAGAAATAGAAACACCAATCAGAAAGGATATATTCACCCCTATGTTCATAGCAGCACAATTTACAATAGCTAAGATTTGGAAACAGCCTAGGTGCCCGTCAGCAGATGACTGGATCAGAAAACTATGGAACATCTACACAATGGAATACTATGCTTCCATAAAAAAGAAGGCATTCTTACCATTTGTAGCAACCTGGATGGAATTATGCTAAGTGAAATAAGCCAGTCAATGAAAGAAAAATGCCACATGGTCTCACTCATTTGTGGATAATAAAAAACATTATAAACTGATGAACAAAAAGATACAGAGGCAGTAAAGCATCAAACAGACTGTCAAATTACAGCGGTAAGGTTAGGGAGAGGTGGGGGAAATAAGAGATCAACTGAAGGACTTACATGCATGCATATAAGAATAACCAACGGATGCAAAACATTGGGGGGTGAGGGCATGTATGGGAGTGGGGTTGGGGGGGGCAATGGTAAGATATGTACACATATAATCCTATCTAATAAAAGAGTAATATGCAAATTAACCATCACTCCGCTACACCCACCAGCCACGCCCACCAGCCACATCCACCAGCCAATCAGGAGCGAATATGCAAATAAACCCAACCAAGATGGCTACAGCCACAGAGAGCAGGAGGGAGGCTTGGGTTTCCCTGGCGATGGAGGAAGCCAAGCTTTCCGCCTGCCCATGCGGGCCTAGGCCTCCACTCAAGGCTACAAAGTTTCAATGATAGAAGATACATAAACCCAAACAGAAATGGTGGCAGCCACGGAGCTGGAAAGAGCAGGAGGCTAGGGTTGCCCCTGGTGATGGAGGAAGCCAAGCTTCTGCAGCCCTGGCCGGCCCAGGCCTCCGCTTAAGGCTACAAAGTTTCAATTATAGAAG
The DNA here is from genome assembly GCF_963455305.1 of Plecotus auritus. NCBI lineage: Eukaryota > Metazoa > Chordata > Mammalia > Chiroptera > Vespertilionidae > Plecotus > Plecotus auritus. The sequence goes on from NC_137774.1 coordinate 44,610,721, forward strand.
ATACATAAATACCAAAAAAAAAATGACTTCCGCCACTGAGCAAGCAGAAGGCTTGGCTCCGCTGAAGGCTACAAAGTTTCAACTGTAGAAGATAAATAAATCCCAGATACCAGGGCCTCTGCTTGGGTCGCCAGTGGGCATGGCCGGCCTGCAAACCACCACAGGCCCCTCGCCTAGGCTGCCCCATGCCCCAAGGGAACCCCCACCCTGATCCGTGACACACTTCAGGGCAAACCAGCTGGCCCCCACCCGTGCACCAGGCCTCTATCCTATCTAATAAAAGAGTAATATGCAGATTGACCATCACTCCAACACACAAGATGGCTGCCCCCATGTGGACACAAGATGGCCGCCACAAGATGGCCAGCAAGGGAGGGCAGTTGGGAGGGACCAGGACTGCAAGGGAGGGCAGTTGTGGGTGATCAGGCCAGCAGGGGAGAGCAGTTGGGAGGGACCAGGCCTGCAAGTGAGGGCAGTTGGGGTCTATCAAGCCTGCAGGGGAGGGCAGTTAGGGGTGACCAAGCCGGCAGAGGAGGGAAGTTGGGGGCGACCAGGCCTGCAGGGGAGAGCAGTTGGGGGGGACCAGGCCTGCAGGGGAGGGCAGTTAGGAGTGACCAGGCCTGCAGGGGAGGGCAGTTAGGGGCAAACAGGCTGGCAGGGGAGCAGTTAGGCATCAATCAGGCTGGCAGGGGAGTGGTTAGGGGGTGATCGGGCTGGCAGGCAGAAGCGGTTAGGGGCAATCAGGAAGGCAGGCAGGCGAGCAGTTGGGAGCCAGCAGTCCTGGATTGTGAGAGGGATGTCCGACTGCCCGTTTAAGCCCGATCCCACCGGGATCGGCTTAAACGGGCAGTCGGACATCCCTCGAGGGGTCCCAGATTGGAGAGGGTGCAGGCTGGGCTGAGGGACACCCCCCACCCCCATGCACGAATTTCGTGCACCGGGCCTCTAGTACCTTAATAATAATAATAATAATAATAAGACAGTCTCTTCAATAAATGGTGTTGGGAAAATTGGACAGATACATGCAAAAAAATGAAACTAGACCACCAACTTACACCATACACAAAAATAAACTCAAAATGGATCAAGGACTTAAACATACGATGGGAAACCATAAAAATACTAGAGGAATCCATAGGCAGAAAAATCTCTGACATATGCCAAAGCAATTTCTTCACTGATACTGCTCCTAGGGCAATGGAAACTAAAGAGAAAATAAACAAATGGGACTACATGAAAATAAAAAGCTTTTGCACAGCAAAGGAAACCAACAATAAAACAACAAGAAAGCCCACTGCATGGGAGAACATATTTGCCAATGATATCAATGATAAGGATTTAATCTCCAACATTTACAGGGAACTCATGCAGCTTAACAAAAAGAAGATAAACAGCCCAATAAAAAAATGGGCAACTGATCTAAATAGACACTTTTCAAAAGAAGACAGAAGGAAGGCCAAGAGACATATGAAAACCTGCTCAAAATCACTAATCACCAGAGAGATGCAAATCAAAACGACAATGAGGTACCATCTCACACCTGTCAGAATGGCTATTATCAACAAGTCAACAAATGACAAGTGCTGGCGAGGATGTGGAGAAAAAGGAACCCTCGTGCACTGCTGGTGGGAATGCAGACTGGTGCAGCCACTGTGGAGAACAGTATGGAGTTCCTCAAAAAACTAAAAATGGAACTCCCATTTGACCCAGTGATCCCACTTCTAGGAATATATCCCAGGAAACTAGAAACACAAATCAGAAAGGGTTTACGCACCCCTATGTTCATAGCAGCACAATTCACCATAGCAAGATTTGGAAACAGCCTAAGTGCCCATCAGCAGATGAGTGGATTAAAAAACTGTGGTACATCTACACAATGGAATACTACACTGCAGTAAAAAAGGAGGAGTTCTTAACATTTGCAACAACATGGATGGAGATGGAGAGCATTATGCTAAGTGAAATAAGCCAGGCAGAGAAAGATAAATATCACATGATCTCACTCATTTGTGGAATGTAATGAACAACATAAACTGATGAATAGAAATAGATCCAGAGACAGAGAAACATCAATCAGAACATCAAACCTCAGGGAAGGTAAGGGACAGTGGGGGTAAGAGGGAGAGATCAACCAAAGGACTTATATGCATGCATGTAAGCCTAATCAATGGACACAGACAACAGGGGGGTGGGGGCATGAATGGGAGGTGGGGGGTAATGGAGGAATAAGGACACATATGTAATACCTTAATCAATAAAGAAATTTAAAAAAAAAGAATTTTATCTCAATAAAGTTTATTTTTAAGGTTACAAATCTGGGTTGGCAAAGCGAAAGGGAACTCTTATATACTACAGGTGGGAATGTAAATTGGTGCAACCACTATGGAAAATAGTATGGAGTTTTCTGCAAAAATTTAAAATAGAACTACCATATGATCCAGCAATCCCACTTCTGGGAATATATGCAAATGAAATGAAAATTGTATATCTGCATCCCATGTTCATTGCAGCATTATTAACAATAGCCTAGATATGGGAACAACCTAAGTGTTCATCAATGGATGAATAGATAGAGAAGATGTGGTATATATGAGCAATGAAACATTATTAATTCATGAGTAGAAGGAAATCCTGCCATTTGCCACAACATGAATGGACTTTGAAGGCATTATACCAAGTGATATAAGCCAGACCAAGAAAGACAGATACTGCATGGCATCACTTATATGTGGAATCTGAAAATACCAAATTCATAGTAAGAAATAGTAGAAAAGTGGTTGCCTGGGTGGTGGGGGTATAAAATATGGAAAGGTTGGTAAAAGGGTACAAACTTTCAGTTATAAATAAATAGGTCTGAGGATCTAATGTAAAACATGGTGACTATAGTTGATAACACTGTATAGTATAAGTGAAATTTGCTAAGAAAACAGAACTTAAGTAATCGTACAAAAAAAGATAAATATGTGAGATTATAGATGTGTTCATTAACTAGATGGGGTCTTTCCTTTACTATATATATATATATATATATATATATATATATATATGTATATATATGTATATATATATAGTAAATATATTTACTATATATATACATGGTTGTGATTTTATATATATGTATATATATATATATAAAATCACAACCATGTATACTTTAAGTAACTTAAAGTTTTATATGTCAATTATACCTCAATAAAGCTGAAATTTAATTTTTAAAAGCACCTTAGGAACTCTATATAATCTCTGAAAGTTAAGGAGAAAAAAATTCAAAATGATGGCAATGCTCCAATCTCTCAGGGCTTATTTCTCTCCCACAATCTTATTAGGGGTGTCTGGGGAAGAATCCCTCCCCCATCCCTGCCATTTCCATGGCTCAATGGTCCACAGGAAGCAGCTCTAAGACACTCCTATCTGGACTTGCTAGTGCTGGCCTCACAGATCCAGCGGTAGAGCCTCTGGCAGACGTCGTCATTCCATTTGCCATCCGGGTGGAAGTGGGCACAGTCCTCACCTCCACCTAGCCCGTGCCCCTGCCAGTCATCTGGCTGTCCTGGCTTCCAGTTCCTGAGGGAGAAGGACACAGTAAGTTGGGAAAGTCAGATGGAACAGAGTGAGGGCTGAGAAGAAGAGGCTGTAGGTCAGATCCTCGAGGAGCAGAGCTGAAAGCGGAGGAAGAACACAGAAAGCAAGAGTACTCACTTGAGGGGATAATGAAAAACATTATAAACTGATGAACAAAAAGATAGATACAGAGGCAGTAAAGCATCAAACAGAATGTCAAATTACAGCGGTAAGGTTAGGGAGAGGTGGGGGAAATAAGAGATCAACTGAAGGACTTATATGCATGCATATAAGAGTACCCAACGGATGCAAAACATTGGGGGGTGAGGGTATGTATGGGAGTGGGGTGGGGGGGGGCAATGGTAAGATATGTACACATATAATACCTTAATAAAAAAAAAAAAGAGTACTCACTTGAAGTTGGTCTCATAGTCTGTTCCATCCACCCATTTCCAGGCTCCTTCAGGATCACTGAGGCCCATCCAGGTGTATGAGGAGCCTATGTGCTCCTGGACAAAAATCTGGGACGACAGAATGACAATAATGTCTTCTCCCCCTCCCAACCAACTCCTTGGACTAGGAGTTTTAAACTTTACATGTACATTATATCAGTTGAGGGGATTTAGGATGTTTATCCCAATGCCCAGGCCAATTGCTGTCACGCTCTACTTTAATAACAGAGACTGGTAATTCCATCATTGTGCGAACATCATAGAGTGCACTTAACAACCTGGGATGGCATAGCCTACCGCACACCTAGACTGTAGCCTATTGCTCCTAGGCTATCAGCCTGCATGGTGTGTTACTCTACAAAACCACAAGAGATGATAAAATCAAACATAAGAGAAAAGGATGCACAAAAGGGATACAGTAAACACAAGGTGTATATGAGGCTGCTGCCAGCAAAACACAGCATACGTTTAAACAACAAAGCTTTTTTATAAGTAGAAAGAATACACTCTAACATAATAATAGTATCTATATATATAAAACCCTAAGCAACTGGTCGACCGAACAACCAGATGACCAGCTGGTCGCTATGACACACACTGGCCACCAGAGGGCAGATGCTCAACACAGGAGCTGCCCCTTGGTGGTCAGTGTGCCCCCTGGTGGTCAGTGTGCCCCCAAAGCATGAGTGCCACTCAGCTGACCGACAGGCACCAGAGGCTGGGCTCACGGCTGGTGAGCGCAGCTGCAGCGGTGCTAGCTTCTCCCGCCTCTGCAGCAGCGCTACCAAGTGGCAGCAGGCACAGCAGGGCCGGGATGAGTGGGAGCAGCGCAGAGCCCAGCCTGGACTTGGGCTCCTCCCCAGCTGCCTGCCACTTCACACACCACTACATCCCCCGAGGGATCCCAGATTGTGAGAGGGCACAGGCCAGGTTGAGGGACCCCACCAGTGCATGAATCCGTGCACTGGGCCTCTAGTAGTATCATCCTACATAATAAAAGAGAAACATGTAAATTGACCATACCTCTGCTACGCTCACCAGTTAATCAGGAATGAGTATGCAAATTAACCTAACAAAGATGGTGGGTTAATTTGCATACACAGGCGCTGGGCAGAGAGCAGAGAGGGAGAGCTGGCGACTTGGAGGACTTGGCAGAGCGGGAGGCCGTGGGAGAGAGACAGAGCAGGAAGGGAAAACCAAGAGCGCAGGGAGCACCAGGAATGCTGGGAATCCTAGTTCTGGTGGCAGACGGATGTCCTAGACACTAGAGCAAAGTGAGCCTGGAGCAAGTTATTGTTGCTGTGGGGGATGGAGGGAAAGCAAAGGTGAGAGTCATAAGTAAAATCAGAGTGTCTAGGAAAAATTAAAGGGAAGATATCCTAAAATTTCCAGGAAATCTCCACCAATGAAGCAAAAAAAAAAAATGCCACTATTATTCTGTGAGCAACAAACCAAACTGGGTTGGGGTCTCAGACAATTCACTCATATGATTGCAAAGACAGACAGAAACTCCCGGATTGGAGAGGGCTCCCCTGAGGGCTCCCAGATTGGAGAGGGTGCAGGTCGGGCTGAGGGACCCACCCACCCCCCCCCCCCCGTGCACGAATCTTCGTGCACCAGGCCTCTAGTAAATGCATAAATCAGTAACAGTTGTTTATTACCATTTTCAAGTATATTGTACTGTGCATAATTGTAAGTGCTGGGCTTTTATACATATGACTGGCAGTGAGGTAGGTCTGTTCACACCAGCATCAGCACACACACCTGAGCAATGTGCTGCACTACATCATGAGGCTACCTCCCACTAGGTCAGTGATCGGCAAACCCATTAGTCAACAGAGCCAAATATCAACAGTACAATTGAAATTTCTTTTGAAAGCCAAATTTTTTAAACTTAAACTTCTTCTAACGCCACTTCTTCAAAATAGACTTGCCCAGGCCATGGTATTTTGTGAAAGAGCCACACTCAAGGGGCCAAAGAGCCGCATGTGGCTCACAAGCCGCGGTTTGCCGACCACTGCACTAGGTGAAAGGAATTTTTGGCTCTAATCTAATCTTATGAGATGACTGTTCTCTCTTTGGTCTTTCCTTGCTGAAATGTCATTGTGTGGCCCATGATTATAAATCCCTCAGGGTGTAACTCACATCGCCATGGTTTTAAAGCTCCCTGGTGATGCCAATGTGCAGCAAGAGCAGAGAACCATTTCTTTAGCGGGGCCAGTTCTCAGGACCTGAGCTCAGACCTGAGCCCTCACCTGCTCCTCTCTGGAGTTGATGACAACCAGGTGAGCATTCTCCAGCTGGCAGTACTTCTCAGCCTCGGGCCAGGGCTTCCCAGTACCAGAGAACCAGTAGCAGCTGCCTTCATGCTCCAGCCAGCCAATGGGGCAGCAGGCATTTTGAGAGTCTGAGGTGGAAAGGGAGGAGGATCTGATGTGCTGCCCAGACATGGGCAGGATATGGGCCTAGGCGCTGCCCTACACACCACTCACCATTGCTCTTGAGCGCAGCTATCTGACAATTCAGTGAGTTCAGGCTGTTGACCAGGTGCTGGAATCCCATGAACATTCCAAAATAACCTGGGACACACAGAAGGGCAGTGGGGACAATGCAGAGGGCCCAGCTGAGGGCCCTCCATGCCCTCCCACCACATCAGGCCCAGGGGCAGGGGAGAAGGGGCCTGACCTGCTTTGAGTTCCTGCTGCTCTTTCTCCAGCTTGCTCTCCAGAGAAAACACCTTGTCATTCAAGCTACGGGCTGGAGGGGAGGGCACTCAGCACCCCTGGCTGCTCCCACCCACCTCTGTCCTGAGAGCCCAGCCCCCACCCTTGCACACTCACTCCTGGAGGAGTCTCTCACCTGCTTGCAGTTCCTGCTCCTGGTTTTCCACCACAGCTTTCAGAGATGTTATTGTTGCTTGCAAACTGCCACCTGGAGGACATGGGGACTCAGTGCTCAGGATTCAGCTCCCCTCTTCCCCACCATGACTCCTCCCATCTAGAGGCCCTTCCATCCAGGCTCACCCTGGGAGTGCAGGGCCTGGACCTCAGCCAGCGTGTTGGAAGTGAAGTTGCTGAAAGATGCTCTCAGGGTCTCCAGGTCCCTCCGCATATTGGCATCTGATCAGGCAAGTGGGACCATGAGTGCTAAGCTTGATGAGTCCTCTCTGTGCTGGCACTGAGCAGAGCACTGGACATACATTGGCTCATTGGGTCCTCACAGCCACCCGACTTCAAGGTACAGGCATGGTTGTTATCCAAGCTTGCAGCGGAGGAAACTCAGGCTTCCAGAGGTTAGGTTCTTTGACTACATTACCCATGAGTAAGTAACAGAGCCAGCAGCCATCTTTACCCACCATGATCATCATCAGTGCCTGGATTACTGTACCCCACTATCGCCCCCATCCCTGCCCATCCTGTGACACTCACTTTTGGACCCAATCACGCAGATACCAATCATCAGGAGAAGGATGAGGCCCAGAGAGATCAGAAGGGGGAAGGGTCCAGAGCAGAGATGCTGCAGGAAGGCTGGGGGAGGAGGCAGCCCTGCAAGAGGAGAGGACATCAGGACATGGAGGTTGAGGACAGGAGAGACACAGGGGAGGAGGAGAGGGCCACAGGGACCTGTCAGGGATGAAGGGTGGTGCAGGTAAAGCTGGGGAGAGGTTGTGGTGCAGGGGATGCCCAGGCATCTGACCCCTCATGCACCAGTACAAGTCCTCCGTCACCTGGGCTCCTCATCCCTATGTCAACACGATGGCAATATGTGAGGTCTTATCATCAGGGCTGGGACAGGAGGCAGGAGGACACAGAATGCACTGGGGCATCCTGGCCCTCAGCAGGCTCGTGCTTATCTGTATTGTCAGGTTAGCCAAAGTTTTTCTTCTAAACATGACTATTCACTCTCCCAGTGTAAATGCTCATGACCTTCCCCAGAGTACAGCAGGACTGCTTTGGTCCACCCTGATCCTGTCCTTCAGAGGATTATGAATCCTCTTTATACTGGAGCCCCCTCAGAGTGCAGCAGCCCAGCAGTATACATGGTAGAGGTGCAGATATACCGTGACAGCAGAAATTCTTCTAAACATACTTTAACAAAAGTATTTTAGAAGACACCATTTCTCCTTTCTTCTTACCATTTCTAGAACCCTGGCTTTTCTTCTCACTCTCCAAGGACTGGAGGTTTTCATACTTCATTGACATCCTTGGACCAACTCTGAGACTGTCAGAGCTGAAATGGAGGCAGGGCCAGAGAACAGGTTAGGGATGGAGTTAGGGGATGGGGGAGGTTGGAGCTGAAGTCAGGGCTGATGTTGAGGTAAGAGAAGTTCAGGTTGAGGATGAGCCAAGGGTTAGGGAGAAGAATGGCAATGGGCCTAGGTTTGCAGCAGCGGCTGGAAGTGGGGTCAGGATTGGTCTTTGGGCTGGGGTTGGGTTGAGTGTGGGAATGAAGGTGAAGGTAAAGTTGGAGCTAAATATGTGACTAGGATTGGGTCTAATATTGGGGATGCAATTGAGTTTACATCTCCTCCTTTGATCAGGGTCAATACTTCAGCTTGGCCCTGAAGTTGGAAACAGAAGAGAGTCAATTTGGGGTTGACTTTGGGGTTGAAGCTATGTTTGGGGGTTAAAGGAGAAGATGGTGTTTCTAATGGGGTTAGGACTGAGGCTAGGCTGGGGCTAAAGATGGGGCTGGAATTGGGCTGGAGATGGGGCTGAGTGAGTCTCAGTTTGTGACCGAGGTTTGGCTGTCATATTTCAACCTGCATCCAGTTATGTGAATAGAGTCTAAAATTTTCACTTGGCCATTGAATCTCCAAGCTGCCCTTTTATATCTCTTCCTATTCATTCTCTCTGCAGACCCACAGCCCCCTCTCGCTGCTTTCTCTAACTCCCTCCCTGTCCCCTTGGTCTCACCTGCATCCCCAACCCAGTTACCTGTGCAAAGTCTGGAGGCTGTGATTCTTGGGTTTGCCGTGCAGCAATGAGCAGAGTTGGATAAAATGAAATCCTAGAGATTGGGGTAGAGATGAGGGAGGGAGGAGTCGGATAAGTGGCTGGAGTCCTGCTGGTCTCTGTGTCTGAAAGCCCAGGAGTCTATCATCTGGGGTCTCTCATTTCCTTGACTTTGGGCAGTAAATAATAATCAAATCACAGGCTGAGATTGTGTGTTTGGGGTGATAGATATCAAGCCAGCTTTGCTCTCCTCCTCCAGTGTGTGTCTCCTCCCTTTTCACTTCCTTTCAGCCTTCCTAACTTCCTCATTTCTTTTATTTGGGAAATGAGTGCTGACCAGAATGGATAAGAGGTACAGTCTAATCCTCTGCCCATGCACCCTTTCACTTCCTGCATCAAAACTTCCCATAATTGATAGTGTCTCCACCATTGCACACCCAGATCCAGAAGAGCCTTTTTCTCAGTTCTTTCTCAATTATAACCCAAGTTCCTAGCATCTGAGCTTCCTCTGGGGCCTGAGCCATCAAGCTCCCCCAGCTCTGGCCTAGCTCTCCTCACTCTTCCAAGAAGGAGGGAAGAGGGTGAAGGAAGTAGGATCCCTGGCTAGATTGGGACAGGAGGATCTGGGAACATGAACAAACTTTGATTGAGCATCACATTAACCATTCAGTTCCCACAGAACCATGGGAGAGGGGATTGGAAGATGGCAGTGGAGTAGGTGGATCTTTCTCCCACCTCCTCCCAGAATTTAACTAGAACTGAACTAAATTGGGAATTAGTCACCCTGAAATACCAGCTGAAGACTGGCTGAAGAGGAGACTTTAAAACAACGAAGGGCAGAGACCTCCTCAAAACTGGTAGGAAAGGCGGGGAGCCAATGGACACTGGCCCAGCACCCAGGAGCTGTGGGCCAAGGGAGAGGAGGGTTCCCCCAGAGATGAGAGAGGCCTGGACACCAGGAAGGGCACACCAACCTGAACAGCCAGAATTGGCAATAGCCACCATGCACTAACCAGCAGCACGGCCTGGGTGGAGGTGACAACTGTGCCCACTTCCACCCAGATGGCAGGTGGAATGACGACTTCCCATTGCAGTGACAGAAATTGTCTAAGTCCCAGAGAATGTTAAAATCAAAAGCTCCATTCTCAGGCCAATGTGAATCATTGTCTAATGTATTTTGTGGCCAGGCAGTATTAGATAGACGATACGGCTCTTTGACTGGAAATCCGTGGAAAAGCTGAATGTGTTAAGATTATGGAGGAGACATCCTAGAGGAGTGTTATTGGGGGGAACAGAAAAAGAATTCTCAGTGGTGTAAATTAGAAAGAGGAGGTAAGCAACAAAAGGAGACCTAGGGAGCTAGACTAGAGGGAGGGCATCCCCACCTTCTAGTCAGGCTCCCAAGGGAGGAGGACAGTCCAGTCCACGTGGCAGGTGTTCCCTGCGACGAGGAAGACTGTGGGACCTGGTCCAGGGGCCAAGACCGGATTGGAGAGGATTTCTAGGCTAGCGCTAGGTCTTTTGTCTGAGACAGCAAATCAGAAATCTGGAGGGATGATCCAATTGTCATTTACTGGAGATGAAATTGTTAGGGGCAGAAATAGAATATTGGGGGCCAGCTACAATAATAAGAAATGCTAATCATGCTCTGTTAACCATGATTATTCTTTTCTGGTTAGATAAAGCACATTCTAACCTCGCTGGGAGTTGTACGCCCTGGCACATGAGAGCTAACATCGGAATGCAGTCCATCCTCCTGACCTGAGAACTGCCTATCTTTTTTTCTTTTAATATATTTTATTGATTTTTTTACAGAGAGGAAAGGAGAGGGATAGAGAGTTAGAAACATCGATGAGAGAGAAACATCGATCAGCTGCCTCCTGCACACCCCTTACTGGGGATGTGCCCGCAACCAAGGTACATACCCTTGACCGGAATCGAACCTGGGACCTTTCAGTCCGCAGGCCAACGCTCTATCCACTGAGCCAAACCGGTTTCAGCAGAACTGCCTATCTTGATGGAAAGATTTACAACCTCGTGGCTGAAACAATCTAGTCCGAGAGGCACCTGCTCTTTACAACCCACAGCCCCTATTGCCTGTAATCTGGTCCGGGGGCACCTGGAGGCACCTGCCCTCTGTGACCCCCCACCCCCCAGCCCACATGACTTGTAACCTGTAATGATTACCCCGTGCCTACTTTTCCATGCCCCCAGGGAATCTGTGTCCTTCTCCCCAGTATAAGCAGCTGGCCTATGGTGAAGGGCAGAGCAGATTTTTGTGGATGACCTGCTGCTCTCCCACACTGCCGGTGGTATTATAATAAACACTCATACAAATTCAACCCTGTCTCTGCTTAATTGGCTCAAGTAGTGATAGGCAGCCTGGACCCCTTGATTGTCCGGTTACAAAATGAGCCAGTGTTCAGTGAGGGGTCAGGGAAGGAGAGGTCTCTGATTCAGCATCCTCCTTTGCTGGTTTGGAAGGTCCCTTAAGAGAGGGAGGCCTAATCAAGGCCGCTGATTGTGTCACCTGAGTAGGATTCGGAGGTAAGCTGCGTACTGCTCTCTGAGTAGCAAATTCAAGGTGACTGAAGCCGGGGTGATGGCTCCCCTTCCCCATGAAACCCTCCCCATTTCAGCACCAAATGTAGGGTCACCGAAGGAGGAACACGAGAGGCCAAAAGGGTAAAGAATTATAAATTTATTGTTACTAGTACATCTGCTTGCAGAAGGGCTGAGACCAAAATGGCATCATTTGGTACAGAGTAGGGGGAACAGGGTATTTATGTCTCTTGTAAGGGTCAGAGTAACTGGTTGAATCAGGTGCAGGTGGGGGCCAGGTGTGGGTGGTCCACTGGAAACTGGGTGAGGTGGTTTGCTGGAAGCCGAAGGCTGTAAATAATGAGACCTGTAATAAGAACAACAGAGCAATCTCAGGGAGGGCCAAGAGCCCCAAGCAGAGCATAATGGAGCCCTAGAATGTGCCTAACAACTGGTTGGGTCTTTAGGAGTAAAGACTGAGACTGAAGTTGGGGTATAAGTTATTTACTAGGGACCAACACCTGTGAAAGGAAGGGGGGTAAAAAGAGAAGTGGGCAGAGGGAGAAGTTACTAGTAAACAGCTGTGAAGACCCCACAGAACTTCAGCAACCCAGCAGGAAGTTCTGATTTTCAAACCTGGGCCTTTGTAACCCACCTTGCTTAGTCACCAATGAGCACCCCAGCAGGGGTAGGACCTCACAGGAGAGGGCTGTCTGCACAGGCCACACTCCTGTAAGGGAGGGGGTCTGGCTAGCTCATCTCTGTGTCTACCACAGTACTTCATTGTATTTCCATATTAATTTGGGCATAAACAACATTTTGGCATTGTTGAATCATTCCCACAGAGAACATGGTGTGTTTCTGCATTCACTTATACGTGCATTTATGCATCCACTCAACGAGTACTTATTGGGCATCTACAATATACCAGACATTCTCCTTTAGAAAAGACATACTTTAGGTGTGAACAAACAGACAAATGAGGCCCTGCCCTCATAGAACTTACAAATAAACAAAATAAATTAGCAATATATATATATATATATTTGTATGGTTATAAGTGCTATGGAGGAAAATATAGCAGGGAAGTGAGAGAAGGGGTCAGTATTTAATATGCCATCAAGAAGAGGATGTCAAGCCCTAGCCGGTTTGGCTCAGTGGATAGAGCATTGGCCTGCAGACTAAAGGATCCCAGATTCGATTTCAGCCAAGGGCACATGCCTGGGTTGCGGTCTTCATCCCTCCCCAGTAGGGGGCATGCAGGAGGCTACTGATCAATGATTCTTCCTCATCATTGATGTTTCTATCTCTCTCCCTTCCTCTCTGAAATCAAGCCTTAAAAAAATTTTTAAAGGGACCTTTCTTTTTTAAAAAAGAAAGAAAGAAGAAGGAGGAGGAGGAGGAGGAGGAGGAAGGAGGAGGAGGAGGAGGAAGAGGAGGAGGAAGAAGGAGGAGGAGGAGGAGGAGGAGGAGAAGAAGGAGGAGGAGAAGAAGGAGGAGGAGAAGTCAAGAAAGGCCTTTCTGGGAAGGTGGTATCTGAGCAAAAATCTGAAGGAGGTGAAGGAGTGAGTCATGAGAAGCTCCAGGCTTGGCCAGTGTGGCTTGGTGGTTGAGCATCAGCCTATGAACTAAAAGGTCATGGTTCGATTCCTGGTCAGGACACATGACCAAGCTGCAGGCTCGATCCCCAGTAGGGAGTGTGCAGGAGGCAGCCAATCAATGATTCTCTCCCATCATTGATGTTTCTATCTCTCTCTCCCTCTCCCTTCCTCTCTGAAATCAATTTAAAAATATTTTTTTAAAAAAGAGAGAAGGGAGGAATAACGTTCTAGACACAGGGCACCACAAAGTGCAAAGGCCCGGGGATGAGAGACTGTCTAGTGTGTGCAGGGATCGGGCCAAAACTGGCTCTCTGACATCTCCTGAGGGGTCCCAGATTGCAAGAGGGCAGTTCTCAGGTGATGCACCCCAGAATCAGGCTCCCTCCTCTCTGGTTCCAGGTGTGTCACCGAGAACCGCAGCTGCCAAGTCACTGCAGCTTGGCAGCTCCTGCATTGAGTGTCTGCCCCCTGGTGGTCAGTGCACATCATAGCTACCAGTCAGCCAGTTGCTTAGGCTTTTATATATATATACTAGAGGCCCAATGCACGAAATTCGTGCACGGGGGTGTGTGTCCCTCAGCCCAGCCTGCACCCTCTCCAATCTGGTACTCCTTGAGGGATGTCCAACTGCCTGTTTTGCCCAATCCTACCAGTAGGATCATGCCTAAACGGGCAGTTGAACATCCCTCCCACAATCCAGGACTGCTGGCTCCCAACTGCTCACCTGCCTGCCTTCCTGATTGCCCCTAACCGCTTCTGCCTGCCAGCCTGATCACCCCCTAAACACTCCCTGCCAGCCTGATTGCCCCTAACTGCCCTCCCCTGCAGGCCTGGGTCCCCCCCAACTGCCCTCCCCTGCTGGCCATCTTGTGGTGGCCATCTTGTGTCCACATGGGGGCAGCCATCTTGTGTGTTGGAGTGACAGTCAATTTGCATATTACTCTTTTATTAGATAGGATAGGATAGAGGCCTGGTGCACGGGTGGGGGCCGGCTGGTTTGCCCTGAAGGGTGTCCCGGATCAGGGTGGGGGTTCCCTTGGGGCGTGGGGTGGCCTGGGCAAGGAGCCTGTGGTGGTTTGCAGGCCGGCCCCCCTGACGACCCAAGCAGGGGCCCTGGTATCTGGGATTTATTTATCTTCTATAATTGAAACTTTGTAGCCTTGAGCAGAGGCCAGGGCTGGGCAGAGCGGGTGGGAAGCTTGGCTTCCTCCATTGCCAGGGAAACCCAAGCCTCCTGCTCGCTCTGTGGCTGCAGCCATCTTGGTTGGCTTAATTTCCATACTCGCTCCTGATTGGCTGGTGGGCATGCCTTGTGGGCGTAGCAGAGGTATAGTCAATTTGCATGTTTCTCTTTTATTAGTGTAGATAGTGACTCCTTTTTCCCTAGTAATGAATTTTGCCTTGAAGTCAATTTTTTTAAATCCTCACCCAAGGATATTTTTCCATTGATTTTTAGAGAGAGTTGAAGGGATGGGGAGAGACAGAGAGAGAGAAATATCAATGTGAGAGAAACACATCAATTGAGTGCCTCCTGCACATGCCCCAACCAGGGCCAGAGGATCCAGCCTACAACAAAGGTACATGCCCTTGACCAGAATGGAGCCCAAGACCTTTCAGTCTGCAGACCGATGCTCTATTCACTGAACCAAACTGACCAGGGCTATAATTTTATGTTTTGATCTACTATATTTTCTTGCCTTTTTTCTGACTTTGACAGATTGTTGTTGTTTTGTTGTTGTTGTTTTTGCATTTTCTTTCTTCTAATGGTTTAGAAATTTTCTTGCTTCTATTTTTCAGAGTTTACCTTCAAAATTTTCTCACTGGGTATCTTTTATTATCTTATTGAATAGTAAAGTTATTTTATCCTATTCCAAAAAAGTTAATTGGCATTCAGATCACACTTGCATTATTTTTATATATAATATCTCTGACATTTATAGATCATAAATGCCACCTTAAGACAGCAGAATACACATTAATTGTAAGTACTACATAGAACTTACTTGAAGATATATCATATCATGGATCATACAACACTTTAACAAATGTAAACAAATTGAAATTGTATAACATATGTACTCAGATCATAACAGAATTTAACTAGAAATCAATAACAGCAATGTAATTTAAAAATCACCATAACCCAAAAATTAAGCAACATGTTTCTAAATAATCCATGGATCAAAGACAAAGTCTCAACAGAAACTAGAAACTAATTTTGAACTCAACTACAATTAAAATACAACATATCAAATTTGTTAAAAAAAAAAGGAATACAAGAATCTGGTGCTATTGTGGTGATCAAGATGTTCTTCACAGCAGGCATCCAACACCAGCCTCTCATTGGATCCTTTGGTTCCTTCGAGACCCCCTATGGGACCCTCCCATGGAAGTCCCTCATGACTATGAACTCTCTGGCTTCCCTCTGTAATGGTCACCATGGGTTCCTGCCCCAGGTGGCAGCTGTACACCCACAGTCTCTTTCAGCCTCACTCTGCCATGCAGTCCTCTTGGGCAGGGTTCTTCCTATATGGCTCAAGCCTGACATCCATGGAGTCCACTAGGCCTCCTTGTCCTGTCAGACCGCCAAGTATAGCCTGATTAGCTGATGAATGTGACAGCTCCAGCCCAGGTTTACAACTGAAATTTCCTTGAAATAATCTCCTTAACTCCCTCCTCTCTTACAGAGGCTGGGAAGAGTGGTGGTTGCTTGTTTTCCCCCTGCCTACATGTGTTCAACTCCTGTTTTAATGTATGGGCATTTACCAACAATCATTTCAGCTTCAGGAACCCAGCCAAATTCCTATGAAAACAGGAAAAGTGACATTAACTTCCTATTTTATGTGGTTGTCACTTTTCTGTTCCTTAATTGAGATTGCCAAGATTGTATTTATCACATTACTCTTTTGGGAAATTGATCTTTGTTAAGAAGATAGAAAGGCAAGCTGCATACTTGGAGAAAATATTTGCAAACCACATAGCCAACAAAAAACTGACATCAAGAATACATAAGGAATTCTCAAAACTCAACAGTAAAAAAAAACCCCACAAATAATCCAATTAGAAAATTGGCGCGGGCGCACACACACACACACACACACACACACACACACACACACAGGAAGAGACATTTCTTCAAAGAGAATTACAGATGGAAAATAAGCACGTGAGCCGGCTGGCATGGCTCAGTGGTTGAGCTTCAACCTATGAACCAGGAGGTCAGGGTTCGATTCCCCATCAGGGCACATACTCAGGTTTCTGGCTTGATCCCCAGTGGGGTTGTGCAGGAGGCAGCCAATCAGTTATTCTCTCTCATCATTAATGTTTCTATCTCTCTCCTCCCTTCCTCTCTGAAATCAATAAAAATATATTTAAAAAAATAAAATAAGCACAAGAAAATTGTACAAATTATTAGCCATCAGGGAAATGTAAATTAAAACCACGGTAATTGGGGGGGGGGGGATGAGGAGGGTAATGGGGGAATAAGGACACATATGTAACACCTTAATCAATAAAGAAATTTTTAAAAAACACACCACGGTATTATTTCATTACACACTCACAGATGGCTAAAATTTTAAAATAGTGTTAGCAACCAAATGCAGGTGAAGATGTGAGCAATCTGGATCATTAATACACTGGTGATCCTCCTATATAATAAAATGCTAATATGCAAATCAACCAAACAGCAGAATGACCAGTCACTATGATGCTCACTGACAACCAGGGGGCAGATGCTCAATGCAGGAGCTGCCCCCTGGTGGTCAGTGCACTCCCACAGGGGGAGCACTGCTCAACCAGAAGCCGGGCTCACAGCTGGCAAGCACAGCAGTGGTGGCAGGAGCCTCTCTTGCCTCTGCAGCAGCACTAAGGATTCCGACTGACAGCTTAGGCCCGAAGCAGGCCTAAGCCATCAGTTGGACATCCCCCGAGGGCTCCAGAACTGTGAGAGGGCACAGGCCAGGCTGAGGAACGCCCCCCCCCCAGGGTGCACAAATTTCATGCACCAGGCCTCTAGTAGGCAAATAAGATGGTACAACCACTCTGGGAAACAGTTTGGCAGCTTCTTCTGAAACTAAACATCCAACCACTACATGACCCAGCAATTGTAGACTTGGGCTTTTTCCCAGAGAAATTAAACTATGTTCATAGCAAAATTTGTACATGAATGCTTATATAAGCTTTATTTGTAATAATTAAAACTGGAAACAACCCAGATGACCTTCAGCGTGTACAAAACTAAACAACTGGTACATCTATCCCACGGAACAGTACTCAGTGATAAAAAAGAATGAATGATTGACACATGCAACAGTTTAATGAGTCTACAGGGAATTACAGTGAGTAAAAAAAGCCAGTCCCAAAGGGTTACATGCTGCATGTTTCCACTGAAAAACATTGTTGATATAACAAAATTATAGAAATAGAGAACCAATTAGTGGTTATCAAGGGTTAGGAATTGGGTGGGCAGTGGAGGTGGGTGTGGCTATAACAGGGTATCAGGGGGGATCCTTGTAGTGATGCAAATGTTCTATATCTTGACTGGATCAATGTTAATATCCTGGTGATGAGATTATACAATATTTTTTGCAAGATGTTATGATTGGGAGAAATAAGTAAAGGTTACATGCGATCTCTCTGTATTATTTCATACACCTGCAGGTGAATCTCCAGTTATCAAAAAATAAAGCTTTAACTTTTAAAATAGTTTTTAGCCTTCTTCATTCTACTATATTTGGAATCTTCTAATATTAACTTTATTCATTTCCTCTTTCCACTATATTTTAGGTTGTTTTGTAGCTGAATTTTCTAATTTTTAAGTTGAATACTTGGCTATTTACTTTCAATCTTTAATTTTGGGTTATAAAAACATGAGGCTGTACATTTTCCTAGAGTCCAGCTTTAGCTTCATCAAATATGTTTCAATATATTTAATTCTCTTCTAGATAATTTTCACTTTGAGTCATGGTAATATGGGACAGTATTTCTTTATGAAGACATTTTGGTTCTCTTTTTATTATTTATATATAATTTAAATTAATCTATAATAATAAAAGGGTAATATGCTAATTAGACCACACATCCTTTTGGATGAAGCTGGGGCCGAAGGGAAGCTGGTGCCGGCAGCCGGGGGAAGGAAAATTCTTGCATGAATTTTCATGCATTGGGTCTCTAGTTATATTATAATACTAGAATGGAACATAATAAATATCTCCTTTTTGCATTTATTAAGGTCCTTCTTTGATAGATTGCGGTGACAAAAATATTTCTAAAAGCACAGTATAAACAATGTTTGTTTCATTTATTATTACTACTAGTAGCCCTGCACACCAATCCATGGGCAAGTAGCTCGCTGCCACTTGCCTCAGCTGGCCACCCTGCCCACCACCGCTTGTAGCTCGCTGCCCCGCCCTCCTATAGCTCTCCACCCACTGCCCCACCCTCCTGTAGCTCTCCGCCACTTGTAGATCAGTCGTGAGGTTATGGCGTCCCAGCTAATTTGCATATTCCTCTATTATTATATTAGATTATTATAGGAAGCTATTGGCTCCCACCAGCTGTTCATTTATCAGATGTTCTGTTTACAACCATAGAACACACAAGTTTACTACCTTCTTCCCTGAGTCATATCAATAACTCAAAAGAACAGAAAATTATGTTTATTGTGATTTTTATTTTATTCTTCCTTTCCTTTATTGATTCATCTTGCATTAGTGTGGTACATATTATATAACTGATAAACCAATATTGAAACATCATTAGTATCTAAAGTCCATAGTTTACATTAGGGTTCAGTCTTTGTGTTGTACATTCTACAGGTTTTGATAAATGTATAATGCCATTATCCACTTCTACAGTAACATACGGAATAGTTTCACCACCCTAAAATTCCCTTTGGTCTACCTATTCATCCCTTCCTCCCCCCAAACTCCTGCCAATCACTTTTTTTTTACTGTCTCCATAGTTTTGCCTTTTCCAGAATGTCATGTAGTTGGAATCACACAGAATGTAGCCCTTTCAAATTGGCTTCTTTCACTTAGCAATATTTGGCACTTACTTTTAATGTAATGATTTTTTAATTATATTTTCAATTCAGAATATGGATCACTGATTGAAAAGAGTACCTTTGGAGCATACAAGCCTAAAATCTAAGATTCAGAGGAAAATATGAACAATAATGTGACGTTACTGCTTCCTGTTAGACACAAGTCTCCTGAGGTTTCCATGACAACCCTGGGGGCACTGAGCAGGAAGGAAGGCAGGGCCTGATACAGCACTTTTCCAGCAAGTAGCAGCAGAATCCTCACCATGCCCAACAGACCAACCACCTGGTTCTCAGCCATTTCTCTCAAATCACCTTCCACTCTCCCAAATTAAAACAACCTGGTGGGAGCCTGGTCTAGCAACTGAAAGGCTCCCACCAAAGCACATCAGTGGTGATTTTCTCACACAGGCTTAAGGTAACATCCTAAAGAGGCAGAGGATTCACATACAAAGGATCAGGCTTAGTGTAGGGTCAGGTCTCTCAACAGCACATTAAAAGCTAGAAAACATGGAGTGAGGATCACCAAACGTTGAAAAGAGGTTATTTTCAAGCTATAATTCTGTATTCTCACCAATAATTAATCAATCTGTCAAAGAAAGTCCCTCCCAAACACACTTTTCCAGGAAGCTACTGGAGAGGATGGTTCAGTAAAACAAGTGGAAAAGAAGAACAAAGGCAGAAGAACAGATCCAAGCAAGAACACCCAACCCAAGAGAAAGAGAAAGATCCAGGAATTTCTCAGGATGAGTAGGAAATTCCAAGATAACTGCTCCACCACAGGTTTAGAGATAGCCTTTCTGGTGGGATCTGAGGACACAAGACTGGCTGTGTGGGACAGGGGGGTTGTGGAGAGGTAAGACATGAATTGACAGTGAGCCTAAGGGAGCTTGAACTCCAGGGCCTCTCTTGGGCCCCTTCAAGGTCCCCAAGGGCCCTATCAATGTCATCACATAATCATAAGTTTTTATAAATGATGAAAGCAAAAGTTATTTTGACCACAATCAGTTCAGATGACCACTGTCATGTTCACTCCAACTCTCCCTTCTTCACACTTTCCTCTGTGTCAGGTGGCTTTTGTTCATCTGAGTAAGAAGTTGGTTTCAGTGACAGGGTTGATATGCAGTTTGCAGTCACATCATGTACTCTTAGGGTCCACCCACCTGCTCCAGAATGGCTTTCAGGGGACCTTTTATTACCCACTGTGCAAACTTATTTGGGGTGACATGAAGGTGGCACATGCACATGCCCTGAAGGACCTGACAGCAGTAACATAGAAGAACTGCATCAGAGAAAACACTTGACAATCTCTTCTCTCTGTGGACACTCACCTTACAACACCTTTGTCACATGTAAACAATGAGCCTGCAGCAAAGAAGTGCAGGGAAAACAGAGTTTAGAAGCGTGTTAGAAGATTATTCAAAATACTAGTGGCCCAGTGCACAAATTCATACACATTGAAAGGAAATTAACTAGAAGAAATATTTTAATGTAACTATTTGCTCTTTCTCTATAATAGACGTATCAAGCACATTCACGATCAACAATGACAGATCGAAACACATGCGTGCGATTGGCGCCAGCAAGAGCTTTATATGTATCGTGCATGCACGAGTCAACTTAGCCTTTTATATATGTAGAATAAACTTGCTTTATTAGACCTGCTTTCTGATTTAGCTAAACTT
The DNA here is from genome assembly GCF_963455305.1 of Plecotus auritus. NCBI lineage: Eukaryota > Metazoa > Chordata > Mammalia > Chiroptera > Vespertilionidae > Plecotus > Plecotus auritus. The sequence goes on from NC_137774.1 coordinate 44,631,559, forward strand.
TTCCAGCCCAATGAAGTACCTCAACTTCTCTTTCAGGTAATTGTCAGCAACACATGTCTTGTACCCATGCTGTGGGGAAGTGGGTTTTTGATATCTAAATCCAAGCTAGCACCAGGAATGCTCAGGGCCTACTCAAGAAGGCAAATAATCCTTTCCACTAATATTTGCAGGGTAAAATAAGATTGTCGTTAGAGTATTAAATTTGACAGTAAAATAGTAGTCAGGTTCTCAGACTAATTTAAATTGGCTAAGCGAATATTCTAGAAAAATTAATTGTACTGGACAAAAAGCTGTTCCTAAAGTGTTAACTAAAATTTTTATTGGTAGTTCATCTCATGGTAAAATTGCATAACATGTAATGAACCTAAAGCAGTCATATTTTAGTGCAAAAAATTAAAATTTAAAAGCTATCAAGACTACATTATAAAATTTCCAAAAGCCTCCTAATATTTAAATCAAAAAAGGGGGGATAGTAGAAGAATATCATGTAAGGAAAAATATCTTGTAAGTAAATTGCATATAGAAAATTTTTACTTTAGAAAATTACCTTTCATTTGTAATGCTAACAGCAAGACACCCATGAAAAACACACATGGTATCAAAACAAGCCAAAGGAAAATTGTTTGGGCAAAAAATGAAAAAGGATCCCAAGTCAAATTTATAGAAAAGATTCTTTTATTAACTTTTGGTCGAAAATATGTTTGTATATTTTCAGAAAACACCTCCAAGACCATGTGGATTCCTGCAACAGAGAGGAATTGACAGGACTGCTCCAGCCATGAAGACAGAAGAGAAACAGTCCCGAGATGGAAGACGCTGACGACGCCTTGCCATACTAGCAGTCAGCAGCTGTGCATCGCAGCAGGTTGCCCAGGACCAAACCAGAGAGGGTTGGACCTGCATTACCACCATTTGTCCACCATCCAGAACTGAAATATCATTGCTGACATGTACACATAAGGAACTATTTGACATTGAAATTGGGACTCAAAAGAACTGTTGGCCCAGAAAGAAACTCACTACAGACTGATTCATTTGCCTCTCAGCATAACCATTATTGCTTGTCTCATTTTCGGTTCTTATAAGTGTATTTCTAGTATCACATGATCTCACTCATCTAGGGGAAATAATGAACAACATAAACTGATGAACAAAATAAGACCTGGAAACAGGGAAGCATCGATCAGACTGTCAAACCTCAGAGGGAAGGTAGGGGAGGGTGGCGGTAAGAGGGAGAGATCAACCAAAGGACTTGTATGCATGCATATAAGCCTAACCAGTGATCACGGACAACTGGGGGGTGGGGGCATGCATGGGGAGGGGTTTGGGATGGGAATGGGGGGATGAGGACAAATATGTGATACCTTAATCAATAAAGAAATTAATAATAAAAAAATAAAAATAAATAAATAAATAAATGTCAAAAAAATTGTCAGCAACACAGCAGTAAATATCAACACAAAGCAAATTATTATTGTAGATCATGCAGGAAGAACAAAGGGTAAAATATTTAACTGTAGCAGTGTTTGACTATATTCTGCACAGTGACAAAACCTGAAGTCATTTTTAAGGTTCACCATTTCTTACTTCTTTTCAGTTGGGTCAAGTTTCTAAGCTTCCTAAATCTCCGTTTTCCAGCTATTGAAAAGAGAATAGGATTCCACCTAGTCTCCTATGTGCCTACTCCAGGACTTCTGTGAGGATCAAATGAGATGAGGCATGGGAAAACACTTCACAGACATTTCGTTAAAGTGTAAAATGTTTCCACCTGGCTATAAAGCAAGTCATGTTCCTGGGCTGAAGAAACTGCAAGGAGGCTAGTTGCTAAGGAGAGGAAGCCAGGCATTGTTATGTGACGTCATTACCCGGCACCCACAGCCACCGTTTCCAGGCTGGGCTGGGCTATGGGCCACATTTTGTGCCATGGGGTCTTGGCAGCATTAGCTGTGATTTGGTGGACTGTCACTCCGGGGTGGTGGCGGGGCCTGTATCCCACTTGGGGGAAGCCAAGTGTTGCTTTGTAGGCACCAGGTCCATGGTGCCATTTCTCTGTAAATGGCCAGTGTGAGTCATGGCAGCTCCTGCACTGACCATCTGTCCCCTGGTGGTCAGTGCACATATAGCAGTCGGATGGTCGGACAGTTAGCATATTAGCCTTTTATATATATAGATTATATCATTTTTGTGATGCTTATGGTATCTTCAGCTTTTTTAATTTGAAGTTTTTTGAGTTAAGTACATAATAACTTTGATGCTTAATTTTGTATTTTTTCTTAAGGGCTTCCCAAAATTGTGTACACTTTAAGCCAGGGGTCCTCAAACTTTTTAAACAGGGGGCCAGTTCACTGTCCCTCAGACCGCTGGAGGGCCGGACTATAGTTTAAAAAAAAACTATGAACAAATTCCTATGCACACTGCGGGCCCAGGACGAGTCGGCTGCTAAGCAGGACAGGCAGCGGCACCTGGCGGGCCGGATAAATGTCCTCGGCGGGCCGCATGTGGCCTGCGGGCCGTAGTTTGAGGACGCCTGCTAAGCTTTATAAAATTTCCATTCACCCCTGTGACTCTAGGAAAAAAAGTGCAACTGAAATACCAATTCTATGACCAGTTTGCATGAGTAGATGTTTATATTGCCAAACTTTTTTACAGTTAAGGAAGATTTCACAATAGGTTCAAAGAATATAGAGCATATTCTTTTAAATAATTATAAACTTCAGAAGAAACAAAAGTTGTGCAAGAAAGGAAATGTAATCAGATGATACTACTTGGCTCAGCATTTACCACTGTTGATGCAGCCATAGCTGATACACATTCTGAATTACGATTTAAATAGAAATTGTTGTAAACTCAATTGGAAGATTGTACCTTATCTACAGGCAGAACTAAATAATATCAACAATTGGTAAATAAAGATATATCTGTCTATGTGCATTATCTAGAAATTCAGATGTCACTGGAAGAAACAGCTAAAAAGCACTGAGTGGTTTCTCTACACAGCAGAAGTGGCTTTTTCTAGCTTTATAAGACTTTACTTGCATGTATTATTACTTACATAATTTTTAATATAGTTTTGTTGATTTCATAGAGGAAGGGAGAGGGAGAGAGAGATGGAAACATCAATGATGAGAGAGAATCATTGGTTGGCTGCCTCCTGCATGCCCCCTATTGGGGATCAAGCCCAGAACCCAGGCATGTGCCCTTGACCAGAATCAAACCCAGGACCCTTCAGTCTGCAGGCTGACGCCCTATCCAGTGTGCCAAACTAGCTAGGGCTCCATAATTTCTTTTTACCTCATGCCAATCGTATATATTTGGAAGGAGAAGTCCTAGAAAATTTTGCAACTCAAAATCGGGAAGTCTTTACCTAGCACAAACTGAGAAGCAAAATTTGCTTGAAATATTATGTGTGAAAACATACAAAAATGCCAAAGAATTCACCTGAGGGGAGAGAACCAAGATGGTGGCATAGGTAAACACCTGTACTTGCTGCCTCTTACAACCACATCAAAACTACAACTAAAAGACAAAACAAATATCATCCAGAACCATGGGAAAGCTGGCTGAGTGGAAGTTCTACAACTAGAAGTAAGAAAAAAGCACATTGAGACTGGTAGGAGGTGCAGAGGCACACGAGAAACTGGGTTCGCTGTTTTTTTTTTCAGTCAGAAGGGAGATACAAGCTCCCAATTGCTCTGAACTCCAGTTCCAGGAGAGACTCTGGGGACCCAGACTCATATGGGGAGAAACTAGACTGTCTGGCTTCGGGCTGGAACACAAGGACAGCTTTCTCTGAGGTGCTTGCAGCGATCATTGTTCCTGCACAGGGCCTCAGGACACAGAGACCCAGGGACCTCTCTGGGGCAGGGCTGACTGGCAGTCAGTGCTATTTGCTCCGCCCTGATGATTCCCTGAGACCCTGCCCCACCCAGTTTAAAACCCCACCCAAGCTGTGTTCAGAGGCTTTTGCATATGAATGGCCTGGTCTTTTGCAACATAAAAGCTAACAATCTGCAGCTGGGTCAGAGAAATCCAAAGCTTTCAAAAGAAGGCACGTGGCCCGGCAGCAGCAGCCTGCATTGCTTCACAGCTGGGCCTCATCTGGGCACCTCCAAACCCCAAACAAAGAGGAGGAATCTGCAGATCTCTCTGTAGCTCCTGCTGGGTGGCCTCAGGCAGTGGCTGACTTTGCACCTCCTTGGAGATCCAAGAGCCAGTGTACCCAGTGGTCAGTGGGAGACCATACCAGATTACAACTCTTCACATTCATAAGGGACACACTCAAGGGGCAGACTCAGTGAGCACCAAATCCCCACTGAAGCAAGTCTTGCCCCATATGGGTGTCTCTAGCACAGAAGTTCTCCCAGCGTAGACACAGCTGATCCTCACAGCCAATTGGCCTGGAGGTCAATTCATCCCAGTGATACCAACAACAATCAAGGCTTAACTACAACATGACTGTGCACACAGCCCACAAAGGGGTGCACCAAGAGTGTCCACCTCAGGTAATTGGGGAGGCTGAGCCAATGGGCCCTACAGGACACCTAGCACACAAGGCCATGCTATCAACACAGGGAAGCAGCCAAAATGCAGAGACAAAGAAACAGGTCACAAATGAAAGAAATGGAGGAAAGCAAACTACTGGATATAGAGTTCAAAACCACAGTTATAAGGTTTTTCAAGAATCTTCTAGAAACCGCCGATAAATTTAGTGAGACCCTCGAGGATATGAAAAAGGACCAACTAGAAATTAAGCATACACTGACTGAAATAAAGAATAATATACAGAGATCCAACAGCAGACTAGAGCAGTGGTCAGCAAACTCATTAGTCAACAGAGCCAAATATCAAAAGTACAACGACTGAAATTTCTTTTGAGAGCCAAATTTTTTAAACTTGAAGGTCAATGGGGGAAAAAAAAAAAAGAAGACATATGTACTACTATTTGTAATACTTCAAACAATTAAAAAAAATAAAAATAAATAAAAAGTGAAAAAAAAAACAAAACAAATTTTTTAAACTTAAACTTCTTCTAACGCCACTTCTTCAAAATAGACTCGCCCAGGCCGTGGTATTTTGTGGAAGAGCCACACTCAAAGGGCCAAAGAGCCGCATGTGGCTCACAAGCCGCAGTTTGCCGACCACTGGACTAGAGGATCCCAATAATCAAAATATTTGAAATACGAAGAAGCAAAAAACACTCAACCGGAAAAGCAAAAAGAAAAAAGAATCCAAAAATATGAAGATAGTGTAAGGAACCTCTGGGACAACTTCAAGCGTACCAACATCTGAATTATGGGGGTGCCAGAAGGAGAGAGAGAGCAAGATGTTGAAAACCTATTTGAAGAAATAATGACAGAAAACTTCCCCTCTCTAGTGAAAGAAATAGACTTACAAGTCCAGGAAGTGCAGAGAACCCCAAACAAGAAGAATCCAAAGAGGACCACACCAAGACACATAAATGCCAAGGGCAAAAGACAAAGAGAGAATATTAAAAGCAGCAAGAGAAAAACAGTTAGTTACCTACAAGGGAGTACCCATACGATTGTCAGCTGATTTCTCAACAGAAACTATGCAGGCCGGAAGGGAGTGGCAAGAAATATTCAAAGTGATGAATAGCAAGAACCTACAACCAAGATTACTCTACCCAGCAAAGCTATCATTCAGAATTGAAGGTCAGATAAAGAGCTTCACAGATAAGAAAAACCTAAGGAGTTCATCACCACCAAACCAGTATTATATGAAAATGTTGAAGGGTATTCTGTAAGAAGAGGAAGAAGAAGAAAAAGGTAAAGATAAAAATTATGAACAACAAAGTGACAACAAATTCATATTTATCAACAAGTGAATCTAAAAATCAAGTGAATAAAAATCTGATGAACAGAATAAACTGGTGAATATAATGGAATCAGGGGCATAGAAAGGGAGTGGACTGAAAATTCTCAGGAGGAAGGGGGTGTGGGGATTGCGGAAAGAGATTGACAAAAATCTTTACACCTATAGACGAGGACAGTGGAGGGGGGGTAAGGGCATGGGGTGGGGTGGGAACAGGGTGGAGGGGAGTTACGGGGGGCTGGGGGAGAGGAACAACTGTTATAATCTGAACAATAAAGATTATTTTTAATGCCAATGCCTTATATTCCACAGGGAATGATTAACTAACATAGGGCACATCCATATTTTGGAATTCTCCACCCTTGCTACGTTCCACGGGAATAGCAAAGATTGGATCAAAGTCCACACACAAGGCACGGGAAAGTGGGAAAAGCTGCTGGGTAGTGAAGTGCAATATTGCAAATGTGCACATATGCAGGGCACACCCAACAGGAAACCTTTTATGTCAATTTGACTGGGCCACAGGGTGCCTGGAAGTTGGGTCAGTCCTATTTTGGGTGTGTCTGGGAGGGTGTTTTCCATGAGAGGAACATTTGAATTGGGAAAGCAGATTGCTCTCCCCAAGCGGGTGGGCCTCATCTTACCAGTTGAAGCCCTGCACGAACCAGAAGGCTGAGCCTCCGTGAGCCCCAGAGAGTTCTTCCTGCCTGACCCCCTCCAAATGGGGACATTGGCTTTTTCCTGCCTTTGGACTCGAGGGAAACATCACTCCCCTGGGTGTTTGGTCTGCTGCCTTTGTCATTCCACCATCCATCGGCTCTCCTGGGCCTCCAGCTTGCCTGCTCACCGCAGGACTTGGGTCTTGTCAGCCTCCATAATCACAGGAGCCAATTCCTTGTAATAAATCTCTTCGTGTGTGTGTGTGTGTGTGTGTGTGTGTGTGTGTGTGTGTGTGTGTGTGTTTAAAACATTTTTCACTAATTGTATATATTACTATTGTAATAAGAATAAAACAAAAAAATTAGTTGCTTAAAGGCCCTTCTAAGATTGGCTTTAGGATGATCTTGGAGGATGAAGTCTGCCCACTGCGGACATGTCGGTGACACCCTGTGCTGGACATCCATCTAGATCCGTTTGGGTCAAAAAGAGGCAGCCACGCTGAAAACAGCAGAAAAGTGTGCCACCAATCCCCCTCTCTTAGCAAACGTTCTTCACCGGCCTTGCGGCCCACGCCACCGCTCCCAGGCTGAGGGAAGTGGGGTGCCCCTGAAGCCTCTTCTGGAGGAGATCCCAACTGCAGGGAAAGTGCTTCCTCCAGGAGCCCCTCAGGCTGTGGGCAGCCCCTCCAGCCAGACCCAGCCAGCTCCATCCCGCACCCCCAGCCCCGGGGCCTTCCACTGAATGCTTCTGCTCCAAGCTCTTCCCTCCCCTCCCCTCCCTGATCCGTGTCCCTCAGGATTGGGGACCCAGGAGCAGCTGTCTAGGACTAAACTTTCTCCCAGACCCTCTGCGCTCCCTCTTCTTTGCACCCTGCATTTCCCAGTTCCAAATAACCAGTCCACACAGAGTGTCAAGCATTGGTTCTTCTTTTCCTACTCCACTGAGGAGGCTGCAAATGATAATCCTCACAGTGAGTAGCAGAAGGAGGCGGGATCTGTGTCCCCGGGGCCTGAGATTCTTAAACCACTTTGTTCTATCTTCCCTCAACTCCTCCCAATGCCTCTGACTATTCTTCCTTTCTTCCAAATCCCCAGTAGAGAAGCTGGGAGCAGGGTAGGGGTGGGGTGCAGGTGGAGATCTGCTGGGGTCAGGGCTCCTAGCCGGTGATGTTGCGTGTCATCTCACACGCCCAGCGCTGCACCTGCAGGCAGAAATCGTCGTTCCAGCGCCCATCATCCCGGACTTCGGCACAGTCTTCACTTCCGCCCTCCTCATGCCCCTGCCAGTTATTTGGTTCACCGAAGGCCCAGTTCCTAGGAATGCAGGACAGAGCTTAGACTCTGACCACCCATCCCAGCACCCCTCACTCCACCTCAGAAAAGCACAGCCTTGCCCAACCGTGTGGCTCTATGAACCACATTGAGCTTTGGCCTATGAACCAGAAGGTCACGGTTTGATTCCCGGTCAGGGCACGTGCCCAGGTTTCAGGCTGGGTCCCCAGTGTGGGGCTTGCAGGAGGCAGCCAATCAATGATTCTCTCTCATCGTTGATGTTTCTATCTCTCTCTCCCTTTCCCTTCCTCTCTGAAATTTAAAAAAAAAAAAAAAAAAAAAGTACAGCCTTGGAGAGTTCAGGGAACAGAAAGGAGCACGTGGGAGGCTGGAGGGGAGATGGTTGGGGAATTGGGTCCCTCAGGATGGGTGGGGTGGGGAGGAGGCGCTTACTTGTAGCTGTTCCCATAGTCTGTGCCGTCCACCCACTTCCAGGAGCCATCACTCTCAGTGAGACCTATCCAGGTGTGAAAGGGGCTCGAGTGCTGTGCAATGAATTTCTGGAAAACAAGTGGAATGGAGTGTCGTCCCTTGTGCTCCGTGCAGGCATTAGCTGTGGGCCCTCAGCCTGCCCCAGCCTCATCTGCCCCAAGGTGCAGCATCAGCTCCCAGCAAAACTAGGTCCTCGCTTTGTCCTTGGTAACCTTAGCTATTGCTTCGAGATAATGTACTGGGCTAAAGCCCCTGCTATGTGCTTCATGGGTATTATTTTATTTAACCCTCAGAAGCCCTCTAATGCTTCTGACTTAAGGACCTCGCGGTGGTTGGTAGAGCCCCAAAAGTCAATGCAGTGCTAAGTTTGTGACACTGCCCCCATCCCGCCCCCACTTCATTCTAAACCCCTGGCTGCTACCCCAAAGCTAGTCCTCCCCGTGTCTTCTGCCCACAACCTCAAACTTGGGATCCTGACTCTGGCCCTGTGCCTGCTGCCCCACGGAGCCTTCGGTGTCACCTGCCCCTCAGGGGCTTCTGCCCTGCTCCTACTTCTGTGTAGCTGTCATCTCCAGAGGTTCACCGGGTCCTGGGGCTTCCACTTGGACCCACTGCCCAGAGCCCCAGATGGCACTGCAGGTCTCGCCTACCCCTGCCACCACCACACCACAACCCAGGCAGCAATGCTCACAGGGAAGAGCCAGCCTGTTAGAATAGGCGGGCCGTTGTTTAAGGAGGATATTCATGGTAACATTTGCTGAGTCTTTACTATGTGATGGGAATCCTGCCCACTCTGCTCCTTTCACCCAAATGGCCGCCACATCCCAGGCAGCACACAGTGAGAAGGGCTCTCAGTGACCCCGCGCTCTGCACCCGAGTCCTGCCTCTAGTTAGTTCATCTTGTCTTGCGTTCTGTCTCCTGACCTGCTCCTCACCCCCTGCTCACCTGGCTCCTGCCCCTTTGCCCGAGCTCCTGGCTATAATCTCCCACCTCTTAGATCAGTGGCTGCTCCACTATGAACCGCCCAGCGTTCTGCCAACCTGCTGCTTCTGGACTCTTCCCCAGGTTAAAAAAAATTTAAAAAGTGGCCCCAGCTGGTTTGGCTCAGTGGATAGAGCATCTGCCTGCGGACTGAAGGGTCTCAGGTTCGATTCGGTCAAGGGCACGTGCCCAGGTTGCAGGCTGGATCCTCAGCAGGGGGTGTGCAGCAGGCAGCCAGTCAATGATTCTCTCTCATCATTGATGTTTCTATCTCCCTCTCCCTTCCTCTCTGAAATCAATAAAAATATTTTAAAATAATAATAATAATAATAATAATAATAATAATAATAATAAAGCGCCTGGCTGGTGTTGCTCAGTGGTTGAACCTATGAACCAGTAGGTCATGGTTCAATTCCCGGTCAGGGCACATGTCCGGGTTGTGGGCTCGATCCCCAGTGTGGGGTGTGCAGGAGGCAGCCAATCAATGATTCTCTCTCATCATTGATGTTTCCATCTCTCTCTCCCTCTCTTTTCCTCTCTGAAATCAATACAAATATATTTTAATAATAATAATAATAAAGCACCGGACCCAGCGCCCAGGGTTTGCATTCCAGGCGCCTCCTGCCTGGGGAGGTGTGCTTCACCTGCTCCTCTCTGGAGTTGATGACGACCAGGTGGGCGTTCTCCAGCTGGCAGTACTTCTCAGCCTGGGGCCAGGTCAATCCAGAGCGAGAAAACCAGTAGCAGCTGCCTTCATGCTCCAGCCAGCCAATGGGGCAGCATTCCGTGCCTGCAGAACGGGAGTGGGCAGGGAGGTGAGTCCGCTGGAGGGACAGGCGCACTGGGCCTGGAGGCTCCCTGTCCCTACCTCCCTACCATTGCTTCGCAGGAAGGCCATCTGACAGGACAGGATGCGCACATCGGCTGGGAAGTGCTTCAGGTGAAAGAGCAAGGTGGCGTGATCTAGGGGACAGAGCAACAGGCCCGGATGTGGGCAGTGAGGGCGTCCCATCTACCGGCGCCCCACACAGGACACACACACATCACTCACACTCACACTCATATGCACAACACACACATCACTCACCCCACACTCCATACATATGCTCACACACACACACACTCACATACCACACACCAAGGGGGGTCTCAGACCTGCTCTCAGCTCCAGCTGCTGTTTCTCCAGCTTGGCTTCCAGAGTTGTCACTTTGTCACTTGTGCTGCCTCCTGAGAAAGGGGAAAACTGAACAGGTCTCCTCCATTCCGCCTCCTTAGCACCCTCCACGCTCATCCACTGGAGCACCAGCCACCATCACTTCACCTGGGTCACAGGCTCTGCCCCCCAGCTCCCAACTCTGCCCAGTCTCCCTGAACTGCCACCTGGCTTTCTGAGGAACAAACCTGCTCAGGCCACTCCCCTGCCTGAATCCCCTCCCTAAGTCCCTATATTCTCAAAATGAAGCCTCGCTTCATTAACACAGCTTGCTTCCGTGGCCTGGCCCTGCCCACCTCCTTGGCAGATTCGTTCTCTCTACCTGGCACTGACCCCTCTCCTCTTCACCTGCCTATCCATCCTTCAAGGTCCCTCAGCCCAGGGATCCACTGGGGTATCTGCCCACACACCACAAACACACCCCTTTGCAGACCCCGCACTGGGCACCCACCTTGGAGTCCAGCCTGTGCTGCTAAGCGGGTGCCTCAACTACCCCACCACCGGCCCTCCCGGCCGGAGAGCGCCCTCACCGTGGAAGCTGAGCGTCCGGATCTCAGTGAGGGTGCTGGCGGAGAAGTTGCTGAAAGCATCTTTTAGGGTCCAAAACTCCCTTTGCATCTGTGCTCCTTGTCAGGAGAGAGAGGGCACCGGGCAAAGTGGAGGGGGCTGTGCCCCAGGTGACAGCCTCATCACTGTCATGGCACCGTCCCCCCCCCCCCCCCCTCACCGTCCCAGCACTGCTCCTTACTGCCTCCAAGTCTTCCCCTGCCATAGCTCTCACTGCCCCCGGCACTGCCCCTGGCACTGCCCCGGGCACAGCCTGTATCTCCTCCCAACATGGCCCATCCCACTGGCCTCTGCGATCCTCACTCTGGGACCCGATCACGCAGATGGCCACCAGCAGCAGAACGTTGAAGCCCAGGACCAGCAGGCTGAGCCAGAGGCTGGAGCAGAGAGTCCGCAGTAGAGGGGGCTGGGGAGGGGGCGCTCCTGCGAGGGAAAGGGTGTCAGGAGGAGAGCTGTTCAGAGCCCACCTAATGGGAGCATCCAGGGGAGCAGAAGTCTCAGGAAGTACAGCCCAGGTGGGTGGGAGGACTATGGGCTTTGACCCCAGCGTTTCAGCATTGCACACACATGCATTTGCACACTGGCACCCACATGAACACATGCATATGCACACACCTACACGTGCATGCAAGACACCTGCACATGACACCAATAGTCACATCATTGGTGTGTAAAGGCCCAATCTTAGACCCAGGGACCTAGGAAACAGGCCCTGTGTTCTTAAAATCCATGCCTGGGTTCCTCAAGCAAGTCTAAAACTGGAACCACCACCACCCAATTCCCTTGGGATGTTCAAGTCCAGGTCATTCCACCACGATCCATTCACAGACCACTCCCCACGGGCTGCTGTCCAAGTCCCATCCTCTCTCATCTTTCACCCCTAGAGCCTCCTTTCCCACATATCTCTGCCCTTCCACCCCAGAAACCCTTGTTCCTCCACTATAAACACTCCCCTCTTAGCCCTCAGTCACCTCACAGAAACCTCTCCCTCCCCTTGGTCAAGCTGAATCCTGAAAACACACACACACACACACACACACACACTTTTCATTTCACTCTCACACTCATTACTGATACTCCTTGGCTGGTCCTCTGACTGCTCTTTCTAATATTGTCCATTTAGTGGGCCCTTGTCCTCTTCCCAGCCTGCCCTACAGCCTATAAACCCTCAACTCTGGGTAGGCTCAACAACCTGTCTCCAGACCTCTGTCCGGACACCAGACCATCCGTGACTGAGTCCCACTATGCCACCAACCAGAGATCAGAGGCAAGTCATTCAATCTCTTGGCGCCTCCGTTTCCTTGTATCCACTTATACAATCTAACCATCAAACTCATAGAAACAGGGTGGGATGGTGGTTGCCAGGGTCTGGGAATGGAAAATCGGGAATTGCTGTTCAGCGGGTGTAAAGTTACATTTACACAAGACGTGTGAGTTCTAGAGATCTGCTTATGACACTGTGCCTAGTTAACAAAGCAGTATTGTGCACTTTAAATTTTGTTGAAGGGTCGATCCCAATTATGCGTTCTTACCACAATAGAAAAAAAGTGGGTAAGAACAATAGCTACCTGATTGGGTTGTTCTGAGCGTGAAATGGGTTTAAATGTGTGAAGTGCTGCATGGTCAAGTTAGAAAATAAAAGAAAGGGTCTGTGGAAACCAAGATGGTGGCATAGGTAAGCACCTAAACTGCTGCCTCACACAACAATTTCAAAACTACAACTAAAAGACAGAACAGACATCATCCAGAACCACAGGAAGGCTGGCTCAGTGGAAATTCTACAACTAGAAGGAAAGAGAAAAGCTCATGGAGAATCAGAGGAGTGGCAAAGGGCTGAGGTACAGAGACACATGCGCAGAGAGGAAGGGCGGCTGAGTGCCTGGCTGACTTTCTCTGGCGGGAGGGGGAAGGAAGCCCCCTACTGCACTGAACCCCAGTTCCGGGTGAAACCCCATGGACCCAGGCTCATACAGGAGGAGTCTGAACTGTCAGGTAGAGAGAAAGGCACACGGAGACTTGGAGACTCAAGGGAGCCACAGCGGACAGGGGTCTGGAGGCGCGCGCGAGAGAGTGCTCGCAGAGAAGACTGAATGTGGAGGTTGCCACAGGCTTTCCCTAGCGGAAGGGAGTCAGAAGCTCCTGACTGCACTGAACCCCAGTTCCAGGCGAGCCCCGGGGGACCCAGGCTCTTACAAAGGGAATCTGGACTGTCAGGCGGAAACTCAGGGGAGCCGTGGAAGGCAGAGGTCTGGAGGTGCGTGCGCAAGGGCAGGGCTGACGGGAAGCCAAGACTGTCTGCTCCTCCCTGAGACTCTGCCCCATCCACGCTGAGCACAGAGGCTTTTGCAGTTTTGCAGGTCTGATCCTATAAGGCTGTCTCCAGCACCAAACTTCTCCCGGCGTAGACACAGCTGATCCTCACAGCCAACTGGCCTGGAGGTCAATTCCTCCCAGTGATACCAACAACAATCAAGACTTAACTACAACAAGGCTGTACACACAGTCCACAAAGGGGTGCACCAAGAGTGTCCACCACAGGTAACTGGGGAGGCCGACCCACTGGGCCATATAGGAAACTTAGCACAAAAAGCTACCCTACCAACTCAGGGAAGCAGTGAAAATGCAGAGACAAAGAAACAGATCACAAATGAAAGAAATGGAGGAAAACAAACGACTGGATATAGAATTCAAAACCACGGTTATAAGGCTTTTCAAGAATATCCTAGAAAAGGCCGATAAATTTAGCGAGACCCTCGAAGATATGAAAAAGGACCAACTAGAAATTAAACATACACTGACTGAAATAAAAAATATTATACAGAGACCCAACAGCAGACTAGAGGAACGCAAGAATCAAGTCAAAGATTTGAAATACAAAGAAGCAAAAAACACTCAACTGGAAAAGAAAAAAGAAAAAAGAATCCAAAAAGTTGAAGATAGTGTAAGAAGCCTCTGGGACAACTTCAAGTGTACCAACATCTGAATTATGGGGGTGCCAGAAGAAGAGAGAAAGCAAGATACTGAAAACCTATTTGAAGAAATAATGACTGAAAACTTCCCCCACCTGGTGAAAGAAATAGACTTACAAGTCCAGGAAGCACACAGAACCCCAAACAAAAGGAATCCAAAGAGGACCATACCAAGACACATCATAATTAAAATGCCAAGAGCAAAAGACAAAGAGAGAATATTAAAAGCAGCAAGAGAAAAAAAGTTAGTTACCTACAAGGGAGCACCCATACTACTGTCAGCTGATTTCTCAACAGAAACTATGCAGGCCAGACCGGAGTGGCAAGAAATATTCAAAGTGATGAATAGCAAGGACCTACAACCAAGATTACTCTACCCAGCAAAGCTATCATTCAGAATGGAAGGTCAGATAAAGAGCTTCACAGATAAGAAAAAGCTAAAGGAGTTCATCACCACCAAACCAGTATTATATGAAATGCTGAAAGATATTCTGTAAGAAGAGGAAGAAGAAAAAAACATAAAGATAAAAATTATGAACAACAAATACATATCTATCAACAAGTGAACCTAAAAATCAAGTGAATTAAAAATCTGATGAACAGAATAAACTGGTGAATATAATAGAATCAGGGGCATAGAAAGGGAGTGGGCTGATAATTCTCAGGGGGAAAGGATATGGGGGTGCAGGAAGAGACTGGACAAAAATTGTACACCTATGGATGAGGGCAGTGCGGGGAGGTAAGGGCAGAGGGTGGGGTGGGAACCGGGTGGAGGGGAGCTATGGGGGGAAAAGGAGAAACAATTGTAATAATCTGAACAATAAAGATTTATTAAATTTTAAAAAAAAAAAGAAAGGGTCTGCCCAACATGGAATAATAAGTATGAGATTGGCCCTCCTCCCAGAGACACCAAAACAAGAAACAGCTAACTATAAGAAACAACCACTTTCAAGGCACCGGCCTTCAAGCAACACAGAGCAATGATCCCTGGGAGACAGGAGGCGAACAAGATGAGGCCTATGACTGTCCCAGCCTGTGCTGGGAGAAAGTTTTCAGGCCATGAGGCAGGGAGGGGCAATCCAAGCAGAGCTCAGCAGACTCCCCCAGTTGAAGAGATGGGGCCTAGAGTCTAAGGAGACTGGGGTTATTAGACATCACAGGACAAAGTATCAGGGGAGAGAGCTGCACAGAGCAGTCCAGAGATCTGTGTAGTGTTCCCGTCAAGCAATCGGCAGTAAACAAAACCACCTTAGACCAGGCAAAAACAATCTGCAAGGATTAGGGAGCAGTGCCTGGCACTCATACAGGTCCAGGAACAGTGCCTGCTCCCACCAGCCAGTCTGGAAAACATCACCTACAACGCACTGGGTAGCTGACCCAAGAAGCCCTTGCCCCGACCATGCTCCAGACCCACCTAACAAGTCATAAACACAACACCTGGAAGGACCAAAGTGATCCAAGTCACTTAACTACATCCCAGAATAAAGCTCAAGAATATTTAGAGGAATACAAATATATATCCAGCACACAACAGGTAGAATCACAATGTCTGCCTTCCAATCAAAGATTCCTAGACATACAAAGAAACAGGTAAACACATTTTGTAACCAGGAGGTTAATCTATCAAAACTGACCCAGAACTGACCCAGATGTTAGAATTAGCAGACAGGACATTAAAACAGATATTGTAACTGTGCTCCATATGTTCAAAAAATTAAGTAGAATATCAAAGAGAATATTTAAAAGGCCCATGTTGAACTTCTAGACATGAAAACTACAATGTATGAGATAAAAAATACACTGGGTGGAATTAATGGAAGATTAGACATACATAAGGAAAGATTTGTAAACTTTAAGACAAAGCAATAAAGCTATATAAAAAGAAACACCGAGAGAGAAAAAATTATTTTTTAAAAATTGAAATAGCATCAGTGAACTGTGGGTCCACTAATAGATGCAGAATTGGAGTCCTTGAAGGAAAGGGGAGGAGGGTGAGGCAGACACTGGCCAAAATGTTTCCAAATTTGCTGAAAACAGAGGCATATAAGGTGCTTGGAGAGTGGGAGAGGATGGCTGGTAGGCAGGAGGCAGATATCAGCTCACCTGCGCACTGACGCTTGCAGCACCTCAGCGGTGCCCTGCAGTGTCTCCATCGGGCCTGTTGGGTGAGCGCCTTCTCCCATGAAACCCCAAACCTCTGGACTGTCTCCAAACCACCTGCTTAAACGCAGAACCCTCTCACCTTCGGAAGATGCAACAATACCCCAAATCATTTTTGAGTGTTTACTGCATACCAGGTATCACGTGGGCATTGACAATGCAGAGGGAGTGAGGCAGATCTGGCCTCCTACTGCCAAGCCTTCAGTAGGAATGCCTGTGCCTCCTTCTGCTTCTGCCCTGCCCAGCTCCCACCGGCAACAGCACCAGCCTCCACAGTCTGCCAACCTCAGAAATGAGGGGTTTCTCTTCCCAGCACAGGCTAACCAGATCCTCTCCCTGAGCTCCAAGTCCCAGCCCCTCCTGTCTCCACAGAGCCTCACTCCATCACCAGCACCCACACACCTGACACACACACACCCCCACCCTAGCTCCAGCCCTTCAGCCTAGAATGGCTCGGGTCTCTCTTGCCTTAAAACCATTTCCTAGACATGGGCCTTCCATCAAGATCTGCCAGAGAAAGATCGGGGGTGGGGGGGTGTTGGGGGGGAGTGAGAATGTTCCAGAATATCTCTGTGTCTGTTGCCCCACCTACCCATCCCCACACCTTCCCGTATACACAGACACTCTCCTGGCTGAATGGGCTTTCCTTGCACACAGCACATGTCAGAAGGAAGAGGGGAGGAAGTCATCTCCAGCTCCCACTCACTCCCTCACCTCTGGGCACACACCCTTTCCTGGGGTCCTGAGGGTAGAGAGAAAGGTGAGGTCAGGGGGTAAACAGAGGTGTGGGCACCACACACCTACACACGTGGAGGGGCCTGGCCCTGCCCACGGAGTGAATATGACAGAGACCTCAGAGAGACAGAGCGGTCAGGAGTGAGAAGGTGAAGCAGAGCCCCAGAAACTGGGTACTTGCCTTTCCAAAATGCATCTGCTCTCCTGGGACTGTGTCCATGAGTGCCTGGTCCCTCACCCCTACCCAGCTGGTGGTCATTTTCCTCGGGGTCCAGCTGCTGGATGTCTTGGAAGTCCTTCTCCATGCTGGGTCCAGGGCCGAGCTGCACCTGGGGTTGAGTTGAGGCTGCTCTTAGGGCTGGGGCTGAGTTCGGGGCTGATGTTGGTGCTAAGATGCTAATTCAGGTGGAGGCTGGTGATGATGTTGGAAGTAGGGTGAGAGTAGATTGAGGAGACAGCTTGGGTTGGGTCCGAGGTTGGAGGTGAGTTTGGGGCTGAAATACAGCCAGTCCTGTCCCCTCTCAGATGATTGCTTAGGCTGTGGCATGGCCATGGGGGAGCCTTCCCTCCACACACTCATCTTCCCATCCGGTCCCCACTGCCCCTCAGCTACAGTCTCCTTAATATCAAACATCCCCAGTCCCACCTGCCTCCCCAACCTTGGTTACCTGCTAAAGGTGTGGAGGGCTTACTCCAGGTCCCGCGGGCAGCCCAGGCCCCAAGGCTAAGGAGGAGCTGGAGCCAGGAGAAGTGGGGCAGGTGGTGCTAGCAGGACAGAGGAGGGGAGAGGGCTGGTCCAGGTGAGGGCCCTGAGCCCGTGTGTCTGAATGTCCAAGTGGCTGTAACCTGGCATCTCCTGACCCCAGGGACTTTGGACAGTAAACAGAAGTGGAAATGGAGTTGGGAGGCAGGCAAAGCATGGTGGGGGCTGGGGCAGGACTGTCTCTGTTCTTTCTAGAGAAAGGGTCTCCTGGTCTGTCCCCGTCACCCCTATGAGCCAGTCACCTCAGACCTCATTGCACAGTTTGGAAGGGAGGCCAGGCCAAGAGGGTGGAAGTGCAGTTCAGGGTTTCCCCTCACCCCACCCCCTTTCACTTCCTGCCTCTGAATTTCCCAGAATTGTTGGTGTCTCTAAACACCCTGACCAGGATCAGAGGGGCCGGTTCTCTGTTCTTGCCCAATCTGGCATCGGAGCCCAGGCCCAGCTTCCTGGGCTCAGCCCAGGCTCCCTGAGCTGGGCTGACAAGCTCCCCCCACTGGGGACTGACACCCTGGAGAACCAGATGTGCAGGGGGAGGAGGTGTTAGGGGCAGAAATAGAATATTGGGGGCCAACTACAATGATAAGAAATACTAATCATGCTCTGTTAACCAGGATGGTTCTGCTCTGCTTAGAGAAAGAGCATTCTAAGCTGGCTGGGAGTTGTACGCCCTGGCACATGGGAGCTAACATGGGAATGCAGCCCATCCTCCTGTCCCGAGAACTGCCTATCATGATGGAAAGATTCACAACCTCGTGGCTGAAACAATCTAGTCCTGGAGGCACCTGCTTTTTACAACCCGCAGCCCCTATTGCCTGTAATCTGGTCCCAGGGAACCTGGAGGCACCTGCCCTCTACGACCCAATTCCAGCCCACATGATTTATAACCTGTAATGATTATCCCAGGCCTACTCTCCCATGCCTCGAATTCCTACTTTCCCATGTAATCTTTGTCCTTCTACCCTATATAAGCAGCTGGCTTATGGTGGGGTGGAGAGCAGATTTTTGTGGATGACCTGCTGCTCTCCCATACTGCCAGCAGTATTGGAATAAACGCTCATATCTGATTCATTCCTGTCGCAGCTGAATTGGCTCAAGTAGTGACAGGCAGCCTGGACCCCTTGGTTGTCCGGTTACAGAGGGAGGACTGGGCAGAAGGCAGCCCTCCTGAGGCAGGAGGTGTGCCACCCCAGTGAGCCCCTTGCATGGCCCTGGCAACACAAACCTTTGTCCTCACTCCCAGCCAGTTTCTTGTGTAATTCTCACAACACAGCACCTCAGGGGAGAAAATTGCCACAAAAATTAGCCTCGGGGAGATTAAGCGACTTGCCTTGGATGGAGGAACAGAGGGGAGGGAAATGGGAAGCAAAACGGAACAAAGCGGGAAAAAGAGCATAAGAGAGGGGTCTTCACAGTCCTACGAGAAAGGTGGGCTCCGTGTGCTGAGGAACATGAGTAATGGCTACACTCACACTAACAATAGTCTGGGGAGAAAATACAGTTTCATGCCTGATTTTCAGACCCTCACCTACCTGGGCTGCTTATAAAGTAGCCCGTGGTGCACTGGTGCTGAAAAGGGGTCGAGACAGAGGCCTGTGCTTTCCTTCTGTCTGTCTGTCTGTCTGTCTGTGTTTTTAATTGACATTTAACATTGTATTGTTTCAGGTGTACAGCCTGTGCATTTTTTGTGGTAACTTCCTGACACACATGGGAAGTAGCCACTTAATTCGATATCATGACTTTTCTATGAAGCCACCAAGGCAGTGGTGGCTGCTCTGCTCTTTGACTGTCACCCACAGTAAGAGATGCATTCTACAACATGATCCAGGACACACACGCAAGCACCTGCACACACGTGCATATTTGTAGGTTTTACTGGTTTCTGAATCCCCAGTGCCTGGCACATAGTAGGTGCTCAACAGGTATTTATTGAATGAACAAGTGATTGAATTAATGAATTTGTAGATATACTATTGACATGAAAGTTTCATAAAAACAATGCTTACCTTACTACTTGCATTCTATTTCTTTTCTTAATAGTCTTTATGATCTTTTTTAAAATATGTTTTTATTGATTTTAGGAAGAGAGGAAGGGAGAGAGAGAAACATCGATTGGTTGCCTTCCATATGCACCCGGGGATTGAACCTGCAACCTGGGCGTGTGCCCTGCCCAGGAATTGAAATGACCACCTTCTGGGGCATGAGATGACGCTCAACCAACTGAGCAACACTAGCCAGAACTACTTGCATTCTATTTCATGACCAACTAAATTGAGTTTCCTGATCCATTAATCAGTCACAAATCAAAGTTTGAAAAACACTGTCATGAAGCCCTACTTTTGGCAGGGACGTGGTTTCAGTTCTGAGATATAAGAAAGAACTCAGCAAATAGATTGTCAGCTGCATGTCCAGGTTCACCAACTGCCATCCAGGGACAGAGGGAGTCTCACTGGCCACCCACCTCGACTGAATAAATTCCAAGTTTCAAGGTACAACTCCCTACTGGCACTGGCGAGATAGGACAGAACATGAGAGATACCCTCTGTGTCCTATTCTTTCTAACTGTCTGAAAGTCAACATTTTAATTTGCCAACACCTGACATATACTTGGACTATTTCTTACGTTTCCACATTGACTCATTACTTTTATGTTAGGGTTTTTCTGATTTGGGTTATTGTGGAGAGCGGCTACGGTATTTGGACAGGTTCAAGCCTTGGACTAATGAGAGGGCATAGTCCTCTCATGGCCACGTGCAAGTCCCAGCTTGGAGGGCAGAGCCCTCCCAGCACAATTATAGCCAACAGCTATAGTGTAAGCTTGAACCTATGGTCCCAACACGTGGCCCCACATGCGTAAGTGATATAGGCTGCAAGTAAACAAAGCTTGATCAGATACATGTAATTGAGTAGATTCGAAACCCACGAGAATGTTGTAAACATCTTGACCACACCCTTACTTTGTCTCATGACATCTGGCTATAAAATAAAGACATGGCTTGTGGACGCTGTCGCTGTCTCTCCCACCGAGACCCAGCTTTCATTCTCTTCTCTGTCTTTTCTAATCCTTCACCGCCCCCACTCAGGGTCACTGAACCTGGCTGAGCTGGCGCGGCACATAAGGCGCCCTGGGGCTGAGTATGCCATGGCCATGCCAGCCCGCCACAGTTATAAAGTTCTGTTTTATGTGGTTGATTTTGGTGTGTTGTTTGTTGTGTTTTGTTTTGTTTTTTTTTTGGGGGGGGGGGGTTGGGGAGTTAAGGCACAGAAAGTGTACCTAAGGCACAGAAAGTGAGGTTAGTCAATTTCTGAGTTCATGACACCCAGTCTTCTTCTGAGGTCTGAGCAAGACCTTTCTCTTGTTTTATTACTTTCCCTCCTGCACTGTTTCCAGACACCAATTCTTCCACTCTCCACAGGCAACCAAAGTGGTGTGTTTACTATATACAGCAGTCTCCAAAGATGGCAGCCATCAACTTTCCCTTCACTGTGTGTGCAAGTCAGACTATCCATCCAGAGGTAGAGTCCATTCCCCTCACCTTGAGTCCAGGCTGACCATGTGACTTGCTTTGACCAATAGGAAGTGCTTGAAGCCACACTCTGCCTAGCCTTTAAGAGACCTGGAAGGTTCAGTTTTCACTCTTGGAAGCCATACACCATGCTATAAGGAAGTCCATCTATTAGGCGAGAGAGAGAGAGAGAGAGAGAGGGGTCATGAAGAAGCCTGGGATGGGGGCTGAGGGGGGCGGGAGTTAAGACACAATATGGAGAGATCACGCAGAGGAGCACGAGGCCCCCAACATGTGAGCAAAGCCTTCTGGGAGCTTCCAGAGCAGCACAGCCAACGGCTGGGTGCATCCAAGTATATAACATAGCCAACATCACATGGTCCACCTGACCTCCCCCTTTCTGTGTGACTGTTTGGAGATGAGGCCTTTAAGGAAGTAATTAAGGTTAAACATGTCATAAGAGTGGAGCCCTAATCCAATAGAGTTGATGTCCTTACAAGAAGAGGAAAATACATCAGGAGTGCACACACAGAGGAGAGACCATGTGAGGACACAGAGAGAAGACAGCTGCTTACAAGCCAGAAAGAGTGGTCTCACCTTATACTTGGACTTCTAGCTTTCAGAACTACAAAAAAATAAATGTCTGCTGTTTAAGCCCCCCATCCTGTGGTAATTCTGTTATGGCAGCTCAAGCAAACTAATGCACTCAGGCAAAAAGACAACATTTTTAAATTGGACATATGAAAAGATACAGCAAGTCAAAAGATGGAAATAAATCAGGTAAATGATCCTCTTGAAATAGACTTACTGCTCCAGGCTGGTGTTGTTCAGTGGCTAAGTGTTGACCCATGAACCAGGAGGTCACGATTCGATTCCCCGTCAGGGCACATGCCCGGTTGCAGGCTCAGTCCCCAGTAGGGGGTGTGCAGGATGCAGCGGATCAATTATTTTCTCTCATCATTGCTGTTTCAATTTCTCGCTCCCTCTCCCTTCCTTTCTGAAATTGATAAAAAATATTTTTTAAAAGAAATAGACTTAGCAATAAACAGGGCAACGTTTTTAAAATATCCTGGATAGTTTATTTGCTAAATGAATGAATCTTCCTTCTACAAAACAAGAGCAGGAAATCACACCAAAGGAACAACTGATAACAGAAGAACAATGTTGGGTGCAACATGATGGTGGATAATTTCAAACACGATGGAGTATGTGAAGAGTCAATTGGTAATAGCAGGAAACAGAATCAGTGATGTAGAGAGAAATGGTAAATTTTCCCCAAACTCAAAGCTAAAGAAAAAAGATTGTGCAGCCATGTTTGTAGCAGCATTATTCACAATAGCCAACTTGTGGAAGCAGTCCAAGTCTCCAGTGATGGATGAATGGATAGGCAAAATGAGCTACCTATGTAATGGAATATTATTCAGCCTTAAAATGAAGGGAAATCTGAGAGAAACCAAGATGGCAGCATAGGTAAGCACCTAAACTGCTGCCTCGCACAACAATTTCAAAACTACAACTAAAAGACAAAACGTCTATCACCCAGAACCACGGGAAAGCTGGCTGAGTGGAAGTTCTACAACTAGAAGGAAAGAGAAAACAGCATTGAGAGGTGCACAAGCGCTGAAAAGATGAGGTACGGAGGCACGTGAATCGGGCTGGCGACGGGCGACTGGGAGCGCTGCTTTTTTTCAACCCGAAGGGAGACAAGCTCCCGATTACTCCGAACTCCAGTTTCTGGGGAGATGCGGGGGACCCAAACTCCTCCGGGGAGAAGCTGGACTGTCTGCCATCCGGTCGGAAAGTGGGTGAGGCTTGCTTACAGGGCTGCGCGCAGGAATAATTGTTTACTGTGCTGGGGCGCGGGACGCAAAGACGTGGTCAGAGACACAGAGCCGGCCTACTGGCAGCCATCGCTGTTTGCCACGCCCTAGCCTAGTGATGCCCTGAGACCCCGCCCCGCACAATCTACAAACCCACCCAAGCTCCAAGCAGCGGCTTTAGCATATGAACAGCCTGCCCTATCGCAGCTTAACCTAGCAAACTTGCAGCCCGGGTCACACAGCTCCAGAACCTCCAAACCGCAAGCAAAGAGGAGAAAACTGTAGTTCTTGCTGTAGCTCCTGCTGGGTGGCCTCAGACAGTAGCTGACCTGCACCCCATTGGAGATCCAGAAGCCAGTGTACCTAGTGGTCAGTGTGAGACACCCGATTTCAACTCCTCACATCCATAAGTGACACATTCAAGAGGCAGACTCAGTGAGCACCAAAGCCCCACTGAAACAAGTCCTGCACCATAAGCGTGTCTCCACCGCAGCAGTTCTTCCATTATAGACACAGCAGGTCCTCACAGCCAATTGGCCTGGAGGTCAATTCCTCCCAGTGTACCAACAGCAATCAAGGCTTAACTACACCAAGACTTTGCACTCAGCCCACAAAGGGGTGTACCAAGAGCGTCCACCTCAGGTGATTGGGGAGGCTGAGCTACTGGCCACTATAGGTCACCTACCACACAAAGCCACTCCATCAACACAGGGAAGCAGCAAAATGCCGAGACAAAGAAACATGTCACGAATGAAAGAAGTGGAGGAAAGCAAACTACTGGATGACATAGAGTTCAGAACCACATTTATAAGGTTACTCAAGAATCTTCTAAAAACCGCCAAAAACCTTGATGAGACCTTCAAGGACCTTAATGAGAATGCCAAAAAAATGGAAAAGGACCAGTCTGAAATTAAGCATACACTGTCTGAAATAAAGAATATACAGAAACTCAACTGTAGATCAACGTACCCCAAGAATCAAACCAAAGATCTGAAATATGAGAAAACAAAAAACACCCAACCAGAAAAACAAAAAGAAAAAAGAATCCAAAAATATGAAGATAGTGTAAGGAGCCTCTGGGACAACTTTAAGTGTACCAACATCCGAATTTTTGGGGTGCCAGAAGAAGACAGAGAGCAAAATATTGAAAACCTATTAGAAGAAATAATGACAGAAAACTTTCCCTACCTGGTGAAAGAAATAGACTTACAAGTTCAGGAAGCGCACAGAACCCCGTACAAGAGGAATCCAAAG
Source organism: Plecotus auritus (assembly GCF_963455305.1). Lineage (NCBI taxonomy): Eukaryota > Metazoa > Chordata > Mammalia > Chiroptera > Vespertilionidae > Plecotus > Plecotus auritus. Next base: position 44,655,780 of record NC_137774.1, read on the forward strand.
AGGACCACACCAAGACACATCATAATTAAAATGCCAAGGGTAAAAGACAAAGAGAGAATCTTGAAAGCAGCAAGAGAAAAACGGTTAGTTACCTACAAGGGAGCACCCATACGACTGTCAGCTGATTTCTCAGCAGAAACTATGCAGGCCAGAAGGGAGTGGCAAGAAATATTCAAAGTGATGAACAGCAAGAACCTACAACCAAGATTACTCTACCCAGCAAAGCTATCATTCAGAGTTGAAGGTCAGATAAAGAGCTTCACAGATAAGAAAAAGCTAAAGGAGTTCATCACCACCAAACCAGGATTACATGAAATGCTGAAGGGTATTCTTTAAGAAGAGGAAGAAGAAGAAAAAGGTAAAGATAAAAATTATGAACAACAAAATGACATCAAATACATACCTACCAACAAGTGAATCTAAAAATCAAGTGAATAAAAAATCTGAAGAACAGAATGGACTGGTGAATATAATAGAATCAGGGACATAGAAAGGGAGTGGACTGACAATTCTCAGGGGGAAGGGGGTGTGAGGGGTTCAGGAAGAGATTGAACAAAAATCTTACACCTATGGATGAAGACAGTGGCGGGGGGTAAGGGCATGGGGTGAGGTGGGGAATCAGGTGGAAGGGAGCTATTGGGGGGCGGGGGAAGAGGAACACCTGTAATAATCTGAACAATAAAGATTTATTTAAAAAAAATAAAAGCAGCAAGAGAAAAACAGTTAATTACCTACAAGGGAGCACCCATACGATTGTCAGCTGATTTCTCAACAGAAACTATGCAGGCCGGAAGGGAGTGGCAAGAAATTTTCAAAGTGATGAATAGCAAGAACCTACAACCAAGATTACTCTACCCAGCAAAGCTATCATTCAGAGTTGAAGGGCAGATAAAGAGCTTCACAGATAAGAAAAAAGCTAAAGGAGTTCATCACCACCACACCAGGATTACATGAAATGCTGAAAGGTATTCTTTAAGAAGAGGAAGAAGAAGAAAAAGGTAAAGATAAAAATTATGAACAACAAATACATATCTATCAACAAGCGAACCTAAAAATCAAGTGAATTAAAAACCTGAGGAACAGAATAAACTGGTGAATATAATAGAATCAGGGGCATAGAAAGGGAGTGGTCTGATAATTCTCAGGGGGAAAGGGGTATGGGGGGGTTCAGGAAGAGACTGGACAAAAATCGTACACCTATGGATGAGGACAGTGGCGGGGGAGGTAAGGGCAGAAGGTGGGGTGGGAACCGGGTAGAGGGGAGCTATGGGGGGAAAAAAGAGAAACAACTGTAATAATCTGAATAAAGATTTATTTTAAAAAAATAACAAAACAAAAAAAAAGGAAGGGAAATCTGCCCGGCCAGTGGCTCAGTGGTTGAGTGTCAACCTATGAACCAGGAGGTCACGACTCGATTCCCAGTCAGGGCATATGCCCAGGCTGCAGGCTCAAGCCCCAGTGTGGGGAATGTGGGAGGCAGCTAATGATTCTCTCTCATCATTGATGTTTCTCTTTCTCCCTTCCTCTCTGAAATCAATAAAAAAAAAAATGTTTTTAAATGAAGGAAATTCTGACACATGCTACAATCTAGATAAACCTTAACCATGTTATGTTAAGTAAAATAAGCCAGTCACAAAAAGACAAATACTGTACGTTCCCATTTATATGAGGTACCGAGAGTAGTCCCATTCACAGACAGAAGTAGGAGTTGGGGTGGTGAATATAGGGAGTTACATTTAATGGGTATACAGTTTCAGGTTAGCATGATAAAAAAAAAAGTTCTGGAGATGGGTGGCAGTGACAGTCACACATATTTATTTTTTTTAATTTAATAAATCTTTATTGTTCAGATTATTAAAATTGTTCCTCTTTTTTCCCTGATAGCTCCCCTCCACCAGGTTCCCACCCAATCTCTGCCCTTAACCCCCCCACTGTCCTCATCCATAGGTGTACGATTTTTGTCCAGTCTCTTCCCGCACCCCCCACACCCCTTTCCCCCCAAGAATTGTCAGTCCACTCCCTTTCTATGCCCCTGATTCTATTATATTCACCAGTTTATTCTGTTCATCAGATTTTTTTATCCACTTCATTTTTAGATTCACTTGTTGATAGATATGTATTTGTTGTCACTTTGTTTTTCATAATTTTTATCTTTACCTTTTTCTTCTTCTTCCTCTTCTTACAGAATACATTTCAGCATTTCATATAATACTGGTTTGGTGGTGATGAACAACTTTAGCTTTTTCTTATCTGTGAAGCTCTTTATCTGACCTTCCATTCTGAATGATAGCTTTGCTGTGTAGAGTAATCTTGGTTTTAAGTTCTTGCTATTCATCACTTTGAATATTTCTTGCCACTCTGGTCTGGCCTGCATAGTTTCTGTTGAGAAATCAGCTGACAGTCATATGAGTGCTCCCTTGAGGTAATTAACTGTTTTTCTCTTGCTGCTTTTAATATTCTCTCTTTGTCTTTTGCTCTTGGCATTTTAATTATGATGTGTCTTGGTCTGGTCCTCTTTGGATTCCTTTTGTTTGGGGTTCTGTGCGCTTCCTGGATTTGTAAGTCTATTTCTTTCACCAGGTGGGGGAAGTTTTCAGTCATTATTTCTTCAAATAGGTTTTCAGTATCTTGCTCTCTCTCTTCTGGCACCCCCATAATTCGGATGTTGGTATGCTTGAAGTTGTCCCAGAGGCTCCTTACACTATCTTCATATTTTTGGATTCTTTTTTCTTTTTGCTTTTCTGGTTGAGTGTTTTTTGCTTCTTTGTATTTCAAATCTTTGACTTGATTCTTGCAATCCTCTAGTCTGCTGTTAGATCTCTGTATAATATTTTTTATTTCAGTCAGTGTATGCTTAATTTCTAGTTGGTCCTTTTTCATATCCTCAAGAGTCTCACTAAATTTATCAGCCTTTTCTAGAAAATTCTTGAAAAACCTTATAGAGGGGAGAAACCAAGATGGTGGCATAGGTAAACACCTAAACTGCTGCCTCGCACAACAATTTCAAAACTACAACTAAAAGACAGAACGGACACCATCCAGAACCGCAGGAAAGCTGACTGAGTGAAAATTCTACAACTAGAAGGATAGAGAAAAGCTCACAGAGAATTGGAGGTACGGCAAAGGGTCTTTGTGCGCGCAGAGAGGAAGGGCGGCTGAGAGCCTGGCTGACTTTCTCTGGCGGAAGGGGGAAGGGAGCCCCCGACCGCACTGAACCCCAGTTCTGACTGCACTGAACCCCTGTTCCGGGCGAGCCCCTGGGGACCCACGCTCTTGTGGGAGGAGTCTGGACTCTCGGGCGGAGACTCAGGAGCCGGGGAAGGCGGAGGACTGAAAGTCCGCGCGCGCCAGTGTGCACAAAGGCCGCGGAGGTTGCCACAGGCTTTCCCTAGTGGAAGGGAGTGAGAGGCTCCTGACGTCACTGAGCCCCAGTTCTGACTGCAGTGAACCCCAGTTCCAGGTGAGCCCCTGGAGACCCACGCTCTTGTGGGGGGAGTCTGGACTCTCAGGCGGAGACTCGGGAGCCGGGGAAGGCGGAGGACTGAAAGTCCGCGCGCGCCAGTGTGCACAAAGGCCGCGGAGGTTGCCACAGGCTTTCCCTAGTGGAAGGGAGTCAGAGGCTCTTGACGGCACTGAGCCCCAGTTCTGACTGAAGTGAGCCCCAGTTCTGACTGCAGTGAACCCCAGTTCCAGGCGAGCCCCTGGGGAACCACGCTCTTGTGGGGGGAGTCTGGACTCTCGGGCGGAGAATCGGGAGCCGGGAAGGCAGAGGACTGAAGGCACACATGTGTGCGCAAGGGCAAGGTTGACGGGAAGCCAAGACTGAGACTCCACCCCATCCAAGCTGAGCACAGAGGCTATTGCAATTTGGCAAGTCTAATCCTATAAGGCTGTCTCCAGCACCGGAATTCTCCCAGCATAGACACAGCTGATCCTTACAGCCAACTGGCCTGGAGGTCAATTCTTCCCAGTGATACCAACAACAATAAAGACTTAATTACAACAAGGCTGTACACACAGTCCACAAAGGTGTGCACCAAGAGTGTCCACCTCAGGTTAACTGGGGAGGCAGACCCACTGGTCCAAATTGGAAACCTAGCACACAAATCTACCAACTCAGGGAAGCAGTGAAAATGCGGCGTCTAAGAATCAGATCACAAACGAAAGAAATGGAGGAAAACAAACGACTGGATATAGAATTCAAAACCACGGTTATAAGGCTTTTTAAGAATATCCTAGAAAAGGCCGATAAATATAACGAGACCCTCGAAGAGATGAAAAAGGACCAACTAGAAATTAAACATACACTGACTGAAATAAAAAATATTATACAGAGACCCAAAAACAGACAAGAGGAACACAAAAATCAAGTCAAAGAATTGAAATACAAAGAAGCAAAAAACACTCAACCGAAAAAGCAAAAAGCAAAAAAAAAAATCCAAAAAGTTGAAGATAATGTAAGAAGACTCTGGGACAACTTCAAGCGTACCAACATCAGAATTATGGGGGTGCCAGAAGAAGAGAGAGAGCAAGATACTGAAAACCTATTGGAAGAAATAATGACCGAAAACTTCCCCCACCTGGTGAAAGAAATAGACTTACAAGTCCAGGAAGCCCACAGAACCCCAAACAAAAGGAATCCAAAGAGGACTACACCAAGACACATCATAATTAAAATGCCAAGAGCAAAAGACAAAGAGAGAATATTAAAAGCAGCAAGAGAAAAACAGTTAGTTACCTACAAGGGAGCACCCATACGACTGTCAGCTGACTTTTCAACAGAAACTATGCAGGCCAGATGGCAGTGGCAAGAAATTTTCAATGTGATGAATAGCAAGAACCTACAACCAAGATTACTCTACCCAGCAAAGCTATCATTCAGAATTGAAGGGCAGATAAAGAGTTTCACAGACAAGAAAAAGCTAAAGGAGTTCATCACCACCAAACCAGTATTATATGAAATGCTGAAAGGTATTCTTAAAGAAGAGGAAGAAGAAAAAAGGAAAGATAAAAATTATGAACAACAAATACATATCTATCAACAAGTGAACCTAAAAATCAAGTGAATTAAAAACCTGAGGAACAGAATAATCTGGTGAATATAATAGAATCAGGGGCATAGAAAGGGAGTGGACTGATAATTCTCAGGGGGAAAGGGGTATGGGGGGTTCATGAAGAGACTGGACAAAAATCATACACCTATGGATGAGGACAGTGGGGGGTAGGTAAGGGCAGAAGGTGGGGTGGGAAATGGGTGGAGGGGAGCTATGGGGGAAAAAGGGAGAAATAATTGTAATAATCTGAATAAAGATTTATTAAAAAAAAAAAAAAGAAAAACCTTATAACCGTGGTTTTGAACTCTATATCCAGTCATTTGCTTTCCTCCATTTCTTTCATTTGTGATCTGTTTTTTTGTCTCCGCATTTTGGCTGCTTCCCTGAGTTGACAGAGTGGCTTTGTGTGCTAGGTGTCCTATAGGGCCCAGTGGCTCAGCCTCCCCAGTTACCTGAGGTGGACACTCTTGGTGCACCCTTTTGTGGGCTGTGTGCACAGTCATGTTGTAGTTAAGCCCTGATTGTTGTTGGTATCACTGGGAGCAATTGACCAGGCCAATTGGCTGTGAGGATCAGCTGTGTCTACGGTGGGAGAACTTCTGTGCTGGAAACACCCTTATGAGACAAGACTTGCAAAAGCCTCTGTGCTCAGCTTGGATGGGGCAGAGTCCCAGGGCGGAGCAGACAGCATTGGATTCCTGTCAGCCCTGCCCTAATAGGCCCCTGTGTCTCAGTGTCCCGTGGTAATCGCTGCAAGCACCTCTGAGAGAAAGCTGCCCTTGAGTTCTGCCCGCTGCCAGACAGTCCAGTTTCTCCCCGAATGAGTCTGGGTCCCCAAAGTCTCACCCAGAACTGGAGTTCAGCACAGTCGGGAGCTTTTGTCTCCCTCCTGCTTGAGAAAGCCAGCCACGCACTCAGTTGCCAGTCCTCTCCGCATGTGTTTCAGTACCTCTGCCTCCTACAGCTCCTCTGAGTCTCAGTGTGCTTTTCTCTTTCCTTCTAGTTGTAGAATTTCCACTCAGCCAGCCTTCCTGTGATTCTGGATGATATCCGTTTTGTCTTTTAGTCGTAGTTTTGAAATTGTTGTGCGAGGCAGCAGTTTAGGTGTTTACCTATGCCGCCATCTTGGTTTCTCCTCTCCAGTCGCACATATTTATACTTAATGCCATCCAACTGTACACTTAAAAATAATCTAAATGGTTATAAAACAGAATATGGAGAACACGTTTCCAGGCTTGGAAAAAAAGTTTTTGGAGAAGAATCCAGTGAGTTTACTAATTATTTGGGAGAAAAGATTACCTTGAGACTGTGTCCAACTGAGGAAGACACAGTAGAGCTTCTTAGCAAAGTCCTTAATGGTAACAGGTGGCTCCTGAAGCGTTAGCCAAGGCTGTGCATCTGGGTGGTGCCTTTACTGACCCAACTGTGGATTCGATAGAGGTCACCCTTCCACGGGACATTTTGGGAATTTGGGTGGATCCCATAGATTCAACTTATCAGTATGTACAAGGTTCTGCTGACACTCAATCCATCCAAGGAATCTTCCCCATGGACTTTAGTACGTCACCATTTTAATCGGTGTCTATGACATACAGACAGGGGTGCCTCTGAAGGGAGTCATCAACCAACCTTTCCTAAGACCTCAACACCCTCAGACGGAAAGGACAGCGCTACTGGGGCCTTTCTTACATGAGAACCAAGATCTATTCATTTCATCTCTAAACGAAATGGCAGTGAGCCCTGGCCAGTTTGGCTCAGTGGATAGAGCTTTGGCCTGCAGACTGAAGGATCCCAGGTTTGATTCCAGTCGAGGACACATGCCCAGGTTTCGGGCTCGATCCCCAGTAGCGGGCATGCAGGAGGCAGCCAATTGATGATTCTCTCTCATCATTGATGTTTCTATCTCACTCCCACTCCCTCTATGAAATCAACAAAAATATATATTTTTTTAAGAGAAAAGAAATGGCAGTGAACCTCGGAGCCAACTGGCTGAAAACACCAGCTCCGAGGCTGAATTCTCTCCCTGTTTTTCAGCTGTCATAGCACAAGTGAAAAGGAGCCTATCAAAGCGGCATTGTCACGTGTGTGTGTGTGTGTGTGTGTGTGTGTGTGTGTGTGTGTGTGAGAGAGAGAGAGAGAGAGAGAGAGAGAGAGAGAGAGAGAGAGAGAGAGAGATTGCATATTGCGGGCAGCTGGGGCTGGTTACAAGCGCAGGTGTGTTGCCCCAGGCCTGTGGACCTTTACATCCTTGCAGAAGATGCCACATTCAAACGGGGCTCCTGTGTCGCTCCTGCCACACTCAGGGCCAGGGCAGGGGATGGCAGACTTTAAAGAACGCTTGGATAGACATCCAGACACGGGGCTTCATTTGGTACAGCTGGCATACCACGTGGCAAACGAAGGCACAGTGGAGCGGATGGCTGGGCCAACAGGGAGGACTAACTGCATACAGATAAAGCAAGCAGCTGGCGACTTTTCCTGTGCCTCCTTAGCCCAAACCTTGTGCCTGCGGGTACACACATAGGTGAAGCTTAAAAATGAGTTTTTAAAGTTATTTTAACAAACTGACTACTAATTTTTTTAAACAAAGTTATAGTAAATAGTCTTTTCTGTATCCAAATACTACTACACACATCAAAAATTCACCTTGAAAAGAAAGTTTGCATGCCAGGGGCTGGAGTCCCGGGTCACTGTCTAGAAGAACGCACCACCCATGCCAAGAACACTGCAGCAGAGCCCACCCTCACTCCACTCTTGCCAAGCAAATACACTGGACAGAATATTCCTCCGGTGCCAGCCTAGGAGGCTGAGAAGGTGGGCATCCATCCTGGCTGCCTCGTCCCCACACCAGGAGACTCTGTTTCCATCACCACCAAGCTGCCCCTCCCTGCTTCTCTACTCTCTTTTTTTTCCATAGCGCCTGTCAGCATTTCACGTATCATGCATTTGGGTCTGGTTATTCTCTTCCTGCACATGCGGGAATACAGGCTCATCGAGAGCAGGACTTGTCTCATTCAGTCCTGGCTCCCCAGGTCTGGGTCAGTACTTGCACATGGTCTGCTTCCGATACCAGTAAGTACATACTGCATGAGTGAATGGATGGCCATGTCTCTCTCCCTGTCTGCACTCCAGCTCTTTGAACTCAGGAACTACCTTCCTCACCACTCAATCTCCATGCCCAGCACCACACCCCCCAAAAAGCGAGGAAAAGGGAGAGCCCAACCTCTGTAAGAGTCACTCCCTGTCTGAAGGCAGTATGGAGAAGACCATGGCTTTTGGAGTCAAACACAAGTTGGAGTTCTGGTCCTGCCGCTTACTAGCTGTAAGTGAACCATGGACAAGTTACTTAAGATCTCGGAGCTTCCGTTTCTTCAGCTGGAAATGGATATGGTAATAATACCTGCCTTGTGTTGTCCTATGGAAATTAAATGCATTCGTGGAAGAAAAGGTATCTAACCCTGAGCCTGTACACAAAGCCCATCTCATAGTAGGTGCTCGATAAAAACCCATTCCCTTCCCCCTGATCTTCAGGTGTCCACCTGCATCCACTCCCTGGAGGAGATGCCACTACGGGAACTGGGGAGCCTGGAAGCATCTGGGACCCAGAGGAAAGCCCCCCACTTCCTGTGGCTCAGGCAGGGGGTGGGAGAGAAGAACGGACCCCTGGCTGGGGATTCAGAGACAGCCAAGAAGTTGGACAGGAAGTGAAAGGAGGCATGAGGCAAAGGGGAAACAGCAGCTTCACCCCTGGCCCCTTCTGGACGGTCCACACACTCCTACATCACAAAATGAGGAACCAGGAGAGCCAACAGGAAGGGACAAGGGGGGAGACTCACCAAGGAGGAGGAGAGTCAAAACGGCCCCATCTGGGCAGAGCCACACACACACACACACGCACACTCACTCACACACACACACACACACACACACTCACTCACTCACCCCAATCTTACAAGCCCCATTACCCTGCTCTCACTGGGCTAATCCCTGGCCACTGGCTATGCTGGCTGCAGGTCTGTGTCTGCTCCCACACTTACCTGCATCCACCCACCTGCGGCCCGTGACAGAGGCCTCATTCTCCCTGCCTGGCTTACCCGCTCCATGTCACCCAAGACTTTCTGTAGGGGGGACACACTATGTTGAGAGGACAAGCATGCACTTAAAGTTCAGAAGGGCACTGGGAAGCAGGAATGGTTCAAATTGGCAGCCATGGTGGGGGTACTGGAGACGTGAAATGCCAACGAGGATGTGAGAAAGGTGCTGATCGGGAACCTTCCTCAGATTCTCTAAGCCACGTTGCTTTCTGCCTCCTGGACATAACTAAAAGTTCTCTGAGGCCAAACACAAGCACGGGGTCCTGTGATGGACTCAGACGCCCACTGTGTGCTGCCCAGAGCTTGTGCCAGGGGGACAGAAATGAACAGGGACCGCTCCCTCAAGACCACAGATGAGAGGGAAACACGGGTTCATACACAACACAAGCTCAGGGTGAAGAGGGGTGTTTGGTTGGGGGGGGGGGGTACTTTCTGGAGAAGATGGTGGCTCAGCTGCCCTTGGAGGAGCCTCAGCCTGGAGCCTCACCCACACCCCCCCAAGGTCAGAGAAGAGTCAACTCTAAGAGATCCACTTGCCCCACCATAGAGCGTTTATTTTAATACACTTCTGTTTTTAATATAAAAAGAATTTTAAATTAAATATTACTGAGTTGTGCCCTCGCTGGTTTGGCTCAGTGGATATAGAGTGTCGGCCTGCAGACCAAAGGGTCCCCGGTTCGATTCCGGTCAAGTGCATGTACCTCAGCTGCAGGCTCCTCCCTGGCCTAGGCCCTGGTCAGGGCGGGTGCAGGAGGCAACAAATCGATGTGTTTCTCTCACATCGATGTTCCTCTCTGTCTTTCCCTCTCTCTTCCACTCTCCCTAAAAATCAATGCAAAAATATCCTTGGGTGAGGATTTAAAATATACACTGAGTGGCCAGATTATTATGATCTCTGAACGCATAATAATCTGACCACTCAGTGTGTATGTATATATATATTACAGGCCCGGTGCATGAATTCGTGCATGGGTGGGGTCCGGCCAGCCTGGCCAGCAGGAGGGGACATGGGCGGTTGACCGGCCTGCCTGCTGGTCGAGGGGACAATTTGCATATTAGCCTTTTCTTATATAGGATATACACTGAGTGGCCAGATTATTATGCATTCAGAGATCATAATAATCTGGCCAGTCAGTGTATATATATTACCGAGTTGAAATGGACTTTCCAGGGAAAAATGCACTGACACATGACCAAGCAATGACAAAATTACACTAGTTTAACGCATTGAAAGCTTATTGTGTGCCAGGCTTTGGACAACATGCTCTACCTCCACTACCTGAGTTGAGCTTAATAATAGCCTCTGGAGAAGGTACCGCTATTATCCCCACTTTACAGATGAGCAAACTAAGGCGTAGAGAAGTTAAATAACTTCTCTCAAGTCACTCACAAATCAGAGGCCGAGCCAAGATGCAGACCCAGGTCCGTCTGACGCCAGAGCCAATGACCTTGTTATTCTGCAGCCCTAGGGCACCCCTGGCCTCGCAGGCTTGTATCTGGTTGAGAAGCACAAGCTGAGAAAGGTGCAAACTCCTTGCCCCACCTCCAAGCTGCACACATGGTCCATCTCCCCCTCCCCATGTGCTGACCCCTCCTAAGCTGCAGGACACTCCTTGTAGCCACCAGACCACAAGCTGTTTGGCTTTCTTTGTTCCTTCGCACAAGCTTCTCGCTGTCCTGGAATCCCAGCCCATGCACCATCTCTCCCCTCCCCCAGGAGGCCTTCCTTGACTCCCCACGTGGACCTCACCATCCCCTCCTCAGCGCTCACCATCCTCTCCTCAGCGCCACTCTGTCATTGCTTCAGGGCGCTGTCTGTCTCCCCTACTGCACCCTGACACCCTCCTGGCAGGAACCGTGATTTCACCTCCGTGTCCCTCACACCCTGCACAGAGCCTGGAACACAGCTGCCTGGGTTCCCCTTTTGCTTTTAACGTCTAGATAGAAGACAGCTAGCATTTTGGTATAAACATTGGAATAGTCTGAGGAAACAATTTATCAAGAAGCATGCAACACTGGATTCTTCTATCAGCTTTATAGTCCTTTGCATCTTCTCACTCACTTGGCCCTGCTAGGACCAAGTTGAAGCTGCTGTGGAGAAGGGAGAGGCAGAATTTCAGCCATAGAGGTCTCTGGAGCTTCATCTCGCCTGCTCCCCCCTGGGCCCAGCACCTGCCAAGCATGCTTGGTTCATCGGTTGAGCCATAGTGTCCTCGAGGGCCCAGGCTGCAGGGGAAAAAGGATTATTCCCCGTCTTGCTCAGTGCTGTGTCCAATTAGAAGAGCTTAGGCACATAGTAGGCTCTCAAGAAATGCTAGTTGTCTCAACAACTTTTTTTTTTTAAGAAATAATGTTTAAAATTATTATGGTTAAAAAAAGGTTGAAGGATATGAAGCAACGGAAACTCTCCACTATGCTGGTGGGAGCACAAAGGATGCAGCCTTTGGAAAGCTGCTTGGCAGGGTCTATTAAAGCTGGCCATGTGACCCAGGAATCCCAGTCCTAGAGGTGCACCCGACAGAAACCATCCATGTGTTCACCAAAATACATGTACCGTGTTCTAGCAGCAGGGAAGCTACTCTGATGCCTCTCAGAAGTAGAGTGACTAAACGAACTGGGGTATAGTCCCATGACAGGACACTGTACAGCCATGAGGGTGAACCATCCACAACATGTGCAATGATTCGGATGAACTTCACAGTCGATCATGAGTGAAAGAACCACATGCATGGTTCCATTTACTTAAGTATGAAAACAAGCAAAACTAACCTATCCTGTTAGAAGTCAGAGAGAGAGAGAAATAGAGGGGGGGGGGGGAGAGAGAGAGAGAGAGAGAGAGAGAGCCATGACTAGAAGGGGGCACAGTACAGCCCTGGGTGCTGATAATGTTCTTTCTCGATCAAATTTCTGGTTACACGTGTGTGTTCAGTTTGTGAAATCTGGCCTGTGCAGACAATAGAAAACATGTATATGTATTGGTATCTGGCACAGAGCTCCTAAAATCCCTTGCATATTCCTACGTGGTAAGAGCACTAGGAGCATCTCTTGTTCTAATGAGGTGACTGTGGGCTCCTGGGTGACTGCTGGATGGGGGCTGATCACCAGAAAGACCAGGCCACGATTAGGGGCATTTTTAGCTCCCCCCCACCGCCCCATTCTCCAGAGAGGGAAGAAGGGCTGGAAATGGAGTTAATAATTGGTCATGCCTGAGCGATGAAGCCTCCATAAAATCCCAATAGTAAGCGGTTGGGAGAGCTTCCAGGTGGACGACACATGCACATACCAGAGGGTGACACACCTCCACTCCACAGGGGCAGAGGGCCCGCACTTGGGATACTTCCAGACTACCTCACCCTTTCTGTCTTCTCTTCTGGCTATTCATCTCTATCCTTTATCATATTCTTTAATAAACTGGTAAACATGTTTCTCGTAAATTCTGGGAGCAGCTCTATCAAATTAATTGAACCCAGAGAAGGGGTCATGGAAACCTTTGATCTACAGCTGGTCAGTCAGAAGCACAGGTGATACTGGGCTGTCAATTGGCAAGGGTGGGCAGTCTCGTGGGACTGAGCCCTTAACCTGTGGGCTCCAACACCATTGCTAGGTAGATAGTGTTATAAATGAGTTAAATTGCAGGATGCCCAGAGAATTGCTTGTTGCAGGGCAAAGGGGCGGGGGGCTGGGGAGAGACCTCCATACTTTTGGTGACCGGAAGTGTCAGAAGTGAAGTGTTTGGGGTAAAAGTAAAGGAGGAACACAATAGGGAAGACCTGGATTTTTCCCTGAGAGAACAGAGGCCTCTTTCTAGCCACCCAGGAAAGTTTCTGTAAAACTTCTTTAAGTTACTGTAATAGGCATCAAAAGTTACTTTGGCTTGAGGGGCGGGGTGGTGGGGGTGGAGGATATCTGTAAACGTGTCAACAATTAAAAGTTATACTTTTTCTTACGTTCCGAACATTCAGAGTGGCAGCACCACCTTGTGGTCACCCCTGTGTGACGCTCTAGTCCACGAGGAATGAGACTCTCCCCACCACCCCGGACTTCTTACTATCATGCTTCTCTCCAAATAGCTAAAGTGAAACATTAAATAGTAAAGACTTCATTCTTATCATTAAAAGTGTAGGCCTGCCCAGCCGGTGTGGCTCAGTGGTTGAATGTTGACCCATGAACTAGGAGGTCACAATTTGATCTTGGTCAAGGCATTTGCCCTGGTTGCGGGCTCGATCCCCAGTAGGGGGGTGTGCAGGAGGCAGCTGATCAATGATGTTCCTCTCATCCATGTTTCTCTCTCCCTCTCCCTTCCTCTCTCTCCTCTCTCTGAAATCAATAAAAACATTGTTTAAAGTGCTCTAACAGGATCCATGTACTGCAGGCTGTCTGGGCTCAAAGGGTGATTGGCTGTATTGGATGATGTGTTCATCTGTATTGAGTGATGACCAGTGACCACAAAGCAAAATTGGCTTTCAAGCTTGGTGTTACTAGTGGACAAAAAAGGAGCCATATACTAAACCTGACAAGCTCGGGGGAGGCCTGCATGGAAGGACTTATAAACTCAGAGACCTCAGGTAACCACATAGGATGGTCTGAAATTAAAACTTCTTAACTAAAGGTGGGTCATGACCGGTTGTCACATCCTAGGCTGGTATTGTTAATGGCAAAATGGCACCAGATGTTACCGGTGAAGTTAGACCTCAGTCCTTGAGTTTGGTTAAGAAAGAATTCAGAGCCAAGAACTCAAATACAAGCAAAAATTTTAGAAAATCACAGAGATAGAATGAGCCAGCTGAGCAGTGTGAACCCAGGAAACAAGTTACTGAGGCAAAAGAAGGGCCCTTGGAGCTCAGGAGAAAGCAAAGGTACATGCCTTAAGGGGAGAAAGGGGGAAGGAAAGGCAGGGACCTGCTCTAGAGAGATAGCACCCATGCACTGGGTTCTTTGTCTCAAGGGTTTTTATCTCGTTTCCAATGGCAGGGATTATAGGGGAGGATTTCAATAGAATATGCATCAGCTTTCCAGGTGTGTCCTTTCATGGTTGTGGTCTCTACCAATTGGTCAGCACTAGAGGGTCAGGGGTCATTAGTCATTGCACCTGGTCCTGATGTCAGCCATGGCATCACTTCATCTGGATTTGCTGCTTTTCTAAGCCTGGCGCTGAAACACAACTGAGGCCTAGATGTGATCTCTAGTTTGACAAAAACTCTGTCTCTGTGGTCAATAGATGCGAGGCTTTGTATTCAAGATTATTTGGTGCATGTCAGGACCTCACTGTCCTGAGGGCTTGCTGCTTAAGGGAGTGGACGTGCAAGGGCTTTTATGGGAGTTATATGAGGCTATTCTCTGGCCCCCTTGTTCCTCCTCTAAAGGGTCGCCATGTGACTAGCAACACGCCAGAGGAGACAAGGTCAGAGGAGGGTCCAAACTGTATGACCAGCAATATGAAAGGTCAGGGGGTCTAAACTGTATGATCAGCAATATGCTAGGAGAGGAAAGGTCATGCTGGAGGCGAGGTCCCACTCTACAATACTTGTTTTTCCCAGTTTTGTCCATTGCCATGCACCTGGGCTTTCTACCCTGGTGACCTTCAATACCTGGCCTATCGCTCCTACTCCACTCATGTCTAACTACCTACTGAATCAGTATCTTCCTTGACAGGAGTCAATCTTTACCTTAACTAAGCCAGTCTACTGTGACTTTTTTTTTTTTGCATCTACAATAACATACCTTTGGACTATCAGAGTAATCCCCTTTATTCCCAACCCACAGGACACAATCTCCCACCAGAGCAGAGACCATGGAACCCATCATTGTTATCTTGTTGCCCAAATACCATCTCTATGTGCTGTAAATGTTCATTGTTAACTAGCCTATACCCTTTACCAGCCAATGTAAAAAAGAGAATTTGTCTCTTCACTTTACTCTTTATCCAATCTCAGAGATTTCCCTAATATACCACCAATGCATTTCATGTAACCCTCCTTGGATTTTACTGTATAAAATAAACTGCAAAACTGCCATTCTCTGGAGCATTCCCCAATCCATTGAAATTTTGCTTCCTGGCAATTGTCATCAGTTTGGCTCAAATAAACTCATAAAAATTCTTTACAGATTTGGTCATTTCTTACATAGACATATTTTATTAAGTTGTTTACAGTTAAGCAATTTTGAAAATGCTCCCAAAAATATAAATGGACTTTATGTCACATCACTTAAGAATATATAAAACCCCTTCCTGCCCCCCTGCCCCCCAGCCCCTGGTGTGGTTCAGTGGTAGAGCACAGGCCCATGGACCAAAGGGTCGCAGGTTCAACTCCTGATCAAGGGCATGCACCTTGATTGCAGGTTCAATCCCTGGCACCTTGGTTGCAGGTTCAATCCCTGGCCCTGGTCAGGACACATGCGGGAGGCAACCAATTAATGTGTCTCTCTCACATTGATGTTTCTATCCCTCTCTCCCTCACCCTTCCTCTCTGAAATCAATCTAGATAATGAAGAGGTAATATGCAAATGGTCATCACGCCGTGATGCGTAACAACCGAACAGGAGGGCGTGACAGTGAGCTACGGGCGGCAGAGAGCTACGAGCAGCGGTGGGCTGGGCAGCCAGCTGAGGCAAGCGGCAGCGAGTTACTCGTGTGCAGATTCGTGCACAGGGCCACCAGTAAAAATATATTTTAAAAAATAACTATTCTTAACTGCTACTCTAAAACCCCACTATTTCAGGTGAATAGCTAGGTCCTTACTAGTCATCTGATGTGTTATGGAATCTTAGCATTAGCATTTTTGTGTACAACTTATCTATCTTGGATGTTAGGCCCTCTCCTCGTCTACCCTGGGAGCAGTGGCACCATTCTCTAAATGAGCAAAGCAGGAGGTCATTGTCTCAGCCAAAGTCACATGGTCAAGACAAGATTCAGACTAGGCGCCCCAGGTCTTCCTGCCTGGGCGCTTTCATGGCATGTCCTAAACTGACTGAGTCCAGGTCCCGTGTCTGGGGAGCGGTCCTCACCTCCCTCGACTTCTGCTCTTTCTAGCCACCCTGGGCTTCTGTCCTTTCATTGATGTAGCTCTCATTTTTCCATTGGTCCGTATACCACTCTGCCTTGGAAACCTTTACTTCTTGCTGCTCACTGAAGCTTCATTAGGAGGCCTGTTCTGCAGATGAGCTCGCCATAGGTCAGTTGCACACTGACCCCAGAGCAGTCCATTTTCAAAGAAGGGATAACATGAGAAATGAGCCTTCCCAGGCCATTGTTTGGGAAGAGGGCCTGTAGCTGCTGGTTTAGCTGAGTTTCAAGTCCATCACCCGGGAATGAGAACAATGGGAAACTGAAGCCTGCAGATCTGGAGGGAAAGGCAGTGGTATTCCTGATGCCTTTCACTGGTTTAACTGTTGGCATAAAGTTGTCTGTAGTAACAGCAGAATCTGCAGAGAACAGAGGCCTCTGTGCAAGCATCACTCTTGTTCATGGCTGAGCTAGAAAACTAGTTTGAGAATCTCTGATTCGATACGTAAAAAACAGGGACTCAGCCCAGCCGGCGTGGCTCAGTGGTTGAGTGTGGACCTATGAACCATGAGATCACAGTTCAATTCACCAGTCAGGGCACTTGACCCAGTTACAGGCTTGCTCTACAGTGGGGGGTGTGAAGGAGGTGGCCAATCAATGATTCGCATCATTGATGTTTCTATCTCTCTCTCCCTCTCCCTTCCTCTCTGAAATCAGTAAGAAAACAAACTGTTCCCAATCATTTACATTTTGATGAAAAGCTCATCCTCATCAGCATCCTGCGGCTTTGCTCCATTTCTTGCCTATGATGAACTGAGAGGTCCAAACACAGTCCTCAGCCAAAGAGGCCGCCTTCTCCAGAAACGTCCTCCTCAAAAACCAACAGGAAGGGATTAAAAATGGCGGCAGAGTAAGTGGATGCTGCACAGACATGCTCCCAGGAACAAAATGGAATTACAACTAAAACACAGAAAAACTTCCTGAATAATCAACAGGAGAGAACCCTGATACCTTAGGACCAAAGTGGAGACTGCATAGAGACTGCAGGCAACAAGTAACTTCTGACTATAAAGAAGAAAGGAGACCCCAACATCTGAAAGTAGCACTCCTCATCTACGGAAAGCTCGAAAACAAGCACAGACCAAAACAAAATCAAGGACAGTGGTTGATATCTCTGAAGAAGACTCTTTAAGCAGACTTTGCAGCAAACCTGGCATTGATGATTCAAGGCCTACAGCACACAATGAAGACTTGAAGGTTGAAGAAGAAAAAAAGAAGCAGAAAAGCAGTAAAAGGGAAGTGTCAGGAAACATGCATAATGCTGCCACTGATGACAGTGATTTATTCAGCAAAGGTGAACAAACCAATAATCAGTAGCTTTCTATTATAGAGAATGACAATTCTGATAGACTTACCTTAAAAGAAGAAAAAGAGAAGAGACCAAAAGCTCACCTGTTTGTGAAAAAAAAAAAAAAAGGTGCATTTAAGAAAGAAAGCACTCCATTAAAGAAGTTGGAATGAACCCAAAACTTGGAACAACCAGTAGAACACAAGACATCGTACTGGAGATTGTAAGAGAGAATGAGGTTGTAGGAGAGCGAAATTACACTCAGGGGCAATCTTCTCGAGAACAGAACGCTAGAATATTACAAGATGGAATTGTGGCCAAACACTTTTGCAAAACAAAGGCGATAGAAATAGCTCCCAAGAAAATGAATTCTGAGGTCTCTAATAGTTCTGAAAAACGAAAAAAAGTCTGTTGCATGAAAATCGCATGTTGCGGGATGAAATTGCCAGGCTAAGACTGGACTTACTATAGACACAGTAAAAAATCAGAACCAGCTCTAACCGATTTGGCTCAGTGGGTAGAGCGTCGGCCTGTGGACTGAAAGGTCCTGGGTTAGATTCCGGTCAAGGGCATGTGCCTTGGTTGTGGGCACATCCCCAGTAGGAGGTGTGCAGGAGGCAGCTGATTGTTGTTTCTCTCTCATCGATGTTTTTAACTCTCTCCCTCTCCCTCCCTTTCTGTAAAATATCAATAAAATATAGATTTTTTTTAAATCAGAACCAGGAAATAGGGAAAAAATATTTTGAGGACATTGCAGTTGTCAAAGAAAAGAATGACCATCTTCAAAAGACAATAAAACTTAATGAGGAAACATTAACAAAAACAGTATTTCAATATAATGGACAGTTTGAAGTTCTGACGGCTAAGATAACAATGCTAAACCGTAAACCGGAGAATGAACCACAAAACAGAGGAAGACTGGAAGCAGAAGTTGAATCATACCGGTCTAGACTGGCTACTGCTGTACAGGATCATGAGCATTGTCAGACATCAAAAAGAGATCTAAAACTTGCTTTCCTGGAATGAGGTGGCCGAGTGGTGGCAATGGACTGCTAAAACTTGCTTTCCAGAGAGCAAGATATGGTTTTGTTTACGGGACAAAATGAATTTTGATATGTCTAACCTAAAATATAACAATGATATTCTTTCTCAACAACTTTCTAAAGTGGAAAGTAAATACAATAGCTTAGAAATTGAGCTTTATCACACAAGAGATGCTCTCAAAGGAAGTACATTGGTTTTAGAAGGTGTAAAAAGGGACCTCAACCAAAAACAGTGTCAAAAGAAGGAAACTGAACACCTGTATCAAAAGGAACAAGGAAAGTGAATAAAGACATTGGAAAACAGGAATCATCACAGAAGAGTTTATCTCACCTACAGAGTGAAAATATGTTGCTTAGACAGCAACTGGATCATGCTCAAAACAAAGCTAACAGGGAAGAAAAGACAATAAAATTAATACCCACCATCAGTTTCAGGATATGATAAAAATACTGAATGCTGAAAGTGAAAAGCATGTTCTTATGTTGAAATTATTAATCAACAAATGGCATCATTTTAAAGAAAGAATTTATCAGTATGAAATGTTATACATCTGGATGAAGAAAAACACCTCACCAGGAGTTAGTAGTGGAAGCACTCACTTCTAAGGAAATATAAAAAACTAAAGGATAAAAAAGAGAAGTGGAAACAAAAAGCAATAAACCTTGGAACACATGGAAATGCATATGACAGAAGACTGTGAAGTAGAACATTATAAACTGAAGATTGAAGAAAGCGCATTCCATAGTGTAATGGTTGGCACTCTGGACTCTGAAGAAAGCGCAAAGGATGTAGGAGACAAACTGACACAAGTCAACTCATTTTTACAGGGCTCAGAAGCAGCTAGCAGAGGTCAGCACCGAAGTTCTGCTTCTTATAGAAAGAACTAAACAGATGACTGAGCACTGCTAAAATGAGACCAGTCCTGGAGACACCTTGTGTTGGAAATCCTAATCACAGTTGTGTATGCAATAGAAAACTTGGTGATTCCTACTTTGAGAATCTTTTCTTATGAATTAAATAAACTTGTAATACTAAGATGATAAATTTCTGTTTTTAAGTGAAATTTTTTGTCATCTTCTTACGTGAGAGAACATTCTTAATTGCTACTTTACTTACAGCATTTTTAAGTTTTTATAAAATGTCTTGCTGAGCAGTTGTACATTTTTTAAACAGCTAAATGAAAGAAATATTGGAATTTGAATTTAAAAATAAAAAACAAAACAGGGAGATGTGAGCTCCATGTGTCCCCTGCTTTGTCCCATCTTTATCCTCCTCAAATTTACCTCCATCTTGCATTTGGGTGAGCATCTCTTATGCCAGAAATACAGAAAAGAGCCCTTTGGAAGTAAATGCATACCGACAATTAGCGATTCATGCCATTTCCATGTCTCTCACATGTACAGCTCTGGTCTTATTAGGGCTAAATGAGTACATGGGTCCATACTCATGAGCAAAATCACCACAGACCTGGGACCTTGAAAACGAGCCCTTGCATGCTGGGCTTTTAGACATTCTCTGTGTCTGTTTAAAAAGCCCCACAATGTGTCTGGGGAGACCTGTGCATGTGGCTTGGCATGGAGTACAGGCAGGACTTTCAGCCCCACTCACTATCTTGGCCCTTGGCCGAGTGCCCTCATGCAGTGAAAAAAATGCACAACCACGCTAGGCAGAAGCAGTTTCTCTTGACAGAAGCACTTCATCTCGGTCCCCTTTAGACTTAGTCTCACAGGCACCCTTGGAGGTTTCTTTGATCCTAGAGTTAAATCACACCTAGAAGCAGCTTTTTGGCTCCTTCTCGAATCTCTGTCTGGTTCAGAGGAGATCCAGACCTCCTCACCTCCACTCCAGCCTCCACAATGTCCACAAGGGTGACCAGAAGACCTCCACGGCCCCCGGGGCCTTCATCAGCCGCTCATACCCAAGTGGGCCCAGCACCAACAGCGGCTTTTCCCGGGTGGGCAGCGGCTACCAGGCTGGCCTGGATGCCAACGTGAGTCTGGCCGGGGGTTACAGCGGGGCTGGGAATGTGGGGAACATCACAGCTTTCCAAGTGAACCTGCTGAGGCCCCTGAAGCTGGAGGTGGACCCCAACATTCAGGCGGTGTACCACCAGGACAAGGAGCAGATCAAGACCCTCAACGACAAGTCTGCTTCCTTCATGGGTAAGGTGCGGAGCCTGGAGCAGCAGACTAAGGTTCTGGAGACCCAGTGGAGCCTCCTGCAGCAGCAGACGACTCACAGTACAATGGACAACATGTCTGAGAGCTACATCAACAAATTCCAGCGGCAACTGGACACGCTGGCCTAGGACAGACTGAGGCTGGAGGCAGAGTTTGGCAACATGCAGGGGCTGGTGGGGGACTTGAAGAATAAGTCCAAGGATGAGATCAGCAAGCGCACAGAGATGGAGAATGAATTTGTCCTCATCAAGAAGGATGTGGTTGGCCCTGGCCAGTATGCTCAGTGGTTAGAGTGTCCGCCTATGGACCAAAGGGTCTTGGGTTCGATTCCCAGTCAAGGGCGTGTACCTCGGTTACAGGTTCCCCAGTCCCTGTGGGAGCATGCACAGGAGGTGAGCAATCGATGTGTCTCTCTCACGTCAATGTTTCTCTCTCTCTCTCCCTTCCACTCTCTCTGGAAATCAATGGAAAGAATATCTTCAGGTGAGGATTTTAAAAAAAAAGAAGAACAAAGATGTGGATGAAGCTTACATGAGCAAAGCAGAGCTGGAGGCCCTCCTGGAATGGCCGGCCGATCAGATCAACTTCTACAGGCAGCTGTATGAAGAGATGCGTGAACTGCAGTCCAGACCTCCCACACATCCATGGTGCTGTCCATGGACAACAACTGCTCCCTGGAGCTGGAGCATCATCGCCAAGGTCAAGGCCCAGTACATGGAGATCCCCAACTGCAGCCGGGCTGAGGCTGAGACCATGTACCAGATCAAGTATGAGGAGCTGCAAACGTTGGCCGGGAAGCATGGGATGACCTGCATCGCACGAATACTGATATTTCTGAGAAGAACCAGAACATCAGCCAACTCCAGGATGAGATCGAGAGCCTCAAAGGCCAGAGGGCTTCCCTGGAGGCCCTGTCACTGTTGGCGAGCAGTATGGGGAGCTGGCCATCAAGGATGCTTGGATCCCACCTCCAAGGAGGGTGGGCGCTAAGGGGTGGACTAGGCCTCAAATGGCAGGACACATGCTGGCTGGCTCCTTGTGCTTCTCAGGGCCGCACTGGCACCTTCAGAGCTCTATTGATTTTTTCTGAGAAAAAGAAAAAGAGAGCGAGAGAGAGAGAGAGAGAAACATCAATTTGTTGTTCCACTTATTTATGCATTCATTGATTGATTCTTGTATGTACCCTGTGCCCTGACCGAAGATTAAACCTACAACCTTGGCATATAGGGGTGACATTCTGACCTACTGAACTCCCCGGCCAAAGCCTATAATTCCTCACCTATCAATAAAAAAGAGACCATTTTTGATAATGAAAAACTCATGGAACAGCTTTTTGTCAGTCCATACATCCCAGCCAAATAAATTGAGGAATCAGCAAGCATTTGACTGCCATTTAGGGAGAAGAAAAATAAGCCCCAACTTAAACCTATGACTGGCAACTCAACAAAAGGAGAAAAGGCTTCTTTGGAAAAAGTGGGTATTTACTCAGAACATTCCATAGCGTCAACTATAGTAACCATAGTGAGGATTAATCCCTTGGTCCCCAAGGGCCAAATGCCCGGTACTGAAGAAAAGCCAAGGCTAGCTAAAAATAATAATAAAAATAAAATAAAAAGCCAAGGCTAGAACACTCCACTCACTGAGACCCTCTGCAGATCTACTGTGACTCCTCACATTCACATACCCCTTCCTGTCCTACCTCAGATGCAGAGGGAGCCTGAGGCTTCCTCTCTCCATCTCCTCAGGGTGCCCATGTTCTTGCTGCCATCACAGATGACCATGATTAACACCCACTGCTAACAGGTCCTCATCTGGACACGCCCTTCTCCATTTACCCACTGATTCTTTAGCTTGGTCCCTGCTCCCACATATCCCAGCCCACATAACAGAAGGCTGCATACAGAAAAAACCACCGTGTCCACCCTTGCTCTTTGCTTATATTTAGGCAGGCATCTGGGATGTAGACTGAGACTTGCCGGGTTGTGTGCCAATGTGGAATGTTCAATAAATCTATGGAATAACACTTGGGGCCCTAAAATACAGAAGAGAAAAAGCAACTGTTGTCAGATGCCTACTTGGCTTTCATTTCATGTCATTTCTTTTCTTTTCAGCTTTATTTGGGGAACCATACAAAGCTCCTGACTGCGTGCAGGTCAAGTGTACCATTGCGCAGCTGGGTGGTGAGGGTCAGAGGATAGGTAAGGGCTCTGAGAAAGGAGGAACATGGGCTTGCCAAGCACCTAAAACTGGGAGCCAGAGACCTGGGCAATAGAGGATAGCACTTAGTACTTCCTGGTCGTGTTTTTCTCACCTGTGAGAGGAGATTAAAATGCATGTCCTACCCACCCTTGAGGTGGAAGGGAGTAATATAATTGGTCAAAACATTGTTTTGAAAAATAAGCAGCACTGTCTTTATATAAGTAGCACAGCATTATTATTTATGATGTGCCCAGATCACTGACAGAGACGGTATTCAAGCTGTGTAGGCATGAAAGCACATTTTGCAAGTTATCAAGTAGGTGCCAATAACCTAATATGTAGAAAAATACCCACCGAGAGTCTGGTGGGTAGAAAGCCTGGAGCTTCAAAGCAAGTTTGGAGTTAGACAGTCTAAGTACACAAGAGCACTCCCATCCCTGAGAAGGGCTGGGCAGCAGCCTCTGGTGATGGAACTAGAAACTCTCAGGTTCCAAATAAAACTTTCATAAAACAGTATCATTTGTGCTCTTTTTATAAAACTGCAAAAACAAACAAAATAAACATGTATCTTCCTAGCCAGTTTGCTCAGTGGTTAGAGTGTCAGCCCGCAGACTGAAGGGTCCTGGGTTCAATTCCAGTTAAGGGTACGTACCTCAATTGCAGGCTCAATCCCTGGCCCCAGCCAGGGCGCATGTGGGAGGCAACCGATCGATGTGTCTCTCTCACATAGATGTTTCTCTCTTTTCCTCTCTCTCCCCCTCTCTCCATTCTACTCTCTCTAAAAGTCAATGGAAAAAATATCCTCGTGTGAGGATTAACAAAAACAATAATGATAATAATAATAATGCAGTTACATTATTTGTTTACAATTTTACCATTGATTAAAAATAAAAAATTAAAACTAATTAAATAAAAATTTTAAATTTTATTATCAGGCAATTCCGACTCACCACAATCTGTATTTGGCAGACATTCAGTGTCAAATGCAGTTTGACTGTCTTGCCCACAGTCTCAATATTATTTTTAAATTGGCAGAGGTAGCAGGTCAAACAGCTAGGTATAAATGGAAACACAGAGAATTCAATTAGTGGTAAAGGAGTTACTAGAGTAGGTAGAAGAGGTAGGCCACTTGCTACTCTTGAACATTGTAAATAAATAGAGAGGAGGACAGACGTGCCCAACAGAAGGGTAAGTATGGCAGGAGTTATGGGATGCCTAGAATAAAGGTGATAAGGATTAGGAATGGGTGACACTAATGCATAGTTTAATTGTATCTCCCTCTCCCAACCCAAAGTCTCACTTTGGGGTGAGAGTCCACAGGAAGAGGAAGACTTCTCAGAAGACTACGAATAAGTCGACAACTTATGGAGTCCCTTTCTCAATTCCTAATTGTGAGCGGTAAATATATAAGAAATTACTCTGGGCATAAAAACATTGTGTGGCAGGAGAGATCAACCAAAGGACTTGTATGCATGCATATAAGCTTAACCCTGTGGTCGGCAAACGGCAGCTCGCGAGCCACATGCGGCTCTTTGGCCCCTTGAGTGTGGCTCTTCCACAAAATACCACAGCCTGGGAGAGTCTATTTTGAAGAAGTGGCATTAGAAGAAGTTTAAGTTTAAAAAATTTGGCTCTCAAAAGAAATTTCAATCATTGTACTGTTGATATTTGGCTCTGTTGACTAATGAGTTTGCCGACCACTGGCCTAACCAATGGACACAGACACCCGGGGAGTGAGAGCATGAGTGGGAGGGGCGGGAATGGGGGGAGCAATGTGGGGATAAGGACACATATGTAATACCTTAATCAATAAAGGAAAAAAAAAGAAAAAGAAACACTGTGTGGCTAAATAACAGATTGCATTGGTCAAATCTGGGCAATTTAAACATTCAAAAGAAAAATGATAAGGTACAACATAATTAAAGAAGAGCATAATGATACTCAAAAAGAAAAGAGGGGAAGCTATTATTTATGGAATAACGTTGCCAGCTAATAAATGTAGAAGGAATAATAGAATTAGAAAAAAAGTGTTATTTTGTAACCACCAATAATCAATTCAGACACAGATTATCATTGATGCACAGTTGGTAAAAAGTTGAGAGTAGAATCTTCCCTGATCCCAAAGTATCATCCCACAGATTATTTATTAGTTACCAAGGGGAAAAATAACTCTACAATGGAGAGATCTGCACCAAGTGATCCAGTGTAGCCCATTATGGGCCACCTGAAGTGAGGAGGTAGGAAGAATACATCACCTATATAGTAAACCCTCAATTTTTTGGACCTCGATTTAATGGACTTCAAATTTAACTGACAAAATTTCTGATCCGTCTGTCATTTGTGAAAATTAACACCTTGGTTAATGCTTTTTTTTTTTTTTTAATATATTTTATTGATTTTTTTACAGAGAGGAAGGGAGAGGAATAGAGAGTTAGAAACATCGATGAGAGAGAAACATTGATGAGCCGCCTCCTGCACACCCCTCACTGGGGATGTGCCCGCAACCAAGGTACATGCCCCTGACCGGAATCGAACCTGGGACCCTTCAGTCCGCAGGCCGACGCTCTATCCACTGAGCCAAACCCGTCAGGGCTTGGTTAATGCTTTTAACCAAGATTTGCTTATTATTAAATTAAAAGGTTATGTTTTGTTATTATTTCACTGTTATTCTCTTTTTTTTATATATATTTTATTGATTTTTTACAGAGATGAAGGGAGAGAGAGAGAGAGTTAGAAACATTGATGAGAGAGAAACATCAATCAGCTGCCTCCTGCACACCCCCCACCGGGGATGTGCCTGCAACCAAGGTACATGCCCTTGACCGGAATCGAACCTTGGACCATTGAGTCCGCAGGCTGACGCTCTATCCAGTGAGCCAAACCGGTTAGGGCTCACTGTTATTCTTAACAAATTTTAGCAAATAGGCCATATTTTGGAAAAATTAATGTAGTAATTTCACCAACATAAATAAATATCACATATCTACAACTATAGTCTACATATTTAAATGCAAGAATCACTGCTTGTAAACATTGGTCAGTGAATGATTAGCACATGATCACACCAAATCATGTGTGGTAATTGGTTCTGTCTCGTGACAACTTTCTGCACCAGTGTTTGTTTGTTTGTTTTAATCCTCACCCAAGGATATTTTTCCATTGATTTTTAGAGAGAGTGCAAGAGAGAGGGAAAGACAGAGAGAAACATCCATGTGAGAGAAACACATCTATTGGTTGCCTCCTGCACGAACCCCGAGCAGGTCCTGGGCAGGGGAGGAGCCTGCAACCGAGGTACATGCCCTTGACCGGAATCAAACCCAGGGTCCTTAGGTCCAAAGGCCAATGCTCTATCCACTGAGCCAAACTGGCTAGGGCTCAGCAGCAATTTTATCCCATGGCAGCCAATGTTCCCACCTGGCCCCAGCCGTGTGCATCTGTTTACTCGCAGTGACTGGTGAATGCAGAATACCTATTCAGTATAAATTTAAAATTATAATAATATAGAAAACTTTTCTGTGAAATTAAACTTTTCATACATACTTAATTTTAATTACACAAACATGTCTACAGAAGTAAAAACAGGTTAACTAATTTGTCAATTTTTTAACATACGCATTCAGAAAACCTACTTTATTATGTAACGGATTTTTTTGCTTTAATGGGCACCCCTCACCCCAATTAGTCTGTTATAGTGAGGTTTTACCGTATTCTTCCCAAAACAGTTTACCTTGAATCTAGCAAACAAATCTAGACTGAGGGACAACATGCAAGACAGCTATCTTAAACACATCAAAAATGCCGGGGTCAGAAAAGACTAAAAAAAAAAAGTGTAGGAAAATGTTTTGGACTATAGGAAACAAAGACACGACATGTGATGCCTGATCTTTGATTGGACCCTGGATCAAGATTTAAATACTGTTATAGGGGAAGGGGAATACTACTGGCTTTTGGCCAAGATGGAGTAACTAGGACCAATTTAACCTCCTTCCCTCCCTTCCACACTCTCTCTCTGAAAAACAATGGGGGAGGGAATAATCTAATAAAATAAAATAATAAAGCTGTTAAATTCCTGAGGTTGTTTCAACCACTAACTCAGTGGATGACTGAATCTTTGCCTTTAGATTTGTCCTCTTCCCTCAGCAACAACTTACCTATTCAACACACACTAGAGGCCCAGTGCATGAAAATTCATGCACTGGAGTGGGGGGTCCCTCAGCCCAGCCTGGCCCCTCTCACAGTCCGGGAGCCCTCAGGAGCGGAAGGCAACCTGGCAATCAGGGGAAGGCAATGTCCCCATCATATTTCTGCTGCTGCCACTGCCAGCAGCGTCAACCTCAGCCGGCCCTGGTTACCTGAGCCTCGGGCAGCCCTGGGCAGCTGGGCAACTGCTATCCGAGGCTTGCCTGCTCCTCGGGCCAGCCTTGGGCAGCTGAGCAGCCGACATCTGAGGCTTGCCTGTGCCTCGGGCCGGCCCTGGGCAGCTGGGCAGCTGCTATCCAAGGCTTGCCTGCACGGCTGGGCAGCCACCATCCAAGGCTTGCCTGCATCTCGGGCCGGCCCTGGGCAGCTGGGGGGCTGAGGGGACTGGGCACTGCCATCTTGTGGCTGTGGGCGCCACCATCTTTGAGGCATGGCAGTCAATTAGCATATTCCCTCCTTATTGGCTGTGGGTGCCACCATCTTTGTGAGGGTGTGAGGGTCAATTAGCATATTCCCTCTTTATTAGATAGGATTTTTCAGGAAGGTCAGAAAAAGTCAGATAGCTGTCTACCCCATTTCCACTCAACCAGAAGCCTTCCTTCCCAACTGCTGTACATCCACCTGTTATACCGTCATCATTCTCATCATCCAGGACAGAAATTTCCCAGGGTCTTATTTTTCTCTTTCCTCTACATCCCACCCCTCACCTCCCGTCAGTTACTAAATCTTGTCAGTTCTGCCTTTTTAGTGTCCCCAGGATTTTCTTCCTACTCCTGTCACAACCACTGTGGTCCAGCGCCTTCTCACTTTACTCCTAGATTTTGCTAGAGCACTCTATTTGGTCTCCCTGAATCAAGATTTCCACTCTAGATTGCTCTGCATATGGAATCTAAAATAATCATATTTTAATCATCTCTCTCATTTGAAAACTTTCAGTGGCTCTCCCTATTTCAGTGTAACTTTCACACCCTTAACAGGTTTTCATAATCATACTAGAGGCCTGGTGCACGGATTCATGCACCGGTGGGGTCCCTCGGCCTGGCCTGCAGGATCAGGCCAAAACTGGCTCTCGGACATCCCCCAAGGGGTCCTGGATTGCGAGAGGGCACAGGCCAGGCAGAGGGACCACACCGGTGCACCATTGGGGCCACAGAGGGGCCACAGAGGGACCACGGGAGGGCGCCGGGATGAGTCCAGCCTGTCTCACCCAGTCCTAATAGGCCGGACCCCAGCAGCAAGCTAACCTACCGGTCGGAGTGTCTGCCCCCTGGTGGTGAGTGCATGTCATAGTGACTGGTCAAATGGTGGACTGGTCCGACACTTAGCATTATTAGGCTTTTATACATATAGAATTTTTCACTGTTTCCTAAACCAATTCTTTACAGCCAGACTGGTCTATTAAATCCTGATCATTCCTGAAGCCATGCTTTTGCCTACACTGCACTCTCTGGCTTTTCTCTATTTAACAAATCATAGACTCCCTTTAAGTACCAGCTAAAGTTCTAGCTTATTCATGCAGCTTTCCCTGACTCCCACACCCCGGTGACTACAGGTTCTGGTGAATTATAATATCTCTTTTAGTACTTAATTATATATCACCTCCTCTTTTATGCATATTCCCTTTCTTCCCACCTATCATTGTTACATTCTTTGGACAATGTCATATTTCTGTAGCTTCCACAGCACTTAGCCCTGGATTGGGCCCAAAATGGGTGATATATATAGAAAGCCAGGGGGCAAAGATGAGTTCTGGACATAACTGAGGGATCCAATAATAATAATAGCTGACACATATATATGTTAGGCAATGATATAAGTGCTTTACATATATTAACTCGTCTAAATCTCACAACAATCCTATGTGGTGGTAACTATATAACCTTCATTTTACAGATGAGGAAATTGAATCCCAACGCTAATAAAAGACATACTTAAGTGCAAACCCAGTCACTCTGGCTCTAGACTCTCTACTCTTACCCACTTTGTTGTATCATCGACAA
Source organism: Plecotus auritus (assembly GCF_963455305.1). Lineage (NCBI taxonomy): Eukaryota > Metazoa > Chordata > Mammalia > Chiroptera > Vespertilionidae > Plecotus > Plecotus auritus. Next base: position 44,684,902 of record NC_137774.1, read on the forward strand.
TAAGGTGAGGAGAGGGCCGTGTTGCTTTAAAGAGGATGGAGCAAAAGGGGAAGAAGAGTAGAAGTTAAGGGATGAAATGATAGGGCTAAAAATATGGATAAGGAAAAATAATACGGGTAAATACAACTGCGTCAGATGACTCTGGTTGCTGAGTTATGGTAACTTCCAGGTGGGTGCTAACTCGCTACCTGCTCTCAAGGTGGAAGTGTGAGTCACTTCAGGGTGCGTAGGAGAAAGAATTGTAGTCAGAAGCCTCCCCAACTAGGCAGCTCCGCTCCGTGATGATCCTCTCCTATCTGCCCCGCTCCGCGCCGTTCTGCCCGCTTCCCTCCGGGGAGACCTCGCCAGTGTCTCGGATCCAACCGCTCCCGCCAAGGAAACGAACTCTGCAGTTTTCCGTTGAAAATGCGTTCTCGGAGCCAGAGCGGGACTGGCTCCGCTAAAAGTCCCCGCCCCTAGTCCCTGATTGGTATGTTCTTGATTCTGTGCGTTTGATTAGTCCAGAGGCACTATTCTGATTGGTCAGAACTGCACAGCTGATTGGATGAGGAAAGCTTCAGTCCTATTAGTTGGAATGGGACACAGGAAACCTTTATAAGGGTTAGCTCAACCGGCAGAAGCACAATGCAGACAGGTAGTTCACCTTTGCTGGTAGGCAGATTAGTGCAAAGGCAGGCAGTCCAGCCTGCAGATTCTCAGCAAAAAGTTTGCGTGAGAGCCCCCTGTGCGGAGATGGCTGCTAGGCTCTGCTTTTTTTTTTTTTTTTTAATGATTTTATTGATCCTTAGAAAGAAAGGACAGGGATAGAGAGAAACATCATCCATCGGCTGCCTCCTGCACGCCCCCTACTGGGCATCTAGCCTGCAACCAGAGCATGTGCCTTGACCGGAATTGAACCAGTGACTCTGGGTTCATGGGTCACACTCAACTACTAAACCAAACCGCCTGGGGTAGGCTCTGCTTCTTTTATTTGACTCCAGACACCAGGAGCACTTCTTAGAAGGCGTCCATTTTATTTTTCCTTCATCTTCGCAGGGTTCACAGCACTTATGGATAGCAGCTCTCCAGGTACCCACGGCAGCCCCCTTACTGCAGACTCCTTCCCCACCTCTATCCGCCCCCCATGCTCACTTCTGCTCTGGTCTCCTCCACCCCTACCTCCCCTCAACAAAGGAGAAATGCGCCTACACATCAAGTTACAAAAAAAAAGATTTACCAGCAGAAAAAGGTGCATTGTTCAAGTGGAGATTGCATTGCTGCAGTTTGCAGGCCCCACACTCTCTTTCCTCTTCAAAATTCGTGCCAGTGCAGTGCCTCCGTAGGACAAAATGGACACTTTGGCACACGGATCCATTGCATTCATTATGTTGGTTTGGTTTTTTGGAATGAAAGGAGCCTCTTGTTTTGCAGACCTCTCTGCATTTCTACTGTGGCTTCTTTTAGATTTTTATTATATATCTGTTCCTTTAAAAGGGAATTGAGGGTCCTAAATGGTTTGGCTCAATGGATAGAGCATCAGCCTGCAGACTGAAGGGTCCCAGGTCCAATTCTGGTCAAGGGCATATACCTTGGTTGCAGACATATGATTGATGTTTTTAACTCTCTATCCCTCTCCCTTCCTCTCTGTAAAAATTTAATAAAATATATTTTTAAATAAATAAATAAAAATAAAAGGGAATTGAGGATTTAAACAGGTTGTGGCACAAAGAGGCACGCGCGTGTACACACACACACACACACACACACACACACCAGGCTTCTCTTCAGACCCCCAGCCCTGTGGTTTTAAAATTCTGTTGAGGAAATGGATCAGTTTAGACTACTAGGGAAGCCTTATCTAGTCTGTGTTTGTTTTTATTCCTGAGTGCCAATGGTCTCAGTTGCTGGTGAATGGCTGATTAAAAAAACAAAGCAGAAAACCAAAGAAAACCAAAACAAACATGGTAATTCATCTATTCAAAGTCATTTTGGTAAAATTCATTCTGATGGTGGGAGCTTAGATTGAAGGAAAGAAGGAATTTCCTCTGCTGCCCAGCCTAGAAACTGCAGGGGTGGGCCAGAGGGTGCCCTGAAAGGAGACAGGGCAAACTTCATTGTCAACACTGCAAATGGGCGTAGCTCTTCAGAACAGTGATATTTTATACTGGCCTTCTTTATTGATGCTGAATTTAGTGAAATTTAATTTAATCATTCAAATTGGGATTCCAAAACAGATTTTATTTGTACAAATCTTATTAGATGCATTCCTCACTTGTGAGATTTTATTACTTAATAATCCTAATTTGAATGGAGAGAATTTTTTATTGGTAGTGTCAAGTGAAGAATAATGTTGACGAGGTGTTTCATCACCCAAAAGCAAAAAAGTATGAGTTGCAACCCAGTGCATGCAGACATGGCAAGCCATGCACACGCTAGCCTGTGTGCCACAATGGAGGAGTGTTAGGGGAAAGGAGGTTACGGGAAGGGGAAGTTAGACCCACAGAGCTTTATTATAAACATAGAGTTCTTCCTGTAGGGTGCCACTATATAGGGTCTCACAATTACGTAGAATATTACAATTTCCATAAGCTCTTCCCAAAGACCTCCCGACTGATTACATTTTCTTAAACTTCCAGTTAGTCTTTACCAGTGGATTTTGTATTTAGTGGCATTACAAATTTTCAGAGGTGTCCATGTAGTATCTTTTTGTGCATTCATCCTGGGAGGGAGCTATCTCATCTCCTAGGGCTGCCACAACAAAGTACCACAGCCTGGGGGGGTCTTACAAAACAGAACTTATTTTCTCACAGTCCTGGAGGCTGGAGGTCCAGTATCAAGGTGTCATTGGCAGGGTCGGTGCCCTCTAAGGGCTGAGAGGGAAGGATTTGTTCCAGGCCTCTCCCTGGCTTGTAGATGGTCGTCCTCCCCTCGAGTCTTCACAATGTCTTCATTCTACGCGTCTGTGTATAAAGTTTCCCTTCCAGGTCATTTTGGATTAGGGGCCACCCTGATTACCTCAATTTAATTTAACTATCTCTTTAAATACCTTATCTTGCCCTAGATGGTTTTGGCTCAGTGGCGAGCATTGGCCTGCAGACTTAAAGGGTCCCAGGTTCGATTCAGGTCACGGGCACATGTCTGAGTTACAGGCTCAATCCCCAGTAGGTGGTGTGCAGGAGGCAGCCAATCAATGATTCTCTCTCATCACTGATGTTTCTATCTCTCTATCACTCTCCCTTCCTCTCTGAAATCAATAAAAATATTTTTAAATAATATTTAACAAAATAAAATAAATAAAGACCTTATCTCCAAATAAGGTCACATTCTGAAGTACTGGAGGTTAGGAACTCAACACATGAATTGGGGGAGGAGGAACACAATTCAGTTCATAACAATAGTATATTACAAAGTTTATGAGTATATAGGCTCTGATGGTCAACATAAAGATTTGTGTGGTTTTTTTAATAATTTTATTTTATTTACTTATTAATTTTTATTTATTGATTTTAGAGAGAGAAATATTGATTTGTTGTTCCACTTATTTATGCATTTATTGGTTGCTTCTTGTGTAACTGAAAAACCAAGGGGTCCGGGCTGCCTGTCACTACTTGAGCCAATTCAGCAGAGACAGGGTTGAATCATATATGAGCGTTTATTCCAATACTGCCGGCAATGTGGGAGAGCAGCAGGTCATCCCCAAAAATCTGCTCTGCCTCTCCCCATAAGCCAGCTGCTTATACTAGAAGGACAAAGATTACATGGGGAAGTAGGAATTACAGGCATGGGAAAGTAGGCACGGGATAATCATTACAGGTTACAGGTCATGTGGGCTGGGGGGTGGGGGGTCACAGAGGGCAGGTGCCTCCAGGTGCCCCCGGACCAGATTACAGGCAATAGGGGCTGCGGGTTGTAAAGAGCAGGTGCCTCTGGGACTAGATTGTTTCAGCCACGAGGTTGTGAATCTTTCCATAATGACAGGCAGTTCTCGGGACAGGTGGATGGACTGCATTCCGATGTTAGCTCCCATGTGCCAGGGCGTGCAACTCTCAGCGAGGTTAGAATGCTCTTTCTCTAAGCAGAGCAGAACCATCCTGGTTAACAGAGCATGATTAGTATTTCTTATCATTGTAGTTGGCCCCCAATATTCTATTTCTGCCCCTAACACGTATATGTGCCCTGATCAGAGATAGAACCCTCAACTTTGGTTTATTGGGATGATACTCTAACCAACTGAGCTACCCGGGGAGGGCAAAGATTTGCTTTTTGAGAAAGAAAATTTTACCCTTTGCAACAGCATGGATGGACCTGGAGAACATTATGCTAAGTTAAATAAGCCAGTCAGAGAAAGACAAGTACCATATGATTTCATTCATATGTGGAATTTAATGAACAAACTGAACTAACAAGCAAAATAAAGACAGACTCATAGATAGAAAGCAAGCAGACAGCTGGGCAGGCGGGGGAGAGAACAAAAAAGAAAAGAATAGAAAACTCATGGACAGTGTAGTGATGCGGGGATGGAAGAGGCCATAGAGGGGATAAATGGTGATGGGGAAAAATGAATTCACATTAAAAAATAAATAAAATGTACTTTATACATTAAAAAAAAAAAGATTTGCTTTTTGGACAAGCAAAGCCTGCCATTGGGGCACTGCTTGCACATTTGTAAACAAGTATAGACTGGTTTCTATGAGTAAATTGTCCTTCCTGTCCTTTCCACCCCTAGAATCTACCCTCCTCCGGCGGGGCGGCGGGGGGGGGGAAGCCATTGTACTCTCGCTGGTTATTTTAATATTGAAATTTGGTCTCCGGGGCCCAGGGAGGCCAGTCCCAATGTCTCTGGTCATAAATGTGCAGAGTGGGACAAGATAACTCTGCAATCCACAATAGTCCTCCCCTCTCTCCCTGAGAGATGCATACCTTGCTGCCCTTCACCTGTCCAGGCCTCTCTTGGCATCCTGGTATACCCCTCCCACTGTGGAGGTCTCTCTGTGGTTTCTCTCCAACCTGGGCCACCTTGAGACACTTTGGGATTACCCACAGCCAAATAAGTTGTGACTCTGAAGCTGTCCCTGGTCTGATCAAGATCAAGATTCCTTGCTCATGATCTGGCTAGATTGCTCTTTTTTTATATATATATATATTTTATTGATTTTTTTACAGAGAAGGGAGAGGGACAGAGAGTTAGAAACATCGATGAGAGAGAAACATCGATCAGCTGCCTCCTGCACACCTACCACTGGGGATGTGCCCGCAACCAAGGTACATGCCCTTGACCGGAATCGAACCTGGGACCCTTCAGTCCGCAGGCCGACGCTCTATCCACTGAGCCAAATCGGTCAGGGCTGGCTAGGTTGCTCTTGACAAGGCACTGAGACTTTAACCACTGTCTATTTTGAGCCATTGGGTTTAAGAAACAGGATTGTGTGCCACCTCGTTATTTTATTGATTTGGGTGTACTTCTTAGAGATTCTGGGTTCAGAGTTCATCAAAGTAGCTGAGAGCAGCTCTAATAGTTTGCTTAGTTGGTTGATTAGAATCTGGCCTCAATGGTGGTCTGTACTGGTTGAGATTGAAGTAATGCCAAAACTTCCCTGGTAAACTGTAGACTAGAGTTAAGATCACAAAGGCTGAATCTTGGAAAGTAGGTGTGGAAATAGGCCAGCCAGTCACCTACCTAGTAGCAGTCTATTGGGCTAATGGCACTCAATGTCAAGGAAGGGCCAGCTTATATATTTAGTCATTATTCAGCATAAACTGTAGATTTTCCTTCATTGTCTGAAATGTTTTTGCCATACATGAAATTTGAAGTATTTTTCACTTCTTGTTAAAACATTAGGGGTAGCCATAGCTCCTATGTACCAATTCTTCTATTTTTTAACCCAGGAGTATGAATCATAACATCTGAACCATAGTTTTTGAGAAGTAGCATTCCAGGCATTCAGAATTGAGAAAAATAGCACATAAGAAATAAAACAATTCCATCGTCAAGTATTTCTTTTTATTATTATTATTGACTAGAGACCTGGTGCAAGGCATTTGTGCACTGGGGGAGGGGTCCCTCAGCCTGGCCTGCACCCTCTCACAGTCTGGGACCCCTCGGGGGATGTCCACTTGCCGGCTTAGGCCCGCTCCTAGGCCAGCAGGCGAACATCCACCAAGGGGTCCTTAGTGCTGCCGCAGAGGCTAGAGCGGCTCCCACCACCATCACTGCTCTTGCCAGCAGTGAGCCCAGCTTCTGGCTGAGCGGTGCTCCCCTTATAGGAGCACACTGACCACCAGGGGTCAGCTCCTGCGTTGAGCGTCTGCCCCCTGGTTGTCAGTGCACGTCATAGTGACCAGTTGTTTCGCTGTTTGGTCGATTTGCATATTAGCCTTTTATTATGTAGGATTTGACAGAGAGAGAAACATCAATTTGTTGTTCCACTTATTTATACATTCATTGATTGATTCTTGTATGTGCCCTGGCTAGGGATCGAACTCTCAACTTTGGCATATCTAACCAACTGAGCTCCCTGGCCAGGTCTCAAATATTTCTTTTTTTTTTTAATAAATCTTTATTCAGATTATTACAATTGTTTCTCCTTTCTCCCCCCATAGCTCCCCTTCACCCGGTTCCCACCCCACCTTCTGCCCTTACCTCCCCCCCACTGTCCTCATCCATAGGTGTATGATTTTTGTCCAGTCTCTCCCCACACCCCCCACACCCCTTTCCCCCTGAGAATTATCAGTCCACTCCCTTTCTATGCCCCTGATTCTATTATATTCACCAGATTATTCTGTTCCTCAGGTTTTTAATTCACTTGATTTTTAGGTTCACTTGTTGATAGATATGCATTTGTTGTTCATAATTTTTATCTTTACTTTTTTCATCTTCCTCTTCTTTAAGAATACCTTTCAGCATTTCGTATAATACTGGTTTGGTGGTGATGAACTCCTTTAGCTTTTTCTTATCTGTGAAGCTCTTTATCTGCCCTTCAATTCTGAATGATAGCTTTGCTGGGTAGAGTAATCTTGGTTGTAGGTTCTTGCTATTCATCACATTGAAAATTTCTTGCCACTGCCATCTGGCCTGCATAGTTTCTGTTGAGAAATCAGCTGACAGTAGTATGGGTGCTCCCTTGTAGGTAATTAACTGTTTTTCTCTTGCTGCTTTTAATATTCTCTCTTTGTCTTTTGCTCTTGGCATTTTAATTATGATGTGTCTTGGTGTGGTCCTCTTTGGATTCCTTTTGTTTGGGGTTCTGTGCGCTTCCTGGACTTGTAAGTCTATTTCTTTCACCAGGTGGGGGAAGTTTTCAGTCATTATTTCTTCAAATAGGTTTTCAGTATCTTGCTCTCTCTCTTCTTTTGGCACCCCCATAATTCTGATGTTGGTACACTTGAAGTTGTCCCAGAGTCTTCTTACACTATCTTCAACTTATTGGATTTTTTTTCTTTTTGCTTTTTCGGTTGAGTGTTTTTTGCTTCTTTGTATTTCAATTCTTTGACTTGATTCTTGTGTTCCTCTAGTCTGTTGTTGGGTCTCTGTATAATATTTTTTATTTCAGTCAGTGTATGTTTAATTTCTAGTTGGTCCTTTTTCATATCTTCGAGGGTCTCGTTATATTTATTGGCCTTTTCTAGGATATTCTTGAAAAGCCTTATAACCGTGCTTTTGAATTCTATATCCAGTCGTTTGTTTTCCTCCATTTCTTTCGTTTGTGATCTGTTTCTTTGACGCTGCATTTTCATTGCTTCCCTGAGTTGGTAGGGTCGCTTTGTATGCTAGGTTTCCTATATGGCCCAGTGGGTCGGCCTCCCCAGTTAACCTGAGGTGGACACTCTTGGTGCACCCCTTTGTGGACTGTGTGTACAGCCTTGTTGTAGTTAAGTCTTGATTGTTGTTGGTATCACTGGGAGGAATTGACCTCCAGGCCAGTTGGCTGTAAGGATCAGCTGTGTCTACGCTGGGAGAAGTTCGGTGCTGGAGACAGCCTTATAGGATTAGACTTGCCAAATTGCAACAGCCTCTGTGCTCAGCTTGGATGGGGTGGAGTCTCAGGGCGGAGCAGACAGTCTTGGCTTCCCGTCAGCCTTGCCCTTGGGCGCACGCGCACGCCTTCAGACCTCTGCCTTCCCAGGCTCCCGAATCTCCGCCTGAGAGTCCAGATTCCCCCCACAAGAGCGTGGGTCCCAGGGGCTCACCTGGAACTGGGGCTCAGTCCAGCCAGGAGCTTCTGACTTCCCTTCCACTAGGGAAAGCCTGTGGCAACCTCCACAGGCTTTGTGCACACTGGCACGCACGCGCCTTCCAACCTCTGCCTTCCCCGGCTCCCGAGTCTCCGCCTGAGAGTCCAGATTCCCCCTGTAAGAGCATGGGTCCCCAGGGGCTCGCCTGGAACTGGGGTTCAGTGCAGTCAGAACTGGGGTTCAGTGCGGTCGGGGGCTTCCTTCCCCCTTCCGCCAGAGAAAGTCAGCCAGGCTCTCAGCCGCCCTTCCTCTCTGTGCGCACAAAGACCCTTTGCCATACCTCCAATTTTCTGTGAGCTTTTCTCTTTCCTTCTAGTTGTAGAATTTTCACTCAGCCAGCTTTCCTGTGGTTCTGGATGGTGTCCGTTCTGTCTTTTAGTTGTAGTTTTGAAATTGTTGTGCAAGGCAGCAGTTTAGGTGCTTACCTATGCCGCCATCTTGGTTTCTCCTCAAATATTTCTTAAAAATTGATGAAGTCAGTCCTAGCCGGTTTTGCTCAGCGGATAGAGCATCAGCCTGCGGACTAAAGGGTCCTGGTTCAATTCCAGTCAAGGGCACATGCCCGGCTTGCAGGCTTAATCCCCAGTAGGGGGCGTGCAAGAGGCAGCCAATCAATGATTCTCTCTCATCATTGATGTTTCTATCTCTCCCTCTCTCTTCCTCTCTGAAATCAATAAAAATACATATTTGTTTTAAAAAGTTATGAAGTCAGCCCAGCTGATGTGGCTCAGTGGTTAAGCGTAGACCTATGAACCAGGAGGTCACAGTTCGATTCCTGGTCAAGGCACATGCCCGGGTTTCAGGTTCAATCCCCAATGTGGGACATGCAGGAGGCAGCCAAACAAAGATTATCTCTCATTAGTGTTTCTCTCTCCCCTCTCCCTTCCTCTCTAAAATCAATAAAAATGTATTTTTAAAATTTTTAAGTGATGAAGTCAGTGAGTTGGATAACAACTGCCCCACCACCATTTACTGCATATTTTCCACTCTGATTTGAAACTCCTCCTTAATTATTAAAGGAAAACTCTTGTTTCCTCTATTCACAGCACTTCTAAATGTCAGGGGGTGGGGGTAGGGGTTGTCCATGCAAACCAATTCTGCAACTCTGCAGATACCAACTAGGTGTCCTACAATTCCATTCTGACACTGCTACCTAAAGGTAGTGCAGACCACACCGGTTAAGGGCTCAGTCCCACAAGACTGCCCCCACTTCAGATGCCATTCATAGTCCCAGCTTGTCACCTGTATTTCTGACCAACCAGGTATAAATCAGGTATTCTCACAATCCCCTCCTCAGACCCAATAATTGGCTATAATGGCTCACAGAACTCAGGAAACACTTGCATTTGCTGGTTTTTAATAGGATATAATAAAGGAGACAGATGAAAAGCCAGATGAAGAGGCACATAAGGTGAGGTCTAGAATGGTCCTGAGAGCAGGAGTTTCTGTTCCTGTGGAGTTTAGAGGGCTCTACTCACATGGCATGTATTGTTTACCAAACCGGAAGCTCTCCAAAACCTATAGTTTAGGGCTTTTTATGGAGGTTTTATCATGTAGGCATGATCAATTATTTACTCAGTCTCCAGGTCTTCTACACAGAATGGAGGGTGGCTGAAAGGCCCAAGCTTCTAATCATGGCTTGGTCTTCCTGGTGACCAGCCCCCACTCAGGAGCCCACCAACAAGTGCATCATTAAAACCAAAGATGCTCCTATCACCCAGGAAATTCCAAGGGATTGAGGAGCTCAGTGTCAGGAACCGGGGACAGAGACCAAATATACACTTCTTATGTCACAACTATCTACTAGATTCCTGTATGTACTTGGATGTAATAGATACCTATCGTTTGGTTTTCCCACAAGAAGAAGAAACTCCTGCCATTTGCAACAACATGGGTGAACCTGAAGGGCATTATGCTAAATGAAGTAAGCCAGACAGAGAAAAACAAATACTGTATGATCTCCTTTATATGTGGAATCTAAAAAAGTCAAATGCTTAGAATGAGAGAGTACAATGCTGGTTGCCAGGGGCTGGGGAGTGAGAGAAATGGAGATGTTGGTCAAAGGGAACAAAGTTTCAGTTATGCAGGATGGAGTTCTGGGTAGCTCGTGTACAGCATGCTGATTATAGTTAATACTGTATTGTGTACTTGAAATTTACTAAGAGAGTTGAACCTAAGTGTTCTTACCACACACCAAAAAATAGTAACTATGTGAGAAATTAACTTGATTGTGGTGGTCATTTCACTATGTATATGTATATGTATATGTATATGTATATGTATATGTATATTAAGTCATGTTGTATACCTTAAAAATCACATTGTACAACTGAAATATGTACAATTTCTTTAAATAATTGTTTATTAATTTTTAGACAGAGAGGGAAAGAAAGAAACATCATTCAGCTGCCTCCTGCATGCCCCCTACTGGGATCAAGCCCACAACCTTGGCATATGCCTTTGACCAGGAATCGCACCGGCAACCTCCTGGTGCATGGGACACCACCCAATCCCTGAACCACACCGGCCAGGGCTAACAATTTTTATTTGTCAATCATATCTCATTAAAGCTAGAAAAATATAACCAAGTGTATCATACAGGCGAAAAATAGAAAGAGTGACTGCATGTACAAACAACAACATGGAAAGACTTAAAATCAGTATTGAATGAAAAAAGTAGAAAACAGAATACAGTCTAGAACACAATAACATTAATAAAAATCAATAGCCTACACCAGTGGTCGGCAAACTGCGGCTCGCGAGCCACATGCGGCTCTTTGGCCCCTTGAGTGTGGCTCTTCCACAAAATACCACGTGCGGGCGCTCACGTACAGTGCGATTGAGAAACTTCGTGGCCCATGTGCAGAAGTCAGTTTTCGGCTCTCAAAAGAAATTTCAGTCGTTGTACTGTTGATATTTGGCTCTGTTGACTAATGAGTTTGCCGACCACTGGCCTACACACACAACAGCACCACACAATTTTCAAAGATCCATACATTTTCAAGGACATTCAGGTGGTTGCTTAAGGAAGGGAGAACAGGAGGTGCAATCAGAATGAAGGGAAAAACATAAAAATGAGAGAACTTTGGCCCTAGCCAGTTTTGCTCAATGGGTAGAGCATCAGCCCGCCAACGAAAGGGCCCCAGGTTCAATTCTAGTCAAAGGCACAAGCCCGGGTGGTGGGCTCGATCCCCAGTAGGGGACGTGCAGGAGGCAGCCAATCAATGATCCTCTCTTATCATTGATGTTTCTCTCTCCCTCTCCCTTTCTCTGAAATCAATAAAAATATTTTTCTAAATGAGAAAACTTTGAACAGACTGAAGCTGAGAGCATGCCTTGAACTGAGGAGTGGGAGAAAGGAAAGATGTCTATATACATGTCAGCCTCCACACCCCAAAATGCTTGGGGAGCGCTGAGAAATACACTGAGTGGCCAGATTATTATGATCTCTGAACACATAATAATAGGGCCACTCAGTGTATACCCTATATAATAAAAGGCTAATATCCAAATTGTCCCCTCGAGGAGTTCGACCAGCAGGCAGGCCGGCCAACTGCCCATGTCCCCTCCCCCTGGCCAGGCTGGCCAGACCCCACCCATGCATGAATTCATGCACCAGGCCTCTAATATATATATATATATATATATATATATATATATATATATATATATATACACACACACACACACACACACACACACACACACACACACACTAGTCCACTGGGACAGGCCCAGAGAAGGAGGTGAATCATCCCTGGAATACTTCTGGAGGTTAAACCAGAATAAAAAGAAAATAAGAATAAAAATATTAGAAAGGAGATGCCATTTTTAAAAGTGGCAGACATTAGGTATCTCCATTGTGATGCAGTGGGGGCTACACAGCATGGCCTGTGAAAGGTTTTTGTCAGAGAACCTTGACCCTGAATCTGATTAAACTTCTCATGCTAACGACCAGTTTATAGGGAATTTGATGGGGAGGTGAATGTGCTCACAGTTGAGCATTTCTTCAAATCCAGACGTGGAGAATATCCTGTTTCTTGTGGCATTCCCAATCCTGCTCACACTTTCATAAACTGTCCCTTTATTAAAATAGCCTTCAGTTACCCATTTCTCGCTATGACCCTAACTGATACATTATCATTGAGCTGGAGTTTCTCATTTTCATGAAGTCAATTTTACTAATGTTTGTTTTGCTTTGTTGGTATGTGCTTTGGAGACATTATTTATAAAGTCTTTCAGTACCCCTAGGTGAAAATATTCTGACTTTTTTTTTCTATTTCTTTTATAATTTTACCTTTTATGTTTGGGTCTTGAATCTATCCAGCCCACCTTTGTCTGTGATGGAGTTTTTGCATGGAGTTCTTTTTTTCTTATGAAGAGATGGTTTTCCCAATATCTTTTCTCCACTCATTTGAGGTGCCCCGTCATTGCATATTAAGTTCCCACATATGCATAGGTCTGTCTCTGATCTCCCTATTCCACACCATTGGCCTATATGTCCGTTATTGTATAATCACTGTGTGGCTTTTATAAATGTGGCTTTGTAATACATTCTAATGTCTTTTTTCCCTTTCTCCCAGTTTTTGCTTTTCCCCCCAAAATTGATTTTTATTTCTTTATCTATATTTTTAACTATATTAAGTTGCTTTTAAAAAATCCAACTGAAATTAATATTTTCTTGCATTGAATTTATGTTAATTTGGAAATCTTTTAATATTTTTCTTATCTTCTCTTTCTACATTAAAGTGTTGATAGCAGAGGAGAAACCAAGATGGCAGCATAAGTAAACACCTAAACTGCTGCCTCGCACAACAATTTCAAAACTACAACTAAAAGGCCGAAACCGGTTTGGCTCAGTGGATAGAGCGTCGGCCTGCGGACTCAAGGGTCCCGGGTTCAATTCCGGTCAAGGGCATGTACCTTGGTTGCGGGCACATCCCCAGTGGGAGGTGTGCGGGAGGCAGCTGATGGATGTTTATCTCTCATCAATGTTTCTGGCTCTCTGTCCCTCTCCCTTCCTCTCTGTAAAAAATCAATAAAATATATTTTTAAAAAAAAAGGAAAAAAACTACAACTAAAAGACAAAACGGACATCATCCAGAACCACAGGAAGGCTGGCTGAGTGGAAATTCTACAACTAGAAGGAGAGAGAAAAGCTCACTGAGACTCACAAGAGCTGGGGGAAGCAGAGGTACGGAGACGCGCGCACGCGGGGAAGGCTGGCAACTGAGTACGCTGCTGGCTTTATCAATCTGCAGGGAGACAAAAGCTCCCAACTGCTCTGGGAGCAGCTTGCATTGCTTCACAGCTGGGCCTCATCTGGGGACCTCCAAAACCCAAACAAAGAAGAGGAATCTGCAGATCTCTCCGTAGCTCCTGCTGGGAGCCTCAGGCAGAGGCTAAATTAGCACCTCCTTGGAGATCCAAGAGCCAGTGTACCCAGTGGTCAGAGTGGGACCATCCATATTACAACTCCTCAGATCCATAAGGAACACACTCAGGGGGCAGACACAGTGAGCACCACATCCCCACTGAAGCAAGTCTTATCTCATAAGGGTGTCTCCAGCACAGAAGTTCTCCCATCGTAGACACAGCTGATCCTCACAGCCAATTGGCCTGGAGGTCAATTCATCCCAGTGATACCAACAACAATCAAGGCTTAACTATAACAAGATTGTGCACACAGCCCACCAAGGGGTGCACCAAGAGTGTCCACCTCAGGTAACTGGGGAGGCTGAGCCACTGGGCCCTATAGGACACCTAGCACACAAAGCCACTCTATCAACACAGGTAAGCAGCCAAAATGTGGAGACAAAGAAACAGGTCACAAATGAAAGAAATGGACGAAAGCAAACTACTGGATATAGAGTTCAAAACCACAGTTATAAGGTTTTTCAAGAATTTTCTAGAGCCCTAACCAGTTTGGCTCAGTGGATAGAGCGTCGTCCTGCAGACTCAAGGGTTCCAGGTTCAATTCCGGTCAAGGGCATGTACCCTGGTTGCAGGCACATCCTCAGTAGGGGTTGTGCAGGAGGCAGCTGATCGATGTTTCTCTCTCATCGATGTTTCTGGCTCTCTATCCCTCTCCCTTCCTCTCTGTAAAAAAATCAATAAAAAAATATTAAAAAAAAAAAAAGAATTTTCTAGAAAAGGCCGATAAATTTAGTGAGACCCTCGAGGATATGAAGAAGGACCAACTAGAAATTAAGCATACACTGACTAAAATAAAAAATAATATACAGAGATCCAACAGCAGACTAGAGGATCGCAAGAATCAAATCAAAGATTTGAAATACAAAGAAGCAAAAAACACCCAACCGAAAAAGCAAAAAGAAAAAAGAATCCAAAAATATGAAGATAGTGTAAGGAACCTCTGGGACAACTTCAAACATACCAACATCAGAATTATGGGGGTGCCAGAAGAAGAGAGAGCAAGATACTGAAAACCTATTTGAAGAAATAATAACAGAAAACTTCCCCCACCTGGTGAAAGAAATAGACTTACAAGTCCAGGAAGTACAGAGAACCCCAAACAAAAGGAATCCAAAGAGGACCACAACAAGACACATCATAATTAAAATGCCAAGAGCAAAAGACAAAGAGAGAATATTAAAAGCAGCAAGAGAAAAACAGTTAGTTACCTACAAGGAAGCACCCATACTACTGTCAGCTGATTTCTCAACAGAAACTATGCAGGCCAGACGGGAGTGGCAAGAAATATTCAAAGTGATGAACAGCAAGAACCTACAACCAAGATTACTCTACCCAGCAAAGCTATCATTCAGAATTGAAGGGCAGATAAAGAGCTTCACAGATAAGAAAAAGCTAAAGGAGTTCATCACCACCAAACCAGTATTATATGAAATGCTGAAAGGTATTCTTTAAGAAGAGGAAGAAGAAAAAGGTAAAGATAAAAAATTATGAACAACAAATACATATCTATCAACAAGTGAATCTAAAAATCAAGTGAATAAAAAATCTGATGAACAGAATAAACTGGTGAATATAATAGAATCAGGGGCATAGAAAGGGAGTGGACTGACAATTCTCGGGGGGAAAGGGGTATGCGGGGTGCAGAAGAGTCTGGACAAAAATCGTACACCTATGGATGAGGACAGTGGGGGGGTGGTGGGTAAGAGCAGAGGGTGGGGTGGGAACCAGGTGGAGGGGAGCTATGGGGGAAAAAAGAGGAACAATTGTAATAATCTAAACAATAAAGATTTATTTAAAAAATAAAATAAAGTGTTGATAGCTGCCGGCTACACTGGAGCCTTGTATTAGGTCTAATTATTTGCTGATGGTGTTGATTTTCTGTGTAGATTGTCATATAGTTTTATCCCTTCCTTTCCAATTCTTACACCTCTGGTGCCCTTTCCTGTCTCACGCACTTTCGTCAGGATGATGTTAAACAGCAGCAGTAATAGCAGCGTGGCAGACCTCTCATTGGCCCCAATACCCATCCTCCCCTCTTCTCTGCACCAGGCATCACAAACATTCCTGCAAAGGGCCACATGGCAAATATTTGCCAGCTTTGTCGAAACTACCCAACTCGGCTTACGAGGTAAAAGCAGTCATGAGCAATACGTAAACAAATGAGCATGGCTGGGTTCCAATAAAACATTATTTACAAAAACAGGTGAGAGCCATGGTTTGCTGACTTCTGCTCTATGTCAATAGAAAGCCTGGGTTGGCCATCCAATATAATAAAACCCTAATATGCAAATGGACCGAACGGCGGAACGATCGGTCACTATGATGCGCACTGACCACCAGGGGGCAGACGCTCAATGCAGGAGCTGCCCCCCTGGTGATCAGTGTGCTCCCACAGGGGAGCACTGCTCAGCCAGAAGCCTTGAGCCCAGCTCACAGCTGGCGAGCACAGTGGCTCTGCGACAGCACTAAGGATGTCCGACTGGCAGCTTAGACCCGCTCCCCACAAGAGGGCACAGGCCAGGCTGAGGAACCCCCCTGAGTACACAAATTTCATGCACCAGGCCTCTAGTCTAGAATAAAGAGTGCACTACTCAGCCACATTTTCGGCTGTGGCCCTGGGACTAGTTCTGATCAAACAGATGTAAGATCATCCAAATTTCAGAAGTGTCCTCAGAGGGAGAGAGAGAGCATGCCATTCTCCTCTCTTCTCTCTTGCCTGGAATGTGTCATGGCTGGAGTGGGGCAGACATCTTAAAACATGATAGAATCCACATGTTGAGGATAATAAAGCAACAAAATAGAAGCAGCTGAGATCCTAAAAGATTTTCTCGTAAGTAGGTGTTAAACTTTCTTCGAGTACTCTCTCTGCATTGTGATTTTTTTCTTTTATACTCCATTAGTGGCCCAGTGCATGAAATTCATGCACAGGGGGGGTGTCCCTCAGCCCAGCCTGCACCCTATCCAATCTGGGACCCCTCGGGGGATAACTGGCAGTCGGACATCCCTCTCACAATCCAGAACTGCTGGCTCCTAACTGCTCCCCTGCTGGCTTGATTGCCCCCTAACCACCTATGCCTCCGGCTGCATCCAGAACCCAGGATTCCCTCCTCCAGCTGACCACAGGCACCTGGGATCCAGGCTTCCGTCCCTCTAGTCAGCCATAGGCGCCCGGGCCAGCTGCAGCCACAGGGGATGGTGGGCAGGTAGCTTCACCTGGGCTGTAGCCACAAGTGCTGGCGCCCAGGACCACAGGGTGGGTGGCTTCTCCGTCTCCCGGGCCACAGGGCAGGCGGCTTCTTTGTCTCCCGGGCCGCAGCCAGCCTCAGGCGCTGGTGCCCAACTTCCCCGACTCCCACAGGCCCAAAGCGGCTGGGGGGCGGGGCCGCCACCATCTTTGTCAGGTTTGTTTGCATACTCACTCCTGATTGGCTGGTGCGCGTAGCAGAGGTACGGTCAATTTGCATCTTTCTCTTTTATTAGTGTAGATTAATCTAGTCTTCTGCTCTTTCTAAGTCTATTTTATTAATAAACTAGAGGCCCGGTGCACGAAATTCGTGCAGGGGGGGGGTGTCCCTCAGCCCAGCCTGCACACTCTCCAATCTGGGACCCCTCAAGGGATGTCCGACTGCCCGTTTAGGCCCGATCCCAACTGGGATCGGGCCTAAACGGGCAGTCGGACATCCCTCTCACAATCCAGGACTGCTGGCTCCCAACTGCTCCCCTGCCTGCCTTCCTGATTGCCCCTAACTGCTTCTGCCTGCCAGCCTGATAACCCCCTAACCACTCCCCTGCCAGCCTGATTCATGCCTAACTGCTCCCCTGCCAGCCTGTTTGCCCCTAACTGCCCTCCTCTGCAGGCCTGGTCACCCCTAACTGCCCTCCCTTGCAGGCCTGGTACACCCCAACTGCCCTCCCCTGCTGGCCATCTTGTGGTGGCCATCTTGTGTCCACATAGGGGCAGGATCTTTGACCACATGGGGGCAGGATCTGTGACCATAGCCATCTTGTGTGTTGGAGTGATGGTCAATCTGCATATTACTCTTTTATTAGATAGGATAGAGGTCTGGTGCACAGGTGGGGGCCAGCTGGTTTGTCCTGAAGGGTGTCCTGGATCAGGGTGGGGGTTCCCTTGGGGCATGGGGCGACCTGGTCGAGGGGCCTGTGGTGGTTTGCAGGCTGTCCACACCCCCCGGCGACCCAAGAAGAGGACCTGGTATCTGGGATTTATTTACCTTCTACAATTGAAACTTTGTAGCCTGGAGCGGAGCCAAGCCTTCTGCTTGCTCCATGGCGGCAGCCATTTCTGTTGGGATTTATTTATCTTCTATAATTGAAACTTTGTAGCCTTAAGCGGAGGCCAAAGCAGGCCAGGGCTGCAGAAGCTTGGCTTCCTCCATCGCCGGGGGCAACCCTAGCCTCCTACTCTCTCCAGCTCCGTGGCTGCCACCATTTCTGTTGGGATTTATTTATCTTCTATAATTAAAACTTTGTAGCCTGGAGTGGAGGCCTGGGCCTGCCAGGGTGTGTGGAAAGCTTGGCTTCATTGCCGGGGAAACCCAAGCCTCCCTCCTGCTCTCTGTGGCCACAGCCATCTTGGTTGGGTTTATTTGCATATTTGCTCCTGATTGTTGGTGGGCGTGGCTTGTGGGCATGGCTTGTGGGTGTAGCGGAGGTGTGGTCAATTTGCATATTACTCTTTTATTAGATAGGATGTGTTCTGGCCCTGGCCAGTTTGGCTCAGTGAATAGAGCATTGGCCTGCAGACTGAAGGGTCACAGGTTTGATTCCAGTCGGGGGCACATGCCTGGGTTGTGGGCTTGATCTCCAGTAGGGGGCATGCAGGAGGCAGCCAATCAGGGATTCTCATCATTGATGTTTCTCTTACTCTCTCTCCCTTCCACTCTGAAATCAATAAAAATATATTTAAATAAATAAATGTTTTCTGATGTTAAACCATCTTTTAATTCTTGGCATATATGCTACTTGCACATATCTCTTTTAATACACCATTTGATTGGGTTAGCTAATGGTTTACATAGGGATTTTACACTTCTAGTTATTGTAGTAAAGAATTCTTTATTTGA
The DNA here is from genome assembly GCF_963455305.1 of Plecotus auritus. Taxonomy (NCBI): domain Eukaryota; kingdom Metazoa; phylum Chordata; class Mammalia; order Chiroptera; family Vespertilionidae; genus Plecotus; species Plecotus auritus. The sequence continues at coordinate 44,703,633 of NC_137774.1, forward strand.
GCCTTAGCCGGTTTTGCTCAGTGGTTAGAGCTTTGTCCTGTAGACTGAAGGGTCCTGGGTTCCATTCCGGTCAAGGACACATGCCTGGGTTGTGGACTTGATCCCCAGTTGGGGGCCTAGGGACATGCAGGAGGCAGCTGATCAATGATTCTGATCATTGATGTTTCTATTTCTCTCTCCCTCTCCCTTTCTCTCAGAAATCAATAATAAAAATATTTTTTTAAATATTCTCTATCTGAAATTAGTTAAAACTTGCTTTATGGCCCAGTATTTGCTCAAATTTTTTAAATGTCTCAGTGTACTTGAAAAGAATGAGTATTCTGTAGGCAATGAGTACAGTGTACTAAATATGTCTATTGCATCATAATACTACAACCTGAAGTTCAAAACCTGTTTCCTTAGTGATTTTTGTTTGTCTGCTTGATCTATCAATTGCTAGAGAGATGTATTACAATCTCCTACTATAAATACAGATTTATCCATTTGTTCTTGTACTTCCAAAGCTTTTGTTTCAAATATTTCGTGGTCCTCTTATTCTATGCACATATATTTAATACCAGTGTATCTTCCTGTCGAATTAAACCTTTTATCACTAGGAAGTGACTTTATCTCTAATAACACTTTTTGTTATAAACTATACTTTGTATGCTCATTACTTTGGTTAGAATTTGCCTGGCAGATCTTTTGCATGCTTTTGCTTTCAACTTCTCTGTTTTAGATGTGTCTCTGGAGCATACGGTTGGACTTTATTCTTTATTCTGTCTGGAATTGTTTCCCCTTTAACAAGGTCAGTTGGTCTTTTGCATTTAATATAATCAGCAACATAGTTGGATTATGTACTAACCTTTTAGTTTGAGCTTTTCTTATCTACCAGTTTTCTTTTTTTCTCCTTTCCTGCCTTCCCTTAAATTAACATTTTTTTTCTTCGTTTTATCCCCTTACTAAGGGTGGAAGTTATAAACTCTGCTTCTAAGAGATTAACCTAAAGGTTACAGCGATGGTGGGGAAACACTGCCTTGGGTCCGCTGTTTCAGATCTGCAATTGTTATATGATTAGATCCTCCATACCTGCACTCTGACCTTCCTCCTTTCTAAGGTCATGTGTCTGTGTGTTGTTGTTTTTTTCTCCTTCATATTTTTGTTTTTGTTTTTTCAGGGGCGTCTTTTTGGTTAATCCTCACACGAGGATATTTTTCCATTGATTTTTTTAGGGAGAGGGGGAGAGACAGAAACAGAGAAACATCAATGTGAGAGAGACATATCAATTGATTGCCTCCCACACACACCCTGACCAGGTCCAGGGATGGAGCCTGCAACCAAGGTAGGTACACTTGACCGGAATCAAACCCAGGACCCTTCATCAGAGGGCCAAAGCTCTATCCACTGAGCCAATCTGGCTAGGGCTCCTTCATGTTAATTTATTCACCTTTCTAAGAATCAGATTTTAATTTTGTAGGTCATATCTACATTTTTATATCCTAGTTTATTAGTTTTTGCTTTAAAAAAACACAAAGTCCCTTTCTTCTATTTGGGGGGTTTATTTTGTTATTCTTTTTGAAGTTTCTTGAGTTAAAACAGCTTATTTCAACTCATCGTTTCTTATTTTTTTAATAAATGTGCTAAAGGCTCTGTACAGCTCCTCCGGGGAGCTTCGCTAGACCACCCACACCTCAGTGTGTGGTGCTCTCCTTGTTCATTTCTAATTCACTTGCATCTACTTTGATTTTCTCCTAAAGTTTATCTAGAAATGTGGTGAGAAAGGCATATGTTCTAGTTGCTTTTTGGTTCTACTTTTGTTTTCATGTCTAACTGTGTTTTATTGTGGTCCTTTTTAAAATTAGTTGGGGACTTATTTGTGGCTGATTGTAAATGTTTGCTGACAAACCCAGAAGTGTCTATAAAGTCTTGATCTGTGTCCTGTTAACCCCTGTCCTGGGTTGTGGATTCTGCTTCTCTGGGGTCTCCCCTTCCGTGGAGCTGTTTTTCCTCATGAGTTTGGGGACTCTCGGTTGGGGCTCAGCTTTGATTCACTGCACTGGTTGCCTGTGGACGCTGCTTCTCTCCACTGTAATGCTCACAACAGACACCAAGGAGCTTCATCTGGAGCCTCGGAAGCACCTGACACACGGGGCGGCGCTGCTTGGGGCACTGCTGGAAGGATGGTCCCAGCAACAGCGCAGTGTTCCAGCTGAGACTCGGAGAGCAGAGTAACTTGCCCTAAATCACACGCCTGTAAATAGCGAAGCCCTCCCTCTGGCCCAAAGCCTTACAGCTCTCACGCTAACCCAGCACCCGCCCAAGACTTCCCCGTGCCAACAAGTCCATTCCCCATTCTTTTTTTTTTTTTTTTTTCCTTTTCTTTTCTTTGTTTACTGATTTTCTTTAGAGAGAGGGGAAGGGTGAGGAATAGAGAGGTAGGAACATCAATGATGAGAGAGAAACATTGATCAGCTGCCTCCTGCACGCCCCACACTGAGGATCAAGCCCTGACCGGGATTCGAACCCTGACCTACTGGTTCATAGGTCGACACTCAACCACTGAGCCACACCAGCCGAGCCCATTCCCCATTGTTAATCCCTCATAATTAGTCAACTCAGAATGTTTCGTATATTTCTCTTTTTACTCAAAAAAAAAAAAAAAGTTGACAATAACCTGCAAACCGTAGAAAGTGGCATAGCTTTCCATCTCCCCGCCCTTCCTCGGACACTATCCTCTCCCCTTCCCTTACAACCTGGATGAAAATCCCCAAGAATTGGCAGGAGGCCCCAGATCGCAGGGTCCCAAAGTGAGGAGCCTTCCCAGGTGAAGGCACGGAGGAAATCAATCAGGGGGGAGGGGGCTGCGGGGTGGGCCTGCCCAGCTCTGTCTCGCAGACCCAGCGGTAGGGCCTCCGGCAGACGTCGTCATTCCAGCGGCCGTCATCGGTGAGGTGGGCACAGTCCTCACCTCCCCCAAGCCCGTGCCCGGTCCAGTCGTCCGGCTGGTCTGGCCTCCAGTTCCTAAGAAGACCAGCCAGATTGGGCCCCAGGAGGCCAGGCCCTCAGCCAAGCCGAGGAGCCCCTCCTGCCCTTGGACCCGCCAAGCTGGGCCGGCAGGGGAGGGGGTTGTGGTGGAGGCCGTGCCAAGCGCAGAGCACACATACTCACTGGAAGCCCTTCTCGTAGTCTGTCCCGTCTACCCATCTCCAGGGCCCATCTTGGTCAGTGAGGCCCATCCAGGTGTTCACAGGGCCCATGTGGTGCTGGACAAATTTCTGGGGAGAGAGGAGGATGGTGACCTCTCCATAGAACAGCCAGACTCCCCGACGAGCCCTCCGGAGCCCTCACCTGCTCCTGCCAGGAGCCGACCACCACCAGGTGCCCATCCTCCAGCTGGCAGTACTTCTCAGCCTCGGGCCAGGGCTTCGCAGTTCGAGAGAACCAGTAGCAGCTGCCTTCATGCTCCACCCAGTTCACAGGGCAGCAGTTCTTCTCAGAGCCTGGGAGGGGTGCAGAGGGAGGGTGGAGAGGCTGAGCTGCTGCCAGGAGGGGAAGTAGGCATGAAAGCGGGCTGGGCATCCCTGCCTCCTCACCATTGCCCTGAAGGATGGCCAGCTGACAGGTCAGGCTTCGTATGTCAGACACAAAGGTCTTCACGTGGAACAGCAAGCTGGAGTGATCTGGGGGACAGAGGGCAGGGGGAGGGGGAGAGTGAGGAGGGGAAGAGGTCAGTGTGAACGCTGGGGGCTGGGAAGGGTCTGCCGCCATGTGCAGGTGCCCTGCCACCAGACCCCTTGGTTTGATGGAGAGAAAAAGTTTCTGTCAATAAAACGTTTGAGAATTGCAGGGCGGCGGGAGGGAGGGATTTGTTGTCAAGACTCCTTGATTTGGCCCAGCCGGTGTGGCTCAATAGTTGAGCGTTGACCTATGAACCAAGAGGTCACAGTTTGATTCCCCAGCCAGTAGGAGGTATGCAGGAGGCAGCCAATCAATGATTCTCATCATTGATGTTTCCATCTCTCTCCCTCTTCCTTCCTCTCTGAAATCAATAAAAATACATTTAATTAAAAAAAAGAAAGAAAGAAGACCCCTTGGTTTGGCCTGAGAGACCCAGTTAGGACACATGCCCTGTATTCTACACGTAGGCACTGGCACACAGGCTTCCTCTCCCACCTTGAGTCAGGTCCTGCTGCTGTTTCTCCAGTTGGGACTCCAAGGACTTCATCTTCCTGCCCACACCTCCTCCTGGGGGAGAAACTTGCTCAGTGTCCCAACATCCCTAGCGTCCCACAGCCCCCCTCAGCCTCAGCCCCAGCCCCCTCACCATGGATGCGCAGGTCCTTGACCTCGGCCTCTGTGCTCACTGTGAAGTTGCTGAACGTCTCTCTCAGGGCCCGCAGCTCCTCCTTCAGCGTGGAGTCTGGACAGGAGAAGGTGTGAATTAGACAAAAAGAGAAGGCTGTGTCCACTATCATGGCTACCAGCACTCCCCCCACCCCTGCTCCCCCTAATCACCCCCCAACATTGCTCCCTTCCCTGTCCACCCCTGGGGCACCCACTCTGGGATCCGATCACACAGACAACCACCAGCAGCAGGAGGCTGAGGCCCAGGGAGAGCAGGAGGAGGCGGGGTCCGGAGCAGAGCCGTTGAAAGAGTGGTCGGGGAGGAGATGGCCCTGCAAGAGGAGAGGGTCTCAGGGTCGTGGCAGAGTCTGGGGCAGCTCTGGGGTCCTGGGAGGAGAGCAGGCTAAGGCTCCTCTTGTAGACTCAGAGGAATCACATAGATTAAGAATCATGAGCATGTCCTAGCCAGAGTGGCTCGGTTGGTTGGAGCATCCTCCCGTACACCACAAGTCATGAGTTCAATTCTCAGTCAGGGCACATACCCAGGTTGCTGGTTCTGGCACGTGCATTTATGTTTCTCTCTCTCCCTCTCTCTCTCGAAAATCAATAAAAGTACCAGCTGCTTGGCTCAGTGATTGAGCACCGATTGACCTATGAACCAGGAGGTCACAGTTCGATAACCAGTTAGGGCTCAAGCCCAGGTTGCGATCTCCATCCCCAGTTGGGGTGTGCAGGAGGCAGCTGATCAATGATTCTTTCATCAATGAGTTTCTCATCGTTGATGTTTCTATCTCTCTCTCCCTCTCCCTTCCTATCTGAAATCAATAAAAATATTTTTTAATAAATAAATAAAAGCATGTCCTCAGGTGAGGATTTAAAAAAAAGAAGAAGAAGAAATATGGGCAGTGGGTGATCGAGAGGCCAGAGGCATCTGGAGGTGGGGAAGGGAAGAGGGTTGCAGATGGAAGCAAAGCTTTGACCTGCCCTAGCCCTACCTGGCCCTGGGCTTTGGCTGACACCTAGTGGCCTGACTGTGTCAGTGCAGCTAATGAACCTCTTCAGAGCCTTGAGGATGGAGTTTGTGAGCTGGAGACCAGCTGGGGAATCAGGGCTCCTCCCTGAAGGTGGGGCAAGAGATAGAGGTTTCCTCCTCCCTCCATGAGTCCCACTGGCTGGAGGCAGGAGGAGAAGGTGGGGTAGCCAGACTTCAGGTCCCTCAAGTTGCTCCCACCAGGCAGCCCTGTTCCAGTGAGCTGGAGTGTGGGAGGCCTCCCCTCCATTCTCACCTCCCCTGTATCTCTCCCACCCCCAGGAACTGGATCCTCGCTCAACCCCAACAGCATTCCTGCTCACGTGAGAAAAAATGGGGGTCTTTTTATTATTGTTGTTGATTATGATGATTTTTAGATAGAGAGGGGGAAAAATCAATGTGACAGAGAAACATCAATCAGTTGCCTCCTATATGTACCCCGACTGGGGATCGAACCTGCACCCTAGCTATGTGCCCTGATGGGAATTGAACCTGTGACCATGGTGCTCCAACTGAGCCACACTGCCCAGGGCGTGGGATCTGTTTTTCGATGTAGGAGGGCCTCATCCTCCCTCAGATCAGAAATCCCTGAGCCTCTGCACAGAAATCTTAGCCCTTGATCAAATTGATCACACACACACACACACACACACACACACACACACACACACACACACACAGATCATTGGTGTTGAAAGAGGAAAGAAGGAGGGGCCTAACTTCTTTCATTACCCCCACACTCATGGGCCCACCCCCTCCCCAAGGCCCTGAGAAGTGGGTGGCAGGGCAAGAGTCAAAGGTACCCATCCCCAAGACAGGGCCTCCAGCCCCACACCCTATACCTCCCCTAAGAGGGCAGCTCAGGCACTCGCTATGTTCTTGTGACAGGGACAGGCCAGAGGCATAGGCAGGGGGCATAGAAAGAAGCCAGAGCTGAGGCAAGGAAGCCAGAACCACCTAATGCTCGCCCTTCTGAAATGGCGGCGTCCCTCACCTCGTCTGACCTGATGGTCATTCTCCTCGTTGTCCAGATGCTGAAGATCTTGATACTCCCTTGTCATGGTGGGGCTGGCTGGACCCCGGACTAGGTCAAGGCTGAAGTTAGGGTTGAGATTGAGACTAAACAGAGTTGGGGTATGGGGTTCTTTCCCTTTCTAAGTGATCTGTGGCTACGTGCAGACCTTTCTTCTTTCCCTCATTCCATCCCAGGCCTGTCACCCAAAATCCATCCCCTGGAGTTTTCCCACCCAGCCCCTCGCCCCTGACAACTGGTCCCCTCCACCCCTCTCCCAGCCCACCCCCAGTCAGTCCTCCGGCCTTTCTTCCCCTTTTACTTGCTGGTGGTCTCGAGGGTGACTCCTGGATCCCTCAATGCTGTGCAGATCCCAGGCTAAGAAGGAGGCTGAAGCCTGGAGAACGGGGGGTGTGAAGACAGCCCCGGACAGTGGGAGAGGGTCCATACAAGGGCCCTGAGCCCCGTGCTTACGCGTGTCTGCTTGTCTGTGTCCCTAGTGTACCGAACCTGGCATCTCCAGTGCCAGGGACTTTGGACTTAAACAGAGGTGGAAGTGGATTTGGAACTCGGGGATGTGTGGGGGTGGAAGCAGGGGGATGGGTTGCTTCTGCTTTCCTCCCCAGGGAGGGTGAGTATCCAGGTCTGTCCCCCTCACCTCCACATGCTGGTCACCTCACTCCTGCTGGCATGGTTTGGGAGGGGAGCCTAGAGGGCCTGGGTGCAGCCCCTCTGTCTCTCACCCCTGTCCTGTCTGCCTCTGAATTCCCAGAATTGTTCCTATCTCCAAATATCCCCGGGATCAGAGGAACCCATGCATTCTTTGCTCTTGCCCAACCTGGGCCTGTGACCCTGGCATCTGAGCCTAGGTCCCAGCTTCCTTGGGGGCTCTGCCTCCAGACTCCCCAGCTCAGGCTGAAGGGCTTCAATCTCCTGGAGAGTCAAGTTCCCCAGCAGCATGGGGGTCGGGGTGGGGGCAAGATGGGGGGGGAGATGTAGGGAGAGGCAGGAGAGCAGGCTTCCCCACCTCACCAGAGATTGGTGCCAACAAACCTCCATTGACTCCTGCTCTGTGCCTGGGGCTCTTTATTCATTAACTCCTCTCATCCCCAGAGCACATCCACAGATGAGGAAACTCAGACCCTGAGAGCTAAGCACTAACCCAGGTTCACACTGCAGGAAGCGGCACAGGGGGGACTGGAATTGGGGCAGCCTGACTCCAGGACCTTGTTCAGTCTCCACAGCTGGGCCCTGAGGTCTCAGATGGCTCAGAGGTTGAACATCGATCTATGAACCAGGAGGTCACAGTTCGATTCCAGGTCAGGGCACATGCCTGGGCTGCAGGCTAGATCCCCAGTGTGGGGCATGTAGGAGGCAGCCAATCAATGATTCTCTCTCATCACTGATGTTTCTATCTCTCTCTCCCTTCTTCTCTGAAATAAATAAAAATATTTTTTAAAAAATAAAATACTAAAGATAATCCTCAGAAACGAAAAAGTTGCTAAAAACAAAACTATGCCACAATGGTAGTATATCTACCTATGCACTCTGAGAATTCATCCACCGTTTACATTTATTCCTTAAAGAATATATGCCTTGCCCTAGCTGGTTTGGCTCAGTGGGTAGAGCTTCGGCCTTTGGACTGAAGGGTCCTGGGTTCGATTCCAACCTGGGTTGTGAGATTGATCCCCAGTAGGGGGCGTGCAGGAGACAGCCAATCAATGATTCTTTCTCATCATTGATGTTTTTATCTCTCCCTCTTCTTTTTTCTCTGAAATATATATATTTTTTAATTTTTTTAAGAGTAACTACATACTACAGGGCTCATAAAGAGTTGCAGGCAGGATAGTGGTGAAGTCAGATCTGTAAGCTGGATAGCCTGGCCATGGAATAGGTCATGGGTCAGAGGTGGGTTACTGAGAGGAAGGAGTGAGGTCAGGAGGCTGCTGGGTTGGTCTCAAGTGAGGCCAGACAGGAAGGTCACTTGGGCAGGAGTTGGCAGAGGAATGGCGTGGACCTGTGGCTGCTGAATGTGCAGTGACGGGGCGGGGGGGGGGGGGGTGTGGGGGGATGGGGCAGGGGTCAGAGAGCAGCATACCCGCCAGGACCCAGAAGACTGGTGAAATGGATCTGGAGTCCACAGAGATTCCGGGGCTGGAGACACTGAAATCATAATCTTGGGTGCAGCCCTAATGTGGCAAGTGCCCGTGATGACTTCCCCCCAGTGAGAGGGCACAGTGGGGAGAAAGCAGCCTGGACAGTCCTGCCTGTGGGAGAAGCAGAAGGAAGAGCCCCAGGATTGCCAGTCATAGGAACTAGAAGACAAAGTGAACTTCAGGGCCAGCTCTTGGGACCCAGGGTGCCAGGTTCAAGACTGCCCAGGAGGGAGAGGATGGCTCCTCTAGGAGTGAGTCAGGAAGGGAGAAGTGCTTCCAGGTGGGGGCAGCCTGGGCAGGTGAACCCCAAAGGGAAGCGCTGGAGGTCTCGGGAAGGCTGTTCAGGGGGAAAGCCTCGTAGGACAGTATCAGATCTGAGCTCACCTTCCGCACGGCTGGAAAGCAGGCTTAATGCCCATCTCAGAGTTATCGCCAAGGTTAAGTGAGAAAATGAGTGAAAAGCAGTGTGGGACACATAGTGCTGAGCACATCCTGTTTTCATTCTTCCCATCACTAGCAGCACCACCAGCAGCTGAGTTCCATCTCCTTCTGTGGGAGAAGGTGGGGTCGCCCCACATCCCAGAGGGTGGTTAGCACCTTCCCTGGAGCAAGCCAGGCGCTGGGGGTCGTCTGAGTTATGAAGGCCACCTGGGCTCTGACCTCCCTCTGCCCTGGCCCACCCCTCAGCACTTAGAATCTCATGTTTGGAAGGGGCCTGCCTTGCTCTTGCCGCAGACCCTCGTTCCTCTTGGCACCCTGCAGACCTCACGAAGAGGGGAAGGGATAGATGGGCAGAGGGGAGAAGAGGAGGCTCAGTGCTGCTTTCCACAGAGGGTGACCTATGGTTCCCCAAATCTAGGAGAGGCTGCGCAGGGCGCGGTGGCACTGAAGCAGGAGATGCTAGAGGAGGTGCCTCGGGCTGGAGCCTCAGGGCCAGGACTAGCAGCAGGGGAAGAGGGGGCGGCCCAGGGCTGCAGGAAGAGATGACCACTGCACACAAGTTTAAACAGGAGCCCGAACAACCCACCCCAGGGCTTCACTATCCGCTCCCTGCAGCCTGCAGAGCCTGGGGCCTGGCCCCGCCTGGCCCTCTCCCCGCGGCTCTCTCCTCCCCTCCTCCACTGCCTCCATCCAGGCACGCCCCTCTTTTCAGCCCTGGGACACCAGGCTTCTGTGACCCAGGGCCCTCCCTGCTCCTCTTTCCTACTTGACTTTTAGAAAAATTTAAAACTCCAAATGTTTCCAGGTTTTATTTAACTTTCCAGTTTACCCAGTAACTGCGACTAGAACATAAAGCCAATGGCAATCATGATTCCGAGTTCGCCCTGACCGGTTTGGCCCAGTGATTAGAGCGTCAGCCTGAGGACAGAGGGGTCTCGGGTCCCATTCCTGGTCAAGGGCACATCCCTTAATTGCAGGTTCCCCAGTCTCAGTCTGTGGGGGAGGCAACCAATGGATGCGTCTCTCTCATGTCGATGTTTCTCTTCCTCTCTCTCTCTCTCTCTCTCTCTCTCTCTCTCTCTCTCCCTCCCTCCCTTCCTTCCACTTTCTCTAAAAATCTCTCTCCCTCTCTCCCTTCCTTCCACTTTCTCTAAAAATCAATGGGAAAAATATCCTTGGGTGAGAATTTAAAAAAAAAATTATGATTACCATTTCCTAAGTGTGCCAGGAAGGGTGCCTAAGGCTTTACATGGATTATCCCCTTTATTCCTCACCGGAATCCTGGGAGGAGGATAGTTATTGTTCCCATTTTACAGCTAGGGAAAATGAGGCTCAGAATAAAGCTCTTTGCCCAGTTAGCTATACACAGTGACTGCGCATCTCTCATCCTACCCTCCCAACCATCTCAGGACTGGCTCTCTGCTGCCCCCTACCGGACCTTCTCCACTAGCATGGAGGGGGAACACAGTTGCTCCCTTCTTACAGCCTCCAACAGGACTTCCTATGGCACTATTTTACTTTATTTTTTTATTGATTTCAGAGAAGAAGGGAGAGGGAGAGATAGAAACATCAACGATGAGAGGGAATCATTGATCAGCTGCCTGCTGCACATCCCCCACCTGAGAACAAGCCCACATTAACTGGGAATCAAACTGTGACCTCCTGGTTCATGGGTCAGTGTTTAACCACTGAGTCACACCAGCCAGGCCTATGGCACTATTTTAAAAATCCATAGAAAGTCCTCAGGTCTTGCTTACTTCTCTGATCTAACTATTTATCTTCCTTCTCCCATCCTGCCGCACCCTCGTCCTCCTCTGTCCTCCAACAATCAAAACTTCTTCCTACCTTGCTGTTCTTTCTACCCCACACACACGCCCACCCAGGTTTCCTCATCATTCAAGTCCCAACTCAAATGTTCCTCCAAGAGGCGTCTGTGACCACCCTGTCTAAACTAGCAAGGACACATACCCAGCAGTCATTCTTTGCTTAATAGCATCATCATTATCTTAAATTATCAATATTCCTTTACTTCCTACTGTCTGTTGTCCCCCCTGGATGGTCCCCAGGTTCCGAGGGCAGGGACGTTGCATTCCCAGCATTTTAAACACTACCTGACACCAAGGAAGATCCAAACAGGTGTTTGTTGAAACAATAGAGGGGGCAAGGAGGGGTCAGAATTTGAGCCTCAGTGCACCCATCCATTCACATGCACTGTCTCCTTAACCAGCCAAGGACGAGCTTCCTAGATTTGGGAGACTACGTCCCAAACTGCTAATGTGCTTCCCTCTGAACTATGTGGAATGAGGTGGAGAGGGAACTTTTTTTTTTAGTCATATGTATTTCCATATTTACTTGAATTTTGGTAAGGTACATGTATTACTTTTGTAATCTAAAAAATAATGCATGTGCCCAGCCGGTGTGGTTCAGTGGTTGAGTGTCAACCTATGAAGCAGGAGGTCATGGTTCGATTCCCGGTCAGGGCACATGCTCAGTCCCCAGTGTGAGGCATGCAGGAAGCAGCCGATCAATGATTCTCTTTCAATATTGATGTTTCTACCTCTCTCACCCTCTCCCTTCCACTCTGAAATGAAAAAATTTTTTAAAAATGCATGCAAAACTAGGTAATTTCACCCCTTCTCAGTGAACCCTCCTTAAGCCTTAGAGCCAGACACCTCATCTGCACATGCCTTCCCAGCTCAGATGTCTCCCTTCAGCTAATGGCAGAGAACATCAGCACGGCCTCAAAAGTGTTTCTAGCCGAAACCGGCTTGGCTCAGTGGATGGAGCGTCGGCCTGCGGACTGAAAGGTCCCAGGTTCGATTCCGGTCAAGGGCACGTGCCTTGGTTGCGGGCACATCCCCAGTGGGGGGGTGTGCGGGAGGCAGCTGATCGATGTTTCTCTCTCATTGATGTTCTAGCTCTCTATCCCTCTCCTCTCTCTTCCTCTCTGTAAAAAATTAATAAAAAATAAAAAATAAAAAGAATGTGTTTATTGATTTAAAAAAAAAAAAAGTGTTTCTACACAGAACCAAGCTGCTGAGAGGATTATTTGAAAAACATCTTGGGGAGCAAAGCTTCTCCACCCAGCAAAACATCAGAATCACCTGGGAGGCTTCCCGAAAAGCAGTCTTGGCCCTGCCCCCAGGACTGGGTTCTGTTGGATAGAGGACTGCACACCTCAGAGTTCTCTGCCTCTGTCCTTGGATCACCAGGCCTGGGGCAGCCACACCCTCCCCAGAACCGCTGTGGGGGCGGGGGGGGGGTTGGTTTTTGCATCCCACTCTGCACTTGGTCGGGCTGGCTGTGAAACTGCCCTTTTGGTCTGGCCAGTGCACTCAGTGGCTGGGTGTTGACTCCTGCACCAAGAAGCCGCTGGTTCAATTCCTGGTCAACACACGTGCCCTGGTTGTCGACTTGATCCCCAGTGGGGGAGGCAGCCCATCAATGTTTGTGTTTCTCTCTCTCAAATCAATGAAAACATATTAAAAAACATTTTTTAAGCTGTCCTTTTGTACTGTTCAGGACTTGACCATTACTCTTAGTACCCTCCATCTCAGCCTCCCCCTCCCCCCTCCCCGAGACCTCGAGTCAGAGCGGGAAGGGGCCGTACCACTCTGGGACCAGCAATGGTTCATTTCTGCTGCAGCTGAGGCCTTCGTGGGGGGAGCCTGTCAGACTGTGAATAGTGGCAGAAGGAAAGCTGAGAACCCCTGCTCTCCATGCTGCATCTGAGGAGCTTCAGTTAGGACTTATGGCCAGGAAAATCTGACTCCCTGAAAGGATGAGAGGCCCTGGCCAGGTGGCTCAGTCGGTTAGAGCATCACCCCCACATGCCAAGGTTGTGGGTTCAAGCGCCAGGCAGGGCACACACAAGAGGCAACCAATGCTAGTAAATGCATAAGCAGGTGTAACAACAAATCCGTTTCTCTCTCGCTCTCTCCCTTCCGCTCTCTAAAACCAATAAGTAAAATTTAAAAACTAATAAAAGGATTAGAATGTTGTCTTTATATCTAATATGTGTGTATGAAATACAATAGGTAATGAACCATTTCCTTTTCTGCCTGGTCTACCAGGAGGAAGCTCAGGAATTATCTTTATCCTCATAGCTAAGCAATTGTTTCTCTTATTTTTTTAAAATATATTTTATTGCATTTTTACAGAGAGGAAGGGAGAGGGACAGAGTTAGAAACATCGATGAGAGAGAAACATCGATCAGCTGTCTCCTGCACACCTCCTACTGGGGATGTGCCCGCAACCAAGGTACATGCCCTTGACTGGAATCAAACCTGGGACCTTTCAGTCCGCAGGCCGACGCTCTATCCACTGAGCCAAACTGGTTAGGGCTGGTCCTCCTATTTTTATCTTTAGCATGAAGTTCTATTTTCCTACCCTTATTAATTGCAAAACTGCTTCAAGTCTTTTCTGTAGAGATGAGGCACAAAGAAATCCAATGAGTAAGTATTTACACAACATTTCTCATCAGCAAGCCTCTGTAAAGATGGCCACCAGTGCCCAGCTCTAGCCACGGCTCCATGAGCGGGAACAGAAAGTGTCCTGTGTTTCCCTTCACAGACCTCACGCTGCCTGACAGGACCACAGCCCTGGGGAGGGGTCAGGGCTGAGCTACGTTTTCAGGAACTGATGCCTCTTTGTAGGGCTGTCGGTGAGGGGACGGAGCACCAGCCCCTCCAGGCTCATCCCTTCTGCAGGTTCCCTCCAAGGCCCCTTCAGACCCCTCTACTTTGAGGGGTGCGGGGGGCGTGCAGAGAAGGATCTGACTTTACCGGACTCTGCCCTATGCTCCCACCCTGTCTCCCTCCTCACCCAAGTCCCAAATAATCAGGCCACACACCAGGTTTCAAGTATCTGTCTCTTCCTTTCACTCTCTCAAAAGAAAATAAATAAATAAACAAATTGCAGAAGGCGGCAGCATTTCCAGTCTTCCCCTGGACACCCAACCCCCACCCCCACCCTCCCTCCCACATTCCCACTCCCTAGACCCATCCCTCCCCTTTCCCCAAAAAAAAATCCCAGGGGAAAAAAAAAGCCACAGTTAACCCTTCCACTCATGCAAACCAGCAAAGATAAAAGGTGGGGGCATGTGGAAGGCAGGGGGCCCACAGTGGAGTCCCCTACTTATCCCCCCAAAGACCACCTTAGAGAAGGAACAAAAGGAAAAAATAAATGAGAAATCAAGGGAGTTATGGTGTGGGCAGGGGTGACCCCAGAGCCTGCCTCAAGAGAGCGGAGGCCTGGGGCCTGCGTCCCTGCAGCAGGTGCTCCTGGAGGGGCAAGCCTGACTTCTGGAATGTGTGTGTGGAGATGGGGGAGGCGCCCCCGGTGGGTTTGTGTGTGCGTTGGGGGCGGGCAGGGCCAGGGATCCTAAGGAGCAAGGGCCCAGGACCAGGAGCCTGGCTCCCCCCAGACCCAAGGTTCCTGGGGTTCAGGAGCCCAGTTCTGGGGTACGGGATACATGCAGGGGAGTGTCCCCCTCCAATGGGCTGGATCCGGTTAGAAAGGAAATAAATAAGAAAGGGTGGGAGGGAGGCTGGGGAGTGCGAACGGCTTGGGCAATTCAGTCCAGACCAAGGGCCCAGGCGATGGAGGCGGGGCGAATCCAGGCCACGCCAGGGCAGGAATCAGAGTCTCTCTCGGGCTGGAACCCAGATATAGGGGCCTGAGAGGTCCTCAATGACGCGCTTCACCTTGTGGTAGATCTCCTCAAAGCTGTCGCCCTCCACGATGGCTGGGGGGGTGGGGAGAATGGGGGGGAAGGGGGAGAATGATCCAGATGAGCCAGATGTCTGGCCAGGGTTGGCAACAGTCCAGAGAAAGGGGCACCTTTTTCTAATTCTCTCAGCCATGAGCCATGTGGTCGCACCCACCCCAAGGGGGCGCTGTTTCTAAGCCATCCACCAGTGGCCTCCACTCCCCTCCCGCTTCTCTGCCACCTTTTCTCTCTGAATCAGCAAGGGCTCACCTGAGAAGCATTCTGTGAACTCCTGCTCCAGCTTGGTGGCTCTGTCGAAGGCTTTGCGGGCTTGCTCCTCTGTGATCCGCTTATTAATCTCTCTGTGGAGAGTGAGCAAGATACACACATGAGGGTGGGTCCCCCCTCTGCCATTTATCTCCTCCAACCAGGGATGTTAAATTGCAAACGGTCTGTTCTCATTTGGAACACAAAGCAAAAAAATAAGAATTCCCAATATCCTCTGGGGCCACAGGTGACTGCCCCTACCCGCAACCCACCAGCCGGGTATGGCCACTCCAGGGACCTCTCCAGAGCCTCATCCTCCCAGCCTTCAGCCCCAGTGAAGGGATTCAGACTCCAACTCCCAACAGCTCTGGAGGCCCTGGCTAGCCCCAGCAGGTGTGTGCCCCAGGGGCTGCTGGGAGTTGTAGTCCTGCCTAGTCCAAGGAAGAAGAAGGGAGAGGCCTGAGATTCCTGCATCCTCTGGGATCCAGCTCTCTGTGCAGATTCCCCTCAAGGGCTCTTGGAACCACTGCCCTGGGTTATGAGGGGAGAGGTCAACACAGAGGCCTTCTGAGGCCCAGGGCCACAGATGTGGGGGAGTGGAGGGGAGGCCCCCTGGGACCATACTCACAGCACATTCTCCAGGGAGCGGGGGCGGATGAAGATGGCGATAGGATGCAGGTGGGCCGCCTGCAGCCGTCGCACAGCATTGGCTGAGACATCAAGGATGCAGTGCTTCCCCTGGGGGCAGGCAGGGTAGGCGGAGGGGGACCAGCAGGTGGCGGGGAAGGACAGACAGAGGTACCAGGACAGGACACAGTACATGGAAAGGCAGGAAACAGGAGGTTGGCCAAAAAGGAAGTGACAGGGATGTCAAAAGACACATTGGCAGAGAGTCAAGGTGAGAAGGGGGTATGGACAAAGTGGAAGACAGAGAGAAAAAGGGAAGGAGCAGACAGAGCAAGGGAAAGAGCCAGCCAGGAGGAGGGGATCGGAGAGATGGAGGAAGATGAGAAACAGGCAGGGAGGAGACCCAGAAGAAGAGGCAGAGCAAGGCAACAGGGGCAGAAGAGAGTGGGGGGTGGAAGGTGGGACAGGACAGATGGGGCAAGAAAGCAAAGGAAAGAAGAGAGGAAGTAGGATAGAGGGAGGAGGGAGGGGAGGACGGACAGAGGACAGACAGATGGAAGGAACAAGGAGAGACAGATGGGAGAGAGGAGAGGCAGATGGAGAAAGAATCCGTGAAGGGAGAAAGGGCAGGGTGGGGGCAGCATGGAAAGGAGGTAGCAGAGGAATGGGAGAGGGAAGTGGGGACCCCAGGAACAGAGGAGGGGACAGGGCCAAAGGGGAGTCAGGCCGAATGGAGGGACCGAGGTAGGGGAAGCCAAAGCACCAAGAGCAAGGCCACAGGAACCAAGGAGAAATGGGGCAAGGAGGAGGGAAGGGGGGAGAGGGGCCAGATGGCGGTGCCGAGTTTGGGGTCAGGAAGCAAAGGAGGCCGGTAGGAAGAGCGGGGCACAGGAGAGCAGGCGTCAGACAGAGTTGCCCAAGAGGAGAAGGAGGTGGAGGAGTGGAGTCGAGACCCAGCAGGGAAAGAGACAGAGAGAAAGAGAGTTAGAGAGAGCTGGAGGAAGGCCATGGGGTGGGGAGAGGGGAGGAAGAGTGCGAGGTGCCCGCCGGGTCCTACCTGCTCTGCCACCTCTCGCACGGACTGGACACTGGTTCCATACAGGTGGCTGTTGTACTGGCCGGCCTCAATGAACTTGTGCGCTTGAATGTCCTTCTCCATTTTTTCCCGGGATGACACAAAGTGGTAATCCCGGCCATCTATCTCATACTCCCGCTTGGGCCGTGTCGTATCTGCCAGGAAGTCACCCCACCCCCCAAAGATCTAACCACCATCCCTCTAGCTCAAAAGCTGTCTGTCAGCCCCTCCAAGTGCTCAGCTGGTCCCTCCGTGGAAGGGGTTGCGGGGGAGCCTGAGACTGAGAGGGACAGCCACCTCCCAGCACCCTCTGCGTCCATCCTCCGAGTCTCTGGCCTCCAATGGCAACATGCATGGAACATGGAAGGGCTGAGAAGCACCCCTTTGCTGAGAATCCCAGTGTCCATCTGCATGCCAGTGCCCAAAAGTGGCTCTGCCCCCACCTCCCAACCATGGGCCCCACCCCACTTCCGCCTCCATCCCAGCCCCAGCACTCACGGGGAACACAGGATCCAAACTTGTCGGGGAACTCCGAGAGAAGGTCGTCATTGGCACGGTCCTTGGTGGGCCCGAGGATGATGATGGGGCGAGCATAGTGCACTGGGGAGAGAGCAGTGGCTCAGGCGGGGACAGAGTCAGGAGCAGCAGGGGCTGGGCCAAGCCGGGCAGGGCTTACCTTCCATCTGGGTCACCGTCTCGTAGCTCAGAACCGAGTCTTCCCGACCTAGTGAGGGGTGGGTCATCTGTGAGGGGCTCTGAGACAGGGACTCGGGGCTTCCTATTGCCTTCCCGAGGACATCAAGCAAAGCTCAGGGCTCCCCTCACCCCAGGTCTTCCCAAATTGACCCTACCTACCCTGTGATCCAGAGCTGGAGCCCCAATCCTAGGAAGAAAGAGCAGGCCATGTGGTTGGTTGAGTTCACCCCAAAAGTCCCTGACTCTTCCACCCAAGCTCACCCCACTTCTACCTACCTTGGCCTTTAACCTTGACCACTCCCGTCGCTCAACCCTGTGGGAAAAATGGAGGAAGGGGGGACAGGGAAATGTCCAGTGAGTAGCCCTACAACCCCCAATCACTAGACCAGCTCATAACCCCCTCTCCCAGCAGGCCCTGGGCCCCTGTGCTCCTAAATGAGAAGTCTGCCCCAAAGGCTCATAGGAGCTATGGTGCCAGGAGGGCCAGCAGACAGATTCCCAAGAAGGCAGAGGGCACCTCCACGTGCTATTGGCTGCCCACCCGGGCACCTCGGGAGAGGCAGTGCCTGTGGCAGGAAGGCTGAAGGCCTGGGAGCCTCACCGCCGTTTGCTGGGAATAAAGCCAATGTCGTCGGTCTCACTGTCTGAGTGAACCCGCCGTGCCTGCCACCATTCCTCATCACTGGCATCGATGACATGCAGCACGTCCCCAAAGTGGAAGCTAAGGGCCTGGCTCAGGAATCCGCAGTCCTTGGTCTTGTCGTAGTCAAACAGGGCCCTGCAGGACAGACGGCCATCAGTCAGAGCCTGGCTGAGGACCCCAGCCCACAAGGCCCAGCCCAGGGGGCGGGGGCAGGGGTCTACAGCAGAGCGCAGCTGCCACGGCACTCCCCCGGGCGCGTGGGGTCTGAGCAACCCAAGAACTTGGAGGGACCAAAAGCTCTGCCGTTGCTCCCAGTCACCATAGCCAATAACTGCCATTCGGTCAGCACTGTATCCGCGATCGGACAAGCCCTGGATTCAGTGCAATTCCTAAGATAAGACCGGAACCCCACCCTCCCCGGGAGCAGTCTGCAAAGCACAAGCACATCACAGAGGTAACCTGGAATCGCTCCAATTCCCAGGAAAACCAACACGCTCTGCAGACTGGTTACCTCAACGTTAGCAAACTCCTGCCAATAAGCCCTAAGCCCTGTGGTCAGGGCACGGAGAGAAATGACCACGGAGAGAGCAAAGATGCAGAGCAAGACAGCGGGACAGGAAGGAGAGACGCCAGGGTCATCTGGCATCATATCTGAGTCAGAACTGACGAAGCCTGGAGCCAGCTAGCAGGGAGGGAAGGGCAAGCAAGGCACTGGTTTGAGCCGGGTCACTGGTGGTGCCATTCAGCAAAAAAGAGAGAAAACACTGATTCGGCAAGACAGAAAGCACAAGCACACAGGAGGAAGAGGTGAGCTGTTTGGGACATGTTGAATGTGAGATGCCTGTGGGACATCCCAGGGGACATGTCCAGAAAGCAGATGGCCAGATCTGCAGGTCTGAACCTGGGGAAGAGGTCGGGCCAGAGCTGACAGCTCTGAGAGCTACAGAGTGGAGCAGCAGACTAGACCAGGTGAGTGGACAGAAGCCCAGAGGGAGAGGAGAACAGACACCTGGGGAGGGCGAGAGAGAGGAGCCGATGGGAGGAGCCGGAGAAGGAAGTAAACGCTACTGGAGAGACAGAGGTGACATAAGCAAGCTACAGATCACCTTCCCTAGATTGCACATCCCCGAGGGAGATGCGGGCGGGGCAATATTCGGAGTAGCCTGGGGGCCCCTGCTCTGGTATTAACCTTTGAGTTAGAAAGTTTGAGGCAGCTGGGGGGAGGAGGGGGCATTCCTAAGGTAAGTGTCAGGGTAACCAGGGACTAGAGGCAGTAAGGATGCTTCAGGCTGAGGCTCTTTTTCAACTGACAGGGAGTATTTAAAATGCTAATCTGTGCAGCTGAGCCGGGAACACAGCTGAGTGTCAGGGCTGGAGGGGCAGTGGGAACCAGACAGGGTTAGAGGAAGAGCTGTGTGGGGCTGGGGGGGGTGGGGGGGTCACAGAATGAAGAGGAGCCGAGCCCAGGAATCCTCAAACCTGATATAGAAACCCCTTTTGGGGTTGCTCCGCAGGGAGGCGGTCCCTGAGCCCAGGCTGCTGTTCATGAGCTGTTCCCGAAGATCATGGATCTTGGCCTCGAATCGGCTGTACTCTGAGGAAGAACAAGAAGATTCCTGAGTTCTGGCCCAATCCTACTGCCTCCATCCCTCTGTGCCCACTGAAGCCAGAGCTGAGGAGACAGTGTCTCGGGGACCATCTTAGCCCACAAGACGGGGAGCTTCAGGCCTGGTACCTTCTGGCTTATACTGAGCGATGATCGTGACCGTCTGACCCGCATTCTTCAGGGCAATGGCCGCCTGCTCATGGCTGGCATTGCGGAGGTCAACGCCATTGACCTAGAGGGCGGAGGAGAGGCTGGGTCACTGGAGATGAAGGCCAGGCTCTGGCCTACCCAAGCCCCTGTCCAAGAGCCCTGGGCCCTGCCATGAGGGGAGAGGGTGGTGCGGGCAAGGGCTGGCCTTCTCTCACCGAGAGGATCTGGTCCCCCTTCCGCAGCTCCCCACTGAGGTCCGCAGGGCCCCCAGCCAGGATAAAGGAGATGAAGATGCCTTCACCGTCCTCGCCCCCAACGATATTGAAGCCCAGGCCCGTGGAGCCTCGGTGAATGACAATCCGCCTTGGTTCTCGGGGAATGTCTTCCTCCCCCAGCAGGTCCTTGGCTACTGGGGAGTAGCGCCGGGGGGAAGTGGGGGTCATGGCTGTGGGGTAGTCAGTGCCCAGGTAGCTGCTGTGACTGATCTCGTTGTCCAGGTGCTGGGAATAAGCTGAGGGAAGATGTGGAATAAAGGGTGACATAGAAATGCATGGAGGGAGACAGCACCCACCACCCACCTTCTCCTCAGGGAACCAGGAGAGCCCGACTCAGGGGAAGGGGAAATTATTCTGGCAGATACACAGGGTGGGTGGGAATCAGATCGCAGCGATGTCGGGGGCAGGAATTCACAGGTGACGCCGGGTGGTTCTCCGACCTAGGGGACCATGGATGTGCGGTTACATGTCCTAGGAATGAAGGACGATGGAGTGAGGGGAATATTAGCACCAGGCTCTTGGGGTTTTCTTTTGGTTGCAGAATCTCTTCGTCTATAAAACTCCTCTCCCTCTTTTTCCTTTCCTCTTGGCCATCCATTTGGAAAAAACGAGGTCATTTGTCTAAGAGAAGTTCCCTCGTCCTATCAGGGAAATCTAATAGGGCCATCACTGCTTGCACCTGTGTCGAGGACATGTGCCCCTGCCCTGTATCTCCTGTAAACTGGTCATTCAGACTAGAGACTTAGATTGGAGTTCAACTTTTTAGCAAGAATCCTTCCTAGATGGTGCTACGTGCTTTCTACTGCACCGTGACAGGTGCCAACGTCCAGTTGTCTCTTCGTTAGCAAGCAGTTGGCAGGCTCAGGTGTTTCAGCATTTCACCTAAGAGCTTTCACAGCCACCGGTGAGCTCGTCCTGGTTCTAAGACATGACTGGGGATAGCAATATGGTGATGTTCTACTGTTTTTACTTTTTTCTTTTTCTTTCTTTTGCGCGAGGGGCATTTATTAGTGGGAATCATTCTATAAAAAAAAAAAAATAACTATCGCCAGCCGGCTTGGCCCGGTGGTTGAGCGTCAACCTATGACCCAGGAGGTTGCGGTTAGGTTTCCAGTCGGGGCACATGCCCCGGTTGTGGGCACTGTCCCCAGTGTGGGACGTGGAGGCAGCTGACTCTGATCCTTGATGTTTCTATTCTATCTCTATCCCCTTCCTCCCTGAAATCAATAAAAATATATTTCTTTAAATATATAACTGTCCCCATGGAGGGGCCTGGAGACCATTATGCTAAGCGAAATAAGCCAATCGGAGAAAGGCAAGTGTCAGATCTCACTTACATGTCGAATCTAATGAACAAAATCAACTAAAAAACAAAATAGGTCCAGAGGCATGGATGTATGGAACAGACTGACAGATCTCAGTGGGGAGAGGGGGTGGAGGAAATGGGAAGAGATTAACCAAAGAACACATATGCATGTATTCATAACCCACAGACACAGACAACAGTGTAGGAAAGGCCTGGGGTGGGGCAGGGTGGGTGGAAGGGGCAAACGGGGGAGGGTGGGATATAACACTGTCAACAATAAAATAAATAAAAGAGAACTGTCCCATATTAGCCACTGGTTACTCTAAAGTGCAGTTTGCTCCAGAGGGAGAATAAATGCTTGACTTTTCCCCCTTATCTGCCAGTTTTCAGAATGAATGGGTTCCTGAACATCCTCCAAAGGCACCAATTATGTTGAAGCACTATCGTGACCTCACGGACTGTCACACATTCGATGCGTTTTAGTTAAATGGCCAATAGAAGCCCTTCACTTGGCTCCTGTGCCTTCGACACGGCCCTGGCAATCTCAGACTCCGCCCTTGCTTTCTAGTATGAAAGCTGCTGTGAGCTCATCGCCTATATCTCTTGCCCAAGATGTGGAATCGGCCCTTCCTCCAAGAAGCCAGGGTTCCCTGGTAGGCCATGGTGTTGAGAAATGCTACCACATGATTTTAATATCGTTTTACAATATGGTTTCAGATTTGGTAGGATCAGCCAGGCCTCATTATTCTTTTCCAAACATTTCTTATTCTCCCAAATGTATTTTTCCAGTTGAACTTTAGAATCAACATGCCACGTTTCCAGGGAAGGAGGGGAGAACATTAAAATTCTGATTAGGATTGCATAAAATGCATAGGCTAATTTGGAGAGGTTTGAAATCTTTAACATAATACGTTTTTCCATTCAGAAACATGGGGTGACTCTCCATTTTCTACAGTCTTCTTTTGTGTCCTTCAGTAAATTGTACTCATTTTCTCCAGGTAAATCTTATAACACTTCCTGTCATCGAGTTCATATTTCTAAGAATGTCATAGAATTTTTTCTATGGTAAAAGGAATCTTTTTACCCATTACATATTCTTATTGCTGGGAAGTTGCTAATTCTTGTCATTTATCTTACATATGGCCACATTCTTAAACTTCCATATTATTTCTAAATTTTTTGGATTTTAATATCAACAGACTATAGTATAGTTTATAAATAAGGACAAATTTGTTTTTCCCTTTTCAAGTGTAACATCTATCGTCCTGGCTGAGTAGCTCAGTTGGTTAGATTATCTTCCTGTTACACCAAAGTTTCAAGTTTGATCTGACAGGGAACATACAAGAATCAAACAATGAATGCATAAGTAGAACAACAAATCAATGTCTCCCCCACTCTCTTTCTCTCTTTTTTTTTCTCTCTCTCTCTCCCCCTCCCTTCCTCCCTCTCCCTAAAATCAATAATTTTTTTAATGTCTCAAATGTAACATCTAGTTATTCTTCTTGCCTTACTACATTGCCTGGAATCTCTAAAGCAGTGATCCTCAAGCAGGGTAATGTTGCCTCCCAGGGGACACTTGGCAATGTCTAAAGACATTTTTGGTTGTCCTGACTGGTGGGGAGGAGTCCCATCATCATCTGATAGAAGCCAGGGATGCTGTTAAACACCCTGCAATGCATAAAACAACCCAACAACAAAGAACCATCGAGTCCAAAATGTAAACAGTACCAATGCTGAGAAACCCTGCTCTCAAAGCAATGTAGAGTAACAGCAGCAATAGAGACATCCTTGCGTAGTTACTAACTGAATGGACACACTAAGGTTTTATCATTAGGAGAAGTTTGTTGTTGGATTCTGAAAACTACTCTTCACCACATTAAGGAAAATTCCTCTATTCCTTGTTTACTAAGTTTTCATCTGAAAACAGATATTGAATGTCATCAAATGCCTTTTGCACATCTATTTGAAATGACCCTACAGTTTTCCTCCCTTAACTTTTTAATACAATGAATCAAATTAAGAGGTTTCCTAATATGGAACCACCTTTCTGAAACAAACCCTACTTTAGGACAACGTTATTCTCTTAATATGCTCCTGTGTCTGGTTTTCTACTCTGTTATTATAAACTTTTACATCTCTATTCAGAAACAAAATTGGCCTATGCTTGCTTTTACATTATCTTTGTGACAATTGGAACTGCCCTTATAAAATGAAATGTGAAAGTTTTTATCTTTTCCCATACTCAGAGAGAGCATAAGAATAATCCATTCCTTGAGGGTTTGATAAAATTAGCCATAAAACCATCTGGGCCTTGTGCCTTCTGGGGGAGAGACTTTTGACAATATTTTTTAGTTCTTCCATGTGACCAATTTCCCATATATTCTCCAACCACAAGAAGTGACAGCAGTTGTAGCTATGTCATGGGGAGCATCTTAAGAGAAACAGTCACCAGAATGTCAGGGGGGAAATAGGATGGATCATGGGGAGCTTTGGGTTTGGAGGACTCTCACAGGTTGTGATGTCTGGGGGAGCATAGCTGTCACTCAGGTAGGCATTGCTGGGCTTGGCCACCTTTAGGTAGACAACATCATATGTGTTCTTCAGGGCTGCCACGGCATCCTCATGCATGACATCCTCCAGCCCCACACTGTTGACCTGGGTCAAGGAAAGCAAAGCTCAGACAGAGCCAGAAACAGCTTCAAGACAAAGGCACTAGGAGTGAGCTGATAACGAAGCCTAGGTCTGCTCAGGGCCATAGACAAGACCCAAGTGATGGGGGTCCTCACCGCCAAAATCTTGTCTCCAATCTGCAACCTCCCGTCCTTATGGGCGGCACCCCCTTCAATAATCTTCGTTACATAGATGCTATTATCTCCAGGGATGTGCTGGTTCCCTACACCGCCTGCGATGCTGAAGCCAAGACCTAGATGGAGGGCAAGGCAGAGGTGGGGGCCTGGGAAGCAAGCCTTGGGCAGGGGACAACTGATACAGGGGTGATGACATATGGGTTACTACCTTTAGGCCCCTTGATGAGCTTGATCTCCATGAGTTTCTCAGCAGGGGGCTTCCGTCGCATGACGTAGAGGCGGACTATGGAGCCTGCCTCTTTGAGGGCCTCCACAGCAGCTGAGTGGGTCACCTCCCGCACATCCACTTCATTTACAAATAAGATGCTATCGTTGACCCTGAGGGCAGCAAGGTGGGCCTGAGCCAGGCGCTTCCTGCCACCCTGGTCCTCCCTTTGGAGGGAACCCGCATCCTAACCCCTGTCTCCTCTCCCCACCTGAGGCGGCCGTCCTGGGCCGCAGCCCCACCAGGAATGATCTTGGTGATGAAAATGGATGGGTCGTCACCGATGTGTGGGTTGTCGGTGCCACCTGCGATGCTGAAGCCCAGACCTGAGTTACCCTGTGCAGGAGGAAGGGGAGAAGATTAGCTCCCCTCACTTCCCACTCTTGGCAAAGCAAGTGGGGAGGGAAATGGATTGGGGAGCTGTGACCAGCGCAGGAAGGTCAGGGTTAAGGGGCTGGCCACCTGGAGAGCAGCACATAGAGGGAGCCTGCTCACCCTCTCTAACGTGATCTCCTCGTATTCCATCTCCCCCTCGGTCCCGTTCACCTGCAACTCCAGCACGGGCCAGAAACACAGAAACAGTGAGACAGACATTCCTACCTGAGAACCTGTCCCCACCACACACACTGCTGGAACCCAGGCCATCCCACTCCTTCCTTCTGCATTGGCCCCAAAATCTAAACAACTCACATATCCTGGGGCTTCTAGGGTGTCTGTGTTGACAATCACAGGGGGAGAATTGGCCTGTGAGGGGGGAAAAGGAGATGAAAAGCTGCCTGAGCCTTGGCTCAAGGGAGTCCGTAATTAAGAGTACCACCAGCCTGGCTACCCTTCCAGCCTCTTAACCAAGCCTCCTCTGCTACCCTTAGAGTCCCTTAAGGACCCAGCCTCTATCCATATTACATACACACACATGCACACGTGCACAAGCTCCTCTGCACAGCCCAGGAGCATGGAGATGTTTCAGAAGCAGGGAGAGGCAGCCAGCCGGGGAGCAGCAGATGGTAAAGAGTGGGGGGAGGGGGCCGGCTGGGGGGAGCCTCTCACCGGATGTAACACCACTGGGTGTTCCATGCCTTATGTGCTACACACGTAAACCCCAGGACTTATGTCCACCAGGGCCTGCTCCCCACTTCTTGACCCATCCCTGCCTGCCCACATACCCTGATACCTTCATAACCCTCCCTCAGATTTGCCCCTCAGCTTTACACACATTTGCCCTAAACCCTCGCCCACCGGAAGCCAGGGTTCCCCCAGATGCAGGCCCTCCCTCTTGCCCACCCGCCATCTAATCCACTCTTTCCTCTAGGGACCTGGTTGCCTAGCAAGAGTATCTAAGCGCCGCCAAGGCCAGGGGAGACCAACCTCCAGGAGGCCCTGTCGTCAAGACAACAGGAGGGGGTGGGCGTGGCCTAGGGGCGACCAGGCTCCCCACGCAGAAGGGATCAGCGAGCCCCGCCTCTCCTGCTCTGGGCCCCGCCCCCGTTAGCCAGGCCGGGAGAAGTCCGGGCTGCAGAGATTCGTAGGAGCAGCGCATTCTGAATAACCTCCCTCCCTCCCTCCCTCCCTCCTCTACGCCCCTCACCCTACGCAGTGCAAAGGACGTCAGGAGGGGAAGTGGTAAAAGACATCCGGGTCCTATCCTCTCATCTATTCCTTTCCACCTCCCGCCCCCCCTCCGCCACTTCATTAAAGAAAGAGTTAAAGTGGGGCGTGCTAAGGCCTCTGACGTCAGTGGCCTCAAAATAGCAGGGTCTCTAGACTCCAGGGTGGGGCCAGCTTTAAGCCGGTCCTAGGGGCTTCCCCCATTGCCAGGGCAACAGAAGCCACGTCTCCATGGCAATGGGGGAAGGCTGCCCAGAGCCTCCTTCCGGGATCCCCAACATATCGCCTCCTTAACAAATATTTATCTGGAGCCTACCAAGCGAGAGGCAGTCTTCACGTCTCCCCAGGCTCCTCTTTCTCCCCTTCCAAAGGGGTCTCTCCTACTGCTGTTTCTCAATACCACACATTACCATGTTCAATCTCTGTAATAGATTTCACACTCATAAATCTATTAACACCATCCTCCGACCCTTCAGGTCTCAGTAAATGCTGTTATTCAACCAATAGGCACTGACATCCAATTCCCCTCCACATGGCCATCCTCCACCCTGCAGCCTATCCTCAATCCCCATCCTAGAACCCCTTTCCTCAGGTCCCATCTTTCATCCCTCTCTACCCCATCCCCACATCCCACATCTATAAATCTATCCCACCCTTCAATTTCAGTCTTCTAGCCCCAGCCTCCACTCTCCATCTGCTTCCCTGCCCCTATCCCACCTTCCAGCCCATCCCTATTAGTCTCCTGGCCTTATCCTCCATCCTCATTTCTGATTCCCCACAAAGATCAGCACCACTCCCCCTTACCTCATCCTCAAACCCTCAAGATTCTATCCCTAAATCACAATCCTTCATTCTCAACCCACTCCCCATCTCCTCTGAAAACTGGGGTTTCTGTCTGCCAGCTCAGGCCTTGTCCTAAGACCTCCACACACACACTCGGGCCTCCACACTCTCCTCCACTTCCCTGTACTTCCTGAGCTCTGACTGCAGCACCCCAGAACTGTACCAACTGCACCTCTCAAGCCTCCCTCTCTCATCTCACCCCTGCCAGGGACGTAGTGGCCCCACCTGGAAAAAGCAGCTCTAGTCATCTTTCCTTCACCTCCTTACAGCCCCCAGAGCTTCTCACCATCTCCCCAGCTCCAGGGCCTTCCTTCCCTTCCTTTCAATCAGCTCAACCTGCTACCCTGATTTCAGTCTATCCCCTGCCCTGGGACCTCTTACCCTTCTGCTATCTCTCCATTTTGCTAAAGCCAAAGAATGGTCTCTCTCTCTCCAGCTCATCTGCTGCCAGCCACCTTCTTCTAACCCCAGAACCTGCTGCTGCCCACTCCCTGCCTCCTCATCCCTAGGCTCAGACCTCTTCCCCATCTTCTTAGTGTATATCAGCAAACTCCCCCTTCCAAGGGCATCCCTCAAGAGCCCTAAATCCCAGCCCTGACCCCACAATGTTTCCCTCAATCGCACAGCTTGCCTGGTGCTCTCCATTCTTCCCCATCCTGTGCCCCTGAAAGAGGAGACTGAGGGGGAAGAAGATGAAAGTGGCCTAGAAAATGGGAGGTCTCAGAAACAAGGCCTCCTCCAGACTGGAGAAGGAAAATCAGATGCGAGCACATAGGAGAAAGGGAAACAGGTGGTCATAAATAATAATGGGGGACAGACAGGATACAGAAAAAATATCTGGCAGAAATGAGAGCCCAAGAGGATTGGAGGGGAGGCATGGGAGGACGGGAGAAAAATTATGAACAGTGAAGGGGGTAAGTTGGAGGGGGTAGAGGGGTGCCTGGCTGACCCTTGAAGAGGACTGAGCAGGCCACAGAGGGCCTGAGCTGGGGATCAGGGCGAGGGAGGAGCGTGCGTGGGAGGAAGAGAGAGGCAGCATCAAGAACCAGCCAGCAGGGAGGGAAGGGCAGCAAGGAGGGGAGGAAGCACAGGAGCAGAGTAAAAGCTGGGGCCGGGGACAGAGGCAGAGGGCTCCCAAGCCAGACGTCTCAGGCCAGACAGATGAAAAGGAATGGAGACTAGGGGGACAGGGAGAGCCAGGCCCAGGAGTGGGAAGTCGGGGGAGGAGGCAGGGAAGGGACCAGAGCTAATGAGGGCAGCAGGAGCTCTGAATAGAGCTCTGGAAACGGAAAACGTGAACAGAGGTAGGGAATGTGAAGGAATGGAGTAGGCCTGGGCTTGTGAGCATCCTGCACACATCTCAACACATATGCGCACAGACACGCAGGCAGACAGACACACACACACATCCAGGCTTTAAGCTCTACACCCACTCCCACTTGCCTGGCCTCTGTTTCGCTTCTGTAGGAACAAGGTTTCCAGCCCCCCAAATACCCAAGTCCCATCCCACGGTCCCAGCCTTCCACCACCTACACAGCTTGGCTATCGCCCTACCGGCCTTGGAGGGTGGTTGTAGCTCCGAGGCTCCGAGGGCCGCACTGGGGAGGGGCTGCCTGAGTCTCCTACCTTGAGGGGGGAGAGATGGGCGTGGCCCACGACCCCATGGACAGCCTCGAGGTGGGACAAGTTCCTCTCCGCCACGTGCACCAGCTCGGGGGCGTTTACCTGGTTGGGGAGGTGGGCCGGGCTGTGCTCCAGAGGGGGTGTGTCTTCATCTTGGTAGCGGTATTTCTGGGGACAGGGAAGGAAGTGTCACTGGGGCCGACCCAGTGCCTCGGGCTCCAGACCGCCTCCTCTTCCCCCAGCTAATGCAGTGCGGAAGGCCCTGGGGCCTGACCAGCTCCTCCCCCTCCCTCTCCTCCAGCCCATTGGCTCCCCTCTTTCCACCCTCCCACAGCCCCCTCTCCTGCCCTGGCCTTGGCACCTCTCATCGCTTTCCAAATCCCAGCTCCAACCCCCAACTCCCCTTCCTCCCATCCTAGGATCCCCAGCCTTCTACCCAGCAAACTCCCTCCTCTGGCCTCTGTTTCTTCACCCCTTCCCCAGGCCTTCATCATAAATCCCTCCATCGTTTCAGAGCGACAGCCCTTCTGACAGTGGTACCCACATTCTCTACATCCATCCCCAAATTTCTTGCTTCTCTCATCATCTTCATCCCACTTGCCTCATTGCCTTAATCCCATTCCCCATGTTGTAACCTCCCTCCTCCCTATTCCACCCTCATTGCCTCAGTCTCCCCACTACAGCTCTACCTCAGGAGACTGGCTCTCCAGCACCTTCCAGGCCCAAGGCAGGAACCTCAGTCAGGCCCTTCAACTAGCAGGTACTTGACATCAGCCCCCCAAGCAGGACAAAGCTAAACCTGGCCAGCTCTTTCTCCAAAGGCCCCGCTGGTTCCCAAGAAGTCAGCAGAGGGGCCCCCCAAGGGTCCAGCTCCACCCCAACAAATGCCCACAGCCCAGCCAGCTAATCGGATGTACCAGAAGGGGATGGGAGAGAAAGGGGAAGGACAGAGGCAGTAGGGTTCAGGAAGGGGACAGGAATGGGTGTCAGGTTCCAGGGTCCCTGACAGGAAGAAGGTAGGGTGCTGAGCCTCAGGGTAAAAGCATGGTCTCCCTCTGGCCTTAAGGAATGAAAGACCCAACATTACTCCCTTCCCAACTACCCACCTGCATCTCAAGGGCCTCCTGTGCTAGCTTAATAGGGGCACCAGCAAAGGAGATTAACTGGGGGGCAGAGAGAGAGGAAAGGGGCAGCAACCCTGCCTGGTCCTCCCACCTCTGCTCTGACCTCCCGCTGCTCCCCTTCTCAGGAGCTGCCCCCCAACCCCAGAAGCAGACCCTCCCAAACTCCAGGGTGGGGAAGGAGGAGAAGGGGAGGGCTCCCTCAGGGACTGGGGAAAATAGAATGCACTCCCCAATACACATGGGTAAAAAAGAATTTCCTTCTCAAAAAAGTATCTGGGAAACTGAACATACCCCAATATTTGGAGGCCAACAATTGCATGATCCAACTGAAGGAAGCTTATCAAGGTCAATGCCTAATGCTACAGTATGATTCTGAAATTTCTGAGGATGATGAACCAAGACGTAACTCAACTTTGGCTGTAGCTCAGCTTGCAGTAAAAGAACGGGAGGAGGGAAATGGTGCTGGCAACATGAAGATTCTCAACCCAGGACACAGACAACTGGCATCAAGAAGTACCTTGATACATCTGAAGCCTTAAAGAAGGAAAACAGGGGCTCATGAAGATATACTCCGTTTTCTGGCCCACAGATGTGAAGAGAGCAGTAGCATCCTTAGCTCCAGGTTTCAATACCACAGGCACAAAAAGCAGACAAGGGAGAGGAGGGGAAAGTATAAACTAAATATCCGTCCTCAAAGACTGAGCCATCTTGGATAACAGAATTCAGTGAAAGAGCTTGCTCATCCCACATCCGGGAAAGGTGGTCTTCAGCCGGGACAGTGCCCCAGAACTGGGGGTCCCGGCAGCTCTCCTCTCTCACTTCACAAGGCCCCCAATTCCCTGATAAATGAGACAGGGCCAAGGGTTGCAGCTTCAAGCTTAGGAACCTGGGATAGGGTCTGTCCCATGCCCCTCCATCTTCACCCCATCTCACAGAGAAGATTCCTGAACCAGATGATGAAATGCCAGGTGCACATAAGGAAAACGGAGGCATGAAAAGGGACATTTCATCGTTTATTCTAGAGAGGAAAGGAAGGTAAATGTTTATCACAGTGAGACTGCCATCACCTCTCTCTGCCCCACCCCCGTCGGGGAGAGGGGGTCCAGGACTGGGAGAAAGGCTCCTCCAGATTGGGAGACAGAAATAGAAACAAGTTAAGGGTACAAAGTTCCGGAATGTGGCTGAAAGAGGTTAGAGCGTATGTTCAGCCCTTGGAAATTTTCTAATTACAAGTAGTAAGGGGGGGGGGGGCATCTGGAAAGGGGAGGGTGGGGAGAGTAGCTCTGAAACTAGGAGGTGGGAGTTGGGGCCAGAACCTCTCAGTCCTAGATTAGGACATCTAAAGCAGGACGGGCAGAAAAGGAGGATCCCCAAAAGAGATGCTCAGGTCCCCTACTGGGACTGAGGGCCCGGACCCGCGACAGCTCCAATGCTATTGAGACACCCCCAGTATATAAGGGCATAAGATAAGTGAAAGGCTTGGGGATCACCGTTGTTCCTCCTCCCTTGGCCCCCTCCTAACTGTAGCCCCAGCTGCACAAAACAACCTGGAACCGAGGCTTACACCCCCAAAACAGAGGGGTGTGAGTGAAAGTGGATGAAGATAAGAGGGATGACCCACTGCGCTTGTCAGCGAGACACTGCAACCCAGAGACCCCGCGCCAAACAGCGTCAGCGCTTGAAGCTTGCACCCTGAGATTTGGAGGGTCCGGGAAGAGGGGAGAGGGGCCGGAGCCCGTATCGCGGCACGTACCACGCAGAGACACATGGAGGCGAATCTGTTCCGAGCCGACATGGAGAAGGGGAGGGGGATAGAGGGGAGGGGGTGGGCGGGAGAGCAAGGGTCCCAGGGTTGGGGAGGGGGAGGGGCAGAGGGGCGGGGGCTGCGGCGGCGGCGGCTACTGGAGGCTGCGGCCGGTGGTGGGGAGGGTGGGGGACAGCGCCTGCGCAGTGCGGAAGAGCGTCACGATGGGAGAGAGAGGGTGAGGGGAGACCCTCTTGGCCATCAACTTTCCCGGTTCCAGCTGTTTCTTGTGGACTTGCCCTCCCACGGTCTGCTCCTATCCCAACCCCTCTACAAATAGAGGCGCTCCTAAAATTTACCAATCTATCGTTCTGGTTCTCAGGACCCCTTCTATCTAATCTCGCACCCCTAAAATCACCAGGCCCCTAACTATTCCAAAACCTCACTAGACCGCTCATCACTGCTGGGCTCTCAGGGTGCAAGGAAGGAAGCAGCATTTATCTCACTTTAGGACCCCCAAGGGGTCTAAATTGTCTCCCACAAGCCCCTCCCCCTACATCCCCAAAGATGGTTAATGTGGACAGCATTCCGGCAGACGCAAAGACATCTCCTATTCTAAACAGTAGTCCAGCCCCACCTGATAGCCAGAAGATGCTTTTCAAGAGTATAAGGACCACAGATCCTTGCCTGCCCTCAAATTAATCTTCCTTTTAAATCATCCCTTTCAAAATCATATCTATCCCTCCATCCACTAACAGAAATCTTGAAATTAATGCAAATATTACCCTTGCTCTAATGTAAACATCCAAATAAGCAGTTCTCAAATTCCTTTGTCGTCACCGGTCCAAATACCCAAATCTAATAAAATATTCGGGATTTTCTAATATACCAGTCCCTAATACCACCAGACCCCAGTTTTAGGTAATACTTAATGTATCTTAAAGCTGACCCTCCAAATTAAATTGAAACCTCTTCAATTTACTCCCAAACCCTTACATTAAGAGATATTTTTCCCTTCTTTTTCTTTACCCCACAATTTCATACATTATTCCCTTTTCTGACTGTCCTTGCTACATTTCAACATACCCTCCATGATTCCGAATTCCAACTGCGTTGGAAGATTGCTCCCAAATATATTAATCTGTCCCCAGACTCCAGCCTCAAAAAATATTCACTAAAGTAAGATAAGGCCCAATTTGCAGTGACCCACAAATTTTCCAGAATACCCCAAACCGAATGCCCAACAACAGGACCTGAAAGCATCTCTCCCAAATATTCTCCCATTGAACGCCCACTTTTCTTTCCAACTCAAAGCCCAGTGAGCAGTCTCCCTAAATCTGCTCCTCTGGCTTCTCTAAAATGCTCACACATGGCATAAAGGACAGACTTCCCTATGCCTCCTCTTTCCTGTCGACCGGAGTCTGTTAGATGCGCCCACAAGATGACCCCCAATGCCCTAGTTTCATATGTGGATAGAATGCTTGGATCCTCAAAGGAAACCAGTGCCGAAGGGGCTGGACTCGAAATTTCTTCTAGAATGGAAAAATCACAGTTCTCCACTAGTGGGCGCTATGATCCAAGACCCCTCCCCATCCCCCATTTCCTTTTTCCCTCCATTTTCCGTTTCCCGGTTGCCTAGCAACGCAGCTATCAAGGACTTTGCTGTCGCCTAGTAACCGTCTCCTTGGAACATAAGAGCTGAGGTAGGAGGTTGTGCTCTAATGAAATCTAAACAGGCCTCCATCTTAGGAAAATTGAGACGTCAGATGGCCTAACCCCCGGATTCTCCTTTCCAAAGACCCTCGCTCCCCGCAGTTACTTAGACAAGCCCCTCAAACCCCCGTCTCATTTTGGCACATGGGACCACGCCACGCCCCTGCCAGGTCAGCTCCGCCCTTATTCAGGCAAGTTACCCAGCCCTAAGGCCCCGCCCCTTTCCGAGGGCTGTAGCCCGCCAACCTAGAGAGTAAGCCAGACCTCGCCCACCTGCCTCCAGGAGACCACGCCTCCATCCACTCCCCGCCCATTTGCTCCCCGGCCTCCCCCGTACTGTCCTTTCGCCACGCCCATGTCGGCCAATGAATGAGGCCGTTGGCCACACTGCCCCGCCCCCGGCATCTTAGCTTTGCCCAATAAGGACCACCCGGAGGGATTAACCGCTTCGCCTCCGAGGGTTCAAATACCCCTGGTCTTTCCCCACCAACCCCTTCCCCCGCAGTTCTGCTCCGCCCTCCGCCACCCGCGCCCGGCCCTCAAGTCCGCCACGCAACTCAGTCGTCGCCGGTTACCATGGCAACGGCGGCAGCAGTGCGGGGAGAAAGGGGAGGGACGGGGGTGGAGTGGGAGAAAGAGATACTCAGAGATCGAGAGACTCCTGCAGAAAGAGGCACAGAGTAAGAATAAGTGATAGCTATAAAAGCAGAGTTAGCACAGGGCCTGGCACATGATAGATATTCAATAAATGTCCCTTAAATTACTGCAGCAGGTGTCTAAATATAGGTAATAGAAGATGGAGTACTCTCAGACGGAGCTGGGAAGCTCAACGACCTGAGCACCCGCTACCCACATAGCATTTTGGGGGGACAAGAGCCATGTGCCCCCCCTGCTGGTTCCTCCAGGGCTACCCTCCGCTGCCCTGGATAGAGATGAACCACAACTCCCAACAGCCCCATGGCAGCAATCCTCTAACACTGAGGGATCTTGTGCCTCAAGGCCTTATGGGAGTTGGAGTCCCGCCATCCAGCAACTGACAAGTTTTCAGGCCAAGGAATGTGGCAAGCCTGAGTCTCCACGCCTCTGTAAAACCCCAAATGCATCATCCTCTCTGTACAAGGCTCCTTTCTTCAGGGGTGTTCAACCCTGGGCTCCATGGAAGAAGTGGGAGTCTGGAAGGAAGATGGATAAGCGCCCCCCTCTCAGAATAGCTGCCAGTGCTAGCAAGCCCCTCACCCTCGCTCACATATGTGTACACGTGTTGGAAGCAAAGCCCACACATTCCAAATGGCTTTCTATGTACACCTGTACTCGGAACCACAGCCTGGCAGCCTAAGTCTAAGAAGCAGGCTAGAGCAGGAGATAGGAGGAGCTGAGGGCCAGAGGACATTAGATGAGAGCAGGCCAGAGAAACTGAGGCCCCCAAAATCTATTGAAACTACAGGGGATGGGAGAGGGGTGCAAAGAAGCAGCTGTTGGAGAAAGCTATCAGTAAGAGGGACAAGCAAGTAGCCTTGGAGAGGAGGTGGGGGCTCCAGACATAAAGGTCCTCAGCCCCCAATCTCTTCCATCCATGCTCACACATGTGTGAGTTTGTGACAGGGTACATGTGTGTCCTCAGCTCCCTCCCCTGAAAAGCTGCAGTTCCCACTAAATATAACCCCCTCCCCAGCTTGTGACTCACCGGACCCCGCCTTCCCGGCCCCCACTTCCTGTCCCACCTCCCAACCCCCCACTGCCTGCCACCAGCCCATGCCTCCCTCCACACACCAGGCATCCAGCTTTCCAGTCCCAGAGTCTCACAGCCAAGCCCTAGGTATTCTGTATCCACCAGGCGCTTGCTTATGCTCCCATCCGAGATCTCCTGCCCTTTCCACACTCCAACCACAGGGACACCTTGGTACAGATCCTCACTGATGCCAGCCCTGCCCTCCTACTCCTTTTCACCCCGGTCACCTTAAATCCAGGTATTTTCCCCCACCTGGAGCCCAAGTGTCAGAGGTAACAGAAACATTCCCCTCCATCTAATCTCCCTTTTACTCAACCAGGAGTAGATACAGTGTGGGAGGAGAGAAAGATATTGGGCACCTGCCTGGCCCACCCCCAAATTTTGCACCACCCATCTGGTCCCCCTCCTCAAATCCCCTTTCTTCCAAAACCTCTCCTCCTCCTCAGGAACCCGCAACCTCAGCTGCTGTAACCTGTGTCTCCCATGGGAGTACCCCAGAGCTCCTAATCTTTCTTGGTCCATTCCCTCAGGTGATCCTTGTCAGGCCCCAGTCCTCTGACAACTCCCAACTCCCCCCATCCCACATGATGATGATCCAACCCTAAATTAACAGTTCCCTCTAATTGAGAGAGCACCCCCAAATGTATCTACCAGAAGACGCGGTTTCTATAGCCTGAAGGCCCACCCCTTCCCACCAGCTGACACCCCCAGACCAGTCAGGCATTCACAACCAAAAACCTTCTACCCATGCCAAAAGCCCCCTTAAATCAGACAGGGCACCCGGAGGCCAGCTTGTCCCCCAGGAGGAAAGAGAATCCCCCCACATAGTCCACCTTCTAACATACAGGAGCAGGACTCCCATGTGAGCCAGGCTTCTCCTTAAATAAGTCTCTCTCAAACATGGTTGATAAACCCCAAAACCTACAGACCCCCAAATCAGTGTACCCCAAATTTTCCATTTCTCTACAGGTACAAAGGGATGACTCCAGGGGGCACCTGTGGCCAAACCCAGCGTTTTCTCAAATGTGAACCCCAAAACTAAATTAGGACTCCAAATACATCTTCTGATGCTCTAACTCCAGGACCCCCAGCCCCAGATTAGGCCTGCCTAACCCCTCCCCACAAACTCATAACCTCCCCCAGTTTAGAGACCCCCCATCATTGCTTACCTTGGTTGTCACTATACAGAGACAGTCCATGTTGGGGGGCCTGGCCGCCGCAGCGGGTAGGGGGCTCTGACTTCATCGGAGTTTCGTTCCTCTCCTCCGTGGGTTCTCACCCCTCCCCCCTCCGCACCCCACTTTTGCAGGGGTGGCCAGGATGGGGGGAGGGGTGAGAGGGGAAAGAGGGGGTTGGAGAAGGGAAGGGTAGGGGAGCGTGGGAGGGAGGGAAAGGGGGTCCTAAAAGGGAGTCCCCAATGGAGGGGGGGCTTGGGGAGCACACCCCGGTTCTCAGGAGGGGCGGGGGCACCGGGGGCTAGCAGCCCCGGGTTTCGGGGGCTGGGGCATGAGCTGAGGTGGGGGAGGGGAACTGGATTTCGGGGAGCCCCGGGGGTGTCTTGCCTACTGGCCAGGGGCTAGGGGCCTTGGCGGGAGGAGTGGGGTTGGGGGGTTGGAGGTGGCCGCGGCCGAGGGAGCAGTGGAGCCAGAGGAGGGAAGGGGAGAGAGGAGGAGAGAGGAAGCAGGGGGAGGGAGGGAGGGAGCTAGGAGCCAGAATGGGGGGGGTGCCTTGGCAGAGTTAACTCCTTCAGTGCTGGAAGGAACCCGGATAATGGAAAAGGAGACGGAAGTAAAATCAGAGAGGCCCTGAAGCAAACATGGAGAACTGGCCAGCCACCAGCGATGACAGCAGACATGATGAGGATAGATTTCATTTCTTAGAGGAGGAAGCACCGTAATTGGGCAGGGAGCACCCATGTTTGTTTAAATACTAGAGAGAGGCAATGGCAGAGGGTACGAGTGAGGGAGGGGTCGGCAGGAGAGAATCCCAGGGTCCTAGTTCTCCCTCAGGATTCTCAAGAGGAAGCCTTAAAAATAATTATATCCTAAACTCTTTAGTGCCTGAAATTGAGGCAGGCAACGAAAAGGGGGAAGCAAGCCAAAGAAGGGGCTCGGGGACAGGAGAGGCATTCTCTGTGCCCCTGACTCAGGATTTTGTCCCCAGCATCCCCAAGTGTCAGTTCAATATCAGCAGTACTTTGCTCAACCCACCAGCCTTGCCCTCTCCCTCAGAAAGTTAGGCCCTCATCCTACCTACCTGACTCTCTGAGATGGAAGCCTCATAATAGTCCAGGATGTCTGTCACAGGAACAGCACTAAGTTACTCTCCCCCAACCTTACCTCCCTGACCACCCCAACCATCACCCTGCCTCCTGCTGTCTGATGGACACTGAGGAGGAGCACTATGGGGATGACCCCTGCATGAGGCTCTTGCTTGGACCACATGATCTTCAGGCTCCCAACCAGCCCCCAACTTCAGTAATTGCCCTCACAGGCGTAGGCCAGCCCTTTCCACTACTGTTCCTTAGAAAATTGGGAGACTACTCACCCAGCAAGGCCTGGAAAAGGTCACTGTGCAGTACCCTGAGGAGAGGGGGTGCCCATCGCAGTAGAGGGGGGGCCAGGAGCCAGAGGGCTGACCTGAGAGCTGGTGAAATGCAGGTGAGGGTGGATTGGGAGAAGAAAGAGAGAGACCAATGTACTCACTCACGCCATCTTCCCAGCCTTTGCCCTTTCACCCCAGACTCTATGGAAAGGTTCAGGGAGAGGGATCCCCAAAGTCTCAGCCCCCATTCCATCCGCAGGTCTCTCCTCCATAAGGACTCCTGTTTTTCACCTCTTGGTCTCTCAGACATCTCTCTCTTCTCTTACTTTAATCTCCCTAATCCTCCAGGATTGAAGCTGAGCTGTGTTCTCCCTACCAAATTCCAGCTGTTAGCTGAAGCAGGCACTCTCTGAACCAACCAGATATCCCATTCTTTCTCCAGATCTCCAGGCACCACCACCATCACCTTGCTCCACACACCCTGGCCTCTTCTCCCCAAAGCCAGTCACAACCTAGCTATACTTTCCTAAGGGACTGAGGAAGAGGTTTGCCCCCCACGGAGGCTCCCATAGCTCAAAAATAAAGGAAGCTGAGCCCAGCTCTCTCTATCCTCCTGGGCCTGTCCCCAGTGGGAATGGCAAAAAGAAGGGCATAAATTACGTGGGACTTTTTAAAATTAATTTTTAGAGAGAGGAAGGTAGAGAGAGAGAGAGAGAAACATCAATGGGCCTCCTCCCACACTCTGACTGGGAATCAAACTCACTATTCTTTGTTCTAACCAACTGAGCTACATTGGCCAGGGCTACCTGGGACTTCTTGACCCAGAGCTAGAGAAGTGTGGGAGAGGGAAGAGACATGAGAATCCCTACAGTTCCTCTCACGCCTGGAAAGCTCTAGCCTGAGCACACGTCTCAGGAAGAAACAGAAGGCAGGTGGAGAACGGTAGATGTTGAGGAAGGTCTCAGAGGCCTAAGGGGGAGGCAGTGAACCCCAGGAGGAAAAAGGAGGTCCTTCATACTGTGAAAATGTTGGTGTTTCCCAAATTAGTGAACCTCCTAGGTCTCAGGAGAATATGCTTGGGACACTTACACCCCAGCTTGAGGTCCATTCCCTTTTCCTTCCTTTTGTAAATTTCACCAGGGATACCAAAGAGTCATCCTTCCATGCCTCTGCCTCTGGCATCTATCTTACACTTCTCTCTTCCCACCGCTCCTTTCTAACTCCACCTGGTAAGTGCTCCTTTCAGTCCACCCTCCATCCCTCTGGCTGCAGTTGCCTAAGCTCCTCCCTCTTCAGCCTATCCGATCACTCCTTCTGAGGGCTACACTCTAGTTCGGACAGGTGGGATGAAGGAGTTTGGGGGAGAGAAGGGACCTTTGGAGATCACAACCAGAATGCGGGGCAGGCGTGGGTGGGGGGGAATGGGACTCCGAAACTACAGCTCCCAGCATGCCCCGGCGCCCGGAAGCTCCGCCCACCTCCCGGTGCATTGTGGAGAATGAGTCAGGGGTTGTAGGACTCAGGCTTTCGCAGACAGAACCAGAGCGCGAGGTCAGCGCTCAAGGCAGCGGCGGCTAAGGCGGTTCAGAGATGCAGGCGGCGAGGAGGACCCCGAGCGTGGGGCGGCAGCTGCTGAGGTTGGGGGGCGGAAGGTGTGTGTATGCCAGAAGGGATGGGGGCAACGGGCCCGGGGACTGGGCCAGGACTGACCCTCCACTCCCCACAGCTCACGGCCCTGTGCTATGCTGGGGCACCCCCGGCCCAGCCCAGCCCAACGACACTATGCCAGTGGGGCCGCTCAGGTAAGAAAGTGACGGTGGCCTTAGGGTGGGCGCCCGCCTGGGCGCACACCTCCCTGCCGCCGCCGACAGGGGTCTCCCTCTTGGTGCAGTGACCTGCTGACCGCTCTGGCAACGAAAGTAGGGGAAAGGGCAGGCCAGGGTGCCCTGGGCATGAAACTAGGTGAGAGGTCGCCGGGTCTGCCCTTCCTGGCACCTCGCTCTGCCCCTCTGCTCTCCTTGGCATTTCGGCAGACCCTTCCCCAGCCGCGTTAACTATCCCTTTCCCCAGGCGGTTCTGGACAAGTCAGATTCGCTCTCCTCTGAGGCTTCGACCGGGGAAAAACCGGCCAAGGCGGTATGTGGCCCCGACCGGGAGGATCTAAGCCGCCAGGGGAGGGGCGGGCCCACGGGCCCACCCCAGCAGCCAGCTCCCTGAAACCTCCTCCTCCTCCTGTTGCAGGAATCTAAGTCCTTTGCTGTGGGTATGTTCAAGGGCCAGCTCACCACAGATCAGGTGTTTCCCTACCCGTCAGGTAAGGGCAGGGGAAGTCAGAGCTGGGGAAGGCGGGGCAGGTCCCCTGATCACCTGGCCTGACCTGTCTCTGCTGCCCCCCGCAGTGCTCAACGAGGAGCAGACACAGTTTCTCAAAGAGCTGGTGGGGCCTGTGTCCCGTTTCTTCGAGGTAAGAAATAATCTGGGCCTGGGGAATAGAGGGCTTGGTCCCTATGGGGTGGGAGAGGTGTTAGGACCTTTAAAGAAGCCTGCATGTGGGATCCTGTGCCTTCTCAGGAGGTGAACGATCCTGCCAAGAATGACACGCTGGAGAAGGTGGAGGAGACCACTATTCAGGGCCTCAAGGAGCTGGGCGCCTTTGGTCTGCAAGTGCCCAGTGAACTGGGTGGTGTGGGCCTCTGCAACACCCAGGTGAGAGAGCCCCTCAGCTACTTCCTAGCATCCAGGTCTATGGTCTACTCAGCTTGGCAGGTTCAGCTCCTCCTTCACTCCTGGGGCTGAAGTCTCTGCCAAGCCCCCGACCTGGGGGACCTGCGGGATATGGACTCTCAAGTACAAATGCCCTCCAGACACATCACTGAACTGCATACAGTCCCCTAGGGCCATGGACCCCACCCAGGTTCCCAAATCCTAATGAACCTCCTGTAAGTGGGGACTACCTGACAGGGTAGGAAGCCATCACGACCTGGACTGGACACCCACCAGCCAGTGTCCTTCTCTGCCATGGTCCCACTTCCTTTCTCCTGGGAACGCCCAGGTCGGGCTTTGCCCTACTGCTCACCAGTTACAGCCCTAGATGCCTGCTTCCCCTTCAGTACGCCAGATTGGTGGAGATCGTGGGCATGCACGACCTTGGTGTGGGCATCACCCTGGGGGCCCATCAGAGCATTGGTTTCAAAGGCATCCTGCTCTTTGGCACGAAGGCCCAGAAAGAAAAATATCTCCCCAAACTGGCATCAGGTAAGGCAGGCCTTGTAGCCCCAGGGATTAGGGGTGTCCTGGGCCTGACACAAATTAGGCCAGTGCTACTTAGACCACCACACAATTTGGCATGTTGGTTGAGGGAGATTTGGGGAAGGCATGACAGGGTGCTGGTAGGGAAATGGGAAGAAACTAAATATACCCCGAGGTGTTAAGGGGTAACTTGGGGGGGCGCTGAGGGACCTTCAGTGCCCATCAGACCCAGTGATGGGCCCAGTGTAAAGGAGCTTTCTGCCCAACAGGAGAGACTATAGCAGCTTTCTGTCTAACTGAGCCCTCAAGTGGCTCAGATGCAGCCTCCATCCGAACCTCAGCTGTGCCCAGTCCCTGTGGAAAATATTTTACCCTCAATGGAAGCAAGATTTGGATCAGGCAATCTTCCTCCCATTTCTCCCCTCCTCTGCCCAATTCCAGGCCACACTGCTCTGTCCTCCATGCCCTGACTGCCCGCTCTCTCCACAGTAATGGGGGCCTGGCAGAAATCTTCACAGTCTTTGCCAAGACACCAGTTACAGATGCAGCCACAGGAGCCGTGAAAGAGAAGATCACAGCTTTTGTGGTGGAGAGGAGCTTTGGAGGTGTTACCCAGTGAGTGGGTTTGGGGAAGAAGAAAAAGGTTGAGCCAGGGAGGGCAGTACTGAGCTCTGGGGCAAATGGCTGTTACAGGGCACCTGGGAATGTGTGCAAAAGCCAACACAGCTGGAAAGAGTGTTCCTTTGGGACTATAACCTATGAAACTGATCTAAAGCTTTAGCTCCAGCAACCAGTGAGCCCAGCACAGGGCAGGACAGGGCCAGACCTCCTCAGCCTTCTGGGCATGTTGCGTACAGGCTAGGAGTTATAGTTCCTCCCTGGCTGATAAGAAACGAAGGGGCAGTTTTCCCTGCAACTTGTTGAACACCCCTCTGCTCTGCCCTGCCCTATCACAGTGGGCCGCCTGAGAAGAAAATGGGCATCAAGGCTTCGAACACCGCGGAGGTGTACTTTGATGGAGTCCGAGTGCCTTCTGAGAATGTGCTGGGCGAGGTGGGAGGCGGCTTCAAGGTCGCCATGCACATTCTCAACAATGGAAGGTTTGGCATGGCTGCGGCTCTTGCAGGCACCATGAAGGGCATCATTGCTAAGGCAGTGAGTACCCTGCTTGAGTTCCTAGATAGCCCAAATCTAATTCACATTGTCCCTCTTCCAATATGTCCCTGTTCCCCCTTGCAGAGACCCCTCCCCCACCAGCAGCTCCAGACATGATCACTTAGGTCTCCATCTAGCCTAGACTGAACTCTTCTTGGCTGTGGCCAAAGCCCAGCCCAGCCCCTCTCCTGAGAGGACTAGAAAACCACAGTGGGACACAGGTGCTCTCTTTCAGGTGGATCATGCTGCTAATCGTACCCAGTTTGGGGAGAAAATTCACAACTTCGGGCTGATCCAGGAGAAGCTGGCCCGGATGGCTATGCTGCAGTATGTGACAGAGGTGAGAGTCCTCCCATGTTCCTTTCCTGTGGCCTTCTGCTCAGTCGGGTCAGACTACAACCCCCAGCAGCACCTGGGGCAGTGGGTCTCCAGCTTTACACCAATGCCCTAGGGGATGCGGGGAGGCATAGTCAACTCAGCTGCTGCAGAAGGGGGAGAGCCATGCTGTTCTGCTGAGGTGCTTTCCAGAGGGACCTGAAGTTTCTTCTACCCCCACATTCACACTTACCTCTTCACCCCTTTCAACAAGTCAGATTCCTAGCATCCCCTGATGAACTGACTCAGGGAACCAAATATTTCAACATGCCTGACATGTGGAGTTAGAAGGTGAAGGCAAGGGCTGCAGGGAGCTGGGTAGATTTGGTCTTGGAGATTTGGGTGATTAGGTCATATCTAATGCAGCCCTTTTTGTTCTCATGTTCCAACCATGCAACCTCAGTCCATGGCTTACATGGTGAGTGCCAACATGGACCAGGGATCCAAGGACTTCCAGATTGAGGCCGCCATCAGCAAAATCTTTGGCTCGGTGAGGTTTCAGGCCTGCAGGGAGGGAGAGCCCAGTCGGGAGCTCAGCTCCAAAAGCAATCTTATATGGTTCTTTGTCCCTAGGAGGCAGCCTGGCAGGTGACAGATGAATGCATCCAAATCATGGGGGGCATGGGCTTCATGAAGGTATGGATGGTTCTCTGCCCTTGGGAGCCACAGTTGGGCTGGGAGGAGTAGGCAAGCACATCTCACTCACAGAGGCATATGATTTATCTTTCCCTGTGCTAGGAGCCTGGAGTAGAGCGTGTGCTCCGGGATCTTCGCATCTTTCGGATCTTTGAGGGAACGAATGATATTCTTCGGCTGTTTGTGGCTCTGCAGGGCTGCATGGTAAGGAGGAGAATTGAGGGGAGGAGGTGAGGAAGACGGAATCCTGACTGTTGTACCCTCCTGCCCACAGGACAAAGGAAAGGAACTCTCTGGGCTTGGCAAAGCTTTAAAGAATCCTTTAGGGAATGCCGGCCTGCTGCTAGGAGAGGCAGGCAAACAGCTGAGGCGGTAAGCTTAGGGACCAGGGTAGGGCAGGTTAGTGTATGGCAACTAACCAATCACTTTCCCCTTTCCTCTAAGGCGGGCAGGGCTGGGCAGTGGCCTGAGTCTCAGTGGTGTCATCCATCCGGATTTGAATCGGAGTGGTGAACTGGTAAGGAGTCAAAGCTTGAGTGGGTAGGAGACAGCCTGCATCCAGAGCTGATGGGGCTGTGTCCCCTCTGAGCCCTGGGCACCTTCCTCATCTCCTCAGGCAACGCAAGCCCTGGAGCAGTTTGCCACTGTGGTGGAGGCCAAGCTGATAAAACACAAGAAGGAGATTGTCAGTGAGTGAGACCTACCCGATTCCCACCCCTCCCTTTTCCTCTCCCTCCGACTAACACCCCTCCCCCCATCCCATCTACCTGACAGATGAACAGTTTGTGCTGCAGCGTCTGGCAGACAGTGCCATTGACCTCTATGCCATGGTGGTGGTTCTTTCCAGGTGAGGAGGCAGTGTGAGAGGCCTGAGCTGCAACGGGGTCCTGGGCCAGGGTCACAGCCCTGAATTTTTGTCTCCCTCTTCCCATCAGGGCTTCAAGATCCCTGAGTGAGGGCCACCCCACGGCCCAGCATGAGAAAATGCTCTGTGACAGCTGGTGCATTGAGGTGAGATTCAGGGTTGCCAAGAGCAGGTGGGGGGCCCAAAGCACAGTCTCGAACCCCCCCTCCCCCGCCTTCCCTGTCCCCAGGCTGCAGCCCGGATCCAGAAGAACATGGCTGCTCTGCAATCTGACCCCCAGCAGCAGGAGCTCTTCCGCAACTTCAAAAGCATCTCCAAGGCCTTGGTGGAGCAGGGTGGCGTG
Organism: Plecotus auritus; assembly: GCF_963455305.1. NCBI lineage: Eukaryota > Metazoa > Chordata > Mammalia > Chiroptera > Vespertilionidae > Plecotus > Plecotus auritus. The sequence goes on from NC_137774.1 coordinate 44,747,570, forward strand.
GTCACCAGCAACCCCCTCGGCTTCTGAATACTCCCAGCCAGGGCCAGGAATGTGCCTTAAGCCAAAGCCTAGGCCCCTTTTCTGTGGGCCCTGGTTCTCCTTTGAAGGGGCCTTACTCCAGGACTGTGCCTGCTCTCAGAGGGAGCATTCACTGCCTTACCAATAAAGTCTAATAAGTCATGCTGTGCTACTGTGTCTGAGTCCTTTTCCTCGCTGCCTGCCTCCCTCCCAAAGAAAGGAGCCAAAGGCGTAGGGAGTTTGCCCCCATTGCTTTATTTGGTGTTTTATACAAGTGACTAAAATAAATAGAATAACAAATGCAGCTACATTGGCCCCCAAATACCAAATACCCCAGCTTTCTTTGACTGCTGTCAAGGGTGACCAACCCCTCCCCACTTCCTCCCAGGGTAGCAGGACAGAGCTGACTGGGTGAATGAGGTCACATTTGGGGGTTAAAAGAAGGGGCTCGGGAGATAGGGGTTCTTCATATAAAAGAGGAAATACCTACTAAAAAAATAGTCTAAAATATGTAGAAAAATCTATTTTAACCCCCCAAAAAGCTTACAAAAAAAATACTAAAAATAACCAAAGGTCCCTTGTACACCCCTGAGGGAAGGGGGAGGAACCAGGCACTGCTGGTAAGTCACAGTGGTCACCTCACAGTAGGCAGCAGCCACAGGACAGGCTGAGCCCAGGCACCTAGGCACCACAGAGGAGTAATGAGCATGCCTGACAAGACACCCAATCACAGGACAGGAGCACCAGGCACTGACCATACAGGCCAGGGGTGGAGCTCCAACATGGCGCACTGTTGGCTCTACATGACATCCACAAAGAACTCACTGGGGTTGCCCATGGCCATGTGGAAGCTTTGGCGGCTGGCTGTCAGCTCTGGGGGCACTGAGCCTAGGTCTCTGACTGGAGGGGCCCCCGGAGGCTGCACTGCTGGAGGGACAGGTGGGGGAGGTGGGGGCATCATGACAACCATCATGGGATTATAGGGAAGGGCCATTCCAGGGGGTGGTCCATAGGGATGAAGCCCTGGGTGGGTTCGGAGATTGGGAGCACCTGATGAGCTCCTGGAAGGGGGAGGGCCCCCATCACCAGTCCCACCAGGTTCCCCACCCCGCCGAAGGCTGCCCCCCCGGCTGGAGGGCTCTGACTCACTGCCACTGCCAGACTTGGACTCGGGGGCCCGCTCCTCAGGCCTCCCTGTGCGCCCTGCGCCCCCATCGCTTCGTGTGGACCCACTGCTCCGGCTCCCTGTTGGGGGAGAGGGTAGGGGGGCAACTGAGCCCAGGCCCAAGGCCCCTCAGCCTCCCTAGCCCCTGCTCCTGCCTCTCCTCCCTGGTGTCCCTCTGCCCCCCGCCCACAACTGTATTAGTACCTGGCAGTTCCTTACCTTCACTGTGCTGGCTGCTGGCACTGCCTCCACCGTAAGTGTAGGATGAGAGCTCATGGTAGGGTGGGGGCTGGGGGCTGTATGGGTGTGGGGCTGGGTACTGGTAGGGGAAGGTGTGCAGCAGGGGCCAAGGGGTGGCCCCAGGCAGAGGAGCCAAGGTGTCCTGGTCCGAAGCCCCACTGGAGCCATCATTATCATTCAGAGACAGGTTGACTAGGTCTGGAAAGAGAAGAGACTAAGAGTCACTGCTTCAAGGGGCCAGGACTCCAAGACGTTGAATGAAGAGGAACTGTGAACCATTTCCCCAGAACCATCCATGACAGGGGTTCAAACAAGGGCCTCCAACAGGAAATTCCCCACCTGCCACTGTTATCAGGACAGGAAATCAGCCAGGGCCACCACAAGTCCCATATGCTTTTATGAGACTCGGGAAAAGGCGCCCTTGCCCCAGCAGACATAGCCCCGTGCCTGGTGCACAGCTTGTCCAGCAGAACACGGGTGGGCGTTAGCCCCGACTTGTGTCATCGGCCAGTGCAGGGCCTAGTGCAGGGCACATACTGCTCATCGGTCCACAGGGACCCTAACTGGTTTCTGGGCAAAGTCTGAGGTTAGAGAGAGGCACTCACAACCCTCACAGCCGCCACTGAGGTCTCCAAAGACATAATAGCACTGCTCAGAGAAGGTGATCTTGTTTACGGTGTGCCGGATAAGGCCAGCCTTGAGCAGTCCGCTGGCGTACTTTCGGGCCTCCCGCCGCTCAGGAAAGCCCTCCACGTGATGGTAGAGCCAGTCGACCACATCCGAACCTGGGATCACCGCAAGCAGAAAAAGGCCTCAGACTCTGTTTCACCCCTGGCATGAGCCATTCCCAGCTTTGGCCTCCTCCTCCTCCCCTTCCCATGCCACCTGCCCAGGACCCAGCCATACCCAGAAAGGCATTAGGGATGGTGATCTTGAGCCACATGCGGTCCCGAACTTCCAGTCCAGACTCTGGAGATGCCATGGCTTTGGTCACAGATGCCATGTCTGTATGGATGGAGAGACCTCGGCCCTCACAGCCTGAGAGAGAAGTAGGGAATCAGGCAGAGCCCACTCCCAAGGAGCAAGGGGGTCACAACACTGCAGCCTTCTGGGAAGGGGGGATGAGGTGGGCCTAGGGGCTCACCCTCAGGCAAAGAGGACCCAGACGTAATGGTGCTCATGGACGAGGAGCCTGGATAGGCTGGGAAGGTGCCGGTCAGTGCAGCCGAGTGTGAGACCCAGGCAGCAGGGTCAATTGGCTGGATGGGCTCATCTAGGACAGAGAAAACCACCAAAATGACCACTTCCCGGAAAGCCATCCCTGTCCCTCCCTGACTCTGATTTGACCTTCCTCCACCCACTCCCAGTAGCCTTGGGCCCAGCCCCAGCTCTCCCAGGCTCTCAGCTGCAGGCCCTCCTGATCATCACTCACTTCGGGGGAGAGTGAAATAGGCCTGGGGAGAGGGATCCCAGCACTTGGCCACAGTCAGCACGATGGGGCTGTAGGAGAGAGAAGGCCAGTCAAGCAGGGTGTGGAGAGAGGCCTCCGGAGAATTGAGGCCTGGAATGAAAATGGGTTGAGAGACAGAAAGAGGAAGAGAAGAAAAGACATAGCTGGGCCTGAGAAGATGAGGGTGGAAGGCTCCATCCACTATGAGGGTGACTCACCAACTTGGATAACTCTTAGAAACATACTGAGTCAGACAAGAGAGTACACACTGTACAATTCCATTCAGAGAAAGCCCCCAAGTAGGTAAAACTAAAGCATGTTGTTCAAGGATACATGCATGGCTGGCAAAACTATAAGGCGAAGCGAAGATTTCGTCACAGCGATGACCAAAGAATCAGGAGCATGATTACCCCTAGGGGCCATGAGGAGGGTGGGAGCCGGAAGGGACACTGGGGGAAACTTTTGGGGTATCAGCAATCTTCTACTTCATGATCTAGGCAGTGGTGACAGGGGTATTCATTCACGCTAGAATGACTCATTACATTACACATGTTTTGTTTTGTACACCTTTTACATAAATGTTGTTTCACTGCTTTTTAAAATGATAAAACAAAAAGGAGAAAAGGCAAAGACAAGAGGACTGAGGACCCGAGACCAGCTCAGAGGCTCACCCTGGCTTATGCACAATGTCTCTCAGCACTCGTACCGCATCATCATTGCTCATGTTCTCAAAGTTCATGTCATTCACCTGGAAGGGAGGGGCAGTGGGTCAGAGACAGGGTGGGAGAGGCTGAGCGCCCCTCCCGAGTGCCCTGCCCCAGCACACCTGCAAAAGCATGTCCCCTGGCTCGATGCGCCCGTCAGCTGCCACGGCCCCCCCCCTTCATGATGGAGCCGATGTAGATGCCCCCGTCTCCCCGCTCATTGCTTTGGCCCACAATGGAGATGCCCAGGAAGTTGTACTTCTCTGTGGAAGGAGTCCATGTGATGAAGGGAAGCCCAAGCCACATGACCCCCGCACCCTGGAGACCAGGTCCCCAAGCCCCCCAGTCCCTGGCTCCCTCATACCCATGTTGAGTGTGACTGTGATGATGTTGAGAGACATGGTGGAATCGGTGATACTGCTGAAGGATGAGGTCTATGGTGGGGAAAAGGGAAGGAGCTAGACTAGACTGCCTTCAACAACCGAGGGACAAGTCTGGGATTGTCTGGGCACTCATACCCACTAAGCCAAGGCCCAGGTCCCCAACTTCCCCAAGATCCAGTCATTCCATGACCCCCTCACCCTCTCCAGGCGAGGCGGCCGCTGTTTCCTTCGCCGCCGGTGGCGCTTGAGAAGGCGAGAGGCACTGCTCTGCTCCGTGGAGCTGCTGAACCTGTCGGGAGGTTGGGAAGGGAGCACTTGCAGGCAGAGGAAGAGGAGAGGATTGGGTGAAGGAAGGAAGAGAAGGGGCTGGTGCCCTGGTGGAGGTCTGTGGAGCCATACCTACTCGTGGTGTCGTCCTCGTCAGAGTCCCCCAGGCTGGTGCTCTCCAGCTCGCTGGTCATGAGGGTTGAGGAACTCTCGTACCCAGCCAAGTGGCGTTCCAGCCTCGAGGGGCCACTGGGCCTGTGGCCCCCAGCTGAGTACAAATAGCAACTTCAGGAGCCAAGCCTCCTATTCCTCACCCTCATCAAGGCTCGGGTCTGACCCAACCCCTTCCCAGCTCCAGTCTACCCAGCCTCAGAGCCCGACCCCTCACCGCCATGCTCACTGCTGTCTCTCCTGCGAGGCCGCTCCCGCCTCAGAGACACTACTGACTCTGTTTCGGTCTCAGGCTCCAGATTTTCCCGGCTGCTGGACACATTAGGGCTAGAGGGGCAGAGATGGTGCCAACTGGAGTCAGTGGGACAGAGCTCCAAATCCTTGGCTTCCCCTCCCAAGAAGCTTCAATTCCCTCCTTCTCTCCCCTCCTCAAGAATCCCAAGGACTCACTGGAAGGATGGAGGTCTGGAGTCCCCAATGCCACTGGTCCTCTCCGGTGGTAAAGGGGGTAATGATGGGGTTGGAGGCACCAGTTCTGCCCGAGGCTCCTGGGGTGGGGGAGCTATCTCGGGTTGAGGGTTATCAGATGACACAAGCTAGAAGGATGCAAGTGATAAAAAAAAAAAAAAAAAAGGATCTACTGGGACGTGAGCCATATGAGATGGGAGTAAAGGAAAGGACTAGAAAAGGATACAGGGTCTGCCAGAGCCTGGAGAAAAGCATAAAAAAGCAGGAGTAAGCAGAAAGGCTCCAGAAAGAGAGGGATGAGGGACTTCAACTAGCGCTCCAAACAGGTGGGGAAGCAAAGAGCCAGGATCTCCAACAACTAATTAGGGGTTGGGCTACAAGGCCGGACTGAGCTTGGTGACACAGGAGGGACTCGGCCAGGGCCCCTTACCCAGGAGACTACCCTTCCGTTGAAGCAGGGAAGGCGGGCATTGTCATCTGAAATTTCTTCCTTCACCACCCTGTCGAAAGCCAGCATGAAAAGTCAGTGAGACTGGACTAGCTCCCTCCACACCCATCCCCAAAGTTTCTCCCATTTTTCTTTTAAATCACAAATAGGATTTTTTTTCTCTTTATTGATTTCAGAGATGAAGAGAGATAGAGAGCTAAAAACATTAATGATGAGAGAGAATCAGACCGGCTGCATCCTGCACTTGGCCCCTACTGGGACTGAGCCCGCAACCAGGGCATGTGCCCCCGACCAGAATCAACCCTAGGACCCTTCAGTCCACAGGCTGATGCTCTATCCACTGAGCCAAACCAGGCAGGGCACAAATAGGATATTTTATTTGTCACCATTAAAAGTCTGCATTTAAACAGATTCTTGGACTGAGGGCTCATATCCATCAGCTCATTCAACTTTAGCACCTGTCTCAGCCCCAGTAGCTTTTCCAGAACTACTACCTTCACCGTGAAGTTTCCCTAATTCTAACTTGGGCTTCTTCAGCATTTTGACTTTCTAACAAAGACATCTTGGAGCAGACAAATAGATGGGCAAGCCTTTTCTATGTCTTTTCCAATGCTATCTGGAATCAATTTATTGACCACTCTTTTCAAATCATCTGTATGAACCTCTCGGGTCATGATTTCCATCATCATCTTCTGGATTTGGTGGACCTGTTGATGCTGAGCATAAGAGGTCTTCCAAATCTAATTGTTGTGTCTTTTAGTAAAAACAACACAGAATAGATGAAGCAAATGACCATTGGTAGTCTTGGCATCAACATGAGCTTCAATCATTGTCTGCCATTTTTTGACCATGGAGCACATTTTGTCTCCATGGTAAGATCCATGCCACGGAAATTAGGCAGGTTTGCCCTGAACATCCTCAGTAATTAGCTTGAATTTTCTAAACGCAACTTCATTACCCTGCAGACCAGCTACACTCACTTCAAAAACATGGCCTTTGAGACTTTTAGATGCAATTTTGCTTTCTTGTGTTCTCGTGACTAGTGCTTTTCCCAGTGTTTCTTATATTGAACAGAGCTGGTGCTTTCACATCACACCAATCTTTCTTAGAAAATGGATCGACCCCTTGCTTCTTGGCTCCCTTTTTGCCACCTTTCCTAAGGCACTTGTTCTTGCAGACCACCATGGTGTTGCTCAGAGAGCCAAAAGGGCTCTCCAAATCTCCATCCAGCTCAAGGATGTTGAATTTCTCCCACCCTAAGTCCTCTTCTCTCACATTAAAACACTTTGCTCTTATACCTAAGATATCTACAAACTCAATGCCATTTCCTTATTTCTTCTCTCCCCTGTCATCCTCAGGGGCTCAATGCTGCTCCGAAGATCTCTTTGAGCCTGACTCAAATCTCTCAGTCCAATTTAAGAGGCCACCCCTAAGGTTACCTCAGTTGCCCCAAATATCTATCTAACGTTAGGAGCCTTGCTGGCAGCCTCCACTCTGTTTCTCACATATCTTCCCCCTTAAAAGTCATTGGTCCTCATCTAAGACTCTACTCTTAACGCTTTCTTTAGTTTTCTCTAACTCACTTCCAGGGAGCTATCCAAGTGCACTATCTTTGCCTGGGTAAAAATAACCATTAAACCAAATAATGGTACTTCCTCACTAGGCTGAGAGTTCCCAAGGGGAGGGAAGGCCCTGCTTCCCATTTCCCTGTGCCTCACCTGCCACAAGACTCTGCAATCTGCCCCACCTGACAGACTTCAATGACCAACCCTGGGGGTCCCATCTCCCATGGGTTCCTTGAGATGGACTGGACTAGCCCCTTTTCAACCACCTGTGAAATCAACTATATTCAACACCATGTCCTGGCCACACAGCAAAGTACCTGACACTTCATAAACATCAACAATACTTGTTAACTAAAGGAATACACATATGAACTATGAGCCTCTCTGCCCTGAACAGAATCTCATACTCACACACACTCTCTCACCCCCAAATAGGACATCCTGTCTTGATTAACCTTTTAGCCTAATATGGTTCTAGACCCCTGGATACATGCCAGTTTAATCACATTTGCTTCCAATGTGACAAACACAACCCAGTCACTACCAATCTGTCTCAGCATAATGTCATATTCTTCACAACATAATACCAATCTGTCTCAGCATATCCCAGTCTTGCAAATTATTCCAGTCTGTATTACCATAACCTAGTTTATGGACTAGTCAGACTCAATATTGCCAATTACCACTGGCCAAGAATTAATGTGTGCTATGCACCTGTACTAAGCATTTTACTCTATCTCCATCTCACAGAAGAGATCAGGCACAAAATTTTTTAAATTGCCCAATTACACTGCTGACAAATAGAAGTACCTTGATTTAAACCCAAGGTAACTCCCCAGACAATACTACCTTCTCAATGGCCAACAATCTTTCTAGAGAAAGCCCAGTTGATTTGGCTCTCCTAGAACGCAGGCTATCCCAGCCTAATTCAGCCTGCCTTCAAGAGCTGAGGTTGAGCCCTAGCTGGTTTGGCTCAGTAGATAGAGCATCCGCCTGCAGACTGAAGGGTCCTGGGTTCAATTCCGGTCGAGGACACATGCCGGGGTCGTGGGCTCAATCCCCGGTAGGGGGCGTGCAGGAGGCAGCCGATCAATGATTTTCTCTCACTATTGCTGTTTCTATTCCTCCCTCTCTGAAATCAATAAAAATATAAAAAGAAACAAGCAACCAAAAAGAGCTGGAGGTTGAGCCCTGGCCAGGTGGCTCTGTTGATTGGAGCGCTGTCCCATGCACCAAAAGGCTCCAGGTTTGATTCCTTCCTGGTCAGGCCACATAACCTAGGTTGCATATTGGATCCTTGGTCAGGATACATATGGAAGGTCTTTCACATCGACGTTTCTCTCTCTCTTCCTCTCTCTCTCTCAAATTGATAAAAACATCAAGTGAGGATTAAAAAGAAAGAGGGAGAGAGAGCTGAGGTTCAGTACCCAAAATTATAAACACAAAAGGGCTCATTCTGCATTATTTAAAATCCCAGGTTAGCCCAGAATGTCCCAAATTACACCAGGATAGCCCAATATATTCTAGCACAGCCTAGAATGTCCCCACATGCAGCTGTCTGCACCAATACATACTAGACTATCCCCATACAGCTGTCAGTATTGGCAGAGACACCGGAGCCCTGTCTGCCCTGTATTGAGAGTCCCAATAAAAACTAGGCCCTAATACAAACTAAGATCAATCAATACAATCCAATAGAGACCAGAATGGCCCAAGTCTCTCCAGAATAGCCCAATCTACTCTCAGCCCTAAACACCTCCATACAGCACCCTCTGCATTAGTGCAGACTAGAATGTCTCAAAACAATCCTGGCAGCCCCAGTATAGGACGGAATGTCTCAAGTTGCCCCAATATAGCCCAATCTACATCAGATTTCATAGTATCTCTGTGTGCTACGGAACTGCTCAGAATGAACTACTAGAGGATATATAGATCTACCGCAGGACAGTCCAGAATATCCCAAAATATACCAGTGTGCCCCATTCTATTCCAGCATGACCTAATCTTCTCTAATCTGGTTTATGGTTTAGTATAGCCCAGTCTTCCTCCTACAGCTCAATCTGTCCATCCTGGGATATCCAATCCATCCCAACATACTCGTCTACTCCACACAGCCCAGAAAATCCCAGCATGACCCAGACTAACCTGTGCCCCTCAATACTGCCCAATCAACTCCAGCACAGCCCCCATCTGTCCCAGTCTAGGCCTCGAGCTCACCCGAAATCCTGATCCATAGACTTGAAAAAGTACTTAGCGCCCGCGGGCCGCTGTAGGACGCTCTTGAAGTCGCCGAGGGTGATGCGCTCGGCGGGGACAGGGATCTTCACTAGATAGGGAGTCTCTTCTTCATCCAGGTGGTAAATCACCTTCGTCTCCCCGACACCACCGCCCCCCGCACCGCCGCCCGCCATGGTCTCGCCCGCGCGCTCTCCGGCTCCACCGCCCACCCAACTGGGCTAATCGCCCCCGCCGCGCCTGCGCACACCCGCAAACCGACGCGCGAGCGCGGACTGGACCGCCCCAGAGCAAGATGCAAGAGGGAGGAAGGCGGGGGTCCACTGGGTGGCGGCCAAGGGGGGACGGGCCGTGGGGCGCGACCCAAAGCCACGGACTCGATCGCCGCCGCGAACACCATAAAGCGCCCCGCCCACCTCTTCCCATGTCACGTGGTCCAAACCGACCCACCCTCCCGCGGCGCCCACATCACGTGACTGGCACACCACCACGTGACCGCCTTCAGCAACGGTCTCCCTCGTGGCCCCGCCCCGAAAATGTCCCCGTTCCTGCCGGCCCCCCCCCCCTCCCCCGTGTCCTCCGAACACCCTGGCCAAGTTGGTCTCTGCCCTCAGGGGACAGGCAACACACTCCCACTCCGCTTAACCCCTCAGGCAGGGGGCTCCAAGCAACTGAGATCCGATGGGGGATGCAGGCGTGTGGGGGAGGGTGGGGTTTTGGAGGTTTGAGACTGGGGATGAAATGGGTCAAAGCCAACTGAAGCCAGAATTGTTGGGCAAGACAGAGGGTCATTTTCAGCTCCGGCTTTAGAGAGATGGATTTCAGGACCACCTCCAGCCATCTTCTCCAAAACCTCCCTCCCAAGGAGGATAGTCAGTGAGGGCTGTAAACACAAAAGAGCCCACTCTGCTTTATTTACAACATGCAGGCAGCCTGCACAAACAGCGGGCCAGTATTACTAAAAACAAGAGGTGACCCAAAGAATGATCACCTGTCTTCCGTCCTCCCTCAGCCAGGCTCTGGTACTCCACCTCTGAGCTGCTGTGCCCAAAAAGGGGAAGTCCAAAATTAAAAATAAAACCAGTGTAGAATAAATGGGGATGGAGAGAAAAGATGAGGGAGGGAAGTGCTATATTTACACTAGCGTTTTATAGACAACTGTCCCATTCCATCCCAATTCCAACCCTGGCACATTGTGAGAGGTGGCAGGTCCAAGGGACAGCGATTAAGTGTCTAGGGACTCAGACAGCCTCTCACCCCCCACTGTAATGGGTCCCAGTTCAAGTCCACAAGGTGGAAAGGAAGAACAGCGTAACAACTCATTTCCAAATGAGTTTCCCTTGGGAATTCCTGCCTTGAAGTGGGACAATATCCAAGCTTCAGGGGATGGGCTGAGGACCCTGAGGCTCAGTTCCCAAGTCATGTTGACATTTGCAAGTTCCAGCCTAGAGACAATGATGTCAGGGCTCTCCAGATTTGGGAGGCCCCCCTAACCGCCGGGCCTCTGGCCGCAGTTCCTTGCACTTCTGGCAGTAAAAGAAGTCAGGGACATTCGTCTTCTTTATCTTAGCACAGGAGAGGTGGATCCATGTTCCACAGAGGCTGCACTCAATCATGGGCCGCCCAGCAAAGGGCTTTCGGCAGTAACACGTGATCAGGTCCCACGAGTCATCACCTGGGGAAAAAAGGTTGGTTTGGTACTGTGCCTGAGCTGCTGCATCCACAACAGCCCCATACCCATCATCCCAGCTGCCCCTGGGCAACTCCCAACTTCTCACCTGATTCTACCATGATGTCCTCATCCATGACCCGCATCTCCCCTTCACTGGAGCTGGCATCTCCATCTTGGCTTGTTTCAGTGCTGCCTACCTCCTTGCTTTCACTGTCAGTGGGAGGGGCTCCTTCAGGGTGCGCTGGGACAGGGGGCCTAGGAGCCTCAGGGGGTGTTGGCAGCACAGGGGCTGGGGTGTCACACCCTACCATTGCTGCCATCTCTTCTTCTTCCTCCTCTTCCTCTTCCTCCTCCTCTTCTTCAGAGTCTGTATCACTGGGAGGTGCCCGGGGAGGCCCAGGAGGTGGGAGTCTATCCCCTCGCTCTGCCTTTTTCAACTTCCGCTTCTTGCTCTTCTTGATTCGAGACCTCTTTTCCCCATCCGCAGGGGCTGGCCGAGGCCTCCGAAACACCCCAAAGCCAGCCCCCGCTCCTGGCCCCAACTTTCTGTTCTTTCGGTCCTTCTTTCGAGGAGGCTGGGAGAGGTCCCCCTGGGAAAGGGGTACTGGGGTGAGAGCAGCAGAGGGCCGGGAGGCATGTGTGAGGGATGAGGGAGACAGTGGAGATGCCATTTTGGGCCCATCTAGATCAAAGAGAGAGTCCTTGAGCTTCATCTTCTCAAGCAGGGTAGCACTGTCGGGTGCCTGCAGACGAGAGAAAGTGGACCTTGGGGGTCCTGGCTGGGTGGGACCTGCTTGAGCGGCCCGTCTCTTGGATGACTTTGCCTTCTTAACAAAGGTCTGGATGGTTCGGAGATCTGAGGGGGCTGAGTCCCAGCCATCACTATCTGCCGCACTCTCACCTCGCAATGGAGAGCTGGAGCCCGAGGCTGGCCAGTCACTTTCCTTAAAAGAGGAACAAGACCAGGGTCAGCAGGGGACCCAGTGTTACCTCACTCAGTTCCTCTACAAACCTAGCTTAAAAACTAGGGACTAATTTATCCCAAAAAACCCTGCCAAAAACATCAAATCACCACTGTAATCAAAAATTTATCCCCATCTCAATTCTCATTAGCATCTCTTGAGCATCTCCATGTTACTTCTGCCCTTAAATTTTAGCCATTTCCCCAATTCCCACCGCCTTTGCAACATTGTATGCCTCCAACAAGAACTTTATTATCGCCCTGACCAGTTTGGCTCAGTGGACAGAGCGTTGGCCTGCGGACTGAAGGGTCCCGGGTTCAATTCTGGTCAAGGGCATGTACCTTGGTTGTGGGCACATCCACAGTGGGGGGGGGGGGGGTGTAGGAGGCAGCTGATGAATGTTTCTCTCTCATTGATGTTTCTAACTCTATCCCTCTCCCTTCCTCTCTGTAAAAAATCAATATACTAAAAAAAAAAAAAAGAACTTTATTATCTAGCTTTCTGTATAGCCTCATTGGTTATCATTTAGTTTCCAAATATTTATCCAAAACACCTTCCATTAACAGAACCCCAACACCATTCACTGCTGCTCAAGCCACCTATCTATTAATCCCACCCCCACCCCAGATAGTTTTCCTACTAGAACTTCTAATTGCCCTAGTCTTACATATAGTTTCTGATAGGCTTCTTCTATAAGTATAGCTCCAGTTGCTCAACAGACCTCTACAGACCTAGGCCACTACCCTCATGTTAGCTGACCTCCTGTTCCTACCTCTTTGCTGGGGGGGATGTAACCGGCATAGGCCAAGACAAAACTGCAGAATTTGTTGAAATCCTCAATTGTTCTCCGACGTTTCTCAGGTGGCTGAAGGAAGGAAAGTTGTATCATATGGAGTTTAAGAGGGGCATTTCCAAAGGCATATACCCAGGAATAAGGAATCTGGAAAAGGTAGGAGGGAGAGGGGGAGAGGAAGGGGAGAAGAGGGTTGGATAGTAATACTAGGCTGCAAAGGTAAGGGAAACCTCACCTGAGTCTCTGGCTTAAGGGTCGGAGGTGGATCTGTGAAAGCAATAAAAGCTGAGTCAAGGCACTAGGAAAGAGTGGGTAAAACCCCACCTCTAAATCTTGGAGATCCCAAGCGAACCCCCAGGTCGCCCAGGTCCCTAAGCCTGGCCAGCAAGCCCCTGCTGAGCCCGCTCCGCCCCTGCTCCCCCACCCGCCCCGCGAGGGGCGGAGCCTGGGCGCGGCGCCCTCTTGGGCCTCGGTATAGCGCTCCCCTTCCCCCCCGCCGGAGGCCTAGCGCTCCGCCCCCCCTCACGATTTCTCTAGACTAGTCTACTCCGCTCTCTCAGCGCCCCACCCCGCCATACCGCTCCCGGGACCGAGCCCGGCTGCGGCCGGCCCTATCCTTCACAGGCGCCCCGTGTCCTAGTTGCTGCCGGGCCGCGCTCTCGCGCACCGTCCCTCCGAGACCGAGCACGCCGCCCGCCGGGTCCAGGATGACCACGCCGAGCCGTTCTCCGCCCTGCGGCCCCTCTCCGCGAGCACGAGGCCTGGCGCGCCCCTCACCCCCCTACACACAGGCTCACACATCCAACGCCACTCCACGTCCGGGACAGACCAGAGCGCTCTCGCCCGGACGCGGCCCCACCTGCCCCCACATACCGCGCTCCCCACAATGTCGCGGTCCCTCCGCCCCCATCCGGGGCTTTGGCCCCTCCCCGCCTCGAGCAGCTCGGGCTCCCCGCCGGGCCCCCGGGCCCAGTTCGGAGCTCTCTCCGGCCGCCGCCTCCCCCACCCCCGTACCCGCCACCAAGTCCCTAGGCTACGGACCCCTAAACTCTGGCCCCCGCCCTGCTACTCTCTCCCTCACAGCAGCCCCCGCTGCCCCCTCACCCTACGCAACTCCGAGCCTTTAACCCTCGCCGACCAAGTCCCCCACTCACCGCACAACTCGCCGGTCTTGATCCCCGCACCCCGCCCCACCGCCCCTCAACTCCTCACCTCTCCGCGCTCCGGCGGGCTCTCCCTGGTACAGGTCCCTCTGCCGCAGACAATACCCAGACTCCCCACAACTCTCTTCCCACCCCTCCAACAAATACCGGGCTATCTACGGCGGCAACTGCCGGGAGCTCGGCACCGCCGCCACAAACTCCCCACCTCGGTGAACTACCCGACTCCCCACACAGTCCTCCTCTACCTTTCTCTCAACAACTCTCCGGCCCCAGGCTCCCCCAGCCACCCAGCTCCAGGGCTCCGACTTGCCGGAGGCCCTTTCGGCCCCTAACCCCCAGGCTGATTTCCAGCTCCCACTCTCCCCCTCCACCCCGCTAACACACAGCATCTGGTCTCCAACTACCCCCGGCAAAGCCTCCCACTCCTGCTTTCCCAAGGTCTCCCAACTCGTCGCCCTCCACCTCCAGGGGCAGCCCCGAGCCCCTCCCCACCTCCCTCGCTGGGCTCCGGGCTCGACCTCCAAGTTTGCCAATTGATTCCTTGCCCGCCCCCCTCCGGCTCAGTGTTCAGTGCCGGTCGAGAGCTCACCTTCGGGACTGGGCTCCGCCATGGCTTCCAGCATCGCCCCCTCCCCTCCTCCCGGTCCGGCAGCCCCCTCCCGAGCCGGGGATCCCGGTGCCGCCTCCGGTGCTCGGTGTTCCCGCTGCCTCGCTCCACAGAGGTGTCTGCCTGGCCCCGGTTGTGACTCGAGTCCGCTAGCCGCTGCCGCCACCTCCCTCTACCACTGCCTCCCGCACTCCCGGACCGAGCCCCCTCCCCCCGCGCCGCCGGCCGCCTGCTCCCTCCTCCTCCTCCTCCTCCTCCTCCTCCTCTCCACTCCCTCCTCCCCTCCCTTCGCGGGCGCCGACGCGCAATGCATCAAGGGGCTTGTAGTCTATCTGGGGGCAGCGGGAAGGGGACCGCATGAGGCTTGGGAACTTCAGTTCCCAACAAGCTACGGTTTCGCGCCGGCGCACTAAACCGCTCCCCTCCCCCTGGGAGTGGCGGGGAGATTGGTAGCGGAGGGTAGAGCGGAAACGGGCGCGCAGGCTCCTGGGAAATGTAGGCTGGGCGGGACTAAATAAGAAGGGGAAAGAAGGGATTAGAACTCTCGGCCACCATACTGCCTCACTGCAGTTTCTTTCTCCCTTGGAGGACCGCCCCACTTCCGGCCAGAGAAGTGGTTGCTGGGAGATGAAGTTCTTCTGGTAATAACAGAGCCTTCCTCCTAGTCTTCTCCCTCCTTTGGATTCATTCCACTAGATCCCACATGCCCGCACAAAGTCTGGGCAAGTGACAAAATCTCTTCCTTAATCCAAAAGGAACAAACTTGGATGTATTTATCTAAAGCAGGTACTTTCAAACTTTCCCCACAAGAACCCACAGTAAAAATGTTACTCTTATACATCAGGACCCAATACACAGGTATATACAACTGAAGTTTCAAGAAACAATACTCAGGATATCCCATCCATCACACAAAAGCACCTTTTTATGCACAAGGAAAAGCCCGATATCAACAGAATAAGCCAAAATATATTCCTATCCCCCCAATCTCATCTTTTCCCACCAACCACTAAAAAGCAATGGAGAAAGTAGCAACACAAAGCAAAATCCAGTTCAGCTTGGTGGTTTCCTCTTTATTGATGTGCCTCTTACCTTCCCCCCACAATTTCATCCCCTTCCATCTACCCCACAAAAAGATAGTGAAAGGGAACCAGTATTGGGGTTCTGAGCTCCTTGGGCAGTTAGAAAAGGATCAGAAACCAAAACAATCACTGGATGTGACAGAGATTGACAATCAAGAAGTCTAAAGCAGAGTGGGAAAGGTGGTAGAAATGAGAAGGCAGGAGAAAGGAGAGGTACCAAAGGCCATCTCCCCCATTAACACCCCTGCTAAGAGGTTCTGGAGAAGAGCCTCAAACATTAGGAAGTACAGGTCCTGAAGGAAGAAGTCAAGGAAGGGGGGGCCATCGCTCTCTATGTAGAATGGGACCCCCCACCGCAGGCGCAGCAGCTTCACAGGCCATAGACACTTTCGTCACTGTAGGCAATGTATAGAAAGAAGTCTTCTTCATGGTGTTCCTGGGGTGAAAGCAGAAAATAATGGTGCTCAGGCATCTGGCCTTTAGTTACTTGAACCAAACAACACCCAAACACATTCTTCAAAAACCATTTTTTGAAGACCCTCAAAACCAGTGCCTTAATTCTCTCCCTCACTTGTTCCAGGACCTAGCAGCCTAACAGGATTATCTCTAGCAGCAGCCCTGGGACAAAACAAACAAACAAACGAAAAACAAAAAAACACTGCAAACTGCTCTCTGCTGCCTTGGAAGAGGAGGGTGGGGGAGGGTCCGTATCAGAACAGTTGCTCCAGCACACTGTTCTCTTTCTGTCTACTCCCACTGTCCTGTCCAAACCTCCAACCCAGGACTACCCAGTTAATTCAAGAACTGCTGACCTAAATAAAACTTTCTTTTCCTCAAGCTCTTCCAACTCCTCTCCAAAACCACCACTACTTCCCAATCGCCATACCTGGTATAGCTGACCCATCGTGGCACTGGTGGGTGGAATGACATTGTTGACAAAGAAAAACAAGGCATCCTCAGCTCGGAGGTGAATTCGCTTCCGGATCAAGAAATAGAACTGCCCAACTGCCCAAAATATAAGATGTGATAAAGTCACAGATATCACAAATGCCCTCAAAAGAACAGCTGCTATGTGGAGCCTCCTCCCACAGGTAGCAAAACCTGGGTATTGTGATAAGGTTCCCACCTGTGAGATCAGAAGGCACCAGGTATTTCTTTTTGTCCAGGTCTCCTATCCGAGCTTTGGGAGCCTTTTCTACTATCACCTGATAAGGGGAAGATGAAAATGAGAAGACATTAAATATTACAACCCCCAGCTCCACCTGTCAGGAATCCAAGCAACAATATTCCTAGCACCCAAACACCCCAGACTCATTTCTTTGTCTCTGAACACGTGATGCAGCTCTGAGTAGAGACCCGGGACCCCACTGACTCAACTCCCCTAACCACCCAGGTCCCTGAATGGAGGGCGTCATAATAAACAACTACCTTAACCCCACGGGACAACTTGTCTGGGCGGCTATAGCTTCAATCTGAAAAGCCTAGCTAGCTGGGGAAATTACCATGTGACATTCAGACTGTCAAACTCCCTACAGCCTCCGACCCAAATCCCAAGGTCTAGCTCCCCCATCTACACCCCTGAGTTCCCAGCTACCTACCACCACTACCCCTCCTTTCACCTCCAGCCCCAGACAGCAGTTTCAGGGTCGCTTCCAACCCCACCGCAGCCCGCAGCCTGATGGCCGCGCTGCCCGTTCCGGACCCAAGCCCAGGCTGTGGCGTCAGTACCAGCGCCCCGCGCCCTCGGCCCTGGCTACCGTCCTCACCGGGACCCGGTCCGGGTATTTCTTTCTGATCTTCTCGCCCTCAGAGCGGCGCTTCTCGAACGGATGCTCCTCTTTATACACGAACTTCATCCTCCCGGGAACCGGGCTGGACCGGACTGGGCTGAGGGAACCCAGGGAGGGGGGGCCCGGGACGGGGGGCGGCGGCGGCGGCGGCGGCGGTAGCGACGCGCAGGCGGATTCAGCGGAGCGATCCCAAGACTTGCGATACTTCCCTATTCGCCAACCCCGCCCCCGCCCATCTGGGGCCGCCCTGCGTGCTACGTTACGCCACTAGCGCAGCAGCTCTAACGCGGATCACTTAGCACCACCTACTGACCGCACCCCCACGCCGTCAGCGTAATCACTTTGGAATCAATTTGTGGGCTACACGGGCGACGTAGCAAATTTGGGTGGTTGGTTTTCGCTACCTTCAAAAATAACTGAAAACCCATTTCCCGACCTTCCCCACGAAGCTGGGAAAAAAAAGAAGCTAGGAGATAGTAACCATAATTGAAGACTCGGTTCCCCCCCAAATTCTTTCCGGACATAACGTAGAGGAAAGCAGAGATAATTACAAGGACAGCTATTCACGAATAGTTGTTGGTACGCAAAAGGCGGCCGTTGACACCAAAACAAAGTAGTACCCCAGGTGATAAGGTGGTCTTCCGAAATAGAGGGCAGAAACTAAATATATGTTTGTAGAGACGCACAGAACACTTAGGTTTCAGGAGAGTGGACCAATAGGGACTGGAGAGTAGGCTCGAAAGGTGGGGACTACGTCGGCGCGGAAGAACACTTTCAGCACTCGTAGCAACGAAATCATGTGATCTGAGGGAAGGGCGGAATATCACGTGGCGAATGCGAGAAGTAGAACCGGCTCACAGGAGGGCAGAGGGAGGCTGGGCCCGAAACTGCAGGAGCGGGAGACCGGGAGGCTGGTCGGTGTAACCCGGGAGAGCGGAGGGCCGAGGGCGCCCGGGGGAATAGACCGTTGAGCTTATCTAGTCAGCCCCCCAGCCCAGCCTTTCTCCAGCTATACGCATTTTCTGGCGTCTAGGTTTCTCCTTTCATACATCTGTGTCCTACTTGCTCTGAAGCTCAAGTTCCCTGAGGACATACAGCTGTCCTTTTGCTCCCAGCCAGGACGCCCATCCCGCCACTTAGCCGCTTCCCACCAAAGCATCTGATGTAGATGTTCACCATTCCATCCTCGCCAAGCCAACACCACCTTTCCCCCTAACCCTAGGACCAGCAGCAGTCTCTCCCCTCTGCCTTTCATGTCCCAAAACCCCAGAGAAGGACCTGGGGCAGCTTTGGTTTCAAAGTTATAATGCATGGTTTAAAAGAGGGGGGGAACAGAGAGAAAAAGCTGGTTACAGATCTGAGGAAATCTAAGAAAGGAAAATGTAGAGAAAAGGAAGGGAGGGGACAAGTTTGTGGGAAATCCAGTGGCCCAAATCCATTTCCCACCCACAACCCAGCCCTTGGAGTGAAGAATTAGAGCAGTTTTGTACAAGAGTTTTTTAAAAAATTAAATCACAACAAAGCTGGCTTGGCTTCTCTCTGAGCCTCCCGGATTATTGAAAGTCTGTCTCTCACTCTGGCCAGTCCTCTCTCTCCATCACAGAGACTGTTTCGGCTCTCCTAGATCTCTGCTTATGTCCCAGTCTGGGGTTTCCAGGGAGTGCGAACACGAAGTTAGAGAGAGGCTGCTTCAGAGTCTGGCCCATGTGTCCATCCAGGTTCCATATGGAGTGCAGGGCTCCCAGGGCAGAGAGGGGAGGGAGGGGCAGACCCTGCCCAAGCAGTCCTCACCATTGGACAGGGCGTCAGACAGCATCTCGAGGGCTCACCCTCCCTTTCCCCCCCACCCCAACTCAGGTGGAGGGGGAGCAGCTGTCACCAGAGTCTGTGTTGGTGAAGGTTTCGGCTTAGCACAGAGCGAACATCAGCGGTGAACCTGGGATGACAATAACTTGCATTGGTAGAGTCCTTATAGTTGACAGAGGCAGCCTCACTGGAGATGTGGGGCAGTCACCATTTCACATAAAGAGACTGAGGTTCAGTCTGCTCAAAACACAATGGCTAAAGAATGGTCAGCTTTAATATAAGACTTCCATTCAAATGCTAAATGCTTAAGGGAAGAGAGAGAAGTAAAACAGGACAAATTTTTAATCCCTCTCTGGATTCCCCCACCTCTTCCTTTCCACAGAAATCTAAGTGTCTAGTTTTCCTTACCTGAGAGCATCCAGCATCGGGAGCAGATTAAGAAGGGCAGTGTCGCTGGGGTCGCTGAACCAGGACTTGATGGGGATGGCATTGTCTAAGAGTGGAAAATGCACAGGAGAAGAAACAATGGATTCAAGAGGGACAAGGTGTTTTTTTCTTTTGTTTGGGAGTAGGGATCATTACTTTAAAATACATGTATTCACCTCACCACCAGTCACCTACCCAAATCAATAACCTAAGAAAAAACCTTCCTGATTTGTACTCCAAAATAAAATTAACTGCAATCACCATATCTCATACTAGTATGAGGCTTCTAGTCACACCTATTGCCATTATATGACATATATCTGCTATGAGAAATCTGATTTACAAAATAAACATGTGAGGGAGGGGGAAACATCTCATTTAAAAGAGAAACAACTTGCATCTTGACCTACAGTAAAGTAAGGCATCCCAGCTCCATGCATTCAAAATACTTCCTCAGAGTCACTTCCTGGACCTGCAGACTCACCACATTTCCCCATACCTGGATGGCTCCTGTAAGCCCCTGGGGAGTTATCCAAGATCACAATGCTGGAGAGGTCACTGTGGACCACAGAGAGGTCCTTGATGTAGCTGCCCAATTCCAAAGTGCAGTGCTACAAGGCAGATGAGTTGGGTATCAAAAGGAGACTCAATCCTCTGTAATTGCTCCCCCAACCCCAACAACGCCATGGGCAGCCAAACTCCCAGAAAGGGGACCATGCAGTAAGCCTCCCTCATGTCCCCAGGTCTCATTGCAAGACAACTGCCTCAAACTCAAATCCCTCCCTGGTGACATGCCTCCAGAGTTTGCTTAGACCTGGATTTCTAGCCCCTTACCTGTCTGTAGTATCTCCTCTTGAGAATGCTTCTGCTATTGTCTAATTTATCTGCCACAGCAGAGCCATAAATCTCCATGCTTGCTGTGAATACTACCAGCTCATACCACTGGCTCACCTGAAATAGATAGGGGAAGAAGGAGGTATCAGAAGAGGTGATCATTCATTTAAACATATAGAGTCCTTTCACTGGGACTATCGAATGTCTCTGAGGACACAAAATTCTGAGTGCTCCCAAACTCAGAGTCTTAGGCACCATACACCCTTAATTAAGATTCAGAGATGCAAGAACAGAAGAGCAGGAAGCCTGTGGAAGAACAGAATTATACCCGAACAAATGAACCCAAACTACCAAAGCCATTCTTCAACCATACCACAACCTCCCACCTCCAAAATTTCCCTTAGCCGTTTCTCTTCACCCCTTACTTCCTCCAAATCTTCTAAATTACCAGAGCACTAAAACCATTCCTTCATCACAGAGCTCCCTTTGGCTTCTGCAAACTCACCACTTCTAAGAAGAAATCCACATGGGGCCTCTTATGTACAAAAAACCGGACAGGATGTTTGTCTATTACCACCTGTAGAGGAACAGGGAAGGACTGGGGGAGGTCCTGAGCACCACAGCACGGCCTGGAGGACACCCCCACCCTCCCACTGCCTGCTTCCCTTCTTCAGGCTGACACTGGTGCCAGGGGATGGAGACAACACATTCTGGGACTGGGAAAGGTCTAAGTAGAACAGACATAACCATTCCATCACTTCCCACAGCACACACCTTGAGGATGAAGTCAGGAGGTGTTCCAGGTCGGACCGTGGGCCTCAGAACCCCATCATGATGGGAGTGAATAAGTGTCTCATCCAGATCCAGCACCAGAATCTTCCTCTTCACCTGGCCTGAACCACCAGAGGAAAAAATAACACCAACCAACTTCCAGCCCAGACCTTGAACCTTACCTCACCTTAAAGGATCTTCCCAGCCAGCATACTCACCTAGCCGATTCCGGGACACAGGAGATAAGGGAAGGATATCATATCGAACAGTTTGGTACTGAATTACCTGATAACAAAAGAGAGGATTAGAATCCTTGACAAGGAAATCTTCCTCAGTAACAATAGGTAGCACGTGTTGAACATTTACTGTATGTTGGGCACTGTGTAAATGACTTAAGATGACTTCATTTATTTCTCAAAACAACAATAATAATATCATCTCTTGTTTTAAGAATAAAGAAACTGAAGCTTGAAGAGATTAAATACATTGCCTAAGGCCACACAGCTAAGAATTATATTATTTGTTTGTTCCAATTAGAATGAAAAAAACTCCACGAGAACATGGATTTTGTCTCCATCATGCTGTATTCCTAGAACACTGTAGCAAGGGGTGGTCAGTTAATATTAGAATCGATAAAGTGGTGGAGTCAGGATTGTACCCATGCAGTCCGATATAAGAACCTGCTCTCAACTCTGATATCCCCTTGCTACTTTGGACAAAGAATTCACAGCTCTCCCCACCTCCACCCCAAGGATTCTTTGTGACAACTCCCATCAGCCTTAGATTCCTTAGTGGACACAGAGTAGGAGTCAAGAAGGGAGGTCCTTGGGTTCCTAGGGGGAACAGAGGATAAGGGAATCCAGGGGTTGTCAGGTCAGCTAAGTTCCTCTGGCTAGGGGCCACCAGGCCTATTTTAACCAGCCACCTGTCCATTTCTGTCTCTATGAGCCAAGTCACAAGTTGCAAAGAACCTAAGCCCTCTGAACAGCCTCCTTTTCCTGGTACCCAGGGCAAGGCAGAGGACATTGGAAAGCCCCACCCTCCAAGCCAACTGATAAGGTGTGGAGAAGGCCAGAGTGAAGTAAGGGCTATGAGTAAGAGGTGAAGATGGGGCAAGGACATCACTAGCTCAGCCTTCTAGTTTCTCCAAACCTCTTCCTAAGGCTCGTATTTCTAACACTTGAATCTCCCCCATGCAAAGCCTAGCAATTCCCTCCTCTACTCTTTTCTTCTAAGGTACAGACAAATGCTCTTCAGTCCATCCACAGGCCCTGAGGCTCACCAGAACCAGGTTCCCCTTGCAAACCGAAGAGCCCTCACCCCTAATCCCAAGGCATCTGCCCTTCTTTTCTCCCTGGGCCATCATGAGGGCCGGAACAGCTCGGGTGTCCTGCCCTGCTATCTCGGGTTGCACATGTTGGGCATGTAGGGACTGCTCTAAGCATCTGCCAGAAAGGGGGTGGGGGAAAGACCAGATTGGAAGGGAAGACAAAAGACTGGGGTCAGTGCCACTCAAAGGAAAGCAACTAACCTCTGCCTGGGCTGAAGGACTACTCCCTGCACCCAGAACAAAAAATGATGTGTCAGGAGAAGAAGGTGGGGTGCTCAGAGCTAGGCCAAGCAAAGAGAGAGATGGCAGCTAACATGTAGAGAAAACTCCAGGGGCTAACCCACACATCTGAGCATCTAACCCCAAATTCTTCTTGGCTCCTTACTCTTGTCTCAGGGAAATATCCCTGCCTACCACCATGACCACCCAGAACAATCCACACTCTAAATCAGGAAATGGAAGTCGAATGGTAAAGGAGACACTAAATGCAAGGCCAGGCCCATTGCCCCAAATCAATCAAGTCCACCACTACCACCCAGTGTTTTCTGGAAATTCCTTGACATAGGCAGCTCCTACCTGTTTTATTCTTTCAAGTTTTACTGAGGTATGCCAAAGGGTACAGACCAGAGAACCTCTGCACCCTAGCTCACTTAATTTCCCCAGACTTCAGAGGATTCTCCCCAGTGATGATGGGAGCCCAAGGGCCCATTCATTAAATGGTATTAGCCTAAGAAGCTTTGACTTTGGAGAAAAACTATGAGGGAGGGGACCCAGAGACACGGATACATGCAAGGTCTCCACTGTCCACAGAATCTCTCACAATGCTAGGGTTCTCCGGGAGAAACAAGGTGCCTTGCCCTGGGATTCAAGCCTACAACTGACAAACACGGTCTGCGCATAGGAATACCCAAACTTTAATGTGCTCCCTTCCACAACTAAAGAAGCCCAACATAAAAAAATATCTTAGTCCCAGGATCTCAATAAATCCAGATAACCACACTCACATTATGAAATAATTTTTCTGGGCTTTTTTGGAGGAGTTGCCTTAATGCAAACCGCAGGGGTTTCTCCTTCACACCCAGGGTTTTTCTCAAGTTTCCACCCTTGTTTGTCACATATACCCTTCCACCCACCTCCACTCTTGACCCCTAAGCCTGTGGCTCCCTTGTTATAAAGCCAAACACACTGTTTCCTAATAACAGGAGGGTCTTTCACAAGCCCACATTAACAGATCTGCTGCTATCAAACAGGTGTTCCCCGCCTCTCAGTTCCTTTAGCAGCAACTCCAGCTTTTTTAAGAGCGCCCCACCCACCACCCTAGCCCCCAAGAATTGCCAAATCCTGTCCCTGTCTAAGCCGCCCCCCCCCCATCTTGGTTCTACTACAAGGATCTCCCTCCTCCCCATTCCACCCCATGCATGCCCTGCTAAAGTGCCCTAATTCGATAAGGGGAGAAGCCGCTACCAGGACCAAACAGAGGCCCGACACTTTCCGAAAACCCGTGAGCATAGCTGACAGAGGTCCCCACCACGACCAGCGCCCACCCAGGCTCACCGTGCGGATTTGCCTCCGCAAAAGGTAAATGAAGAAGCTCCACAGCTTGGCGGCGAAGGCCACGAACGTGCGCAGCCCCAGCAGACACTGCGTCCGCATCATCCCGATGACCCCGGCACCGCCGGCCCCGGGGCCCCCGCGGCCCAGCTCCGCCAGCCCCCCGGGGGCAGCCCCCCGCCGCCGGGAGGGGAAACGGGGGCCCCGAATGGCAGGAGAGGCTGCAGAGAGGGGCACGGAGCGGGCGGCTCAAAAAGCCACCCCCGGCGAGGGGAAAGCCCAGCGAAACCAGGAGCTGGGGGACAGGCGTGGGCAGCCCGCAGGGGCCCACATGGGCAGGGAGTGGCACCGGCGGCTTGGTGGAGACTGCGGGCCGAGACAGACCGGGTTAGGACGGGGTCCTCCGAGAGCAGGAGGGAAGGGGATGGAGAATTGGGGGAGGGGGCAATGGGGGAGGGGGCTAGGGAGAAAGAAGGGGGAGGGGGAGGAAGCGGAGGGTGGCCCGCTGCGCAGGCGCGCTAGGGGGCTACCCGCGGGAAAGGGGCGGGCGCGGGCAGCGGCGCGCAAAGGGCCGCGGCCCGAGAGAATGGGCCGGCTGAGCGAAGGAGCGGGGAAGGAGGGGAGGGGGAGCCGAAGGGCGCGGATGCCTGAGCCGGAGCGGCCTCCCCCTCCCCGAGGTCGGGGGCGCCTTAACCGCTGAGAAGCGGGGCTGCAGTTTCTGCAGCTGGATTTCCCACTCTGACAGGCGCCATTTTATCAAAGGGCTCCCTCCTCCTTTCTTCCCCCCTCCTCTTCACCTCTGACACTACTTCCGGTGGTGACGTGTATTCGCTTCACCCGGACCGCTGTTCCCGACTTGGCCTATAGGGTGGGACAAGGAGAGTGGTGTGTGCCGCGAACAAGGCCGCAGCACCGCGCACGCGCAGACGGTGGCGGTGGGTAGGCCCTGGGGAGAAGCAGGCCCCGCCTCTAACGGGGTGAACGGGGCGGAGTGACTCCAATTGACCCCAAGTTCGGGCGGTCGGACGGGATCGTGCGGCCTTCTCCCCCTCCCACCGACAACCACCCCAACCGCTCCTCCCGCCCTGGTTACTGTAAAAATGTGGAGAGGGGCGTCGTCCGTACGTATGTGCACCAGGCACGGGAGGGGCCCCTTCGCGTGAGCCGCCCTGGGAATATTGAACATAATGTGACCTCTCCGTCCAGACTAAGCCGGATGTCAGAGGTGGGAGGAACCATGGATACCCCGCCCCTTCCCCGGGAGGCGGGGCAGCAGGTCGTGACGCCATCAGAGGGCGTCAGAGAAGCGACCGGCCGCTAGTGGGAGATGTTGGAGTCGCTATTGGGTCATGGCGGCCTGGTGCTGCTTCGGGGTGAGGGGCACCGGCACGGGGGTTCAGGAGCCGGGTTCGAGGGGCGGAAGTGAAGCGGAAGGGCCATGGGTCACCGGCTAGGAGTGGTGGTAGCGACGGTTCATGAAAGCGGAAACCTTTGTTCTCACGCTGTTTATCTGTCCCTCACTCTCCCCAGACTCCGTGGAGTGGGAGGGGCGCAGTCTCTTGAAGGCGCTGATCAAGCAATCCGCGCTGTGGTGAGTATCGCGCGGCGTCTCCCCGTCCTCCCCGGGAAGGAAGCCTGGGCCCACTCTGACATCGCCTCATGTGTACCTCAGTGGAGAGCAGATCCATGTCCTGGGCTGTGAAGTGAGCGAGGAAGAGTTTCGTGAAGGTTTTGATTCCGGTACCAACAGCCAGTAAGTACAGATTGGAAGAGAGTTAATTGGACGTGGGACCTCTATTGCTAAGGAATTTCCCTTAAAGCAACAAGACCAGGGTCTGGCATGTGAAAGGAAGTTCAAGTCAGTGATGCTTGGGCAGGCTAAATAGCCACCTCAGACAGTGAATAAGTAAAAATTGAACTTATGTAGGAAAAGGGGTTGGGGAATGGGGATATCCAAAGGGAAGTGCGACACAGCACTAAGCTAAGGGTGTTGGGTCTAGGATGGCAGCAAAAACCTACTGAGGACAGTAAAACAAGGAAGGGCATAGAAGCAGCAACAGGAAAGCCTAGGCTGGGCTGCTTGGCTCACTGAGAAGTCAGAGAAAAGGGGACCTTGGAGACAGGTTCAGGGGATTAACCCCGGATGATTTGCCACTGCCCATTGCTCCCCTGGTTGCAAGTCTGGTGGGGTCCCTTGGAGAAAAGAAGGGGGAAGGGAATGGCTCTGGCGTGTTCCCCTGGGGGAGAGTGGGTGCTGGGTCCTTTTTCCTGAGTAAATTTATCTCTTTCTTGAAATTGGGACTCTTGGGGGAGGTCTTAGGGGAGTGTCTTAATAGAATATTCATCAGCTTTTCAGGTGTGTCCCTTCAGGGTCCTGGTCTCCACTGATTGGTGGGTGCCAGAGCCAGGGTCATTAGTCTGTGGTCCTGAGGCAACCATGGGGGTCACTTGTCTGTTGTTTTGTTTTTTAAAATATATTTTATTGATTTTTTACATTGAGGAAGGAAGAGGGATGGAGAGTTAGAAACATCGATGAGAGAGAAACATCGATGAGAGAGAAACATCGATCAGCCGCCTCCTGCACAACCCCTACTGGGGATATGCCTGCAGCCAAGGTACATGCCCTTGACCAGAATCAAACCTGGGACCCTTCAGTCCTCAGGCTGATGCTCTATCCACTGAGCCAAACCAGTTAGGGCCACTTATCTGGTTTTGCTGCTTTTTTGGGCCTGGAGCTGAAATACAACTGAGGCCTAGATGTTATCTTTAGGGAAGAAAAGGTCAGGCATCCAAACTGCATGACCAGTGATATGATAGAGGAGGACAGCTTATCCTGGAGGTGAGGTTCTTGTTTTGCCCTTGCTAGGCATCTGGGGCTTTCTGTACCTGGCCCATCCTTACTGTGTTCATGTCTGTCTAACGGTATGTAGTAGCAGGTACTTATTCATTGAATGAATAGATATGGATCTTCCAGGAGGCAAGAATTAGCAAGAGGAATGATAAGAAGTGGTGAGTATGTGGAGAATCCAAAGCAGAATGTGAAAGCAATAGAGGGTAAAGGCCAACTAAGTTTAGCACTAGAAGTTGTACTGGAGAAGAAAAATAAACATGTTCTGCTTTTTTTTTTTTTTTTTTTTTAAATATATTTTACTGATTTTTCACAGAGAGGAAGGGAGAGGGATAGAGAGTCAGAAACATCAATGAGAGAGAAACATCGACTAGCTGCCTCCTGCACACCTCACTGGGGATGTGCCCGCAATCAAGGCACATGCCCTTGACCGGAATCGAACCTGGGACCCTTGAGTCCGCAGGCCGATGCTCTATCCACTGAGCAACACCAGACAGGACTCTGCTTTTTTTTTTTTTTTTTTTTTTTTTTTTTTTTTTTTAGTTATTCAGAATCTGGATTCCAAACATGCATCAACACTTAACTGCAAACTACTGAGGGATTTGTCCTACAGGCAGAGGGAACAGCATATGCACAGTTAGGGATATATCAGGAAGGCATACCTGTTCATGGGTGATGGAAGAGCTTACTGAGGTCAGACAGAAAAAGATACCTGAGCCCTAGCCAGTTTGCTTAGTGGGTAGAGCATCGGCCTGCAGATTAAAGGGTCCCAGGTTCAATTCCAATCTAAGGGCTCCATCAGGGTGTGTGCAGGAGGCAACCAATCAATGTGTCTCTCTCACATTAATGTTTCTCTCTCTCTGTCTTTCCCCCTCCCTTCCACTGTCTCTCAAAAAACAACGGGAAAATATTCTGGGGTATGGATTAACAACAAAAAAAAAGATACCTGATAGCCCTGGCCAGCATGGGTCAGTGGTTAGAGCATTGGTCCCCAAACCCAGAGGTCGTGGGTTCTGTTCCAGTCAGGGACACGGACCTGGGTTGTACATTCCCAGACCCAGTTAGGGCGCATTTGGAAGGTAATCAATTGATGTGGCTTTCTCACCTGGATATTTTTCTCTTTCCCTCCTCCCTCACTTCTGCTCTCTCTAAAATCAATGGAAAAAATATCTTCCAGTGAGGATTAACAACAACAAAAAAGATGCCTGATAGTGAAAGGTCTTACAGAGTCTGAAAGGAGTTTAGATGTAAAGAAAGTGGGGAGTCATTTGAAAATTTGGGAGGGTAGTATCATCATTCCTGTTAGATTCAGTGACCACAGTGTTGAGAAGTTTTGGCAGGGGGCAGCCTGGAGATAGGGAAACCAGGTGGGAAAATTATTGCAGTAATCTAGGTTGACTCAGGTGGGTGTGTACTGAGCACCAATTGTGAACCAGTGCTACCCACTGGAGATAGAGTAGTAAATGAGGCAGATATGATCCCTATTCTTATGAACTTAGAGCATAATGGTAGGCGGTGACAGCTGGCTTGAGGGAGTGGCAGTAGGAATGGAGCTTTTAGGACAAATGTAAAAGGACTTGAGCCACTTATAGATGGTCTTATAGGTGTGGGATAGGGGCAAGCATCCAGGTCAGGAGGTCCCTGAACCCATTTACATTGCCTGATTAAAAAAGATTACTTCCTGGTCTGGGTAGTTCCATGAATTATAACAGTTTATATCTGTTCAGCCCTAATTTTGTACCAGTCATTTCAAGAGAGGTGATGCTATATGTTAAGATACCATTTGAAAGGGAAACAGAAGATAGAAGGGAGGTGTCTGGGAACAAGTTCTGCCACCATGAAGCTTTCCCAGGATTTTTAACCCACACCAGTATCCATTTCCTGAATTGCTATTTTATCTGTAGTTGGTACCACATAACTTAATTTGTGGTCTTTGCTAAGCTGTTCTACAGGCTGGAACCATGTCTCGTGTTCTTTCCTTTCTCTTTAGCCATCCAGAGATAGGCACCACTCAAGACATATTTGACAGTGATGATAGCTAACATTTATGAAGTATTTAGTATGTTTCAAGCACTGTGCTAAATGTCAAGAGGTTTGTATTCCTGTTTTACAAATGAAGAAACCAAGTCTTAGATTAAGTAATTTATCCATTAGGTGACCTTGGGCAGTTAGCAAACCCAAGCTTCGAGTTCAGGGCTGAATGATGCCAAAGTCTGTTTACTCAATCACTATATTCTACTACTCAGTTATTACCTTTCACTGGTATATAAGATACTGGTAAAAATTGAGATAACAGTGCCGCAAAGATCAGAGGATGAATTTCAAGATTGGGGGAGGGGTAGTATGTTGTTTCCTATTTTCTCTTTGTAGGCTGGTTTACCATGACCTCTTCAGAGACCCTCTCAACTGGTCAAACATTGGAGAAGCCCTTCCTGGGGGTCCCCTGGGAGTCTTGAGAGCAATGTGCAGGAGAACAAGTCCTGGTCCTGTCACCATTGCTCTTGATTCACTTAGCTGGCTGCTGCTTCACCTTCCCTGCACCACACTTTGCCAAACCCTGCATAGTCTGAGCCGTCAGGACTCTCGCCCTGGTGAGACCCCTCCTTCATTACTTCCCCTCATATATGTCCCTCTGCCAAGGAACGTAACCCTTTCTACCCTAAGAAACAACATATCAGAGATCTCCAAGTGGATCTTCTTTCATCTCTTTTTTAAAATTTATTACTTTAACCATTCTTTAAAAATACGTTTTTATAGATTTTAGAAAGGAAGGGAGGGGGAGACAGAGAAGAAACATCGATATGCTGCCTCCAACATGCCCTCTACTGGGGATTGAGCTTGCAACCCGGGCATGTGTCCTGACCAGGAATCAAACTGGAGACCTTTTGGTGCATGGGTCGATGCTCAACCAACTGAGCCACACAAGCTAGGGCCTTTTTTTCAGTCTCTTTTTTTTTTTTAAGTATATTTTTATTGATTTCAGAGAGGAAGGGACAGGGAGAATGAGAGATAGAAACATCAATGTTGAGAGAGAATCATTGATCGGCTGCCTCCTGCACACCCCCCACTGGGGATCAAGCCTGCAACCCGGGAATTGAATCGTGACCTCCAGGTTCATAGGCCAATACTCAACCACTGAGCCATGCTGGCCAGGCCTTTTTTTTCATCTCTCTAACCTTTATACTAGTTCTTGACTTCTGTAATGCCACCTACCCATCACTTTTCCAAGTTTTTTACTCATCTATTTTATTCATTCATTCAGCAAACATTAAATACATACAGCATGTTAGGTACAATTTTAGATAATAGGAAGATAAAGACTTAACTGTAGTCAGGTCCTTGTCTTCCGGGAGCTCAAAGTTCATCAAGGATACAGACAAGTAAACAGGTAGTTACAAGATAATCTGATAAGAACCATGATGATAAAGGAACTTGTACAGAGTACCTTAAATAAGGAACTGTCTTAGAGGGGTGAGCCCTAGAGATTTGGCCAGGCCCTTGGCACTAGGACTAGCCTTGAAGTACAGGGTGGGGCAAACATAGGATTGCAGTTGTGAGTACATGAAACCAGAGTTTATTCTTGTATTTTTATTTAGTTACTGAATTGTTTTCCATCTGAACAACTGTAAACCTACTTTTGCCACACCCTGTGTATTAGGGGTACTAGCATGGACTTTGAAGTCAGAAACCTGGCTTTATATTATGGTACTTGATCTCTCAGTACTTCAGTTTCCTCTGTAAACATGTGCAATTGCCATTTTTTGTAGTTCAGATTTAGTCAAATGTCAAATATGAGCAAGTTCATATGGTTCAACCTAAAAATGCTGACCTTTGTAAGGATTGAAATGTTACAGTAAAGTGTTTAGTGTAGTGTAAATGCTCAGGCACTCTGTAAATGCTCCTCCAAAGGGAGGGAATCAAAGGCACTAATGGGATCTTGGCAAATTCCAAAAGCTGCAAGTAACTCAGTATGTGAGAAGCAGGGGCCCGATGACAAAAGTGTTAATTCATCATCCTTAAGGCTTGGAGTTGCCCCTGAGAGTTGTAGTCAGTGGTTTCTTGATCAGATTTACATTGGAGTAGGAAAGTACCGTGGACCCAGGTTTTTGGAATGTCTCGTATCTCAAACAATCCACTTCTCTACCGGACCACCCTTTCATGCTGATACCTGTATGATGAGTCACGCATCTTTCATGTGACAAAGGAGAAAACATGCAAATATGAGTCAGTTTACCACTGTTATAAATCTCAGGATGTTGTGCTGTGAATATTTTCGTGTTTTTTTTGCTTTTGTTGCTGTTTATACTTATTGTAAAATTTTCGTTTTTTGATGTACATTTCCTTTTCGTTAAATTTTCCTTTACATTTCATGTCCTTTTTTAAAATGTTTATAGATTAAACAGTACGATAGACATATACTATATATGAGAAAGGTTAAAACAGAATCATTTGGGGGTCTGGAAGGGATTAATTCAATTTACATTATTTCTAATGGGGAAAAAATGATTCGGTTTTCGAACAGCCTTCCGGAACAAATTAAGTTCGAGAAATGAGGTTCCACTGTACATGACAGGTGAGAGCTGAAGGAGGCTCAGTGCAGGGCCATGAAACGGGCCACACTAAGTTAGGAGTGTGGCAGAGCAGTGATGGAATGTGGGCCTGCTTCTCTTTCTTTATTTCCTCTTCACTATTTGATCCCAGGCCTCCACCCCAAATGCTCTCTACCGCCCTATGTGACCTGCATTTCTTGTCCCTCTCCAGATGACAGCTCCCCAGTAGAACATGTGCGTGTGCTGGGCCTGCTACATGAAGAGCTACATGGCCTAGGCCCTGTGGAAGCATTGAGCACTCTTGCTCAGATTGAAGTGACCTTGAGTGGTACAGGGGGCCAGGCCTCTGCTCACATTCTCTATCGGAGGCCCCAACATCGTCCAACACATAAGGTCAGGAGAAACCTGGGAGGACCAGAGGTTGGGGTCGGACAGAGGGGAAGAACAACAACAAAAAAAAGCTGATGTGATGAAGCACTTGTCTGTGCTTCCATCATTTCGTTATTTTCCTCATTTAATCTTCACAGCTACCCTGTGAGATAGTTTTATTACCCCCGTTTTGCAGCGTGGGAAACTCTGATCCTGTGAGCTTAACCAATGAAAGATACTGCCTTCCAGGAAATGGAAATGGAGAAAAGACTGGGAGTGGTTACTAGGGAGGGGAAGGAACAAGCCCATAAGAAGTTTGAATGAGGGGTGAGAGAGAGCAAGAGCTGAAAGCAGTTACATAGCTGATTGGGGCTGAAGGTATTAGGTCTTTAGTTCTCTCTGGTTTCTTCAGTAAGATGGAAAAAAACTTTAATACTCTCTTTTCCCCAGATTCAATGGTTCTCCATCCTGCCTGACTTCAGCCTGGATCTCCAAGGGGAGTCTCCCCTAAAGTCCCAGCCCCACCTAGATCCTCGCACACACCCGGTATCTAAGAGTGCCAGGGCCAGAACAAGAGAATGGAGTTGGGATCTGGCAAAAAGAGAATAAAAACTGCAGAGGTTTGGGGGTGGGGTCAGAGATTACAGGGATGGGGCATAATGACAGCATCCTTTGTACCTACAGGTGGATCCCACTACTCACTTGACCTTTAACCTTCACCTGTCCAAGAAAGAGAAGGAAGCCAAAGATAGCCTGACCCTGCCCTTCCAGTTCAGCTCTGAAAAGTAAGGTTGCAGCCTATATCCCTGGGTCCTTAAGTATAGAACCCAGTATCTGGGCCCAAGAGGTGGGGTGACAACAGGTTATTGATTAACCTCAGACTTTATAAGGGTTGAAGTCCATCTCCAGCACCAAGTCTGGGGAGTGGTTCTCTCCCCACCTATACCCCAACAATGACAAAGAGCCTTTGTCACCTTTTTCTCCATTACAGCCTTGGGTCCCCAGCCCCACATCTGGATCTAAGCTGAGCCAGAACAGACCCTGGGGAAAAGGCCCTATCTCCAGGCAACAGTGCCAGGACAGGAGGCTAGATGGGGAGGGCAAAGGCAGGTTAATAAGGTCTTAGTAGATACCTGTTCTGTGCCCAGTGTGTGGGTGCATAAAGTAAGACAATGGCAGGATCCTTGCCCTCAAGCTGCAAGGAGTATTATTAGGGGAGTGGTGTTGAGTATCTGTTCCAGGACCAAATGGTGCTTCAGTACTAACTAAACCAGGAGGTCAGAGAAAGGGACTTGGACCAAGAAAACATGGAGCCCTAGCTGGTTTGGCCCAGTGGATACAGCGTCAGTCTGTGGCCTGAAGGGTCCCAGGTTTGATACCAGCCAAGGGTACATGCCCAGGTGAGTTCAATCCCCACTAGGGGGTGTGCAGGAGACAACCAATCAATGATTCTCATCATTGATGTTTCTATCTCTATCCATTTCCTTTCCTCTCTGAAATCAATAAAAATATATTTAAAAAAAAACCATGGAGTACAGAGAAGGAGTCATAGTTACCAGGTATAGGGTGTTCAGATAGAACCCTTGTTACCCACCCTCACCAGCACCAATTCTTCTCTCTTAGGCAGCAGGCTCTACTGTGCCGTGGTTTAGGCCAAGCTACCAGCCATATCTTCTATGAGCCAGATGCTTATGATGACCTGGACCAAGAGGACCCAGATGATGACTTAGATATTTGACTATACTGAATTGGAGGGGGGTGAGGAGACCGTGGGCCTATAACCATTGTTTCAGTTGGCCTTACCTTGTTTCTTCCCCATCTTTGTTTCCTGTGTCTCTGGAGGCCCTACCCTGTGACCCATGAGCCAGGGAGCAGTGTCCATTCAGGACAAAAAGTAGGATAGGCCCTAGCCAGTTTGGCTCAGTGGACAGAGCATCAGCCAGGTGGACTGAAGGGGCCTGGGTTCGGTTCTGGTC
This sequence comes from Plecotus auritus, assembly GCF_963455305.1. Classification (NCBI taxonomy): domain Eukaryota; kingdom Metazoa; phylum Chordata; class Mammalia; order Chiroptera; family Vespertilionidae; genus Plecotus; species Plecotus auritus. Next base: position 44,781,214 of record NC_137774.1, read on the forward strand.
AAGGGCACGTACCTTGGTTGCAGGTTCCCCGGCCCTGGTCAGGGTGCATGCAGGAGGCAACCAATCAATGTGTCTCTCTCACATTGATGTTTCTCTCTCTCTGTCTTTCCCCCTCCCTTCCACTGTCTCTCAAAAAACAATGGAAAAATATCCTCAGATGAGGATTAACAAAAAAAGTGGGATGGGGGCAGAGGGAAAGGTGAGAGACTAGGAAACCTGTCGTCGTCACCCCCCCACACACACACAAGTCTAATAAAAAATTTTTTATTAAAGAAACTCTCTGGTAGCTATTTAAGCAAGAGTTGGGAGTAGAAGGGACTGGAAGATGGCAATGGATTAAGGAAACCCAAGTACATGAGTCTTCAAGAGTCAATAGTGTTGGGGCCTGAATAACAAATGGTGAAACAGGGTGGCTTGGCACACCATTAGTGCTCAATGTGTTTTGGGTTTTTTTTGTTTTTTTGTGGTGTTTTTTTTAGCTGAAATAGGTATACTTAGGTTCCAGGCTCCCTGCAAGGATCTCAGTAGGAAGAAAGCAGAGGCCCTGAAGGGGAAAGAAAGAAGCCTACTTTCCAAAACATACTTTTTATTACTGTACAAAAAGCACATCCGCCCCTCCTTTGTTCTCCCCCACCCAGCCCCCAGGGAACTGTACATGGTGTACAGGACTGCAGTGACCCACAGCTGCCGCTGCACATCCTGCCCACAGGCTGAGCTCTGCCCCAGGTCCTTTCAAGTGTCTAGGTTGCCAGGCTGGGGCAATGGAGTCCCAGCTCATACATACTCCTTGGCAGAGTTGGGCTTAGTGTAGGAGCGGGGTGCACCATACCTAGCTTTGCCCTCACTCCCAGGACAGGAGCAAGAGAGCATTGCACCTCCCAAGAGGACCAGAACAGACCCTGCCCAGCCTATGAAGATGGCAGGACCAAACTCGTACCTGTGGGGAGAGGGGATTGAGGTCAGAAACCCTGGCCTGTCTCTCCAGACCCCAGACCTGACCCCTTAGGAGGCAAGAGTCCCATACTTACTTAATATTCATGGGGACCAAAGGGTTATAAAAGTCTGTGATAATCTGATGGCCATACCAGGAGCAAGCTGTTAAAGCAGCAAGACCTAGAGACAATGAGGATGTAGATATTGTGAGACCCCTCAAACAAGCACCATGTCCACCCTAACTCCGAGCCCTTGATGCTACCTTGGACCTGTGACTCACCTGCCACGATGAAAATGATGCCTCCGGTCATAGCTATACGGGCCTTTTTCACTTTGTCATCTCCCCCGCAACGTGTACACTTCATGCCCATCGTGGCCACGAACATGGCAAGGAAGCCCAGCACGAGGGACACCACCATTAGAGCTCTAGTGGCCTGAAGGGCCGCTGCGAGGAAGGAGGGAGGCCTTTCATTACTGGAAGGCAGGCAGCCTTCGAACCACTCCAGCCTTCGAGCCGGCGGTTGCCGGCTGAGATACCCTCGGCGTCCAAGCCCGGGGCCGGTTCTGGGTGGATCCCGGCTCCGGGGCCTCCAGCTCCGCCCACCCTGTCTCAGCTCTCCGACTCGCCCGGGGCCCCCGGGTTTCGATGAAACTGCCCTGGGTTGGGGGAAGGGTGAAAGGGGACAGCGGAGGCGGCGGCTGGAGGCTCCGCACGGGCCGCAGACGACGGCCTGCGGCCCAGTTCTGACCCCACTATCGAGGCCACGGGGTTTGTGGCTTCGTCTAATCGGTCGATAAGATTAGAGGCCGCAGGCGTCTGCCCAGGTCTGACAAGAGCGCACGGCTCCTCCATCGAACCCCGCGCCACCCTTTGTCCGAGAGAAAAGGGTGGGAGTAGGTGAGGCCACTGCCTGCCTAGGGCGGCAGAGGAGACCCCGGCCCAGGACCCGGCCACACCCTGGGGAGCTGGGATAGAAGGGTGCGGCTCATGTATAGCCGCCTGAACGCCGGCCCGCTCCGGCCAGCCCCACTGCCCGGTCCTGGGCGCTTCCGCTCCCTCCTCTACCCGCTGGCTCCCAGGCAACCCAGGGAGTCGGGCGCGGGGCTCCGGCCCTGCCCCGCAATCCACCCCTGACCTCGGCCCTGGGCGCGTCCGCCCCGTCGGTCTCACGGCCTTACCGGGCAGGGCGAGCACCGAGTCGTACATTTTGCAGCTAATCATTCCCGTGCTCTGCGTCACGCAGTCCATCCACAGCCCCTTGTACATGGCCTGGGCTGTGATGATGTTGTCGCCCGCATACGAGCTCATCTGCCATTGCGGAAGGGCGGTGCACACCACCAGGCCCACCCAGCCCAGCAAGGCCATGGAAAAGCCGAGCAGCTGCAGGCCCGAGTTGGCCATTCCGCCCTCACAAAAGACGAGGGGTGCGGGCGGGAGCCTCTGCAGTAAAAGAAACTTAGAGGGGCGATCCCACCAGACGACTTGGGTTGGAGTTATAAGTCACCCAAAGCGAAAAAAAGTTTCTGGTCGAGTGACTGTGAATTTTTTATCACCCGAAGTAAACACAAAGCGGCCCTCCGGCGGGCGAGGGTCTCAGCAGAGGGAACAGGTTACGCTCCGAGGACTAGTGGACGACAATGGCGATTCCCGAAGTCCAGGCTGTTCCCTCTGGTGCTGTCGGCGACGCTTCCCAAACAAAAGGTGGAGGGGTCGAATGGGCGGTTCTGGGTGCTGAAGTCCCCAATGGACCCTGGACTGTCGGCCCGAGGCCGAGGTGCAAGCAGCGGTGAGCTGGCAGGTGCGGGCGGGCGGATGCGGGCGGACAGGTGCGGCGCACGGAGTATATGTAGGGCGTCGGGGGCGCGCCCCCGCGGGCCCTGGGAGAGCGAGGGGGAGCGGAACTGGAGGGGCGGCCAAGGGTGACCTGACGTCACCGAAGGGACACTCACCTGGGCCGGAAGTCCTGGCCCCCACCCCTCCTCTCCCAGGTATAGAGGAAGAAACTTGAGCACCAGGGTCACGCCCCTTCACTTGCCCGTCTATGACCACAGATGGGGAGGAGGCGGAGGCCTCTCGGAAGTCAACCCCTCTGGACTGGACTTCGATCGGGCACCGGGAAGCCCCTTCCCCGCTTCCCAACAGGTGCGCCAGGGACGCTGGGGGAGCCAGAGCGCGGGGGACGCCCCTGGCCAGCCTTCGCTCCGCCCCCGCTCCCCCTTCCACCTCCCGCCGCAGGGACTCTAGGCTTCTATTCTAGGAGCATTTTGTCCCGCCCCACCTTTCCCTCAACTTCTGCTCTACTCCTTTTTCTTCCTTTTCCTATCCTAGCCGACCCCCGTCAGGGCCCTGGCTCCAATTCCTTAGAACTCTCACTTCAGCAGCCGTGTTGGAGTCGCCTCCCAGAGCCACCACCCCAGCACACGCGCCCCCTCCGCTGTCCGCTGCCCTCCCACCCTGCCCTCCACCAGACACCTGGCTTGCAGGCATGACCCGTCTTCTTGGTCCCCTCCATTCAAATCCCTTACATGACTTAGTGCCTGGGCCCTCCCAGCGGTCACTATCCCCTCCCGCATCAAGGGTCCTTGTAATAGAAGGAAGAAACCACTGAAACCAGAAGCCAGCTGAAGATGGGGAGCAGGGTGACGCCTCCGTTACAACCTTGGTCACATCCCTCATTCCCGCCCTTGACGTCTTTCCAAACTTGTCCTCCACCTTCGCCTCTTTCTCCCTCTTACCACCACCACCCCCTGCCCCCAGCCATATTTCTCTTTCATTCTGAGCTTGGACCAGCCTATCTGTATGGGCTCTCCCACCCTCTCTGTCCTCCCTAACATCTGGCTCTAATGTGACCTTTGATTCAGCTCGCAGGCTCCCACCTCACCCTTAGGTTTCTTCTCTGACTCTCCCTAAACTATTTCCCCATCCTCCCTCTGGATATCTCTTCCCAGCATCCCACATTCACTCACTCCTCCCACATGTTTATCCTCTCCCCCTTCCTGCCTTTTCCACTTCCTATTTCACTCCCCTCTCTTGTAGTCTACCTTTGTACCCTACCTGTCTCCAGCTCTCTTGGAGTCCAGCATCACCAATTAGTCTTTCTTTGCATCTTCCTGCCCAGTTTCCTCCCAATCTTCCTCTCCTCGAACTTTGTCAAACTTTGTCACACCTCCCAGACTCGCACACCTCGCTTACTCTGTCTTACTTCATTTTCTCTCTCCTTTTTCCCCTCAACTCTCACACATTTCCCATTTTTTTGTTCCTCCCTCTTAAACATGTCTCTGTAGGTCTTTCCTTCTTGTATTCAATAAACATATTAAACAACTCAATTAACTTGTTTTTCTATAAAATGCAGACTTCAATGAACTCTTTTTTTAATTGATTTTTTTTTACAGAGAGGAAGGGAGAGGGATAGAGAGTTAGAAACATCGATCAGCTGCCTCCTGCACACCCCTTATTGGGGATGTGCCCGAAACCAAGGTACATGCCCTTGACCAGAATCGAACCTGGGACCCTTCAGTCCGCAGGCCGATGCTCTATCCACTGAGCCAAACCGGTTAGGGCTTTAATGAACTCGTTTATTCATTCATTTTTTTCTATTTTTTGGTTAATGGTCTTTTTTTTTTTTTAATTAATTTCAGGGAGAGGAAAAGAGGGATAGAAACATCATTGATGAGAGAGAATCACTGATTGGCTGCCTCCTGCACACCCCCTACTGGGGATAGAGCCTGCAACCGGGGCTTGTTCCCTTGACTGGAATTGAACCCGGGACCCTTCAGTCCGCAGGCTGCTGCTCTATCAACTGAACCAAAACAGCTAGGGCAATGGTGTTTTCTTAAAGGTGTTTTCCAACTCTAAAATTCCATATTTCTCATTACTTAAGTATATACAACTTCTCTCCACACTCACTGCCACCACCTCAGGCCAAGCCACCATCACCTCTTGCCTGGACACTAACTGCCTCCAAACCAATCCCCTGCTTCCCTTCTCGTCCTTCTAAAATCTAGTCTCTGGAAGTGACTTCTTCTTCTTCTTTTTTTTTTTTTCAAACAAACTTCAAGAATCTTGTCACTTCCTGTTGAAAATCCTTACTGTCTTCCAATGGCACTCTTCTGCTCCTATTGCTCCGCTGGATTTGGCAAATGCCATACCAGACTGCTTTAGCCACACTGGCATCTTTCTGTTCTTGAAACATACTTCCCACCAAATTGCCTTTGCACACTCTGTTCTCAATGCCTGGATGTTCTTCTCCATTTACCCCCACCCACTTCCCTCTACCCAGCCAGCCAACTAATCCTTCAGCTATCAGCTCAAATATCACTTCTCCTAGGAAGCCTGGCCTGACTACCCCACCTCGGACTGAGTCAGATCACCTGCTGAATGCTGTCACTGCTACTTACTTATACTTTACTTTCAACGCTCTTATCATAGTTTGAAACTATTTACATTGTGTGCTTATTTATTCAATGTCAGTCGCCCACTACACTAAGTTCCAAGAGGGCAGAGATGTGTCTGGGTTTTATCACCAATGAATATTTGATGGCCCGACTATCGTGGCTGAGTGGTTGAGCATTGACCTATGAACCAGGAGGTCATGGTTTGATTCCCGGTCAGGGCACATGCCCGAGTTGCAGGCTTGATCCCAGTGTGGGGTGTGCAGGAGGTAGCCGATCAATGATTCTCTCTCATCATTGATGTTTCTATCTCCCTCTCCCTTCCTCTCTGAAATCAATAAAAATATATTTAAAAAAATATTTGACGAATAAATGAATAAATTTGAAAACGAACTATATTTTCATACACATGTTCAATAAATACTTCCTGAGTGCTTGTATAATGTACCAGGCACCATGTTTGACACTGAGGACACAGCTGTAACCAAGGAAGATAAGGACATTGCTCACATGACTTACATTCTAGAGAGAGGAAGCAGACAATAAAATCATAAACAAAATGGCTGATGTTTTGAAGGCAATAAAACAGGTTAATGTGATGAGATTGGCTCCACTCCCGAGGGAGACCTTTCTGGGAAGTGTGAATAAGAAGCCAGCCATGTAAGAATCATGTTCTATAGCCAGAAGTCACAGCAAATGCCAAGACCCTGTGTCGGCTGCCCCTTTGAGACTTGTAGTATTAATTTAAAGCAGGATCTATTAACCTCACACATTTGATACTTGGGGCCAGATAATTCTTTGATATGGGTGATGGTCCTGTGCATAGGATATTTAGCATCCTTAACTTTTACTGATTAGATGCCAGTAGAATCTACCCCTGAGCCCCAGTGTGACAGTAAAAAAAAAAGGGGGGTGCAGTTCTGGCCTGTTTGGCTCAGTGGATAGAGTCTGAGCCCACAGACTAAAGTGTCATGGGATTGATTCCAGTCAAGGGCATGTACCTCAGTTGCAGGTTTGATCCCCATGCAGGAGGCAACCAATCAATGTGTCTCTCTCACATCGATATTTCTCTGTGTGTGTGTGTGTGTGTGTGTGTGTGTGTGTGTGTGTGTCTTTCCCCCTCCCTTCCACTCGCTCTAAAAATCAATAGAAGGTGGAAGGAAATCCTTGGGTGAGGATTAATAATAATTTAAAAAATGGGTGCAAGGAGCAAGTAGATGGATCATTGGGATTAATCAAGGTGGACTGCTAAAAAGAGAGAGAAGGGATTTTTAAGGTATTTGCACGAGAGTGTTATATGTGTTAGATCGGTGATATAAATTGGGTAAGAAGAAGAGTAAACATAAAAAAGGGGTTGGTAGATGGTACAAACATGGATAGGATCAATGGTTTAGAGGTCTCTATGACATGAAGGAAATACATGAGTAAATACATGAGTACTAAATAAACTGGAAAGCTAGGAGGTGATCATCAGGGGTGGGAGGCTCAAGTTCAGTAAATTAGAGGAGGTTGATTTTGAAGATGACAAAGCCTAGGAATGAGCTAAAGAGAAAAATCATTGGAGATGAGACTGAAGGCTGAGAGGCTACAATTAGATGGAGAACCCTGATGGATTGTGAATTCAACAACAATGATAGGGTCATAAGTGTAAAGAGGAAGTTAAAGTTATTGGTGTTAAAGTTATCAGTGAGTGCGGGTAAAAGAGCAGGCTGGAAGACCCTAGCAACAATTAGAGGCAGTGAGTGATACACTTGCAGACATGAACTTCAAAGGAGCAGAGGATTTTGAAGGATGAAGGAAGAATAATGGTCTTCTAGAAGCAGCATTGGGGAGCAATACTCCCAGCTACAGACCCTGAGGTATAAGAAATAAGATCAGCCGAAACCGGTTTGGCTCAGTGGATAGAGCGTCAGCCTGTGGACTGAAGGGTCCCGGGTTCGATTCCGGTCAAGGGCATATACATTGGTTGCGGGCACATCCCCAGTGGGAGGTGTGCAGCAGACAGCTGATGGATGTTTCTCTCTCATGGATGTTTCTAGCTCTCTCTCTCTCTCTCCCTTCCTCCCTGTAAAAAAAAACACACACACACACAATAAAATATATATTTTTAAAAAGAAATAAGATCAAGCTATGGCTGGTGGCTCAGTGGTTACAGCATCCACCCACAGACTGGAGGGTCACCGGTTCTATTCCCGGTCAAGGGCAGGTACCTCCTTGCAGATTCCATCCCTGGCCCCAGTCAGGGCATGTATGGGAGGCAACCAATTAATGTCTCTCTCTCTCTTTCTCTCTCTCTCCCTCATTTCCTCCCTCCCTCCCTTTCTTTTACTCTCTAAAAATTGTTGGAAAAAATAACCTCAGATGAGGATTTTTTAAAAAGATAAAAAATAAGCCTCTGTTAAGAGAGCTGACAAGGAAGTGTGTCCTCCAAGACAGCCAGATATTTTTTAAATATATACCACATTTTAAAAATATATTTTATCGATTGATTTTTTTTACAGAGAGGAAGAGAGAAGGAAAGGGAGAGGGATAGAGAGTTAGAAACATCGATGAGAGAGAAACATCGATCAGTTGCCTCCTGCACACTTCCTACTGGGGATGTGCCTACAACCAAGGTACATGCATGCCCTTGACCGGAATCGAACCTGGGACCCGTCAGTCCACAGGCCAACACTCTATCCACTGAGCCAAACCAGTTAGGGCAGACAGCCAGATTTTAATAAGGTCTAGGAAAGGAACATTCTGAGGACAGGCTGGGAATATAAGGAGTTCAAAAGTCACAGAGAGTCTGAAAGATCAAGTCTGGTTGGGGGGTTGGGTCAGATTAGGGGATATATACCACAGCATGGAAATGACTGGTGATATGATGAGGTAAGCAACCTGGTATGGAAACCTGGATAACTTGTTTGTTTCTATAGGAAAGTATATTCTGAATTCTGAAAAATTGATAAACTTTGGAAACTTGCAATATTATTTTAATACTAGAGGCCTGGTGCACGAAATCCATGCACTTGGGGTGGGGGGGGGGGGCTCCCCTCAGCCCAGCCTGCACCCTCTCGCAGTCCAGGAGCCCTGTGATCCATCGCCCGGCAAAGGGAGGCCTGGGCCTCCCTCTTTGGGGTGATCGTGGGGCGATGGCAGGGCCCCCTTGACCCAATCACATTGCACCCACCTTGGCTGACCTGGTGCCAGTGCGTGTCATAGCGTGGTCCTCCCAATGGTTGTTCTGCTGTTCAGCCGTTCGATCGATTTGCAAATTATACTTTTATTATTATAGATCATGCATTATTACTAAAAAAACTAATTATTATATTGACCACTGATTTTTATTTTACTAGTTAGGCCCCAAGGCAGATAGAATATTCCAACTTCTAATTCCACCTCAGTTTTATTTTTGGGGAAGGGGAGGTGTTTTATTGATATATATATATATTTTTTTTTTTTTTTGAGAGAAACATCTACTTACCCATGCATTCACGGTTGACTCCTGGGTGTGCCCTGACTGGGGATGGAATCCATAACCCTAGGGTATCAGGACAACGTTCTAACCAACTGAACTACCCAGCCAGGACTAATTCCACCTCATTTAGAAATTGTCTTGGTTGGATGGCTCAGTTGGTTGGAGCATCCTACAGTACACCAAAAGGTTGCTGGTTCAATTCCCTGTCAGGGCACATATCTAGGTCTTAGGTTCAATCCCTGGTCAGGGCATGTTTGGGAGGCAACCAATCAATGTTTCTCTCTCGGCCTTCCTCTCTCTCTAAAATCAATTTTAAAAAAAATTCCCAGCTGGTGTGGCTCAGTTGGTTGAGCATTTTCCCATGCACCTAAAGGTCTCCGATTATATTCCCAGTCAGGGCATATGCTTGGGTTGTGGGCTTGATCCTTAGTAAGGGTTGTGCAGGAAGCAGCCCATTGATGTTTCTCTCCCACATTGATGTCTCTCTCCCTTTCCCTCTCTCTCTCAAATCAATAAAAACATATATATATTTTTAAAATCCCTCAGGGGAGGATAAAAAAAAGAGAATCAACCAATGAATATATAAATAAGTGGAACAACAACAAATCAATGTCTCTTTTTATCTCTCTCTTCCTTTCTCTCTAAAAACAATACATTAAAAAAATAAAATAAAATGGAAATTTATTCTTGGACCTTAATTGTCTCATCTGTAAAATAGGAGTGGAGATATTTTGCCTGCTTAGGAAACAGGAGGCTAGGCCAGATGATCCCCTGTGGTTCAGCTGAGAGTACATATTTAAGTTACAGTTCCTGAGGAGTGACAAAGTGACCAGCTCATTTTATGAAGCTAGGGTAATCTTGCCTCTGAAGTCAGTTAAAGATAATGTGAGAACCCTGACTGGTGTGGCTCAGTGTGGTTACAGCAATGGCAGCCTGTGCACGAAGAAGGGTCTCAGGTTGGATCCCCACCCCAAGAGCATGTGCTGGGAGCCTGGGGGAGGCAGCCAATGGATGTAAGATGTTTCTCTCCCCTCTTCCTCCCTTCCACTCTCTCTAAAAAAATTAATGGAAAAAAATATCCTCAGGTGAGAATTAACAACAGCAACAAAAAGATAATGTGAGAAAAGTATTAAAGGCCCATTTCATCTATAAATATAGACATGAAAAGCATTTGATAAGTCTCCACACCTACTTATGATAAGAACTCTTAGAAAACAAAGATTAGAAAGAAAATTCTTTTTCTTTGTATGAATTTATTTGAGTCAAACAGGGAGCAAGATCTCAAATGCTCCCAGAAAGGAAATTTTTATACTTAATGAAGAAATTTTAGACTTGGGGTGGGGGGGCTGTAAGAGATCAACCGAAGGACTTGAACGCATGCATATAAGCATAACCAATGGATACAAGACACTGCGGGGGGGTGGGCAGGTAAAGGCATGTACTGGGGGGGTAGGGGAGGCCGGGGGGAGGTCAATGGGGAAAAAAAAAAGGAGACATATGTACTACTATTTGTAATACTTCAAACAATTTAAAAAATAAAATTTTAGCCCTAACCGGTTTGGCTCAGTGGATGGAGCGTCGGCCTGCGGACTCAAGGGTCCCGGGTTCGATTCCAGTCAAGGGCATGTACCTTGGTTGAGGGCGCATCCCCAGTGGGCGGTGTGCAGGAGGCAGCTGATTGATGTTTCTCTCTCATCGATGTTTCTGACTCTCTATCCCTCTCCCTTCCTCTCTGTAAAAAAAATCAATAAAACATATTTTTTAAAAATTAAATTAAATTAAATTAAAAATAAAAAGAAAATTTAGACTCATCTTTTATGATGGAAAAAGGACAAAGATGTCCTGGCTGGTTTGGCTCAGTGGACAGAGCATTGGCCTGCGGACTCAAGGGACCTAGGTTCGATTCTGGTCAAGGGCATGTACCTTGGTTGCGGACACATCCCCAGTAGGGTTTGTGCAGGAGGCAGCTGATTGATATTTCTCTCTCATCGATGTTTCTAACTCTATCGCTCTCCCTTCCTCTCTGTAAAAATCAATAAAATAAAAAATAAAAAGAAAAGAAAAAGGACAAAGATGTTCACTGTTTGACAAAGTCCTAAAGGTCATGATTAATACAAGGAAGGAAAATAAATAAGTAGTGCAAAGATTGAAAGGGACAACATAAAACTGATTTACAGATGACATAATCATCTACTTGGAAAAGCAAACAGAATCAACAGAGACTACTAAAACCAGCAAGGATGCTCATCAAGGTTGCTATATACAAGAAAAATTTTTTTTCCAAAAAATATATTTCATTAGCATTTTACTACACCAATAGTAACTAATTAGGAAATGTAATAAAAAATAACATTTAATTTGCATCAGTGACAAAATTATAGAGCATCTAGTAATTAACCAAGTATTCATAGGACCTCGATGGAAAAAAAAAAAACACTTTTATTTCTAATAAGGTACATAGAAGATGACCTGAATAAATCATTACAAAGATATCAGTTGTCCCCAGGGAAATTTATTATTTGATACATTACCAATAAAAAAACAATTTAAAAAAAGATCTTGATAAGTTTACCCCCAAATTTGTATGGAAAAATAAAAGACCACAAATGGTAAGTTGACATTGAAAAGGAAGAATAAAAGAGGGGTCGTCGAAACCGGTTTGGCTCAGTGGATAGAGCGTCGGCCTGCGGACTGAGGGGTCCCGGGTTCGATTCCGGTCGGGGGCATGTACCTTGGTTGCGGGCACATCCCCAGTAGGGGGTGTGCAGTAGGCGGCTGATCGATGTTTCTCTCTCATCGATGTTTCTGACTCTCTGTCCCTCTCCCTTCCTTTCTGCAAAAAATCAATAAAAATATATTTAAAAAAAAATAAAATAAAAGAGGGGTCTTGCCCTTCCAGAAATTTAAACTTGCTACAAAGCATCGTGAAAAACAGAAATTTGTAGTCTTAATTGTAGTTGTAATACCAGTGCAGCATTCGTGCAACAACAGACAGCTACACCAAAAAAAACAGAATCCGAGCTCAGAAGCAGATACTTTTATATATCAGAATTTGATATGTGGTAAGTATGGCTCAATAAGAGAAAAATAAATTGGATCTCTAACACCTAAAACAAGGGTGTACTCCAGATGGACTAAAAAGACCTAAATGTGAAAAGTAAAACTAAGCCCTGGTGGGGTAGCTCAGTTGGTTAGAGTGTCATCCTGATACACCAAGATTGTAGGTTCCATTCCTGGTCAGAGCACTTACAAGAATCAACCAATAGCCCTAGATGGTTTGGCTCAGTGTATAGAGCTTCGGCCTGTGGTTCTGGGTTCGATTCCTATCAGGGGCACATGCCCGAAATGTGGGCTCGGTCCCCAGTGCGGGGCATGCAGGAGGCAGCCAATCAATGATTCCTTCTCATCATTGATGTTTCTATCTCTCTCTTCCTCTCCCTTTGTCTCTGAAATCAATAAAAGTACATTAAAAAAAAAAGAATCAACCAATGAATGCATAAATAAGAGGAAAAACAAATCAATGTTTCTCTCTCTCTTCTCAAATCAATCAATAAAATTTTTAAAAAATATGTATTTTTATTGATTTCAGAGAAGAGAGCAAGAGAGAAACAGAAATATGAATGATGAGAGAGAATCATTGATCGGCTGCCTCCTGCACGCCCCACACTGGGGATTGAGCCCACAACCGGGCATGTACCCTTGACCAGAATCAAACCTGGAACCTTTCAGTCCACAGACCAACAGTCTATCTACAGAGACAAACCGGTCAGGGCTCAATAAAAATATTTTTAAAGTAAAGCTATAGTTTTTGGAAGAAGAAAATAAATAATATGTTTTTTGTTAATCCTCACACAAAGATATTTTTTCCATTGATTTGGAGAGAGAATGGGAGGGAGGGAGAGAGAGAGAAACATCGACACACAATGAGTGGAGATCCAACCTGCAACTCAGGTACCTGCCCTTGACTGGGAATCGAACCCTTGACCCTTTGGTGCACAGGCTAACGGCATTCTAACCACTGAGTACACCATCCAGGGCTGGAAGAAAACTTTTTTAAAAAGTCTTTGTGGTGCAGAGATTGAAAAGAACATATGCAAAATTTTAAAATCATCTATAATAATAAAAGTGTAATGTGCTAATTTTAGACCTTCTGACCTTCAGACGAAGCCAGGGCTGTGAGGGAAGCCTGGGTCCCGGGTACCAGAGGGAAGCGGGTGCCGGCAGCCGGGGGAAGGAAGGCCTACTCTTGCGCGAATATTGTGCATTGGGCCTCTGGTTAACCATAAAGGAATATGTCATTTTGATTACACCAAAATTAGGATTTCTATTCCATGAAGTTCATTGAGGAAAATTTAATGGGCAGATGATAAAATAAGGGAAAATATTTGCAATGTTTGTCTGACAAAGAACCAATTTAATTTTTTAAATGTTGCCAATCAACAAGAAAAATACTCTAAGAGGTAATAGGCAGAAACTATAAGGAGAGAACTTACCAAAAAAAAAAAAAAAAAAAAAAGTCAAAGCACAGCCTGGCTGGTGTTGCTCAGTGGTTGAGCATCAAGCTATGAACCAGGAGTTCACAGTTCAATTCCTGGTCAGGGCATATGCTCCAGTTGCAGTTGTGGGCTTGATCATCAGTAGGGGGTGTGCAGGAGAGAATCAATGATTCTCTTTCATCATTGATATTTCTCTCTCTCTCCCTCTCTCTTCCTCTCTGAAATCAATAAAAAAATATATTTTTTAAAAGAAAGCCAAAGCGCTAATAAGTGTTTAAAGGGATGCTTTAAGCCATGACTAATCAGACAGAACTTCAGTAAAATATCACCTTTCACCCATTGAACTGACAAATATTAGAAATCCAAACCAATTCTCATGTGTTTGATTAAAATCTGATGAGTGTATTCTGGATTTTAAAAGACTGATCAACTGCCCTAACCAGTTTGGCTCAGTGGGTAGAGCGTTGGCCTGCAGACTCAAGGGTCCCAGGTTCGATTCTGGTCAAGGGCATGTACCTTGGTTGCGGGCACATCCCCAGGAGGAGGTGTGCAAGAGGCAGCTGATCGATGTTTCTCTCTCATCGATGTTTCTAACACTCTATCCCTCTCCCTTCCTCTATGTAAAAAAATCAATAAAATATATTTTAAAAAATAAAAAAATAAAAGACTGATCAACTTATATGTGACAACATGGGTGAAAATTGAGAGTATTATGCTAAATGAAATAAGTCAGATGGAAAAGAACAAGAACAAAATGATTTCACTCATATTTGGGATATAAAACAAAAGAGCAACAGATGAAAACACACACAAATTCATAGACACAAACAACAGAATGGTGATTAGCAGAGGGAAAAGGGGTTTGGGGGAGAACTAAGAGGGTAAAGGGGGTCAGATAGGTGGTGACAGGGGAGACTGGATTTCTGGTAGTAAACACACAATGGAGTATACAGATATGGTGTTATAAAGTTGTACACCTGAAATTTATATAATGTTATTACCCAATGTTACCCCAATAAATTTAATTAAATATTTTAAATTTAAGAAAAGAGTGACTATCTTAAGTGTTGTTGAGGGTGTAGATGAGTTAGAACTCTCAAACACTGCTGATGGGAATGTAAAATGCTACAACCACGTTGGAAAGCAGTTTGGTGGTTTCATAAAAAGTGACATATACACCTATCATACAACCTAGCCATTCTACTCCTAGGTATTTCCCAAGAGAAATGAAAGCACATATCTGTACAAAGACACTTGTACAAGAATGCTTCTAGCAGCTTTATTTGTAACAGCCAGACATTGGAAATAACCCAAATGTCCATCAACAGGTGAATGGAGCCAAAACCGGTTTGGCTCAGTGGATAGAGCGTCGGCCTGCGGACTCAAGGGTCCCAGGTTCGATTCCGGTCAAGGGCATGTACCTTGGTTGCGGGCACATCCCCAGTAGGGGGCGTGCAAGAGGCAGCTGATCCATGTTTCTAACTCTCTATCCCTCCTCTCCCTTCCGCTCTGTAAAAAATCAATAAAATATGTTTAAAAAAAAAAACAAACAAAAAAAAACAGGTGAATGGATAATCAGTCTGATCACCATTAATAATCAAATAAATAATATTCAGCAATAAAAAGGAATGAACTATTGATACATGGAACAACATAGATGAATCTCAAAATAATTGTTAAGTGAAAGAAGCTAGACAAAAAGGGTACATTCTGTATGATCCATTTACATAAAATTCTAGAAAATGCAAACTAGTCTATAATAACAGAATGCAATTAGTGGTTACCTAGGGGATGGGGAAAGGGCTGAAGGGAAGAATTACAAAGAGTTACAAGGAAACTTCAGGGGATAATGGATATGTTTATTATCTTTTTTAATTTATTTCAGAGAGGAAGGGAGAGGGAGAGAGAGATAGAAACATCAATGAAGAGAGAGCCATTGATTGGCTACCTCCTGCACACCCCCAGCTGGGGATCGAGCCTGCAACCCTGGCATGTGCTCCCTACCAGAATTGAACCCAGGACCCTTCAGTCCCCAGGCCAACATTCCATCCACTGAGCCAAACCAGCTAGGGCTATTATCTTGATTATTTGGACAGTTTCATGGGTATATACAAATGTCAAAAGTTAAACTGTATACTTTAAATATGTGTACTTTATTTTTAGCAATTATGCCTCAATAAAGCTGTGTTAAAAAAACAAAAAAACAAAAACAAAAACAAAAAAAAAACACAAAAAACAGAAACAGCCCTAGCCGGTGTGGCTCAGCTGGTTGGAATGTGATCTCATATACCAAATCATTGTGGGTTCGATTCCTGGTTCAGGCCCATTCAGAGGTTGGCTGATCAATGTTCTCTCTCTCCCCCCTCCCTTTCCCTTCTCTCTAAAATCAATAAGCAACCTGGCTGGCGTGGCTCAATGTTGAGCATCAACCTATGAACCAGGAGGTCACGATTCTATTCCCAGTTGGGGCACATGCCCAGGTTGGGGGCTCGATCCCCAGTGAGGGGTGTGCAGGCGGCAGCTGATCAATGACTCTCTCTCATCATTGATGTTTCTATTTCTCTCTCTCTCTCTCTCTCTCTCTCTCTCTCCCTTCCTCTCTGAAATCAATCAATAAAAAATATATATTTAAAAAATAGGGGGGCCCTGACCGGTTTGGCTCAGTGGATAGAGCGTCGGCCTGCGGACTGAAGGGTCCCGGGTTCTATTCCAGTCAAGGGCATGTACCTTGGTTGCGGGCACATCCCCGGTGGCGGGTGTGCAGGAGGCAGCTGATCGATGTTTCTCTCTCATCGATGTTTCTAATTCTCTATCCCTCTCCCTTCCTCTCTGTAAGAAATCAATAAAATATATTTTTTAAAAAATAGGGGGGTGAGAGTGGCCGGGGAGAGGTCAATGGGGGGAAAAGGAGTCATATGTAATACTTTAAACAATAAAGAATTTTAAAAAATAAAATCAATAAGCATATCCTCAGGTGAGAATTAAACACACACACACACACACACACACACACACACACACACGCCAGAAACAGAGCCCTGGCCAGTTAGCTCAGTTGGTTAGAGCGTCATCCCAATACACCAAGGTTTTGGCTTTGATCTCTGGTCAGGTCACATACAAGAGTCAATCAGTGAGTGCATGACTAAGTGGAACAACAAATCGGTGTTTCTCTCTCTCTCTCAAATAATAATTATTTAAAAAAAAACACCTTACTCAGTTCAATCTATTCTAAGCATTATATTAGTATTACATTATTCACCTTCATCAAAACTCTAAGATGTAGATACTATTATTATCCCCCTTCTCATTTTACAGGTGAGGTTAATAAGGCACAAAGAGCTTAGGTAACTTTCCCAAGGGCACAAAGTTAGCAAGTATCAGAGCTGGGCTTCTAACTCAGGCCATTTGGGCCCCAGAGTCCATACTCTTAACGATGCAGCCTTTGGGTGGTAGTGACTGAGAGGGTGTGGTGGTAGCAAAAGCCTTCCACACTGCTGATGGGAGTTGAGACTGGGACAGTCATTCTTACAGCAAGCTCTTAGTCATATTAGGTATAAGTATACCCTGTGACTCAGCAATTCCACTTGTGGAGATAGATATAAATAAAAACATAGACATAGGCAGAGGCAGAGATATATCTTCCAAAGAAGCTCTCACAGAAGTTCATAATGAACCTTGTATGAAAATGTTCATTGCCACATTATTTGTTTAGCTGGGAACTAGAAGTGACATGGGTGCTCCTCAGTGGGGTTATAAAATGTGGTGTGACTGATAATAATAATCACAGAACATGAGTTTTTAAAACAGTGCTTACTGAAAATAAGATCAGAATGAAAGATATAACAAGATGCTATTTATATTAATTTAAAATGTTTGTGCATAAAGCAATTCATATCTTGCAGGACCACAAATAAAAAATGAGTATTAAAGGCATTATAATGGTTGCCTTTGGAAGGAGAACAAACAAGAAATGGATATGTAACTAAAAGAGAATAGTTTTCAACATAAAAATAAAGCATAGATCAATGAAAACAATGTACCAAAAACTGTGTTATTAATTCAACCCTCTACATCTGAGACCCTAATACACAGACAAATGCAGTGAAAGGACAAAGGGAGATAGCATTACTGGAGCTCAGGAGTCAAGAGGTTTCCCTCCAGAAGTGAGAAGCAAAGAGGGCCTGTAAGAGTAGGAGCTGGAGGCAGGGTGGGGCTGTTGTGTGAAGGAATATGCTGGCTTTCTCTAGCCCACCAATCTCCTACTGCCATGGGCTGAACTCAGCCAGAAAGCAGTGAATACAGGAGCTTGGGAAACAAAAGCCTGCAGGATTTAGCTCCCCATGATATAGGGCAGAGTTTAGGAAGGGCTGCAATTGGCTCTGAAATCACATAGGCCAAGGATTACTATGCTAAATCAACACACACACACACACACACACACACACACACACACACACACACATACACACTCAAGCTCCAATTCAAAGTTCCCACTCTTTCATAAGTCTCTCTCCTGCATTTTCTTTCTTTTTTATTTTTTAAAATATATACAGAAAGGAAGGGAGAGGGAAAGAGAAATACAAACATCAGTAATGGCCTGGCCCCTGGCCAGTGTTGCTTAGTGGTTGAGCATGAACCAGGAGGTCACAGTTTGATTTCAGGTCAGGGCACATGCCCAGGCTGCGTGCAGGAGGCAACTGATGAATGATTCGCTCATCATTGATGTTTGTATCTCACTTTCCTTCTTTCTTCCTCTCTCTGAAATCAACAAAAACATTTTTTTTTTTAAAGAAACAACAATGATGAGAGAATCATTGATTGGCTGTCTCCTGCATGCCCCCTACTGGGGATGTGCCCTGATCAGAATTGGAACCATGACCTCCTGGTTCAGAGGTTGATGCTCAACCAGAGCCAGGCCAGCCAGGCTCTCTCCTTCATTTTATTTTATTTTATTTTATTTTATTTTATTTTATTTTATTTTAAAATATGTTTTATTGATTTTTTTACAGAGAGGAAGGGAGAGGGGTAGAGAGCCAGAAACATCGATGAGAGAGAAACATCAATCAGCTGCCTCCTGCACACCCCCCACTGGGGATGTGCCCGCAACCAAGGTACATGCCCTTGACCAGAATCGAACCTGGGACCCTTGAGTCCACAGGCTGACACTCTATCCATTGAGCCAAACTGGCCAGGACTCCTTCATTTCATTTTTTAATTTTTATTTATTTCAAAGAGAGGAAGGGAGAAGGAAAGAGAGCTTAAAACATCAACGATGAGAGAGAATCACTGATTGGCTGTCTCCTGCACACCCCCTACTGGGGATTGAGCCTGCAACCCGGGCATGTGCTCTTGACTGGAATCGAATCCGGGACCCTTCAGTCCACAGGCTAATGCTTTATCCACTGAGCCAAACCAGCTAGGGCTCTCCTTCATTTTCAATCTTCTATCAGTCAACATCTTTCCCCCATTTTCCATGCCATTTTTTCTTTCTCTCTCCCACTCTCTCATTTCTTTTTTTGTACATCCTTACTGAGACTATGTTTTTATTGATGAGAGAGAAAGAGAGAGCGAGAGAGCGAGAGAGCGAGAGAGCGAGAGAGAGAGAGAGAGAGAGAGAGAGAGAGAGAAACAGCGATCAGTTCCTTCTGTACACACCCCAACCAGGGCTCCTTATTTTTCTTTTTTTCTTTTCTTTTTCCTTTTCTTTTCTTCTCTTGTCTCCTCTTCTACTTCCCATCACTTCTCCACATTTTTTATATCTAGATCTGACTTGCTTTTCTTAATCCTGATTTTCCTGGGATTTAAATCCCTAGACTGGTCCCTGAGAAGCATCAGAAACAACGCATCTGAAGGAGAGCAGGAATGTGCCTTTGCTGGAGTGGCAGGCCAGACCCCAGGAATGGGCCCCAGCCCTACACTTTACCTACACTAACTTTGCATCTGTCCCCAACCTGTGCTTCCTGCCTATGTCCTTCTTTCTTCTTAGCACCTTTCTCTGCTTTTCCCCTCTCCCTGACCTCCTCGTCCCTGGTTCTCCTTTTACCTTCCAGATCAGTATTCTCTGCTGCCATCTATTGCTTCTTCTCCTTTCTGCTCATAAATAATGGGTTCTTCTTAATGTTCAGACCTTAGTTCTTTATCTACTCCCCTTTAGTCAGATAGGTGAAGCCGTTTACCAAATGGTTCTCTCCTTTGTGATTGCTCCTCAACATGTGTTCTTGGCCATTGGGAGCAGACCCTCGTTTCATTCACCCTAGGCTGGGTGCTGGGGATACAGAGGTAAACAAGGTGACTTTCTGCCCTCAAGGTTAAAGTACAGAGAAGAAATGATAACAGTATACTCTATTGGGGATACATGGCTTTCTGGAGGAAAGCCAAGGAAGGTTTCACAGAGGGGGTGAGGTTTTTTTTGAAGGATGAGTAGGAGTCCTGTGGCATTCCAGACTGAGGGATTATTAGTATGACAAAGACCCCAAGGAATGACAAAGCACTGTGTGTTCTGGGCACAGGAAGTAGTTAGGTATTGAGTGGAGAAGACAGAAAGTGAGGAAGAGACAGGAGAGGAGAGGCAGGGGTTTTGTTCACTCTAAAAAGGGTTTTGAACTTGACAGTGGGGGCAACAGAGAGCCAGCGACTTTTGGGGCTGGAGTGATGAGGTTGAACTTTTTTTTTTGTATGATACTCTACCCTCCGTGTAAGGGAAAAGGAGGAGCAGGAATACCAGTCCGGGTGATGGTGGTCTGGACCAAATTGGCTGCAGAACAGGTGAAGAAAATCAGATGATTGTGAGTTTCGGAGGTCCAAACACCAATGTTGGTAACTGGATAAAGGGAGCTGCAGGAGAGAAGTTGAATATGACTTCCAAGATTCTTTTTTTTTTTTTAATCCTCACCCGAGGATAATTTGCGTTTCCATTGATCTTTAGAGAGAGTGGGAGGGAGAGGGAGAGAGAACCACCGATGTGAGAGAGACACATGGATTGGTTGCCTCCCACGTGCCTCCCACCAGGACCAGGAGCCTGCAACCGAGGTAGGTGCCCTTGCCCGGAATAGAACCCAGGATCCTTCAGTTCGCAGGCCGGTGCTCTATCCACTGAGCCAAACCGGCTAGAGACTTCCAAGATTCTGATAGGAGTAACAGGGTTGCTATTAAGACCATTCACAAGATCAGAAAGTTAGGAGGAGCAGGTTTGGACTCCATCCAGGCAGTAGCTGAACATTCGGATCTGGAGTTCCGGAAAGAGGCCTGAGCTGGACGTAGCAGAAGCCCTAGAAAGGTAGCATGGCCAGGGACAATGGGCCAGAGACTACCCTGGCCCAATCCGCAAGCGGGTCCCCGCTCTCCCTCCAGGTGGCACTGCTGCTCCGCGCTTCTGAGCCCGGTTTCCTGAGCCGCGTGCGTTCGGTATTCATCCCTCGTTCCGCTTTTCTCTGGACGAGTCCACTCTAGGTCGCGTCCTCCTCGCGGGGCAGGAACTAGCTGGGGATTCAATCCAGGAACGGCCTCCAGAGAGAGTGTCCAAGTTGTCCACGCGACCAGCACATGCGTGGGGGCTCAGGGACCTCAGCGTGGCGTGGTTGCTGTGACCACCTTTCCTCGGGCTGCTTCCAGGAACCAACGTGGGGAACGGGGATAGGGAAAGGGCCAGATAGGCTGTGCCGCGAGCAGGGATGAATAGAAAGAGGACCACCCGACACGCTATTAACGGAATTTCCCGTCCTCCATGGCCACCCCCGCGTGGAAAACATGTCGCGGACCCTTTAAGGCTCCATCTCCCGGCCCTCCCCAGCCCAGGACAAGCCGGGACACCCGGGACTTGACATTTGGCTTCTCCCAACGTGGGAGCTAAAAATAATCGCTTTGGGTTACTTTAGGCCATTGCTTCTCAAGCACCCCGAGCTCGCTCGCACGCTCTCAGGCCACCCGAGTGCCCTCCCGGGCGAGGATACCTGGCCCATTCCCTCCTTTCGAACCCGCTGTCCCAACTTGCGGCTCCAGACTTTCAAGTAGCCTCTTCAACCCCCAAACCTTGGCTGGTGGGAGGAGTCTTCACACGAGGGGGGCGGGGCCTCCTCAAACCTGGAGGGAACCCGAGGGGCGTGTCTCGCCGGCACGCTATGGGGTGTGGCCTGGCTGACAAATCCGCTAGCAGGTGCCAAGCTCTTAAACCCTTCGTTTAGGGGGCGTGGCCTTCTGGGGTGTGCGGGATCCTGGCCAATGGGTGTTGTGAAGGGCGTGGCCCTTGGTGAGGTGGGGGCTCTCCTCGGGTCTTTTCCCTCCAGCCCGGCTCGGCCAGATCCCCGGAGCCCTGAGGCTCTCGAGCTCCCTGGCTTGCGGCTGTGGGTCCCTCTGGGCACCCCTCCGCACTTCACCCGGGACCCCCGTCGCCCCCGCGCCCTCTGCCCGCCAGGCTGGGTCGAAGACCCCCAGTCGCCTCCCTCTCGTTAACTGCAGCTCCTTTGCCTGCCTTCAGCTCCTAAGACAAGATGCCGTCGGGCTTCCAACAGATCGGCTCAGAAGTAGGGTTCAGCATGAAGGGGTGGGACCGGGCACGGGTCTCGCTTTTCTCGGGCCGGGGTCGCCGCTGGGGTCAGCTAAGGGGCGGTCCCCGCGCAGGCGCAGGGGTGGGGGTGGGAGCCTGGCTATTTATACTCGGGCCGGGACAACCCGTGACTGTCGGATTCCAGTCCCTTCCGGAGGCTGACGGGGTCTGGGGGACTGTTCAGGGCCACGGGCCACGACTGGACTTTGTGAGACCAGGGCTTGCCCCCTTCTCTAGTACTCGGCGAATTGCGCAGAACTAGGGACACTCTGCCCTCGATCCAGCTTGAGAAAGCATATCCAGGCGGGTCTTGAATTCCAGGAGCTTCGTTCTCGGCTCCTGGGAAGTGTTTCGAGGGCCGGAGGCCCCATGTTGGCCCCCGCCCCCACTCCTGGTGGTTCTCCAGAACGCTGAACTTTCCCTTGGCCTCAGGGTTGGTGGAGGGGCAGAGAGGAGTGGCACCCCCCCCCCCCCCACAGCTCAGGTTTCGACTCGGAGACAGTCTGTGCCGCCAGTGAGCGACCGCCACCGCCCCTCACACCACTTTCCCGCCCCCATCCCCTGGGCATGGCTCTTCCACGCAAAAGCTAGGCATGGCCCCCTGCCCTTCGACGGGGCTTAGAGGGGGAGGGGAGGCCGGGCGAAGATAGAGAAGGCCACCACAAGGGCCACAGGCAGGGAGGAATGACCGCGATGTCCTTTCTGGAATCACTCTTCTGAAGCCTGTTGGGGGCCTCCAGGAGCCGCTGAGAGAACCCCCAGGGGGGTAGGGAAGAGGACAGAGGCGGAGGATGGAAATGCACTGTCAGTTTATAAAACCAGCACTGTCCAGGATACCGTTAACATTTTATTTTGATTGTCACACTTTCATTGACAGGTAGGCAAAGCAAGCCACATCCTCCCTTTCTCTCCTAACCTAGAGGAAAGCTGTGTTCAGGGTGGGGAAGTGACTTGTCCAAGGTCACACAAAGCTGAACTCAGGTCTCTTAAGGCCAAACCTCTCCCAAGGTCACAGAGGAATTGTGAGACCTAGGTCCTCAAACATTTCTCTGCCGGCTGGACGCAAACATCCAGTTTCTCCTCTACTCCCTGGTTACTGTGGGGTTCTTCCTGCTCCTGTTTATACTGAGATCTTCCCGCAAGTCCTAATATGGCCCAGTGTCCCTCACCCAACATGTTGGATGGAACCCAGTAGCATAAGGCTCTGGCTGGGCGCAGGCCCAGGCCCCTGGAAGAAGGAAAGAAACCACATTTCCGTGTGACATGCCTCCTCTCTACTTCTGCCTGCCCAGGAAGGGGAACCTCCTCAGCAGCGAGTCACTGGGACCCTGGTCCTTGCCGTATTCTCTGCTGTGCTTGGCTCCTTGCAGTTTGGCTACAACATTGGGGTCATCAATGCCCCACAGAAGGTGAGGGTCCTGCGGCTGGCAGAGTGGGGGTGCCCAAACAAGGAAGGCAGGGGACAGCAGGGATGAACAGAGAGGGAAGGGTCTGCAAGAACTCACTCCTCTGCTGTCTCCCCAGGTGATTGAACAGAGCTACAATGAGACATGGCTGGGGAGGCAGGGGCCTGAGGGACCTGGCTCCATCCCCCCAGGCACCCTCACCACCCTCTGGGCTCTCTCCGTGGCCATCTTTTCTGTGGGCGGCATGGTCTCCTCCTTTCTCCTTGGCATCATCTCTCAGTGGCTGGGAAGGTACGGGGCTAAAGGACAAGGGTAGGGAACAGGAAGGGGGCTATAGTACAGGCACCCTGACTCTCACAGCCCACTCTCTGCCTGCCAGGAAGAGGGCAATGCTGGTCAACAACGCCCTGGCAGTGCTGGGGGGCACCCTCATGGGCCTGGCCAACGCTGCTTCCTCCTATGAGATGCTCATCCTTGGACGGTTCCTCATTGGTGCCTACTCAGGTACCCAAGGGCACCACGGCCCTGCCCAGTGCCCTGCTCTCCTTTACTATCCCTGGGTTTGGTGGGAAGGAGTGGGCAGCCAGCTGCCTCAGCCCTCTCTTCTTCACTCTGCCCAGGGCTGACATCAGGGTTGGTGCCCATGTATGTGGGGGAGATCGCTCCCACTCACCTGCGGGGCGCCTTGGGGACACTCAACCAATTGGCTATCGTCATTGGCATTCTGATTGCCCAGGTGATTGGGCCTGACCTCATTTGGGGGTAGGGAGAGGTTTGGGGAGGGGCTCTGGGACACAGGCTGAATGAGCTGCCATCCTTCTCCCACAGGTGCTGGGCTTGGAGTCCATGCTGGGCACTGCCACACTATGGCCACTACTCCTGGGCATCACAGTGCTGCCTGCCTTTCTGCAGCTGGTCCTGCTGCCCTTCTGCCCAGAAAGCCCCCGCTACCTCTACATCATCCGGAACCTGGAGGGGCCCGCCAAAAGGAGTGAGCCTCCACCCCATCTTGCTAGTGCCTGTTCCCGCCCCTGAGCCTCTCCTTGTCCTCTCAGTCCTGACCCTCCTCACCTCCAGGTCTGAAGCGCCTGACAGGCTGGGCTGATGTGTCTGGAGCACTGGCTGAGCTGAAGGAGGAGAAACGGAAGCTGGAGCGTGAGCAGCCACTGTCTCTGCTGCAGCTCCTGGGCAGCCGTACCCACCGGCAGCCCCTAATCATTGCAATTGTGCTGCAGCTGAGCCAGCAGCTTTCCGGCATCAATGCCGTATGTATGCAGCAGCCTCCAGGAAGGGCAGGGACAGAGAGCAGCCCAAGAGGAGGGGAGAAGGGAACAAGCCCCCTCCCTTAAAACTCAGGGTCAGTCCAGTTTGGTGTGGCTGCAGGGAAGAAAGGAACATCCCTACCATCCCCTTTTTTCCTCCCCAACGTCTAGGTTTTCTATTATTCAACCAGCATTTTCGAGACGGCGGGGGTAGGGCAACCAGCGTATGCCACCATAGGAGCTGGTGTGGTCAACACAGTCTTCACCTTGATCTCGGTAACTGCTGGTCTCTGGAATGGCCCCACCATTGGCTTCGCACCCCTTGGTTGTCTCCATCCACCCAATCCCTTCCACTTCCCATCCTGAAGGCTCCCTGCCAATCCCTGACTCTCCTTGCAGGTGCTCTTGGTGGAGCGGGCTGGGCGCCGGACTCTCCATCTTCTAGGCCTGGCAGGAATGTGTGGCTGCGCCATCTTGATGACTGTGGCTCTGCTTCTGCTGGTGAGGCCTGGGGAGTAGGAAGGGGACCAGTGGCCCAACCCACGGGGACTGCTCCAAGAGGCTCTGTGTCCAGCAGGGCCACTCCTCAATATATGTGCTTTTGATCCTGGAGCCAGCCTGTGTGCTGGGACCATGGTCTGTACTCCCTAGAGACTCAGGTTGCACTTCCTCTCATTCTGGGAGGAAGCTGTAGCACAATTCTGGCAGCCAGGAAGGAGAGCCATTGTCCAGCCGTGGGAACAAAAATTCCTAAGGACCCAGCTCTAGAACCAAGGGGAATTGATCAGCTTAATAGCTGAGAGCCCATAACATTCCCTCTGCCTTGAATTGGCGTAGGGCAGTGGTCAGCAAACTTATTAGTCAACAGAGCGGCAAACCGCGGCTCACGAGCCGCAGTTTGCCGACCACTGGCATAGGGAAACCAGCTGAATGTTAGTGTTTAAGAGATGCTCAAGGGTCTGCTTTAACCTAGGGTGGTAGACCCCCTTCCCCCACGAGCTGCTGGGAGGGGTTGATTTTAGTTTTCTGGGTTGAGGGCAAAGGAAGATCCAGAAAGACCTGACCTGAATTCCCACCCTCCCTGCCTGGTCCCCAGGAGCGCGTTCCAGCCATGAGCTATGTCTCCATTGTGGCCATCTTCGGCTTTGTGGCATTCTTTGAGATTGGCCCTGGCCCCATCCCCTGGTTCATTGTGGCGGAGCTCTTCAGCCAGGGACCTCGCCCAGCAGCCATGGCTTTGGCTGGTTTCTCCAACTGGACGTGCAACTTCCTCATTGGCATGGGTTTCCAGTATGTTGCGGTAGGTGGCCTGCTCCTATCCAATCTCCCACGACCATAGGCCAGAGGGGAGGGCGTGGACTCATAGCTAGCCCATTGGCTTTCCAGTCAGGCACTCCCTCAGCTCACAGACTACTGGTCTTGAAGATCACTTTGGTGGACCCTGAAGACACCTGCTCCACCAGAATCAAAGGAAAGAAGGGAGCTGAACTAGATTGCATAGCAATAGAGGTGTCTTCAAAACAAACTAGTGGCATAACTTATTTAGACTAGGAATAAAATTATAAACATCATTATTAATACTGTGAATGTCTGGGAATCCATTCTGAGTACAGTAACTCAGGATGGCAAGAGGGTGAAAAAACTATAGGAGAGTTGGGGTTCAGAGGATCCTTTTTTCACTAAATTCTCATTCCTGGCTATTTCCATTACCCTGCAAAGGAGCCATCTGCTATCTGCAGTATCCCTAGGAGAGACTTTAGTTCCTAGCTTGCCTGAGACTGCCCCTCCCCTCCCCCTGTCAACACCTCTTTCTCTGCCTGTCCCAGGATGCTATGGGTCCTTACGTCTTCCTTCTATTTGCGGTCCTCCTGCTCGGCTTCTTCATCTTCACCTTCTTAAAAGTGCCTGAAACCCGGGGCCGGACGTTTGACCAGATCTCAGCTGCCTTCCATCGGACACCCTCTCTTTTAGAGCAGGAGGTGAAGCCCAGCACGGAACTTGAGTATTTAGGGCCAGATGAGAATGACTGAGGGACCAGGCAGGGGTGGAAGAGCCAGTTCTATGTCCCCAGAGACCCCCTCCTTTCCTCTGTGGCACTTTAACCCTCTCTTCCTCAGCACTTCCAGGGTGTAGAAAGCCCCTTCTGCCTGGTGGAACTGGGAAGCTGGAGGGAGGGGTGGTCTGAGACTCCCTCATTTCCCTCGTGTGACTTTCTTGGATTATTTATGTGTTGTGGTTAGGTTGTGGCCATCAGGGTGAGCCATTCTCCCCTCTTTCCCCCCTCCTCCTCCCTCCATAGTTCACCCCAACCCGCCTCACCTCCAGAATACTTTTGCCCCTCTGCTAGAGAGGAGGGATTGGAGGAGAGGCTCTAGGACTGACTTTAGGGGAGGTGAACTGAAGTACAGAGCAGGAGTGGACAAGGGAAATCAGTTTCCTACCACCTTGGACTTCTCCCACTCTCTGGCACTTTCTCTGAATTCTTGTCACATAGACTCTGGGTGAAGAGGGCTCTGTCTTGACCCCTCCAAGGCAAAGGATACACCCTCCCAATGCCTAACCTCACTTCTCTCACTGAAGGCTCAGTCCTCTTGCTCCACCTTCCAGGGCGAGAGGGAACACCTGCCCACATATGAGAGGAAGGGATAGCAAGCTCTCGCCTCTAAATGCAGGGCTCTGCTCTCAGAGGCCCAGCTATTTCTTCCTCTCCCATTCTGGAAGGGTGTTGAACCCAAAGGCTTTTGACCAACTAAGGGAAAGAGATTTGAAAGGCTGCCTGTAAACATTAGGCTGGGAGGAATCTTCAGATATTTTTGTATACGCTTGAAAAAGAAGGGGTAGGGAGAAAAAACCAAGTCTGTTGTACTAAATGTAAATATATAGATACGTATATAAAGTCACTGTATGAGTCAAGCGTCCTGTTGTGGAGGCACTCAAAGATGGGCTCAGACAGGGATGGACCACAACTTCCCCTTTCCCCTCTTCCCCTTTATCCTGCCCCACCCCTCAGCTCCAGGCTGAAGAAATCTGTTGGATGCTGTCACTCATGCCCCCACTTATATTTCTAGTCATTGCTTTAATTAATAGTAAATTAATAAGTTGTAGCTGTAAGTGTCAGACTGTGCTCTCAGCACTTTACAAAAACACTTATTCTGCAAGGGAAATATTATCCCCATTTTACAGATGGGAAAAGTGACTCTCACAGGTATGAAAATGCTTGTTCAGAGATCCACAGCTAGGAACATAGGAACAACGATTCATGACCAGGTCCTGCCCACTGCCCCACAATCTCCTCCCCACCTTCACCAGCAAGTTACCCGCAATTCTCCGAACAGAAAAGAGGCAGAGACCAAGACAACAAGAAAGCCTGTTTTTGTTTTTACTGGAGGCTCAGGTGGCACATGACAGTTCATAAAATGGCTTCAGAGGTAGGGTGTAGAGGGGAAACAAAAAATAAACTGGGGTGGGAAAGAAAAACAACCAGGAGGAGGTAAGAGCTGGCTGGTTCCTTCTCAGCCTGATTTAGGGGAGGGAGTTGATGCCTCTGAACAAAAAGGATGGATCCCTTCCTTCAACCCTTGGTAGGGGAGAGAGGAAAAAAAAGCAAAAAGCTATTGCTTTGGCCCTCCTGAGTCTCATGGAAAAGGGGGAAAAGCCAGTGTTTTGATGTCATGAATATGGGAAAGGGGGGAGGGGGTGCTGGGTAGGGTGCAGGTCAGTTGGAAAACCTGGCAGATACCTGAGAGAGAAAAAGAAATGGACAAGTCATGACTAGTAACTTCTCAGGACCCAGTCCCCGCCCTCTTGGCTCCCCACCCTGGGCCCTCTCCGAGCGCAGCCACTCACCAGATGGTAGTTCCGGGTGTCCTTGTGTTGGAATCACTCCAGGATGGTGGTGGTGGGGTCCCCACTGTTGATGGGGGCTGAGGTCTAGAGAGAAGGGTGGTCAGTTGAGACCTTCTTGTGCGTTAGGGCCCCCCAACTTCAATCTTCTCCCATCTTTTCTCTTCCCATTCCTATAACCCCTTCCCATTCCTCCTCAAATTCATATCCATAGCTGGTGCTGTGGTTCCAAGCAGAGCTGAAAGGGGAGTCTGCAGGGGCTGACACAGGAGTCTGCAGGGGCTGACACGGGCTGGGCTGCCTTTGCTGGGTTTTCCCAGTGGGTGGGGTGCCTGCCAGAGGTGGGCCCAGCAGTACTGGCTCTGGTGTCAGGCTGAATGAAAGGGGTGGGGTGGGAGAAGGGCAAGGAGATGGGGGAATAGGAGGATAGTGTGACAAGGTAAGGGGAAAGATAAAAAAGAGAGGGGGGGGGAGGGAAAAGGGGAAGAAGACAGCCCAAGGTCCTCACCTCCTGGGCTGTGGGCTGCCTGGGTCCAGGGGGCTGCTGCCGTCGCCGCTGGAAGTAGGGGCGGTTTCGTGGGCGCTGGGGCTCAGGCCGAGAACCATCAGTGGGACCTTGGCTGGGTTTGGTCTTACCATCCCCACCTTCTGTGGTAGGCTGCTGGGGTGGCCTGGGGCGGAAAGGCCTGGGGAGAAAAGTGGGGACCCTAAAGGGCATGGAGGAGCCCAGTGCAGACTGCCTCCTTCTCTCTCAGGACTCCCCCAGGTGATGTGGACCAGCCAGCTTCCCATTCCCATCTCCATCCCAGGAGCCAGCTTTTTTAGCCCTAGGAGTTGCTTCCCCATGGCACCTATGCATTAATCTCTCTCTACCCAGCTCCTGGCAACCCCACCCCCACACCAAACCACCAGCCTCAGGCTTGTCTGAGAACTTAGCTCTTCCCCTTCCCATCCATACCCCTACACCCACCACCCCCACCCAATACTGGATAGTGAAGGGTAAGATAGGACCCTGGAAAGTGAGTCTTACCTTCGGTATCTGGGCCGGAATCTGGGTGGGGGAACCCGCTCATCTCCCTGCTGTTGGTCCCCCTCCAATGGGGCTGTCTCTTTAGGTTCTACCCCATCAGTGCCCTGGGAACAGAGGCCCTGGTGAGCTGGGTAACAGCAGCTGCCTGGGAGCCAGGTGTCCACAGCTCTTCCCAGCCCTGGGTTCCATCCTCTGGGGACTCTGGCTCTCTCTTCACCAACTTCCACTCCTTTCCTAGGACTTGGGAAGCTGGTTCCACATCCCGAGTTCCCCTCACCTCTATAGGCTGCTGCTGGTTGGGGGGCCTTGGGCCTCGCACAAAGCGCCGTCGGTAGAAGAAGGGCGGTGGGCGCCGTCGTCTGGGCCTCTGCCCAGGGTCTTCAGCTCGTTCCCCTTCAATGCATGGTTCTGTCCCACCTGATGGAGCCTCTGCCACCATGGGTGGTGGGGCAGCCGGGCGAGGCCGGGGGATAAATCGGCGGAACCTACGTCGATTGGGGGCATAGCGGCTACCCTTCACTGGCACCCCCCCAGGCCCAGTTACATTAGCAGCTTCTGCACCCTGGAAAAGAGGTGGGGAGAACTTGCTCCAACAACAAATGCACAACATTCCCAAAATGGCTTGAATCACTTGTCTCCCCCTTCTTCCAGCTAAATCCCTTCTCCAGCTTTCTTCAGCCCCTCTAACTTCTGTCCACCCTCCCTCAGGGGGGCCATGGCATGTTTGGACCCTTCTAGGAGAGGCCACCTCTGCAACTTGTCCTTTCGAAATAGCTGCTACTGAACCCTCTTGAGTTTAAGACTGGAGGGCGAGGGGTGTGGGTGCAAAGGCCTGGCAACTGTCCATCTTACTAGAGAGCTGACTGACTCTGAGAGCCTGGGGAAGGGCCCCATGTGAAGAACAGACATAGAAATGCTTGAAGTACAAAGAAACCCAGATATGAATTACTGAGTGATAAAAGGGACATGTTCTTTAGGATGTCTCTTAAAGCAGCCAAAGTGTTACAAAGATTGCATGAGAGCACAGTCTGGGCTAATGTGGCCAGAAGAGGAGTTGCTTTAAGGAGGGGCAAAGCCTGGGATGACATCCAGGCCACCTCCCACTCTATATCCCACACCACAGTCCCCAAACCTTCTCTCCTTCCACGACATCAAACTCCACAGTCTCCCCATCTCCAACGCTGCGCAGGAACTTCCTGGGGTTGTTTCTTTTAATAGCTGTCTGGTTAGGGGAAAGGCCATGAGAAAGGTGAGGACTAGTCTCTCTCACCCCTGCTGGGCCCACCACCCAATTTTACTCTTTTCACCATTTTACTTGTGGGCTGGGGCTGGAGGGTGGAGCAAGGAGAAGGCAGTCAGAGTTTAGTAGGGGAAAAGCCATAAACTAGGGGCCTCAAGAACAATTGTGCAGTTACCACCATCCCTAGGACACACTCCCTCCTTTACCCCTCAGGGATTTAAAAAAGGGAGGCAAGAAACATGAACTTAAAACAAAAAGAATCAAAACAAAAAGCAGAGACAGTGTTAAGTTGCAAAGTGGGTAAAAAGTACTGTGCTTCTTCTCTCAATCCCACTGAGAGCTCTTTCCACCAAAGCAGTGGTTCTCAAACTGTGGCGGCCATCAGAATCACCTGGAGCACTCGTTAAAAGATTGCTGCCTCTCCCCCAAGTCTGATTCAGTAGGTCTGGGGTGGGGCCTGAGAATTTGGATGTCAGGTGATGCTGCTGGTGCAGGGACCACACTTTGAGAACCACTAGCCTGTGTCCTTTCCCTCTGAACATCGCCTGTGATTCATTCCTGTGGTGTTAACAGGTCACAGTAGGTACCGAGCATGCCATGCTCAGAGGGCAGCACATTTCTGACAGAAAACCCAACACAAGTGGGACCAATGGCAATTAATTTGGGCACCTGATGCAGATGGGAGGGAAACTATTTCCTGGTGGACATGCTGTTGAGGTAAAAGCTGCAGAAGCATGATCTGTGCTGCTAAGGATTATGACAAAAGCCTTTCAAGAGAGGGCAGGTTCCTTCCCTCAGAAAGCCAACCTAGCTCTTACCTGGTGAACAAAGACATCCTCCTTGGTGTCATTCCTGCAGAACAGGATGGGCTGTTAGGGGGTGGCTTTAGTGAGGTGCTCACCTCCCCCAAGGGCTTCCTAGCTGCCCATTCCTAAAATCCGTAGGCCCACCCTCTCCAGCCTTCCGTAGCTGATTGGAGGTAGACAGGGCCCCAGAAGCAGGTATGAAGAGAAGTATACCTATACCTTGGTGGAAAACCTGGGCTTCATGAAGAAAGGGTGGAGGAGGAAAGGAAATTCACTTTGCAGGAGCTGAGCACTCCACCCTCTACCGCTTAGAACCTGGTAGCGCTGGGTATAACTGTCCCTGTCAACACCGCCCCATCCCCATCCCCCATCATGGTTGGAAAATTCCACTCCTGTCTCCTTCCTTCTACAGTCAAGGAGCAAGAAAGTGCAGGCAGGAGGAGAGGTGCAGAACAAGTCTGAGATGGGGACAATGTGTCAAGAACTTGCTCTAAACAGCCCCCAAACTTCATTCTTAGCCTCAACCAGGAGGTGAACCCCAAGGTCAGGCCCCTTTTCAACACACCAAGGGACCAAGGGTGAGAGAGAAGATAATATTCGGTCATTCTCTATTACTACTTGCCTATTACCCCAGTTTATCCTAGCACCCCAATGCGGGGAGGGGAGGGATTTTCCTTCAGAACCTCCCAGGAGTCCTCAGTTTTCAGAATTAGAGAAGAGCCCTTCCCTAGAACAAATATTCTAGCTGTAAAGCACTTGGATCTGCACAAAGGTCAGCCTGCTAAGAGGGAACTAGGGCCTCCCAAGAGGGCTGGGCTGGGCAGGATGCCCAGGCTGGGGAAGGGCCCACAGGGGGAGACCTGGCTTTGCTCAGAATCTGCCACTAGGGCCTCTCCCAGTGCATGGGAGGGGGTGAGGCTGCCAAAGAGAAGAGAAGCAGCAGCCTCTGGCAGGGCTGGCTCCTTCCCCAACCCCCACCAGCCTCAGTCCCATCAGGTGGGGGTTTCAAATGAACCAACAACTCTGTAAGGAAGATGAGTTATGAGAGTGCTATGTGTGCTACCCGAAACAGGAAAGTGAGTGCGGCCCAGAGCCCTGGGGCACAGAGAGCAGGTACATTCTGCCCCAAAGGTGAGGCAAACTAAACCAGGAGGTGAGACAGACAAGCTGGGAGGTCAGAGCAGGTTTGCCAACTTCCTAGATCATTAACCCTCCGCTGCCCTTGAAGATGAAGAGCTTCATCCTGCCCACATTTGTGTTACGATTAAAGACTTTCAATCAACATCAGCTGGACATTGCAACCATGTGCTTCGGCAGGTAGGGGTGGAGATGAGATCGGGAAGGTGTCCAGTCCCACAGGCCAGCCGGGAAGACACCCATTCCTCCCCCTCCCTAGGTTCCTCAGATACCTGTTGATGAATCCGTAACCATTTCGGACGTTGAACCATTTGACAGTGCCCAGGACTTGGATTGCTGCCAGGCAGAGATGCAGTAGGGACAGCAAGATGGGGGAAGAGATGGAGTTGGGCTAAGTTTTGAGACACTCCAAGATCTAACCTACCTTCCTACTGCCTAAGTAAACTTAATTTCAAGTGGAAGTGCCCCCACAGTGAGGCTCAAGCTTTCAAAACCCTCCAGCACTAAGACTTGCTCCTCAAATCCAGGCCTTTCACCTAGAATTGGGTACTCACCTGGTCCACAAAGTCTTAATGTAAGGGTCCCTAGTGCACCTGCTTCCCGTGCTTAGAGATTTACGTGGTACTAACCTGAGTCAGCTAGGCCAAGTCTTCCGCCCCGGGGGCGTGGCCAGACCCTGAGGTTCGTTCTCCACCCGAGGCCCTAGCTGGACCTGCTTACCACGCCCTCCCGCCCAGGAAGGCAAGGCAGGACTTCCCACTAGGGACCCCACTTTGGTCCGCTGCCCCTACCCCGGCTAGTCCTTTGAGCCTTGGGCTTTCCGGACCCCACCAGGCTCCACGGGCTCCACGATGCCCCTCACCCAGCCCGTCCACCCCCTTAGAACCGCCCTGGCTCGTGTCCTCCCCCCTCACCCAGCACCGGCTTGTCCGCCTGGCTCCGGGTTGAGGGCGCGGGGGTCCCCGAGGCCGCCGTCGCCGGGTTGCCAGGAGTGTGGGGGCCCAGCGCCGACGGGGTCCCAGCAGCTGGGCCGGAGGCGGCTCCGACCCCGCCGCCGCCCGCCCCGCCGCCTGCTTTCTGTGGCTCCCCCGCCGGCACCGGCACCACCACCGCTACCACCCCTGCCGCCGTCGCGGGCACCGTCGCCGCGGGGGCCGCTGACGCCACCGCTGCCGCCTCCGCCTCGCTCATCCCGCCGGGTCCAGTACCGGCCCCCGCCACCACCTCCTCCTCCGCCACCACCGCCGCCGCCACCGCCCCGGCCCCTCCCCCTGGCTCGCGCACCCGCCACCCCGCTCGGTCCTCGCGCCCCGAGCCTCGCCCGCACGCCGGCAGCGGGCCCTGACCCCAGGCCAATCGCAGCCCGCAGCCGCGGCGCGCGCAGACCCCGCCTCCCGGCCGCAGGCCAATCCCAGCGGACCCGCACGCCCGCCCCGCCTCCCGGGCTTCGCGTCGCGGCCGAAGCCCGCGCCCGCCGCCCCGTAAGTACACCTGGGCCCCGCCCCGTTATCGTCACGTGACTTCTCACGGTCACACCCATTGGCCGGCGGCCTCTTTCCCTCACCCCTCCGCCCCTTTCCACCGGCCGCGGGAAATCAAACGGGCTTGTGGCGCCCCAACGGCCACCTGGGCTCTGCGCGAAGGGCGGGGCGGAGCGGGCAGCTCCAAGGTTGCCCTTAACGACCTGGGTGGGGGCCGGACTCCGCAGTCTCAGTTCTGGCTGTGAGCGGCACGGATCACCTCCACTCTCGAGACCGCCCTGGCCCGCTACGCTGCTCGCGCGTGAAAGCCTCCTCCCGGCCCGCCCCCACCCTCTCTAGAGGATGCGGGCTCCGGCAGCCCGGGCTGCGGTATTTGCCCGCGGAGCTAGCTGGAAGGCGCAGCAGAACAGTTTTCCCAGCTCACGGTTGCTTTCACAGCCGGGGACTCTCACCTTTGCTTTTAAGGTAAAATTTACATACAACAAAATGCACAACTCTTCACTGAGTTTTGATAAACGTGTTAATCCAGGTAGTCGATATCCTAGTCAAGGTATTCTTCCCTCGCCCCCAGAAGTTCCTTCGAGCTCCTTGCAGACAATCTAGCCTCCCCGCAGACCCCGCTGTCCACCACCCTAGATTAGTTTTAGGGTCCGTCGTGCTGGGCGCTGTGGTCTCTGGTCAGGCGGGGCCTCCCTCTCCAGCTCCCTTCTCCTTTCTTTCTTTCTTTCTTTCTTTCTTTCTTTCTTTCTTTTTTTTTTTTTTTGTTTTCTTTATTTATTTTTTTTACTAGATGTTTCCTGCATGTTTGTCTCCTCAGTCATTGTCCGCAGGACTCTGAGAAGTTGTAGGAATATGCAGGCGCAGACTCAAGGCCCGCTTTCTCTCCAACGTTGTGGAAAGGGACTGTACATCATGGGGCAGAGCCCTATGCTCCCCGACGCCACCTGGCCTTCTCCTTTCTTTTCTCCATCTGGCCAGACTTATGGCCTTTGCACAGGCAGTTTTCTCTGCCTAGACGTGTCCTCCGTGCCTTTCAGGTTGACTTCTTCAAATACTAGCTTACATGTCACTCCTATTACATCACCCTTTATTTTTCTCATGGTGTTTTTGAAAATATGAGAGTATCCTGTTTGTTCATTTGCTTCTTTATTCTATTCCTGGCCCCCCACCCCCATGGTCCCCTCCGCAACGCTAGACTGTGAACTCCAATAAGAATTCCGTAGTGATGCCTGACGACTGGAACAGTGCCAGGCACATCATAGGCTCTCTATTCATTCATATTCAATGAATGGTCCCCATTCCACAGATGAGAAGACTGGGGCCGGTGGGCAGCTTGCCCCGGTTTCTCGGGAGCCCTGGAGGTTTGTCGCAGGAGCTGCATTCTCCCTCGAATTATGCGGCTCCAGAAGTCGCTCCTCCTGCAGGCCGCCTCCGCGACCAGGGGAGGACCTGGCCCGCGCTGGGCAGCGTGTATTTTTAGCCAGGACAGAGTGCCGGAACAGCACACGTGCCCCCAAGCGCAACTCGGCCCCACGTGCGCTTCCCCGGTCCAGGTGTCCCACGCCAGATCCGGCCTCGGCTCTCCGGCTTCGGGTCTCCGGGCGCAGCCGCCTCTGCCTGTCCCGGTCCTGGAGCGCCCTCTCCCGGCGAGTCCCGGGGGCCGCCGGCACTGGTTTCCTTGCTGTCCTTCAATCGGGTGCCTCTCATCCCACTGTTTTGGAATTGAGGATTCTGTTTCCCAGGACACAATGGACAAAAAAGGAGAAAAGATGAGAAAACAACTAAATCACAAGGCGAGGCAGTGAAGGATACCGAAATGATCACCCTCCTTTAGCCTGTTAAGGACCGATTTACCTGTGCCCACCCCTGAATTCAAGGGATGCCGGAAGCAGAAGACCAAGCCAGGCTGGGGGAAGGCAAGCAAGATAGTTCATAATGCAACAAAAGAATGCCGTGGGTCTATCCGGCGTGGCTCGGTGGTTGAGCATCGACCCATGAATCAAGAGGTGTCTGGTTGATTCCCTGTTAGGGCACATGCAGGGGTTGCGGACTTGATCCCTGGTAGGGGACGTGCAGGAGGCAGCCGATTGATGATTCTCTCTCATCACTGATGTTCCTATCTCTTTCTTCCTCGCCCTTCCGCTCTGAAATCAATAAAAATATATTTAAAACAAACCAAAAATATAAAAAATTAGTCAGGAGACTAGGGGTAGGGATGCTGAGGCCTCTGAGACATGAAACAACACATGCCTACATACAACAGTTACACACTCTCTGCCTTCGTGGATAAGAATTAGCAGATGCCACCCAGAGATGCTCAGTTGAATTAATTTCGCTGTTCAGTTGAAGGGTTTGTGCATGTAATTTCCTGGTTATTTAAATGTCATTATGTGCTATGGATTACAAGGACTTGAAGGCATTCTAAGGAAAAGGCTTCCTCCTTTCTCTGTCACTCTCTTTGCATTTGCTCATGCCCACCTGAATTTGTCTTGCCTACTTGGTTCACTGTTACAAAACAAACAAACACCACCATGCCTCTTTAACTATTGCCCTGTATATTTCCATTAGTTTAACACCAAACTTCCTGAAAGCAGTGTTTACTGTCTCTACTCCCTCATCTTTCTTTCTCACCCCACCAACCCAAATCCAGTTTCTGCTCTCCCACTCCACTGAGATGGCTTTAGCAATCGTCTTACAATCCCTTCTTTAAAAAAAAAATTTTTTTTTTAAGATTTACCTGGCTGAAACCGGTTTGGCTCAGTGGATAGAGCGTCGGCCTGTGGACTGAAGGGTCCCGGGTTCGATTCCGGTCAAGGGCATGTACATTGGTTGCGGGCACATCCCCCATGGGAGGTGTGCAGGAGGCAACTGGTCGATGTTTCTAGCTCTCTATCCCTCTCCCTTCCTCTCTATACAAAATCAATAAAATATGTTTAAAAAAATAATAATAAAGATTTACCTGTGCAACTGGCCGGGCCAATCGCTTCTTAATTGAGACATTCATTGGATGTTTTTTGTTCTCTTTCTACTCCATCAGAAGTGCTCTTTCTGTAGCTTCCACTGCCCAACCTTTTTTATACCTCTCCTTTTGCGGCTTGCACTCTTCACCAGCCTCAATCTTTCCTGGACTGTCTTCTCTTGCCACCTGGCATCTACCTGTAGGGTTTTTATCCATTCCCCTGCTTTGGGTGACTACCTGCTACTCATGGCACTTAAACTTTTGTCTCCAGCCCTGTGTTCTTCCCACCTTCTATCAGACTCTGAACCAGGCACTCTCTAGCCCATTGCTCCACAGGCTTCTGAAACTTGACAAGCCTACCTCTCAGCTCCTCTTTTACCTCCCTCCCACTTCCTCCTTGCTGAGTTATATCACCACATTCCCACAAGGGATCATTCTTCAGTACCCATTCCCCATTTGTAGAGCACTTGCTCCTGGATATGTCCAGGCTTAGCATAGCAAAGACGGAAATTTGTGGCATCAAACTGAGATAATATTTGAAAGATTTAAAAGGGGTCACTGCCTGGCTCAGGGGTTGAGCATTAACCTATGAACCATGAGGTCATGGTTCGATTCCCAGTCAGGGCACATGCCCGGGTTGCGGGCTTGATACCCAGTGGGGGGCGTACAGAAGGCAGTCAATCAATGATTCTATCTCATCATTGATGTTTCTCCCTTTCATCCTCTCCATTCCTCTTTGAAATAAATAAAAATATATTTAAAAAATTAAAAGGGGTCACCTCTGCCCCTAGTACCAAATACTCCCAGCAACATTCCCCTCCAACTTTCTTGTTACAGCTCAAATCAGATTTTACTTCTTCTCTCACCCAATTCCTATTCTCTTCTCACCTGTTACAGTGAGACTGTTTCATACCTTTAGCCTCCACTTTCTCCCATCTACTCTTTAGCTGCTGCTACCTCGGTCCTCCCCTATTTCCAGGCTCTGCTAGCACTCTGCCAAATCCTTGATCTTTTCTCCACTGTCCATCTCCTTGTCCTATCTACCATACCTGATATTACTTACCAACTCCTTGAAACCTCCTTGTTGTTATTTTTTTAACCTAAAAGCAGTAACAGCTAATATTTGTTGAGCAATTACTATGTGCCATATACTCTTCTAAGCACATTAGCGGCCTTTAGTCATTTAGTCCTTGCAACTGTCCTGGGAAGTGGATACTATGAAAATTATCCCATTTTTCAGATAAGGAAACTGAGGTGTAGTAAAGTGAAGCAACCTGCCTAAACTCATAATACTGTGGAACACACTAAGCTGAAATTCAAATGCAGATCAGCCTGATTCCAGAGTCCAACTTCCAAGTCATCAACCTCCTTCCACCGTGCTGGGACTACACTTTTCCATCTTCCTCACCAATCTTATGGCCTCGCATCTCCTCTAGTTCTTTCCATACGTCAGGCTTTTCCTTCCAAACTAAATTTCTTGAAAGACTGTCAGCATTACCCAGGCTCTGCTGCTTCTCTTAGCATTCAAGAAGGACACTGACAGTTGTCTTATTACTTAGTTCAATGAACACGTTTTTGCCCTTATTTCTGTCTATGTGGCAGATGCAACTGGAGGCCATTTTCTTCTCACATTTCTTCAAGGGCTCCTCAGTCTTTTACTTGCCCCTTCCTAAAGGTCATAGTCCCCAGCTCTTCTGTTCTGCCTCTGTAACCTCTCCTGTGGAGACTCATCCACTCCCACTGCTTCAGATATGACCTGTTATGGGTAGAATTGTGTCCCCTAAGAATATATGTTGAAGTCCTAACCCCTGGCACCTGTGAATGTGACCTTATTTGGAAATAGGATCTTTGCAGATGTAATCAAGTAAAGGTGAAGTCATTAGGGGACCCTAATCCAATATGATTGGTGTCCTTATAAGAGGAAACTGCTACATAAAGACAGATACAAAGGGAGAATGCCCTGTGATGACAGAGGCCAAGACTGAAGTGCTACAGCTGCAAACCACGGAATGCCTGGGGCTGCTAGAAGCTGGAAGAGGCAAGGAAGGATCCTCTTCTAGGCTTCAGAGAGAGGATAGCCCTGCCAACATTTTGATTTCAGACTTCTACAGAACTGTGAGAATGAATTTTTGTTGGTTCCCCCGCCCCGAATTTTTGTTGTTTTAAGTACCAAGTTTGTGGTACTTTGTTGCAGTAGCTCTAGGAAACCAGTAAACAACACAAATACAGAGGGCTCCCCAATCTATGCCTCCAGCCTAGAACACCCGAGCTCCAGACGCATGATGGCCAACTGCAAGCTGGAAATCTCCAGGGTGCCCTATCTTGATAAAGGGCTCCACCATATCTGGTTCACACCATCAGCAGCTTTCACCTCCATCACTGCAATAGCCTCCTGCCTACTTGGCTTCTTCACCTCCAGTGGTTTCCACCCCCTCCAATCCACTTTTCACAAAGCACCTCATAAGCAAAATAGCCTCCCAGTCATTGTGTTCCATTGCCTACTTTATTTTCACTATGTATTTATTAGTACCGGATATGTCCTTGTTCATATTTTCTTGTTTCTAGTTTGTAAGCTTGGGATCTTGTCTGTCTTACTCACTGCTGTATTCTCAGTACCTAGAACTATACCTGACATCCAGTAAATGACCAGTAAATATTTGGCTGAATGAATGAAAGCAGCCAGAAAGATCTTTACAAAATGTATTTTTTTCTGGCAATATTAGGCACATTAAATATACACATTTCCTATGACCCAGAAATTCATCTTCTGAGCACATAACCCAAAGATATTCTTTTACAGGTCTATAAGGAGACATGCATGAGTACGTGCAGGTGGGAAGTTGGAGGCATCCTGGGCATCCATCGCTGGGAGTGTGATAGGAAAGATGTGGTGAGCTGAGTGTATACCATGGAGTATTGTGCAGCAATTAGAAACAACCGGTTAGAAGTACTTATGGTAAAAAAAAAAAAAAAAAAAAGTACTTATAGTAAAATAGATGCTTAGAGAAAAAGTAAGAAACAGAATGACATATACAATGATTTTACTTAAAAAAATACATATTTTCAGCTGCTCTTGTCTATGGAGTAGTCACTCTCAGTCTTACTGCTTCCATAATAAACTCTCTTTCACTTTAAAAAAAAAAAGACATTCCCACAAATGACAATTATGTCTTGTCAGAATACATGAAAATAAAAAGAGGTATACTAGCACAATTGCCTATGGAAGGAAGGGGATAAGAATAGGGTAAGAACCCTGGCCTGGGTGTCGCAGTGATTAGAGTATCTGCCAGAGCACCAAAGGGTCGATGGTTCAATTCCCAGTCAAATTCATGTACCTGAGTTGCAGGTTTGATCCCCTGGCCCAGGTCAGGGCCTCTCTCTCTCTCCTCCCCCTCCTCCTTCCATTCTTTCCTCTCTCACTAAAAAATCAATGGAAAAAATATCCTCATGTGAGGGTTAACAAAAAGAAGAAAAAAAGCCCT
Organism: Plecotus auritus; assembly: GCF_963455305.1. Lineage (NCBI taxonomy): Eukaryota > Metazoa > Chordata > Mammalia > Chiroptera > Vespertilionidae > Plecotus > Plecotus auritus. The sequence goes on from NC_137774.1 coordinate 44,821,683, forward strand.
AACCAGTTTGGCTCAGTGGATGGAGCGTCGGCCTGTGGACTCAAGGGTCCCAGATTCAATTCTGGTCAAGGGCATGTACCTTGGTTGTGAGCACATACCCAGTAGGAGTGTGCAGGAGGCGGTTGATCGATATTTCTCTCTCATCGATATTTCTGGCTCTCTATCCCTATCCCTTCCTCTCTGTAAAAAATCAATAATATATATATTTTTTAAAAAAAAGAGGTTAAAAAATAAAATAAACTTTATGAATGAAATACTCTATTCTGCTTAAAACTCTTCCATGACTTCCCATTGAAAACTCATAGGTAAAGTTCAAATCTCTTAGATTAGCTCTGAAGACCCAAGATCCAGCCTTCTGTCTTCCCATTGAGTCCCTACCCATTCAGGCCCAAACATTCCTCCTGACAGGTCTTCCTGACACTGGTCTGAATTGTCCAATACAGTAACCACTAGCTATATTTCAAGAGCAATGGCCATAGGTGGCTAGTGGATACTGTATTAGCACAGATAAGGGATATTTGTCAACACAGTTCTAGTAAATAGTGCTGCTACAGAACTATCTATATTTTTTAATGTTTTTATTGATTTCAGAGAGGGAAAGGGAAAGAGAGATAGAAACATTGATGAGAAACATCGATTGGCTGCCTCCTGTACACCCCCTACTGGGGGCTGAACCTGAAACCCAGCATGTGCCCTGACCAGGAATTGAACTGGGGACCTCTAGGTTCATGGGTCAATTCTCAACCACTGAGCCACACTGGCCAGACCAGATCTATCTTTTTAAATCTCAACTTTCATGATACTAAATCATCTATTCTCTAATTTCACTGGCATTTACTGAGTACCATTTTCTGACCATGAAGTGAGGAAGACAAGTGCAGCAATAACTAATGATAATTGCAGTGCTTGTTAGCAACTCTGTAACTTCTAAAAATATTTCAGATAGTTTACAATAAAATATGCATATTCATTTATTTCAACAAATATGTACTGAGTACCTACTGTGTGCCAGGTATGATAAAAGGTGCTGGGGATATAGTGGTGAATAAGACATACAAGATTCCTGCCCTCATATGACTCACATTCTAGTAAACAAGACAGTGTATCTGTTTAGATACATATGCTAATTATAGATACAATAAAAGAATAGGGTAAGAACCCTGGCCTGGGTGTCGCAGTGAAGGAAATGCACAGACTGGTATGACAGAGAAGAGAAGGATGTGGGGAGTTAATCTAGATTAGGCTGTCAAGAAGACACTGCCAGGATGTGGGTCACAGCTGAAACTGTGACCTGAAGGCTGAGAAGAAGACAGCTAATGAAGGGATGAGGAAAGAGAGTTTGAGGCACATGAAACAACTAGTGCAAAGGCCCTGAGGCAGCAGAGTTTATTAGAGGGGAAAGTTTAGAGAATAAGGAGGAGGGTAAAGTAGGCAGAGCCAGATCAACCAAATGGATGTATTCCAAGAATGATAGGAAGTCTTTGAAGGGTTTTAAAAGGGGGAGTGAGTCATGTGGCCTGATAAACTTTTTTTTTTTAATCTTTTTGATAAACTTACTTTTTTAAAGCATTTTTAGGTTCACAGCAAAATTGGTCAGAAGATACAGAAAATTCTCATATACCTCCCCTCCATGCAAAATCTTCCCTACTAAATTTGTTTTTAAAATATTTGGCTATTCTGTGGAAATAAGTTGGAGGGAGGCAGAGATGCTGGGAGCATGGTTAGTGTGGGGGCAGTGAAAGTAGACCAGCATGAAGTATGTTTTGGAAATAGTATGTGCAGGACTTGGTGGTGGGATGGATGTGTGGGAATGTGTGAAAAGGAATCAAGAAACCTGGGTTTTTAGCTTAGGTGAACTTTGCTGGATGATGATGGTATTTACTTCAGTGAGAAACCCTAGAGGAGGAACATAGTCAGGAGTTTGGTTTGAAACACCCAAGAGGAGATCTCAAGCCAGCAGTTGGAGCCCTGGCAGAGTAGCTCAATTGGTTAGAGCATCACCCCATATGTCAATGTGGGTTTGATCTCAGGTCAGGGCACATACAAAAGTCAATGGATACATAAATAAGTGGAACAAAAAAATATCTCTCTCTCTCTCTCTCTCTCTCTCTCTCTCTCTCTCTCTCTCTCTCTCTCCCACACACACACACCTCATCTCCCTCTCTCCCCCTTTCTTTCTCTCTCAGATCAATCATATATAAAAGGGTAATATGCAAATCGACCGAATGGCGGAATGACAGGTCGCTATGATGTGCACTGACCACCAGGTGGCAGACGCTCAAGGCAGGAGCTGCCCCCTGGTGGTCATTGGGCTCCCACAGGGGGAGCTCCCCTCAGCCAGAAGCCCGGCTCATGGCTGGCAAGCGCAGTGTTGATGGTGGGAGCCTCTCCCACCTCCACGGCAGAGCTAAGGATGTCCGGCTGACGGCTTAGGAGCAGGCCTAAGCCATCAGCTGGACATCCCCTGAGGGCTCCTGGACTGCAAAAGGGCGCAGGCTGGGCTAAAGCCCCCCCCGCCCCCCAGTGCATGAATGTCATGCACTGGGCCTCCAGTTTAAAATAATTTAACAAAAGCAGGCAGTTGGAGGCAGGAGTCTACAGCTCAGGAGACAGAGTTAGAGTCCTGCCTTTGGAGTCCTGAGTATAGATGAGGTTTATAGCCCTAGGGTTGGGTGAGCTCTTTACAAAGTACTAGTAAGTGTTAATCTCTCTATTCTCTTAGATGAGGAGATGGTCTCAGAGAAGCTAAGTTAAAAAAGCAGTGAGGGCCCAGGAGTGGGAAAGGCATGACTACTATGTCAAATGCAGGAGGCCTGCAGGGGCTATGGAAAGGAAGGAACAGCTGGGACAGGTAGGTTGGCACCTAACTCTGGCAGGCCTTGAATCCCTGCGGAAACTTTTTCTGAATTGAGTGGCCCCTGAATGGTTGTCTAAAGCCATTTACTGGGTTCTTGGTGGAATTGAATCATCTCTGAGACTGATGCCATTGGTGGGGATTTAGGCTTCCCTGGCAGACTCCAGAAGGCAATGAGGGTGGTGGGTATTTTTCTGGACAGGCAGGTCTGTGTGGCCTCTCAAATCAAACTCTGACATGACAGCTCAGTCTGGGGAACCAAGGTAGCCCATCAGATGGACTGCTCAGATGAACTGTGGGGCTGACTCAGAGGACCTTGTTTTCCCCAGGGTGGCGGGAGGGGGGACTCCCTCTTCTGTAAATAGGCAGGAGACTTGGGCCTCAAGCCAGGGAGTGGAGGGATCCTCTTCCTTGTATAAGTTCCATCTTTAAGGCCGATTTCCCTTTGTAGAGGTTAGGATTTGGTGAATCCCACTCATCTCTGAGCCATCCAGCCCCCTCCCTTCAAAGAAATTGAGAGGACCAGTGCCAAAAGAATCAGATATTCTAAGCTGGACCAAGCACCCTGAAGAGGAGAGGAGGAGAGGAGGAGAGGAAGCGAGCACAGGAGGGAGAAGGGCATGCAGGCCTCAGGCCTGTTTCCTGGCAGACAAGACAAGGTGGTGCTGAAGTGTGCCAGGAGTGTATTCTTTAATCTCCAACTTCAGACTTCCATCACACTGTTTTAATTCTTTTATATATATATATATATATATATATATATATATATATATATATATATATATATTTTTAAATATATTTTATTGATATTTTACAGCGAGGAAGGGAGAGGGACAGAGAGTTAGAAACATCGATGAGAGAGAAACATCGATCAGCTGCCTCCTGCACACCTCCTACTGGGGATGTGCCCGCAACCAAGGTACGAGCCCTTGACCGGAATCGAACCTGGGACCTTTCAGTCTGCAGGCCGACGCTCTATCCACTGAGCCAAACCGGTTTTGGCTATATATATATTTTTTATTGATTTTTTTTACAGAGAGGAAGGGAGAAGGATAGAGAGTTAGAAACATCGATGAGAGACAAACATCCATCAGCTGCCTCCTGCACACCCCTTACTGGGGATGTGCCCATAACCAAGGTACATACATGCCCTTGACCAGAATCGAACCTGGGACCCTTCAGTCTGCAAGCCGATGTTCTATCCACTGAGCCAAACCCGTCAGGGCACAACATTCTTTTTTAAGAATCGTTATATTGCCCTAGCTGGTTTTGCTCAGTGGATGGAGCGTCGGTCTGCGGACTGAGGGGTCCCGGGTTTGATTCCGGTCAAAAGCACATGCCCAAGTTGCGGGCTCGGTCCCTGGTGGGGGGCATGCAGGAGGCAGCCGATCAATTATTCTCTCTCATCATTAAAGTTTCTCTCTCTCCTTCTTCCTTCCTCTCTGAAATCAATAAAAATATATTTAAAAAAGAATCATTATATTTATTGAATTTTCAATCAAGTAGGAGAACAAAATGCAAATTAAATGGAATGTTTACAAATAAACCAGTACAAACAAATGTGCAGTCAGATGGAGCCATAGACTTAATATCCTAACACCAAAGAAATGACTAAATAAGCCATTACAAGCCATTAAGCAGCTAAAGTGTGTGTCATAATTTTTTTTTACTGAAACTCATACTTGACTCATTATGAAGCCTCTTTAATCATAAACCAAAAGGTCAAATGATTCTTATAGTGTTTAAGTTGTCCACTTGTTCCAGTTACTACCTCAAAGCTTAGTGTATAAAATACAACAATTTTATTAGGTTCATGGGTCCTATAGCTTAGGAATTTGGACATGAATGGCCTGATGACGTTGGCTTGTCTCTGCACAATGCCCATGGTCTCCGCAAGGACAACTCAAAGGCCTAGTGTCTAGAACTGTTGATGGGAGTCCTTATGCATGGCCTCCCCATATAGCTCGGTTTCCTAACAGCCTGGATGTGGTAGTTGGATTTCCTGCATGATGGTCCAGGGCATCAGGTGCAAGTGTGTAAAAAAAAGAAGGTGATAGCCGGTTTGACCCAGTAGATAGAGCATTGGCCTGCGGACCAAAGCGTCCCAGGTTAGATTCCGGTCAAGGGCACATATGTCCATTGCAGGCTCCTCCCCCGCTTGGGCCCTGGTCAGGGCTCATGCAGGAGGTAACCAATCGATGTGTTTCTCTCACATGGATATATCTCTCTGTCTTTCCCTCTCTCTTCCACTCTCTCTAAAAATCAATGGAAAAATATCCTCAGGTGAGGATTTAAAAAGTAAAATAAAACAATAAGGTGAAAGCTGCATCACTCTTTATGACCCAGCCTTGTAAGGTCACATGGCAGCACTTTCACCCTATGCTTTGGTCAAAGCAACCACAAGCCTGCCCAGATCCATCATACCTCTTGATGGGGAATGGCAAGATCACACAGGATAAGAACATGTGAGATGAGAAATAGTACTATGACAGTCTTTGGATAATACAATGTCTGCCCTCTCTCCATCAGTTCACCTCATTCCCATTGCAAAATGCACTACACCCTTCCCAAGACCTCCAAAGTCTCCATTAATTATGTCGTCAGGACAGTTTCAGACCTCATCCTCTAAATCAGGTCCATGTATAGATTAGGCTCCCCAGTAGTGGTTTCTCAAGTAGACTTCCTCTTGATCTGAACACTACTTTGACTATGTATCTGAAGCATCTAAAACAAAATAGTAATTACTGGGTGTACTATGTATCATTTGTTACCAAACTGATGCATTAATGATCCGAGCTTTCTTCTCCCTCTAGGAGAGCCCACAGCACAGTAAGACCATCTACCTGAAGTGCTAAGAAGACTCAACACTCTTCCTTCCTGATATCCTTTTGAGTTCTTGGCAGTTTCTCCTGCTCAGATTGCCTCCTCCCTCCAATTCATTCATTCCATAAACATTCAGAACTGGCCATATGCCAGGCTCTGTGGTGGGTGCTGGGGATGGAAAGACTCTGCTTATAGTCTGGAGGGGTAGACAGACATGTTGTCTGTAGGACAAGTGCCAGGTTGGGTCATCACAGAGGTAATGAGGCAGAAAAGATGCCATCCAGCTCAGCCTGGGAGTGACTGGGATGGCCTCAGTGGGAGGAGAAGCTACATCCCATTCTGAAAGGCACACAAGATACAGCAAGGGTATCCCCTTGGATTGGAGGCCTACAGCTGAGGCCCCAACCTGCCCTTTGAATCTTTCTTCTCTGAACACAGATGTCACCTGCTCCTCACCACCTCTTTTTTTAAAAATATATTTTATTGATTTTTTACAGAGAGGAAGGGAGAGGGATAGAGAGTTAGAAACATTGATCAGCTGCCTCCTGCACACTCCCCACTGGGCACATGCCCGCAACCAAGGTACATGCCCTTGACCAGAATCGAACCCGGGACCCTTGAGTCCGCAGGCTGACGCTCTATTCACTGAGCCAAACCAGTCAGGGCCTCTTTTACATCTTGAGGTATTCTTTTTATGGTTCTAGACCAGCCAAGATGGGTTAATACCCAGCTAATGTTTCTTTTCTTTAGATAGATTGATAGATAGATAGATAAATAGATTTCAGAGTGAAGAAGGGAGAGGGATGGAGAGATATAAACATCAGTGATGAGAGAGAATCATCAACAGGCTATAGGACCCCCACCAGGGATCAAGCCCAAAACCCAGGCATGTGCCTTAACCAGGAATTGAAACCTAACGTGGTTCATGGATTGACGCTGAACCACTGAGCTACACCAGCTGGGCTGTTTCTTTCCTTTTTTTAAAAAAAAAATATGTTTTTATTAATTTCAGAGAGGAAGGGAGGATATAGAGATAGAAACATCAATGATGAGAGAGAATCATTGATTGGCTGCCTTCTGCACACCCCCTAGTGGGGATCAAGCCCACAACCCAGGCACATGCCCTGGGCCGGAGTTGAACCTGGGATCCTTCAGTCCACAGGCTGATGCTCTATCCCAGTGGTTGGCAAACTGCGGCTCGCGAGCCACATGCGGCTCTTTGGCCCCCTGAGTGTGGCTCTTCCACAAAATGCCACGGCCTGGGCAAGTCTATTTTGAAGAAGTGGCGTTAGAAGAAGTTTAAGTTTAAAAATTTGGCTCTCAAAAGAAATTTCAATCGTTGTACTCTTGATATTTGGTTCTGTTGACTAATGAGTTTGCCGACCTCTGCTCTGTCCACTGCGCCAAACCAGCTAGGGCTAGGCTGTTTCTTTATCTTGTCCACAGAACTCCCAGATCCTTCCTCACCCTGTTGAGGTTCTGATTCCTCAGCTCTGGTGTCTCCACTGCCAAAAGACCTACCAGCCTTCCAGACTGGGTTTGACCCCATCTTGGTGCTCATTGAACTCCACATTCCTTACAAAGGGCTGCATCACACTGCTCTACAGTTACCGGGCTTTCCCCCATTGGCCATAAAGCATGGCACAGAGCAAGGCTTCTGAGACCACCTGGAGAGTGAATGAATGAGCAAATGAATTATCATAGTCAACATGCTATAGTCATTTGTGATTGACTCATTGAGCTTCCTTCCTCTAGGAGCCGGGTCTATATTCTGTCCCCAGCCTTGTTTCTATTCACTTGGTCCAGTTTCTAAGAAATGTTCTGACTTTTCTAGCACCCAGGTTGAGCAAGATCTCATGGAGGGTGGATAGGTCTTTTCTTCCAGGCCCAGAACAACTCCAGTCTCATTCTTTTCCACCTACAGCCTCTTTTCTTTAACTTCCAATGAGGCAAGGTCAGAATCACAAAGATCCCTCAGGCATACTTCAGGGTGCTCGTCCTACTACCAACTCTCAATATAAACCCATCACTCACTAGTGGTAGACAGGCACTGGCCTGAGCACACAGACCAACATTGGATTTTTGTTTATTATCTGGTAATCTCCTTCCTCCCAACTGTGGGGCAGAGATCATACTGCTAAGCTCACGATCTTTGTGTCCCAAGTATCTGGTACTTAATAGACTCAGTAAATATTAACTGAATGAATGGGTTTGTGAGTGAGTGCAGTCAAGATTTCTGCTATGATCCCAGCAGCTGGGTGTTGTGAGAGCAGGTTCAAGACCTGTTCTCCAAAGGGTTACCTATTTGACCATTCTCAAAGGTAGAATAGCATTCTCAAGATCCATTTGATGAATTTGACTTTTATGCAAGCCCTTGAGGGTGGAAGGAAGAATAGATAGTTCCTGCCCAGCTCCCTGGATAAGGATCAGTTCACTGTGAAATATTTGTACCACAGAGAACCCCCACCTCAACTCTAATCCTTGCCTGATTTCTCTCTCTATGGGAATTCTTTCCATCAGCTGGCTTAATTTATCTTTACATGAGACACAGACACAGTTTACTGTGATCTCATGTATGTTGGTAATCCTCACCCGAGGATATTTTCCCCCCCATTGATTTTTAGAGAGAGTGGAAGGGAGGGGGAGAGACAGAGAGAAATATCCTCCACGAGCCTGACCAGGGCCCTGCAACCAAGGTACATGCCCTTGACCAGAATAGAACCAGAATGGTCTGCAGGCTAATGCTCTATCCACTGAGCCAAACTGGCTAGGGCCAGAAAATTTTGTTTTACAAAGGAAAGGGCAGGCATTTCAGAAAATTGAGTGGAAAGAGCTGGGGGTGATAGTATAATCCTATATAATAAAAGCCTAATATGCTAAGTGTTCGGTCATGGGGTTGTCTGTTCAACCAATCAAAGCATAATCTATACTAATAATAGAGGCATATGCAAATTGTTCAGGACACCATCACAGTAACAGTAATGACCAGCAGGCTGCCTGGGGTGGCAAGGCCGGCAGGGGGGTTAGTGAGGGACAACCAAACGACTGAATAGCAGGCTGCGTGGGGCAACCAGGTCAGCGGGGGGTTAGTGAGGGACGACCAAACGACTAAACAGCAGGCTGCATGGGGTGACCAGGCCAGCAGGGGGGGTCAGTTGGGGGTGAACAGGCTGGTGGGGGCAGTTGGGGGCAACCAGGCGGGCGGGGGGGGGCAGTTGGGGGTGACCAGGCTGGCAGGGGGGTCAGTTGGGCAACCAGGCTGATGGCGGGGGTGGGGGGGGCAGTTAGGGGCAATCAGGCCGGCAGGCAGAGGCAGTTAGGGGTGATCAGGCTGTCAGGGCGGGCATTTAGGGGTGATCAGGCAGGCAGGCAGGTGAGCAGTTAGGAGCCAGCGGTCCCAGATTGTGAGAGGGATGTCCAACTGCCAGTTTAGGCCCAATCCTGGGAGTCGGACATCCCCTGAGGAGTCCCGGGTCGGAGAGGGTGCCAGCTGGGCTGAGGGGACCCCCCAACCCTGTGCACAAATTTTGTGCACTGGGCCTCTAGTATGCTAATGATATGCTAAGGCTGCTCAGCCCCTGCTATGATGTGCACTGACCACCAGGGGGCAGATGATCCAACAGGTAGGTTAGCTTGTTGCTGGAGTCCTGTGATTGGGACTGAGCTAGGGGGGCTGGACACGCCCTGGATCCCTCCTACCCTCCCTGGCTGGCCAACCTCCCACATCCCTCCCAGTAGTGCACTGGTGGGGTCCCTTGGCCTAGCCCAGGGGTGGGCAAACTTTCTGACTCGAGGGCCACAATGGGTTCTTAAACTGGACCGAAGGGCCGGAACAAAAGCATGGATGGAGTGTTTGTGTGAACTAATATAAATTCAAAGTAAAGGAGCGGAGGGGAGAGTAAGAGAACCAGATAGAACAGCCGGATCCGGCCCGCGGGCCGTAGTTTGCCCAAGGCTGGCCTAGCCTGTGCCCTCTCACAATCTGGGACCCCTCAGCAGATATCAGAGAGCCGGTTTTGCCCGATCCCACAGGCCAGGCCAAAGGACGCTACTAGTGCACGAATTCGTGCACTGGGCCTCTAGTGTGCTACCTAAATGTATTAATTCAAGCTGATGTTTGCAGCTCACATCTATCATGTCACAGGATTCTTAAATAAGAACCAGATTCAGGCCCTAGCTGGCTTGGCTCAGTGGATAGAGCGGCAGTCTGCATACTGAAGGGTCCTGAGTTGGATTCCAATCAAGGGCAGATGCCTGGATTGCGGGCTCCATCCCCAGTAGGGGGAGTGCAGGAGGCAGCCCATCGATGATTCTCATCATTGATGTTTCTATCTCTCCCTCTCCCTTCCTCTCTGAACTCAATAAAAATATATTTAAAAAAATAAAAGATCCAGATTCAGGATTTTGGATTCTAATCCCAGATATTTAGTTGCTCGTCTTGTCCACAGTACTGTTGTTCACCTAGCTTACTTAAGCAAACAAAATAGCCATGAAGGTGGTACTGGAAACCTAGGAACTGGTGGGAGACTAGAAGTTTTCAGGAAATGCAGTTTTATTCCCTAGAATGAGGGCTGGGTTAATGCACCCCAGGAGATAGCTTGTTTCCAGCTTCATGGACATCTATGATTTAAGAGAACGTCAGTGGAATTTAACATACCATTCTTAAAATTTTTTTTCTACATGTGCTCGCAGAGAATTGTTTTGGGAGACCACAGAGAACAGTTGGCTTGGGGGGAGGGGGGAAGAAATTACAAATAAGTATCTTAATTCAGGATTCAGAGGTAGACTAGCCTCTATGTGAGCCATAGGGACCAATGCGGATCAAGCGTTTAAACAAGATGGTGGCTGGGACAGGACCGCTCTATCTTTCCGAATGAAACTCTATGGCAGAGCAGAGCTGAGCTGAGCCGTACAACTTAGAAACTGAAGCTGAGATGGGTGATAACCCGACCACACTAGCGCTCTGGGAAGACTGGAGGGCAAAGAGCTCTGCTGCGCATGTGTGTAACTGGGTCGGAGGCTGGGTGGGTATGTAGGGGGCGGTCTTGAGAAAAGGAGCCCACCCCACAGGGCAAGTTTTCTGAAACGTGTGAGTCGTTTAGGTCCAGCTAAAGCCGTGGTGGGGCGTTTCCTACAACGCATGCGTTCTAGACGAGACTAGCGATACGGTGGCGTGGTCTTTTCAACGTCCGGCGTGCAAACGACGTCTGAGGTGGAAGGGGTGGTCGAGTCCCAGTACACATGCGCTTTGTGGTCGAGGCGTTTCCTTCAGAGGGTGCGGAGTCTAGGACTCCTTATTACGCAGGCGCAAGAACTGTCCGGTAGGGCTAGTGGTCTATCACGGGGAGGGAAGAGGAGGTTAAAGGGATTAAAAAACCGGGTGCGCCTGCGCGTTGCCTACCAGTGGGCTGAACTCAGTATTTGTGAGGGGCGGAGTCACGTATACACGTCATTGGGTGGTTAGTTGGGAGGGAGGATGGAGGTTGGGGAGGATCTTTGCGCTTGCGCAGTGCGGGGGTGGAGGGCGGAGGAGCTAGATAGCACGCTTGCGCGGCTGTCACAGGGCTGCTTGGTTGGTCAGTGGGGAGTCGGCGCCTGCGTACTAAGACCCGTGTGCAGCAGCGGCGGCGGCGGCGGCGGCAGCGGCAGCGGGCTCAGAGGCAGCGGTTGGGCTCGCGGCGAGCGGACGGGGTCGAGTTATTGCGTTCGCGCGAGGTGAGAGCGGGCAGGGCGCGCGTGCGCGGAACCTTGACTTGGACCTGGGAGTAGAGATGGAACTGCGCGGGGGTCGGGGAGGGGGCAGAAAGGAGCGGCGGTGGCCGCCGCCGGGGTCCGGTCGGCAAGCGGCGCGAGGTGCGGAAAGGCGCGGGTGCGTGCCCTGGTTAGCGCGTGCGGTGACGGTTGGGTCCTGCCGGGTGACGTTGGAGCGACGCAGGGCGGGGGACGGCGAGCCGCGAGGCCGCCACGCGGGAAAGGCCGCCAGGCGGTCACGCCGGGGCGAGGGCCGGGGGCCAGATCGGCCCGCCGGGACAAGGGTACCTGGGCGGTTGAGAACCCGGCGCCGCGCGGCCACGTGAGGTGGGGGAGGGGGCTATTCGGTGAGAGGGCATTTAGGGGGGGCTGGCAGCCAGCGGGGGGAGGGGAGGGCGGCGTGGCTCCGGACTGGCGCGGCCTTTGAGGAGGGGGCAGCTGCGGCACCGGAAGTGCCCCGTATGGAAGGCTGCCCTCAGGGTCAGAGGCCGCATGGCCGAACGTGGACTGGGTCCGCATGGCAGCGCGGGGACCCCTCCCCCCAAGTCCCGGCCACCGGAAGCCTCGGGCGGCCACATGGGCGGGAGTCGGCAACCCTCAGCGCGGGGAGAGCAGGTCCTTGTGGGCGCCTAAGGGAGTTTGGAAATTTGAGGAGTGGGAGAAGCCGGAGGCCCGGATCGTGATCACCCGAGAGAGCCCACTTCGGGCATATGTTAGCGCTCTCCCACCTCATGGGCCCCTGGAGCTTCCCCCCCCCCCCAAACCTCAGGTGAAGTGAGGGGGGCCAGCCAGGTGTGACACTGTTCCTTGCTAGGAAGTCAGAGAAATGGAGAAAACGAGGGCGATTGGACGGGAGCCCAACTCAGTGGTGCTGACAGCGCCTTAAAGTCCGGGGCACATGAGTTCCCTGCTGTTATAGGTGCTCAAAACCTTGTCACTGTCTTCCTCGATGTTTATGTTTTGGGAGTTCTGGTTTTAGAGTCTTAATTCTACTAACCTAGTATAAGTTATACTACTAATTACTACCAGTCTTTGCTTTCGTTTTATTGTCATTCACCATTCCCAACTCCCTCACTTTCTACGGACTTATAGGCCCCGTCTGAAAAGCCGACAGGACCGAAGCATCTTGGGAAAAGTGGGAGGGCCCTCGAGGAGACGCTGGGTTCCTGGGTTCCCTTTGCGAAACAAGATTGAGGTGTTCGGCAGGGGGATCAGTTAGAAAACTACTTTTTCCCCTTGGCTGCATCTACAAATGCCTGTTGGAGAGGCGGGAATCCCCCAAAGAGCCCTTGTGGTTTCCTGTACCAATGACTAGCTTGTGTGTGGATAGGGTGGGGGGGGTGTAACAGAGACGGGTGGGGCCCTGTCCTCCGGTATCCACCCTCCCTTCTCCCCTCCTCATTAGCCCCGCCCTTTGGTTGGCTCATAGCTGCTCACCTAATTATAGCCCTGGTTATGTGTGGGCTAAAGGGGTAGTTGGTTTCAGTGGCAAGTAACACCTGAGTCCTCCCCCCCCCCCCAGGGATTAGGTCTTTGCCCATCTCAGATTTGACATCCTAATGCCCCAAAACTTCTTTTCCCAAGTCCCCTTTAACTTTCAGTTGGGGTGGGGATCCAGCTTATTCTCCCCAACATACACACATGAGTTATCAAGTATTTGTGATTCCAATCAGTATTTAAGTGGGTAATGGAATAAACATCTGGAATGAAAATGAAGCAGTTTCTAGAGAGGAGTGGGATAAATTGGAGACACTGAGCCTCCATCCTTGCTGACCCCAGTTTTTTTCTTTAGTTGGAATCGAAGCCTCTTAAAATGGCAGATGATTTGGACTTCGAGACAGGAGATGCAGGGGCCTCAGCCACCTTCCCAATGCAGTGCTCAGCATTACGTAAGAATGGCTTTGTGGTGCTCAAAGGACGGCCATGTAAGATTGTGGAGATGTCCACCTCCAAGACTGGCAAGCACGGCCATGCCAAGGTTAGAATTCCACCTCTTCACATCTTGCTTTCCCCACATTTCCCATGCCCGTGGGGCTCCTGGCAGCAAGCTATCAGCAATCCTAGCCTTCTATTTAACTCTTTTCTTATTATCCAATTCCTTGTGTTCAGCACTCAGCCCTGGATACTTCCTTTCTCTCTACGCTTGCTACCAGCCTTGAGCCTCTTCCACCATCATTCTCTGATAACTCCTTCTGCCTATCTCTGTGTGAATCTGTAACTTCTCTTGGTGGTCCTTTAGGCTCTGGCTCCATCCTTATTCATGGCTTTCATTTTTTCTGTTCGTCTTTCTTTCCTTGAATCTTTATAGGTGCTCTTTATTTCTATCACTTTGCCCAGGGTTTCTTCAATCCTAATGAAATACAGCCTTCCCTGAAGGAGGCCAGGGTAGTTGTCCCCTCTCCTTGAGTTAATAGAGCCTCCTTGTCTTTTGGGTCCTAACATTCTGGCCCAGTGCTTTCCTTGGCACTTCAGACTTTATTTTTTCCTCAAAAGTTCAACCCTGTCTTCTGTTGACTTGGCATTAATCCTGGGTTACCCCCTGATGTCCTAGACCTAGGACCTAGATTCTTCTACTTCACGTTTTTCTTATTTCCTAATTGCTTCTTTCTGATTTCCCCCAAGTCGTTTTTTTTCAGCTCTCTTCCATTTTCAGTCCTTCCTGTATTCTCAGCTCTTTCCCTTCTACCTTTCTTATTTTCCAAGTTTTTAGCCTTTTATTTACCAATGATTTGATAGCTTGTAACTGACTACTCCAAAACTAGCCTACATTTTCCCTTGTGCTGTGAACCCAGTCTCAATGGTGGTCTTTTCACCTTAGGTTCTTTTTAGAAGTTTTAATATTGAATTCATGGTTCATTACCAATTCCCCTAATCTTTGCCCAATCTAGTCTGACTTCCCTCACCAGCCAGGGACAACTTGAACTTTTATCTCCATCCTAAAGTTCAGTTGGTTTTCTCTTTGATGTGATGTATACATACAGGTCCACCTGGTTGGTATTGACATCTTTACTGGGAAGAAATATGAAGATATCTGCCCGTCAACTCATAATATGGACGTTCCCAACATCAAAAGGAATGATTTCCAGGTATGTGGATGGTCTTGGTGTAGGGTTAGTCAGTTGGGGTGGGGGCGCAGATACTGATTGATCAGAAGAGCTTGTGCTGGGAGGAGAGGGTATTTGGTATGTCAGACCCTGTATCCTCAACCTTCAGCTTCCTTCCCTCTCTTCCCCCAGCTGATTGGCATCCAGGATGGGTATCTATCACTGCTCCAGGACAGTGGGGAGGTGCGAGAGGACCTCCGTCTGCCTGAGGGAGACCTTGGCAAGGAAATTGAGCAGAAGTACGACTGTGGAGAGGAGATCCTGGTACAGTGCCCCACCCACTTTCTTCTGTGCCCAGCTTTGCTCCTTGTGCTTGGTCCCTGAGCTCAGATTTCTGATTCTCCCTTTTGCTCCCCGAAGATTACAGTGCTGTCTGCCATGACAGAGGAGGCAGCTGTTGCAATCAAGGCCATGGCAAAATAACTGGCTCCCAGGTGAGTGTGACAAACTCCCCTCAAGTCCCCTTCACATATTTTGTGGATGCTTTAATTGTTCTAGGCTTTCTGGCCCCTAACCCTTCTTCCTGTTGAAGGTATTACCCTGTCTTACCTGGTTTCTCTTTTGTACCCAGGGTGGCGGTGGTGGCGAAGTGATCCTCGAGCCTGCAGAGGCCCCCTTCCCCAGCCTGGCTCAGCTCTGGCGCCGGCCCTTGGCTGGACTCCTACACAATTTATTTGATGTTTTATTTTGGTTTCCTCCACCCCCTCAATCTGTTGGGGAGCCCCTGCCCTTCACCCTGTTCCCTTGGCCAGGAGTGAGTGAGCCATGGCCTTGGTGAAGCTGCCTTCCTCTTCTCCCCTCACACTACAGCCCTTGTGGGGGAGATGGGGTGGGTGCTGCTTGTGGTTTAGTTTTTTTTTTTTTTTTTTTTTTTTTTTTAAATTCTGGAATCAGCCGTGGATTCTGGCAAATAGTCTGTGTGCCCTCACCCCCCTCCCCTCTCCTCCCACTCATCCCTGGTCTGGTCCCTGTTCCTATAGCCCTTTACCCCAAGCACCACCCCCACAGACTGGGGACCAGCTCCTTCCCCATGCCTATGTCTCTCCCCAAATCCCTTTAGCAGGAGAGGGAAGAGGAGGAGAGGAAAGGGGACCTGCCCCCCTCCTCAGGCATCTGGGAGGGCCCTGCCCCCATGGGCTTCACCCTTTCCTGTGGGCTCTCACCCTGACACATTTGTTAAAATCAAACCTGAATAAAACTACAAGTTTAATATGAAGCCCCAACTTGGCTACTTTGAATAAATGGGTACTTGCTGACTAAAAGGGAAACTTGGGAACCAAAAATAGATTATAGGTTAGACTGTCAATGAGTTCATTACAATCAACACTAATTTACCATGACCTGTTACTTATCCCCCATCCTCTAAGCAGCCCTGGCCTAGCCCAGGGGGGAGTGAATACAAACAGTAGTAGCCAGGGGCAATGGCAGATAGATTTTATTGGCCTAGGACATACCAGGGACCCTCACCCAAGGTAGGGGGTGGAGTGAGGTTGAAGATGAAATTTGATGGTCACTTGTGATAGAATCTTGGGTTCTGGCTGTGCTGGAGGAAAGGGAGCCGGGGGCCAGGTTGGCTAGTAGCAGCAAAGCTGGACTGGTGGTAGTGATGAAAGGTGGGTTTGTCAGTGTGCATGTTCTTTCTGCTCCATACCCATATAACCACCCCCAAGAAAAAAGGGAAAACTATGGGTGTGGGCCTTTCCTACCCAATCCTGTTTTCCATGTATTACAGAAATTGTGTCAGGTATGATTATCATCCTTACCTTCCCTGCTGGTTGCATCTGCACAGGGAGCTGGGGGGAGGTGAGCAGTCCAGGGGCTGGATGCAGAGCTTGGGGGTGCATGGGGCGCAGGGAGGACTGCAGAGAACAGAGTCAGGACCTGGGGCAGCCTGGGGTTCCCCATAGCAAAGCCCTTCCCCTGATCTCCCAAGCTCCACACTCACTGAGTCAGAGAAGCCAGTTTGCTGGTTAGCATGCTCCATTTGCTTTTGTAGGGACAGGGCACCACCAGGCTGGAGGAACCCTAGGTGGGGAAGAAGGGTGTGTGAAGTGAGTAGAGAACACGAAAGGGAGAACTTGAGGGACCAGGGCCGCTGAATGGGGTGTTATCACCTGTCTGGGTGGGCTGGAAGTGGCTGTGCACAGCATAGGGCTGTGGCTGTGGCTGAGACAAGTACTGCACTGCAGGAAAGGCTGAAGGTGCTGAAAAAGAGGAGGCACAGCCATTAGAACCTCCCTTTAGTCTGTTCACAACACTCTACCCTCGGGCCTGAGGAAAGCACCCCGTCCCCTTTTCCCACCACTTACCTCTGAGCTGCTGACTAGGGCTATAGGCTGGTTGAGCGGGTCCATAGTGAGGTGGGGGCTGAGCAGTCCCATAGGCACCACCTGGACTGCCCTGGAATTGCCCATGCTCTGGGGTCCCTGTGAAAGCTGCTGAGCCCACATAATGCCGGGTCTAAGAAGGATGAGAACTCACTGTAAACTTGAAACTGGAATCTCAAGTGACTTGTGTATACTCACATTTTTCTCTGTACATTTAAGTGTCACACTCATTGCTTGAATAGTGGTTTAGTAAGGTGGGTGAAAGTAGTAAGGGAAACACCCAATTTTACTCTTACTGTAAGCACTTGGGGTCCAAACATCTGTTTGGCTCTGTCAGCTGCCATGAGGGTGCCTGGGCGATTGTGTCCTCCAGGGCTCCCTAGAGACGGAGAGGGGCTTCATGATGCTGAAGTGGCAGTCTACAAGACCCAGGAGGGCCCATCTGACAAGTGGTTTCTTTAATCCTCACCCTGCATGCTGAGGAGATGAGTTCCCGTGTGAACAGTCAGGCTCTGTGGGTATGCAGCTGATGTCAGAGTGGTTAAGTCACTAGAGTGAAAGGAAGGCAGGTCAAACATCAAGGACAGGTGGCGCCTCTTGCCACAAACACATCTTTTGTTACCTGGCTCCATTTATACGTTTTGCCCCAATTTTAATTTTAGCTCTCCAATCCCACCTCTGCTCCTTTCGCCTCCGTTTTTCTTCCTCATGTAAAACTTTCTTGAGCTGCAGGAAAAGCTGGTGCTTCTCCTCCTGAAGGGCCAAAAGCTTCTCTTGCAGCTTCAGGATCTGGAAAAGGAGGGAAGGAAAAGATGAAGGTAGGAGAGCCAAGGGGAGAAAGCGCTGGGAAAGATCAAGGGACGACACATACCTGTTCTTTGGTTTCCTCTAACGACATTCTCTCTTCCATCTCCTTTTTCTTTCGTCTCTCCTGCTCTTCCTTCATCTTCTGTTCCATCATCTTGTCTACTTCTTCTTCCTCTGGAGGAAGGGTCAAACAGGAAAAGTGGCAGAATGGTTAAAGTAATTAGAATGTTAGAGACTGAAGACCAGCAAAAATGGTTATCCCAGTGCTCTTGATAAGAGGCTTCCAATCACTGCAAGGGGACAGGGAGAGGTAAGGTTCATTAGGTGCTCTCCAAGGTCCTTCCCAGCTGAGGAATTCTGGAGTTCACACCTGGCGATTTAAACTCCCACCACGACGGGGCTGTTCCATCCCTCTACTAGCTTCTGCCGCCGCTGCACTGATCTGCCCGTGGGTGGGGGTCTGGAACAGCGGTGTCCACATGGGTGTGTGCCCTCCCACTTGGCCCCAGCTCACCCTGCCGCTTGCGCTCCCGCTCCATCATGATGTGCCGGTGCAACGCCCTGGCCATGGCGTTGGAAAGCTTGGGGCGCTCCAGGAGCGCAGGCATGGTGCTGCCGGGGGCGCACGGGCCGTGGGCGCCCGGCTCTGTCGCTGACTGCCAGACCTCGGACTGGGCCTGTGGGCAGGCGAGTGCTCAGAGGCAATCGTGCCCGCTCAGCCGAGACAGAAGGCCGCCCGCCGTCCCGGTCACGTGTCCGGGACCCACCGCCCGACCGTGGGGACCGCCCACCGCTGCTCCAGCGCACACACGCGCATAGGGGTCTCTAGCCTCGGGACTCTCGCCTCCGGCCCCACTAGCCCCGGCCCCAGCCCCTCCCTACCCTCTTTCTCCGCTCCCACCTGCGCGCCTTGGCCAAACGTCACATCCGGTAATTGGGCTTAATCCTTCCGGGTTCAGCATCAGGGGCTTTAAGGGTTGGGCGGAAGGAAAAGGCGGAAGTGCCGAGGACGGGTGCCTGTGGTGTCCAAACCTCTCCACTGAGCCTGCCCCACGCCGACCAGCCCGGGACTCGCATTTTGGCGGCGCGCTAGCCGCCCTGAGCCAGCTCTGGTCCCGCGGTTGGGCACCTGACTAGGCGGGCCAGGAACGCCCTTAGGAAGTGCAAGAGAGGCGACGCAGGTGCTCAGAGACGGTGTTTATTGGCTCCTTCGAAATAAGAGTCATGACAACTGTACAGAGGACCCAACCCCTCCACTGCGCCCGCCCTTCCCCTTTCCTGCCTGGTGGCCACAGGAAAAAAAAAGCAGCTTCATGTGGGGCACAGGGAGACTCCTCTGGGATTCACAGTAACCAGGAACAAAAACGGAAATAAATTAAGTGATACAGGGGAGGGAGTCGTGTTCCCCAAATCAGTGCATGAAGAGGGGTTACCCAGGGCCTGGAGCTGGGTTCCCCACAAGCTCCTCCACTTCAGAGTGTTCTGAGGCCCTGGACATGGAGATGTCCTCCACTTCCCACCTAAATTTGAGACTGCCTACATGCTCCTGTGCATCTGCCAGAATGAGCACCATGCATGCTGTGGGTCGCTGGAATGAGGTGGAGGCAGTCGTCACTCAGAGTCCACGGGCCCAAAGCCCAACTGTGCTTGTAGTAGTGAGGTCTCACTCCCTCATTCCACCCGTACCAGCAGGGCATAGAGGAGTGTGGCCCCCTTCTCCTTGGTTACCCACTCAAGTTCGGCTGGGCTGAAGTGAGGGTCAGGAGGTTCTCTGAGGATAGCAGAAGGAGGGCCGGGGGTGTAGGAGCCAGGGCGCACACACACCTGGAATGCCACCTGGGCCTGGTGTGTCCGCTGGAATTTGGGGTCCCGAAATCTGTCAGGCAAAAAGCAGATATAAGGTGGTGAGGCCTCTGGCCACAGTCACCTCTCCTAACTGCATCTACAGGGGCCTTGCTATCCTAGGAATCACTTCTACTTTATAGGGACCTGGCTCTAGCTGTTCTCTCTACTCTAAATGGCCTTGTTCCCAATGCCTGCTCAGCTAACTACCTCACCTCTTCTCCAGCCTTAATGATATCTACCCTGACTACCCTTTTTAATATGCCTGCTCCAACTACACTTTCTAAAATAAGTGTTTTTATTTATTTCAGAGAGAGGAAGGAAGAGAGAGAGAGGGAGAGAAACATCTATGATAAAAATCATTGATTGGCTACCTTCTGCATGCCCCCTACTGGGGATCCAACTCACAACCCAGGCATATGTCCTGACCAGGATTGAACCGTGACCTCCTGGTTCATAGGTCAATGCTCAACCACTGAGCCACACTGAGAAAGGGCTGGGTGGAGACTGAGGAACTAGCAAAACAAGGTGGGAAAGGAGAGAGCAAATCATGGAGACCCAAGTGGCCCTGGGGCCATCTCTTGTGTACTTACTGCACTTTGGATGCCAGGGTCTCAGCCCCAGCATATTGGAGGGAGGGAGAAAGCAGCACTGGAGGGGGCTGCTCCTCCCGAGGAGGTGCACAGTTCTCACCCGGCTCCTCAAACCCTCCCCTGGGCTCTCCCTTCAGGGGCTGGCAGCTCAGGATGGAGGCAGTACCTATGAGGAGAACTGCGTCAGAGTAGCCCACAGGCTTCAGCCGACAGGCCCAGCCTGCTCTGATTCTGTCAGAGCTACAGTACCTGCTCCCAACTCCCCTCGGTCCAACACCCTCCGGATGGCTGCCACATTGCTGCCGTGATATGCCATGTGCCACTTCTTGGTTAGTGTCCCAGCCTCCAGGTGAGGATTCACTCTAGGAAGTGGGCAGATAGGGCAGACGGGACAAAGGTTACTGGCTCCCCACGGTCATCCTCTAGACATGCAGTTCTGTCACTTCCATGCACCCTCTTGGGACCTTCCTTTTTCAAGGGGGCAAAGAACAGTAAGAGGGATACATGCCCCATATGTACCTGAGATTGAACCTGCACCAGCCAAAGGGCAGGGCGTATTCCCGGGGAGGTTCCCCACGGCGCCTATGGGCTTCGTCCCCACGCATCTTTCGGCAAGACTCACAGTAGCACAGGCTACGCTTTGGTTGAGGCATGAAATAATCCTCTGCGGGAGAGTAAGTGGCAGACTTGGTGCTATGGCTCCTGTTCTGGGTCTCAACTACACAGCCTCCTTCTGACTGGTCTCTAGGGCTCTCAGCATGGCCCTGCACTGGTCCAGGGAATGAGGCAGATTCTAGGGGACTGGGGACTCACCAGGAAGCAGCAGCAGTTCTTGGAATCGGGAACAAAGTGCATGGTACTCGCAGCTCTTGAGAGGGCTGGCAGCAGACGGTGGACCCCAGCATACACTCTCCTTGATCCCTGAGGGAGCAAATGTGGCACAGGTCATGGGAGATGGGCTAGAAGTATGGGGTGGGGTAGGATCCTGGTCCCTTTGGGCTGGCTCACCATCCACCATGTCAGCTTTCTCCATGTCCCCTTGGGTTCCAGTACTCTTCAAACTGGCAGCTCCTGGTTCAGGGCTCACAATTGTCACCTGCAGCACAGAGGGGTGGTCAGCCAGTGTCACTGCCTCCTGATCTCTTCCTTGAACTTCCCCTTTACTTGGACAGTCGTCTCCAGGCATTCCCTCCTCCCTGCCTCCATTGCCACTAACCTGCTCACACTGCCCATAGAGGTCCACGAGCGCATGGCAGGGCTGGGGGACATCTGGCACAGCCACCCCCTGGTCCATCCCATTGACATGGAGATGCAGTCCCCCTGAGCTGTCGAGCCGCAGTCCCAGGATGGTGCCTTCAGGACACGTGTCCAGATTTGGCCCAAACTTCTCACAGATCTGAGAGGGAGAGCTCTACTGTCTTTCCAGAGAGCAGCAGCAGCCACCCCCACCCTTCACTCTGCTTCATGTCGCCAGTCCCTAGGCCTTGCCTCCACACTTGCCCACTGTCTGGGCTCTACCCCCTGCTTCAATGACCTAGACTCCACCTCCCCTTTCCCCCACTGCAACATTCTCAATGTTACCAGCATAGGAGGCAGCAAGCCTGAGACTGTCCAGATCAGGGGTGGGCAAACTTTTTGACTCGAGGGCCACAATGAGTTCTTAAACTGGACCGGAGGGCCGGAACAAAAGCATGGATGGAGTGTTTGTGTGAACTAATATAAATTCAAAGTAAAGGAGCGGAGGGGAGAGCAAGAGAACCGGATAGAAGAGCCGGATCCGGCCCGCGGGCCGTAGTTTGCCCAAGGCTGGTCCAGATGATACTTGCGCCCTTGTGTGAGTCCACTCACTACAGTGCCCGCCCCCTTCATATCTGTGATCCTACCTCCAAGCTCAGGGCCCCTCTCCTTCTTTTTAGCCAGCCCATCCCTACTCAGAGACCTGGCCTCTCACTTCTCCCTGCTCCCTACCCACCTTGAGGCCATTGTGGAAGACCCCATGGCCCCGCAACAGCCAGGCTGCCCGTTTAAGGGCACAGGCAGAAGCAGGGAAGTTAAGCCTCTCCGGTGGGCAGGTGATGACTCCCAGGACAAGGGAAGATGTCCACTGGCGGTTCAGGAAGTCTATCCGCACCTGGGAGAGAAGGCAACTATTCCCCAGTCATGGCCTCCTGGGAAAGAGGCCACCCACCCAGCACAGCCCTGCTTCTCATACCAGCCAGAGGGAAGATGACACCTCCCAGAGTGTGGCCTGGGATGCTGCCCCTTCTAACGCGTGGAGGGACTAGAAACTGCAAATTCAGTTATTTCCTCTCCTCTTTCAGCCTTGCTCTTGCTGTGGACTCTCTAAGGATTCTTGTCCCTATAGGCTCCCTTCCCCAGGCTAACAGTGCATCTTTTAGTTTGCAACAAAAGGGCCTCTCTGGAAAGCCCTCCCTGCTCCCATATACAGGATCCGGCATCTTCCCTGGAATACCCCAGCTCCTCTCTACTGCTTCCCTCACTAGGTACCAGGTGGGCACTGACCTGCAACTCCCACCACAGGAAAGGTCATTCAAGGGACATGCCTTTCATTGTCCTCAATCTGGAAAGGCCTTGCTCCAGGAGGGTTGGCCCTGGGTCACCCTGAGCAAGAGTTGCTGAGGACAAGAAGGGGACAAACAAGGAAGGCCCACCTGGACCAGCAGCTGGGGCACCAGGGGCTGACTGATGACAACGATGCCCTGGTTGTAGCTGGCCACCCGGGTAGCTGTACGGTTCCCATTGGACAAGAGGATATTCTTCCCATGGTTCTCCAGGAATTCAAGGGCTGTAGGCATAATGGCCACTTGATCCTCACCCTGGTGTGGAGGAGAGACTGAGCTGCTAGGGTTGCCAAGGTGAGGCCCAGGCCCCCGCTAGAGTTCAGAGCTTGTGTACATAAGCTTCTATCCATCCTGGACAGGACTGGAGAACCCAAAAATAATCTGGTGGCCAATGGCCCACCAACCGCTCATCCACGTGCCCAAAGGGCCCTGCTGTAGCCTCTTACTCCCAGGCCGTGTTCCTCATCATCGTCTTCATCGCCCTCACTTGCAGTGTCCGAGCTGGGGGAAGGAGGCTGGGTGCCTTCTGGCTCCTCCAGCCTTGTGGAGCTGACAATAGACACACTCCGCACTGGCCCGTATAGATCCAACACAGCCCACACGTTCTGGAGGCACACAGACCAGGAAGTTGGAGATGAGTGGAAGACCTCAACCCACACCCAGAATTCAAGGCAAGTCATGGGTCTACCTTGGCAATGCCAGTGGCTGCAGGCCCCATGTCCTCTCCATCTACCAGGATGTGCATCGAGTCATCTGCCCCCCGGCGAATGCCCACACGGCTCCCCACCTAGGACCAAAATGAGATAAGGACAGATGCTCAGCCAACCTCTCCCTGCCATCCCAACTCCCAACCCCACCCTTATCCCCAGATCCAGCTGCTTCACCCCCAGCCTCTCTAGGTTCCGGCCATAGTTCATCCTCTGGAGCAGCCCGTCACGCCTCACTTCACAGCTGGACACCATCCAGGTAGTCTTTGTCCGGAGCTCTGGCAGGGAGGGCGGCACCCCAGGGCCACCACCTGCTCCAGGCCCCATCTCCCCTGGTGCCAGTGTTGTTAGCCCTATCCGGAGGGAACCCGCCCACTTCTCATCCAGCTCTTCCACTTTCACCTGTGTGAGAAAATATGAGCTCGCAACTAGATGGGGATAGGGGAGGGGGCAGGTAGGAAGCAGTCTGGTCCTATTGTGAAGGGACTGGAAGCCTCCTTTGTCATATCTCCACAGCCCACCTCAAAGACTTCCTCAGTCTTGAGCTCCTTGGTGCTAAAGACAAGACCATGAGCATAGCCAGCTGCCCGCACCGCCCTTGTGCCATCTTCCTCCAGAGTGACATTCTTGCCGCAAATACTGTGGAATCGGTGAGCCACGCCAGCCACTGCAGAAAGATGGTGCCAAAGAACACAGTAGAATTGGGGCAGCAAGCTTCAGATAGCACACAGAGCAAAGCTTTCAGGTGAAACAGGAAGTTGACATAAAGGTCCCATATGACATCACCCCTTTACCTGTGAAAACTCTTTTCACCACATTTAGACTCATCCCCAAACCTGGTAGACCCAGCTTATGATGTCCTAGCCCCTTGGTGGCAAGGAAGCATCCAGGCCCTGTGTACCAGGCATAACCCTGTCCTCTTCCTGGCTGCTTTCCACCATGGGTTGTTCCCTCCCCTTTGCCTGTAGCTGCTGCAGCCAGCCTGTCTTTGAACAGCTTCCCTGACCCAGAAGCTGTATCTCTTAGGCCCACAGCAGGCAAGCAGAGCCCACCCTCCCTCCCTGTTGGCTGAACCTGGGGAGAGCAGGGGGAATGACTTTTCAGTAGCGGTGTTGCTGGTTGCCAGGCTGTTGTCCATGGGGCCGGTAGCATTGGTGATGGACACTTGGACACACTGGCCATAGAGATCCACTACTGCATACACCTCTGGGTAGGAAAGGAGGAGTCAGGACCTTGACACCTTCACAGCCAGGCTGAGGGTGGCAGGTCGAAAGCCACAGAATAGTCACCTTTACCCGGAGGCAGGCCTGAGCAGGCAGCGCCTTGGTCCTGGCCGTTGATGAAGTAATGCAGATCGCCCTTGGAAGTTCGCATCATGCCAATGCGTGCACCTGTGCCCAGCGCATCGAGGTCGCACCCGTAGTTGTTGCGCATTGTGTTACCATCTTGCATGATAGCTGTGCCACTGGAGGGATGGCAAAGGGGGAGTTCAGCCTCCCAGCTTCCTCTCCACACAGGTCCCTGCCAGTCTCTGCCTGTCAGATCTTCCAGTGCCTTGGATTAGCATCTCAATCTGGGGTCTGAGACCCAATCCTGTCTCCTACATCCCTGGGAGCTCTCATGAAAAAGTAATAAATACCCTATGAGGAAGGAGGGCTGAGCCGTGTGGAAGGAGGGGGGTGGGTTCCCAGAATAAAGAGAAGAGGTAGCCAGAACCCTTAGTCCCGTGGTCGGCAAACTGCGGCTCGCGAGCCACATGCGGCTCTTTGGCCCCTTGAGTGTGGCTCTTCCACAAAATGCCATGGCCTGGGCGAGTCTATTTTGAAGAAGTGGTGTTAGAAGAAGCTTAAGTTTAAAAAATTTGGCTCTCAAAAGAAATTTCAGCCGAAACCGGTTTGGCTCAGTGGATAGAGCGTCGGCCTGCAGACTGAAGGGTCCCGGGTTCGATTCGGTCAAGGGCATGTACCTTGGTTGCGGGCACATCCCCAGTGGGGGGTGTGCAGGAGGCAGCTGATCGATGTTTCTCTCTCATCGATGTTTCTAGCTCTCTATCCCTCTCCCTTCCTCTCTGTAAAAAATCAATAAAATATATATATATATTAAAAAAAAGAAATTTCAATCGTTGTACTGTTGATATTTGGCTCTGTTGACTAATGAGTTTGCCGATCACTGCCCTAGTCTATCATAGAAGCAGGCCTGAAACCCTGCTTCCCTTGTCCCAGCCAGCTCCACCCAGACCCACCCAGCTGGTCCCAAAGCAAGCAGCCCAACCTCAGCATCCAAGTATCGTAGTCAATGTCTGTCATAGTGTTGGGGAATTCAAGGTCCTCTGGCCGAATAGCAGTCACTCCTGTGAGGAGGCAGGGGTAGGTCAGAGCCAAGCCCCCAAGCATAGGCAGGCAGCACCTCCCCCAACAGGCATACACACACACACACACACACACACACACACACACACACACACAGAACTGCCCCTCACCAGCCTCAATGGAGCCTGACCAGCGGTCCACCATCTTCTGAATGACAATTTCAAACAGCTCTCCATCCCGCAGGGCCCTGCCCGGGAGAGTGGCGATCAGACAGGCCCTATTGGGTTGCTCAAGCTGGGCAGTAGGAAAGTGGAGACAGCCCAGTCCAGACACTGACCGGTTGGAGATAACAATGGCATCATTGAACTCGCTGCGGCAGTTGTGACGGAGCGCAGTGCGGCCCCCATTCGTGATGACTGCGTTACTGCCATGCAGCTGGTGGAAGCGGAGGTCGGAGCCCCCCGCCCCTGACGATGGGGAGCTTGGAGACACCTGGTTGTTCCCCTCAGGGAGTGGCTCAGGGACTGGGGTCACCTCTGCAAGAGGGGACATCACACATTAGGCATACAGTTGTCTCTGAGGCCTCCTGAGGCCACCCCACCATCCTGCCCCTGCCCAGCCCGGCCCTCACCCACGTCGTCCACAATGGTGGCCTGGGCAGCCTGGCCGTAGAGATCCACAACAGCATAGACACCCGGGGGCACATTCCAGGCAGCAGGGCCCTGAGTCATCCCATTGACAAAGAAGTGGAGAGTCCCGTCCTCCCTACGAACCACGCCCACCGTGTCCCCTGCCTTGGAAGAAGGGGGGCTGGAGTGAGGAGTCAGGCAGAGTCCCTGCCTGAGCTGGTCCTGCAGCAGCCCCCCCTGGCCTACTCCCCACTGTTGAGACCTGCCAGCACATCCACTCTCCCACCTTGAGGCGGTCCAGGTTGTGCCCATATTCATCCAAGATGGTTGTCCCATTGTGCATCACCCCATTCCCAGTCATCATCCAGGTCCCTAGGGGGTCAAGGAGTGGCAGAGGACATGAGGGAGAAGCCAGGACTCCTCTCCTTTACAGAGCAGTCCCCACGTTATTCCCCGAAGCCTTCAGCCCAGCCTGCCTTTTCTCTGGCAGTCGGCTTTTCCCCAGAGAAAGACAAGAAAACTGCTGTTCTCATGCCAGCCACAGCCCTGTCCGGGGGCACTCCTCAGCCACTGACTCAGTCGTCACAAGTGAAAAAGGGGCTGGAGAGCACGCGTCAGGGCTATGAGGACAGCTTCCTCCCTAGGACCCTCTTCTGGCCCTGCCCCTCTCAGGAGCTCACCAGAACGCAAGTTGGTCATGGTGGAGGGCAATTGGAGGTAGGCAGGGTTGTGGGTGGTGACACCAATCTCAATGGAGCCAGCCCATTTGTCCACCATCTTGTCGATGCGCACCTGGAATACCTCTCCGTCCCGCAGGGCTCTGCTGCTCAGCACCACGCCATGATTGAAGTCGTCGGTGGCACTGAGGGCACAGCAAGTGGGGACTCAGACCCCCCAACACAAACTCTGAACATGCCACATCTTTTTAGCCCCAGTCAATCAGATAAACATCATACTCAGAAGGCTCCCCGCTTCTGTCCAGGACACCCCAGACCAGACTCCTTGTACCTCCCACTTCCTCACCCCTTCCCCCAATTCCATTAGAGCCCCTTCTGCAGGCTTCTCCCCACCCCTTGGGCCATACTGGGGCCTCAGAGCAGTGCGTCCCTCGTGGGTGATGGCTGCCTTCTGCCCACAGTTGGGGTGGAAGAGCAGGCGCTCAGGTTCTGCCTGGGCAGCAGGAGCAGCACGGCGGAGAGCACCCTCAGGGGACAGTGCCCGCAGGATGGCATTGTTCCTGCGTAGACGGTCACTGTGGTTGTTATTGTGGACGATGGTCACCTTCACTGCCATCCCATACAAGTCTACCACACCATACACCACTGGGGGTGTCAATGGGGTAGCCACGCCTGTGGGGGTGGAAGGCACAGGAATGAGGGGTAAGGAGAGAAGAGTCAAATATAGAGTCGGAGTATCAAAAGGCAGGAGGATGAGATACAGACCACCCCACCGGAAGCCCCGGCCCACCAGCCCTCTGACTTCCCCTTACCTTGATCAATGCCGTTAATGAAGAAGTGGAGGGCAGAGTTGGACTTCCTTGTGAGACCAATGTGGTCACCCTCCTATTCAAAACAAACAAAAAAGATGTCTGGAGTTCATCCACAATCAGGCTCCAGACAGTTGTGGGAACCATGAGAACGGAGCAGCCCTAGAGCCTTCCCACCACCCACATCACAGGGGAACAGCTCCAAAAGTCCTCCTGAGTCTCAGACCGCCTTGAATGCTTCGTGCAAGTCGTTCAGTACTGCAGTAAGTCACCTTACAACCATGAACTTGCTTAACCCTCACAATGATCTGTAAAACACCACTAACAGGCTCATTTTAGACATCTGCAGAAAAGAAAAAACTACCAAACAGGGTAAGCTTCTTGCCTCAGGTCACTATTACACATGGCCAACCAGCAAGAGAAACTGAACCCATCCGACTCTAAAAACTGAGTGCCTAACTGCGGGCAACCCTGCCTTCTTAGACAGAATCTTTAGGCAAAAGATAAAGGCCATGCTCTGGACTGCAGTGCCCAGGCAGGAATGCAGCCAGGCTGGCCCACCCTCACCTGCAGCTCATCCAGACTAAATTCACAGTACTCCCGGCGGGTGCCCTTGCCGTTGGTCAGGATCCCACAGCCGCTCATCATAATGGTGCCTAGGGGAAAGCACACACCCTGGTTAGGGGACGAGTTTCCTTCACCTCAGGTTCCCCAGGCCCCCAGCCCCCACCCTGCCAGTGGCTGGTACCTGACTGCAGATTGGTCATGGTGGCTGGGTATTCCAAATTGTTGGGGTTGTGGGTGGTGACACCAATCTCAATGGAGCCTGACCACTTATCTACAAGCTTGTCGATGCGGATCTTGGGTGGAATATTAGAAGGGAGAGGTGGGCATGTAAATGTAGAGAATGGACTCCAGCCCCTGGTCCTTCCCCAGTCCCCACCCCTCCAGTAGCAAGGATCAAGCCCTGACTTTAGCTCCCAGAAGGTGAGGTGCCAGCCAGACCCCAGGCTCTTGCACACCTCAAACATCTCATTGTCTCGGAGCGGGCGGTTGGTCATGACAACCCCATTGTTGAATTCATCCAAGGGCCGGCGACGCTCAGCCGTCTTATTATTGTTGCTGAGTTTGATGAGAGTTCCACACTTCTCATGAAAGAGCAGGGCGTCATTGGAAGTGAGGATGGGTGAAGTGGCAGCACAGCTAGACCCTAGTCCTTCCCCTGCTGGTGGGGAGCTCAGGTTCACATTTAGGAGCCCCCCATTATAGGCAGACAGGATGGCATTGCTCACCACCTCAGACAGCTCCATACTGGCAAAGTCTACAGCAGCAGGACGAAAGAAAAGCTGACGTGAGGCCCTACGCCCTCAGGTCCGTAGTTCTCTCCTTACCCCTCTCCTGAGGTCCCTCCCTTGTCCACCTCATTTCCCACTCCCCTTCCCGGGGCCTCCCAGGAGCCCTCACCATTATGCGACTCAAGGCTGTTAGGAAACGTCTCCGGCCGGGCCTGCGCTGGGGACACCATGAAGGCTGGGAACCAGGCAGGATGGGAGGGGAATAAGGGTTCAGCCCCTGCTGCAGAACCCACAGCCAGGAGACCCCCTCCTCTAGCCCCTGCTCTCCCCTTCAACAGACTCAGGGGTCTGAGTGGCCCTGCCCACACCCAGCCTCGCTTGTCGCTCTGTTTCCCTTCAGCC
The DNA here is from genome assembly GCF_963455305.1 of Plecotus auritus. Taxonomy (NCBI): domain Eukaryota; kingdom Metazoa; phylum Chordata; class Mammalia; order Chiroptera; family Vespertilionidae; genus Plecotus; species Plecotus auritus. Next base: position 44,851,194 of record NC_137774.1, read on the forward strand.
ATCCCCTGGGCCCCACCCCTCCACCACTGCCCTAGCTGTGTTCTCACCTTCATCCCTAGAGGTCCCCTGTTCAGCCAAGGCAGAATCTTCAGGGGGAGCGGAGGGCTCGAGGGGAGGTGTGGGGATGGGAGTAGGGGAGCTGAAGCCTGGCTCAGGGGGTAGTACAGTGACTTGGGTGCACTTGCCATAAAGGTCCACGACGGCCCAGACGCGAGCAGGCAGGCCTGTGGCAGCCACACCACAATCCCGCCCATTCACCCAGAGCCGCAGCTCCCCAGCAACTGTGCGCTCCACGCCCACACGGTCCCCTTCGCCAAGCTGGTCCAGGTCCTGACCATACTCCTCCAGCACAGAACGTCCATCCCTCAGCACCGAGCAGCCCGACACTACCCACGAACCCCCCTTCAGCCCTGTGGCGCTGCTTGGGAAGTCCAGCACACTGGGGTCCAGTGCCGTCACCCCAATCTCAATGGAGCCACTCCAGGAGTTGACCTGTGATAGGGGTGGTGGACAGAGGCTCAGGATGGGCCACCAATGGGTCTCCCACCACTAGGAAACCACAACTCACAGGCCACTGTGTCCTCCTCTCCCCACCGCGCAGACAGCTTAACTGACTTTTCTCTCTTGAGACACTAACCCAGAGCTGCAGCCCCACAAGTGATTTTCTGCACTCTGTCCCAGGGTGGTTTGGTCCACTCTGCTCTGTACTCTGCTCAGTGTCTGCATCAGTCCTTTCCCCATCATGCTGGCTAATTTCCTGGCTCCAGCTCCCTGCCTCCTCTAACTTCATTGTACTCCGTGGCTCCTCAACCACCCAAATTCACAGCTAGCTCTCCATGTCCATATTCCGTGCTCTTGTATATCATTCTCTTCCCTTCTCTTCCCCCTGGCCCAATTCTCTCCTAGGCTCTGGCTTCACTCAGACTCACTCTCTGCCCAAAGTCAGTCTTTGTGCACCTGGCCTCTTCCCTAAATCACACACAACTCCCACTCCGAGTAGCTCTCCTTACCCATCTTCCCCAACCAACCCTGAGTTTGTCCTTCAATGGTCTGCTCTTTCTTGGTTATCTCTCTTCCCTGCCAATCACATCTCTGACATCTCTCCATCTCCATCTGCCAGAAATTGTCCGGGCTGGTTCCCTACTCGTTCTAGCGGGCTAGGCCCCGTGTCCCTTCCCTGTTCCTGGGTCTTGAGGAAATTCAATCTCTCCTGGTCTCCTTCAGGCTGAATGCTTCGGTTTCATGCTCCCTCCCTGCACGTCACCTGGCGTCTGAGTCTGTCGGTTCCCCCACGGTACCCAATGATGTGGTTCCACTGGCTGACCTACCCGTCTCCCTCTGGTCCCCTCCCACCATCCTCCACATCTTGGTTTTGCGGCCCCAGCTCCGCACCTTGCGGTCGATGCGGACGGTGAAGACGCGTCCATCGCGCAAGGGTTCCCGGCTCAACACCAGCCCGTGGTTAAACTCCTGGCCCGGCTGCTGCCGCCGCGCTGTACGCCCACAGGCCGACAAGCTGACCAGGCGCCCCGTGCGCGGGTGCAGCTCCCCGCCGCTGCCCAAACCCGCGCCAGACCCGGGTCCTGGGCCGCTCCCGCCGGGGCCTCCACCCCCACCAGGCCCTGGCCCGGGGCCTCCCCCAGACCCCCCACTCCCACCCGACCCCGCCGCCATCGCCGCTGACGCCGGGGCCGCACGACAGCCGCGTTTGGCGGCACCGTAGCAACGGCGGTGCACAGACACCCTGAAGGAATAGGACCCGGGGCTGGGGCCAGATATGCTTTACGGCACTGCCGGGCACTGAAGCATCCCGGGCTAAGGGCTAAGGAATTAACGGCTACACAGTGGGAACAGAAGGACGACTGGGTCGGAGTCTTGCTTTACGGCACGACGAAGTGATGGAGTGGCTCCGAGAGCGGGGAAGACTTGGGCTGGGAGTTTTTACGACAGTGAAAGAAACGACGGCCGCAGCCATCTTTACGACGGAAGGGGGGTGCCGGCGCCTGAAGCACTTTCAGCTTTGCGACAGCGGCACCGACAGCCCCGCCCTCGTCGAGGCAGGCCACACCTTGAAGTAGTCGCTTTACGGCAAGAGGAGGAGGTGTCTTTCTTCAAGCTACAAGCGTCGAAGCTGTGTGAACGGGAACCGGGAACCGGTAGCTTTATACATGGAAACCTCTGCCCTCCACACCGCTGAGACCGGATATGTCTTGCCACAGGATCGCAATCCCTCCACTTTCCACTTTATAACCTCTTGTGAGAGGCAAAGCGGCCGACTTTTGGGGGAAAAAGGGCTTGTGGATGTTTCCAGTCAAGCCCACCTTGAACTCCAATTCATTCATACTTAGGTTTTAAAGCTACGAATAAAAAGCCCAAAGAAACCCCGGCAGACACTTTCAAGTAACGGCGCTGACGGTCCCAAAAGATTGCTCCAGAGCTATTAACAAGCCCCCAGCCCAACTCCGACACTCGCGCTAAGGTTGGATGACTGTGAGGTCACAAGGCTTCTCGCCCCCCGGAGAAAAACCGGAACAAATTCCAGAACAAAGACTTTTGAGGGAGGGGCAACGGGGGGCTCTCAGCCCGAGGTCCCTATATAGTCTTTATTCCGCCCACCGCGACTTCAAGGAGCATAGGGGGAGGGGCCCGGTACTGGCTCCTGAGTCCCCGGCCGGACGCGGTGGTTGGGGTGGGGGCGGGGCCTCAGGGGCGGGGCTATGTGGGGCAGGGAGGCGGGGCGGGGTAGCTGAGCAAGGCCCCCTGGTGGGGCAATGGAAAAGCAGGAGTCTGGGGGGGCTGCTGGCAGCCTCACCCAGGAATCCCCTGGAGGGGTAACCAGGGAAGTGCCAGGAGGCATCACAGGAATCGAGGCAGGCTCCGGGCTGCCCTCCGGAGTAGTCTTGTCCCAAGGTTCTGGCCGCTCCGGAATAGTAATTAGAAGCCCGGATTCCAGCCGGCACTCCGGAGTGCTAGCGGTTCATGGTTCCAGGCCCAACCAGCATCCTGGGGAGGTTGTGGGCCACAGCCTTGCGTCTGGCACATACCCTGGCGGATTTAATCCCCCGATTCCTGGAACCTGTGCATCCGGGACATCTGACTTTGGGTCCAAGGGGTCTGGGGTGCACAACTCGGGATGCAGTCCGCGTTCCGGTTCAACTTCTTTGCACCCCCACAAACCCTATGAGGATCGGCCCCGTAGCATCCTAAAAGACAGCAACCCCACCTTGATACAGAAATCCCCCAGTGAGGAAAAGTAAGGATCCCAGCTTATTTCGCAGGCAGCACGGAGCAAGGAGGGAGGGTTATGGACACTGGAGGGGGCGGAGCCAGGAGGGAAGGGGCGGAGTCCTGAGAACTAGATGTGAGGGCAATTGAGTGGGAAATGTGAGGTTCCAAGTCTTTGGGAGAGCAGCAGGTACTCTAGCTACATAGTACGTGATTACCATTAGGCGTGATCCTCATCCCTAGCCTCCTACTTCTCTGGAAGGGCAAGGGGGTAGAAGAAGTTTTTGAATGACTGAATGAATTAGGGAGGATTGTGAGGAAGCGGTCACTAGGTTTCCTACCCCTTTTTTGTGTCCTTCCCCGACTGCAGGAAAAAGTCTCAACACTGGGATGAAATGAATATCATGACCACTTACCACCCTGCTGACAAGGACTACGGATTTATGAAGGTGGATGAGCCTAGCACTCCCTTCCACAGGTGCTGAGCTTTCAGCCATAATCCTTCAGCCCAGACTCTCTTACCTATTCAACAGAGGGGAGGGGGGAGAGAGGGCAGAGAGGCCTCAGGGACTGGATGCTACCTGATACCCTCCTTTCTGCACTGCTTCCTCCCTCTGCAGGCTGCCACCGCAGGACAGTGATGAGCCCTCCCACACGGTGACTCCTGAGGCACTAACAGAAAGGTGAGAGTCCTGCCAGAGATCAGTAGGGATGCATGTCTTCCTCCTTCCACTCCTGAACTCTGTGATCTGAGCCAGTTCTGCTTTTTGGTCCCCTAAATGGGAGGTACTACATTTCTCATCCAGCCAAGGTAAAGGTGGGGAGTCAACCAGCTGCCCCCATTGTCTTTCCACTTCAGTGCTCCCAACTAGATTCCCTCTCTTCAGGTTTGCAACAATGGACAATTTCTACCCCAAGGTCCTTCAGCACCCTGATAACAGAAGCTCAGGGTCTTCCGACAACTTTTCCAAAACACGTGAGATGAGGGGTGGGGACTGCATGGAAAGGGGAGGTGGAGTGAACCTTGAGCGAGAGCATGGCAGGAAAGCTGAGTTCTTAAACTGGCCCACAGACTCCAGTGGTTTTGAGAAGCACCGCAAGGCACACTACAATGAAGGAAAGTTCCTCAACACTCAGAAAAACCAGCCCTTGGGTAATAACAAGAAGAGCAATGGGGGTAGTGAAAGTTTGGGCAGTGGTGGTCGAGGTGTGATGCTGGGCCCAGAGTCCAGGCCTGTGGAGAGAGGCCAGGCAAGAGGACTGGCCAGAGGAGTCAAAGATGAGATTGGCCTGGTGACCAGGAACCACATCCGAGAAACTGAGGGTTAGTAGCTATGGTGGGGCCCCTGGGACTCAAGGGAATTGTAGTCCAGAGCCTTCTTCCTCAGTGTGCATGGATTGGCCAAGGGCCCTGCTGCCTGAGGGGGAGGTAATGCTGGGAGGTGACCCCAGGAGAGACAGAGGGGCAGTTGGGGTAAGCTCCCCATCAGGATAGTCCTCAGGAAAGTCTGGCTGATGAGGATGAACAGAACACCCAAGAGACCTGTGGGGAATGGAGAGGTCACTAAAGGTTTTCTAAAAGGGAAGGAGGTATAGAGGTGAGATGAGAACCTGGGGCTTGAGCTTCTCCCTCTGGTGGTGGGAGGGTCACAGTGGACACCTAGGGGCCTGGACACCCTAGATGGCCATAAGACTCAGATGAATTTGGGTGACTCCTCAGATTCCTCTACCTTCAGAAATCAGTCCCCAGCTTCGGCCATCATCATGTCGGAGAAGGAGGCTGATCTGCAACGAAAGGAGTATTATAGCAAACGAAGATACCTGAGGTGCTGTCCTCACCCGGAGCTTGAGGAGGACACGGAAGATGAGCAGCAGGACAGTGACAGTAGGTCCGGGTCAGCCTGGGGGCGGGAGGACTGAGAGCTAACAGACTGATGGGTGCCCCAACCCTGATCGGGGATGCTTCCAGGTTCTACAAGCTTGAGCTGGGCAAGTGAAAATTCCATAGGAACTGAGGTTCGTTCGCTGGATCACAGAGGAAGCCCACTTCAGGATCACAGGCCATCGAGAACTCCCTGACAGTGACAGGGACACCATTACAGCCTGGTGAGGACACCATGCCACTGGGCCTGGCTCTTGGCAAGCTCCCATCCCCCAAACCCCCACTCCCTTTAGGCCAGTAGATCTGCAACAGGTGCTAAGGCCTTAACCATCCTAGTGTGCAAGGCCTACATTGTACAGAGAGGAGCCAGGGAAGACCATAAGTGGTTGGGACCTCCTCCAGCTTGACACCATCTGCTGGTCCCAAGCCTCCTCCCAACTTCTCTCTGCCACCTACCCCACTCTTGGTACTTCCCTGTTTTCCAAAGAAGTGGGTCCCAAGCAGTGTCTGGCTACTCTCAGTGTCTGGCATCTAAGGGGCTGAACTGCCCAAGCCCACAAAGCTCAGAGAGGAAAACTAGAAGCAACCCAAACTCCTCAAACCAAAAGGAGTGCAGATATGAGTCTGGGCAGGGGCAAGTGGCTGCATGCACTGGCCAGGGTGGGAGAGGGGCTAAGGGTAGGTTCTAGGGAGTCTGAGGGGTCACATGAGCCAGATCTCATGCCTGCTGTAAGAAAACCACTCACCCGCCCTGGCCAGCTTGGCTCAGTGGATAGAGCATCAGCCTGCGGACTGAAGGATCCCAGGTTCGATTCTGGCCAAGGGCACATGCCTGGGTTGCGGGCTTGATCCCCAGTAGGGGGCGTGCAGGAGGCAGCCGATCAATGATTCTCTCTCATCACTGTTGTTTCTGTCTCTCTCTCCTTCTCCCTTCCTCTCTGAAATCAATAAAGAAATATATAAAAAAAAATAAAATAAAAGAAAGAAAACCACTCACCCAACCCCTCCTCTCTCCAGATGAATCCCTTCGGCTTTGATGGACTCAGGAGGGGGAAGCCACACAATAGAAAATGTAGCCAGCTGGAGATGGGGAGTGGGCCAGCCTTCCCCTGCCCTCACCACCCTAGGGGTGGAAAATAAAGAGAAGAAGAGCAGCAGTCTGGGTGCTGTGAATTGGGGGCCCAGGCGGACCTGCTCAGTCACTGAAGAGAGGAGAGGAGGGAGGGAGATTCACACACAGGAAACCCCATGTGTAGCCAGAGCAGAGAAGAAAGCTCGGAGTAGTGTGGGGGACTGGAGTCCAGAAGGTCTTCGGAGTCTGAGAAGGCCCAACTGCAGCAGGGTGACCGTGATTGCTGTGATTCAGTCAACATAAATTCACTAGTATCATCTTTTAATTCTTACAACAACCCTGGAGGCAAGGGTTGCTGTCCCCATCTTCCAGGTGAGGAAACTGAGGAATCAGAGAGCTTGCTCAAGGTCATGCACCCTGTAAGTGACCAAACCAGGATTTGAACCTGTATCTGCCAGGCTCTCAATACTCAACCACTAAAGGAGAAAGAAGCAGAGACCTGACCCAGTAGGAAGGTGACAGCATATCTCTGAGGGCGGGGCTGTGGCTTCTCTGATCTCAGGCCCCTCTCCTCTGCCCAGGCCCCGCCTCTGCCCCTCCCAGCACTGCCTGGAAGTGTGGGGTGAGAGCTCCTCCTAGGACACCCCTTCCCCTTGGGGAAAGAATTATCACCCCTCCCAGGCTCTACCCAGGGAGAACACTTTTCTCCTTCTTCATCAAGGCCCTTTGGGGGCAGGGAGTGCCTCCACTTGCATTCCCACCCGCCTGGCCCCAGGATCCATTGGTCTGAAGTGATCAAGCTGAGATGACAGTCAAACTGGATTTCGAGGAGTGTCTTAAGGACTCACCCCGCTTCCGGTAAGTGTGCACAGGTCTGGGGGGTAGAGGAGGGGTGGCCCGACACCCCCCTACACACACACACACACACACACACACACACACACACACACACACTTCCCCAGGCCAGGCCAGATGTCCTAGCAGGGAATAGGTCTCAAAGGGACAAGATCAAGCATGTGGGCCAAAGTAGTACCTCTGCTATCAAACCCAGAGGTCTCTCACCCCCAGAGCTGGTATTCCATCCTTCCTCTCACTGGGACCCCTGCCCCTCCCCCAGCACCTGCTCTGGGCGGTTAGCAACTTCCTGCCCTTACCACATCCACCCTCCTTCTACCCTTCCTGCTCTGGCCTGGGCCATAGTAGCTCCTACACTGTGGAGTGAGCAAGCTAAAGAGGGCTGGTGGGTGGGTCTTCTTTAACCCACCAGCTTTTTCTGTCTGTATCCTCCACTCTCTAACCCCAACCCCTGACGTGGCCTTGCCAAGGTGGACAGACTACATGGTCCCAAGCTCTGTTCCCTTGACACCATCCCTCCTTTCCCAGAGCCTCTATTGAGCTGGTGGAAGCTGAAGTGTCGGAATTGGAGACCCGACTGGAAAAGGTGACTCAGGGTCCGATTTTAAAATGAAAAGGGTGGGACCAGGAAGAAAGTTAGAGACAGAGAATGAGTCCCAGGGATTATTGAATGCTAATCACGTGGGATAGATATTTAGGGGCAACAGAGAAGCAAAAAGGTAGTTCTATACCCTCAAGGAGCTCGGGATCTTGGGAAAAAAGTCTCACTTGTGGACTTACCTGTCAGCTCTTGAGCCCTGCATTATACCAGCCCTGGGCTGTTGGGTAGAGCAAGACTATTTCTGCCTTGGAACCCACAGACTGAGGAGGACAAACCAGTGAAACACTTAAACACATTACAGTAAGGCCTTCCCTGGCTACCTTTTATAAAACAGCCCATGCATGTGCAGGTACAAATACATATATTCCCATCCTCTTAGTGGCTTTGTTTTTCTCTATAGCATTTAGCTCAACCTGACATTATATATTTCCTTGCTGTTTTAGTTTTCTGTTGCTGTATAATCAATTGTTACAAATTTAGTGACTTTATATATATTTTTTTATCATAGTTTTGGTGGGTCAAGAGTCAGGAAGCTTAGCTGATCCTCTGCTCAGGGTCTCACAGGCTGCAGTCTCTTCTGAGGCCCAGGCTTTTCTTCCAAGCTCTCAGGTTTGGGGACTGAGGCCCTCAAGTCCTAGAAGCCACCAAGTCCCCTTCCATGTGGCCCTGTCCATAGGCAGTTTACTTCATAGCAGCTTATTTCTTCAAGGCCAGCAGGAGAGTCTCCCTTGTGTAAGGTGGCAAGATAGTGCCAATTCATATCACCCATAGGGGCGGACCCATCACCTTTGCCATGTGGTGTAACCTAATCATTGGAGTGCCGTCCCATCATGTTTGCCATAGTCTACTGGTTAGAAGCAAGTCCCAGGTCTCTCTCACAGTCAAGGGGTAGGGATTATGCAAGGGTGGGAATCATTGGGGGTCATCCTGGCATGAGTCTGTCATGCTATTTTTGCTGATTTTTTTTTTCTTTTCTTCACTAGAATCTAAGTGTCATGAGGGACCTTTATGTTTTGTTTTTGCTCAGTCACCAGTGCCTCTACCATGGCCTGAAAGTTAGTGGATGACCAACTAATATATACATATATTTTTAAATTAAACATTTTATTTGAGTAAATTATAGATTCACAAGAAGTTGTAAAAACAGTACAGGGAAGTCCCACATACCCATCACCCAGCTGCCCCCAATGGCGACATCTTACATAACTGTGGTGTACTAACTGTGCTGTACTACCAAAACCAGGAAATGGACATTGGCATGATGCAATGAACTGTGTACAGGTCTTACATGGATTTCACCTGTTTTGCATATACTCTTAAAAAAAAAACTTTGTGAATAACTCAGTGACACTTGATCATGTGTATAGATTCTTTTTTAAATATATTTTTATTGTTGATAATATTATAGTTATCTCTCATTATCTCCCCCTATCCTCCCTTCTATATAGATTCTTATAACCAGCATCACATGCAAAATACAAAACTCCTATCACCACAAGGGAACTCTTTTGTATTAGGCTTTGTAATGATACCCTCCCTGCCCCCTTCTCTAATCCATGATGACCACTCATCTGGCCTCTGTCTCTAGACTTTTGTCATTTCTAGAATGTTACATAAGTGGAATCATACAGTATGTGACCTTTCAAGATTGACTTTTTTCCCGGCACTTAGATTAATGTCCTTGAAGTTTATTCAAGTTGTTGTGTATCAGTAGTACCAGTAGTTCATTATCAATAGTTCATCTACAAATAGTTTATTCCTTTGCATTGCTTTGTACCATTCTATTGTATGGCTTTACCAATTTGTCCCTAGTTCAGTCTTAACGAAAGTTTCTTACTCAGATATATGAGGGAGAGGGGTGGATAAAGAAAAAACTGGACACTCAGTCCCGCAGCTCCACACAATGAGGTTTTGTCTCTTGTCACAGACACCCCATGGGGACATCCGATAAGGTTTGATCATGACCAGTTTCCTGACCATTACTGATCCTGCTAGCCACCTTAAGCTACATTTCCCTGAGGCCTTCGGTAGCTCTAAAAAGTGTTTTCCGGTTCAACAAAAGTTCACTGGGAGATCAACCAAAGGACTTGTATGCATGCATATAAGCCTAACCAATGGACACAGACACCAGGGGGGTGAGGGCATGAGTGGGGGTTGGGGGGATAAGGACACATACTAGTATGTAATACCTTAATCAATAAAGAAAAAAAAAGTTCACTGAGATGAGCTGGCAGGCTCCCCAGTCACTTGCTCTATCCCAGATACAGTGACTCAGGCCAGAGCCAAGTGGCGGCACCTCAGGGGCAGTGCAGTTCCTGCAGGTAGCAAGGGCCAGGGGTCAGGAGACCTCACTTTGGCTTCTGACTCAGCTACCTGGCTCTCCTAGTGAGACCCTCCTTGGGCTAGTCACTTGTCCCCTTGTTTATCAAGCCTCCTTGTTTGTCAATGGGACCAGACAGAATGGGCCTCAGGAGCCCCCTAGCATGCCATCTTCATCCTGACCCTCTGGCCGGCCTACTGATGAATTTATATTTATGAGGGAATGTTCAATAAGCATAGAATGGGACAAGTCCAGACAGTTAATGCTATAGAGCAGTGGTTCCCAACGTGGGGCACATGCCCCACAGGGGGGCAATTTGATTTTTAAGGGGGGGGGGCAATTGGAGAATGAGTTATTAACAGTGAAATTTTTTTTGCATTTCTTATAGTTCTTGGGGCCTTATATACAGAATATAAATATATAGTGACATATTTATGCATTTCATTCTCTAGTATATGTTTTGAAACTTTATTTGCTGTTTTTCCCTATCACTTCATATTATTATTATTTTAACAATTTCTTAGTGATTTCTTCCTCAGTACTTCAACTGTCCTTTCATTCTTTTATTTTTCCTTTCATGGATGCCATGTTCTTTGGAAGCTTGTTTAGACCAAGTTAATGGCCTTTTAGGCTTCCTCCACGTGAATAGGAGTTCACTTTTTGAATAATAAGAATTATATGTCATAGGGAGGGCATCAGGATTTTAGAAATGCTTAGGTGGGGCATGGCCAGGAAAAGGTTGAGAACCACTGCTGTAGAATTTACACCAATTAGGTAGAGCATTCATCCTGTGAGCCAGACAGTGCATGAGGATGGAGTTTCTGGGGAGCTCTTGATCCAAGCAGTTGGGGCAGGGCAGGGAGAGACATTTTGGAGGTTAAGCTGACAGTGCCCTTGGTGACAGGCTGGGAGGAGTTTTGTTCCAGGCACAGAGCAGTGGGAGTAAAGCAACAGAGATGAGAAAGCACCAGGTCTGTGTTAGAAACTGTGAGAGCTGGACTGGGCTACAGAGAAGTTTAGGCAAGGTTGTGAAGGAGGGTCACAGCCCCGGAGAAAGGGAGAGGAAGTGGGACAGGAGTGGGGGGTGCTACCGACTATGTTGGCGCATGGCACGACTTCCTTTTGCCCTGTTGCTTCCTAGCTCCTCAAGCTGGGCAATGGCCTCCTGGAAAGTGGGCGCCATTACGTTGCTGCTGGCCGCGCCTTCATTGTTGGCATTTGTGATCTGGCCCACCTGGGTCCACCAGAGCCCATGATGGCGGTATGTGTTGGGCCCGAACCAGAGTGGGATGGGGTCTGAGATGAGGAGAGATCCTGTGGAAGCTGGGGGAGGGTTGGTCTGGGGTCTGCAGGTCCCAGGCCAGAGCAGGGCTGGTGCTGCCATCTGAGACAGCCATTGGCTGGTCTAAAAATGGGAGGTCCCTACCCTACTCTCGCTCCCACGCCTGATACTCTCTCTCTCTCTGCCTCTTCTTGCCTAGGAGTGTCTGGACAAATTCACTGAGAGCCTGAGCCACAAGCTGGACAGCCATGCGGTGAGTGGGGGTAAGTAGGGCAGGTGGGGAGAGCAGGGTTGTCTAGCCCTGACCTTTACCTTCCAATTTCTGCTTCCCCTCAGGAGCTTCTAGATGCCACCCAGCACACGCTGCAGCAGCAAATCCAAACCTTGGTCAAGGAGTGAGTGTTGGGAGGGAAAACAGTCCTCCAGCCCATTACCCCAGGAGCCTCCCTGAATGAAGCTGAGACTAAGGGTTTCTGGTGACCTGATTGCTATCCCCCACCCCAAGAACCCCCTTAGAGTTCTGACTGTATAGAGGCCAACTGACAGCTATGAGTGGGCCTGATCTTGGGACTTCTCTGCTAGGGGCAGGTGGATGTGTCTGTGATTCTTTGTATCCCCCACCCCTAGAGGTCTCCGGGGTTTCCGAGAGGCTCGCCGGGATTTCTGGCGAGGTGCTGAAAGCCTGGAGACTGCTCTTACCCACAATGCAGAGGTCCCCAGGCGCCGGGTCCAGGAGGCAGAAGAGGCAGGAGCTGCTTTGAAGACTGCTCGAGCCGGGTACCGGGGACGGGCGCTGGATTATGCCCTGCAGGTGCCTGTCCCCACTCGTGGAGTACCAGGGCCTCAGCCACCTCAAGGCTAGAGAGTCCCTGGTGTGCATTGGGAGGGCACCCTATCTTTTCAAGACTGACCTGAGGTGTTTTTGGGCCCTCAGATCAATGTGATTGAGGACAAGAGGAAGTTTGACATCATGGAATTTGTGAGTTTCAAGGGCAAGGTGGGGAGGAGCCTGTTGATGGAGAACAGGAGGGAAGAGGGAAATACTGAGGGGTCCTTCCTTAGCCCTGCCCCCTCCCCACCTTGACCCCAGGTTCTGCGTTTGGTGGAAGCCCAGGCTGCACATTTCCAGCAGGGCCATGAGGAGCTGAGCCGGCTGGCCCAGTATCGCAAGGAGCTGGGTGCCCAGGTAGGGCCCCATGGAACAGGCAGATGGGATGGGATAGTGGGCTCTGAGATGACTTTCCTGGCCTAGTTGGGGGAGGCTCAGGCCATCTGAGATGCCCCTTCTATGCCCAGTTGCATCAGCTAGTCTTGAATTCAGCTCGACAGAAGAGGGACATGGAACAAAGACATGTGCTGCTGAAACAAAAGGTGAGGGCTGGGCCCAACCAGTGTGGTTCAGTGGTTGAGCATCGACCCATGAACCAGGAGATCACGGTTCTATTCCTAGTCAGGGCACATGCCCGAGTTTTGGGCTCTGTTCCCAGTAGGGGGCGTGTAAGAGGCAGCCAATCTGATTCTCATCATTGATGTTTCTATCTGCCTCTCCCTTCCTCTCACTGAAGTCAGTAATAAAAATAAACAAATAAATAAATAGGTGAGGGCTGGGACTGCTGGAGGAGGCAGGTGGGCATAGGGCCTTGCTCTCTGCTCACAAAGTTGCCTTTTGACCTTTCTGTGCCCTCAGGAGCTGGGCGGGGAGGAGCCAGAGCCAAGCCTCAAGGAGGGGCCTGGTGGCCTGGTCATGGAAGGACATCTCTTCAAAAGGGCCAGCAACGCATTTAAGACCTGGAGCAGGTGAGGAGAGGACACTCCAGTCAGCCAAACCCATCCGATTAAATTTTTTTTCAATGTTTAAAATTGATTTCAGAGAGGAAGGGATAGGGAAGAGAGGCAGAAACATCAATGAGGAGAGAGAATCATTGATTGGCTGCCTCCTGCACTCCCCACACTAGGGATTGAGCCCACAACCCGGCCATGTGCCCTGACCAGGAATCAAATTGCAACCTCCTGGTTCATAGGTGGATGCTCAACCACTGAGCCATGCTGGCCAGGCCAATTCAATATTTTTTGAGTGGTTATAGTATGCTAAGCACAGCAAGGAAAAAGACTAAAACCCCTGCCTTCAAAAAGTTTACACCCCATCAGCAAAGACAGACAATAATACAATTATGAAGTAAATGTTATATTCATATATATTATGTTAGAAGGTAAGAGTGCCAGAGGAGAAAAATTATAAAGTAAGGGATATGGATAGCTGAGGAAGGGTTGTGGTTTTAAACAGAGTGGTCAGGGTAGGTAGGCCTCATGAGAAGGTGACTTCTGAGTGAAGACTCATAGGACTTCTGGGGGAAGAATGTTCTAGGCAGGAGGAGGAGCCAGCACCAAGGCCCTGAGAAACGTGGAGTATTGGAAGAACAGAGAGGAGGCTATCGGTGTGATGAGAGGAAGGAAGGAGGAAGTGGTAGGAGATGAAGTTGGAATTAATAGGGATGTAAATTATGATAGGGCCTTGTCGGCTTCTCTAGGGACTTGGGCTCAACTCTGAGGGAAATGGGGAGCCATTGCAGGGTGCAGAACAGGATGGTGATCTGCTCTGACTCAACTTCTTCCCCTTCGAGGGCCACTGCCAGCCTATGTGGGGTCTTTGTGCAAATCAGATCCTACATGGGCTCCTTCCCCAAGATACTGAGCCCTTTACCCAGGATACTGCCATCTATCAACAACAACAACAAATTGTAGCAATAGACTTATTTTGTTAGAAAAAGCATTTTACTGTCATCTGCTGTCAAGTTGTCTTCATAAATATATCAAATCAGGTTGTCCAAGATGTGATTAGTGCCCCTTAGACAGTCTACACAACTGTCCCCCTCCTCTGGAACATCTCATGGGACAGTCAGCCCAGGTCTCTCTCTTATCGGCAAGATCCTTATGGGGCAAAGGACACAGACTCTCTGCTGTCCCTGTCCCAGCCTCATCCTGATGCTGCCCATGTCCAAACTCTACTTCCACCTCCTGCAGACGCTGGTTTACTATTCAGAGCAACCAATTGGTTTATCAGAAGAAGTACAAGGTGGGTAGCCCAGGTGCTGGAGGCCTGGTCCCAGGGAGACTCAGCCCTTGCTTCCTCTGGCTGAACATCTGCCCCTTATCACCTTCCCCTGCCAGGACCCTGTGACTGTGGTGGTAGATGACCTTCGTCTCTGCACGGTGAAGCTCTGCCCTGACTCTGAAAGGCGGTTCTGCTTTGAGGTGGTATCTCCTAGCAAGTGAGTCTAACCCCCAGAGGTGATGCTCTAATAGCTCTAAATCTTTACCAGCTGGAAAGGTAGGACCAATCATCAAGGCCCCACTGGAGCAGAGGCTGGAGGCCCCCCATGAAGCCCCAGGCATTAACCCTTTGGTGGCTGGATTGTGGGGCAGCCTGGGGGAAGGGTATAGGGTAATGGGGGCTATTTAGAAGGACATAACCTATTGGTGCAGAAATATTTCCCTATGATTGGTACCAGCTGAATACTAGCTGAATGTCAGTCTGCCCATCTGCCACTTGCTCTCCAGGCCTCAGACCCCTCCCTGCTCTCCGTCCCCTTTCCTGCCCAGGTCCTGCCTCCTGCAGGCTGACTCAGAGCGCCTCCTAAAGCTGTGGGTCAGTGCTGTGCAGAGCAGCATTGCCACGGCCTTCAGCCAGTCTCACCTTGATGACAGCTCCCGGGGTTCAGGCCAGGTACCTTAACATGGGGGTCCAGGGCCAGGTTGCCCAGGGAGGTGGGACATCCCTTCCCCTAGACCCCATGGCCACTCTTTCTTCCCATCTGCCCCAGGGTTCAGGACACCTGGTCATGGGCTCTGCTGCCACACTGGGCCCCGGCGGGACAACCAGGGGAAGGGAGCCTGGCGGAGTGGGGCATGTGGCAGCCCAGGTGCAGAGTGTGGATGGCAATGCCCAGTGTTGCGACTGCCGGGAACCAGCCCCTGAATGGGCTAGCATCAACCTTGGTGTCACCCTCTGCATTCAGTGCTCCGGCATCCACAGGTCACTCCCCAAAGCCCCAAGCACGGGCCCATTCCTTCTGGCTGCTGGGGGAACCAAGACAGAGCCCATCACACGGCTCTTCCTTTCCACTCTGCCCTGGCTTCCTCTCTTAGATTCTGGCTGTCACTGGGCACAAGCCTGGGCTGAGCCTGTGGGGCACCAGGTTGATCCAGGTGGGCCCAGCCTCTCAGTCTAGCCAGCGATAAGGGACCCACAGTAGTTTATTGGTTTGACTGGAGGAGGTGTGGGTGAGCCAATGAAGAGCAGAGAGAGAAGAGGTTATGAGGCCTTAGCAAGTCTATACAGCCCTCACCCCGAGTCAGTCTGGTAGAAGAATGGCAAGAAAGAGTTGTCTAGGGCAGTGGTCGGC
Source organism: Plecotus auritus (assembly GCF_963455305.1). NCBI lineage: Eukaryota > Metazoa > Chordata > Mammalia > Chiroptera > Vespertilionidae > Plecotus > Plecotus auritus. The sequence continues at coordinate 44,866,834 of NC_137774.1, forward strand.
AAAATCATTAGTCAACAGAGCCAAATATCAACAGTACAACGATTGAAATTTCTTTTGAGAGCCAAATTTTTTTAAACTTAAACTTCTTCTAACGCCACTTCTTCAAAATAGACTCGCCCAGGCCGTGGTATTTTGTGGAAGAGCCACACTCAAGGGGCCAAAGAGCCGCATGTGGCTCGCCAGCCGCGGTTTGCCGACCACTGGTCTAGGCCAAAGCACCAAGAGTGAAGGGAGGTGGATAGAGAGGATGAGGCCCTTAAAATGAAATGCAGGAGAAGTGAGAAGAGGGGATGTGAACAGGCAGGATCCTGCCAGATGTAGGTCAAGGCTACAGGGCCCCAGCTGCCCTGCTGCCTCCTGGCCTAGGGCCTCTGCGTGGCCGCCAAGCAAGACCTTGTCTCCAAGTCTTTTTAGGATCAGCAGCTGCTCTCACAGCTGCTGCCTCACATAGGCCCTGACTTCCACTCTGGCCCTCCAGGAGTCTGGGAGTTCATTTCTCCAAAGTCCGGTCTCTGACACTTGACTCATGGGAGCCGGAACTAGTGAAGGTGATTTGGGGGTGTTATGAAGAGTGTGGGGGTCGGATGGGTTGAGGACAGGGCTGTAGAGCCCGAGGGCTCAGACTCTGCCCCCTCCCTACCTGATTGTCTGCCTCTGCCTTGGCACCTGAAGCTTATGTGCGAGCTGGGAAATGTAGTCATCAACCAGATCTATGAGGCCCGTGTGGAGGCCATGGCAGTGAAGAAGCCAGGGCCCAGCTGCTCCCGGTGAGGCTGGCGGTGAGGCTGGCGGGAGGGGCTGGGCTGCCCTCTTTGCAGGGAGGGAGGAGGGTCTGGAATGGGAGGAGGGAAGACTGTCTCCTTCTTCTCCTCACCCCTTCAGGCAGGAGAAAGAGGCCTGGATTCATGCCAAATACGTGGAGAAGAAGTTCCTGACCAAGCTTCCTGAGATTCGAGGGCGAAGAGGTGGCCGGGGGCCTCCGAGGGGGCAGCCTCCTGTGCCCCCAAAGCCTTCCATTAAGCCCCAGCCAGGGAGCTTCAGATCCAAGCCAGGTATAGAGTTGGTTGGGCATTCATTGAGCACCTGCTGTGTGCTCAGCACTGTGCCAAACCTGGTGGGGAGGTTCAGAGTCTGAGGCCCAGGCCTTCCTTTGAGAATGCTGAGGAGCCAGACCGCATCAGCACTGGTTTTAGAAGGTAAGAGGTCTAGGGTTTATAGTGAAGAATAGGAAGGAGCATGGGGCTGGGAGTAGGCAGGGAGGGCGATGTAAGGGTGTCAACAGCGTGAGAAAAGTCAGCAGTGAGAATGAGCTAGGGTCTCCAAAGGCCTGTAAAGGCAGGTGTGAGTTTGGCTGGAGCAGAGGGAGCCAAGAGAGCTGCGGTGAACCTTCAGTGAGTCAGCTCACCCACAACATCCCAGCCAGTCAGGGTGGTTGGACAGGAAGAGGTGGGTTATGCTTTCTAGCCCTAGGGACCCCACACACATACACACTCACATACACCTCCACTTCCCCACCACTCCCCAGAATCTTGAAGGCCTCCCCACAACCTACCCCATTACAGCATCAGGGAACTTTGCTGAGGGTTTTTTCCCCAGACTCAAAGCTGATTCCCCCTAACAGAGCCACCCTCTGATAACCTGGGCAGCCTGCACCCTGGGGCCCTGCTGTTTCGAGCTGCTGGGCATCCTCCATCCCTCCCCACCATGGCTGATGCCCTCGCGCATGGAGCTGATGTCAACTGGGTCAACACGGGTCAGAAGAATGCCACTCCATTGATCCAAGCCACAGCTGCTGTGAGGGTCCAGCCAATTTCCCCATCCCACCCTGTCACCTGGTCTTCTTCCCTACTCCTGACTCTCTTACTCCTCCACCTCATAGGGAGTGGTAACCGTTTCCTCAACTGTAAACTACCTCATTAGGTTGTACTGTGGATGTAATGTATTGATACATGTAAAGAGCTAGAGCAGAGCCTGACACTTAGTTGTACCTCTGAACTGTACAAATCTTCAAATCTGCCTCTAGAGATGCCACCCTCTCTCCCCTTTCTCTACTTCTCAATGCAGAATTCTCTTCTGGCCTGTGAGTTTCTCCTCCAGAATGGGGCGAATGTGAACCAAGCAGACAGCCACGGCCGAGGCCCACTCCACCACGCAACCATCCTTGGCCACACTGGGTAGCACAGACCACGATGATGGCCTTGGGGAGGAAGGTTCCAGACAGGATGAGCTGCTGGCTAAACCTGGCTATTCTCTCTAGACTGGCCTGCCTGTTCCTGAAACGGGGAGCTGACCTGGGAGCTCAGGACTCTGAAGGCAGGGACCCTCTGACCATCGCCATGGAAACAGCCAATGCTGACATCGTCACCCTGTGAGGATACCTGAAGGGGCAGGACTAGCACCTTTCACATGGGAGTGGCTAAACCTCAATGCCAGAGATGCCTGGGGAGGGGAGTGATCAGCTCCTGGACCCAGCAGCAGACAGGATGCTCCCAAGTGCTGATTGGGAACCGGAGTTGCAAGGGTGTGGGCAGGGTCCAAGGACAGTGAGCTCATCCTGAGAGTCATTATTTGTCAACATTGTTGTCAGGCATCTTTTAATAACTAGACCCTGGGCAAACAGATGAACAAACCACCCAGCTCAATGGATGGGAAGTTGGGGTTGGGGGGAATGACTGTCATTCATTCTTTAATTCTCTCCTCTTTAGGCTTCGATTGGCAAAGATGAGAGAGGCAGAAGCAGCCCAGGGCCAGGCAGGTAAAGTACCCCCACCCCAGCCCCATCAGGACCTTCATTGTAACTCTGGGCTTCTGGCCCCTGGTGACCAGCTTCATTGATTAAGTCTATTATTCAACAAATCTGTATTGGGCATATTGGACACACCAGGCCTCAAAACAGAGGAAAAAAGGCAACAGTTGTACCCTGTTAGCTCAGGTGTTTCCTCTACCCACGCTCTTACCAGGACCACCCACTGTCCCCAGCATACTCTCTTGAGCTAGGGGCCCAGCCTTCGGGGCTCCCAACCCTTCCTCCCTCCCCTCAGGAGACGAGACGTATCTGGACATCTTCCGTGACTTCTCTCTTATGGCATCCGACGACCCCGAGAAGTTGAGCCGGCGTGCTCATGACTTGCACACGCTTTGATTCCAGGCCTCGGAGGAGAGGGCCTGCAACCCGCCCTTCCTAACCCACCGCCCTCACCCTGGCCATTAAAGCCTTTGTGCTTTGATCTTCCCTTCATAGTTCATTTATTGGGCGCCACCTGGACCCGCAGGATGTTAGGTGCTGTGGCTCCTGGGATGCGAGTGGATGGGAGTTTGTGAGGTCGAATCACACAAGGGACGACTCCCAAGGAGGGCAGTGGGAGCTGTGGCCTCAGCCTTCGCACCGGGAGGCCCTGGGGCAGGACTCGGGCTCAGGCGACGTGGCCAGACCCGTCCGGCAGAGGCGAGGCAGCTCGTGTGGGCTGTGGCCGGCCTTCCCTTAAGGGGGAGCTGGCGTCCAGCCGGGTGGAGACGCTGGCTCGGCCACCCCAGCCCAGCGGCATCCCCGGAATGCCGCGGCTCAGCACCCGCCCCCTCGGGAATTCCCGGTGCGAGAGAAGAGAAGGGAGCTGCGGGTCCCCACGCTCTGGAGGGCCGCGCCTGTTTTCTCAGCGGCGGGGGTTGGGACTCCTGCCCCCGCCGACCTGCGGACGTGAGGCCCGGCACACCTGGGGCCGGCGGGCGTCGCGACCACATCCGGAGCGACGCGCAGGAGTCACCCAGCCGGCCCCACCCCCGCTCGCGCCCGCCGGTCCAGCCAGTCCTCCCCGTGCCTCCGGGTGCCACTCAGCTCCCACCGCCACCCGAGCCGCGAGCCCGCGGGGGCGGGGGCGGGGCGCGAAGGGGGCGGGGCTGTCTCTTAAAGGACCAGGGCGGCTGCCCTAGCCACTTCCTGGGGGCGGAGAGGGCTGAAGCAGCAGCTGAGGCACCCGGTCAGGCGGCGGCGCCCGGTCCGAGACTCCCGGCCGCTTCCATCCGAGTCCTTGGACAGTCGCAGCCGGGATTTAGCGTGCATCCTCGCACTCAGCCGAGCCGAGGCACCTCCGCTATCAGCTCCGGGGAGCCCCGCCTCCATCTCCTGGGACCCGCGCTGGAGCCGGGCCAAGGCCAGGCCTCTGACTGGCCCCCAGGACCTTGGGTGGGTCTGCCCACGGCGACGGCGATCCGCCCGAGAACTCGGAAGCTGGACCCTTCCAAGAGTCGGCCTTGTGCTCGACCGTCACCTGCTGGTTGGATTCCGGAAGCCCACTGTCTAAAGACCACTGAACAGAACCACTGGCCGCCCAGAATTGGATGCGTCTGGACGGAACTTGCCATCCTCTTGGACTTCCCTGTGCTCTTTTCATCCGTTCTCTAAGCCTCTGGGCCCTCCTGTGCCCGGAAGCCATCCCCTACCACCAAGGTAGCTGGGGTGAGCCCCGAATCTTGCTGCCTTATACTCCAACCAGTGCCTCCAACTGAGTCTGAACCTTCCGACCCAATTCTGCACACACCCAGGAAGTTCTGCCTTTTTCTCTTTTGGTGTCTTCAGTACTCCCCAAAATTTCCCCTCCTCCTGTGCCCTCTTCACCCCCTTCCTTTGGGGGCCCCGTGACCCTGAATGTGGGGGGCACGTTATATTCCACCACTTTGGAGACCCTGACTCGCTTCCCAGACTCCATGCTGGGGGCCATGTTTAGGGCTGACACCCCTATTCCCCCCAACCTCAGCTCCCAGGGAGGTGGCCACTACTACTTCATCGACCGAGATGGCAAGGCCTTCCGGCACATTCTCAATTTCCTGCGGCTGGGCCGCCTGGACCTGCCCCTGGGATATGGGGAGACAGCGCTTCTCAAGGCAGAGGCCGACTTCTACCAGATCCAGCCCCTCCTAGATGCCCTGCGGGAACTGGAGGCCTCTCAAGGGACCCCTGCACCCACAGCTGCCCTGCTCCACGCAGATGTAGATGCCAGCCCTCGCGTGGTGCACTTCTCTGCTCGCCAGGGCCCACACCACTATGAGCTGAGCTCTGCCCAGGTGGACACCTTCCGAGCCAACCTCTTCTGCACCGACCAAGAGTGTCTGGGGGCCTTGAGGGCCCGATTTGGTGTGGCCAATGAGGAGAGAGCAGAGGGGGGACCACACTTTCGTCTGGAGTGGGCCCCCCGCCCCACAGAACTTCCAGAAGTGGAGTACAGGAAACTGGGGCTGCAGCCACTGTGGACTGGCCGGCCGGGAGAGCAACGGGAAGTGGTGGGCACACCGGGCTTCCTGGAGGAGGTGCTTCGGGTGGCTCTGGAGCATGGCTTCCGTCTAGACTCCGTTTTCCCTGACCCTGAAGACCTACTCAACTCTAGATCTCTGCGCTTTGTTCGACACTAAGAACTGGGAATACTGCCCTTGGTTTGACTGTGGGGCGGGGGGGGGGGGGGGGGGGCGGGGAGAAGGGGACAGCAAAGGGGATGAAGGCTCCCCTGAAGACCCTTCCTAGCTCTGCTTTGGGGCTGAGTCAGAGGTCCCATTGCACCTGACTGGAGCCCAAATGTGGGCAGGACTCCCCAACCCAAGCCCACTGAGGGCTCACAAGCGGTAGGGAGGGGCTGGACTGGTGCTAATCCTGGGAGGGTTGGAAGGTTGCCCTGGCTCATTCTGACCTGAGCCTGGGGACCTCCAGTTTCATTGGTTGGAGCTCAGTATTCAGGGGTCTGGAAAAGTGGGGGCACTTCTCTGCCCAGGCTAGGCTATCAGAACAATGCAGGGACACAGGCCTGGAAGGAAGGGGGATTGCTCTAATGTGGCCTCCTGGACTGTGACTTCTCCTGGAGCTGAGTGGCCTGGCCTGTCCTGACCAATGACATAAGAAGGAACATAGGGAGGGAGATTCTTTGCTGTGTCCCAAGTCACCTACTGAGGGAGACAGAAAAGCTACACCCCACCCTAGGCTGGCAGAAGGGAGCTAGGAGAATCCCTATTCACTATGGGGTGGAGCATCCCTTTGGAGACCCAAGGTTTTTAAAGCATCTGGTCTTGATGGCGGAGATGGCCAGGGGGAGGAGGGCAGCATCTTTTTGGGCCTTGGCCTACCTTCCTTCATGTGTACGTGCGTGTTTGTGTGTATCTGACTGATGTGTGAATCCCTGACATCCAGGCTTCCATCTGTGTTGCGGGCGATAGTGTCTGTGTGCTGGTCTTTCTGTGGTCTCTGCATGTCCAGGCCTGTTTGGGGTTGCTCAGAAACTGTTTGGGCACCAGGTGTGTCTATGGGTATAAAAATTAATAGTTTAACCACAAGGGGTGTGTATGTATATGCATACACGTGCATTCACGTCAACACGTATGCAGGAGGGGCCTGTTGGGATTTAAGTCACTGGGATCTTCCTGGTGAGAGGGGTAAGAGAAGTCACTGGGCTTAGAAGGTCCTTGGAGACCTTTATAGAATTCTTGGTTGTTAAGGCAACCATGGGCCTGTTGCTAGGAGACAGCTGGGGAAAGACTCAAGGCTGCTCAGAGCAGAGAGGAGCTGAAGAGAAGAGGTTGGGAGAGTCGGGAGGATATGGGAAGGGATGGGATTTTTGCATCCCTGAGGGGATGGATATTCATGAACAACTTCTCTGGGGGAGTCACTTATTATTTATCACTTACAAGAAGAAAAATAAAGTTGCTTTTGGAACCACAAACTTGTAAAGGCTGCTGAGGGCCAGGTTGGGAGTGCTGTCTTCCTTGCAACAGAAGTCCTGCTTTCTCTGCCCCTCTCCCATTCGCACATCGATGCCTTCTGGTCCCCAGTTCCTCGGGCCCCAGGTTTACTCAGGCCAGGAAGGGAGCAGTGGCACTGTTCTGGAATGCTCTAGAACCTCCAACTGTTCTGGAACTCTGCAACTTTCAGGCAAAGGACTAGAACCAGGATCACAGAGCCTCCCTATCCCAGGTGGTGCCAGCAGCCCCACTAGGCTTCATGTGGATGCTGGCACTAGCTGTGGCTTTCCTGGAGGCTGCCCAGGCCTGTCTCTTCTGCCGCCTCCCAGCGCATGGCTTGTCGGGCCGCTTGGCTTGGCTCTGCAGCCAGATAGAGGCCCAGTGGAAGGACTGTGAGGCCTCCTGGAACTTCTCGACCTTTGCCTTAGGTAAGTCCAGACATCCAGGGACAGGCTCAGCGACAGTCACCCACATGCCCCAAGCAGGGCAACATGTGTCTTCCCAGCTGTGCCCCTCAGCTGAGTCCCTGGACTCACTGGCCTCTCCCTCTGGGAGGGCTTCTTTGGACCTTGGGAAAGTCAAGAAAGAATCTTCTGGGCTAATGAGGAAATCACTGGTCCTTGCCCATCCCCACAGATGAGGTGTCCATGAACAAAGTCACGGAGAAGACTCACAGAGTCCTGAGGGTCATGGGTGAGGTCATTGGGGAAGGCACAACCTCGGGGCTTGGGTGGACACCAAGGAGGGGGCTGGGAAGGCAGGGAAGGGTGGAGGGCAGGTGGAGACAGAAGGGAGTGATTGGGGAGGTGCTGGGTAAAAGGGTCAACACGTACTGTGAGGCCCCAGGCAAAATGGCTGCTCTCTGCCTCCCCAGAGATCAAAAACTCTTTCTCCTCGCTCCCTCTATATTGGCAATGGCTTCAAAAGACCAAGTTTCCTGAGTACAACAGGGAAGGTACTGATGGGAGGAGGGACCAAGGAGTGCCTAGGGTCTGGGGCAAAGGGGTGTGTGGCTGAAGTGCTCATCTATGCCCATCCCTCCTTGTCTTTCATTTCAGCTCTCTGCAGTCCCGCCTGTTGTGAGTAGAAAAGGAAAGGTAGTGAGGACCAGGGGCTTGGGATCCCCCAGGAGAGCCTGGCAGTTAGCGGGAGGAAGTGGGATACTCTGGAAGGGTGGAGTTGGGGCTTCCCCTCCCCAGCTCTGGTCCCGCTGTCTCCTGCAGGGGGCAGCACCATCCTGTACAACTGCTCCACCTGCGAGGGCTTTGAGGTGCTCTGCTGGCCCCAAAAGCGCTGCTTCCCAGGTCCTCATTCCCCACCCCTGCCTGCCTCGCCTCACCCAGACCTCTGAGTTCTTAGGCTCCCCCAGTGTCAAGGGGTATGGTCTCCAGCATCTTTCACTGTTTCCTGGGTTCCCTGCAGGAAGTCATGATCTTCGGGAAGCCAGGATTCTGCTCCTCTGTGTCTTTGGAACTATCCTGTTTCTGGGCGTCCTAAGCCTTGTGGTGGAGTGAGTGTGGGGAGGATGAGGGCAGGAAATGGCCTCACTGCCTCTGACCCGCCCAGTACTTTCCACCACTCTTCCCTCCCAGTTTCCTTCCCTCCCCTCCCCTTCCTTCCCTCCTCTCCCCTCCCTTCCCTTTCCTTCCCTTCCCCTCCCTTCCTTTCCCTTCCACTCCCATCCTCTCCCCTCCTTCCCCTCCCCTCCTCTCTCCTCTCGCCCCTTCCCTTTCCCTCCCATTCCCGCCTTCCCTTCCCTTCCCTTCCCTTCCCAGACCTCCCACCTCCATCTTCCCTCAGATTCCACTTCCTTGAAGCAAAAAGCAACTTACAAAGACGCTGACAGATCCTAGCCTCCAGTTGTAAAGAGAGTGTACCCATAACTTCCACTTAGCTTGGGGGGCGGGGGGCGGGGGAAGTGTGAGGCAGCCAGCCCCTTAGTTCCAGCCCCAAAGGTTCAGTCTTCCATATTCTGAATCGCAGATGTCCCCATGATCCTACTGTCAGAGGGCCTCCAGGGACCCAGGCACCCACAGTTGGAAAGTTCCTCCCCTCCAGCCCTCAACCAATCAGATAGGGCCATCACCAATGCCAGGAAAATATCTACAGAAGGAAAGAATCCCCTCTACACGCACTCCCACTCCCACACCCGGCCTGCCTGTTCCCGTAAAGCGGGGGCTGTTTGCCCCAGAAGCTCCTCCTGGCCCTCCTGTGACTGATTGGGAATCCCGGAATGAGTGTTCTGGAAAACGTCCTCCTTCTGGAGCAAAACCACATCAGTCAGTCTGCTGGCATGCTCTCCCTCCATTTAACATGGTGAAGCCTGGGCCTCCCTCACAGGCTTCCCTCCTGTCAGGCCCAACTAAACGTGCTGTGAAATGGCCTCCGCCCCTGCCTGGTCTCTGTCTGCGACTGGGGTGGGAGGACAGGAAACTTAGGGGAGCACAGTGGTTCTCAAGTGGGGCGATTTTGCACCCCATGAGACATTTGCAACGTCTGGAGACATTTTTGATTGCTTTGATTGGGGGGATATGCTACTGGCACCTGGTGGGTAGAAACTAGAAACCAGGGATGCTGCTCTACATCCTAACAGCACAGGAGAGTCCTCCACAACTAGGAACAATCCCGTCAAAATGTCAATAGTATGTGGTTGAGAAACCCTGGTGTTTGGTCCTGTGGCTGTCAGGAGTTTTGGTTTGGGAGATGAGAGGTGGGACATGAAAAGAGAGGCCTAGCCCTAGCCAGTTTAGCCCAGTGAATAGAGCGTCGGCATGCGGACTGAAGGATCCCAGGTTTGATTCCAGTCAAGGGTACATGCTAAGGTTGCAGGCTCAATCCCCAGTAGGGGGACATGCAGGAGGCAGCTGATCAATGATTCTCTCTCATCATTGATGTTTCTATCTCTCTCTCCCTTCCTCTCTGAAATCAATAACAATATTTGAAAAAGCCCTAACTGGTTTGGCTCAGTGGATAGAGCGTCGGCCTGTGGACTGAAGGGTCCCAGGTTCGTTTCCGGTCAAGAGCATGTACCTTGGTTGTGGGCACATCCTCAGTAGGGGATGTGCAGGAGGCAGCTGATCGATGTTTCTCGCTCATCCGATGTTTCTAACTCTCTATCCCTTTCCCTTCCTCTCTGTAAAAAAAATCAATAAAATATATTTTTTAAAAAATAAAAATAAATAATAAATAAAATATTTGGAGAAAAAAAAAAGAAAAGAAAAGAGAGGCCTGTCACCAAGCACAGGGCCTAGGCCTGGAAGGGGTCCCAGCCCTCACCAACCTCAGTGGTTTTCAAATTGGATATGTGGAGGCTCCAGGGTCAAGGTTCTCAACCAGCTGCACATCAGAGTCACCTGAGAAGCTTTAAAAATCACCCATGCCTGGACCTCATCTCCAGAGATTCTGAATTCATTGGTCTCATATGGGGCCTGGGTTCATCTAACTTACAGCCAGGGTTAGAACCACTGTTTTGGGGGTACCCAAGGAGGTCCTGGGATGGGAAGAAAAATGCCTGTCCCTTCCAGGAGAGTACCACCCATGTTGTTTTACATGTTCTAGACCAATCCCATCATTTTACACACAAAAAAAATGAGACCCAGAGATCTTACAGCAAGATTATACAACTTGCCCAAGATCATGCAACAACTCATTCATCCATTCATTTGACCAACACTTAGTGAGTGCCCACCAGGTGCCAGGCAGCGTCACTTCCCCAGCTGGGATGAGAAGCCGCAGTCCTAACTGCCCAGGGAGCACGGCTCTCCTCATCAGTAGCTGCCTCATTCTCTCCTGTGCTGTACCATTGTTCCCAGGTTCAACATTTTGGAGTTGTTCTTATTTTCACACCCAACATGCAGTGGGTCAACCACTTCTGCCCATTCATGAAGGACCTCTATGGCCTTATTTTTCCTGTTTAAATTTTAACATCTCTGAAGAATCCATCTTAAATTGAAGACATATAATGGTATATATTATGACTGGTGATTTCTTAAATTCCATGAAATGCAGCAGTTTTCACCTTATAGGATGACTGTGAGGTCCAAATAAGTTCCTATAAAATACTTGGAACTGTACCCAACATGTAACGAGCCCTCATTAATAATTAGCCATTATAATATCTTAGTTAAAACCTCCCCTTATTCTTCCTTGCCTATAGACTATAGACTTGGGCCTGGCTGACATGGCTCAGTGGTTGGGCATCGATCTATGAACCAGAAGGTCACGGTTCCATTCCTGGTCGGGGCACATGCCCTGGTTGCAGGCTCGGTCCCCAGTGTGGGGTGTGCAGGAAGCAGCTGATCGATGATTGTCTCTCATCACTGATGTTTCTATCTCTCTCTCCCTCTTCCTTCCTCTCTCCCTAAAAATCAATAAAAACATTTTTAAAAATAAAAGAATATAGACTTGGCCCTTGACCCTGGCATTCAAGGCTCTCCATCAGCAAGCAGCTCCCCTGTCTCATTTGGTCCTCAGGGCAGACCTGTCCAAACACATATCAAACCGGAATCTCCACTCGGATGCCTCACAGGCATCTCATATTCCACATGCCCAAACTGTCCTTCCTTCCTGACCCCTCTCCTCTTGTGATCTCTCCCAGGCCTAATGGCAGTGCCAGCATATCATGGGCACCCTCTGCCTTCTATGCCGCTTGCCTACTTCTCACCAGTAAGTGATTTGCCTTTGTAATGCTTCTTGGAACCTGACCCCAACATGTCCCTGGAGCCTTACCTCTCAGCTCTGTCTACCCCACAGCCACTCTGAGTCACTCATAGTTGGCCAAACACTGTTTTCTTATGTTTCCTTGCCTGTGCCTGGGCTTGTTCCTATCCCTGGGATACCCTTCTCCTTTGGCTCAGACATCGCTTTTCCTGGGAAACCTTCTCTGAGCCCTTAAGGCAGGGTGGATTGTCTCTCATGTGGCACCTATTACATCAGGTGGTAGTGTTTCTTTACACATCCTACCTCTACACCACACCTTCCCCTGTAAAGCCACTGCTTAAAGTTTTCTGTCTTTGTTTCCCCAGTGCCTGACACCTGGTAGATTCTAGGAAGCACCCTGACAACTCCAGCCCCTTTTCTGAACCCTTGTGATGTGCCCTCCCCATGGAGGCTCTTCCTGAGCACATAGCACAGGAGGCTGGTAGCGTCTGTGTTTCTTTTCTGAGCACAGAAGGCCAACTCACCGGAGTGTGCCTTCCAGGGCAGGCCTGGTTTTTCTGAGCCCCTCACCATACATGGGAGGCTGCTATAGGCATTTTAAATAATGGCCCCCATGCTCTCTCACATGCCTCCTATACAGAGGTAGGACTTATGTATCCTACCCTTGAATCTGGGCTTCTTGACTGGCAAAAGTGATGCTAGGCCACTTTCTGGTCTCAAGTCTTAAGAAATTGGCACCTTCTGCCCTCTGCCTCTTGGGATTCTCACCCTGGAACAGAGTCACAATGCTATGGGGATTCCTGGCCTACATGAAGAGTCCATGTGGAAGAGTTCAGCCAATATCCAGCATCTACTGCCAGACATAGCAGTGATAATACAGGCCCCAGCTGTCAAGTCACCCCCAAACTTCCAGTTTTTCCAACTGAGACCCAAGACAGAGTGGAGTAGAGATATAAACCATCCCCAAAGTGTCCTGCAGGAATTCCAGATGCTCAAAATCCAGGAGCATAATGATTTTCCCCCACTAGGTATTATTACTCAATAATAGACAACTGGAACAGTGGGCAGAAAAAGGAGCTTAGAACTTGACACTGAAGGCCCTCAATATGTAGAGCCTCTCCATGGAGGGCTTGAGTGTCCTTATGATGTGGTGGCTGGCTTCCCCCAGAGTGAGTGATTCAAGAGAGGAAGGCAAAAGCCACACTGTCTTTTATGACTTCAGAAGTCACACACCATCCTTTTCAGAATATCCCATTGATTACACAGATTAGCACCATTCCATGTGGGGACATGGAATATCAAATGGGGAGGGAGGCGGGAATGGTTTCACCAGGAAAATAATTATAGGTTATGTTTGGAAACTCCCATCCCCATCACTCCCAGCAAGGGAGTTCTTAATGTCAAAAACCTTAGCTTCACCCTAGCCAGAGGACTCTCTCATCCATTTGTTCAACAGAGGTTACTGCGTACTTATCATCTGAGCTAGGCAATAGACTACCTGGAGCTTCGAGTCTAGCAGGGGAAATAAACAAGTTACTGGCAAATTCTACCAGAGCAATGAGTGCAAACACAGGGATGTTAGGGTGCAAGGAAAGAGACCTGACCAGTTAGGGATAGGTTTCTTGCACTTAGCAAGGTCAGGCTGGGATAAGGGTGAGAACACTCTTCCAAGCAGAGGGAACAGCCATGCAAAGGCTCAGAAGAGAGAGAGATCCAGAACACTAAGGTGCTTTCCCTTGTTGAGAAGGTGACTGGGTGAGGTAGAAGGGAAAGAGCCCAGAGATCTCAGGGGTCAGAGCAGAAAAGACGCCAAGGGGGCACTAAAGTGCTTCCCGAAAGGGGCAGAGCGGTTTCCACAGAGGGATGGGTTCCACCTCCAAGCTAAACCCAAGGCAGGAGTGGGGGAGGCACGTACGTGCCCTCTGCTTATCCTCCTGGATCTCTGCCCAGTGAGGGAAGACTTGGCCCCAGTGGTGTGAATGTGCTCATCCTTCTCGAATGCAGAGCCTACAGGGCATGGCAGAGGTTGGGGTGGTGCCTGATTTGGACCTCCAGGTTTAAGTATTCATCTTAGCGTGAAGGAGGTGCTCCCTGAGGGTGGTGAGGATGGTCAGACTGTGCTCCCCAACCCCCCACCCTCCTTTACTGGCAAAGGTGGCGATGAGAAGCACTTAACTCCCAAAGTAAGAAATGAATAGGGAGAAGGGGAGGAATAAAGAGGCCTCTGATGACCTGTTTGTTTTTTTCCAAGCCAAAGGCAAAGGTGGGGCTGAGCCTCTACTTCTGACTTCCTGCTGGAACATGGAGGACCGAGGCCAGTTGATAGTTTCCCATCATCAGCCTCTTCTCCATCACGTAGGCAGGGCCTAGCCAGGGCCAATCTCTCCCCCCTGAACCAATGGTAAGAGTCGCTTTCCTGAGCTTCCTGCTTCTTCTCTCTCTCACCTTTTCCCAGTCTCTTTCTATAGCAAGCTGGTTCTGTCATCCCCTATTTAAAACCCTTCAGTGGTTCCCAGAGACACTGGGTAAGGCCCAAGCTCCTGACCCTGTTCTGCAAGGCTCTGTAGAATGAATCCCACCAAGGCAGGTATTCTGTCTACTGTTCACCTGAGTGCCCAGAATCTGGCACAATGAAAGCTTGCTGGAAGGATAAACTGATGCCCGTTCTGGCTCCTGCCAGCCTTTCTGGATGCATCTGCCCATACGTTCTACATTCCCCATGTGCTCTACACTCATGTGTTCATTCAACTCCCAGAGGACCTCTAGTACACTCAGACCTGTGAGGACACCAGACATTCAGAGAAAATTCAGGTTTCACATGTTCTTCCCTGAAGGAACTTCTGGAGCCATTGTGTTTCCACCAAAAGAGTATGTAACACTAAGATGAATCTCAAAATGTGTTGAATGAAAGAAGCTAAATGCAAATAATAAACACTGTGTAACTCCATTGGTAAGAAGGTCAAGAGCAGGCAAAAGTGATCTATGGGTTTTAGAAATCAGAATAGTAGTTGCCTCTGGGGAATGGGGTTGATGGCAAATGGACACAAGGAAACTTTCTGGGATTTTAGAATTGTTCCAGGTCTTTATCTGCATTAAGGGATGTGTACTAGTACATTTCTTGAAGTGCTTTGATTTTATACAGTTAAATTTGTACATGCTACTGAATGTTAAGTTATACCTCAATAAAGTACTGTCAGCATAGAAAGTAATGTTCATATGACATAACAATGACCAAAAAATAAAAAAGACACACACCCTCAGTGTATGAATTAAACAGCACATCAGCCATAATCAAAGAAAGAATTGGTGAACTAGAAGAAAGAGCTGAAGAGATTACATGGATTGCATCATGGAGACAAAAAGAATGAAAGACATGGAAAAGAAGTTAAAAGACATGGAGGATAGAATGAAAAGGTCTAGCATACTTCTACTCAGACTCCCCAAATGAGAGAATACAAAGAATGGAGAAAAAGGATAGTTGGAGAGATACTGGCTGAGAATTTTCCAAAGCTGATGAAAGATGCAAATTCATAGGTACAGGAAATACAACATATTGAGAAAAACAAATAGAAAAGAATCCATAACTAGATACTTTGTAATAAAACTACAAAACACCAATAATGTCCTAAAATCAGGGAGAAAAGACATCACCTACAAAGGAATGACAATTAGACAAAGCAGACTTCTTCAAAATATGCATTGCACCTATTACATACCCACACTCCCCCAAGTAGAAAGAACACAAGATGAATAAGACAGACTCAGTCCCTACACTGTGGAGCCTACAAGTGTATTAGGAACAACAGATGTGGAGGGAGCAATGACAGTGCGATGAGCCGGCCTAGGTAGAATGAAGAGAATTGGCAAGAAAGCCATACAGACAGAACTGTGAACTATTAAGATTTTCCCATCAATGCTGGAAGATCCCAGGTGTTTATCAAGATGGGTTGGGCTTTTCCTTCCAAGGGGCTCTGAGGGCAGTAGCTGCTATGCTCACAAATCCTGCCTTGGGACAGGAGACAGAAAAGATGTCCGAAGACTGTTGGCGTCCCTAGGACCCCTGAGAGAAAGGAAGACAGCATTCATCACGGTCCCAGACTGTGTCCCCACAGCCACAGGCCAAGTAGCAGTGTACAGGGCCCCAGGATCAGCAGAGGCTACATGGGGATCAGCAGGTGCTGGGGGGCGGGGGTGCCCTGATGTATGGAATGCTGCTTTGATCACCAAGACCAGGTACCAAACTGGGGTGGGACTGAGGAGCTCTGTTCCCACCCCAATACACACGCATACAAGACTTCCCGCATGTTCCACCCCAGGGAGCAACCCAAAAGGTCCTCACACTTCAGAGCTGGGAAAAGGACACTGTCTTCAATCTTGAACTCTGTTTAGACTGGGGACTGACTTTCTGCACCACCATCAACACCTCTCTGCCCTAACTTCATTCCCAAACACCCCGTGCTGCCAGCCTTCCCCGTGAGGTGCCAGGAAGGTCTCTCCCTACCTGGGCCTGGACTGCTTCCGGTTTAGCCTTATCTTCCTGGTGCTGGACCAGTGAGCTCTATCAGGTGCTTATTCACTTAAGGGGCGGGGCCCTGGTTGAGGGGTGAAGGATTTGGCGAGAGAGGGTGTGAGGGACCGGACAAAGGAGAAAGTGTGGGGAGGGGTGAAGAGGTCTTTGGAGAAGAGGCTGGGAAGGTGGAGAGAGGTGAGGGGAGGCGAGCAAAAGGCCTGGGGAAGGAGGTTGCTCTGGGTCTGACCTGGCGGGGGGAGGGGCCGCCACCGCCCACGCAGCCCTCACCTGGTCCCACGCGGCACTGCAGGCGCGGCCAGGTCCCGCCCCCCGCGGCCTCGGGTCCCACCCTTCTCGGGATTTAGTCCTGGCAGCTCCCGAGGCCGCGTAGCTGCCGCTTCCGCCTTTGCCAGGTGAGGGTCCTGGGAACCCGAGGCTGGGGTTGGCGGGGCAGCCGTCGCCTGGGGTGCGGCCGCGGGCGCAGAGCCTGACCGCCTCGCCCTCCCCTGCTCGGTCCTTTCCTTCTGCGGGAGCTTTTCCTCCTGTCCCCTCTCTCGCGCTTTCCTCTTCTCACCTGCAAGCGGCCCGGCCGCCAGGCTCCTGGTGTTCTCCTTCCCGCCCTTGGCCCTTGCTCGCGCCCAGTTCCTAGCCCACCCCGAGTTCCCAGTGTGGGGTCCCCCGCTTCCTCCCGGCGTAACTGTGTGTGTGTGTGTGTGTGTGTGTGTGTGTGTGTGTGTGTGTGTTGAAAGGAAGAGTTTGTGCAAGTGTGTAAGGAGAGTCTGTTTGTGCTGGCAGCCCGCACCCAGAGAGCCTGGAGCAGATTTCCTGAAGGCTGTGGAGTTGCCTTGAAGCTGAGTAAGAGTGACACAGGTGTGCTCGCAGGGCTCCCTGCTGCAGGGAGGTGGCCCTAGAAGTATCCAAGCTTGGAGCACGGGCCTGATTCGACTGCAGATGCTGTTGCCTCCTGTGCAGGAGAGGCAGTGACCCGAACTCTCCGGGCTGAGGGGCAGTCTGCCTGCAGAACTCAGGTGTATGTGGACACTGGACCTTAATGTCTTGCATGCTGTGTGTGTTTGTGTGGACCTTGGTGCTGTGGGTCTAGGGGGGCAGAGAACTGCCCTGTCTCAACTACATGTATGTAAGAGGGTATGTGACAGTAAGCCTGGGCGTTTTATGGCAGCATACTAAAATGTGTCAGTGTGTGTGTGTGTGTGTGTGTGTGTGAGGCAGTGTACCTTTGTGTGTATGTGCACACGCGTGTATGTGTGTGTGCCTACATGTTTGAGGTTCTGAGGTATGGTGTGGTTAGCATATCTGGGCATCTCTGGTATGTATGTGCAAAATGTCTCGTGTGTGTGTGAGGTGTCTCAGGTGTATATGAGTGTGTGCAGTGGTGTGTCTCCGGTCTGAAAAGGCAGTGTGTCTGGGTGTCCTAGGGGTCCAGGGCACTATGCCATATCTGGAGAGTGAGCAGGGAAACATACCTGGAGTCTGCAGTGGTAAAGTCTCAGGTGTGAAGGAGGCAGGGTTCTCAGTGATGGGGTGGAGGCTGATGTGTCCCTCCTTCTATACCTGAGGGTTTCTGATGGTTGAGGGTAGAGCTGGGGATCACATCCCTGGTGTCTGGGTGTCTCAGGTGCCTACCCCGGGCTCTGAGTCTGGAGGAGAGTGTACCATCCTGAGTTCCTTCTCCAGACATGCTCCCGGAGGCGGGCTCCCCGTGGCTGCTGAGGCTACTCCGGGACATCCAGCTGGCCCAGTTTTACAGATCCATACTTGAGGAGCTGAACGTTACCCGGCCAGAGCACTTCGACTTTGTAAGACCTCAGGATCTGGACGGCATTGGCATGGGCCGGCCTGGTGAGGGACCCCTAGCCCCGAGGCCCTAGTCTCTGTTTCCCCAACCTGTCATTTGCTACAACCCCCATGCCCCTCCCACACCAGCCCTCTTCTTACCTTTAAATTCCTTGCATCATCCCCCCCTCCCCAATACTACCCAGCCCTTTAATTCTGGTCTCCCCCAGCCCAGCGCAGACTGGCTGAAGCTTTGAAGAGGCACCGTTTGGGACACAAGCCTAAGAACTGGGTCTACAAGGTGTGTGTTTCTGGGTGGGGATGAGAGGTTTAGGGGGCCAGCTTAGGCTGGGGAATGGGCTGTGCTGAGTGGCAGGGGTCTGCAGGCTTCCACACACCTGATTTCCCACCCCTGTTTCAGATCCTTGGGGGGTTTGCCCCTGAGCAGAAGGAGACGACCACCCCACCTTCAGACAACCCTCCTTCCCTCCCTGAGCCAGAGGGGGGACTCAAGTGTCTGATCCCAGATGGTGCTGTGTGCAGAGGGGAGCTGCTGGGCTCCGGCTGCTTTGGTGTGGTGCACCGCGGGCTGTGGACACTCCCTAGCGGTCAGAGTGTGAGTACTCAGGGAGCCTGGGCTAGCTGCCCCTCCGCTCTGCTGCCCTCTCTGCTCTGGCCCTGGTATAGCTCTCCCTGCGGTGCCTGATGATGTTTCTCCCCACACCCCCAGGTCCCAGTGGCTGTCAAGTCCCTCCGGGTGGCTGCCGAAGGCCCCGTGGGCACAGAGCTGAGGGACTTCCTTCGAGAGGTGTCGGTCATGATGAACTTGGAGCACCCACATTTGCTACGTCTGCACGGGCTTGTGCTGGGCCAGCCTCTGCAGATGGTGAGCAGACCTGACCATGGCTCCCGGGACAGCCCCGGGCTGAAGTGAGACCGGAGGGTGGGTGGCCAGAGCCCCGTGGGGCCGGACCTCCGCTCATGAGGTGCGGTGCTCCGCAGGTGATGGAGCTGGCGCCGCTGGGCTCCCTGCACGCACGCCTGACAGCGCCGGCCCCCACACCCTCGCTGCCAGTGGCTCTGCTCTGCCTTTTCCTGCGGCAGTTGGCAGGGGCCATGGCGTACCTGGGGGCCCGCGGGTTGGTGCATCGGGATCTCGCTACACGCAACTTGCTGCTGACTTCACCGTGCACGATCAAGGTGGCCGACTTCGGGCTGGTGCGGCCGCTGGGCGGCGCCCGGGGCCGTTACGTGATGGGCGGGCCCCGCCCCATCCCCTATGCCTGGTGAGTGAGGGGTGCCCCCGCAGGAGTTTATTTGGAGGCCAGTCGGGAGCGTGAGGATCTGGAGGGAGGTAGTAGTGGAGGGAACTGGTTCTCTGAGGAGGGGGGATCCAGAGGAGTCCGTGGGTCTGGAAGGGCTTGGAAAGGAGGACTTCCGAGGACAGTGGGAGAAGGCGGGGGAGGGGCGGGGACGGTTCAGTGGGAGGTGGAAGCTCCAGGGGCACATATCCAGCCCCCTTCAGCTCCACTTCCGCAGGTGTGCTCCAGAGAGCCTACGCCAGGGGGCCTTCTCTTCTGCCTCGGACGTGTGGATGTTCGGGGTGACGCTGTGGGAGATGTTCTCTGGGGGCAAGGAGCCCTGGGCCTGGGTCCCGCCCTACCTCATTCTGCAGCGGCTGGAGAAGGACCAAGCCCGGCTGCCTAGGCCTCCTCTCTGCTCCAGGGCCCTCTACACCCTCGCCTTGCGCTGCTGGGCCCTCCACCCTGCTGATCGGCCTAGCTTCTCCTCCCTGGAGGGGCTGATCCAAGAGGTGGGAACCCTTGCATCCCCAGTTCTCTCTTCCCTCCCTTCTTTCTCCCAGGGTTCCCTGCACAAGACTAAC
The DNA here is from genome assembly GCF_963455305.1 of Plecotus auritus. Lineage (NCBI taxonomy): Eukaryota > Metazoa > Chordata > Mammalia > Chiroptera > Vespertilionidae > Plecotus > Plecotus auritus. The sequence continues at coordinate 44,886,399 of NC_137774.1, forward strand.
CATACTGACTCCTGGGCTGGGGTCTGGGACCCCTGTTTGCTCTGAACAGAGCAGTCGGTACCTGCAGGGTGCTAAGACCCTGGGGAGCAGCTTAGTGCTACATAGGTGAAGGCTGAAGGCCAAGAGAAGGGGGAGCACAGAGCAGAGAGCCGTAGGTTGCAGTGGGCATTTGCAGAGGAAGGTTCAGTGTGGAAGGGGGAAGGCCCTGGAGGTGCTCAGGGGCTGCCCCATGGGAGGATCTGTAAGGCAGATAAACACCAGAGCTGACCTACAGAGCACTTGATCTGAGTAAGATACTGTACTGAGTGCCTTACATGTATCCTTATGCATGTTCACTCATTTAATCCTCACAAAAACCCAACAAGATCATTGTTATCTTGATTTTACAGATGGGGCAGTTCAGGCACTGCCAGTTTAGGTGACTTTCCTATAGGTACACATAAGTGGAGGAGTTGGGATCTGAACCAGTCTATCTGACTTCAGAGCTATTTCCTAAATGAATATACTATTTCCGGTATTCTTTTGAAAACATTTTTGAAATAATTTTTCATTTTTCAATTACAGTTGACATACAATATTATACTCGTTTCAGCTGTACAGTGATTAGACATTATATAACTTACTAAGTGATCATCTTGTACCTATCTGATTCTACACATAATCATTAGAATATTACTATATTCCCTACTTTACACCCCCATGACTATTCTGTTGCTATCAATGAGAGATGTATGTGAGAACCGAACATCAGTTGTCTGCCTTCTGCATGCCCCCTACTGGGAATTGAGCCTGAACTCCAAACTCTTGCATGTGCCCTGACCAGTGCACAGAAAGATGCCAACCAACTGAGCCACACCAGCCAGGGCTGTTTATGTTCTGCTTGTCTCTTTATTTTGTTTTTAGATTCAATTGTTGATAGATATGTATTTAATGCCATTTTACTGTTCATATTTTAATCTTTTTTTTTTTTTTCTTTTCTTCTCCTCTCCTTCTCCTTCTTCTCCCTTTAACATTTCATCTAATACTGGCTTGGTGATGATGAACTCCTTTAGTTTTTCCTAGTCTGGGAAGCTCTTTATCTGTCCTTCTATTCTAAATGTAGCTTTGCTGGATAATCTTGGTTATAGGTCCTTGTTTTTCATTACTTTAAATATTTCTTGCTAATCCCTTCTGGCCTGTAAAGTTTCTGTTAAGAAATCAGCTGACAGTCTCATTGGGAGCTCCCTTGTAGGTAACTAACTGCTTCTCTCTCTCTTTTTTAAAAATATTTTTTTATTGATTTCAGAGAGGGAGAGAGAGAGATAGAAACATCAATGATGAGAGAGAATCATTTATCAGCTGCCTCCTGCACACCCCACAATGGGATCAAGCCCGCAACCCAGGCATGTGCCCTTGATCAGAATCGAACCTGGGACCCTTCAGTCCGAAGGCTGACACTCTATCCACTGAGCCAAAACCAGCTAGGGCCTCATGTCATTTTGTAATGCTGTTGAAGTTCTAAGTTCATCTACTCTTCCCTTAAGTTCATTGAGCATCCTTATAACCACTGCTTTGATCTCCACTTCTAGTAGATTGCTTATCTCCATTTTGCTTAGTTCTTTTTCTGGAGTTTTGTTCTGTTCTTTCATTTGGGATGTGTTTCTTTGTCTCCTCATTTTGGCAGCCTCCCTGTGTTTGTTTCTATGTATTAGGTAGAGCTGCTTTGTCTCCCAGGCTTGGTAGAAGGCCTAATGTAGTATGTGATCTATAGGGTCAGAGGCACAGGCTCCCCATTCACCCAACCTCGGCACTCCAGTTGTGTCCACCCCTTCCTGCAGGCTGTATACACCCTCCTGTTGTAGTTGAGCCCTGATTGCTGTTGGAGGGATTTACCCAGGCCAGTTGGCTGCAAGGGCTGCCTGCATGGAGGATCAGCTGTGCAGGGGCCCATCCCACAAAGTAGGACTTACTTCAGCAAGACTCTGGTGCCTGCTGAGTTCTCTCCTTAAGTGTGTTGCTTGTGGGTTTGAAGCTGTTCACTGGGTGCGCTGGCTCTGGAGCCTCCTGAAGGTGCAGGCAAAGATCAACAGCCACCTGTGTTCTGCTCAGGTCACCTAGCATGAGCTACAAAGCAATCTGCTCATGACCACTATTTGTGCTCAGCTTGGAGGTGTCCAGGAAAGGCCAAGCTGCAAGCCAAGGACAGCTGCCACTAGTATGGGGCCTGGGGCCACTAAGAAAGAGGTATGGGGCATGCCAAAGCCAGATGCTGCTTGTTTGAGAGATTTTGGGAATGTGTGAAGCATGAGCCAAGACAGGTCATTCATATGGAAAAGCCATTGGAAACAACTTGGGTGGGCCTGAAAGTTGGTGGGGCAAGGTCTCAGGGAATCACCAGGACTTGGCAGTGATAGCCAGGTTGGTGGAAACTTGGCTATGGTGCCCTCCTGCAGGCTCTGTGGGGGAAGGGCTCAGAAAAGGAATATGGCCTCTGCCAGCACTTCTGTCTGAGAGAAAGCTGCCCCTCCAGCTCTTGCCCTGATCCCAGACACTTCCATTCCTCTCCATATGTCCCTGGTGCCTTTTGAGCTCCTGCCCCAGGGCTGGAACTCAGAGGGAGTGAATCCAAGTAGGTGTGCTTGAGCCCTTTAAGAGGAACTGCCTGTGACTCCATAAGTCCCCCACCTCACTCAGCCACAATCCCCACTGGTTTTCACAGCCACAGCTATGGAGACTTCTCTTCCCAGTACTACAACCCTGGAGTGGGGGACCAGGAGTGGGGCTGGGACCCCTCACTACTCAGGGGAGGACCTCTGCAGCTAAGATATCCCTCCCAATTTTTATCTTCCATACGAGGGTGTTAGACTTGCTTATTCATATCCACTCCTCCTACCAGTCTCGATGTGGCTGCTTCTTTATATCCTTAGTTGTAGGACTTCCATTCAGCTAGATTTCAGGCAGTTTTGAATGATGGTTAAGTAGTTTAGTTGTATTTTTTATGTGGCTGTGGAAGGATGTGTGTCACGTTTACCTACACTGCCATCTTGACTGGAAGTGTATACTGTTAAAAGAATTTAGTCTTTACTCTAAGGGTACTTGGAAGTCATGAAAGAATTTTGAGCAGGGAAGGAACAAGACTTTATATACTATAACACTCCGGCTTGGTGCAGGAATGGATTAGAGGGATGACACTGAAGGTGGGAAGCCCAGGTTGGAGAAAATAGCTGTGAAGCAGAAGAGATATTAAGAGATCTGGATGAGGGTTGAGACACTGGAGCTGTAAAGAAACGGAAACTTTCCAGAGGTGCTTGGAGGTGGATGTGATGGGCCTGGGTGTAGAGTAAAAGCAGAATGCAGGACGACGCCCTCTTGATCTCCCTAGATAGAGACAGACCCCCTTCTGTTGCTCCCTGACCCCTGGGCTGTGTCCAGCTTGGCATGGAATCTAGGTCTTCCTCCTCCACTGGACTACAATTGGGGAACAGGGAGGAACAGTCCCATCCTGTGCCCAGAACAGAGAATATAACTGGAATGGGTTTGATTGGTGGGTGCATAAACAAAGAGGAGTCTCTTTCTTCCCTGCTCCATGGTACCCTCTCACTCAGGCCACAGCACAGCCACCCTCTCCTCCTGTTTCTACAGGCCTGGCCTCCAGAGGGGCGGTGTGTGAGGGATGTCACAGAGCCAGGTGCCCTGAGGATGGAGTCTGGTGATCCCATCACTATCATCGAGGGCAGGTGAGTGCCTCATGTTTCCTACGAATCCCCAGGAGGACTCCCTCCCAACATGCCTGACCCTGGTTCCTTTTCTGCTTTCCCCCAGCTCCTCCAACCCTAATCCTCTGCTTCATCCCCTGAGAGCTCCACCAGTCCTGGCCTGCTGGCTGGAGCATGCCCACAGAGCCCTTTTGTGTTGGGGAGAAAAAGGTTTTCCTTCCTCCAGGCAGATGCAGCTCCATGGCACACAGCTTGTGAGCGGAACGCATGTGGGACCCCAGCCTCCACTCCCCCCTTGTTTTCACCCTCTTTCCACAGCCCCAGCTCAGCAACCTGGAAGGGCCAGAATAGTCGCACATTAAAAGTGGGCACTTTCCCAGCCTCGGCAGTGATGCTGACAGACTCGAAGGGCTCGCCAGCCACCTGCCCAGTCCACAGAGGCTCCCCTGCCTGGGGAGAGCAAAGACGGGGAAGCATAGATGGGTGAGGACCTGAAAGCGTGGGGACAGAGCTGGGCTGGGGGAACCAACCAAGTTCAGCAGCTGCTCTGCAAGGGAAGCCTGAGGAGGAGCCAGGGTAAAGCTGGGAGGCTGGATGTGCCTTCCAGGAGAAGCTTCCACTCTGTGTCTCAGTCAGACGGGGAGCCCCAGAGATCCTTTGGGAGGAGACACTGATGTCGAGTGGGGCTGGGGTAGAAAATGAACTGGATCACTCTCCAGCAGGGTCAGAGCCAAGGCAAAGCTTCGGGAGCCACCTCCAGCTCAGGGGCAGAGAAGGAACATGCCCCTGCAGAGGATAAAGGGTGAGTGTGGGGGAAGGGCAGGGCCCCAGGGTCTCTGGGATCAGGAACAACCCTCAGTTCTACCCCCTGCTCTGAATCCATGCCTTTGACATATGATTTCCCCACATATGACTTCGTCCTTCCACCACTTCATTCTGCCGGTTGACATCCCAGCTGTCCTTTAAAATCGGCCTAGTCCACCGCACAGCATCTCTGCCTGCAGCGCCTGCCCTCTCAGTTCTTTGGGTACTTAGCTGCCTGGCCCTGGGTGTCTGTCTTATTGTCCCGGACACCTGAGGACAGCACAAGCAGACAGAGAGTGGGAAGAAGGCAGGACCCTGCATCTAGGCTTCCTCTCAAGATGTTTTTTCTCACTGTGCAGGCATTTCCAAGAGTCTGGAATCTGTTCTGTCCCTGGGCCCCTGCCCCACAGGGGGTGGTTTGAGCCCCCCTGAACTTCGAAAAGCCAGAGATGTCCCCCAGGGACCCCCAGGCCTGCCACCCCGCCCTCCCTTTGCCTCCAGCTCTTCTCAGTCCAACCAGCCCCCCAGGGAGCGGCCTTCCTGGCCCAAAAGAGAACCCCTGCACAATCACCCCCTGGGAGCACCTGGAGCCAGCAAAGCCACTATTCTCTCTGGAGGTCTCTTGCCCGACCCCGATTTGCAGAAGAGGGTTATGGAGGTGAGGTCTCCCTGAAGTGGCCTGGTGTCCAGAAGGGGCTGCAGGCTGGGGTAAGAGCCTAAGTGAGGCTTTGTCCCCTAAGGTGGAGCTGAGTGTACATGGAGTCACCCACCAGGAGTGCCAGGCAGCACTGAGAGCCACGGGAGGAGATGTGGTTTCTGCCATCCAGAACCTTAAGGTAAAGGCAGACCCTTCTCTTGGGCTCCCACCTCTCCTGCCCCTGCCCTCTGACACTCAGCTGCCCTCCCTCTTGCTTCCACAGGTAGACCAGCTCTTCCACCTGAGTAGCCGGTCCAGAGCCGACTGCCGGCACATCTTGGAGCATTACCAGTGGGACCTCTCAGCAGCCAGTCGCTATGTCCTGGCTCGGCCCTAAGCTCTGCTCCTTTAGACATGGACACCAGATGCACCAAGGAGCTGAGCATGTGGGGCCAAGCAGAGCAGAACAAGGCCCTGAAAGGGTATACGTTCCCACCTGAAGAGAGCCTGCCATAGGCAGGTCCCGGAGTCCAGGGTCGGGCACTGACGCGTGTCTCCTCCTCCCCTGCCTCTTGGCCTCTGAGGGCTCAAGCTCCCTTGGCTGGGTCATGGAAGGATCTAGTCCACCCTGCCTACCACATTTCCAACCAGGAGGAGGACTTGGAGGAACAGAGCTGCTATACACCATACCCATAGGAAGCTTGTACTTGCTACAGAGAATGACAAGTGGCCATACTGAACCCTGGGAACAGCCATCCTGAGCTGCCTTCAGCTACACACTGAGCCCCATGGGAACAGCCATCCCAGATGATGGGAGCAGCCATACTGACTTGGGGTACATGGCCCAAACTGCCTTGGCTTGGGACGGGGCCGTCATGGGTGATGAAAGTTACTGTCTTGGATTCAAGGACACTTGATCCTGGCAGCATGGATTACGAGACGAGACGGGCCAGCCCCACCCGGCCCAGCTGTCACATTTCCCTTTGTTTCTTCCCATAACAATTCTTCCTTCTGCCCTCTCCCATTACATATATCTTCCAATGTCCAAAACATTACAAAGTTTATATGAATATAACATACAAAGATGCAGCCTCCTTTGTAGGAACAGGGAAGGAAGGGGTGGTTAAGTAAGGCACACGGAGCTGCAGCAAGCACCAGCTGTGGGGAGGGTCAAGGGGGAGAGGAGGTTGGCACTGGGGCTGAGGCCCTAGAGCCGTTGCTGGGGAAGTGGGAATCCCCTCTGAGTGCCACGTTCTGAGGCTGAACTAATTGGTCAAGCTGAGGCAGAGGTGGGTGGCCATATCAGCCATCTTTGGTGCTGCTTACCCTTTCCCACCCCAGCTCTGTTGTAAAACCCCAGAGCCCTGGATTTCAAAGGCCCCATCCAGAGCAGAGACCCTGGAAGGGGGTAAGAGGAAGTGAGCAGGGCAAGTTTGAAAGCGATATGCTTGTGTGCTAAGGGATGGCCAGAGACAGTGGTGAGAGGTAGCAGGGGAAGGGCTCTCATACATACCCTTCTGTGGGGGCCACAGTGAAGGAGGCCAGGGGAGTAGGGTAGGTATGGGACACCATGGCCCCAGCCACTTAGGCATCCCTGTCTGTCCTCTGCAGTGTACATGGAGGAAAGGGGCTGCCTCTGAGGAGGGGCCAGGCCAGGCCAGGTGACCATCTTGAGTTCTGGCTGAGGTGATGGTCCTCACCCTGAGATGCCGTCTAACTGGTGATGACAGAGGGCCCAGTGCCTCCTCGCTTCTCGAAGAACATGTAGTCCTGAGGGGAGGGTACTGTCAACAGGAGATGCGGCTGGGCCGGCCTGGCTCAGCTGTCACAACCCAGGTCTAGACCTGCAAACCTCCCCGCCCCCCGCCCCCATAAATTCTGTTCCTAACCCTTTCCTAGCAGGAAGTGCAAGCCTCCAGTGGGAGCAAAGGAGGGACAGCCGACTCACAATGAGGAACGTGGCTCCCAGCAGTACAGCCTTCACTCTCACGTCCAGATCCAGCGGGAACTGCAAGCCAAAGTCATCTGCATCCGTGAGGGCTTCTTGGAGCAGTCCCCCCCACTGCTTGCTGATGCGGCCCACACTGCGGGACTCATCTGGAGTCTTCACCTGTCAGGAGCGAGACAGGCAAGAAGAAAAGACCCAACTAGGATGGATGCAACTGCTCTCGCCTGTCTCCAGTCTTCTTCCCACAGGCACCTGTGTGAACTGTGCGGCTCCACACTTAGTGAATCCTCCTAACAGCCTTGGGTTTCCATGTGACATCTGGGGAAACTGAGTCACCATAAATCACACTGGGAATATATAGCAAAAATCAGGATTCAGACTTAGCTCTGTTTCTCTTGAAGGACCATACGTGTCAATTGAACATCAGTGGTGAGAGAAACGGAAGCGTAATAGAGTCCAGTCTCCTTAGTGTATGGCTGGTTGTTAGGTTTGTTTTTATTACCAAAGTCCCTGCCACCCACATTTGGTGCAGTTTGTGCCCTACACAAAGTAGCTTGTCCAAAAGGGCAAGGGAGGCTGCTAAAATTCTGGCTGCACCCTATCAGCCAACCAGGCTCCTAGAAGACTGTGACTGCCCAAAGGGGTGCCTTTCCTTTGCAAAGTAGGGAGGGCCCTGTCCAGCACTGCATGCAAGCCTCAGCTAGAGGGGGTCCAAGCCCATCTATTGGGGGAGAGGGTAGCCTCTGAGGACCATGCTTTCCACTGGACCCTCTGGGCCCAGCGGCAATAGGTCCTGCTGATGTAAGTGGTAATTCACAGCAACTCCCTGGTCCTTTTCCTATGCTCATTCTTCAGTGACTAGAATTATCATGATTTCCTTCTATGTCCTTTCCATCCTCTTCCCTCACTGTCCTACCCCCCTGGGGCACTTCCTGATGATCAGTCCCATACTGGGCAGGTTCTCTCCCAGCCAACCCTGTGGTCCCAAGAGTACAGCCCCAAATATGGACCATTCATAATTATGTAAGAGGGAGACTGGCCCTATGAGAACCCCACAGTCTACACATTCCCATCCAGAAGTGACCAAGTTATATCGTTCCCAACCAGTTCTTACCACAGAATCTTCCCTCAGCTGCTAAGGTGACCCAATTTTTAAAAGTAACCTTAGGGAGGACACCTCATCACATGGCTTGGAAAGTCTACTGGATTATACCTATTGTTTCTTCCTTACCTGCACAGGTAATTATCCTGTAAAGAATTCAAGGATCTGGCCCAGGCCAGTGTGGCTCAGTTGGTTGGGCATTGTCCCATGCACTGAAAGATTGCTGGTCAGGGCACATGCCCAGGTTGTGGGCTCAATCCCTGGTAAGAATGTGCAGGAGGCAGTGGATTGATGTTTTACTTTCACATCAATATTTCTTTTTCACTCTCCCTCTCTCTCCCCCTCTCTCTCTAATAATCAATTTAAAAACTTAAAAAAAAAAATGTCAAGGGTCTGTAAAGTGCCTTTGTCTCCTACAAGCAAAGGTGCTTCCCAGCATCATGCTGAAACTGTCACCACTTGGGTTCTCCAGGCTCCAGGTTGGTGGTAGGAATGCATGGTGAGAAGGATCTCACCTGAATTCCAGGCTGGAGAGGCCATTGGACTTCTAGATTGGCAAGGCAAGCCACAGGATGTTAATAAGTTGAATTAGTGCTTGCTCCAGGGTCTGAGCTCACAAACTCATGCACAACAGTCACATGGGCCCTTCTCCATTTTAAATCCAGCCTGGCCTTAGATTGTTCCCCTTCTCAATATGGCTGTAGGTGACAATTAGCAATGGCCCTCAAGGTGAAACCCACTTTGTCATGCTTTTATAAGACCAGGGAGCCATCCTATTTCTAAAAGGAGGAACGCTGGAAATGTGGTAGGAGTCACAGTGAGTTTGGATCGATGAGCTCAGTGTCTTGACTTTAGTGTTGGCCATCCAGCCTCGTGGAAGCTGCCATCTTGTTTTATGAAGGTCCCAGGAATCTCCCCTTATTCTTGATACCTCAAAGTTGGTGTCTGTGCCACAGCCACAGGTCCAGCAGGGCCCCACCACTCGCAGGATCGTATGGCGATCGGCATCTTGAATGGAGAACTTGGGGAGGAAGGGATGCCAGGTCTGCAGCACATGGCCAATGGTGGTGCCTGGTGGCGACTGTACTTCCATCTGGAGTAGGAGGTAGACAGGGTTACTGCCGAGCCAGGGAACTCTGGTCCAAGCTCTCACCACTCCAGCTCTATCGCTGGTCTCCCCTCACAAGACCTCCCATCCCCTTTACCAGACCGCCTGTCATCCCCCTCAGAAGACCTCCAGGCCCACCTGTTCACTCCCACGCCTCATGCGTGGTGATGCTCCATCATTGATCCTCCGCATTACCTCCTGTCCCGTACCCCACCTTCTCCCGGACCCATCCCTCCCCGCCCACCTCCTGGAGGCCACACGGGCAGCAGCTGCAGCCACAGTGGAGGGGGCGGAGCAGGCGCAGCACTTCTCGGTCCCCGGGGTCCACCAGACGGATGCGAAGGGGCCGGCGGGTGCCGCAGCACAGACGTGCACAGCAGTTGCTCTCTTCAGCCGCCTGACCCAGGGGCTGTCCAGCCCCTGAGCGCAGTTCATACCGGTTACTTGTCTCCCAGCCTAGGAGCGCTGCCAAGGTGTGACACGGAGGCTCAGGCACCCGCGCCTGCCCAAGAGCCCACTCTCTGCCCCGTCACGAGGCCCACCCTACTCGTCCTCCACTCACTTTCCACGCGCCCAGCCCTCTGGTGAACCAGGATCTGATCAATCTGGAAAGAGAGCAGGGCCGCGCCCACCTCAGCGCGCAGCCCTGAGCGTCTTGGCCCCTCCCTGTCGCTCCTCCCTCACCATCTCCCACTCACCGGCACCAAGAATTCGAGGCCAGAAGGCACCCCGGGCAGTGGCAAGAGGGGGGCAGCAGGCCCCAGGGCACTGGGGCCGGGCGAGGGGAAGAGAGCGAAGCCGGGCGCAGGGGCAGGCGCGTGGGCGGGCACCGACGCCGGTCCGGGCCCAGGATGCTGCACCTGCTCCGGGTACCCAGCGGTCACAGGGTAGGGAGGAGGGGGCGAAGGGGTGTAGCCTGTGGGGGGCAAGTATCCTGTAGGGGGACAGGGGCCGATTAGAGAAACTTGTGACCTCATCCTCTTGCCCCTTAATCCTTGGGGGACCTCGAGGCTGCGGGGAAAATGTGGTGAGAAGAGACTGAAAAAGATGGGGTTGGGGAGCAGGGCGGTGGCTCCTGAGAGGAAGGGAGGGGCCCCACCCAGCCAGTCCGAGCACATTCCCGGAGGGTGCGTTGGATACCCAGCTCCCAAGTGGGGGTTGGGGGGAGGGACTAACGGAGACCCTCGCATTGGGCCCACCTACCTGCCATAGGAAAGGGATGAGGGTTCGCGGGTTGTTGCTATACCGGAAGCTTAGTTCTAGGAGTGGAGGCAAGCTCGGGGACAGCCTGACAGACACAGAGACAGACACAAAGACGAACAGGCAAACGCGGAGGCGGCTGCGCCAGGCGCCCGCCCAGGGTCTCTCGGGCGGCGCCTCTGACTCGGGGAGAAATCGAAAGTGTCAGCGGGCGGGGCAGAGTACCTGGGACCCTGGATTCCCTCTGGGGTTTGCAGAACCGCCCCCTCCCTTTGTTCTCCCATTCTCCGCGGAGGCGGCTGTTGGCAGACGGCAGGACGGATGGACCCGCGATCAGACCGACGGCCCGACCTCGAGGGAGGTTTCCTGACCCCTCTGCATCCCCCGCTCACCTGAAGCCCCTAAAATAGTCGGGGTGCCCAGCGCTCGGAGGCTCCCAAGAGCTCGTGGAGGCGGGCCCAGAGTCTGGGCCCGCCCCCTCACCGCCTGGGCCCCGCCCACCCGGCCTGGGAGCCGCGCCTGCGCAGAAAGGAAGCCGGTTCTCCGAACCCAAGACAGTGGGCTCCTCCGCGTGGTGGGCGTCCCGCCTCTTCCGTTTGCCTGCAGCAGGCCAGAGAGGAAGTTCTCTCGGGGAGGGCAGCCGACGGAGTCCTACCGCGCTACCCCCGCCAGGTGTGCGGACTGAGAGCTCAGCGTCCCTCCGTAGAAAGCGAGGACAGCTGGCACCGCTCGGGACCCCAGGCTCCTCCTCCGAGGGTGGTTCGGACCTCGCTGAGGCAGCGGGACACCCTTCACACTATCACTCCTTGGCCTCTAGGACTAGCTCCTGGCTCCCTTCCTACCTCCCCGGAGCTTACCTCGCTGTCTCTTATTCCTGACAGACACCTTGCAATGCCAGTACTTCCTAAAGTCGTGCCCAGCCACGTAGGTGACAGGCTGCCCAATAGTGTCACCAGTGAGTGTGCAGGAGGTTAAGTTCGGGAGACCAGATGAGGCAGTGCAGTCAGCAGGAAAGGCTTCCCCCAAAAGAAAGGACTGAACCGAGGCTCCAGGTGTGAGGGAGAGAGGGAGGCCAGCGTGAGTGCACACAAGGCCTGTGGGAGCTGGGACTTGGCCCAAGGGCAGCCGGGAACCTACTGAGAGATTTTGACCAAATTTAATTAAGAAAAAGTTATGGTCAAAACTTTGTTTTAGAAAAATCATTAAAACGGAAATGTGGAAAACAATGGGGCACCCAGGCTGTGTTGTTGGCAGTAGTCTGGGGGAGAGGATGGCTGTGGTAGCGCAGAGTGGACAATATAGAATTTGTCCGGAGGATGAGCTGTGGGGGTGAAGAGTCCAGGATAACCTCAGGTGCCTCTGTTGACCAGGCAGATGAAGGAGAAACTCATCAATATGAACATGGGAGCTGATTTTGGGGGCTCCTTTGCTAGTATGTCCATGTTCTTCTGGGCTGTTCAACTGCTCCCACAACTTCAGTCATCATCTGCTTCAGACAAGGGCTTGACTGCCCTCCACCAAAATACATAGACATACAGAAATTCAGCTATTCAACAAAGATTTAGTGAGCACCTACTGTATGTCAGACAGCATTTATTTATTTTTTATTTTTTTTAAAAATATATTTCATTGATTTTTTACAGAGAGGAAGGGAGAGGGACAGAGAGCTAGAAACATCGATGAGAGAGAAACATCGATCAGCTGCCTCCTGCACACCCCCCACCGGGGATGTGCCCGCAACCAAGGTACATGCCCCTGACCGGAATCGAACCTGGGACCCTTCAGTCCGCAGGCCGACGCTCTATCCACTGAGCCAAACCGGTTAGGGCGCATTTATTTTTAAAAAATATATATTTTATTGATTTCAGAGAGGAAGGGAGAGGGAGAGAGAGAGAGAAACATCAATGATGAAAGAGAACAATTGATTGGCTGCCTCCTGCACACCCCCTACTGGGGATGGAGCCAGCAACCCAGGCATGTGCCCTTGGCCGGAATCGAACCTGGGACCCTTCAGTCTGCAGGCGGATGCTCTATCCACTGAGTCAAACCAACTAGGGCATGTCAGACAGCATTTACAGTGATAGGAATATTTACCAGTTAAAAACAATTAACAAAACAATTAAATATTCCTGATCCCCTGGGGTTCACATTCTAGTGAAGAGACAGATAATGTAAATAAATACATCAGAAGTGACAAGTACTATGAAGAAAAATAGAGCAGAATAAGGAGAATAGAGAGTGGTGGGCAGGGGTTGCAATTTAAATTTTAAAAAAAATTTTTTTTATTATTTCAGAGAGGAAATGAGAAGGAGAGAGAGAAAAATCAATGATGAGAGAGAATCATTGTTAGGCTGCCTCCTGCACTCCCCACTAGGGATTGAACCCACAACCCAGGCATGTACCCTGACCTGGAATACAACAGGTAACCTCCTTCTTCATGGATCAACACTCAACCACTGAGCCACACCAGCTGGGCATGGAGTTGCGATTTTATTTTATTTAAAAAATATATTTTTATTGATTTCAGAGAGGAAGAGAGAGGGATAGAGAGTTAGAAACATCGATGGGAGAGAAACATCGATCAGCTGCCTCCTGCACGCCCCCGACTGGGGATGCGCCCGCAACCAAGGTACATGCCCTTGACCGGACTCGAACCTGGGACCCTTCAATCCGCAGGCCGACGCTCTATCCACTGAGCCACACCGGTCAGAGCAGGGGTTGCAATTTTAAAGAGGGCAGACTAGAAAGGCATCACCAAGAAGGTGATGGTTGAGCAAATACCTAGAGGTCAAAGACTGAGCCATGCAGACTTCTACATGAAGAGTGTTTCACGCATAGGCAACAGGGCAAGGGTCTCGAGGCAGAAGTGTGCCTTAATTGCTCAATGAACAAAAAGAAGGCTAGTGTAGCTGGGATAGAATGAATGGGAGGGAGGAATAGAATGGATGAGAGGGAGGTAAGAGGCCAGATCACATACGGCCTTGTAGACTACTGGATTATACTCTGAGATGGGAAATGTTGGAGGGTTTGGACAGAGATGAGACATGAGCCTCACATACTGAAATAATGGTCCTCAAATTCTGGCCACAAATTAGAATCAGTTGGGGTGCTTTAAAAATACCTCTGCCTGGGCCCCACTTCATATCAACTAAATTAGAATAGTTTGTATGAGGTGCAGACACAAGAACTTTGTTTGTATTTTTGTTGTTGTTAATACTCACCCAAGGATATTTTTCCATTGATTTTATTTATTTATTTATTTATTTATTTATTTATTTATTTATTTTAGAGAGAGTGCAAGGGAGGGAGGGAGGGAGAGAGAAACATCAATTTGAGAGAGACACATAGTTGTCTTCTAAACGCACTCCATCTGGGCCCAGGATCAAAGCTACAACCCAGGTACATGCCTTGACCGGGAATTGAACCCTCAACCCTTTGGTGCATGGGCCAATGTTCTAACCATTTAGCAACACATGCCAGAACCATAAGAACTTTTTGAGAATTCTTCAGCAGGCTTTAATGTGTAGCCAAGGCTGAGGACTACTGTGTTAGAAGGATTTTTCTTTCTCTCTCTCTGCTTTGTCCACAGTAGGCTGTAGATAATCAAGGACAGAAGGAAGTTCTTGCATAAAACTAGGTGAGATTTTAAAAATGTTTTTATTGATTTTAAATATTTTAATATATATATTTTTATTAATTTCAGAGAGGAAAGGAGAGATAGAAACATCAATGATGAGAGAGAATCATTGATCAGCTGCCTCCTGCACACCCCCTATTGGGGATCGAGCCTGCAACTTGGGCACATACCCTTGACTGGAATCAAACCCAGGACCCTTCAGTCTGAAGGCCAATGCTCTATCCACTGAGCCAAACTGGCTAGGGCTTCCTTTTTTAAAAAAAAATAATATATTTTATTGATTTTTTACAGAGAGGAAGGGAGAGGGATAGAGAGTTAGAAACATCGATGAGAGAGAAACATCGATCAGCTGCCTCCTGCGCACCTCCCACTGGGGATGCACCTTTCACTGGGGATGCGCCCGCAACCAACGTACATGCCCTTGACCGGAATCGAACCCGGGACCCTGTAGTCCGCAGGCCGACGCTCTATCCACTGAGCCAAACCGGTTTCGGCTTCTAGGGCTTCTTTTATTGATTTGAGAGAGAGAGGAAGGGAGACGAAGAGATAGGAACATTGATCAGCTGCCTCCTGCATGCCTCTCACTGGGGATTGAGCTGGCAACCTAAGCGTGTGCCCTGACAGGGAATCAAACTGGCGACCTCTTGGTGCATGGGTCAAAGCTCAACCACGGAACCACACCAGCCAGGCAAACTAGGGGAGATTTAAGGGTGGCATGGGCCAGGGGCCAGAGTGGTAGCAGTGGGAAATGGTAAAATTCCAGTTATGTATTCAAGCCAACAGGATTTAATGATGGCTTGGACATAGGTTGTGAGGAAAAGGGAAGTCAAAGTTGACTCAAGCTTGGCCCAGGAGGCTCTTCAGTGTGAGCTCCACACTTACTCTGTATTGCATTTTCCTGCTGCCCACTCCATCCTGAGCTCCAGGCACTCCTGTTCTCCCTCTTTAGTTACCAGTGTGATCTTGTGTCTTTTTTCTGGTGAAAACCCAGCAGGTGGACAGAAGTCCCACCAGTCTCCATGCACCAAGAAGTCGCCAGCCCACCTGTTCCTACTTGTAACACTGAACACATTGTATCAAATGTTTTAAGGGTCTGCCTTCACTCTGTTTCTTGGTATGTACATGAAGGAAAGAATTTAGCTCTGGGAACTGAACAGAAGAGTTTGAATCACAGCTTACCCAGGTCCTGGCTGTATGATACAGAACAAGTTCCTGTACCTCTCTTAGTTTCACTTTCCACCAACTTTCGGGACTGTTGAGATACAATGTATAGTAACAATAAGGACAAATTATCAAGCAGGCCTTATTTATATTGGTTCCCCAAGAGCCCAGCCTACTGGCAGGACAAAACTAAGGTATTAGGGATCTTATTATATGGAGGGTGGCCATTCCAGAAACCGAGTTCTCCTCCCCCTGGAAGTTCCCTAGGTCCCAGACATTGCCTGAGATGAAGATAGAAATGCATCAAGCACACTAAACTGGGAGGTAGGAGCCTGAGGATCCAGTGCTGGCTCTGCCACTGACATTGTGGGTCACTCTGGGGCCTATTTTACTCATCTTTCAATGAAGAAATGAAGAATTATTGCAATCCTCCAATACACCTCAAATCATGTCTCCTCCCTGGATATAAATTGCTTCAGTGGCTTCCCATTGTCCTCAGAAAACAGTCCAACCTCTCAGCACAGTCGCTCCACCATTTGACCAGTGCTATCCGCATCTTTCACTACTGACCCTCTTATGATCTTCAAGCCAGTCACCAGGAATTATTTCAGGTATCAAATGCTCTGGGCTCCCTCTTGCTTCAGGGCTGCCTTGAAAGCTCTTGCCTGGTTTGGAACACGCATCTTTCTCTCCTCATCATCCAACTCCTTCAAGACTCCACAGAGCACTCTGCTACACTGCAGCTGCCACAGGAGGCTGGAGCTCAGTAGGAACTAGGGTGGGAGACAGGAATTCTGGATTTAAAATTATGCAGATCCTAATTAAAGATGTGGGGCTGAATGAGGTTATCTAAGCATCCTTAATTAGAGAAACAGTCTGTACTTTTTTGAATGCACACCTTCAGAAAAATTAAGTATGCACCTCCAATATACTATACAGATATGCACTTTTAAAAACATACACAAAGATAGAAATTTTTAAAAATGAAGTTATATTGAGAATCTCCCCCCAAAAATGAAATTAAAATATGTATGCATAGTAGTTCTAATTTTTTTTCATTAAAATTTGGAAACCATTGATTTAAACTGCATAGGGGAGAAGCTGACAAAGTAGCCACAGAGATAGAAAAACCTTAGTGGTGTCATAGAAGCAATATGATGTGTTTCAAGGACAGTGTGGCCAATTGTGTCAAATGCTGCAGAGAGGCTGAGAAAAATGAGATCGAAAATCATCCATTAGATCTGGCAACCCAGGAGGTCATAGTGAGTTATGGGATCCTTCCAAGAGCATTTATGGGGAAGACATGGAATGGAAACCTAACCAGAGTGGGGTGCAGAGTAAATTTGAGTCCGGACTTCTCTCCTGAGCTCAGACACCTCCCTGAGCTCCCCAACTACCTGCGTGGCGCCTCCAGTTGGAAGCAACATGTCCAAACTGACCTTCGGATTTGCCTTTCCCTAATTTGCAACCTCCTTCAGTTTTTCTCATAGGAGTAATAGCACCTCCATCAAGTCAGGTGTATAAGCCAGAAATCTCCCTCTCATTCATCCCTTATGCTCAATCCATCAGCAAGTCCTAGCAGCATTATCTTAAATATATATCCTGAATTGGATCCTTTTCACCCTAAGCCAAGCCATCATCTCACACCTGGACCTCTTCAGTGGCTTCCTGACTGGTCTCCCTGTGGCCAACCTCCGATTAGTTCTCCAGATCTTGTAAACATATCAGATTCTAGCACTCTCACTTTAAAAACCTTTCAATGATTTATTGTTGCACCACAAAGAAATTCTGAGTGTCTGCCTGCCACATGTAGTGTTTTCCAACTCACCCAATGTTCTCTTGCCTCAAAGACTTCCCATCTAAAAGGACATAACTTCCCTTGACCCACTCTTCCACTGCCTCCCTGTTCTTTTCCTTCAAGCACAGCACAACTCACAATGATAAATTTGTTCAGTTGTTTAAGGTCCATTTCCACTACCAAATGGAAAACTCCATGAGGGAAAGTTGGCATCTGTCTGTCCACAGTTGAATTTCCTTATGTGTCTGACACATGATCAATACTTGATGAGCACTGGCTTAATAAATACTGCCCCCTAAATATCTTCCAGTTCGCCACATGCTGGGGGTGCTACTCCAGCCTGCCTTGCCACCTTTTCCCATTCCTTTTCTCAGAAACTTGGCCCACACTGAAGAGTCCTTTAGTCCCATACTCCTCTGCTCCCTAACTCTGTCTTTGTTTACAGTTTCCTTCACACAGCAGAGTTCTTTCAAGGATCATCTCAAGCACTGTGAAGCATTTTTTTATTTTTGTTAATCCTCACCCAAGGATATTTTCCCCATTGATTTTTAGTGAGTGGAAGAGACACATTGATTGGTTGCCTCCCACACGCACCCCCCACCAGGGCTGGGGATCAAGCCTGCAACCGAGATACATGCCCTTGACCAGAATTGAACCCAGGACCCTTCAGTCCACAGGCTGATGCTATATCCACTGAGCCAAATCGGCTAGGGCTTGTGAAGCTTTTTCTAACCCCTAATACATAATGTTGTGTCCCTTTTTTGAATCCCAAAGTATAGTGTAAGTACAGTAGTCACCCTTTATCCAAGGGGGATACGTTCTAAGACCTCCAGTGTATGCCTGAAACCACATATAGTGCTGAACCCTATACAGACAGTTTCTTCCTGTATAGACTCAATGCTCTCTGGCATGACAGGTTGCCATCTACATCAGAACACACTTTCTGTTCTTGTCTTCCACACACAAATTTAATGCCTTTTCCATCTTAACTAAGCACTTACCATGCACTGTGGCTGTAACTTTTGCAGTTTGAGCTGCAACAGCAAAATTAGCATGAATTTCTTCCTCCTTCATAATTTCATAGACGTCCTTACTATAGATCTTAGCAACCTAAGCATGTCTTTTTTTATTTTCTTAATCCAAGCACTTTCACTTAAAAGAAGCACTCTACAGCTTCTCCTTGGCATATCTGAATGGCCAGCATCACTACTCTTGTGCTTTGGGGCCATTATTGAGTAATGTAAGGATTACCTGAACATAAACACAGCAAGTCCATTATAGTCGATCTGGTAACTAAGATAGCTACTAAGTGACTAATCAGCTGGTAGTTTGGACAAAGGGATGATTCACATCACGGTGAGACAGAGAGGATGGCATAGAACAGCACACCTTCTAAAAAGTATAAATTATTTATTTCTGGAATTTTATACTTTGTATTTCTGGGCACAGATGACCATGAAATTGTGGAAAGTAAACCACAGATAAGGGGGGACTTCTATAATGGCATTCCTCCTGTCCTGCCTTGCCTTAAACCTGGCTTCCAGACTAAATGAGCACTCTATCAATTTGTAGAATGACAGGGCTGAAAACCACTACCCTACAGTAATCTTCAAATTCTAGTAAGCACCAGAACCACAAGATGAGCTTATTAAAATATAGATTCCAGGCCTTGAGGAGGGCTTCCATGAGAATCTGCATTATTTATCACTCTGTTATGAGTTTAAGAACCTCATAACAGATTAAGTTGAAGTGAACAGAATCCTCAGACCCAAAGCTCACCATTCAGTCTTAGAAAGGGAGGGAGTTCAGAGGTTGACAATTCCTACCCTTCTTTCTCCAAGAGGTGAATAAAGACTCCATACTTCTTTGCCTTTCTCTTTTAATCCCCTCCCTGTGTCACCTCTCAAAAATGTACCCAGAAATTAAACACAAGGAAGCTCAAAGAGCCAAGGCAAGCCAACCCAAGAGTAGAAGGCTCCCTCCCACAGGGGCCAGAGTCTGGATGCTGGGGTCTCCACTCAGAGCCTGGTAGTAAAAGCTGGTGCAGAACAAGGTGGTTCCAGAGGCTAGGAGTAACCCGGCCTGAAGGAGATACAAGGAAAGAAAACAAGATAATAAGCAAAGGGCAGACTGCGAAGGAGTGGGTGGGGCTTGGTCAAGGGTTAGGCGAGGGGTAAGTTTACCCAGAGAGGCTTTCTGCAATGGGGCACCCCTAACAGGGCCAGGCTATGTAAGAAGTGGTGTTTGTTGGCCTTGTCAAAGAGCTGTAAGAAAAAAGAAAGAGTAATTGGGGGGGTGGACTTCCTAAGCAACACAGAAGCCTGGATCCCGAGGGGCAAAAGGTCGTCCCCAAACCGAAGTCTCAGCTTGCCCCTTCCGCAGGCACCCAACACCTCAGGCTTTCTGCCCTTGCAGCTCCAAAGACCCGCATTCCGCCCCTCCCCTCAGGGACCCCCCACTTTGTGCCCTCATAGACCCCGAAATCCGGGAGCCCCAGCGCAGTTACTTCACCTCCTTTCCGTAGGCATCCGGAAACTGGGCGCCTGTGGAAAGGAGAGGCAAAAGTTACCAGCTCTAACGCCCCAACTCCCGGGAAGACCCTAGTGGGCACTGGGGAGAAAGGGCACCCCCAGGAGGCTTCTGACTGGCGGAAACACGCATGGGCAGTCCTGGGAACCGACTGAACCGGGCTGAGGGACTCTAAAAGGCTTAGGGCTTCGCAGGCTGTCTGGTGGTTGCGAGCCCTCGCAATTCCCACAGACTCCATCCCTGCACCAGACCCCATACGTCGCCCCAAGCACATCCCAGCTCCATCCCCAGGCCCCTGACCATGGGCCCCGTAGGAGGCCAAGCCTAGGGCCCCGGCTCCAGACAAGGCACCCAAGCGGCGGAAAGCAGCGCCAGGTCCGGCCATGGCAGTGGATGGTCACGAGCCTGGCGAACACCGCCCAGGCCACCCAAGAGGCCAGCCAGTCCCGAGCTTCCATGCAAATACGGTGCACAAGTGCCCAATCAGGGCCGTGTTTATTTCAGCGTCCAGGTCTTCACCCCGGTACTTGCGCCTTTGTAAAGCTCCTGTTGAATGGCGAAGACGTCTGGCGGCGGAGAAATCAGAACCAATTAGGAGCGGAGGAGCGGAGCAGTGGGGGGTGGGGTGGGGGGGCGGTACTAGAAGATTTGCGTCACGGATTGGCCCACTTTCCAAGTTGATCGCCTCTTCTAACACCCCTCCCTCCTCCGGCCGATTTCCAAAGATCCAGGTCCCCAAGCAAGTTCCGCCCCTCTCCCCACAGGCTCCTCCTTTTCAGCTTTAAACCAGGCCCACACCCAAAAACAGGCGACCCCACGAACACCCAAGCCCCACCCATCTCCATTAAACTCCGCCCACCGTCCATATGGCTCCTCCTCCAGCCCCGCAGGCCCCGCCTTCTTCACATGATGCCCCGCCCCCTTTAGTTCTCTCCACCGCCACCAGCCGCTAGAGCCCCGAGGATGGGAGATCTGGGTGGTTGTCTCCATCCTGCCCCGATCCGCTTCGTCCATGCGTCGGTCTGTCCACTCCCGCCCTCCTCCACCGTTTCCATTAATCCCCCACACTCTGGAGGGCGGGCGGGCGGGCGGGCGGGTGCGAGCGAGGGGTGTGCGCCGCTCTCTCTGCAGGGGGCGGGGGAGGCGGCCGCGCGGTGACGCGCGGGGCTGCTGCGGCTGCTCCGCCGACGGATCATCACTCTCGGGCTGGGATGGACGCGGGGCGGGCGGGCCCTGGCGCGCGGAGCCGGGAGTCCGGGCCTCCCGGCTGCTGAGCGTCCCCCGAAACCTCCCCTTTACCCCCCCCTTTCCCTTCTAGGAGCAGTGCTGACCCCCGCCCCGGGGTTCCAGACTCCACTCCCGCCTTCCTCTGACTCCCCGGACCTCCCACTCCCGCCCGCCCTCGGGATCGACTAGATCCCTCCCTCTCCCCGAGGATTCCGGCTGGATCTCTGCCCCTGCACCGCGGATCCTGCTCTCCCGGGCTTCGGGCCCCTGGGGATTGCGGTGGACTCCTCCTCCCGCACCCGATTCCTTAGGATCCTCCGCCTGTACCACCTTCTGGTCCCTCGAAGCCGGCCCACGGAGCCAGTGGATCCTCAATCCAGTCTTGTCCCGTAGCCTCCTCCTCACTCTACTGTTCCCACTGCGGGGTTCCCTGTTCTCCGGTTCCTCCTGACCCCATCCCCTCCCCTCCCCGGGGATCGACTGGATCCCGACCCCGCCCCCTGGGGCTGGGGCGATCCCCCTCCCCCGCTGGGTGAGGCGCTGCGGGCGGGGGCTGGGCCTGCGGGACCGCGGGGGCTCAGAGGCCGCCGCCCCCTACTCGGAGCCCTGGATGGAGGCACCACGGCCCCAGGGCTGAGCCAGGTAGGAGCTAAGCCGGGCCGGGTGGAGGGGACTGCGTGGCGGTCCACTGGGGTCTCCCACTCCCCATCTCTTTCTGCGCCTGGTTTCCCCCAGCCTGCCGTGTCTGCTTGTCTCCGCCTAGGGATGCTCTCGCCGTGTCTCTCCGTCTCAGTCTCTTTGTCTCTGCCTCTCTCCAGCCCATGAATGATCCTTTGAATGGGCCCACAGACCCCGTGTGTTCCCATCTCCCCCTCCCCCTCCTCCCCTTCCCGGCCAAGCCATTTTCCCCCACTGCAGGAAGAGGTGGGGGGGGGGGCTGCGGCCTGAGCCCCTATCCCTCAAC
Organism: Plecotus auritus; assembly: GCF_963455305.1. Lineage (NCBI taxonomy): Eukaryota > Metazoa > Chordata > Mammalia > Chiroptera > Vespertilionidae > Plecotus > Plecotus auritus. The sequence goes on from NC_137774.1 coordinate 44,908,209, forward strand.
TCTTCCCGGCTGGGGGAGTCAGGCCTGGGCAGGAATGGAGAGAGCAAGGCAGAGAGAGATAGGAAGGGAGGGGGGGTGGGCAAGATGTGGCAGACAGAAAGGAGAGAAGGGGAGAGGAAATGGGGGAGACGGAGATGGGGAAAGAGGAGAAGGAGAGAAATAGAAAATGCTTGAGGGAGAAATTTGGGGAAGGGATGTGAAGGAGAGAGAAAAATGAGAAACACTAAGGACGGAGATAGAGAAGAGAGTGATGAAAAAAGACTGAGGGTGAGAGACTGAAGACAAGAGCTGGAGCAGTCTGGAAGAGGCTGGGAAAGATGCTCTGAGGGAGTGCTATGAAGAGGAAAGAGATGGGGGGGTGGGCAGAGGGAGGGAAGAAGGGAGAGAAGCTGGCAGGGAGAAGGCCAGGGACCCAAAGTACCTTAAGGGAGGAGGGGTGACAGGCAGATAGACTGAGTTAGTAGGAGGGGGAGGGGGTGGCAAGGCCATGGAAGCAGAGCCCAGCCTAGCATGGACAGAGGAGATCCTGAGGGAGCCAGCCCAAAGCCCCCTCTAGGTGATGGGGGAACAGGAGCTTTAGAGGAACTGAAGAGGGGGAGGGCATGACTAGGTGTGTGTGCTAAGGATTCCTGTGTCCTCATCTCTGGAATAAATTGACACCTGCAGAGAGCCACCCGCGGGCTGGCGCCTGGCTCTGAAAACCCCGCGTCAGCAAACAGCTCTGGCAGCTGGGGGGGGGGGGGGGGGGTGCTGAAATGACCCTTCAGTCTGATCTCTTCCCTTGTCCTGCTCCTGCTGCCCTGAGCACTCAGGCTTCAGAGCAGCATCTGTGGGGGACTGGCAGGGGAAGGGGAGGTGAATAGCTGAGATGGGATGAGAAGAAAGCCTAGGTTTGCCCCCAGGACATGGGTCAAAATGCCATGCATGAAAGAAGAAGTGCCTGTAGTACTAGGCTGTTAAAGACTGGGGGGGGGGGGGGGGGGGGGGGGCAGTCAGTGGGTGCATGTGATGTGCTCCAAACCCACCTCAGCACCCCTTCTACCCAGCCAGAGGCCTGGTCACTAGGACTAGGCTCTGATTGGCCAACAAGGGCCAAGAGGCGGGTCCTTTAGGGTTCTTTAATGCCCCCAATCTTCTGCTCCCCTCAACATATATACTTCTTCCTCTATGCTAAGGTTTGGGGAAACTCTAGCATTCTGATTCCTGCCTCTGCCCTCATGCCCAGAATGGACCCCATAACCAAGCCAGTCCATTACCCTCTTCCTCCAGACCCGCCCCCCCCCGCCCCCCCCCCCCCCCCGCCGGGTTAAAGCTGAAGCCCGTTGCCGAGGTAACATTGCGGGGCAGCATCCCTGTCGCTGGGCAACCGGCTGCAGGATCACGCATCTGTCCCTGGATTTGCCCCCACTCCATCATCCCCTCCCTATTCTAGCCCCTGCCTCAAGGCATCTTAACTTCTGAGGGAAGAAATGGAGAGAGCCTGGGGGAAAGGACCCCCCTCCCTCCAACTGATGCACAAATGCCTAGGGAATGGGATGCTGAAGGGAGGAAGGTGCTGGGCTTGTGCAGTCCCAAGAAAGGTGGGGAGTCTGGCCTGGGGTGGGGGTCCAGTGCCATGAAATCACAGCTTAGGAGTAATTAACACGTATAAACAAACCCTCCACTTCCTGCTAATTAATGACTTGGTATTTTTATTTTCTCTTCCTTTCTATCTCATCCCTCCCAGGGAGGTGGGAAGTGGGACTCCTGAGTCCCCAGGAGAGCCTCCTGGTTGGGATAAAGCAGCTGGAAGGAGGCAGGCAGGGTCTGGGGGAGCTGCCCATCCTTCCCCTCTGCTTGTGTCCTGAACTTTTACCACATCTTGACCGTACCCCCAGCCTCAGACTTTTCTATCTTGGTCCCTGCTGATGGAGGGGGTTTTTAGGGTGGGGAGAAGTGCTGGGGGGCCTGAGGGTGGAAGAAGGGGGTCAACCAGTCTGAATTCCAAGTCACTAACCACTTGTCTCTTCTGTTTCCCCATTCCTTCCTGTCTGCCCCTCTCCCCTTCCCTTCTTCCACCTCTCCTGTGTATTTTCTGTCTGTCTGTATCTTGCATACCCTCTCCCTTCAACCCACAGGTCCAGCCTGCATTCCCCTTCTCCCACTTCCTTCCCCTTCCCCACCCCTTGCCCCCTCCATGGAAAGGAACAGACCTCTTCTCTGTCCAGTCTAACCCAGGTCCCTTTCCACTCCCCTTCTCCCTCCTTTCCCACCCCCTCCTCCCTCCTGGGGCGAGGGGGGCCTCCCTCCCTCTCCCCCCCCTTCTCTCTCTCTCCGAGGGGGGGGTCCCGGGGAGGGAGGGGGGGTCCCCCTATCAGCATGTGGCTCCTGGCGCTGTGGCTGGTGGGGCTGGTGGGGGCTCAACGCGGGGGAGGGGGTCCCGGAGGTGGTTCCCCAGGTGGCCCTGGCCTGGGCCTCAGCAGCCTCGGGGAGGAGCGCTTCCCAGTGGTGAACACGGCCTACGGGCGAGTGCGTGGTGTGCGACGTGAGCTCAACAACGAGATCCTGGGCCCAGTTGTGCAGTTCTTGGGTGTGCCCTACGCCACCCCACCCCTGGGCGCCCGCCGCTTCCAGCCGCCAGAGGCCCCAGCCTCGTGGCCTGGCGTGCGCAACGCCACCACCCTGCCACCCGCCTGCCCGCAGAACCTGCACGGGGCGCTGCCCGCTATCATGCTGCCTGTGTGGTTCACGGACAACTTGGAGGCAGCCGCCACCTACGTGCAGAACCAGAGCGAGGACTGCCTGTACCTCAACCTCTACGTGCCCACCGAGGACGGTAAGGGCGCGGGCACCAGGCCGGGCATTCCGTGGACACAACCCCCAAATACACATGCAGAACCTCAGGCACCGGCACAGTCTGGGATGGTAGCTGGGCTTTGTGGAGACAGTGAGCGGACAGTATATCCCTGCCGGCTCTGCATGCCCTCCCCGGGTGGGTTGGGAGCCGACTGAGCAGTCCCAGGAATGACTCCCATATAGGCAGGCACCCCAGGAGTTCACTGTGCCCATAGAGAGCCAGTGGTAAAGTCAGCAGGCACTAGGCTGGACTTACCCTCCCCAACCCCACAGAGGAAGCATCCGTCACCCTGCCTAGGCACCCATTCCAGCTCTGCCCCTCCTCCCCCCACCCCCACCCCCAGGCCTGGACTTGTCCCTGGCTTGTCCACTTTAGCAACATCTATCCCGCGGGGACAGCATAGACCCCTCCTTTCCCCCAGACCAGTACTGCAGACTTCCATCTGTCACATCACATCCAGAGCCCCTGCCTAAGCTGAGCGCCTCTTCTCCAGGATGCTATGTCCTCTGACTCCCTGACCACCCTGAGGATCAGGGAAACTCCTGGCCAAGGGCCTCTCCACTCACAGCACAGCCCACCCCTCCCCTCAGAACATCTTCCCTGCCCTTCACCTGGCTGTCTTGTCAATAAGCTCTCAGTTCACTACAGCTCTGCTCATAGTCCCTTTGGACAGTCTCCACCTGCCCACCTGCAGTACACTAAGATTGATCAGAGTATCTTTCAGAGTACCTTCCAGCTGTCTATAACAAAGGCAATCAGCAGAACTCCAGCCACCTCAACAGACCATCCTCACAGCCCATGTTACCCTTCTAACACCCATGTCACTACTCCAAAATACCCCACCCCTCAACAGAGACCATCCACTCCTACCACACCCCCACAGGCATTTTCCAACAACTTTACACATAGGTCTGCTACCAGGAACCCCTCTATGTACACCCTATACCCAACACCCCCATATCATGTACTCAAGTCCCTCAACGGATCAGGGATCTCAACTACTCAACATTCAGATCATGTACCCAACCAACCTACACTGACCATATATATCAGGGGTGGGGAACATCTGGCCCATGAAATCATTTGGTCTGGCCCTGTCAAGGTATTAGGGGTGAGTTAATGAAATGTTTGACTAAATATAGCAGGCTAATTTTTAAGTTAATAATTTTGTATGGCCTGTGAGTGATGTGATAAATATCCACATGGCCCTTGGCAGAAAAAAGGTTCCCCACCCCAAGTATGTTCCAACACCCTACAAACTACAATTCCCAACCCCTTCACACAGCACACACCCCAACACTTCTCTAAAATTATGTTTCCCATCACACACCTGTGGCTCCCAATCTCCCTGGATATAGATCATGTGTCTAGTAACACCCAGACATAAATAGATCTTTATCCCAATAACACTGCACCTGGGCCATGTGCTCCACCAGGCCATTCAGACCACAGTCCCTGTACCCGAAGTCCTCTCATGCCAACCTCAGAACACCTCATGTACCTCAACCAACACATGTCCTTTCCAACAACTTTATGGACCATCTACCCTATGTTGCTCATACCAACCTTGTACCCTAACACCCTAACTACCGATATAAACCATGCCTCATAGTAACCCATACACACAATGCATAGAAGTATCATTTACTCTGATCTCATCCAGATTCCAGGCATCCTAATAGAACACTTACTGAACACCCTCTGTGTGAGAACCATCCACTCCACATTCTTCTGCCGCCCATGGACTACTTACCCCAACCAGTATTCTCTGATGAATCCTTCACCCCAGTGCTTCCACGCAGACTATCCATCTCAACATTCCCCATTCGTGGACTCTCCACTCCCACATCTTCATATAGGCTGTCCAACCCATGTCCTCCTCAGTGGGTGGTCTCATCACCCCCCATGTGAAACATCCATCCAACACTTGCAGCCAATGGACTATCTACTCCAACATCTCCATATAAATTATCCACCTGCCCCATACCACCCATGCCCACACCTTCTGTATTTTTAACCATCACTTACTGCCAACCTGCTTGGGGCCTGACACATTCAGGTGATCTCACTGAATCTTCACACCAGCTGTGGAAGGAAGAGGTTGACTCAGGCACACACACACAGACAACATAGACACGTGATATTCTCACGTACACGCCTGCCTTGCTGACTTCACCCCATTCTCATCCTGTCACAGAGAACAGGCTCTGATCTTAATGGGTCCACATGGGCCATTATTGCCAGTGTGGGAGAAGCCTTCCACAGGCTGGCCGGGGCCTTGCTGACCCATCCCTCCTTCTGTGGTTGAGGTGAAACCAGTCAGCCTGGGGGAACCCCTTCTGGCCCCTGGGTTCCAAATCTCCCCTGAAAGAAACCTGGAGCCAAACTCGGCCTCGTCTGGGACCTTTCCTTGACAGTGGGCAATGGGCACACTTTGTGCCTCCGAGCACTTCCTGGCACCTTATGTGTTAGGCTGGCTCAGGGCACTGTGTTTCCTATTCCCTATTTGTGGACTGAACCCTGCATTGGGGGAGGGGGCTTTTTGGCATTAAAACAAGGTTTGATGAGGGGCGAGTGCCCCTGGTGGGAAATTTACCATTTGGGGGGAGAGCAGGCCTGGGTAGGGGATGAGGTTTTGTGGGGAGGGGTACAGAGGGAAGAGGTGGAGTGGAGGGCAAGACCTGATGACCCCTTTCCCTGCTTTGCCCCACACTGGGGAGATGGGGTGAGAAGCCAGGCCTGTGAGTGCGGATGGAGGAGAAATGCTGGGGCTGAGAGGCTGGGTAGGTGGGCAGGCAGCCTTAGCTGACCTACCCACAGCCCTCCAGGTTGGTCCAGAGGGAAGCAGAGTCCTTTCTGCTGCAGCCCCTCCTCTCCACAGCCTTGGGGAGCAGGCAGGTGCTTGGCTGGCCCTGAAAAGGGTCTGCGTGAGTGGTGGCCACAGTGGCACAGCTGGCCTTGGTCTCCCGGGCAGGCTTCCCCTCCCCTCCGACCCCACCTCTAACACAGTTTCATTTCCAGCAACTAGCCAACACATTGACAAGCCAAATCCTTTCCAGCCAAGTCAATATGTCTTAAGACAGGCCTCAGCCCACTTAGGCACCCCCACCCCCACCACCACCAAAACAAGCCTTTTCTTTGGGGCATGACTTTTTCCGGGGAGGGAAACAAAATTGGGTTGTAGAAACGTTTTTCTCTTTTCTTGGTTTCTTTTTCTTGCAAACAAATTTTGCTTTTTTTGGCTTATTTTTTCTGCCCCCCCCCATCCTCCCCTTTTCTGCGTTCTGTCCTCCCTTCCCCATCCACAACCTCCCCCGACCCCCATCTTTCCCCACAAAATTGTCCTTTTTTCTCTGTTTTGTGTTCCCGGTCTTAGGTCCGCTCACAAAAAAACGTGACGAGGCGACGCTCAATCCGCCAGACACAGGTAGATTTAAAAATCCCGCTGCTGCATGTGGTTGCTGATAAGAGGACGTTCACTGTCACGGCCCTGCCCCTAACTAAATGCCCCCACAGCCCTCAAGGCCCTCAGTTGTTCTCCCAACTAAAAACGAAAAAGAAAAGAAAAGAAAAATTTGTAATAATTGGAAAAAAGAATTATGAAAACTTCAAACGAAATTTGAACAATGTTGGACCCACTAGAAAACCTGCAAGAAAAGCTAAACATGGCGAAAACAAAGTGAAAAAAGAAATTGGAATGTCAGAAAAAAATAAAACACCAAAGAATTGGATAAAATGTTTAGAGTTTGACAGAAATTTGGACTGTTTTGAAACTTATGAAATGTAACATTTGAAAAAAACAATTTAAATTTGAAGCAAAACATTTGAAAAAAAATTTAAGATGGCAAATTGATGACACAATTGAAACATCAGAAACCTGCTACAATTTCCAAAAGCCTGTCAGATGCAGAAAACGCAAACATTTGAAGCAAATTAAAGAATTTGGAAATTTTTGAAAACAGGGCCCAATATCTTGAAGTTTCACCACAAAATTTTGAAAAAAAAATGCAAAGAACTTTTTTCTTTTTTTCCAAAAAACGGATCTTTTTTTTTTTTTTTTTTTTCTTGTTGAATCTGCCCCAAGAGCTTTTTGCTTTTTGGTTGTTGTTTTTTTCTTTCTTGATCCCATTTTTTGTTGTGGGTTTTGAATTCTTGTTGCCCCAGCCCCCCATTTTGCTCCTTCCCTTTCTGACTCCCTCTCCCCCCACTCGGGAGTGGAGGTGCTGGGTGGGGAAGAGGGGGGAGAACTAAGGAGATTTAGAGCAGGACTTGGACTACAGCTTGAACTGCTGGAAGGCCACTGGAGGTTCAGAAACAAAGGGAAATTTGGGGAGGACACAGGGGGACACTGCCCACCCAGGAGCTCCTGGCCAAAGTCAGGCAGAGGGAGGTGGCAGAGAAGGTCCTAAGAGATAGGAGGCAGGAAGCTGTCTTTAGGGGGTGGAGGGAAGTATCTTAGTGACCTGTTGACCCTTTTCTAAGAAAGTTCCTAGCAGGATGCAGGAGGCTGGCAGGGCCATGGGGACCCACTGTGGAGTCGGGACCTGGCTCTTGTTTGCCGAGTGCCTAGGCTAGTAAGAGATTGCAGGTGTCAAGAAAGAGGAAGGCCTGAATCATGGAGAGGCTACAGGGGAGGGTACTTCCTATGTATGTAGCCTTGGGGACTGTGGTGAGTCCTCTCAGACTCCCCCTCCTCAGTCCAGTCTGGAGTGCCTCAAAGTCTACTACATGTAGCAGTGATTATGGGATCCTCTGGGGACATGACAAGAGAAAGGTCAGGTGCAGAACCCAGGGCTCAGGCCAGTTTGCAGGGGGTTCCCAGACTAGAGAGCAGCACCCTGGCTTCATTAAGCAGGCTTTTTCCCACCCTGCCTCCTTCTGCCATAGTAATTAGGCTGGGGGTTGCCATGGTGACTGGGGAGGTGACCTAGAAAGGAATTAGGGCGGGGAGGAGACCAAGCCCCCAGGGACCCTAGGGCCTGGCACCCCCTCATGGACAGACTAGGCTACCATGTGGAGCTGAGGCCCAAGGCCTAAGTCTGAGAAAAGGCCAGGATCTCCCAGCATCTTTAGCTCCAGTGCCAGCCTTAGGAGCGCACTCTTCCTAGGTGCAGGAAGGAGATTTGCTGTGTGTGTGTGGGGAGGGGTCCCCTGCATCCAGATGCCCTGAGGAGGGCCACACCCCACCCCTGCCGCTGCTAGGCTTCCTGGAAGGTCTGCCAGGCTTTGGAAGAAGTGCGGTGGAGCAGACTGGCAGGAGGTGGGGAGGGACCTTCTGCCAGAGCTAGCTGGGGCGGGAGGGAGGGGAATCCGGTCTTGCCCCCCAGGGATGGGAATGGCATGTCCCCTGAGCTCTGGGCTGGTCTTCAGCAGGCCTGGGAGCTAGGAGGAGCTGCTTCTGGTCTCACTGTGTCCTTGTCCCCCACTCCCGGCCCACCCCCTCCCCACACAGATATCCGGGACTCTGGGAAGAAGCCTGTGATGCTGTTTCTGCACAGTGGCTCCTACATGGAGGGCACCGGGAACATGTTTGATGGCTCTGTCCTGGCCGCCTATGGCAACGTCATTGTAGCCACACTCAACTACCGGCTTGGGGTGCTCGGTGAGGGAGGGCAGCCCAACCTAGGGAGTCTGGGAGGGGGGCCTGGTGGGTGGGGTCCTTTAAACCCAGTAGCAGCAAAATGGCTTCTGGGATGGACTGAGCTGCCCAAATAAGGCACAAGGACACTGTAACACCCCCAAGTAGCTCCCTTTCTGCCTTCACCTCCAGGTTTCCTCAGCACTGGGGACCAGGCTGCGAAAGGCAACTATGGACTCCTGGACCAGATCCAGGCCCTGCGCTGGCTCAGTGAAAACATCGCCCACTTTGGGGGTGACCCCGAGCGCATCACCATCTTCGGATCTGGGGCAGGCGCTTCCTGCGTCAACCTTCTGATCCTCTCCCACCATTCGGAAGGTACCAGCAACCTCATCAGCCTGCCAGTCCCGTGCCCTTTCCCGTACCCCTGAACCTGCCAGGTTCCCCTTCTCTCTTGGGTTGACACTGCCCAGCCTGAAGCTTGCCTGTCCCACCAGGGTTATTCCAGAAGGCCATCGCCCAGAGTGGCACTGCCATTTCCAGCTGGTCTGTCAACTATCAGCCGCTCAAATACACGCGGCTGCTGGCGGCCAAGGTGGGCTGTGACCGAGAGGACAGTGCTGAAGCTGTGGAGTGTCTGCGCCGGAAGCCTTCCCGGGAGCTGGTGGACCAGGACGTGCAGCCTGCCCGGTATGGGTATTGGTATGGGGGTGGGAGAGGGCCAAGGCCAGGGCCAGGTCTGTGCTCACCTTGCTGGTTCCAGGGAGGTTGAGGGTGAGAGGTGTCTGCAGGCATTTTACTTGGCAAAGGAGAGGTGGCTTCAGGCCCCTCTGGTGGCCCTGTCTTCTACTCTTGGAAGCCTTCTCCAAGTATGCACAGGGTGCCAGACAGTGCTTCAGAGAAGACCTCCCCACAGGCCAAGTGCCCTTGAGGGCTCCTAGGAGGTGTTAACTAGGGAGCGGTGTCTTCAGGGCAGAGGCTCAGCAAGCTATGAGCCCAGTGGAGGCCAGTGAGCTGGTGATGAGACCCTACCCCTTCTCCCCAGCTACCACATCGCCTTTGGGCCCGTGGTGGACGGCGACGTCGTCCCCGATGACCCTGAGATCCTCATGCAGCAGGGAGAATTCCTAAATTACGACATGCTCATCGGTGTCAACCAAGGAGAGGGCCTCAAGTTCGTGGAGGACTCAGCAGAGAGCGAGGACGGTGTGTCCGCCAGCGCCTTTGACTTCACAGTCTCCAACTTTGTGGACAACCTGTATGGCTACCCGGAGGGCAAGGATGTGCTGCGGGAGACCATCAAGTTTATGTACACAGACTGGGCCGACCGGGACAACGGTGAGATGAGGCGCAAGACCCTGCTGGCACTCTTTACTGATCACCAGTGGGTGGCGCCAGCCGTGGCCACCGCCAAGCTGCATGCCGACTACCAGTCCCCTGTCTACTTTTACACCTTCTACCACCACTGCCAGGCTGAGGGCCGGCCCGAGTGGGCAGACGCAGCGCACGGGGACGAGCTCCCCTACGTCTTTGGTGTGCCCATGGTGGGTGCCACCGACCTCTTCCCCTGCAATTTCTCTAAGAATGATGTCATGCTCAGCGCCGTGGTCATGACCTACTGGACCAACTTCGCCAAGACTGGGTGAGGGCCAGAGGGGCTGGGCGGGGCTCCATGCAGGCCAAGGCGCACACACCTCCACCTCCAGTCCTTCTCCCTCTCACCCCCTCACCAGGCCATCCGTAATCGGCACTCTTGCCTTTTCAACTCAGACACCTGCTGGACACCTGCTCTGTGCCAGGCACTGAGTTGCGTGTTGGAGATTCAGCAGTTAAACAGAGAGGTCCCTGTCCTTTCTGGGGTGGGCTCACTTGGTGGCTCTGGCTCCATGTCTATCTCTTCATCCCTCCCTTGCCTGGTCACCCTCTCTCTTTCTTCTCCCAGGGCTCTGCCCTCTGACTGCTCCCATCTGTGTATGAGTATGCGTGAGCGTTTGTGTCTGTCTGTCTCTTTATTGCTGTCTCTACATCTCTCACTCTTGAAAGCCATTGATATCTCTCCCTTTCCCTTTGATCTGTTTGCTTCTTGTTGCTGATTTCACCCTGGCTGTCTTTCATGTGTCTTTATCTTCCTGTTTCTACATGTCTCTGTCTCACCCAATCTCAGCCTCTGCCTCTCTCACTGGCTATTTCTCTGTCTCTGCTTATCTCTGTCCCTCTGTCCTCATCTCTGTCTCTAGCAGTCTGTCTCCTTCCCTCTTTGTTTTTCTATGTCTCTGGCAATTTCTCTGACTTTGTATCCATCCCTGCCTCTCTCGTTTTCTCTGACTTTCCTCTGTTCCCCTGGCTCTCTGCATCTCTGTCTCCCTCCCCAGTCCTCCCCCACCTTCGCACACTGTTGGAGCCTCACCCTCACTCCTCCTTTCCCTGCCCTCCTGTGCCCACAGCGACCCCAACCAGCCAGTGCCGCAGGACACCAAGTTCATCCACACCAAGCCCAACCGCTTCGAGGAGGTGGTGTGGAGCAAGTTCAACAGCAAGGAGAAGCAGTACCTGCATATTGGCTTGAAGCCACGCGTGCGTGACAACTATCGTGCCAACAAGGTGGCCTTCTGGCTAGAGCTGGTGCCCCACCTGCACAACCTGCACACGGAGATCTTCACCACCACTACGCGCCTGCCTCCCTATGCCACGCGCTGGCCGCCTCGCCCACCTCCCGGCGCTCCGGGCACACGCCGGCCCCCATCACCTGCCACGCTGCCACCTGAGCCCGAGCCCGAGCCAGGCCCCAGGGCCTATGACCGCTTGCCTGGGGACTCCCGGGACTACTCCACAGAGCTGAGCGTCACTGTGGCTGTGGGCGCTTCCCTTCTTTTCCTCAACATCCTGGCCTTCGCTGCCCTCTACTACAAGCGGGACCGGCGGCAGGAGCTTCGGTGCCGGCGGCTCAGCCCCCCCGGGGGGTCAGGCTCTGGTGTGCCTGGTGGGGGCCCCCTGCTCCCTACCACCGGCCGAGAGCTGCCACCAGAAGAGGAGCTGGTGTCACTGCAGCTGAAACGGGGTGGTGGCGTCGGGGCAGACCCTGCTGAGGCCCTTCGCCCCGCCTGCCCACCCGACTACACCCTGGCCCTGCGCCGGGCACCAGACGATGTGCCTCTCTTGGCCCCCGGGGCCCTGACCCTGCTGCCCAGTGGCCTGGGACCACCACCTCCCCCGCCACCACCCTCCCTCCATCCATTTGGGCCCTTCCCCCCACCTCCTCCCACCGCTACCAGCCACAACAACACTCTACCCCACCCCCACTCCACTACCCGGGTATAGGGGACAGTTTCGGGGGGCCTCCTCCCCAGCCCTCCCATCGGCAGGAAGTGCCACTGGAAGGCAGGGAGGAGGACCTGGAACAGGCTTTTCTTGTCACACGTGGAGGGACATTAGGCGGACATGGGTCTCCTCACCAGGATGCGTGCTTTCCCATGCACAGAGGCCCCTCTTCTTCTCTGGACCTGGGCCTTTGAACAACTGGAGGGGTGCTTTGTCCCCTCCATCGGGACACCAGCCTTCGGTGTGCGGAAGCGTGGGAGGATTTTCCCACGTGGAGGTGTGCTTTCTCAAAGGGGGTGTGTTTTCCCATGTGCAGGGTGAGGTTTTTTTTGCCGCCCTGGACACATGTTGGCCCTCTCAAAGAATTTCTGCGGGGATTTGTACCCCAGAATCATATTCCCTCATGCCTTCTCCCACCTCCTCTCTCCCCCCGACCCCGTGGAGACCCTGGAAGTGGTGTGTTAATGTACAGTGACCCTTGGCCACAGGATAACACAGGGTGGTTCTGGGAAGCAGTGAGGAAACCAGCCCCCTTCCCACGCCGCACCCCTCCGCCCTGGGGAAGCATGTGTTCCCCCCGTGGCACAAGTCAGTGAAGCATGGTCTCCTGGGTAGGCCTCGCCTTCCATAGGCGACAGTCCCTGCAGGTGCGGGAGATCCAGGCAGCCTGTCCGCCCGGGAACTTGTCCCAAAGGTCTAGGGCACACTCTGAGTGGAAACATGTTCTTGCATGTGGATGTGTGTTTTCCCATGCAGATGGTCCCTTCTCTCCAGTACTTCCCTGCATCCTCCAGGCCTCAGGCCCAGCACCTAGTTCCTCCTCACACAGCAGGTGGGAATAGACTTCAGACTGACAGAAGCTGAGGGGGGTGCATAAACCCTGAGGAGAGAGCTCTGCTCCTCCCTCCCCCCAGAGATGCGTAGTAGGGGGTCAGGGGCGTGGGACCTGCCTCCCATAGAGGCTATGCATGTTTGACCAAAGCCCTCACTGGGGTCTGAGGACAGCCTTTCCCTCAGTCCTCAGACCATTACTCATCTGTGCCAAACTGGGTAGGTGGGTTTGCCAAGGACTCCCCAGTCCTGGGTAAATGTGGGAGCAGGTGGGATACAGGAGGGGGGAAAGTGGCAGCTATAGGGTCCTACCTGTGTCTCTCTTGTATCCTCATCCCTCTGTGCCTCTTCCCTCCTCCTGTGCCTCTGTTTCCTTTTCCCACACCTCTTTCTCTTTGAAGCCATCCCTGTGTCTCAGTGTCAAACCAGCCCCTCCCCTCAGCTGCCCATTCCCTTTCTGTGACCTGCCCCCTCTTCCCTCAGCTGCCAGGGCTGAAGGAAAGGAGCCGTGGAGGGTGAGGGGAGGAGAGCCAGGGAGGAAGTCTTCATGGTTGGGGAGAGAACGAGGTCAGCTCGCTGAGAACCAGATGGAGGGGGCAATGGGGGCCAGGTCTTGGTCAGACACCAGCCGGAAGAATTTGAAAGGACATGTGTAAGGTGACCGCCCAGAGGGGACCTGAGCCTACAGGGAAAGGAGCCTGGTCAGAAAGGGTTTTAAGGGACACCAGTGGAGGAGAGAATCCTTGTCTGCTGGCATTTTGTGGGTTGTTAGTGCCAAACTTGAGTTGGGGCTGGGGTGCTGTCTTCCGCTGACATCCGGATCCGGAATCCCTGGTCTTGGATCCCCAGCACTTTGCCTCTTGACCATCCCTTCTCCCACCTCCACCCATGGGAACTTCTTTCCCACCCTCCTCCTGCCTGGTCTAGTTCCTTTCCAAACAGCCATGCCCTCTAAATGCTAGGGCCCTGGGCCCTGAACCTTATAGACAGATGTCTCACAAATTGGGGCATGGGAGAGGGGCTGGGGGACCCCATGATTCAGCCACGGACTCCAATGCCCAATCCCTCTCCCCAGAACAGTTCCCTGACAACCCCATGTCCCTGCCCTTCGCAGCTCTGTACACATTTTTAAACCTGGCAAAAGATGAAGAGAATATTGTAAATATAAAGTTTAACTGTTGCTTGTGCCTACTGTGATGTTAGGGGATGGGGGCAGGGGGTTTTAAAGAAACAAGCCTTGGGGATGTGACTGCTGATGAGGGAGGTGTGTACCCACAGCCCTTTCCAGTGAATAGCTCTGAGGCCTATTCACCCAAGGGGAGTGGGTGCTGAGTAAGGTTGCCATGGTAATGGGGCTATTTAGGGAGGTAAGATTAGGACCCACCCTGGCCCGGTGGCTCAGTTAGTTGGAGCATTGTCCCATATACCAAAAGGTTTTGGGTTCGATTCCTGGTCACATATGCAAGTTGTGGGTTTGATCCCTGATCGGGTATGTACAGGAGACAACCGATTGATGTTTCTTTCTCTCTCTGTCTCTTCCTCTCTCAACATACCTCAGATGGGGATTAAAAAAAAAATATTGGGACCCATGTCTGCAGAGGACTGAGCCTGGTGTAGAAAAGGACCAAATGGGCTGATGGGCGCAGACACTAGGCAGGCTGAAGGGCCTAGTTATCTGGTCCAGGTAGCTGGCCACAGGAGAGGCATACAAGGTGAGGGGCTTGGTTTCTGCATGGTCTGGGTCCAGGCTAGAGGGTTAATCCTGGGCCCAGGACTCTCCCTCTTGGCACATTGTGAGGGAGAGCCCCAGCATCATTGTGACCCGCTTACCCCCAGGAGCCTCTGGGTCAGGCAGGCGGGCTGCTGGCTACTGTGGCACAGTGGGTTGGGGGTCTAGGGGCCCCGGTGGTCCTAGGGACCCCCATGGCTGTGGCTGAGCAGCCATGGCCCAGGTGCGCCTCATATCATAGCCCCAACACCAACAGCTGCCAGGACCTGGGCAACTCTATCCTATTGCTGCTGGGCCTCATCATCTGCATGAACATTGGCATCAACATGGTGACGCTGGTGAGGGCAGGGCTGGGTGGAAGGGTGCTGGCAGGCTGGCTGGGGGCAGGCCTGGTGGCCAGGGCCTACCTGGGGTCACTGTGCCCTTCCCCCAGCTTTGGCGCAGACTTCGTTTCTTCTTACACCAAATGTTCTGCAGTATTGTTTCTGAGAAAGGTAAGCTGGGCCTGAGGGGTTAGGGCAGGGGAGGGGCAGATACCCAGTGTTCTTGCCCTTGACCCTAAGCTGGCCCCATCCCCTCCCAGTCTCCCCTCTCAGATGCCATAGCTGTGCAGCTTCTTGCCCCAAACCCTGCTGTCTGCCCCTGTAGGAGCCAGGGTCCCCCGCAGCCTCTCCCCTCTCCCTATCCACAGAAGCTTCTAAGTCATCCTCACCTAGAAAGAAGACCCAGCACCCAAAACAGAGCTCCCCTGCAGTCCATCTTCGATGCACCATGGACCCTGTGAAAATGACCGTGACCCCCCGACCTGCTCGCCGCCAGCGCCATAGAGGCTGGTCAGCACGCCATGCCCACCACCCAACAGCCTGGGCCCCCGACACTGACGATGAGGAGAAGTTCCCTCATCAGCACACGGCGATCTGCTCCCACAACTGGGATCACCCCTCAGACTGGGACGGCTTCCAATCCACCCAGGAGTTCTGGGGTCCCTGGGCCCAGGACACTGCAGGGCTGCCCAGCCAGGGCATTCGCTTCCAGCAGGCCGTAGAGGGAAGGCCCCTCAAAAGGGAGATGCGGTCAGAGATGAGCCTAGAGGCCTACGTGTACCCTGTGAACCCCCCACCCCCCAGCCCACAGTGCCACAAGAACAATGGAGGGAGGGCGGGAGCTGAGGGGGGGCAAGAGCAGTGTTCACCTGACCCCCCAGCCCCACCACCCATCAGGGGTCCAGCAATTGTCCCAGATATCCCCCGGAGGCACCCCTCACGCCACCTAGTGTACGATGCCCTAGATGTGAGGCGGCGGCTTCGGGAGCTGACCCAGGAGGTGGAGTCCATGGCCCACTGTTACCCCATGGCCACCAGATCCAGCACTGCTGAAGGGGTGAACAAGGACTGGGTATACCGTCCCCTGACAGAGAGGTGACGGGGAGAAGAATAAAAAAAAAGAGAGAAGCTGGTTTGTGATGGTTTGGAGCAGGGGAGGGGGGAGCGGCAGAGGGGGGACGGGACGGGGCGGGCGGGGGGGGGGGGGGGAGCTGTGCTAGGGATCACACAGCTCCTAGAAGCCCTGGTTGCTAAGGAAATGATCTCCTTGGGAACAGGGCCTGGAGAGCCCTGAGGACCCTCATCAACCTCTTGGACTCAACCTATCAACTCTGTCCTCAGACCTTTTCCAGGCCCTTCTTGGTTCTACGGTTCCCATCTGCCTCTACCCAGTTCTCTTTAGCGCCCAGAAGGGGCCCCTGCTAATCCATCCCAGATACGCAGGCAGCCCGACGCTGGGAGGGAGACCTCCATCCCATGGCTCTGGGCCCTGTGGTCTGGTTCCGGCCAGAGCCCCGGTTTAGGCTACAGCTACAGGAGAGGTGTGGTTCCCTCTCAACCCTTGTTTCTTTCTTTTTCTTTTTTAAATCTTTAAACCTTTTTTTTCCTCTTTAAAAATTATTTATTTATTTTTAATCCTCACCCTAGGATATTTTTCCCATTGATTTCCAGAGAGAGTAGAAGGGAGGGAGGAGAGAGAGAGAGAGAGAGAGAGAGAGAGAGAGAGAGAGGGACATTGGTGTGAGAGAGACACATTGATTGGCTGCCTCCACAAGCACCTCTACTGGGGTCCGGGGATCCTGCAAAGGAGGTACGTGATCTTGATCAGGACTTGAACCTATGAAACTTCCCAGGTTGGCGCTCTAACCACTGAGCAAAACTGGTCAGGGCTCTACCCTTGCTTCTTTGGGGAAGGATAACTGAGAGTGAAGGTAGCCAGGCCCTCACAGTTCCCCAATCAGAATACAAGTTCCTGTATCCTTAAGCAGGCTTAGGGTAGAGGATGAGAAATTGGGGACACTCGCAAGGGCTGTGACCTCCCTCTTCTGATTCATATCTCCATATCACAAGTGAGGAGACAAGCTCAGAGAGGCCAAGTGACTGCTGAGGGGGTGGACAAGGACTGGGTATACCATCCCCCGACAGAGAGGTGACTAGAGAAGAATAAGAAAGAGAGAGAGAGAGAGAGAGGCTGGTTTGTGGTGGTTTGGTAGGAGTGGGGGAGGTCGGTCACACAGACATCAAGGATCAACTTCACGGCCTCAGTAGCTTCATGCCCCTGCTTCTGCAGGTAGAGTCTCATTGCCACTGAGTCAGCTCCCATCAGAGTCTCCCACCTTCCTTAGTTTGCCATGTGAACGCTTCAGAATATACCATCCAGCTGGGACCACACACATTCACACACTCACATACACACACGTGCACACACACAGCTTGGGAACAAGAAGCCATGTGAGTGCACCCACGCTGAAGCAGCTGGACCTCACCCTCATACCGATGGGCTCCTGGAATGTGAGCAGACAGGCCTTTTGTGAATCGCCCTGCTTCTCTGTTCATTTTCATTCAGTTAATGCTACTGTCGTTTGCAGCTGATTCCATTCATTGGGTATGTATTGAGCACCTACTCTGTGTTTGGAGCCTTGATGGAAAATGCCTACTGGCTGTTCCTCTATTTCTGCTGAGTAGTTTATTGTGCAGACAAATGACTTATGGTTCCCAGGGCACCCCTTTCATAGACACCAGTGATGAACCTGATTTAAATTAAAAAAAAAAACTCCTTTGTCATATCAACAATTACACCTATTTTGTGCTTTGTGAGTTTAATGTTGTTTTCTAAAGGTGGTAGCTAAAGTGGGAAGGCAATTGGTTAAGGACCACTTCCATGGTTGGAGGTGGTCCCAGGCAGAGGCAGCAACCCCAGCAAGGTAGAAATCAGTCTTACTCTGAAGCAAAGGGGCTTCTGGGCTCAGAGACCACCAATACCTAGGGCTGAAATTTCTGGCCAGAAAGGGGTGGCTAGGATAGGGTTAGAGGTATGACAGGGAAATGGTCAGGACGAATGTACAGTGAGATGACTTGCTGTCACCCACCCATCTAGTTACCCTAGATCAGTGGTCGGCAAACAGCGGCTCGCGAGCCTCATGCGGCTCGTGAGCCACGGTTTGCCGCTCTGTTGACTAATGAGTTTGCTGACCACTGGATAGGGGCTTAATCACAAGGAACAACAACAGCCTGTAATTATTGGAATAGAGAGTCTAGGTCAGTGGTCGGCAAACTCATTAGTCAACAGAGCGGCAAACCACGGCTCGCGAGCCGCATGTGGTTCACGAGCTGCAGTTTGCCGACCACTGCCCTAGATGCTAGCCCCAAGTAGGTGTGGATGGGAAATACCAACAGACTACATAAACTGCCATGATATCTCAGAGAACAATGAAATACTAGTAGAGGAAACCTTTTATGCATGATTCAATCCCTGTGAAGACTGTCTCACTACTGTAGCTACCATATTTTCAAATCAGGAATCAGGTGTTGAGTTAAGCAAGCTCCCATGGAGACAAAGGACAGATTGAGCTCTGGGATGTCTGGGGACTGAGCCAAGGGCCAGCTGGATGGATAAAAGGGCTGCCACCTCTGCATTGTGACTCCTGCCAATGTGCCTCATTATGACCCGGCTCCCTCACCAGCTGGCCAGGGTCCACGGGTCCGGTCCTAGCATGAGTGCAGTGTGGGTCGGGGCCGGTGGGGGGGTGCGGCCCAGGTGGCCCTAGGACCCCCCCCCCCACCATGGAAAACAAGCTTTGGCATAACACCCTGGGGAACTGCAATCAATACCAAGAAAATCCCCAGGATGCTGAGGACTTCCTGCTCCTGCTGCTGGGCCTCATCATTCTTGTCAACATTGGGATCAATCTGACAACTGTGGTCAGTGGTGGCTGTGGACCATCCCTAAGAGTGATGAGGGCTGAGGGCGGGAGCCAGCTTCAGCCTGTACCTCCACCTGCAAGAGCAATCTTGGCGGGGAGGGGTGTGGGGGGTTGCTGGTGGAAAGCTTGGTCTTCACTCCCACCCTACCTCACCCCCAGATATGGCATGGGCTCCAGAGTGCCTTAGACAAGATGATCAATTGGATTCATCAGAAAAGTAAGTATGACAGCGAGGTAGGGGGACACCCCTACACCCCTGCTACCACCACAGCCCAAGAAAGGCAAGCCCCCATGTTCCCAACTGACAATTACCCTCCCTCACGGACTCTTGTGTTCCCCAGATGCAATCTTGCAGGCTTGTAAAAGTTCCCCCAAAGATGCCCCAGCCAAGGCCCAAGACATCCATATCCACTGCGCCCTGGACCCTGTAGAACTGAAGGTGACCCGGCCCTCTTGCTACTCCAGTTCTTCCCATCACCATCCCCGCAAACGCAGCTGCCGCAGCCCGCGCCACAACCACCACCGCCGCTCCCCCTACAGCTACCAGCAGAGACAGAAGAACCACAGGCAATTCCCCCCAAATTACACAGTCTTTCACAGCCCACATCACAGACACAGGAGGTCACAGCTGAGGCCCAAACCCATTTTTGATCAGGAGGCCCCAGACTCCTTTCTGGAGGAGGAGGAGAACAACCTATCCTTCCCGCGTCCCAAGTACACCCAGTGGGGCTGGGGAGGGCTGTACCATCATCGAATGGGGCTGCCCTCCAACATGAGGCTGTGGGGCCGCCAGGGTGGGATCCTGGCCAGCTTGCCACCACCCTCAATCTACCTGTCCCCTGAGCTGCGCCGCATGCCCAAGCGTGTGGAGGCCAAGTCAGAGCTGAGGCTGCCGTCCTATGGGCTCCACCGCTCACAGTCCCGCATCTGGGGCAATATGGAGGCCGAGCAGTGGACCTTGCCTCCACCACCTCCCCACCGGCTGCCTCCTAACCCCTCTTGGGCCCATGGGGGGCACAGCCCTTACCAATCAAGGGGCCAGCTACCGTATGACTCCTGGGATCAGCGGCGGCGTGGTCTGGAGGCCTCTGAGCCTCCATCTGCCCTGATGTCCCGGAGCTCCCGGCCTGAGGCCCGGGATTACTGCTCCCCACAGTCCCACCGTCGGAGCCTCCCTGGCCATGCTTATAGCCGAAGTCCCTACCCATCCACAGGACACTTGAGCTATACTTCCCGGGATCCCCATGAGGTACGGCGCCGGGCGGCTGAATGGGCTGAGGCCCTGCCCACTCAGCACCCTCTGACTACATCCACCTCCCTCACTGTGTTGGGCGAGGTCTCATACCAACGGGCCCTGGCTCCCAGCCAGCCACTGCCTGAAGCCCAGACTCCTGAGCCGCCTCCCATCACCTTCATGCCACTCAGCCGGAGCCCAGGGGGCAATGCCAATTACCAGGTGTACGACAGCCTGGAGCTGAAGCGGCAGGTGCAGGAGAACAGAGCGAGGGCCAACTCACTGCCACCACCTTCCACCTCAGCCTCGAGGCCCTCGTTGCACAGGAGCCGGACTGGGAAACTTAACTGACCAGTAGCAAATGTGGGCGGCGGGGCCGGGCACTGAAAGAGGAATAAAGAGCAACAGAGTCCAGGAAACGTTGTGGTGGTCTGTGGCTGAGAAGCACCACTTCTTCCGCCAGTCTGGATCCCTGCCCTTAGCTCCCTGAAATGAGAAGCAGTGTGCTTGGCATGAGGCTCCACGTGGTGTGGGGGCCACAGTCCTGCCTGCACAGCCCTCCTGGTCCTGCGCCAGGGCCCTAAGCAGATCTTGCCGCTGCAGACCCCAAACCATTGGTCTCTGGGCACCTGCTCTGTGTGAGGCTCTTTCAGTCCCCAAAGGGGACTCAGAGGCTCAGCCCCACATAAGAAGCTGAGGTTAGATTCCAGACCGGGGGGTTCCACATCGGGGTAGATCCAGGCCTGCAGCCTAGCAAAGGGCAGGAAGAAGGCCAAGGCTCTGGATTTCAGCCTGGCCTTCCCCAGGACTCTGAGGCCATGGTCTTCC